>NC_092140.1:56173929-57592763 GCF_043159975.1 Macaca nemestrina
ATTTCACAGAACACAAAGAAGTTTCTCAGAAAGCTTCTTTCTCTTTGTTATCGGAGGATATTTCCCTTGTCCCTATAGTCTTCAAAGGGATCCGAAATATCTGTTCTCAGATTCCACAGAAAAAAGGCTAGCAAAGAGATCCACGAAATACACATGTAAATCTGTGAGATGAATTCACAGATCACTAAGCAGTTTCTCAGAAAGCTTCTTTCCAGATTTCATCCGAGGATATTTCCTTTTTCACCATAGCCCTCTATGGGCTTCCAAATATCACTTTGCCAATTCCACAAGAACTGTCTTAGCGAAAGGCTTCTTGAGGGGAAAGCTGTAACTCTGTGAGATGATTTCACAGAACACAGAGAAGTTTCTCAGAAAGCTTCTTTCTCTTTGTTATCGGAGGATATTTCCTTTGGCCCTATAGTCTTCAAAGTGATCCGAAATATCTGTTCTCAGATTCCACAGAAATAAGGCTAGCAAAGAGATCCACGAAATACACATTTAACTCTGTGAGATGAATTCACAGAACACTAAGCAGTTTCTCAGAAAGCTTCTTTCCAGATTCCATCGTTGGATATTTCCTTTTTCACCATAGCCCTCTATGGGTTTCCAAATATCATTTTGCCAATTCCACAAGAACTGTCTTAGCGAAAGGCTTCTTGAGGGGAAAGCTGTAACTCTGTGAGATGATTTCACAGAAACCAAAGAAATTTCTCAGAAAGCTTCTTTCTCTTTGTTATCGGAGGATATTTCCTTTGGACTATAGTCTTCAAAGGGATCCGAAATATCTGTTCTCAGATTCCACAGAAATAAGGCTAGCAAAGAGATCCACGAAATACACATGTAACTCTGTGAGATGAATTAACAGTACACTAAGCAGTTTCTCGGAAAGCTTTTTTCCAGATTTCATCTGAGGATATCTCCTTTCTCACCATAGCCCTCTATGGGCTTCCAAATATCACTTTGCCAATACCACAAGAACTGTCTTAGCGAAAGGCTTCTTGAGGGGACAGCTGTAACTCTGTGAGATGATTTCACAGAACACAGAGAAGTTTCTCAAAAAGCTTCTTTCTCTTAGTTATCGGAGGATATTTCCTTTGGCCCTATAGTCTTCAATGGGATCCGAAATATCTGTTCTCAGATTCCACAGAAATAAGGCTAGCAAAGAGATCCACGAAATACACATGTAACTCTGTGAGATGAATTCACAGAACACTAAGCAGTTTCTCAGAAAGCTTCTTTCCAGATTTCATCTGAGGATATTTCCTTTTTCACCATAGCCCTCTATGGGCTTCCCAATATCACTTTGCCAATTCCAAAAGAAGTGTCTTAGCCAAAGGCTTCTTGAGGGGAAAGCTGTAACTCTGTGAGATGATTTCACAGAACACAAAGAAGTTTCTCAGAAAGCTTCTTTCTCTTTTTTATCGGAGGATATTTTCTTTGGCCCTATAGACTTCAAAGGGATCCGAAATATCTGTTCTCAGATACCACAGATATAAGGCTAGCAAAGAGATCCACGAAATTCACATGTAACTCTTTGAGATGAATTCACAGAACACTAAGCAGTTTCTCAGAAAGCTTCTTTCCAGATTTCATCTGAGGATATTTCCTTTTTCACCATAGCCCTCTATGGGCTTCCAAATATCACTTTGGCAATTCCAAAAGAACTGTCTTAGCGAAAGGCTTCTTGAGGGGAAAGCTGTAATTCTGTGAGATGATTTCACAGAACACAAAGAAGTTTCTCAGAAAGCTTCTTTCTCTTTGTTATCGGAGGATATTTCCTGTGTCCCTATAGTCTTCAAAGATCTCCGAAATATCTGTTCTCAGATTCCACAGAAATAAGGCTAGCAAAGAGATCCACGAAATACACATGTAACTCTGTGAGATGAATTCACAGAACACTAAGCAGTTTCTCAGAAAGCTTCTTTCCAGATTTCATCTGAGGATATTTCCTTTTTCACCATAGCCCTCTATGGGCTTCTAAATATCACTTTGCCAATTCCACAAGAACTGTCTTAGCGAAAGGCTTCTTGAGGGGAAAGCCGTAACTCTGTGAGATTATTTCACAGAACACAGAGAAGTTTCTCAGAAAGCTTCTTTCTCTTTGTTATCGGAGGATATTTCCTTTGGCCCTATAGTCTTCAAAGGGATCCGAAATCTCTGTTCTTAGATTCCACAGAAATAAGGCTAGCAAAGAGATCCACGAAATACACATGTAACTCTTTGAGATGAATTCACAGAACACTAAGCAGGTTCTCAGAAAGCTTCTATCCAGATTTCATCTGATGATATTTCCTTTTTCACCATATCCCTCTATGGGCTACCTAATATCACTTTGCCAATTCCACAAGAACTGTCTTTATGAAAGGCTTCTTGAGGGGAAAGCTGTAACTCTGTGAGAAGATTTCACAGATCACAAAGAAGTTTCTCAGAAAGCTTCTTTCTCTTTGTTATCGGAGTATATTTCCTTTGGACTATAATCTTCAAAGGGATCCGAAATATCTCTTCTCAGATTCCACAGAAATAAGGCTAGCAAAGTGATCCACGAAATACATATGTAACTCTGTGAGATGAATTCACAGAACACTAAGCAGTTTCTCAGAAAGCTTCCTTCCAGATTTCATCTGAGGATATTTCCTTTTTCACTATAGCCCTCTATGGGATTCCAAATATCACTTTGCCAATTCCACAAGAACTGTCTTAGCGAAAGGCTTCTTGAGGGGGAAGCTGTAACTCTGTGAGATGATTTCACAGAACACAAAGAAGTTTCTCAGAAAGCTTCTTTCTCTTTGTTATCGGAGGATATTTCCTTTGGCCCTTTAGTCTTCAAAGGGATGCGAAATATCTGTTCTGAGATTCCACAGAAAAAAGGCTAGCAAAGAGATCCACGAAATACACATGTAACTCTGTGAGATGAATTAACAGATCACTAAGCAGTTTCTCAGAAAGCTTCTTTCCAATTTCATCTGATGATATTTCCTTTTTCACCATAGCCCTCTATGGGCTTCCAAATATCACTTTGCCAATTCCACAAGAACTGTCTTAGCGAAAGGCTTCTTGAGGGGAATGCTGTAACTCTGTGAGATGATTTCACAGAACACAAAGAAGTTTGTCAAAAAGCTTCTTTCTCTTAGTTATCGGAGGATATTTCCTTTGGCCCTATAGTCTTCAATGGGATCCGAAATATCTGTTCTCAGATTCCACAGAAATAAGGCTAGCAAAGAGATCCACGAAATACACATGTAACTCTGTGAGATGAATTCACAGAACACTAAGTAGTTTCTCAGAAAGCTTCTTTCCAGATTTCATCTGAGGATATTTCCTTTTTCACCATAGCCCTCTATGGGCTTCCAAATATCACTTTGCCAATTCCACAAGAACTGTCTTAGCGAAAGGCTTCTTGAGGGGAAAGCTGTAACTCTGTGAGATGATTTCACAGAACACAAAGAAGTTTCTCAGAAAGCTTCTTTCTCTTTGTTATCGGAGGATATTTCCTTTGGACTATAATCTTCAAAGGGATCCGAAATATCTGTTCTCAGATTCCACAGAAATAAGGCTAGCAAAGAGATCCACGAAATACACATGTAACTCTGTGAGATGAATTAACAGAACACTAAGCAGTTTCTCAGAAAGCTTCTTTCCAGTTTTCATCTGCGGATATTTCCTATTTCAACATAGCCCTCTATGGGCTTCCAAATATCACTTTGCCAATTCCACAAGGACTGTCTTAGCGAAAGGCTTCTTGAGGGGAAAGCTGTAACTCTGTGAGATGATTTCACAGAACACAAAGAAGTTTCTCAGAAAGCTTCTTTCTCTTTGTTATCGGAGGATATTTCCCTTGACCCTATAGTCTTCAAAGGGATCCGAAATATCTGTTCTCAGATTCCACAGAAAAAAGGCTAGCAAAGAGATCCACGAAATACACATGTAAATCTGTGAGATGAATTCACAGATCACTAAGCAGTTTCTCAGAAAGCTTCTTTCCAGATTTCATCTGAGGATATTTCCTTTTTCACCATAGCCCTCTATGGGCTTCCAAATATCACTTTGCCAATTCCACAAGAACTGTCTTAGCGAAAGGCTTCTTGAGGGGAAAGCTGTAACTCTGTGAGATGATTTCACAGAACACAGAGAAGTTTCTCAGAAAGCTTCTTTCTCTTTGTTATCGGAGGATATTTCCTTTGGCCCTATAGTCTTCAAAGGGATCCGAAATATCTGTTCTCAGATTGCACAGAAATAAGGCTAGCAAAGAGATCCACGAAACACACATGTAACTCTTTGAGATGAATTCACAGAACACTAAGCAGGTTCTCAGAAAGCTTCTTTCCAGATTTCATCTGATGATATTTCCTTTTTCACCATATCTCTCTATGGGCTACCTAATATCACTTTGCGAATTCCACAAGAACTGTCTTAATGAAAGGCTTCTTGAGGGGAAAGCTGTAACTCTGTGAGAAGATTTCACAGAACACAAAGAAGTTTCTCAGAAAGCTTCTTTCTCTTTGTTATCGGAGGATATTTCCTTTGGACTATAGTCTTCAAAGGGATCCGAAATATCTGTTCTCAGATTCCACAGAAATAAGGCTAGCAAAGAGATCCACGAAATACACATGTAACTCTGTGAGATGTATTAACAGAACACTAAGCAGTTTCTCAGAAAGCTTTTTTCCAGATTTCATCTGAAGATATTTCCTTTCTCACGATAGCCCTCTATGGGCTTCCAAATATCACTTTGCCAATTCCACAAGAACTGTCTTAGCGAAAGGCTTCTTGAGGGGACAGCCGTAACTCTGTGAGATGATTTCACAGAACACAGAGAAGTTTCTCAGAAAGCTTCTTTCTCTTTTTTATCGGAGGATATTTCCTTTGGCCGTATAGTCTTCAAAGGGATCCGAAATATCTGTTCTCAGATTTCACAGAAATAAGGCTAGCAAAGAGATCCACGAAACACACATGTAACTCTGTGACATGAATTCACAGAACACTAAGCAGTTTCTCAGAAAGCTTCTTTCCAGATTTCATCTGAGGATATTTCCTTTTTCACCATAGCCCTCTATGGGTTTCCAAATATCATTTTGCCAATTCCACAAGAACTGTCTTAGCGAAAGGCTTCTTGAGGGGAAAGCTGTAACTCTGTGAGATGATTTCACAGAAACCAAAGAAATTTCTCAGAAAGCTTCTTTCTCTTTGTTCTCGGAGGATATTTCCTTTGGACTATAGTCTTCAAAGGGATCCGAAATATCTGTTCTCAGATTCCACAGAAATAAGGCTAGCAAAGAGATCCACGAAATACACATGTAACTCTGTGAGATGAATTCACAGAACACTAAGCAGTTTCTCAGAAAGCTTTTTTCCAGATTTCATCTGAGGATATTTCCTTTCTCACCATAGCCCTCTATGGGCTTCCAAATATCACTTTGCCAATTCCACAAGAACTGACTTAGCGAAAGGCTTCTTGAGGGGACAGCCGTAACTCTGTGAGATGATTTCACAGAACACAGAGAACTTTCTCAGAAAGCTTCTTTCTCTTTGTTATCGGAGGATATTTCCTTTGGCCGTATAGTCTTCAAAGGGATCCGAAATATCTGTTCTCAGATTCCACAGAAATAAGGCTAGCAAAGAGATCCACGAAACACACATGTAACTCTGTGACATGAATTCACAGAACACTAAGCAGTTTCTCAGAAAGCTTCTTTCCAGATTTCATCTGACGATATTTCCTTTTTCACCATAGCCCTCTATGGGCTTGCAAATATCACTTTGCCAATTCCACAAGAACTGTCTTAGCGAAAGGCTTCTTGAGGGGAAAGCTGTAACTCTGTGAGATGATTTCACAGAACACAAAGAAGTTTCTCAGAAAGCTTCTTTCTCTTTGTTATCGGAGGATATTTCCTTTGGACTATAATCTTCAAAGGGATCCGAAATATCTGTTCTCAGATTCCACAGAAATAAGACTAGCAAAGAGATCCACGAAATACACATGTAACTCTGTGAGATGAATTAACAGAACACTAAGCAGTTTCTCAGAAAGCTTCTTTCCAGATTTCATCTGAGGATATTTCCTTTTTCACCGTAGCCCTCTATGGGCTTCTAAATATAACTTTGCCAATTCCAAAAGAACTGTCTTAGCGAAAGGCTTCTTAAGGGGAAAGCCGTAACACTGTGAGTTGATTTCACAGAACACAGAGAAGTTTCTCAGAAAGCTTCTTTCTCTTTGTTATGGGAGGATATTTCCTTTGGCCCTATAGTCTTCAAAGGGATCCGAAATATCTGTTCTCAGATTCCACAGAAATAAGGCTAGCAAAGACATCCACGAAATACACATGTAACTCTGTGAGATGAATTCACAGAACACTAAGCAGTTTCTCAGAAAGCTTCTTTCCAGATTTCATCTGAGGATATTTCCTTTTTCACCACAGCCCTCTATGGGCTTCCAAATATCACTTTTCCAATTCCACAAGAACTGTCTTAGCGAAAGGCTTCTTGAGGGGAAAGCTGTAACTCTGTGAGATGATTTCACAGAACACAAAGAAGTTTCTCAGAAAGCTTCTTTCTCTTTGTTATCGGAGGTTATTTCCTTTGGCCCTATAGTCTTCAGAGGGATCCGAAATATCTGTTCTCAGATTCCACAGAAATAAGGCTAGCAAAGAGATAAACGAAATACACATGTAACTCTGTGAGATGAATTCACAGAACACTAAGCAGTTTCTCAGAAAGCTTCTTTCCAGATTTCATCTGAGGATATTTCCTTTTTCACCATAGCCCTCTATGGGCTTCCAAATATCACTTTGCCAATTCCACAAGAACTGTCTTAGCGAAAGGCTTCTTGAGGGGAAAGCTGTAACTCTGTGAGACCATTTCACAGAACACAAAGAAATTTCTCAGAAAGCTTCTTTCTCTTTGTTATCGGAGGATATTTTCTTTGGCCCTGTAGTCTTCAAAGGGATCCGAAATCTCTGTTCTCAGATTCCACAGAAATAAGGCTAGCAAAGAGACCCATGAAATACACATGTAACTCTGTGAGATGAATTCACAGAACACTAAGCAGTTTCTCAGAAAGCTTCTTTCCAGATTTCATCTGAGGATATTTCCTTTTTCACCATAGCCCTCTATGGGCTTCCAAATATCACTTTGCCAATTCCACAAGAACTGTCTTAGCGAAAGGCTTCTTGAGGGGAAAGCTGTAACTCTGTGAGATGATTTCACAGAACACAAAGAAGTTTCTCAGAAAGCTTCTTTCTCTTTGTTATCGGAGGATATTTCCTTTGGCCCTATAGTCTTCAAAGGGATCCGAAATATCTGTTCTCAGATTCCACAGAAATAAGCCTAGCAAAGAGATCCACGAAATACACATGTAACTCTGTGAGATGAATTCACAGAACACTAAGCAGTTTCTCAGAAAGCTTCTCTCAAGATTTCATCTGAGGATATTTCCTTTTTCACCATAGCCCTCTATGGGTTTCCAAATATCATTTTGCCAATTCCACAAGAACTGTCTTAGCGAAAGGCTTCTTGAGGGGAAAGCTGTAACTCTGTGAGATGATTTCACAGAACACAAAGAAATTTCTCAGAAAGCTTCTTTCTCTTTGTTATCGGAGGATATTTCCTTTGGACTATAGTCTTCAAAGGGATCTGAAATATCTGTTCTCAGATTCCGCAGAAATAAGGCTAGCAACGAGATCCACGAAATACACATGTAACTCTGTGAGATGAATTTACAGAACACAAAGCGGTTTCTCAGAAAGGTTTTTTCCAGATTTCATCTGAGGATATTTCCTTTCTCACCATAGCCCTCTATGGGCTTCCAAATATCACTTTGCCAATTCCACAAGAACTGTCTTAGCGAAAGGCTTCTTGAGGGGGCAGCCGTAACTCTGTGAGATGATTCCACAGAACCCAGAGAAGTTTCTCAGAAAGCTTCTTTCTCTTTGTTATCGGAGGATATTTCCTTTGGCCGTATAGTCTTCAAAGGGTTCCGAACTATCTGTTCTCAGATTCCACAGAAATAAGGCTAGCAAAGAAATCCACGAAACACACATGTAACATTGTGACATGAATTCACAGAACACTAAGCAGTTTCTCAGAAAGCTTCTTTCCAGATTTCATCTGAGGATATTTCCTTTTTCACCATAGCCCTCTATGGGCTTCCTAATATCACTTTTCCAATTCCCCAAGAACTGTCTTAATGAAAGGCTTCTTGAGGGGAAAGGTGTAACTCTGTGAGATGATTTCACTGAACACAAAGAAGTTTCTCAGAAAGCTTCTTTCTCTTTGTTATCGGAGGATATTTCCTTTGGACTATAGTCTTAAAAGGGATGCGAAATATCTGTCCTCAGATTCCACAGAAATAAGGCTAGCAAAGAGATCCACGAAATACACATGTAACTCTGTTAGATGAATTAACAGAACACTAAGGACTTTCTCAGAAAGCTTCTTTCCAGATTTCATCTGAGGATATTTCCTTTTTCAACATAGCCCTCTATGGGCTTCCAAATATCACTTTGCCAATTCCACAAGAACTGTCTTAGCGAAAGGCTTCTTTAGGGGAAAGCAGTAACTCTGTGAGATGATTTCACAGAACACAGAGAAGTTTCTCAGAAAGCTTCTTTCTCTTTGTTATCGGAGGATATTTCCTTTGGCTCTATAGTCTTAAAAGGGATGCGAAATATCTGTTCTCAGATTCCACAGAAATAAGGCTAGCAAAGAGATCCACGAAATACACATGTAACTCTGTGAGATGAATTAACAGAACACTAAGCAGTTTCTCAGAAAGCTTCTTTCCAGATTTCATCTGCGGATATTTCCTATTTCAACATAGTCCTCTATGGGCTTCCAAATATCACTTTGCCAATTCCACAAGAACTGTCTTAGCGAAAGGCTTCTTGAGGGGAAAGCTGTAACTCTCTGAGATGATTTCACAGAACACAAAGAAGTTTCTCAGAAAGCTTCTTTCTCTTTGTTATCGGAGGATATTTCCCTTGTCCCTATAGTCTTCAAAGGGATCCGAAATATCTGTTCTCAGATTCCACAGAAAAAAGGCTAGCAAAGAGATCCACGAAATACACATGTAAATCTGTGAGATGAATTCACAGATCACTAAGCAGTTTCTCAGAAAGCTTCTTTCCAGATTTCATCCGAGGATATTTCCTTTTTCACCATAGCCCTCTATGGGCTTCCAAATATCACTTTGCCAATTCCACAAGAACTGTCTTAGCGAAAGGCTTCTTGAGGGGAAAGCTGTAACTCTGTGAGATGATTTCACAGAACACAGAGAAGTTTCTCAGAAAGCTTCTTTCTCTTTGTTATCGGAGGATATTTCCTTTGGCCCTATAGTCTTCAAAGTGATCCGAAATATCTGTTCTCAGATTCCACAGAAATAAGGCTAGCAAAGAGATCCACGAAATACACATTTAACTCTGTGAGATGAATTCACAGAACACTAAGCAGTTTCTCAGAAAGCTTCTTTCCAGATTCCATCGTTGGATATTTCCTTTTTCACCATAGCCCTCTAAGGGCTTCCAAATATCACTTTGCCAATTCCACAAGAACTGTCTTAGCGAAACGCTTCTTGAGGGGAAAGCTGTAACTCTGTGACATGATTTCACAGAACACAAAGAAGTTTCTCAGAACGCTTCTTTCTCTTTGTTATCGGAGGATATTTCCTTTGGCCCTATAGTCTTCAAAGGGATCCGAAATATCTGTTCTCAGATTCCACAGAAATAAGGCTAGCAAAGAGATCCACGAAATACACATCTAACTCTGTGAGATGAATTCACAGACCCTAAGCAGTTTCTCAGAAAGCTTCTTTCCAGATTTCATCTGAGGATATTTCCTTTTTCACCATAGCCCTCTATGGGCTTCCAAATATCACTTTGCCAATTCCACAAGAACTGTCTTAGCGAAAGGCTTCTTGAAGAGAAAGCTGTAACTCTGTGAGATGATTTCAAAGAACACAAAGAAGTTTCTCAGAAAGCTTCTTTCTCTTTGTTATCGGAGGATATTTCCTTTGGCCCTATAGTCTACAAAGGGATCCGAAATATCTGTTCTCAGATTCCACAGAAATAAGGATAGCAAAGAGATCCACGAAATACACATGTAACTCTGTGAGATGAATTTACAGAACACAAAGCAGTTTCTCAGAAAGCTTTTTTCCATATTTCATCTGAGGATATTTCCTTTCTCACCATAGCCCTCTATGGGCTTCCAAATATCACTTTGCCAATTCCACAAGAACTGTCTTAGCGAAAGGCTTCTTAAGGGGAAAGCTGTAACTCTGTGAGATGATTTTACAGAACACAAACAAATTTCTCAGAAAGCTTCTTTCTCTTTGTTTTCGGAGGATATTTCCTTTGGACTATAGTCTTCAAAGGGATCCGAAATATCTGTTCTCAGATTCCACAGAAATAAGGCTAGCAAAGAGATCCACGAAATACACATGTAACTCTGTGAGATGAATTCACAGAACACTAAGCAGTTTCTCAGAAAGCTTCTTTCCAGATTTCATCTGAGGATATTTCCTTTTTCACCATAGCCCTCTATGGGTTTCCAAATATCATTTTGCCAATTCCACAAGAACTTTCTTAGCGAAAGGCTTCTTGAGGGGAAAGGTGTAACTCTGTGAGATGATTTCACAGAAACCAAAGAAATTTCTCAGAAAGCTTCTTTCTCTTTGTTATCGGAGGATATTTCCTTTGGACTATAGTCTTCAAAGGGATCCGAAATATCTGTTCTCAGATTTCACAGAAATAAGGCTAGCAAAGAGATCCACGAAATACACATGTAACTCTGTGAGATGAATTAACAGAACACTAAGCAGTTTCTCGGAAAGCTTTTTTCCAGATTTCATCTGAGGATATCTCCTTTCTCACCATAGCCCTCTATGGGCTTCCAAATATCACTTTGCCAATACCACAAGAACTGTCTTAGCGAAAGGCTTCTTGAGGGGACAGCTGTAACTCTGTGAGATGATTTCACAGAACACAGAGAAGTTTCTCAAAAAGCTTCTTTCTCTTAGTTATCGGAGGATATTTCCTTTGGCCCTATAGTCTTCAATGGGATCCGAAATATCTGTTCTCAGATTCCACAGAAATAAGGCTAGCAAAGAGATCCACGAAATACACATGTAACTCTGTGAGATGAATTCACAGAACACTAAGCAGTTTCTCAGAAGGCTTCTTTCCAGATTTCATCTGAGGATATTTCCTTTTTCACCATAGCCCTCTATGGGCTACCTAATATCACTTTGCCAATTCCACAAGAACTGTCTTAATGAAAGGCTTCTTGAGGGGAAAGCTGTAACTCTGTGAGAAGATTTCACAGATCACAAAGAAGTTTCTCAGAAAGCTTCTTTCTCTTTGTTATCGGAGTATATTTCCTTTGGACTATAATCTTCAAAGGGATCCGAAATATCTCTTCTCAGATTCCACAGAAATAAGGCTAGCAAAGTGATCCACGAAATACATATGTAACTCTGTGAGATGAATTCACAGAACACTAAGCAGTTTCTCAGAAAGCTTCTTTCCAGATTTCATCTGAGGATATTTCCTTTTTCACTATAGCCCTCTATGGGATTCCAAATATCACTTTGCCAATTCCACAAGAACTGTCTTAGCGAAAGGCTTCTTGAGGGGGAAGCTGTAACTCTGTGAGATGATTTCACAGAACACAAAGAAGTTTCTCAGAAAGCTTCTTTCTCTTTGTTATCGGAGGATATTTCCTTTGGCCCTTTAGTCTTCAAAGGGATGCGAAATATCTGTTCTGAGATTCCACAGAAAAAAGGCTAGCAAAGAGATCCACGAAATACACATGTAACTCTGTGAGATGAATTAACAGATCACTAAGCAGTTTCTCAGAAAGCTTCTTTCCAATTTCATCTGAGGATATTTCCTTTTTCACCATAGCCCTCTATGGGCTTCCAAATATCACTTTGCCAATTCCACAAGAACTGTCTTAGCGAAAGGCTTCTTGAGGGGAATGCTGTAACTCTGTGAGATGATTTCACAGAACACAAAGAAGTTTGTCAAAAAGCTTCTTTCTCTTAGTTATCGGAGGATATTTCCTTTGGCCCTATAGTCTTCAATGGGATCCGAAATATCTGTTCTCAGATTCCACAGAAATAAGGCTAGCAAAGAGATCCACGAAATACACATGTAACTCTGTGAGATGAATTCACAGAACACTAAGCAGTTTCTCAGAAAGCTTCTTTCCAGATTTCATCTGAGGATATTTCCTTTTTCACCATAGCCCTCTATGGGCTTCCAAATATCACTTTGCCAATTCCACAAGAACTGTCTTAGCGAAAGGCTTCTTGAGGGGAAAGCTGTAACTCTGTGAGATGATTTCACAGAACACAAAGAAGTTTCTCAGAAAGCTTCTTTCTCTTTGTTATCGGAGGATATTTCCTTTGGACTATAATCTTCAAAGGGATCCGAAATATCTGTTCTCAGATTCCACAGAAATAAGGCTAGCAAAGAGATCCACGAAATACACATGTAACTCTGTGAGATGAATTAACAGAACACTAAGCAGTTTCTCAGAAAGCTTCTTTCCAGATTTCATCTGCGGATATTTCCTATTTCAACATAGCCCTCTATGGGCTTCCAAATATCACTTTGCCAATTCCACAAGGACTGTCTTAGCGAAAGGCTTCTTGAGGGGAAAGCTGTAACTCTGTGAGATGATTTCACAGAACACAAAGAAGTTTCTCAGAAAGCTTCTTTCTCTTTGTTATCGGAGGATATTTCCCTTGACCCTATAGTCTTCAAAGGGATCCGAAATATCTGTTCTCAGATTCCACAGAAAAAAGGCTAGCAAAGAGATCCACGAAATACACATGTAAATCTGTGAGATGAATTCACAGATCACTAAGCAGTTTCTCAGAAAGCTTCTTTCCAGATTTCATCTGAGGATATTTCCTTTTTCACCATAGCCCTCTATGGGCTTCCAAATATCACTTTGCCAATTCCACAAGGACTGTCTTAGCGAAAGGCTTCTTGAGGGGGAAGCTGTAACTCTGTGAGATGATTTCACAGAACACAAAGAAGTTTCTCAGAAAGCTTCTTTCTCTTTGTTATCGGAGGATATTTCCTTTGGCCCTTTAGTCTTCAAAGGGATGCGAAATATCTGTTCTGAGATTCCACAGAAAAAAGGCTAGCAAAGAGATCCACGAAATACACATGTAACTCTGTGAGATGAATTAACAGATCACTAAGCAGTTTCTCAGAAAGCTTCTTTCCAATTTCATCTGAGGATATTTCCTTTTTCACCATAGCCCTCTATGGGCTTCCAAATATCACTTTGCCAATTCCACAAGAACTGTCTTAGCGAAAGGCTTCTTGAGGGGAATGCTGTAACTCTGTGAGATGATTTCACAGAACACAAAGAAGTTTGTCAAAAAGCTTCTTTCTCTTAGTTATCGGAGGATATTTCCTTTGGCCCTATAGTCTTCAATGGGATCCGAAATATCTGTTCTCAGATTCCACAGAAATAAGGCTAGCAAAGAGATCCACGAAATACACATGTAACTCTGTGAGATGAATTCACAGAACACTAAGCAGTTTCTCAGAAAGCTTCTTTCCAGATTTCATCTGAGGATATTTCCTTTTTCACCATAGCCCTCTATGGGCTTCCAAATATCACTTTGCCAATTCCACAAGAACTGTCTTAGCGAAAGGCTTCTTGAGGGGAAAGCTGTAACTCTGTGAGATGATTTCACAGAACACAAAGAAATTTCTCAGAAAGCTTCTTTCTCTTTGTTATCGGAGGATATTTCCTTTGGACTATAGTCTTCAAAGGGATCTGAAATATCTGTTCTCAGATTCCGCAGAAATAAGGCTAGCAACGAGATCCACGAAATACACATGTAACTCTGTGAGATGAATTTACAGAACACAAAGCGGTTTCTCAGAAAGCTTTTTTCCAGATTTCATCTGAGGATATTTCCTTTCTCACCATAGCCCTCTATGGGCTTCCAAATATCACTTTGCCAATTCCACAAGAACTGTCTTAGCGAAAGGCTTCTTGAGGGGGCAGCCGTAACTCTGTGAGATGATTCCACAGAACACAGAGAAGTTTCTCAGAAAGCTTCTTTCTCTTTGTTATCGGAGGATATTTCCTTTGGCCGTATAGTCTTCAAAGGGATCCGAACTATCTGTTCTCAGATTCCACAGAAATAAGGCTAGCAAAGAAATCCACGAAACACACATGTAACATTGTGACATGAATTCACAGAACACTAAGCAGTTTCTCAGAAAGCTTCTTTCCAGATTTCATCTGAGGATATTTCCTTTTTCACCATAGCCCTCTATGGGCTTCCTAATATCACTTTTCCAATTCCCCAAGAACTGTCTTAATGAAAGGCTTCTTGAGGGGAAAGCTGTAACTCTGTGAGATGATTTCACTGAACACAAAGAAGTTTCTCAGAAAGCTTCTTTCTCTTTGTTATCGGAGGATATTTCCTTTGGACTATAGTCTTAAAAGGGATGCGAAATATCTGTCCTCAGATTCCACAGAAATAAGGCTAGCAAAGAGATCCACGAAATACACATGTAACTCTGTTAGATGAATTAACAGAACACTAAGGACTTTCTCAGAAAGCTTCTTTCCAGATTTCATCTGAGGATATTTCCTTTTTCAACATAGCCCTCTATGGGCTTCCAAATATCACTTTGCCAATTCCACAAGAACTGTCTTAGCGAAAGGCTTCTTTAGGGGAAAGCAGTAACTCTGTGAGATGATTTCACAGAACACAGAGAAGTTTCTCAGAAAGCTTCTTTCTCTTTGTTATCGGAGGATATTTCCTTTGGCTCTATAGTCTTAAAAGGGATGCGAAATATCTGTTCTCAGATTCCACAGAAATAAGGCTAGCAAAGAGATCCACGAAATACACATGTAACTCTGTGAGATGAATTCACAGATCACTAAGCAGTTTCTCAGAAAGCTTCTTTCCAGATTTCATCCGAGGATATTTCCTTTTTCACCATAGCCCTCTATGGGCTTCCAAATATCACTTTGCCAATTCCACAAGAACTGTCTTAGCGAAAGGCTTCTTGAGGGGAAAGCTGTAACTCTGTGAGATGATTTCACAGAACACAGAGAAGTTTCTCAGAAAGCTTCTTTCTCTTTGTTATCGGAGGATATTTCCTTTGGCCCTATAGTCTTCAAAGTGATCCGAAATATCTGTTCTCAGATTCCACAGAAATAAGGCTAGCAAAGAGATCCACGAAATACACATTTAACTCTGTGAGATGAATTCACAGAACACTAAGCAGTTTCTCAGAAAGCTTCTTTCCAGATTCCATCGTTGGATATTTCCTTTTTCACCATAGCCCTCTAAGGGCTTCCAAATATCACTTTGCCAATTCCACAAGAACTGTCTTAGCGAAACGCTTCTTGAGGGGAAAGCTGTAACTCTGTGACATGATTTCACAGAACACAAAGAAGTTTCTCAGAACGCTTCTTTCTCTTTGTTATCGGAGGATATTTCCTTTGGCCCTATAGTCTTCAAAGGGATCCGAAATATCTGTTCTCAGATTCCACAGAAATAAGGCTAGCAAAGAGATCCACGAAATACACATCTAACTCTGTGAGATGAATTCACAGACCCTAAGCAGTTTCTCAGAAAGCTTCTTTCCAGATTTCATCTGAGGATATTTCCTTTTTCACCATAGCCCTCTATGGGCTTCCAAATATCACTTTGCCAATTCCACAAGAACTGTCTTAGCGAAAGGCTTCTTGAAGAGAAAGCTGTAACTCTGTGAGATGATTTCAAAGAACACAAAGAAGTTTCTCAGAAAGCTTCTTTCTCTTTGTTATCGGAGGATATTTCCTTTGGCCCTATAGTCTACAAAGGGATCCGAAATATCTGTTCTCAGATTCCACAGAAATAAGGATAGCAAAGAGATCCACGAAATACACATGTAACTCTGTGAGATGAATTTACAGAACACAAAGCAGTTTCTCAGAAAGCTTTTTTCCATATTTCATCTGAGGATATTTCCTTTCTCACCATAGCCCTCTATGGGCTTCCAAATATCACTTTGCCAATTCCACAAGAACTGTCTTAGCGAAAGGCTTCTTAAGGGGAAAGCTGTAACTCTGTGAGATGATTTTACAGAACACAAACAAATTTCTCAGAAAGCTTCTTTCTCTTTGTTTTCGGAGGATATTTCCTTTGGACTATAGTCTTCAAAGGGATCCGAAATATCTGTTCTCAGATTCCACAGAAATAAGGCTAGCAAAGAGATCCACGAAATACACATGTAACTCTGTGAGATGAATTCACAGAACACTAAGCAGTTTCTCAGAAAGCTTCTTTCCAGATTTCATCTGAGGATATTTCCTTTTTCACCATAGCCCTCTATGGGTTTCCAAATATCATTTTGCCAATTCCACAAGAACTTTCTTAGCGAAAGGCTTCTTGAGGGGAAAGGTGTAACTCTGTGAGATGATTTCACAGAAACCAAAGAAATTTCTCAGAAAGCTTCTTTCTCTTTGTTATCGGAGGATATTTCCTTTGGACTATAGTCTTCAAAGGGATCCGAAATATCTGTTCTCAGATTCCACAGAAATAAGGCTAGCAAAGAGATCCACGAAATACACATGTAACTCTGTGAGATGAATTAACAGAACACTAAGCAGTTTCTCGGAAAGCTTTTTTCCAGATTTCATCTGAGGATATCTCCTTTCTCACCATAGCCCTCTATGGGCTTCCAAATATCACTTTGCCAATACCACAAGAACTGTCTTAGCGAAAGGCTTCTTGAGGGGACAGCTGTAACTCTGTGAGATGATTTCACAGAACACAGAGAAGTTTCTCAAAAAGCTTCTTTCTCTTAGTTATCGGAGGATATTTCCTTTGGCCCTATAGTCTTCAATGGGATCCGAAATATCTGTTCTCAGATTCCACAGAAATAAGGCTAGCAAAGAGATCCACGAAATACACATGTAACTCTGTGAGATGAATTCACAGAACACTAAGCAGTTTCTCAGAAGGCTTCTTTCCAGATTTCATCTGAGGATATTTCCTTTTTCACCATAGCCCTCTATGGGCTACCTAATATCACTTTGCCAATTCCACAAGAACTGTCTTAATGAAAGGCTTCTTGAGGGGAAAGCTGTAACTCTGTGAGAAGATTTCACAGATCACAAAGAAGTTTCTCAGAAAGCTTCTTTCTCTTTGTTATCGGAGTATATTTCCTTTGGACTATAATCTTCAAAGGGATCCGAAATATCTCTTCTCAGATTCCACAGAAATAAGGCTAGCAAAGTGATCCACGAAATACATATGTAACTCTGTGAGATGAATTCACAGAACACTAAGCAGTTTCTCAGAAAGCTTCTTTCCAGATTTCATCTGAGGATATTTCCTTTTTCACTATAGCCCTCTATGGGATTCCAAATATCACTTTGCCAATTCCACAAGAACTGTCTTAGCGAAAGGCTTCTTGAGGGGGAAGCTGTAACTCTGTGAGATGATTTCACAGAACACAAAGAAGTTTCTCAGAAAGCTTCTTTCTCTTTGTTATCGGAGGATATTTCCTTTGGCCCTTTAGTCTTCAAAGGGATGCGAAATATCTGTTCTGAGATTCCACAGAAAAAAGGCTAGCAAAGAGATCCACGAAATACACATGTAACTCTGTGAGATGAATTAACAGATCACTAAGCAGTTTCTCAGAAAGCTTCTTTCCAATTTCATCTGAGGATATTTCCTTTTTCACCATAGCCCTCTATGGGCTTCAAAATATCACTTTGCCAATTCCACAAGAACTGTCTTAGCGAAAGGCTTCTTGAGGGGAATGCTGTAACTCTGTGAGATGATTTCACAGAACACAAAGAAGTTTGTCAAAAAGCTTCTTTCTCTTAGTTATCGGAGGATATTTCCTTTGGCCCTATAGTCTTCAATGGGATCCGAAATATCTGTTCTCAGATTCCACAGAAATAAGGCTAGCAAAGAGATCCACGAAATACACATTTAACTCTGTGAGATGAATTCACAGAACACTAAGCAGTTTCTCAGAAAGCTTCTTTCCAGATTCCATCGTTGGATATTTCCTTTTTCACCATAGCCCTCTAAGGGCTTCCAAATATCACTTTGCCAATTCCACAAGAACTGTCTTAGCGAAACGCTTCTTGAGGGGAAAGCTGTAACTCTGTGACATGATTTCACAGAACACAAAGAAGTTTCTCAGAACGCTTCTTTCTCTTTGTTATCGGAGGATATTTCCTTTGGCCCTATAGTCTTCAAAGGGATCCGAAATATCTGTTCTCAGATTCCACAGAAATAAGGCTAGCAAAGAGATCCACGAAATACACATCTAACTCTGTGAGATGAATTCACAGACCCTAAGCAGTTTCTCAGAAAGCTTCTTTCCAGATTTCATCTGAGGATATTTCCTTTTTCACCATAGCCCTCTATGGGCTTCCAAATATCACTTTGCCAATTCCACAAGAACTGTCTTAGCGAAAGGCTTCTTGAAGAGAAAGCTGTAACTCTGTGAGATGATTTCAAAGAACACAAAGAAGTTTCTCAGAAAGCTTCTTTCTCTTTGTTATCGGAGGATATTTCCTTTGGCCCTATAGTCTACAAAGGGATCCGAAATATCTGTTCTCAGATTCCACAGAAATAAGGATAGCAAAGAGATCCACGAAATACACATGTAACTCTGTGAGATGAATTTACAGAACACAAAGCAGTTTCTCAGAAAGCTTTTTTCCATATTTCATCTGAGGATATTTCCTTTCTCACCATAGCCCTCTATGGGCTTCCAAATATCACTTTGCCAATTCCACAAGAACTGTCTTAGCGAAAGGCTTCTTAAGGGGAAAGCTGTAACTCTGTGAGATGATTTTACAGAACACAAACAAATTTCTCAGAAAGCTTCTTTCTCTTTGTTTTCGGAGGATATTTCCTTTGGACTATAGTCTTCAAAGGGATCCGAAATATCTGTTCTCAGATTCCACAGAAATAAGGCTAGCAAAGAGATCCACGAAATACACATGTAACTCTGTGAGATGAATTCACAGAACACTAAGCAGTTTCTCAGAAAGCTTCTTTCCAGATTTCATCTGAGGATATTTCCTTTTTCACCATAGCCCTCTATGGGTTTCCAAATATCATTTTGCCAATTCCACAAGAACTTTCTTAGCGAAAGGCTTCTTGAGGGGAAAGGTGTAACTCTGTGAGATGATTTCACAGAAACCAAAGAAATTTCTCAGAAAGCTTCTTTCTCTTTGTTATCGGAGGATATTTCCTTTGGACTATAGTCTTCAAAGGGATCCGAAATATCTGTTCTCAGATTCCACAGAAATAAGGCTAGCAAAGAGATCCACGAAATACACATGTAACTCTGTGAGATGAATTAACAGAACACTAAGCAGTTTCTCGGAAAGCTTTTTTCCAGATTTCATCTGAGGATATCTCCTTTCTCACCATAGCCCTCTATGGGCTTCCAAATATCACTTTGCCAATACCACAAGAACTGTCTTAGCGAAAGGCTTCTTGAGGGGACAGCTGTAACTCTGTGAGATGATTTCACAGAACACAGAGAAGTTTCTCAAAAAGCTTCTTTCTCTTAGTTATCGGAGGATATTTCCTTTGGCCCTATAGTCTTCAATGGGATCCGAAATATCTGTTCTCAGATTCCACAGAAATAAGGCTAGCAAAGAGATCCACGAAATACACATGTAACTCTGTGAGATGAATTCACAGAACACTAAGCAGTTTCTCAGAAGGCTTCTTTCCAGATTTCATCTGAGGATATTTCCTTTTTCACCATAGCCCTCTATGGGCTACCTAATATCACTTTGCCAATTCCACAAGAACTGTCTTAATGAAAGGCTTCTTGAGGGGAAAGCTGTAACTCTGTGAGAAGATTTCACAGATCACAAAGAAGTTTCTCAGAAAGCTTCTTTCTCTTTGTTATCGGAGTATATTTCCTTTGGACTATAATCTTCAAAGGGATCCGAAATATCTCTTCTCAGATTCCACAGAAATAAGGCTAGCAAAGTGATCCACGAAATACATATGTAACTCTGTGAGATGAATTCACAGAACACTAAGCAGTTTCTCAGAAAGCTTCTTTCCAGATTTCATCTGAGGATATTTCCTTTTTCACTATAGCCCTCTATGGGATTCCAAATATCACTTTGCCAATTCCACAAGAACTGTCTTAGCGAAAGGCTTCTTGAGGGGGAAGCTGTAACTCTGTGAGATGATTTCACAGAACACAAAGAAGTTTCTCAGAAAGCTTCTTTCTCTTTGTTATCGGAGGATATTTCCTTTGGCCCTTTAGTCTTCAAAGGGATGCGAAATATCTGTTCTGAGATTCCACAGAAAAAAGGCTAGCAAAGAGATCCACGAAATACACATGTAACTCTGTGAGATGAATTAACAGATCACTAAGCAGTTTCTCAGAAAGCTTCTTTCCAATTTCATCTGAGGATATTTCCTTTTTCACCATAGCCCTCTATGGGCTTCAAAATATCACTTTGCCAATTCCACAAGAACTGTCTTAGCGAAAGGCTTCTTGAGGGGAATGCTGTAACTCTGTGAGATGATTTCACAGAACACAAAGAAGTTTGTCAAAAAGCTTCTTTCTCTTAGTTATCGGAGGATATTTCCTTTGGCCCTATAGTCTTCAATGGGATCCGAAATATCTGTTCTCAGATTCCACAGAAATAAGGCTAGCAAAGAGATCCACGAAATACACATGTAACCCTGTGAGATGAATTCACAGAACACTAAGCAGTTTCTCAGAAAGCTTCTTTCCAGATTTCATCTGAGGATATTTCCTTTTTCACCATAGCCCTCTATGGGCTTCCAAATATCACTTTGCCAATTCCACAAGAACTGTCTTAGCGAAAGGCTTCTTGAGGGGAAAGCTGTAACTCTGTGAGATGATTTCACAGAACACAATGAAGTTTCTCAGAAAGCTTCTTTCTCTTTGTTATCGGAGGATATTTCCTTTGGACTATAATCTTCAAAGGGATCCGAAATATCTGTTCTCAGATTCCACAGAAATAAGGCTAGCAAAGAGATCCACGAAATACACATGTAACTCTGTGAGATGAATTAACAGAACACTAAGCAGTTTCTCAGAAAGCTTCTTTCCAGATTTCATCTGCGGATATTTCCTATTTCAACATAGCCCTCTATGGGCTTCCAAATATCACTTTGCCAATTCCACAAGGACTGTCTTAGCGAAAGGCTTCTTGAGGGGAAAGCTGTAACTCTGTGAGATGATTTCACAGAACACAAAGAAGTTTCTCAGAAAGCTTCTTTCTCTTTGTTATCGGAGGATATTTCCCTTGACCCTATAGTCTTCAAAGGGATCCGAAATATCTGTTCTCAGATTCCACAGAAAAAAGGCTAGCAAAGAGATCCACGAAATACACATGTAAATCTGTGAGATGAATTCACAGATCACTAAGCAGTTTCTCAGAAAGCTTCTTTCCAGATTTCATCTGAGGATATTTCCTTTTTCACCATAGCCCTCTATGGGCTTCCAAATATCACTTTGCCAATTCCACAAGGACTGTCTTAGCGAAAGGCTTCTTGAGGGGGAAGCTGTAACTCTGTGAGATGATTTCACAGAACACAAAGAAGTTTCTCAGAAAGCTTCTTTCTCTTTGTTATCGGAGGATATTTCCTTTGGCCCTTTAGTCTTCAAAGGGATGCGAAATATCTGTTCTGAGATTCCACAGAAAAAAGGCTAGCAAAGAGATCCACGAAATACACATGTAACTCTGTGAGATGAATTAACAGATCACTAAGCAGTTTCTCAGAAAGCTTCTTTCCAATTTCATCTGAGGATATTTCCTTTTTCACCATAGCCCTCTATGGGCTTCCAAATATCACTTTGCCAATTCCACAAGAACTGTCTTAGCGAAAGGCTTCTTGAGGGGAATGCTGTAACTCTGTGAGATGATTTCACAGAACACAAAGAAGTTTGTCAAAAAGCTTCTTTCTCTTAGTTATCGGAGGATATTTCCTTTGGCCCTATAGTCTTCAATGGGATCCGAAATATCTGTTCTCAGATTCCACAGAAATAAGGCTAGCAAAGAGATCCACGAAATACACATGTAACTCTGTGAGATGAATTCACAGAACACTAAGCAGTTTCTCAGAAAGCTTCTTTCCAGATTTCATCTGAGGATATTTCCTTTTTCACCATAGCCCTCTATGGGCTTCCAAATATCACTTTGCCAATTCCACAAGAACTGTCTTAGCGAAAGGCTTCTTGAGGGGAAAGCTGTAACTCTGTGAGATGATTTCACAGAACACAGAGAAGTTTCTCAGAAAGCTTCTTTCTCTTTGTTATCGGAGGATATTTCCTTTGGCCCTATAGTCTTCAAAGGGATCCGAAATATCTGTTCTCAGATTGCACAGAAATAAGGCTAGCAAAGAGATCCACGAAACACACATGTAACTCTTTGAGATGAATTCACAGAACACTAAGCAGGTTCTCAGAAAGCTTCTTTCCAGATTTCATCTGATGATATTTCCTTTTTCACCATATCTCTCTATGGGCTACCTAATATCACTTTGCGAATTCCACAAGAACTGTCTTAATGAAAGGCTTCTTGAGGGGAAAGCTGTAACTCTGTGAGAAGATTTCACAGAACACAAAGAAGTTTCTCAGAAAGCTTCTTTCTCTTTGTTATCGGAGGATATTTCCTTTGGACTATAGTCTTCAAAGGGATCCGAAATATCTGTTCTCAGATTCCACAGAAATAAGGCTAGCAAAGAGATCCACGAAATACACATGTAACTCTGTGAGATGTATTAACAGAACACTAAGCAGTTTCTCAGAAAGCTTTTTTCCAGATTTCATCTGAGGATATTTCCTTTCTCACGATAGCCCTCTATGGGCTTCCAAATATCACTTTGCCGATTCCACAAGAACTGTCTTAGCGAAAGGCTTCTTGAGGGGACAGCCGTAACTCTGTGAGATGATTTCACAGAACACAGAGAAGTTTCTCAGAAAGCTTCTTTCTCTTTTTTATCGGAGGATATTTCCTTTGGCCGTATAGTCTTCAAAGGGATCCGAAATATCTGTTCTCAGATTTCAGAGAAATAAGGCTAGCAAAGAGATCCACGAAACACACATGTAACTCTGTGACATGAATTCACAGAACACTAAGCAGTTTCTCAGAAAGCTTCTTTCCAGATTTCATCTGAGGATATTTCCTTTTTCACCATAGCCCTCTATGGGTTTCCAAATATCATTTTGCCAATTCCACAAGAACTGTCTTAGCGAAAGGCTTCTTGAGGGGAAAGCTGTAACTCTGTGAGATGATTTCACAGAAACCAAAGAAATTTCTCAGAAAGCTTCTTTCTCTTTGTTCTCGGAGGATATTTCCTTTGGACTATAGTCTTCAAAGGGATCCGAAATATCTGTTCTCAGATTCCACAGAAATAAGGCTAGCAAAGAGATCCACGAAATACACATGTAACTCTGTGAGATGAATTCACAGAACACTAAGCAGTTTCTCAGAAAGCTTTTTTCCAGATTTCATCTGAGGATATTTCCTTTCTCACCATAGCCCTCTATGGGCTTCCAAATATCACTTTGCCAATTCCACAAGAACTGACTTAGCGAAAGGCTTCTTGAGGGGACAGCCGTAACTCTGTGAGATGATTTCACAGAACACAGAGAACTTTCTCAGAAAGCTTCTTTCTCTTTGTTATCGGAGGATATTTCCTTTGGCCGTATAGTCTTCAAAGGGATCCGAAATATCTGTTCTCAGATTCCACAGAAATAAGGCTAGCAAAGAGATCCACGAAACACACATGTAACTCTGTGACATGAATTCACAGAACACTAAGCAGTTTCTCAGAAAGCTTCTTTCCAGATTTCATCTGACGATATTTCCTTTTTCACCATAGCCCTCTATGGGCTTCCTAATATCACTTTTCCAATTCCACAAGAACTGTCTTAATGAAAGGCTTCTTGAGGGGAAAGCTGTAACTCTGTGAGATGATTTCACAGAACACAAAGAAGTTTCTCAGAAAGCTTCTTTCTCTTTGTTATCGGAGGATATTTCCTTTGGACTATAGTCTTAAAAGGGATGCGAAATATCTGTCCTCAAATTCCACAGAAATAAGGCTAGCAAAGAGATCCACGAAATACACATGTAACTCTGTGAGATGAATTCACAGAACACTAAGGAGTTTCTCAGAAAGCTTCTTTCCACATTTCTTCTGAGGATATTTCCTTTTTCACCATAGCCCTCTATGGGCTTCCAAATATCACTTTGCCAATTCCACAAGAACTGTCTTAGCGAAAGACTTCTTTAGGGGAAAGCAGTAACTCTGTGAGATGATTTCACAGAACACAGAGAAGTTTCTCAGAAAGCTTCTTTCTCTTTGTTATCGGAGGATATTTCCTTTGGCTCTGTAGTCTTAAAAGGGATGCGAAATATCTGTTCTCAGATTCCACAGAAATAAGGCTAGCAAAGAGATCCACGAAATACACATGTAACTCTGTGAGATGAATTAACAGAACACTAAGCAGTTTCTCAGAAAGCTTCTTTCCAGATTTCATCTGCGGATATTTCCTATTTCAACATAGCCCTCTATGGGCTTCCAAATATCACTTTGCCAATTCCACAAGAACTGTCTTAGCGAAAGGCTTCTTGAGGGGAAAGCTGTAACTCTGTGAGATGATTTCACAGAACACAAAGAAGTTTCTCAGAAAGCTTCTTTCTCTTTGTTATCGGAGGATATTTCCCTTGACCCTATAGTCTTCAAAGGGATCCGAAATATCTGTTCTCAGATTCCACAGAAAAAAGGCTAGCAAAGAGATCCACGAAATACACATGTAAATCTGTGAGATGAATTCACAGATCACTAAGCAGTTTCTCAGAAAGCTTCTTTCCAGATTTCATCTGAGGATATTTCCTTTTTCACCATAGCCCTCTATGGGCTTCCAAATATCACTTTGCCAATTCCACAAGAACTGTCTTAACGAAAGGCTTCTTGAGGGGAAAGCTGTAACTCTGTGAGATGATTTCACAGAACACAGAGAAGTTTCTCAGAAAGCTTCTTTCTCTTTGTTATCTGAGGATATTTCCTTTGGCCCTATAGTCTTCAAAGGGATCCGAAATATCTGTTCTCAGATTCCACAGAAATAAGGCTAGCAAAGAGATCCACGAAATACACATTTAACTCTGTGAGATGAATTCACAGAACACTAAGCAGTTTCTCAGAAAGCTTCTTTCCAGATTCCATCGGAGGATA
The DNA here is from genome assembly GCF_043159975.1 of Macaca nemestrina. Classification (NCBI taxonomy): domain Eukaryota; kingdom Metazoa; phylum Chordata; class Mammalia; order Primates; family Cercopithecidae; genus Macaca; species Macaca nemestrina. The sequence continues at coordinate 56,199,167 of NC_092140.1, forward strand.
TTTCCTTTTTCACCATAGCCCTCTAAGGGCTTCCAAATATCACTTTGCCAATTCCACAAGAACTGTCTTAGCGAAAGGCTTCTTGAGGGGAAAGCTGTAACTCTGTGAGATGATTTCAGAGAACACAAAGAAGTTTCTCAGAAAGCTTCTTTCTCTTTGTTATCGGAGGATATTTCCTTTGGCCCTATAGTCTTCAACGGGATCCGAAATATCTGTTCTCAGATTCCACAGAAATAAGGCTAGCAAAGAGATCCACGAAATACACATCTAACTCTGTGAGATGAATTCACAGAACCTAAGCAGTTTCTCAGAAAGCTTCTTTCCAGATTTCAACTGAGGACATTTCCTTTTTCACCATAGCCCTCTATGGGCTTCCAAATATCACTTTGCCAATTCCACAAGAACTGTCTTAGCGAAAGGCTTCTTGAGGGGAAAGCGGTAACTCTGTGAGATGATTTCAGAGAACACAAAGAAGTTTCTCAGAAAGCTTCTTTCTCTTTGTTATTGGAGGATATTTCCTTTGGCCCTTTAGTCTGCTAAGGGATCCGAAATATCTGTTCTCAGATTCCGCAGAAATAAGCCTAGCAAAGAGATCCACGAAATACTCATGTAACTCTGTGAGATGAATTCACAGAACACTAAGCAGTTTCTCAGAAAGCTTCTATCAAGATTTCATCTGAGGATATTTCCTTTTTCACCATAGCCCTCTATGGGCTTCCAAATATCACTTTGCCAATTCCACAAGAACTGTCTTAGCGAAAGGCTTCTTAAGGGGAAAGCTGTAACTCTGTGAGATAATTTTACAGAACACAAAGAAATTTCTCAGAAAGCTTCTTTCTCTTTGTTTTCGGAGGATATTTCCTTTGGACTATAGTCTTCAAAGGCATCCGAAATATCTGTTCTCAGATTCCACAGAAATAAGGCTAGCAAAGAGATCCACGAAATACACATGTAACTCTGTGAGATGAATTCACAGAACACTAAGCAGTTTCTCAGAAAGCTTCTTTCCAGATTTCATCTGAGGATATTTCCTTTTTCACCATAGCCCTCTATGGGCTTCCAAATATCACTTTGCCAATTCCACAAGAACTGTCTTAGCGAAAGGCTTCTTGAGGGGAAAGCTGTAACTCTGTGAGATGATTTCACAGAACACAAAGAAGTTTCTCAGAAAGCTTCTTTCTCTTTGTTATCGGAGGATATTTCCTTTGGACTATAATCCTCAAAGGGATCCATAATATCTGTTCTCAGATTCCACAGAAATAAGGCTAGCAAAGAGATCCACGAAATACACATGTAACTCTGTGAGATGAATTAACAGAACACTAAGCAGTTTCTCAGAAAGCTTCTTTCCAGATTTCATCTGCGGATATTTCCTATTTCAACATAGCCCTCTATGGGCTTCCAAATATCACTTTGCCAATTCCACAAGAACTGTCTTAGCGAAAGGCTTCTTGAGGGGAAAGCTGTAACTCTGTGAGATGATTTCACAGAACACAAAGAAGTTTCTCAGAAAGCTTCTTTCTCTTTGTTATCGGAGGATATTTCCCTTGACCCTATAGTCTTCAAAGGGATCCGAAATATCTGTTCTCAGATTCCACAGAAAAAAGGCTAGCAAAGAGATCCACGAAATACACATGTAAATCTGTGAGATGAATTCAGATATCACTAAGCAGTTTCTCAGAAAGCTTCTTTCCAGATTTCATCTGAGGATATTTCCTTTTTCACCATAGCCCTCTATGGGCTTCCAGATATCACTTTGCCAATTCCACAAGAACTGTCTTAGCGAAAGGCTTCTTGAGGGGAAAGCTGTAACTCTGTGAGATGATTTCACAGAACACAGAGAAGTTTCTCAGAAAGCTTCTTTCTCTTTGTTATCGGAGGATATTTCCTTTGGCCCTATAGTCTTCAAAGGGATCCGAAATATCTGTTCTCAGATTGCACAGAAATAAGGCTAGCAAAGAGATCCACGAAACACACATGTAACACTTTGAGATGAATTCACAGAACACTAAGCAGGTTCTCAGAAAGCTTCTTTCCAGATTTCATCTGATGATATTTCCTTTTTCACCATATCTCTCTATGGGCTACCTAACATCACTTTGCGAATTCCACAAGAACTGTCTTAATGAAAGGCTTCTTGAGGGGAAAGCTGTAACTCTGTGAGAAGATTTCACAGAACACAAAGAAGTTTCTCAGAAAGCTTTTTTCTCTTTGTTATCGGAGGATATTTCCTTTGGACTATAGTCTTCAAAGGGATCCGAAATATCTGTTCTCAGATTCCACAGAAATAAGGCTAGCAAAGAGATCCACGAAATACACATGTAACTCTGTGAGATGGATTAACAGAACACTAAGCAGTTTCTCAGAAAGCTTTTTTCCAGATTTCATCTGAGGATATTTCCTTTCTCACGATAGCCCTCTATGGGCTTCCAAATATCACTTTGCCAATTCCACAAGAACTGTCTTAGCGAAAGGCTTCTTGAGGGGAAAGCTGTAACTCTGTGAGATGATTTCACAGAACACAGAGAAGTTTCTCAGAAAGCTTCTTTCTCTTTGTTATCGGAGGATATTTCCTTTGGCCGTATAGTCTTCAAAGGGATCCGAAATATCTGTTCTCAGATTCCACAGAAATAAGGCTAGCAAAGAGATCCACGAAACACACATGTAACTCTGTGACATGAATTCACAGAACACTAAGCAGTTTCTCAGAAAGCTTCTTTCCAGATTTCATCTGAGGATATTTCCTTTTTCACCATAGCCCTCTATGGGTTTCCAAATATCATTTTGCCAATTCCACAAGAACTGTCTTAGCGAAAGGCTTCTGGAGGGGAAAGCTGAAACTCTGTGAGATGATTTCACAGAAACCAAAGAAATTTCTCAGAAAGCTTCTTTCTCTTTGTTCTCGGAGGATATTTCCTTTGGACTATAGTCTTCAAAGGGATCCGAAATATCTGTTCTCAGATTCCACAGAAATAAGGCTAGCAAAGAGATCCACGAAACACACATGTAACTCTGTGACATGAATTCACAGAACACTAAGCAGTTTCTCAGAAAGCTTCTTTCCAGATTTCATCTGAGGATATTTCCTTTTTCACCATAGCCCTCTATGGGCTTCCTAATATCACTTTTCCAATTCCACAAGAACTGTCTTAATGAAAGGCTTCTTGAGGGGAAAGCTGTAACTCTGTGAGATGATTTCACAGAACACAAAGAAGTTTCTCAGAAAGCTTCTTTCTCTTTGTTATCGGAGGATATTTCCTTTGGACTATAGTCTTAAAAGGGATGCGAAATATCTGTCCTCAGATTCCACAGAAATAAGGCTAGCAAAGAGATCCACGAAATACACATGTAACTCTGTGAGATGAATTAACAGAACACTAAGGAGTTTCTCAGAAAGCTTCTTTCCAGATTTCTTCTGAGGATATTTCCTTTTTCACCATAGCCCTCTATGGGCTTCCAAATATCACTTTGCCAATTCCACAAGAACTGTCTTAGCGAAAGGCTTCTTTAGGGGAAAGCCGTAACTCTGTGAGATGATTTCACAGAACACAGAGAAGTTTCTCAGAAAGCTTCTTTCTCTTTGTTATCGGAGGATATTTCCTTTGGCCCTGTAGTCTTAAAAGGGATGCGAAATATCTGTTCTCAGATTCCACAGAAATAAGGCTAGCAAAGAGATCCACGAAATACACATGTAAATCTGTGAGATGAATTCACAGATCACTAAGCAGTTTCTCAGAAAGCTTCTTTCAAGATTTCATCTGAGGATATTTCCTTTTTCACCATAGCCCTCTATGGGCTTCCAAATATCACTTTGCCAATTCCACAAGAACTGTCTTAGCGAAAGGCTTCTTGAGGGGAAAGCTGTAACTCTGTGAGATGATTTCACAGAACACAGAGAAGTTTCTCAGAAAGCTTCTTTCTCTTTGTTATCGGAGGATATTTCCTTTGGCCCTATAGTCTTCAAAGGGATCCGAAATATCTGTTCTCAGATTGCACAGAAATAAGGCTAGCAAAGAGATCCACGAAACACACATGTAACTCTTTGAGATGAATTCACAGAACACTAAGCAGGTTCTCAGAAAGCTTCTTTCCAGATTTCATCTGATGATATTTCCTTTTTCACCATATCTCTCTATGGGCTACCTAATATCACTTTGCGAATTCCACAAGAACTGTCTTAATGAAAGGCTTCTTGAGGGGAAAGCTGTAACTCTGTGAGAAGATTTCACAGAACACAAAGAAGTTTCTCAGAAAGCTTTTTTCTCTTTGTTATCGGAGGATATTTCCTTTGGACTATAGTCTTCAAAGGGATCCGAAATATCTGTTCTCAGATTCCACAGAAATAAGGCTAGCAAAGAGATCCACGAAACACACATGTAACTCTGTGACATGAATTCACAGAACACTAAGCAGTTTCTCAGAAAGCTTCTTTCCAGATTTCATCTGAGGATATTTCCTTTTTCACCATAGCCCTCTATGGGTTTCCAAATATCATTTTGCCAATTCCACAAGAACTGTCTTAGCGAAAGGCTTCTTGAGGGGAAAGCTGTAACTCTGTGAGATGATTTCACAGAAACCAAAGAAATTTCTCAGAAAGCTTCTTTCTCTTTGTTCTCGGAGGATATTTCCTTTGGACTATAGTCTTCAAAGGGATCCGAAATATCTGTTCTCAGATTCCACAGAAATAAGGCTAGCAAAGAGATCCACGAAATACACATGTAACTCTGTGAGATGAATTCACAGAACACTAAGCAGTTTCTCAGAAAGCTTTTTTCCAGATTTCATCTGAGGATATTTCCTTTCTCACCATAGCCCTCTATGGGCTTCCAAATATCACTTTGCCAATTCCACAAGAACTGACTTAGCGAAAGGCTTCTTGAGGGGACAGCCGTAACTCTGTGAGATGATTTCACAGAACACAGAGAACTTTCTCAGAAAGCTTCTTTCTCTTTGTTATCGGAGGATATTTCCTTTGGCCGTATAGTCTTCAAAGGGATCCGAAATATCTGTTCTCAGATTCCACAGAAATAAGGCTAGCAAAGAGATCCACGAAACACACATGTAACTCTGTGACATGAATTCACAGAACACTAAGCAGTTTCTCAGAAAGCTTCTTTCCAGATTTCATCTGACGATATTTCCTTTTTCACCATAGCCCTCTATGGGCTTCCTAATATCACTTTTCCAATTCCACAAGAACTGTCTTAATGAAAGGCTTCTTGAGGGGAAAGCTGTAACTCTGTGAGATGATTTCACAGAACACAAAGAAGTTTCTCAGAAAGCTTCTTTCTCTTTGTTATCGGAGGATATTTCCTTTGGACTATAGTCTTAAAAGGGATGCGAAATATCTGTCCTCAAATTCCACAGAAATAAGGCTAGCAAAGAGATCCACGAAATACACATGTAACTCTGTGAGATGAATTCACAGAACACTAAGGAGTTTCTCAGAAAGCTTCTTTCCACATTTCTTCTGAGGATATTTCCTTTTTCACCATAGCCCTCTATGGGCTTCCAAATATCACTTTGCCAATTCCACAAGAACTGTCTTAGCGAAAGACTTCTTTAGGGGAAAGCAGTAACTCTGTGAGATGATTTCACAGAACACAGAGAAGTTTCTCAGAAAGCTTCTTTCTCTTTGTTATCGGAGGATATTTCCTTTGGCTCTGTAGTCTTAAAAGGGATGCGAAATATCTGTTCTCAGATTCCACAGAAATAAGGCTAGCAAAGAGATCCACGAAATACACATGTAACTCTGTGAGATGAATTAACAGAACACTAAGCAGTTTCTCAGAAAGCTTCTTTCCAGATTTCATCTGCGGATATTTCCTATTTCAACATAGCCCTCTATGGGCTTCCAAATATCACTTTGCCAATTCCACAAGAACTGTCTTAGCGAAAGGCTTCTTGAGGGGAAAGCTGTAACTCTGTGAGATGATTTCACAGAACACAAAGAAGTTTCTCAGAAAGCTTCTTTCTCTTTGTTATCGGAGGATATTTCCCTTGACCCTATAGTCTTCAAAGGGATCCGAAATATCTGTTCTCAGATTCCACAGAAAAAAGGCTAGCAAAGAGATCCACGAAATACACATGTAAATCTGTGAGATGAATTCACAGATCACTAAGCAGTTTCTCAGAAAGCTTCTTTCCAGATTTCATCTGAGGATATTTCCTTTTTCACCATAGCCCTCTATGGGCTTCCAAATATCACTTTGCCAATTCCACAAGAACTGTCTTAACGAAAGGCTTCTTGAGGGGAAAGCTGTAACTCTGTGAGATGATTTCACAGAACACAGAGAAGTTTCTCAGAAAGCTTCTTTCTCTTTGTTATCTGAGGATATTTCCTTTGGCCCTATAGTCTTCAAAGGGATCCGAAATATCTGTTCTCAGATTCCACAGAAATAAGGCTAGCAAAGAGATCCACGAAATACACATTTAACTCTGTGAGATGAATTCACAGAACACTAAGCAGTTTCTCAGAAAGCTTCTTTCCAGATTCCATCGGAGGATATTTCCTTTTTCACCATAGCCCTCTAAGGGCTTCCAAATATCACTTTGCCAATTCCACAAGAACTGTCTTAGCGAAAGGCTTCTTGAGGGGAAAGCTGTAACTCTGTGAGATGATTTCAGAGAACACAAAGAAGTTTCTCAGAAAGCTTCTTTCTCTTTGTTATCGGAGGATATTTCCTTTGGCCCTATAGTCTTCAACGGGATCCGAAATATCTGTTCTCAGATTCCACAGAAATAAGGCTAGCAAAGAGATCCACGAAATACACATCTAACTCTGTGAGATGAATTCACAGAACCTAAGCAGTTTCTCAGAAAGCTTCTTTCCAGATTTCAACTGAGGACATTTCCTTTTTCACCATAGCCCTCTATGGGCTTCCAAATATCACTTTGCCAATTCCACAAGAACTGTCTTAGCGAAAGGCTTCTTGAGGGGAAAGCGGTAACTCTGTGAGATGATTTCAGAGAACACAAAGAAGTTTCTCAGAAAGCTTCTTTCTCTTTGTTATTGGAGGATATTTCCTTTGGCCCTTTAGTCTGCTAAGGGATCCGAAATATCTGTTCTCAGATTCCGCAGAAATAAGCCTAGCAAAGAGATCCACGAAATACTCATGTAACTCTGTGAGATGAATTCACAGAACACCAAGCAGTTTCTCAGAAAGCTTCTATCAAGATTTCATCTGAGGATATTTCCTTTTTCACCATAGCCCTCTATGGGCTTCCAAATATCACTTTGCCAATTCCACAAGAACTGTCTTAGCGAAAGGCTTCTTAAGGGGAAAGCTGTAACTCTGTGAGATAATTTTACAGAACACAAAGAAATTTCTCAGAAAGCTTCTTTGTCTTTGTTTTCGGAGGATATTTCCTTTGGACTATAGTCTTCAAAGGCATCCGAAATATCTGTTCTCAGATTCCACAGAAATAAGGCTAGCAAAGAGATCCACGAAATACACATGTAACTCTGTGAGATGAATTCACAGAACACTAAGCAGTTTCTCAGAAAGCTTCTTTCCAGATTTCATCTGAGGATATTTCCTTTTTCACCATAGCCCTCTATGGGCTTCCAAATATCACTTTGCCAATTCCACAAGAACTGTCTTAGCGAAAGGCTTCTTGAGGGGAAAGCTGTAACTCTGTGAGATGATTTCACAGAACACAAAGAAGTTTCTCAGAAAGCTTCTTTCTCTTTGTTATCGGAGGATATTTCCTTTGGACTATAATCCTCAAAGGGATCCATAATATCTGTTCTCAGATTCCACAGAAATAAGGCTAGCAAAGAGATCCACGAAATACACATGTAACTCTGTGAGATGAATTAACAGAACACTAAGCAGTTTCTCAGAAAGCTTCTTTCCAGATTTCATCTGCGGATATTTCCTATTTCAACATAGCCCTCTATGGGCTTCCAAATATCACTTTGCCAATTCCACAAGAACTGTCTTAGCGAAAGGCTTCTTGAGGGGAAAGCTGTAACTCTGTGAGATGATTTCACAGAACACAAAGAAGTTTCTCAGAAAGCTTCTTTCTCTTTGTTATCGGAGGATATTTCCCTTGACCCTATAGTCTTCAAAGGGATCCGAAATATCTGTTCTCAGATTCCACAGAAAAAAGGCTAGCAAAGAGATCCACGAAATACACATGTAAATCTGTGAGATGAATTCAGATATCACTAAGCAGTTTCTCAGAAAGCTTCTTTCCAGATTTCATCTGAGGATATTTCCTTTTTCACCATAGCCCTCTATGGGCTTCCAAATATCACTTTGCCAATTCCACAAGAACTGTCTTAGCGAAAGGCTTCTTGAGGGGAAAGCTGTAACTCTGTGAGATGATTTCACAGAACACAGAGAAGTTTCTCAGAAAGCTTCTTTCTCTTTGTTATCGGAGGATATTTCCTTTGGCCCTATAGTCTTCAAAGGGATCCGAAATATCTGTTCTCAGATTGCACAGAAATAAGGCTAGCAAAGAGATCCACGAAACACACATGTAACACTTTGAGATGAATTCACAGAACACTAAGCAGGTTCTCAGAAAGCTTCTTTCCAGATTTCATCTGATGATATTTCCTTTTTCACCATATCTCTCTATGGGCTACCTAACATCACTTTGCGAATTCCACAAGAACTGTCTTAATGAAAGGCTTCTTGAGGGGAAAGCTGTAACTCTGTGAGAAGATTTCACAGAACACAAAGAAGTTTCTCAGAAAGCTTTTTTCTCTTTGTTATCGGAGGATATTTCCTTTGGACTATAGTCTTCAAAGGGATCCGAAATATCTGTTCTCAGATTCCACAGAAATAAGGCTAGCAAAGAGATCCACGAAATACACATGTAACTCTGTGAGATGGATTAACAGAACACTAAGCAGTTTCTCAGAAAGCTTTTTTCCAGATTTCATCTGAGGATATTTCCTTTCTCACGATAGCCCTCTATGGGCTTCCAAATATCACTTTGCCAATTCCACAAGAACTGTCTTAGCGAAAGGCTTCTTGAGGGGAAAGCTGTAACTCTGTGAGATGATTTCACAGAACACAGAGAAGTTTCTCAGAAAGCTTCTTTCTCTTTGTTATCGGAGGATATTTCCTTTGGCCGTATAGTCTTCAAAGGGATCCGAAATATCTGTTCTCAGATTCCACAGAAATAAGGCTAGCAAAGAGATCCACGAAACACACATGTAACTCTGTGACATGAATTCACAGAACACTAAGCAGTTTCTCAGAAAGCTTCTTTCCAGATTTCATCTGAGGATATTTCCTTTTTCACCATAGCCCTCTATGGGTTTCCAAATATCATTTTGCCAATTCCACAAGAACTGTCTTAGCGAAAGGCTTCTTGAGGGGAAAGCTGAAACTCTGTGAGATGATTTCACAGAAACCAAAGAAATTTCTCAGAAAGCTTCTTTCTCTTTGTTCTCGGAGGATATTTCCTTTGGACTATAGTCTTCAAAGGGATCCGAAATATCTGTTCTCAGATTCCACAGAAATAAGGCTAGCAAAGAGATCCACGAAACACACATGTAACTCTGTGACATGAATTCACAGAACACTAAGCAGTTTCTCAGAAAGCTTCTTTCCAGATTTCATCTGAGGATATTTCCTTTTTCACCATAGCCCTCTATGGGCTTCCTAATATCACTTTTCCAATTCCACAAGAACTGTCTTAATGAAAGGCTTCTTGAGGGGAAAGCTGTAACTCTGTGAGATGATTTCACAGAACACAAAGAAGTTTCTCAGAAAGCTTCTTTCTCTTTGTTATCGGAGGATATTTCCTTTGGACTATAGTCTTAAAAGGGATGCGAAATATCTGTCCTCAGATTCCACAGAAATAAGGCTAGCAAAGAGATCCACGAAATACACATGTAACTCTGTGAGATGAATTAACAGAACACTAAGGAGTTTCTCAGAAAGCTTCTTTCCAGATTTCTTCTGAGGATATTTCCTTTTTCACCATAGCCCTCTATGGGCTTCCAAATATCACTTTGCCAATTCCACAAGAACTGTCTTAGCGAAAGGCTTCTTTAGGGGAAAGCCGTAACTCTGTGAGATGATTTCACAGAACACAGAGAAGTTTCTCAGAAAGCTTCTTTCTCTTTGTTATCGGAGGATATTTCCTTTGGCCCTGTAGTCTTAAAAGGGATGCGAAATATCTGTTCTCAGATTCCACAGAAATAAGGCTAGCAAAGAGATCCACGAAATACACATGTAACTCTGTGAGATGAATTAACAGAACACTAAGCAGTTTCTCAGAAAGCTTCTTTCCAGATTTCATCTGCGGATATTTCCTATTTCAACATAGCCCTCTATGGGCTTCCAAATATCACTTTGCCAATTCCACAAGAACTGTCTTAGCGAAAGGCTTCTTGAGGGGAAAGCTGTAACTCTGTGAGATGATTTCACAGAACACAAAGAAGTTTCTCAGAAAGCTTCTTTCTCTTTGTTATCGGAGGATATTTCCCTTGACCCTATAGTCTTCAAAGGGATCCGAAATATCTGTTCTCAGATTCCACAGAAAAAAGGCTAGCAAAGAGATCCACGAAATACACATGTAAATCTGTGAGATGAATTCACAGATCACTAAGCAGTTTCTCAGAAAGATTCTTTCCAGATTTCATCTGAGGATATTTCCTTTTTCACCATAGCCCTCTATGGGCTTCCAAATATCACTTTGCCAATTCCACAAGAACTGTCTTAGCGAAAGGCTTCTTGAGGGGAAAGCTGTAACTCTGTGAGATGATTTCACAGAACACAGAGAAGTTTCTCAGAAAGCTTCTTTCTCTTTGTTATCGGAGGATATTTCCTTTGGCCCTATAGTCCTCAAAGGGATCCGAAATATCTGTTCTCAGATTCCACAGAAATAAGGCTAGCAAAGAGATCCACGAAACACACATGTAACTCTGTGACATGAATTCACAGAACACTAAGCAGTTTCTCAGAAAGCTTCTTTCCAGATTTCATCTGAGGATATTTCCTTTTTCACCATAGCCCTCTATGGGTTTCCAAATATCATTTTGCCAATTCCACAAGAACTGTCTTAGCGAAAGGCTTCTTGAGGGGAAAGCTGAAACTCTGTGAGATGATTTCACAGAAACCAAAGAAATTTCTCAGAAAGCTTCTTTCTCTTTGTTCTCGGAGGATATTTCCTTTGGACTATAGTCTTCAAAGGGATCCGAAATATCTGTTCTCAGATTCCACAGAAATAAGGCTAGCAAAGAGATCCACGAAACACACATGTAACTCTGTGACATGAATTCACAGAACACTAAGCAGTTTCTCAGAAAGCTTCTTTCCAGATTTCATCTGAGGATATTTCCTTTTTCACCATAGCCCTCTATGGGCTTCCAAATATCACTTTGCCAATTCCACAAGAACTGTCTTAGCGAAAGGCTTCTTGAGGGGAAAGCTGTAACTCTGTGAGATGATTTCAGAGAACACAAAGAAGTTTCTCAGAAAGCTTCTTTCTCTTTGTTATTGGAGGATATTTCCTTTGGCCCTTTAGTCTGCTAAGGGATCCGAAATACCTGTTCTCAGATTCCGCAGAAATAAGCCTAGCAAAGAGATCCACGAAATACTCATGTAACTCTGTGAGATGAATTCACAGAACACTAAGCAGTTTCTCAGAAAGCTTCTATCAAGATTTCATCTGAGGATATTTCCTTTTTCACCATAGCCCTCTATGGGCTTCCAAATATCACTTTGCCAATTCCACAAGAACTGTCTTAGCGAAAGGCTTCTTAAGGGGAAAGCTGTAACTCTGTGAGATAATTTTACAGAACACAAAGAAATTTCTCAGAAAGCTTCTTTCTCTTTGTTTTCGGAGGATATTTCCTTTGGACTATAGTCTTCAAAGGCATCCGAAATATCTGTTCTCAGATTACACAGATATAAGGCTAGCAAAGAGATCCACGAAATACACATGTAACTCTGGGAGATGAATTCACAGAACACTAAGCAGTTTCTCAGAAAGCTTCTTTCCAGATTTAATCTGAGGATATTTCCTTTTTCACCATAGCCGTCTATGGGTTTCCAAATATCATTTTGCCAATTCCACAAGAACTGTCTTAGCGAAAGGCTTCTTGAGGGGAAAGCTGTAACTCTGTGAGATGATTTCACAGAAACCAAAGAAATTTCTCAGAAAGCTTCTTTCTCTTTGTTATCAGAGGATATTTCCTTTGGACTATAGTCTTCAAAGGGATCCGAAATATCTGTTCTCAGATACCACGGATATAAGGCTAGCAAAGAGATCCACGAAATACACATGTAACTCTTTGAGATGAATTCACAGAACACTAAGCAGTTTCTCAGAAAGCTTCTTTCCAGATTTCATCTGAGGATATTTCCTTTTTCACCATAGCCCTCTATGGGCTTCCAAATATCACTTTGCCAATTCCAAAAGAACTGTCTTAGCGAAAGGCTTCTTGAGGGGAAAGCTGTAACTCTGTGAGATGATTTCACAGAACACAAAGAAGTTTCTCAGAAAGCTTCTTTCTCTTTGTTATCGGAGGATATTTCCTGTGTCCCTATAGTCTTCAAAGGGATCCGAAATATCTGTTCTCAGATTCCACAGAAATAAGGCTAGCAAAGAGATCCACGAAATACACATGTAACTCTGTGAGATGAATTAACAGAACACTAAGCAGTTTCTCAGAAAGCTTCTTTCCAGATTTCATCTGAGGATATTTCCTTTTTCACCATAGCCCTCTATGGGCTTCCAAATATCACTTTGCCAATTCCACAAGAACTGTCTTAGCGAAAGGCTTCTTGAGGGGAAAGCCGTAACTCTGTGAGATTATTTCACAGAACACAGAGAAGTTTCTCAGAAAGCTTCTTTCTCTTTGTTATCGGAGGATATTTCCTTTGGCCCTATAGTCTTCAAAGGGATCCGAAATATCTGTTCTCCGATTCCACAGAAATAAGGCTAGCAAAGAGATCCACGAAATACACATGTAACTCTTTGAGATGAATTCACAGAACACTAAGCAGGTTCTCAGAAAGCTTCTATCCAGATTTCATCTGATGATATTTCATTTTTCACCATATCCCTCTATGGGCTACCTAATATCACTTTGCCAATTCCACAAGAACTGTCTTAATGAAAGTTTTCTTGAGGGGAATGCTGTAACTCTGTGAGAAGATTTCACAAATCACAAAGAAGTTTCTCAGAAAGCTTCTTTCTCTTTGTTATCGGAGGATATTTCCTTTGGACTATAATCTTCAAAGGGATCCGAAATATCTCTTCTCAGATTCCACAGAAATAAGGCTAGCAAAGAGATACACGAAATACACATGTAACTCTGTGAGATGAATTCACAGAACACTAAGCAGTTTCTCAGAAAGCTTCTTTCCAGATTTCATCTGAGGATATTTCCTTTTTCACCATAGCCCTCTATGGGATTCCAAATATCACTTTGCCAATTCCACAAGAACTGTCTTAGCGAAAGGCTACTTGAGGGGGAAGCTGTAACTCTGTGAGATGATTTCACAGAACACAAAGAAGTTTCTCAGAAAGCTTCTTTCTCTTTGTTATCGGAGGATATTTCCTTTGGCCCTTTAGTCTTCAAAGGGATGCGAAATATCTGTTCTCAGATTCCACAGAAATAAGGCTAGCAAAGAGATCCACGAAATACACATGTAACTCTGTGAGATGAATTAACAGATCACTAAGCAGTTTCTCAGAAAGCTTCTTTCCAATTTCATCTGAGGATATTTCCTTTTTCACCATAGCCCTCTAAGGGCTTCCAAATATCACTTTGCCAATTCCACAAGAACTGTCTTAGCGAAAGGCTTCTTGAGGGAAATGCTGTAACTCTGTGAGATGATTTCACAGAACACAAAGAAGTTTGTCAAAAAGCTTCTTTCTCTTAGTTATCGGAGGATATTTACTTTGGCCCTATAGTATTCAATGGGATCCGAAATATCTGTTCTCAGATTCCACAGAAAAAAGGCTAGCAAAGAGATCCACGAAATACACATGTAACTCTGTGAGATGAATTCACAGAACACTAAGCAGTTTCTCAGAAAGCTTCTTTCCAGATTTCATCTGAGGATATTTCCTTTTTCACCATAGCCCTCTATGGGCTTCCAAATATCACTTTGCCAATTCCACAAGAACTGTCTTAGCGAAAGGCTTCTTGAGGGGAAAGCTGTAACTCTGTGAGATGATTTCACAGAACACAAAGAAGTTTCTCAGAAAGTTTCCTTCTATTTTTTATCGGAGGATATTTTCTTTGGCCCTATAGTCTTCAAAGGGATCCGAAATATCTCTTCTCAGATACCACAGAAATAAGGCTAGCAAAGAGATCCACGAAATACACATGTAACTCTGTGAGATGAATTCACAGAACACTAAGCAGTTTCTCAGAAAGCTTCTTTCCAGATTTCATCTGAGGATATTTCCTTTTTCACCATAGCCCTCTAAGGGCTTCCAAATATCACTTTGCCAATTCCACAAGAACTGTCTTAGCGAAAGGCTTCTTGAGGGGAAAGCTGTAACTCTGTGAGATGATTTCACAGAACACAAAGAAGTTTCTCAGAAAGCTTTTTTCTCTTTGTTATCGGAGGATATTTCCTGTGTCCCTATAGTCTTCAAAGGGATCCGAAATATCTGTTCTCAGATTCCACAGAAATAAGGCTAGCAAAGAGATCCACGAAATACACATGTAACTCTGTGAGATGAATTCACAGAACACTAAGCAGTTTCTCAGAAAGTTTCTTTCCAGATTTCATCTGAGGATATTTCCTTTTTCACCATAGCCCTCTATGGGTTTCCAAATATCATTTTACCAATTCCACAAGAACTGTCTTAGCGAAAGGCTTCTTGAGGGGAAAGCTGTAACTCTGTGAGATGATTTCACAGAAACCAAAGAAATTTCTCAGAAAGCTTCTTTCTCTTTGTTCTCGGAGGATATTTCCTTTGGACTATAGTCTTCAAAGGGATCCGAAATATCTGTTCTCAGATTCCACAGAAATAAGGCTAGCAAAGAGATCCACGAAATACACATGTAACTCTGTGAGATGAATTCACAGAACACTAAGCAGTTTCTCAGAAAGCTTTTTTCCAGATTTCATCTGAGGATATTTCCTTTCTCACCATAGCCCTCTATGGGCTTCCAAATATCACTTTGCCAATTCCACAAGAACTGTCTTAGCGAAAGGCTTCTTGAGGGGACAGCCGTAAATCTGTGAGATGATTTCACAGAACACAGAGAAGTTTCTCAGAAAGCTTCTTTCTCTTTGTTATCGGAGGATATTTCCTTTGGCCGTATAGTCTTCAAAGGGATCCGAAATATCTGTTCTCAGATTCCCCAGAAATAAGGCTAGCAAAGAGATCCACGAAACACACATGTAACTCTGTGACATGAATTCACAGAACACTAAGCAGTTTCTCAGAAAGCTTCTTTCCAGATTTCATCTGAGGATATTTCCTTTTTCACCATAGCCCTCTATGGGCTTCCTAATATCACTTTTCCAAATCCACAAGAACTGTCTTAATGAAAGGCTTCTTGAGGGGAAAGCTGTAACTCTGTGAGATGATTTCACTGAACACAAAGAAGTTTCTCAGAAAGCTTCTTTCTCTTTGTTATCGGAGGATATTTCCTTTGGACTATAGTCTTAAAAGGGATGCGAAATATCTGTCCTCAGATTCCACAGAAATAAGGCTAGCAAAGAGATCCACGAAATACACATGTAACTCTGTAGGATGAATTAACAGAACACTAATGAGTTTCTCAGAAAGCTTCTTTCCAGATTTCTTCTGAGGATATTTCCTTTTTCACCATAGCCCTCTATGGGCTTCCAAATATCACTTTTCCAATTCCACAAGAACTGTCTTAGCGAAAGGCTTCTTTAGGGGAAAGCAGTAACTCTGTGAGATGATTTCACAGAACACAGAGAAGTTTCTCAGAAAGCTTCTTTCTCTTTGTTATCGGAGGATATTCCCTTTGGCCCTGTAGTCTTAAAAGGGATGCGAAATATCTGTTCTCAGATTCCACAGAAATAAGGCTAGCAAAGAGATCCACGAAATACACATGTAACTCTGTGAGATGAATTAACAGAACACTAAGCAGTTTCTCAGAAAGCTTCTTTCCAGATTTCATCTGCGGATATTTCCTATTTCAACATAGCCCTCTATGGGCTTCCAAATATCACTTTGCCAATTCCACAAGAACTGTCTTAACGAAAGGCTTCTTGAGGGGAAAGCTGTAACTCTGTGAGATGATTTCACAGAAAACAAAGAAGTTTCTCAGAAACCTTCTTTCTCTTTGTTATCGGAGGATATTTCCCTTGACCCAATAGTCTTCAAAGGGATCCGAAATATCTGTTCTCAGATTCCACAGAAAAAAGGCTAGCAAAGAGATCCACGAAATACACATGTAAATCTGTGAGATGAATTCACAGATCACTAAGCAGTTTCTCAGAAAGCTTCTTTCCAGATTTCATCTGAGGATATTTCCTTTTTCACCATAGCCCTCTATGGGCTTCCAAATATCACTTTGCCAATTCCACAAGAACTGTCTTAGCGAAAGGCTTCTTGAGGGGAAAGCTGTAACTCTGTGAGATGATTTCAGAGAACACAAAGAAGTTTCTCAGAAAGCTTCTTTCTCTTTGTTATTGGAGGATATTTCCTTTGGCCATTTAGTCTGCTAAGGGATCCGAAATATCTGTTCTCAGATTCCGCAGAAATAAGCCTAGCAAAGAGATCCACGAAATACTCATGTAACTCTGTGAGATGAATTCACAGAACACTAAGCAGTTTCTCAGAAAGCTTCTATCAAGATTTCATCTGAGGATATTTCCTTTTTCACCATAGCCCTCTATGGGCTTTCAAATATCACTTTGCCAATTCCCTAAGAACTGTCTTAGCGAAAGGCTTCTTAAGGGGAAAGCTGTAACTCTGTGAGATAATTTTACAGAACACAAAGAAATTTCTCAGAAAGCTTCTTTCTCTTTGTTTTCGGAGGATATTTCCTTTGGACTATAGTCTTCAAAGGCATCCGAAATATCTGTTCTCAGATTCCACAGAAATAAGGCTAGCAAAGAGATCCACGAAATACACATGTAACTCTGTGAGATGAATTCACAGAACACTAAGCAGTTTCTCAGAAAGCTTCTTTCCAGATTTAATCTGAGGATATTTCCTTTTTCACCATAGCCCTCTATGGGTTTCCAAATATCATTTTGCCAATTCCACAAGAACTGTCTTAGCGAAAGGCTTCTTGAGGGGAAAGCTGTAACTCTGTGAGATGATTTCACAGAAACCAAAGAAATTTCTCAGAAAGCTTCTTTCTCTTTGTTATCGGAGGATATTTCCTTTGGACTACAGTCTTCAAAGGGATCCGAAATATCTGTTCTCAGATTCCACAGAAATAAGGCTAGCAAAGAGATCCTCGAAATACACATGTAACTCTGTGAGATGAATTAACAGAACACTAAGCAGTTTCTCAGAAAGCTTTTTTCCAGATTTCATCTGAGGATATTTCCTTTCTCACCATAGCCCTCTATGGGCTTCCAAATATCACTTTGCCAATTCCACAAGAACTGTCTTAGCGAAAGGCTTCTTGAGGGGACAGCCGTAACTCTGTGAGATGATTTCACAGAACACAGAGAAGTTTCTCAGAAAGCTTCTTTCTCTTTGTTATCGGAGGATATTTCCTTTGGCCCTATAGTCTTCAATGGGATCCGAAATATCTCTTCTGATTCCACAGAAATAAGGCTAGCAAAGAGATCCACGAAATACACATGTAACTCTGTGAGATGAATTCACAGAACACTAACCAGTTTCTCAGAAAGCTTCTTTCCAGATTTCATCTGAGGATATTTCCTTTTTCACAATAGCCCTCTATGGGCTTCCCAATATCACTTTGCCAATTCCAAAAGAACTGTCTAAGCGAAAGGCTTCTTGAGGGGAAAGCTGTAACTCTGTGAGATGATTTCACAGAACACAAAGAAGTTTCTCAGAAAGCTTCTTTCTCTTTTTTATCGGAGGATATTTTCTTTGGCCCTATAGACTTCAAAGGGATCCGAAATATCTGTTCTCAGATACCACGGATATAAGGCTAGCAAAGAGATCCACGAAATACACATGTAACTCTTTGAGATGAATTCACAGAACACTAAGCAGTTTCTCAGAAAGCTTCTTTCCAGATTTCATCTGAGGATATTTCCTTTTTCACCATAGCCCTCTATGGGCTTCCAAATATCACTTTGCCAATTCCAAAAGAACTGTCTTAGCGAAAGGCTTCTTGAGGGGAAAGCTGTAACTCTGTGAGATGATTTCACAGAACACAAAGAAGTTTCTCAGAAAGCTTCTTTCTCTTTGTTATCGGAGGATATTTCCTGTGTCCCTATAGTCTTTAAAGGGATCCGAAATATCTCTTCTCAGATTCGACAGAAATAAGGCTAGCAAAGAGATCCACGAAATACACATGTAACTCTGTGAGATGAAATCACAGAACACTAAGCAGTTTCTCAGAAAGCTTCTTTCCAGATTTCATCTGAGGATATTTCCTTTTTCACCATAGCCCTCTATGGGCTTCCAAATATCACTTTGCCAATTCCACAAGAACTGTCTTAGCGAAAGGCTTCTTGAGGGGAAAGCCGTAACTCTGTGAGATTATTTCACAGAACACAGAGAAGTTTCTCAGAAAGCTTCTTTCTCTTTGTTATCGGAGGATATTTCCTTTGGCCCTATAGTCTTCAAAGGGATCCGAAATATCTGTTCTCCGATTCCACAGAAATAAGGCTAGCAAAGAGATCCACGCAATACACATGTAACTCTTTGAGATGAATTCACAGAACACTAAGCAGGTTCTCAGAAAGCTTCTATCCAGATTTCATCTGATGATATTTCATTTTTCACCATATCCCTCTATGGGCTACCTAATATCACTTTGCCAATTCCACAAGAACTGTCTTAATGAAACTTTTCTTGAGGGGAATGCTGTAACTCTGTGAGAAGATTTCACAGATCACAAAGAAGTTTCTCAGAAAGCTTCTTTCTCTTTGTTATCGGAGGATATTTCCTTCGGACTATAATCTTCAAAGGGATCCGAAATATCTCTTCTCAGATTCCACAGAAATAAGGCTAGCAAAGAGATCCACGAAATACACATGTAACTCTGTGAGATGAATTCACAGAACACTAAGCAGTTTCTCAGAAAGCTTCTTTCTAGATTTCATCTGAGGATATTTCCTTTTTCACCATAGCCCTCTATGGGATTCCAAATATCACTTTGCCAATTCCACAAGAACTGTCTTAGCGAAAGGCTTCTTGAGGGGGAAGCTGTAACTCTGTGAGATGATTTCACAGAACACAAAGAAGTTTCTCAGAAAGCTTCTTTCTCTTTGTTATCGGAGGATATTTCCTGTGTCCCTATAGTCTTCAAAGGGATCCGAAATATCTGTTCTCAGATTCCACAGAAATAAGGCTAGCAAAGAGATCCACGAAATACACATGTAACTCTGTGAGATGAATTCACAGAACACTAAGAAGTTTCTCAGAAAGCTTCTTTCCAGATTTCATCTGAGGATATTTCCTTTTTCACCATAGCCCTCTATGGGCTTCCAAATATCACTTTGCCAATTCCACAAGAACTGTCTTAGCGAAAGGCTTCTTGAGGGGAAAGCTGTAACTCTGTGAGATGATTTCACAGAACAAAAAGAAATTTCTCAGAAAGCTTCTTTCTCTTTGTTATCGGAGGATATTTCCTTTGGCCCTATAGTCTTCAAGGGATCCGAAATATCTGTTCTCAGATTCCACAGAAATAAGGCTAGCAAAGAGATCCACGAAATACACATGTAACTCTTTGAGATGAAGTTACGGAACACTAAGCAGTTTCTCAGAAAACTTCTTTCCAGATTTCATCTGAGGATATTTCCTTTTATACCATAGCCCTCTATGGGCTTCCAAATATTACTTTGCCCATTCCACAAGAACTGTCTTAGCGAAAGGCTTCTTGAGGGGAAAGCTGTAACTCTGTGAGATGATTTCACAGAACACAAAGAAGTTTCTCAGAAGGCTTCTTTCTCTTTGTTATCGGAGGATATTTCCTTTGGACTATAGTCTTAAAAGGATGCGAAATATCTGTTCTCAGATTCCACAGAAATAAGGCTAGCAAAGAGATCCACGAAATACACATGTAACACTTTGAGATGAAGTTACGGAACACTAAGCAGTTTCTCAGAAAGCTTCTTTCCAGATTTCATCTGAGGATATTTCCTTTTTCACCATAGGCCTCTATGGGCTTCCAAATATCACTTTGCCAGTTCCAAAAGAACTGTCTTAGCGAAAGGCTTCTTGAAGGGAAACCTGTAACTCTGTGAGATGATTTCACAGAACACAAAGAAGTTTCTCAGAAAGCTTCTTTCTCTTTGTTATCGGAGGATATTTCCGGTGGCCCTATAGTCTTCAAAGGGATCCGAAATATCTGTTCTCAGATTCCACAGAAATAAGACCAGCAAAGAGATCCACGAAATACACATGTAACTCTGTGAGATGAATTCACAGAACACTAAGCAGTTTCTCAGAAAGCTTCTTTCCAGATTTCATCTGAGGATATTTCCTTTTTCAGCATAGCCCTCTATGGGCTTCCAAATATCACTTTGCCGATTCCACAAGCACTGTCTTAGCGAAAGGCTTCTTGAGGGGAAAGCTGTAACTCTGTGAGATGATTTCACAGAACACAAAGAAGTTTCTCAGAAAGCTTCTTTCTCTTTGTTATCAGAGGATATTTCCTGTGGCCCTATAGTCTTCAAAGGGATCCGAAATATCTGTTCTCAGATTCCACAGAAATAAGGCTAGCAAAGACATCCACGAAATACACTTGTAACTCTTTGAGATGAATTAACAGAACACTAAGCAGTTTCTCAGAAAGCTTCTTTCCAGATTTCATCTGAGGATATTTCCTTTTTCACCATAGCCCTCTATGGGCTTCCAAATATCACTTTGCCAATTTCACAAGAACTGTCTTAGCGAAAGGCTTCTTGAGGGGAAAGCTGTAACTCTGTGAGATGATTTCACAGAACACAAAGAAGTTTCTCAGAAAGCTTCTTTCTCTTTGTTATCGGAGGATATTTCCTGTGTCCCTATAGTCTTCAAAGGGATCCGAAATATTTGTTCTCAGATTCCACAGAAATAAGGCTAGCAAAGAGATCCACGAAACACACATGTAACTCTGTGAGATGAATCACAGAACACTAAGCAGTTTCTCAGAAAGCTTCTTTCCAGATTTCATCTGAGGATATTTCCTTTTTCACCATAGCCCTCTATGGGCTTCCAAATATCACTTTGCCAATTCCACAAGAACTGTCTTAGCGAAAGGCTTTTTCGGGGGAAAGCCGTAACTCTGTGAGATTATTTCACAGAACACAGAGAAGTTTCTCAGAAAGCTTCTTTCTCTTTGTTATCGGAGGATATTTCCTTTGGCCCTATAGTCTTCAAAGGGATCCGAAATATCTGTTCTCAGATTCCACAGAAATAAGGCTAGCAAAGAGATCCACGAAACACACATGTAACTCTTTGAGATGAATTCACAGAACACTAAGCAGGTTCTCAGAAAGCTTCTTTCCAGATTTCATCTGATGATATTTCCTTTTTCACCATATCTCTCTATGGGCTATCTAATATCAATTTGCCAATTCCACAAGAACTGTCTTAATGAAAGGCTTCTTGAGGGGAAAGCTGTAACTCTGTGAGATGATTTCACAAAACACAAAGAAGTTTCTCAGAAGGCTTCTTTCTCTTTGTTATCGGAGGATATTTCCTTTGGAGTATAGTCTTAAAAGGATGCGAAATATCTGTTCTCAGATTCCACAGAAATAAGGCTAGCAAAGAGATCCACGAAATACACATGTAACTCTTTGAGATGAATTAACGGAACACTAAGCAGTTTCTCAGAAAGCTTCTTTCCAGATTTCATCTGAGGATATTTCCTTTTTCACCATAGCCCTCTATGGGCTTCCAAATATCACTTTGCCAATTCCACAAGAACTGTCTTAGAGAAAGGCTTCTTGAGGGGAAAGCTGTAACTCTGTGAGATGATTTCACAGAACACAAAGAAGTTTCTCAGAAAGCTTCTTTCTCTTTGTTATCGGAGGATATTTCCTGTGTCCCTATAGTCTTCAAAGGGATCCGAAATATCTGTTCTCAGATTCCACAGAAATAAGGCTAGCAAAGAGATCCACGAAACACACATGTAACTCTGTGAGATGAATCACAGAACACTAAGCAGTTTCTCAGAAAGCTTCTTTCCAGATTTCATCTGAGGATATTTCCTTTTTCACCATAGCCCTCTATGGGCTTCCAAATATCACTTTGCCAATTCCACAAGAACTGTCTTAGCGAAAGGCTTCTTCAGGGGAAAGCCGTAACTCTGTGAGATTATTTCACAGAACACAGAGAAGTTTCTCAGAAAGCTTCTTTCTCTTTGTTATCGGAGGATATTTCCTTTGGCCCTATAGTCTTCAAAGGGATCCGAAATATCTGTTCTCAGATTCCACAGAAATAAGGCTAGCAAAGAGATCCACGAAACACACATGTAACTCTTTGAGATGAATTCACAGAACACTAAGCAGGTTCTCAGAAAGCTTCTTTCCAGATTTCATCTGATGATATTTCCTTTTTCACCATATCTCTCTATGGGCTATCTAATATCAATTTGCCAATTCCACAAGAACTGTCTTAATGAAAGGCTTCTTGAGGGGAAAGCTGTAACTCTGTGAGATGATTTCACAAAACACAAAGAAGTTTCTCAGAAGGCTTCTTTCTCTTTGTTATCGGAGGATATTTCCTTTGGAGTATAGTCTTAAAAGGATGCGAAATATCTGTTCTCAGATTCCACAGAAATAAGGCTAGCAAAGAGATCCACGAAATACACATGTAACTCTTTGAGATGAATTAACGGAACACTAAGCAGTTTCTCAGAAAGCTTCTTTCCAGATTTCATCTGAGGATATTTCCTTTTTCACCATAGGCCTCTATGGGCTTCCAAATATCACTTTGCCAGTTCCAAAAGAACTGTCTTAGCGAAAGGCTTCTTGAGGGGAAACCTGTAACTCTGTGAGATGATTTCACAGAACACAAAGAAGTTTCTCAGAAATCTTCTTTCTCTTTGTTATCGGAGGATATTTCCTGTGTCCCTATAGTCTTCAAAGGGATCCGAAATATCTGTTCTCAGATTCCACAGAAATAAGACTAGCAAAGAGATCCATGAAATACACATGTAACTCTGTGAGATGAATTCACAGAACACTAAGCAGTTTCTCAGAAAGCTTCTTTCCAGATTTCATCTGAGGATATTTCCTTTTTCACCATAGCCCTCTATGGGCTTCCAAATTTCACTTTGCCGATTCCACAAGAACTGTCTTAGCGAAAGGCTTCTTGAGGGGAAAGCTGTAACTCTGTGAGATGATTTCACAGAACACAAAGAAGTTTCTCAGAAAGCTTCTTTCTCTTTGTTATCAGAGGATATTTCCTGTGGCCCTATAGTCTTCAAAGGGATCCGAAATATCTGTTCTCAGATTCCACAGAAATAAGGCTAGCAAAGACATCCACGAAATACACTTGTAACTCTTTGAGATGAATTAACAGAACACTAAGCAGTTTCTCAGAAAGCTTCTTTCCAGATTTCATCTGAGGATATTTCCTTTTTCACCATAGCCCTCTATGGGCTTCCAGATATCACTTTGCCAATTTCACAAGAACTGTCTTAGCGAAAGGCTTCTTGAGGGGAAAGCTGTAACTCTGTGAGATGATTTCACAGAACACAAAGAAGTTTCTCAGAAAGCTTCTTTCTCTTTGTTATCGGAGGATATTTCCTGTGTCCCTATAGTCTTCAAAGGGATCCGAAATATCTGTTCTCAGATTCCACAGAAATAAGGCTAGCAAAGAGATCCACGAAACACACATGTAACTCTGTGAGATGAATCACAGAACACTAAGCAGTTTCTCAGAAAGCTTCTTTCCAGATTTCATCTGAGGATATTTCCTTTTTCACCATAGCCCTCTATGGGCTTCCAAATATCACTTTGCCAATTCCACAAGAACTGTCTTAGCGAAAGGCTTCTTCAGAGGAAAGCTGTAACTCTGTGAGATTATTTCACAGAACACAGAGAAGTTTCTCAGAAAGCTTCTTTCTCTTTGTTATCGGAGGATATTTCCTTTGGCCCTATAGTCTTCAAAGGGATCCGAAATATCTGTTCTCAGATTCCACAGAAATAAGGCTAGCAAAGAGATCCAGGAAACACACATGTAACTCTTTGAGATGAATTCACAGAACACTAAGAAGGTTCTCAGAAAGCTTCTTTCCAGATTTCATCTGATGATATTTCCTTTTTCACCATATCTCTCTATGGGCTATCTAATATCAATTTGCCAATTCCACAAGAACTGTCTTAATGAAAGGCTTCTTGAGGGGAAAGCTGTAACTCTGTGAGAAGATTTCACAGAACACAAAGAAGTTTCTCAGAAACCTTCTTTCTCTTTGTTATCGGAGGATATTTCCTTTGGACTATAATCTTCAAAGGGATCCGAAATATCTCTTCTCAAATTCCACAGAAATAAGGCTAGCAAAGAGATCCACGAAATACACATGTAACTCTGTGAGATGAATTCACAGAACACTAAGCAGTATCTCAGAAAGCTTCTTTCCAGATTTCATCTGAGGATATTTCCTTTTTCACCATAGCCCTCTATGGGCTTCCAAATATCACTTTGCCAATTCCACAAGAACTGTCTTAGCGAAAGGCTTCTTGAGGGGGAAGGTGTAACTCTGTGAGATGATTTCACAGAACACAAAGAAGTTTCTCAGAAAGCTTCTTTTTCTTTGTTATCGGAGGATATTTCCTTTGGCCCTATAGTATTCAAAGGGATGCGAAATATCTGTTCTCAGATTCCACAGAAAAAAGGCTAGCAAAGAGATCCACGAAATACACATGTAACTCTGTGAGATGAATTAACAGAACACTAAGCATTTTCTCAGAAAGCTTCTTTCCAGATTTCATCTGAGGATATTTCCTTTTTCACCATAGCCCTCTATGGGCTTCCAAGTATCGTTTTGCCAATTCCACAAGAACTGTCTTAGCAAAAGGCTTCTTGAGGGGAAAGCTGTAACTCTGTGAGATGATTTCACGGAACACAAAGAAGTTTCTCAGAAAGCTTCTTTCTCTTTGTTATCGGAGGATATTTCCTGTGGCCCTATAGTCTTCAAAGGGATTCGAAATCTCTGTTCTCAAATTCCACAGAAATAAGGCTAGCAAAGAGATCCACGAAATACATATGTAACTCTGTGAGATGAATTCACAGAACACTAAGCAGTTTCTCAGAAAGCTTCTTTCCAGATTTCATCTGAGGATATTTCCTTTTTCACCATAGCCCTCTATGGGTTTCCAAATATCATTTTGCCAATTCCACAAGAACTGTCTTAGCGAAAGGCTTCTTGAGGGGAAAGCTGTAACTCTGTGAGATGATTTCACAGAAACCAAAGAAATTTCTCAGAAAGCTTCTTTCTCTTTGTTATCGGAGAATATTTCCTTTGGACTATAGTCTTCAAAGGGATCCGAAATATCTGTTCTCAGATTCCACAGAAATAAGGCTAGCAAAGAGATCTACGAAATACACATGTAACTCTGTGAGATGAATTAACAGAACACTAAGCAGTTTCTCAGAAAGCTTTTTTCCAGATTTCATCTGAGGATATTTCCTTTCTCACCATAGCCCTCTATGGGCTTCCAAATATCACTTTGCCAATTCCACAAGAACTGTCTTAGCGAAAGGCTTCTTGAGGTGACAGCCGTAACTCTGTGAGATGATTTCACAGAACACAGAGAAGTTTCTCAGAAAGCTTCTTTCTCTTTGTTATCGGAGGATATTTCCTTTGGCCCTATAGTCTTCAAAGGGATCCGAAATATCTGTTCTCAGATTCCACAGAAATAAGGCTAGCAAAGAGATCCACGAAACACACATGTAACTCTGTGACATGAATTCACAGAACACTAAGCAGTTTCTCAGAAAGCTTCTTTCCAGATTTCATCTGAGGATATTTCCTTTTTCACCATAGCCCTCTATGGGCTTCCAAATATCATTTTGCCAATTCCACAAGAACTGACTTAGCGAAAGGCTTCTTGAGGGGAAAGCTGTAACTCTCTGAGATGATTTCACAGAAACCAAAGAAATTTCTCAGAAAGCTTCTTTCTCTTTGTTCTCGGAGGATATTTCCTTTGGACTATAGTCTTCAAAGGGATCCGAAATATCTGTTCTCATATTCCACAGAAATAAGGCTAGCAAAGAGATCCACGAAATACACATGTAACTCTGTGAGATGAATTCACAGAACACTAAGCAGTTTCTCAGAAAGCTTTTTTCCAGATTTCATCTGAGGATATTTCCTTTCTCACCATAGCCCTCTATGGGCTTCCAAATATCACTTTGCCAATTCCACAAGAACTGTCTTAGCGAAAGGCTTCTTGAGGGGACAGCCGTAACTCTGTGAGATGATTTCACAGAACACAGAGAAGTTTCTCAGAAAGCTTCTTTCTCTTTGTTATCGGAGGATATTTCCTTTGGCCGTATAGTCTTCAAAGGGTTCCGAAATATCTGTTCTCAGATTCCACAGAAATAAGGCTAGCAAAGAGATCCACGAAACACACATGTAACTCTGTGACATGAATTCACAGAACACTAAGGAGTTTCTCAGAAAGCTTCTTTCCAGATTTCTTCTGAGGATATTTCCTTTTTCACCATAGCCCTCTATGGGCTTCCAAATATCACTTTGCCAATTCCACAAGAACTGTCTTAGCGAAAGGCTTCTTTAGGGGAAAGCAGTAAGTCTGTGAGATGATTTCACAGAACACAGAGAAGTTTCTCAGAAAGCTTCTTTCTCTTTGTTATCGGAGGATATTTCCTTTGGCCCTATAGTCTTAAAAGGGATGCGAAATATCTGTTCTCAGATTCCACAGAAATAAGGCTAGCAAAGAGATCCACGAAATACACATGTAACTCTGTGAGATGAATTAACAGAACACTAAGCAGTTTCTCAGAAAGCTTCTTTCCAGATTTCATCTGCGGATATTTCCTATTTCAACATAGCCCTCTAAGGGCTTCCAAATATCACTTTGCCAATTCCACAAGAACTGTCTTAGCGAAAGGCTTCTTGAGGGGAAAGCCGTAACTCTGTGAGATGATTTCACAGAACACAGAGAAGTTTCTCAGAAAGCTTCTTTCTCTTTGTTATCGGAGGATATTTCCTTTGGCCCTATAGTCTTCAAAGGGATCCGAAATATCTGTTCTCAGATTCCACAGAAATAAGGCTAGCAAAGAGATCCACGAAACACACATGTAACTCTTTGAGATGAATTCACAGAACACTAAGCAGGTTCTCAGAAAGCTTCTTTCCAGATTTCATCTGATGATATTTCCTTTTTCACCATATCTCTCTATGGGCTATCTAATATCAATTTGCCAATTCCACAAGAACTGTCTTAATGAAACGCTTCTTGAGGGGAAAGCTGTAACTCTGTGAGATGATTTCACAAAACACAAAGAAGTTTCTCAGAAGGCTTCTTTCTCTTTGTTATCGGAGGATATTTCCTTTGGACTATAGTCTTAAAAGGATGCGAAATATCTGTTCTCAGATTCCACAGAAATAAGGCTAGCAAAGAGATCCACGAAATACACATGTAACTCTTTGAGATGAATTAACGGAACACTAAGCAGTTTCTCAGAAAGCTTCTTTCCAGATTTCATCTGAGGATATTTCCTTTTTCACCATAGGCCTCTTTGGGCTTCCAAATATCACTTTGCCAGTTCCAAAAGAACTGTCTTAGCGAAAGGCTTCTTGAGGGGAAACCTGTAACTCTGTGAGATGATTTCACAGAACACAAAGAAGTTTCTCAGAAATCTTCTTTCTCTTTGTTATCGGAGGATATTTCCTGTGTCCCTATAGTCTTCAAAGGGATCCGAAATATCTGTTCTCAGATTCCACAGAAATAAGACTAGCAAAGAGATCCACGAAATACACATGTAACTCTGTGAGATGAATTCACAGAACACTAAGCAGTTTCTCAGAAAGCTTCTTTCCAGATTTCATCTGAGGATATTTCCTTTTTCACCATAGCCCTCTATGGGCTTCCAAATTTCACTTTGCCGATTCCACAAGAACTGTCTTAGCGAAAGGCTTCTTGAGGGGAAAGCTGTAACTCTGTGAGATGATTTCACAGAACACAAAGAAGTTTCTCAGAAAGCTTCTTTCTCTTTGTTATCAGAGGATATTACCTGTGGCACAATAGTCTTCAAAGGGATCCGAAATATCTGTTCTCAGATTCCACAGAAATAAGGCTAGCAAAGACATCCACGAAATACACTTGTAACTCTGTGAGATGAATGCACAGAACACTAAGCAGTTTCTCAGAAAGCTTCTTTCCAGATTTCATCTGAGGATATTTCCTTTTTCACCATAGCCCTCTATGGGCTTCCAAATATCACTTTGCCAATTTCACAAGAACTGTCTTAGCGAAAGGCTTCTTGAGGGGAAAGCTGTAACTCTGTGAGATGATTTCACAGAACACAAAGAAGTTTCTCAGAAAGCTTCTTTCTCTTTGTTATCGGAGGATATTTCCTGTGTCCCTATAGTCTTCAAAGGGATCCGAAATATCTGTTCTCAGATTCCACAGAAATAAGGCTAGCAAAGAGATCCACGAAACACACATGTAACTCTGTGAGATGAATCACAGAACACTAAGCAGTTTCTGAGAAAGCTTCTTTCCAGATTTCATCTGAGGATATATCCTTTTTCACCATAGCCCTCTATGGGCTTCCAAATATCACTTTGCCAATTCCACAAGAACTGTCTTAGCGAAAGGCTTCTTCAGGGGAAAGCCGTAACTCTGTGAGATTATTTCACAGAACACAGAGAAGTTTCTCAGAAAGCTTCTTTCTCTTTGTTATCGGAGGATATTTCCTTTGGCCCTATAGTCTTCAAAGGGATCCGAAATATCTGTTCTCAGATTCCACAGAAATAAGGCTAGCAAAGAGATCCAGGAAACACACATGTAACTCTTTGAGGTGAATTCACAGAACACTAAGAAGGTTCTCAGAAAGCTTCTTTCCAGATTTCATCTGATGATATTTCCTTTTTCACCATATCTCTCTCTGGGCTATCTAATATCAATTTGCCAATTCCACAAGAACTGTCTTAATGAAAGGCTTCTTGAGGGGAAAGCTGTAACTCTGTGAGAAGATTTCACAGAACACAAAGAAGTTTCTCAGAAAGCTTCTTTCTCTTTGTTATCGGAGGATATTTCCTTTGGACTATAATCTTCAAAGGGATCCGAAATATCTCTTCTCAAATTCCACAGAAATAAGGCTAGCAAAGAGATCCACGAAATACACATGTAACTCTGTGAGATGAATTCACAGAACACTAAGCAGTTTCTCAGAAAGCTTCTTTCCAGATTTCATCTGAGGATATTTCCTTTTTCACCATAGCCCTCTATGGGCTTCCAAATATCACTTTGCCAATTCCACAAGAACTGTCTTAGCGAAAGGCTTCTTGAGGGGGAAGGTGTAACTCTGTGAGATGATTTCACAGAACACAAAGAAGTTTCTCAGAAAGCTTCTTTTTCTTTGTTATCGGAGGATATTTCCTTTGGCCCTATAGTATTCAAAGGGATGCGAAATATCTGTTCTCAGATTCCACAGAAAAAAGGCTAGCAAAGAGATCCACGAAATACACATGTAACTCTGTGAGATGAATTAACAGAACACTAAGCATTTTCTCAGAAAGCTTCTTTCCAGATTTCATCTGAGGATATTTCCTTTTTCACCATAGCCCTCTATGGGCTTCCAAGTATCGTTTTGCCAATTCCACAAGAACTGTCTTAGCAAAAGGCTTCTTGAGGGGAAAGCTGTAACTCTGTGAGATGATTTCACGGAACACAAAGAAGTTTCTCAGAAAGCTTCTTTCTCTTTGTTATCGGAGGATATTTCCTGTGGCCCTATAGTCTTCAAAGGGATTCGAAATCTCTGTTCTCAAATTCCACAGAAATAAGGCTAGCAAAGAGATCCACGAAATACATATGTAACTCTGTGAGATGAATTCACAGAACACTAAACAGTTTCTCAGAAAGCTTCTTTCCAGATTTCATCTGAGGATATTTCCTTTTTCACCATAGCCCTCTATGGGTTTCCAAATATCATTTTGCCAATTCCACAAGAACTGTCTTAGCGAAAGGCTTCTTGTGGGGAAAGCTGTAACTCTGTGAGATGATTTCACAGAAACCAAAGAAATTTCTCAGAAAGCTTCTTTCTCTTTGTTATCGGAGAATATTTTCTTTGGACTATAGTCTTCAAAGGGATCCGAAATATCTGTTCTCAGATTCCACAGAAATAAGGCTAGCAAAGAGATCTACGAAATACACATGTAACTCTGTGAGATGAATTAACAGAACACTAAGCAGTTTCTCAGAAAGCTTTTTTCCAGATTTCATCTGAGGATATTTCCTTTCTCACCATAGCCCTCTATGGGCTTCCAAATATCACTTTGCCAATTCCACAAGAACTGTCTTAGCGAAAGGCTTCTTGAGGTGACAGCCGTAACTCTGTGAGATGATTTCACAGAACACAGAGAAGTTTCTCAGAAAGCTTCTTTCTCTTTGTTATCGGAGGATATTTCCTTTGGCCCTATAGTCTTCAAAGGGATCCGAAATATCTGTTCTCAGATTCCACAGAAATAAGGCTAGCAAAGAGATCCACGAAACACACATGTAACTCTGTGACATGAATTCACAGAACACTAAGCAGTTTCTCAGAAAGCTTCTTTCCAGATTTCATCTGAGGATATTTCCTTTTTCACCATAGCCCTCTATGGGCTTCCAAATATCATTTTGCCAATTCCACAAGAACTGACTTAGCGAAAGGCTTCTTGAGGGGAAAGCTGTAACTCTCTGAGATGATTTCACAGAAACCAAAGAAATTTCTCAGAAAGCTTCTTTCTCTTTGTTCTCGGAGGATATTTCCTTTGGACTATAGTCTTCAAAGGGATCCGAAATATCTGTTCTCATATTCCACAGAAATAAGGCTAGCAAAGAGATCCACGAAATACACATGTAACTCTGTGAGATGAATTCACAGAACACTAAGCAGTTTCTCAGAAAGCTTTTTTCCAGATTTCATCTGAGGATATTTCCTTTCTCACCATAGCCCTCTATGGGCTTCCAAATATCACTTTGCCAATTCCACAAGAACTGTCTTAGCGAAAGGCTTCTTGAGGGGACAGCCGTAACTCTGTGAGATGATTTCACAGAACACAGAGAAGTTTCTCAGAAAGCTTCTTTCTCTTTGTTATCGGAGGATATTTCCTTTGGCCGTATAGTCTTCAAAGGGATCCGAAATATCTGTTCTCAGATTCCACAGAAATAAGGCTAGCAAAGAGATCCACGAAACACACATGTAACTCTGTGACATGAATTCACAGAACACTAAGGAGTTTCTCAGAAAGCTTCTTTCCAGATTTCTTCTGAGGATATTTCCTTTTTCACCATAGCCCTCTATGGGCTTCCAAATATCACTTTGCCAATTCCACAAGAACTGTCTTAGCGAAAGGCTTCTTTAGGGGAAAGCAGTAAGTCTGTGAGATGATTTCACAGAACACAGAGAAGTTTCTCAGAAAGCTTCTTTCTATTTGTTATCGGAGGATATTTCCTTTGGCCCTATAGTCTTAAAAGGGATGCGAAATATCTGTTCTCAGATTCCACAGAAATAAGGCTAGCAAAGAGATCCACGAAATACACATGTAACTCTGTGAGATGAATTAACAGAACACTAAGCAGTTTCTCAGAAAGCTTCTTTCCAGATTTCATCTGCGGATATTTCCTATTTCAACATAGCCCTCTAAGGGCTTCCAAATATCACTTTGCCAATTCCACAAGAACTGTCTTAGCGAAAGGCTTCTTGAGGGGAAAGCCGTAACTCTGTGAGATGATTTCACAGAACACAGAGAAGTTTCTCAGAAAGCTTCTTTCTCTTTGTTATCGGAGGATATTTCCTTTGGCCCTATAGTCTTCAAAGGGATCCGAAATATCTGTTCTCAGATTCCACAGAAATAAGGCTAGCAAAGAGATCCACGAAACACACATGTAACTCTTTGAGATGAATTCACAGAACACTAAGCAGGTTCTCAGAAAGCTTCTTTCCAGATTTCATCTGATGATATTTCCTTTTTCACCATATCTCTCTATGGGCTATCTAATATCAATTTGCCAATTCCACAAGAACTGTCTTAATGAAAGGCTTCTTGAGGGGAAAGCTGTAACTCTGTGAGATGATTTCACAAAACACAAAGAAGTTTCTCAGAAGGCTTCTTTCTCTTTGTTATCGGAGGATATTTCCTTTGGACTATAGTCTTAAAAGGATGCGAAATATCTGTTCTCAGATTCCACAGAAATAAGGCTAGCAAAGAGATCCACGAAATACACATGTAACTCTTTGAGATGAATTAACGGAACACTAAGCAGTTTCTCAGAAAGCTTCTTTCCAGATTTCATCTGAGGATATTTCCTTTTTCACCATAGGCCTCTTTGGGCTTCCAAATATCACTTTGCCAGTTCCAAAAGAACTGTCTTAGCGAAAGGCTTCTTGAGGGGAAACCTGTAACTCTGTGAGATGATTTCACAGAACACAAAGAAGTTTCTCAGAAATCTTCTTTCTCTTTGTTATCGGAGGATATTTCCTGTGTCCCTATAGTCTTCAAAGGGATCCGAAATATCTGTTCTCAGATTCCACAGAAATAAGACTAGCAAAGAGATCCACGAAATACACATGTAACTCTGTGAGTGAATTCACAGAACACTAAGCAGTTTCTCAGAAAGCTTCTTTCCAGATTTCATCTGAGGATATTTCCTTTATCACCATAGCCCTCTATGGGCTTCCAAATTTCACTTTGCCGATTCCACAAGAACTGTCTTAGCGAAAGGCTTCTTGAGGGGAAAGCTGTAACTCTGTGAGATGATTTCACAGAACACAAAGAAGTTTCTCAGAAAGCTTCTTTCTCTTTGTTATCAGAGGATATTACCTGTGGCACAATAGTCTTCAAAGGGATCCGAAATATCTGTTCTCAGATTCCACAGAAATAAGGCTAGCAAAGACATCCACGAAATACACTTGTAACTCTGTGAGATGAATGCACAGAACACTAAGCAGTTTCTCAGAAAGCTTCTTTCCAGATTTCATCTGAGGATATTTCCTTTTTCACCATAGCCCTCTATGGGCTTCCAAATATCACTTTGCCAATTTCACAAGAACTGTCTTAGCGAAAGGCTTCTTGAGGGGAAAGCTGTAACTCTGTGAGATGATTTCACAGAACACAAAGAAGTTTCTCAGAAAGCTTCTTTCTCTTTGTTATCGGAGGATATTTCCTGTGTCCCTATAGTCTTCAAAGGGATCCGAAATATCTGTTCTCAGATTCCACAGAAATAAGGCTAGCAAAGAGATCCACGAAACACACATGTAACTCTGTGAGATGAATCACAGAACACTAAGCAGTTTCTCAGAAAGCTTCTTTCCAGATTTCATCTGAGGATATTTCCTTTTTCACCATAGCCCTCTATGGGCTTCCAAATATCACTTTGCCAATTCCACAAGAACTGTCTTAGCGAAAGGCTTCTTCAGAGGAAAGCCGTAACTCTGTGAGATTATTTCACAGAACACAGAGAAGTTTCTCAGAAAGCTTCTTTCTCTTTGTTATCGGAGGATATTTCCTTTGGCCCTATAGTCTTCAAAGGGATCCGAAATATCTGTTCTCAGATTCCACAGAAATAAGGCTAGCAAAGAGATCCAGGAAACACACATGTAACTCTTTGAGATGAATTCACAGAACACTAAGAAGGTTCTCAGAAAGCTTCTTTCCAGATTTCATCTGATGATATTTCCTTTTTCACCATATCTCTCTATGGGCTATCTAATATCAATTTGCCAATTCCACAAGAACTGTCTTAATGAAAGGCTTCTTGAGGGGAAAGCTGTAACTCTGTGAGAAGATTTCACAGAACACAAAGAAGTTTCTCAGAAAGCTTCTTTCTCTTTGTTATCGGAGGATATTTCCTTTGGACTATAATCTTCAAAGGGATCCGAAATATCTCTTCTCAAATTCCACAGAAATAAGGCTAGCAAAGAGATCCACGAAATACACATGTAACTCTGTGAGATGAATTCACAGAACACTAAGCAGTTTCTCAGAAAGCTTCTTTCCAGATTTCATCTGAGGATATTTCCTTTTTCACCATAGCCCTCTATGGGCTTCCAAATATCACTTTGCCAATTCCACAAGAACTGTCTTAGCGAAAGGCTTCTTGAGGGGGAAGGTGTAACTCTGTGAGATGATTTCACAGAACACAAAGAAGTTTCTCAGAAAGCTTCTTTTTCTTTGTTATCGGAGGATATTTCCTTTGGCCCTATAGTATTCAAAGGGATGCGAAATATCTGTTCTCAGATTCCACAGAAAAAAGGCTAGCAAAGAGATCCACGAAATACACATGTAACTCTGTGAGATGAATTAACAGAACACTAAGCATTTTCTCAGAAAGCTTCTTTCCAGATTTCATCTGAGGATATTTCCTTTTTCACCATAGCCCTCTATGGGCTTCCAAGTATCGTTTTGCCAATTCCACAAGAACTGTCTTAGCGAAAGGCTTCTTGAGGGGAAAGCTGTAACTCTGTGAGATGATTTCACGGAACACAAAGAAGTTTCTCAGAAAGCTTCTTTCTCTTTGTTATCGGAGGATATTTCCTGTGGCCCTATAGTCTTCAAAGGGATTCGAAATCTCTGTTCTCAAATTCCACAGAAATAAGGCTAGCAAAGAGATCCACGAAATACATATGTAACTCTGTGAGATGAATTCACAGAACACTAAGCAGTTTCTCAGAAAGCTTCTTTCCAGATTTCATCTGAGGATATTTCCTTTTTCACCTTAGCCCTCTATGGGTTTCCAAATATCATTTTGCCAATTCCACAAGAACTGTCTTAGCGAAAGGCTTCTTGAGGGGAAAGCTGTAACTCTGTGAGATGATTTCACAGAAACCAAAGAAATTTCTCAGAAAGCTTCTTTCTCTTTGTTATCGGAGAATATTTCCTTTGGACTATAGTCTTCAAAGGGATCCGAAATATCTGTTCTCAGATTCCACAGAAATAAGGCTAGCAAAGAGATCTACGAAATACACATGTAACTCTGTGAGATGAATTAACAGAACCCTAAGCAGTTTCTCAGAAAGTTTTTTTCCAGATTTCATCTGAGGATATTTCCTTTCTCACCATAGCCCTCTATGGGCTTCCAAATATCACTTTGCCAATTCCACAAGAACTGTCTTAGCGAAAGGCTTCTTGAGGTGACAGCCGTAACTCTGTGAGGTGATTTCACAGAACACAGAGAAGTTTCTCAGAAAGCTTCTTTCTCTTTGTTATCGGAGGATATTTCCTTTGGCCCTATAGTCTTCAAAGGGATCCGAAATATCTGTTCTCAGATTCCACAGAAATAAGGCTAGCAAAGAGATCCACGAAACACACATGTAACTCTGTGACATGAATTCACAGAACACTAAGCAGTTTCTCAGAAAGCTTCTTTCCAGATTTCATCTGAGGATATTTCCTTTTTCACCATAGCCCTCTATGGGCTTTCAAATATCATTTTGCCAATTCCACAAGAACTGACTTAGCGAAAGGCTTCTTGAGGGGAAAGCTGTAACTCTCTGAGATGATTTCACAGAAACCAAAGAAATTTCTCAGAAAGCTTCTTTCTCTTTGTTCTCGGAGGATATTTCCTTTGGACTATAGTCTTCAAAGGGATCCGAAATATCTGTTCTCATATTCCACAGAAATAAGGCTAGCAAAGAGATCCACGAAATACACATGTAACTCTGTGAGATGAATTCACAGAACACTAAGCAGTTTCTCAGAAAGCTTTTTTCCAGATTTCATCTGAGGATATTTCCTTTCTCACCATAGCCCTCTATGGGCTTCCAAATATCACTTTGCCAATTCCACAAGAACTGTCTTAGCGAAAGGCTTCTTGAGGGGACAGCCGTAACTCTGTGAGATGATTTCACAGAACACAGAGAAGTTTCTCAGAAAACTTCTTTCTCTTTGTTATCGGAGGATATTTCCTTTGGCCGTATAGTCTTCAAAGGGATCCGAAATATCTGTTCTCAGATTCCACAGAAATAAGGCTAGCAAAGAGATCCACGAAACACACATGTAACTCTGTGACATGAATTCACAGAACACTAAGGAGTTTCTCAGAAAGCTTCTTTCCAGATTTCTTCTGAGGATATTTCCTTTTTCACCATAGCCCTCTATGGGCTTCCAAATATCACTTTGCCAATTCCACAAGAACTGTCTTAGCGAAAGGCTTCTTTAGGGGAAAGCAGTAACTCTGTGAGATGATTTCACAGAACACAGAGAAGTTTCTCAGAAAGCTTCTTTCTCTTTGTTATCGGAGGATATTTCCTTTGGCCCTATAGTCTTAAAAGGGATGCGAAATATCTGTTCTCAGATTCCACAGAAATAAGGCTAGCAAAGAGATCCACGAAATACACATGTAACTCTGTGAGATGAATTAACAGAACACTAAGCAGTTTCTCAGAAAGCTTCTTTCCAGATTTCATCTGCGGATATTTCCTATTTCAACATAGCCCTCTAAGGGCTTCCAAATATCACTTTGCCAATTCCACAAGAACTGTCTTAGCGAAAGGCTTCTTGAGCGGAAAGCTGTAATTCTGTGAGATGATTTCACAGAACACAAAGAAGTTTCTCAGAAAGCTTCTTTCTCTTTGTTATCGGAGGATATTTCCCTTGACCCTATAGTCTTCAAAGGGATCCGAAATATCTGTTCTCAGATTCCACAGAAAAAAGGCTAGCAAAGAGATCCACGAAATACACATGTAAATCTGTGAGATGAATTCACAGATCACTAAGCAGTTTCTCAGAAAGCTTCTTTCCAGATTTCATCTGAGGATATTTCCTTTTTCACCATAGCCCTCTATGGGCTTCCAAATATCACTTTGCCAATTCCACAAGAACCGTCTTAGCGAAAGGCTTCTTGAGGGGAAAGCCGTAACTCTGTGAGGTGATTTCACAGAACACAGAGAAGTTTCTCAGAAAGCTTCTTTCTCTTTGTTATCGGAGGATATTTCCTTTGGCCCTATAGTCTTCAAAGGGATCCGAAATATCTGTTCTCAGATTCCACAGAAATAAGGCTAGCAAAGAGATCCACGAAACACACATGTAACTCTTTGAGATGAATTCACAGAACACTAAGCAGGTTCTCAGAAAGCTTCTTTCCAGATTTCATCTGATGATATTTCCTTTTTCACCATATCTCTCTATGGGCTATCTAATATCAATTTGCCAATTCCACAAGAACTGTCTTAATGAAAGGCTTCTTGAGGGGAAAGCTGTAACTCTGTGAGATGATTTCACAAAACACAAAGAAGTTTCTCAGAAGGCTTCTTTCTCTTTGTTATCGGAGGATATTTCCTTTGGACTATAGTCTTAAAAGGATGCGAAATATCTGTTCTCAGATTCCACAGAAATAAGGCTAGCAAAGAGATCCACGAAATACACATGTAACTCTTTGAGATGAATTAACGGAACACTAAGCAGTTTCTCAGAAAGCTTCTTTCCAGATTTCATCTGAGGATATTTCCTTTTTCACCATAGGCCTCTTTGGGCTTCCAAATATCACTTTGCCAGTTCCAAAAGAACTGTCTTAGCGAAAGGCTTCTTGAGGGGAAACCTGTAACTCTGTGAGATGATTTCACAGAACACAAAGAAGTTTCTCAGAAATCTTCTTTCTCTTTGTTATCGGAGGATATTTCCTGTGTCCCTATAGTCTTCAAAGGGATCCGAAATATCTGTTCTCAGATTCCACAGAAATAAGGCTAGCAAAGAGATCCACGAAATACACATGTAACTCTGTGAGATGAATTCACAGAACACTAAGCAGTTTCTCAGAAAGCTTCTTTCCAGATTTCATCTGAGGATATTTCCTTTTTCAACATAGCCCTCTATGGGCTTCCAAATTTCACTTTGCCGATTCCACAAGAACTGTCTTAGCGAAAGGCTTCTTGAGGGGAAAGCTGTAACTCTGTGAGATGATTTCACAGAACACAAAGAAGTTTCTCAGAAAGCTTCTTTCTCTTTGTTATCAGAGGATATTTCCTGTGGCCCTATAGTCTTCAAAGGGATCCGAAATATCTGTTCTCAGATTCCACAGAAATAAGGCTAGCAAAGACATCCACGAAATACACTTGTAACTCTTTGAGATGAATTAACAGAACACTAAGCAGTTTCTCAGAAAGCTTCTTTCCAGATTTCATCTGAGGATATTTCCTTTTTCACCATAGCCCTCTATGGGCTTCCAAATATCACTTTGCCAATTTCACAAGAACTGTCTTAGCGAAAGGCTTCTTGAGGGGAAAGCTGTAACTCTGTGAGTTGATTTCACAGAACACAAAGAAGTTTCTCAGAAAGCTTCTTTCTCTTTGTTATCGGAGGATATTTCCTGTGTCCCTATAGTCTTCAAAGGGATCCGAAATATCTGTTCTCAGATTCCACAGAAATAAGGCTAGCAAAGAGATCCAGGAAACACACATGTAACTCTGTGAGATGAATCACAGAACACTAAGCAGTTTCTCAGAAAGCTTCTTTCCAGATTTCATCTGAGGATATTTCCTTTTTCACCATAGCCCTCTATGGGCTTCCAAATATCACTTTGCCAATTCCACAAGAACTGTCTTAGCGAAAGGCTTCTTCAGGGGAAAGCCGTAACTCTGTGAGATTATTTCACAGAACACAGAGAAGTTTCTCAGAAAGCTTCTTTCTCTTTGTTATCGGAGGATATTTCCTTTGGCCCTATAGTCTTCAAAGGGATCCGAAATATCTGTTCTCAGATTCCACAGAAATAAGGCTAGCAAAGAGATCCAGGAAACACACATGTAACTCTTTGAGATGAATTCACAGAACACTAAGAAGGTTCTCAGAAAGTTTCTTTCCAGATTTCATCTGATGATATTTCCTTTTTCACCATATCTCTCTATGGGCTATATAATATCAATTTGCCAATTCCACAAGAACTGTCTTAATGAAAGGCTTCTTGAGGGGAAAGCTGTAACTCTGTGAGAAGATTTCACAGAACACAAAGAAGTTTCTCAGAAAGCTTCTTTCTCTTTGTTATCGGAGGATATTTCCTTTGGACTATAATCTTCAAAGGGATCCGAAATATCTCTTCTCAAATTCCACAGAAATAAGGCTAGCAAAGAGATCCACGAAATACACATGTAACTCTGTGAGATGAATTCACAGAACACTAAGCAGTTTCTCAGAAAGCTTCTTTCCAGATTTCATCTGAGGATATTTCCTTTTTCACCATAGCCCTCTATGGGCTTCCAAATATCACTTTGCCAATTCCACAAGAACTGTCTTAGCGAAAGGCTTCTTGAGGGGGAAGGTGTAACTCTGTGAGATGATTTCACAGAACACAAAGAAGTTTCTCAGAAAGCTTCTTTTTCTTTGTTATCGGAGGATATTTCCTTTGGCCCTATAGTATTCAAAGGGATGCGAAATATCTGTTCTCAGATTCCACAGAAAAAAGGCTAGCAAAGAGATCCACGAAATACACATGTAACTCTGTGAGATGAATTAACAGAACACTAAGCATTTTCTCAGAAAGCTTCTTTCCAGATTTCATCTGAGGATATTTCCTTTTTCACCATAGCCCTCTATGGGCTTCCAAGTATCGTTTTGCCAATTCCACAAGAACTGTCTTAGCGAAAGGCTTCTTGAGGGGAAAGCTGTAACTCTGTGAGATGATTTCACGGAACACAAAGAAGTTTCTCAGAAAGCTTCTTTCTCTTTGTTATCGGAGGATATTTCCTGTGGCCCTATAGTCTTCAAAGGGATTCGAAATCTCTGTTCTCAAATTCCACAGAAATAAGGCTAGCAAAGAGATCCACGAAATACATATGTAACTCTGTGAGATGAATTCACAGAACACTAAGCAGTTTCTCAGAAAGCTTCTTTCCAGATTTCATCTGAGGATATTTCCTTTTTCACCATAGCCCTCTATGGGTTTCCAAATATCATTTTGCCAATTCCACAAGAACTGTCTTAGCGAAAGGCTTCTTGAGGTGACAGCCGTAATCTGTGAGATGATTTCACAGAACACAGAGAAGTTTCTCAGAAAGCTTCTTTCTCTTTGTTATCGGAGGATATTTCCTTTGGCCCTTTAGTCTTCAAAGGGATCCGAAATATCTGTTCTCAGATTCCACAGAAATAAGGCTAGCAAAGAGATCCACGAAACACACATGTAACTCTGTGACATGAATTCACAGAACACTAAGCAGTTTCTCAGAAAGCTTCTTTCCAGATTTCATCTGAGGATATTTCCTTTTTCACCATAGCCCTCTATGGGTTTCCAAATATCATTTTGCCAATTCCACAAGAACTGACTTAGCGAAAGGCTTCTTGAGGGGAAAGCTGTAACTCTCTGAGATGATTTCACAGAAACCAAAGTAATTTCTCAGAAAGCTTCTTTCTCTTTGTTCTCGGAGGATATTTCCTTTGGACTATAGTCTTCAAAGGGAT
Organism: Macaca nemestrina; assembly: GCF_043159975.1. NCBI lineage: Eukaryota > Metazoa > Chordata > Mammalia > Primates > Cercopithecidae > Macaca > Macaca nemestrina. The sequence goes on from NC_092140.1 coordinate 56,239,785, forward strand.
CCGAAATATCTGTTCTCATATTCCACAGAAATAAGGCTAGCAAAGAGATCCACGAAATACACATGTAACTCTGTGAGATGAATTCACAGAACACTAAGCAGTTTCTCAGAAAGCTTTTTTCCAGATTTCATCTGAGGATATTTCCTTTCTCACCATAGCCCTCTATGGGCTTCCAAATATCACTTTGCCAATTCCACAAGAACTGTCTTAGCGAAAGGCTTCTTGAGGGGACAGCCGTAACTCTGTGAGATGATTTCACAGAACACAGAGAAGTTTCTCAGAAAGCTTCTTTCTCTTTGTTATCGGAGGATATTTCCTTTGGCCGTATAGTCTTCAAAGGGATCCGAAATATCTGTTCTCAGATTCCACAGAAATAAGGCTAGCAAAGAGATCCACGAAACACACATGTAACTCTGTGACATGAATTCACAGAACACTAAGGAGTTTCTCAGAAAGCTTCTTTCCAGATTTCTTCTGAGGATATTTCCTTTTTCACCATAGCCCTCTATGGGCTTCCAAATATCACTTTGCCAATTCCACAAGAACTGTCTTAGCGAAAGGCTTCTTTAGGGGAAAGCAGTAACTCTGTGAGATGATTTCACAGAACACAGAGAAGTTTCTCAGAAAGCTTCTTTCTCTTTGTTATCGGAGGATATTTCCTTTGGCCCTATAGTCTTAAAAGGGATGCGAAATATCTGTTCTCAGATTCCACAGAAATAAGGCTAGAAAAGAGAACCACGAAATACACATGTAACTCTGTGAGATGAATTAACAGAACACTAAGCAGTTTCTCAGAAAGCTTCTTTCCAGATTTCATCTGCGGATATTTCCTGTTTCAACATAGCCCTCTAAGGGCTTCCAAATATCACTTTGCCAATTCCACAAGAACTGTCTTAGCGAAAGGCTTCTTGAGCGGAAAGCTGTAATTCTGTGAGATGATTTCACAGAACACAAAGAAGTTTCTCAGAAAGCTTCTTTCTCTTTGTTATCGGAGGATATTTCCTTTGGCCCTATAGTCTTCAAAGGGATCCGAAATATCTGTTCTCAGATTCCACAGAAATAAGGCTAGCAAAGAGATCCACGAAATACACATTTAACTTTGTGAGATGAATTCACAGAACACTAAGCAGTTTCTCAAAAAGCTTTTTTCCAGATTCCATCGGAGGACATTTCCTTTTTCACCATATCCCTCTAAGGGCTTCCAAATATCACTTTGCCAATTCCACAAGAACTGTCTTAGCGAAAGGCTTCTTGAGGGGAAAGCTGTAACTCTGTGAGATGATTTCACAGAACACAAAGAAGTTTCTCAGAAAGCTTCTTTCTCTTTGTTATTGGAGGATATTTCCTTTGGCCCTTTAGTCTGCTAAGGGATCCGAAATATCTGTTCTCAGATTCCGCAGAAATAAGCCTAGCAAAGAGATCCACGAAATACTCATGTAACTCTGTGAGATGAATTCACAGAACACTAAGCAGTTTCTCAGAAAGCTTCTATCAAGATTTCATCTGAGGATATTTCCTTTTTCACCATAGCCCTCTATGGGCTTCCAAATATCACTTTGCCAATTCCACAAGAACTGTCTTAGCGAAAGGCTTCTTAAGGGGAAAGCTGTAACTCTGTGAGATAATTTTAAAGAACACAAAGAAATTTCTCAGAAAGCTTCTTTCTCTTTGTTTTCGGAGGATATTTCCTTTGGACTATAGTCTTCAAAGGCATCCGAAATATCTGTTCTCAGATTCCACAGAAATAAGGCTAGCAAAGAGATCCACGAAATACCCATGTAACTCTGTGAGATGAATTCACAGAACACTAAGCAGTTTCTCAGAAAGCTTCTTTCCAGATTTAATCTGAGGATATTTCCTTTTTCACCATAGCCCTCTATGGGTTTCCAAATATCATTTTGCCAATTCCACAAGAACTGTCTTAGCGAAAGGCTTCTTGAGGGGAAAGCTGTAACTCTGTGAGATGATTTCACAGAAACCAAAGAAATTTCCCAGAAAGCTTCTTTCTCTTTGTTATCGGAGGATATTTCCTTTGGACTATAGTCTTCAAAGGGATCCGAAATATCTGTTCTCAGATTCCACAGAAATAAGGCTAGCAAAGAGATCCTCGAAATACACATGTAACTCTGTGAGATGAATTAACAGAACACTAAGCAGTTTCTCAGAAAGCTTTTTTCCAGATTTCATCTGAGGATATTTCCTTTCTCACCATAGCCCTCTATGGGCTTCCAAATATCACTTTACCAATTCCACAAGAACTGTCTTAGCGAAAGGCTTCTTGAGGGGACAGCCGTAACTCTGTGAGATGATTTCACAGAACACAGAGAAGTTTCTCAGAAAACTTCTTTCTCTTTGTTATCGGAGGATATTTCCTTTGGCCCTATAGTCTTCAATGGGATCCGAAATATCTCTTCTCAGATTCCACAGAAATAAGGCTAGCAAAGAGATCCACGAAATACACTTGTAAATCTTTGAGATGAACTAACAGAACACTAAGCAGTTTCTCAGAAAGCTTCTTTCCAGATTTCATCTGAGGATATTTCCTTTTTCACCATAGCCCTCTATGGGCTTCCAAATATCACTTTGCCAATTCCACAAGAACTGTCTTAGTGAAAGGCTTCTTGAGGGGAAAGCTGTAACTCTGTAAGATGATTTCACAGAACACAAAGAAGTTTCTCAGAAAGCTTCTTTCTCTTTGTTATCGGAGGATATTTTCTTTGGCCCTGTAGTCTTCAAAGGGATCCGAAATATCTGTTCTCAGATTCCACAGAAATAAGGCTAGCAAAGACATCCACGAAATACACTTGCAACTCTGTGAGATGAATTAACAGAACACGAAGCAGTTTCTCAGAAAGCATCTTTCCAGATTTCATCTAAGGATATTTCCTTTTTCACCGTAGCCCTCTATGGGCTTCCAAATATAACTTTGCCAATTCCACAAGAACTGTCTTAGCGAAAGGCTTCTTGAGGGGAAAGCTGTAACTCTGTGAGATGATTTCACGGAACACAAAGAAGTTTCTCAGAAAGCTTCTTTCTCTTTGTTATCGGAGGATATTTCCTTTGGCCGTATAGTCTTCAAAGGGATCCGAAATATCTGTTCTCAGATTCCACAGAAATAAGGCTAGCAAAGAGATCCACGAAATACACATGTAACTCTGTGAGATGAATTAACAGAACACTAAGCAGTTTCTCAGAAAGCTTCTTTCCAGGTTTCATCTGAGGATATTTCCTTTTACACCATAGCCCTCTATGGGCTTCCAAATATGACTTTGCGAATTCCACAATAACTGTCTTAGCGAAAGGCTTCTTGAGGGGAAAGCTGTAACTCTGTGAGATGATTTCACAGAACACCAAGAAGTTTCTCAGAAAGCTTCTTTCTCTTTGTTATCGGAGGATATTTCCATTGGCCCTGTAGTCTTCAAAGGGATCCGAAATCTCTGTTCTCAGATTCCACAGAAATAAGGCTAGCAAAGAGATCCACGAAACACACATGTAACACTTTGAGATGAATTAACAGAACACTAAGCAGTTTCTCAGAAAGCTTCTTTCCAGATTCCATCTGAGGATATTTCCTTTTTCACCATAGCCCTCTATGGGCTTGCAAATATCACTTTGCCAATTCCACAAGAACTGTCTTAGCGAAAGGCTTCTTGAGGGGAAAGCTGTAACTCTGTGAGATGATTTCACAGAACACAAGGAAGTTTCTCAGAAAGCTTCTTTCTCTTTTTTATCGGAGGATATTTTCTTTGGCCCTATAGACTTCAAAGGGATCCGAAATATCTGTTCTCAGATACCACAGATATAAGGCTAGCAAAGAGATCCACGAAATACACATGTAACTCTTTGAGATGAATTCACAGAACACTAAGCAGTTTCTCAGAAAGCTTCTTTCCAGATTTCATCTGAGGATATTTCCTTTTTCACCATAGCCCTCTATGGGCTACCTAATATCACTTTGCCAATTCCACAAGAACTGTCTTAATGAAAGGCTTCTTGAAGGGAAAGCTGTAACTCTGTAAGAAGATTTCACAGAACTCAAAGAAGTTTCTAAGAAATCTTCTTTCTCTTTGTTATCGGAGGATATTTCCTTTGGCCCTATAGTCTGCCAAGGGATCCGAAATATTTGTTCTCAGATTCCACAGAAATAAGGCTAGCAAAGACATCCAGGAAATACACTTGTAACTCTTTGAGATGAACTAACAGAACACTAAGCAGTTTCTCAGAAAGCTTCTTTCCAGATTTCATCTGAGGATATTTCCTTTTTCACCATAGCCCTCTATGGGCTTCCAAATATCACTTTGCCAATTCCACAAGAACTGTCTTAGTGAAAGGCTTCTTGAGGGGAAAGCTGTAAGTCTGTGAGATGATTTCACAGAACACAAAGAAGTTTCTCAGAAAGCTTCTTTCTCTTTGTTATCGGAGGATATTTCCTTCTGCCCTATAGTCTTCAAAGGGATCCGAAATATCTGTTCTCAGATTCCACAGAAATAAGACTAGCAAATAGATCCACGAAATACACATGTAACTCTGTGAGATGAATTAACAGAACACTAAGCAGTTTCTCAGAAAGCTTCTTTCCAGATTTCATCTGAGGATATTTCCTTTTTCACCATAGCCCTCTATGGGCTTCCGAATATCACTTTGCCGATTCCACAAGAACTGTCTTAGCGAAAGGCTTCTTGAGGGGAAAGCTGTAACTTTGTGAGATGATTTCACAGAACACAAAGAAGTTTCTCAGAAAGCTTCTTTCTCTTTGTTATCAGAGGATATTTCCTGTGGCCCTATAGTCTTCAAAGGGATCCGAAATATCTGTTCTCAGATTCCACAGAAATAAGGCTAGCAAAGACATCCACGAAATACACTTGTAACTCTTTGAGATGAACTAACAGAACACTAAGCAGTTTCTCAGAAAGCTTCTTTCCAGATTTCATCTGAGGATATTTCCTTTTTCACCATAGCCCTCTATGGGCTTCCAAATATCACTTTGCCAATTCCACAAGAACTGTCTTAGTGAAAGGCTTCTTGAGGGGAAAGCTGTAAGTCTGTGAGATGATTTCACAGAACACAAAGAAGTTTCTCAGAAAGCTTCTTTCTCTTTGTTATCGGAGGATATTTTCTTTGGCCCTGTAGTCTTCAAAGGGATCCGAAATATCTGTTCTCAGATTCCACAGAAATAAGGCTAGCAAAGACATCCACGAAATACACTTGCAACTCTGTGAGATGAATTAACAGAACACGAAGCAGTTTCTCAGAAAGCTTCTTTCCAGATTTCATCTGAGGATATTTCCTTTTTCACCGTAGCCCTCTATGGGCTTCCAAATATTACTTTGCCAATTCCACAAGAACTGTCTTAGCGAAAGGCTTCTTGAGGGGAAAGCTGTAACTCTGTGAGATGATTTCACGGAACACAAAGAAGTTTCTCAGAAAGCTTCTTTCTCTTTGTTATCGGAGGATATTTCCTGTGGCCCTATAGTCTTCAAAGGGATCCGAAATATCTGTTCTCAGATTCCACAGAAATAAGGCTAGCAAAGAGATCCACGAAATACACATGTAACTCTGTGAGATGAATTCACAGAACACTAAGCAGTTTCTCAGAAAGCTTCTTTCCAGATTTCATCTGAGGATATTTCCTTTTTCACCATAGCCCTCTATGGGCTTCCAAATATCACTTTGCCAATTCCAGAAGAACTGTCTTAGCGAAAGGCTTCTTGAGGGGAAAGCTGTAACTCTGTGATATGATTTCAAAGAACACAAAGAAGTTTCTCAGAACGCTTCTTTCTCTTTGTTATCGGAGGATATTTCCTTTGGAACTATAGTCTTCAAAGGGATCCAAAATATCTGTTCTCAGATTCCACAGAAATAAGGCTAGCAAAGAGATCCACGAAATACACAGGTAACTCTGTGAGATGAATTCACAGAACACTAAGCAGTTTCTCAGAAAGCTTCTTTCCAGATTTCATCTGAGGATATTTCCTTTTATACCATAGCCCTCTATGGGCTTCCAAATATTACTTTGCCCATTCCACAAGAACTGTCCTAGCGAAAGGCTTCTTGAGGGGAAAGCTGTAACTCTGTGAGATGATTTCACAGAACACAAAGAAGATTCTCAGAAGGCTCCTTTCTCTTTGTTATCGGAGGATATTTCCTTTGGACTATAGTCTTAAAAGGGATGCGAAACATCTGTTCTCAGATTCCACAGAAATAAGGCTAGCAAAGAGATCCACGAAATACACATGTAACTCTTTGTGATGAATTTACAGAACACTAAGCAGTTTCTCAGAAAGCTTCTTTCCAGATTTCATCTGAGGATATTTCCTTTTTCCCCATAGGCCTCTATGGGCTTCCAAATATCACTTTGCCAGTTCCACAAGAACTGTCTTATCGAAAGGCTGCTTGAGGGGAAAGCTGTAACTCTGTGAGATGAATTCACAGAACACAAAGAAGTTTCTCAGAAAGCTTCTTTCTCTTTGCTATCGGAGGATATTTTCTTTGGCCCTATAGTCTTCAAAGGGATCCGAAATCTCTGTTCTCAGATTCCACAGAAATAAGGCTAGCAAAGAGATTCACGAAACACACATGTAACTCTTTGAGATGAATTAACAGAACACTAAGCAGTTTCTCAGAAAGCTTCTTTCCAGATTCCATCTGAGGATATTTCCTTTTTCACCATAGCCCCCTATGGGCTTGCAAATATCACTTTGCCAATTCCACAAGAACTGTCTTAGCGAAAGGCTTCTTGAGGGGAATGCTGTAACTCTGTGAGATGATTTCACAGAACACAAAGAAGTTTGTCAAAAAGCTTCTTTCTCTTAGTTATCGGAGGATATTTCCTCTGGCCCTATAGTCTTCAATGGGATCCGAAATATCTGTTCTCAGAATCCACAGAAATAAGGCTAGCAAAGAGATCCACGAAATACACATGTAACTCTGTGAGATGAATTCACAGAACACTAAGCAGTTTCTCAGAAAGCTTTTTTCCAGATTTCATCTGAGGATATTTCCTTTTTCACCATAGCCCTCTATGGGCTTCCCAATATCACTTTGCAAATTCCACAAGAACTGTCTTAGCGAAAGGCTTCTTGAGGGGAAAGCTGTAACTCTGTGAGATGATTTCACAGAACACAAGGAAGTTCCTTAGAAAGCTTCTTTCTCTTTTTTATCGGAGGATATTTTCTTTGGCCCTATAGACTTCAAAGGGATCCGAAATATCTGTTCCCAGATACCACAGATATAAGCCTAGCAAAGAGATCCACGAAATACACATTTAACTCTTTGAGATGAATTCACAGAACACTAAGCAGTTTCTCAGAAAGCTTCTTTCCAGATTTCATCTGAGGATATTTCCTTTTTCACCATAGCCCTCTATGGGCTACCTAATATCACTTTGCCAATTCCACAAGAACTGTCTTAATGAAAGGCTCCTTGAAGGGAAAGCTGTAACTCTGTAAGAAGATTTCACAGAAATCAAAGAAGTTTCTCAGAAAGCTTCTTTCTCTTTGTTATCGGAGGATATGTCCTTCTGCCCTATAGTCTTCAAAGGGATCCGAAATATCTGTTCTCAGATTCCACAGATATAAGGCTAGCAAAGAGATTCACGAAATACACATGTAACTCTGTGAGATGAATTCACAGAACACTAAGCAGTTTCTCAGAAAGCTTCTTTCCAGATTTCGTCTGAGGATATTTCCTTTTTCACCATAGCCCTCTATGGGCTTCCAAATATAACTTTTCCAATTCCACAAGAACTGTCTTAGCGAAAGGCTTCTTGAGGGGAAGGCTGTAACTCTGTGATATGATTTCAAAGAACACAAAGAAGTTTCTCAGAACGCTTCTTTCTCTTTGTTATCGGAGGATATTTCCTTTGGAACTATAGTCTTCAAAGGGATCCAAAATATCTGTTCTCAGATTCCACAGAAATGAGGCTAGCAAAGAGATCCACGAAATTCACAGGTAACTCTGTGAGATGAATTCACAGAACACTAAGCAGTTTCTCAGAAAGCTTCTTTCCAGATTTCATCTGAGGATATTTCCTTTTATACCATAGCCCTCTAAGTGCTTCCAAATATTACTTTGCCCATTCCACAAGAACTGTCTTAGCGAAAGGCTTCTTGAGGGGAAAGCTGTAACTCTGTGAGATGATTTCACAGAACACAAAGAAGTTTCTCAGAAAGCTTCTTTCTCTTTGTTATCGGAGGATATTTCCTTTGGACTATAGTCTTAAAAGGGATGCGAAATATCTGTTCTCAGATTCCACAGAAATAAGGCTAGCAAAGAGATCCACGAAATACACATGTAACTCTTTGAGATGTATTTACATAACACTAAGCAGTTTCTCAGAAAGCTTCTTTCCAGATTTCATCTGAGGATATTTCCTTTTTCCCCATAGGCCTCTATGGGCTTCCAAATATCACTTTGCCAGTTCCACAAGAACTGTCTTATCGAAAGGCTGCTTGAGGGGAAAGCTGTAACTCTGTGAGATGATTTCACAGAACACAAAGAAGTTTCTCAGAAAGCTTCTTTCTCTTTGTTATCGGAGTATATTTCCTGTGGCCCTATAGTCTTCAAAGGGATCTGAAATATCTGTTCTCAGATTCCACAGAAATAAGGCTAGCAAAGAGATCCACGAAACACATGTAACTCTGTGAGATGAATTCACAGAACACTAAGCAGTTTCTCAGAAAGCTTCTTTCCAGATTTCATCTGAGGATATTTCCTTTTTCACCGTAGCCCTCTATGGGCTTCCAAATATCACTTTGCCGATTCCACAAGAACTGTCTTAGCGAAAGGCTTCTTGAGGGGAAAGCTGTAACTCTGTGAGATGATTTCACAGAACACATATAAGTTTCTCAGAAAGCTTCTTTCTCTTTGTTATCGGAGGATATTTCCTTTGGCCCTATAGTCTTCAAAGGGATCCGAAATATCTGTTCTCAGATTCCACAGAAATAAGGCTAGCAAAGAGATCCACGAAACACACATGTAACTCTTTGAGATGAATTCACAGAACAGTAAGCAGTTTCTCAGAAAGCTTCTTTCCAGATTTCATCTGAGGATATTTCCTTTTTCACCATAGCCCTCTATGGGTTTCCAAATATTCACTTTGCCAATTCCACAAGAACTGTCTTAGCGAAAGGCTTCTTGAGGGGAAAGTTGTAACTCTGTGAGACCATTTCACAGAACACAGAGAAATTTCTCAGAAAGCTTCTTTCTCTTTGTTATCGGAGGATATTTTCTTTGGCCCTGTAGTCTTCAAAGGGATCCGAAATCTCTGTTCTCAGATTCCACAGAAATAAGGCTAGCAAAGGGATCCACGAAATACACATGTAACTCTTTGAGTTGAATTAACAGAACACTAAGCAGTTTCTCAGAAAGCTTCTTTCCAGTTTTCATCTGAGGATATTTCCTTTTTCACCATAGCCCTCTAAGGGCTTCGAAATATCACTTTGCCAATTCCACAAGAACTGTCTTAGCGAAAGGCTTCTTGAGAGGAAAGCTGTAACTCTGTGAGATGATTTCACAGAACACAAAGAAGTTTCTCAGAAAGCTTCTTTCTCTTTGTTATCGGAGGATATTTCCTGTGGCCCTATAGTCTTCAAAGGGATCCGAAATCTCTGTTCTCAGATTCCACAGAAATAAGGCTAGCAAAGAGATCCACGAAACACACATGTAACTCTTTGAGATGAATTAACAGAACACTAAGCAGTTTCTCAGAAAGCTTCTTTCCAGATTCCATCTGAGGATATTTCCTTTTTCACCATAGCCCCCTATGGGCTTGCAAATATCACTTTGCGAATTCCACAAGAACTGTCTTAGCGAAAGGCTTCTTGAGGGGAATGCTGTAACTCTGTGAGATGATTTCACAGAACACAAAGAAGTTTGTCAAAAAGCTTCTTTCTCTTAGTTATCGGAGGATATTTCCTTTGGCCCTATAGTCTTCAATGGGATCCGAAATATCTGTTCTCAGAATCCACAGAAATAAGGCTAGCAAAGAGATCCACGAAATACACATGTAACTCTGTGAGATGAATTAACAGAACACTAAGCAGTTTCTCAGAAAGCTTCTTTCCAGATTTCATCTGAGGATATTTCCTTTTATACCATAGCCCTCTATGGGCTTCCCAATATCACTTTACCAATTCCACAAGAACTGTCTTAGCGAAAGGCTTCTTGAGGGGAAAGCTGTAACTCTGTGAGATGATTTCACAGAACACAAGGAAGTTTCTCAGAAAGCTTCTTTTTCTTTTTTATAGGAGGATATTTTCTTTGGCCCTATAGACTTCAAAGGGATCCGAAATATCTGTTCTCAGATACCACAGATATAAGGCTAGCAAAGAGATCCACGAAATACACATGTAACTCTTTGAGATGAATTCACAGAACACTAAGCAGTTTCTCAGAAAGCTTCTTTCCAGATTTCATCTGAGGATATTTCCTTTTATACCATAGCCCTCTAAGGGCTTCCAAATATTACTTTGCCCATTCCACAAGAACTGTCTTAGCGAAAGGCTTCTTGAGGGAAAAGCTGTAACTCTGTGAGATGATTTCACAGAACACAAAGAAGTTTCTCAGAAAGCTTCTTTCTCTTTGTTATCGGAGTATATTTCCTGTGGCCCTATAGTCTTCAAAGGGATCTGAAATATCTGTTCTCAGATTCCACAGAAATAAGGCTAGCAAAGAGATCCACGAAACACATGTAACTCTGTGAGATGAATTCACAGAACACTAAGCAGTTTCTCAGAAAGCTTCTTTCCAGATTTCATCTGAGGATATTTCCTTTTTCACCGTAGCCCTCTATGGGCTTCCAAATATCACTTTGCCGATTCCACAAGAACTGTCTTAGCGAAAGGCTTCTTGAGGGCAAAGCTGTAACTCTGTGAGATGATTTCACAGAACACAAAGAAGTTTCTCAGAAAGCTTCTTTCTCTTTGTTATCGGAGGATATTTCCTTTGGCCCTATAGTCTTCAAAGGGATCCGAAATATCTGTTCTCAGATTCCACAGAAATAAGGCTAGTAAAGAGATCCACGAAACACACATGTAACTCTTTGAGATGAATTCACAGAACACTAAGCAGTTTCTCAGAAAGCTTCTTTTCAGATTTCATCTGAGGATATTTCCTTTTTCACCATAGCCCTCTATGGGCTTCCAAATATCACTTTGCCAATTCCACAAGAACTGTCCTAGCGAAAGGCTTCTTGAGAGGAAAGCTGTAACTCTGTGAGACCATTTCACAGAACACAAAGAAATTTCTCAGAAAGCTTCTTTCTCTTTGTTATCGGAGGTTATTTTCTTTGGCCCTGTAGTCTTCAAAGGGATCCGAAATCTCTGTTCTCAGATTCCACAGAAATAAGGCTAGCAAAGAGATCCACGAAATACACATGTAACTCTTTGAGTTGAATTAACAGAACACTAAGCAGTTTCTCAGAAAGCTTCTTTCCAGTTTTCATCTGAGGATATTTCCTTTTTCACCATAGCCCTCTAAGGGCTTCCAAATATCACTTTGCCAATTCCACAAGAACTGTCTTAGCGAAAGGCTTCTTGAGAGGAAAGCTGTAACTCTGTGAGATGATTTCACAGAACACAAAGAAGTTTCTCAGAAAGCTTCTTTCTCTTTGTTATCGGAGGATATTTCCTGTGGCCCTATAGTCTTCAAAGGGATCCGAAATCTCTGTTCTCAGATTCCACAGAAATAAGGCTAGCAAAGAGATCCAGGAAACACACATGTAACTCTTTGAGATGAATTAACAGAACACTAAGCAGTTTCTCAGAAAGCTTCTTTCCAGGTTCCATCTGAGGATATTTCCTTTTTCACCATAGCCCCCTATGGGCTTGCAAATATCACTTTGCGAATTCCACAAGAACTGTCTTAGCGAAAGGCTTCTTGAGGGGAATGCTGTAACTCTGTGAGATGATTTCACAGAACACAAAGAAGTTTGTCAAAAAGCTTCTTTCTCTTAGTTATCGGAGGATATTTCCTTTGGCCCTATAGTCTTCAATGGGATCCGAAATATCTGTTCTCAGAATCCACAGAAATAAGGCTAGCAAAGAGATCCACGAAATACACATGTAACTCTGTGAGATGAATTCACAGAACACTAAGAAGTTTCTCAGAAAGCTTCTTTCCAGATTTCATCTGAGGATATTTCCTTTTTCACCATAGCCCTCTATGGGCTTCCCAATATCACTTTACCAATTCCACAAGAACTGTCTTAGCGAAAGGCTTCTTGAGGGGAAAGCTGTAACTCTGTGAGATGATTTCACAGAACACAAGGAAGTTTCTCAGAAAGCTTCTTTTTCTTTTTTATAGGAGGATATTTTCTTTGGCCCTATAGACTTCAAAGGGATCCGAAATATCTGTTCTCAGATACCACAGATATAAGGCTAGCAAAGAGATCCACGAAATACACATGTAACTCTTTGAGATGAATTCACAGAACACTAAGCAGTTTCTCAGAAAGCTTCTTTCCAGAATTCATCTGAGGATATTTCCTTTTTCACCATAGCCCTCTATGGGCTACCTAATATCACTTTGCCAATTCCACAAGAACTGTCTTAATGAAAGGCTCCTTGAAGGGAAAGCTGTAACTCTGTAAGAAGATTTCACAGAACTCAAAGAAGTTTCTCAGAAAGCTTCTTTCTCTTTGTTATCGGAGGATATGTCCTTCTGCCCTATAGTCTTCAAAGGGATCCGAAATATCTGTTCTCAGATTCCACAGAAATAAGGCTAGCAAAGAGATCCACGAAATACACATGTAACTCTGTGAGATGAATTCACAGAACACTAAGCAGTTTCTCAGAAAGCTTCTTTCCAGATTTCATCTGAGGATAATTCCTTTTTCACCATAGCCCTCTATGGGCTTCCAAATATCACTTTGCCAATTCCACAAGAACTGTCTTAGCGAAAGGCTTCTTGAGGGGAAAGCTGTAACTCTGTGATATGATTTCAAAAAACACAAAGAAGTTTCTCAGAACGCTTCTTTCTCTTTGTTATCGGAGGATATTTCCTTTGGAACTATAGTCTTCAAAGGGATCCAAAATATCTGTTCTCAGATTCCACAGAAATAAGGCTCGCAAAGAGATCCACGAAATTCACAGGTAACTCTGTGAGATGAATTCACAGAACACTAAGCAGTTTCTCAGAAAGCTTCTTTCCAGATTTCATCTGAGGATATTTCCTTCTATACCATAGCCCTCTAAGGGCTTCCAAATATTACTTTGCCCATTCCACAAGAACTGTCTTAGCGAAAGGCTTCTTAAGGGGAAAGCTGTAACTCTGTGAGATGATTTCACAGAACACAAAGAAGTTTCTCAGAAAGCTTCTTTCTCTTTGTTATCGGAGTATATTTCCTGTGGCCCTATAGTCTTCAAAGGGATCCGAAATATCTGTTCTCACATTCCACAGAAATAAGGCTAGCAAAGAGATCCACGAAACACATGTAACTCTGTGAGATGAATTCACAGAACACTAAGCAGTTTCTCAGAAAGCTTCTTTCCAGATTTCATCTGAGGATATTTCCTTTTTCACCGTAGCCCTCTATGGGCTTCCAAATATCACTTTGCCGATTCCACAAGAACTGTCTTAGCGAAAGGCTTCTTGAGGGGAAAGCTGTAACTCTGTGAGATGATTTCACAGAACACAAAGAAGTTTCTCAGAAAGCTTCTTTCTCTTTGTTATCGGAGGATATTTCCTTTGGCCCTATAGTCTTCAAAGGGATCCGAAATATCTGTTCTCAGATTCCACAGAAATAAGGCTAGTAAAGAGATCCACGAAACACACATGTAACTCTTTGAGATGAATTCACAGAACACTAAGCAGTTTCTCAGAAAGCTTCTTTCCAGATTTCATCTGAGGATATTTCCTGTTTCACCATAGCCCTCTATGGGCTTCCAAATATCACTTTGCCAATTCCACAAAAACTGTCCTAGCGAAAGGCTTCTTGAGAGGAAAGCTGTAACTCTGTGAGACCATTTCACAGAACACAAAGAAATTTCTCAGAAAGCTTCTTTCTCTTTGTTATCGGAGGATATTTTCTTTGGCCCTGTAGTCTTCAAAGAGATCCGAAATCTCTGTTCTCAGATTCCACAGAAATAAGGCTAGCAAAGAGATCCACGAAATACACATGTAACTCTTTGAGTTGAATTAACAGAACACTAAGCAGTTTCTCAGAAAGCTTCTTTCCAGTTTTCATCTGAGGATATTTCCTTTTTCACCATAGCCCTCTAAGGGCTTCCAAATATCACTTTGCCAATTCCACAAGAACTGTCTTAGCGAAAGGCTTCTTGAGAGGAAAGCTGTAACTCTGTGAGATGATTTCACAGAACACAAAGAAGTTTCTCAGAAAGATTCTTTCTCTTTGTTATCGGAGGATATTTCCTGTGGCTCTATAGTCTTCAAAGGGATCCGAAATCTCTGTTCTCAGATTCCTCAGAAATAAGGCTAGCAAAGAGATCCACGAAACACACATGTAACTCTTTGAGATGAATTAACAGAACACTAAGCAGTTTCTCAGAAAGCTTCTTTCCAGATTTCATCTGAGGATATTTCCTTTTATACCATAGCCCTCTAAGTGCTTCCAAATATTACTTTGCCCATTCCACAAGAACTGTCTTAGCGAAAGGCTTCTTGAGGGGAAAGCTGTAACTCTGTGAGATGATTTCACAGAACACAAAGAAGTTTCTCAGAAAGCTTCTTTCTCTTTGTTATCGGAGGATATTTCCTTTGGACTATAGTCTTAAAAGGGATGCGAAATATCTGTTCTCAGATTCCACAGAAATAAGGCTAGCAAAGAGATCCACGAAATACACATGTAACTCTTTGAGATGTATTTACATAACACTAAGCAGTTTCTCAGAAAGCTTCTTTCCAGATTTCATCTGAGGATATTTCCTTTTTCCCCATAGGCCTCTATGGGCTTCCAAATATCACTTTGCCAGTTCCACAAGAACTGTCTTATCGAAAGGCTGCTTGAGGGGAAAGCTGTAACTCAGTGAGATGATTTCACAGAACACAAATAAGTTTCTCAGAAAGCTTCTTTCTCTTTGTTATCGGAGTATATTTCCTGTGGCCCTATAGTCTTCAAAGGGATCCGAAATATCTGTTCTCAGATTCCACAGAAGTAAGGCTAGCAAAGAGATCCACGAAACACATGTAACTCTGTGAGATGAATTCACAGAACACTAAGCAGTTTCTCAGAAAGCTTCTTTCCAGATTTCATCTGAGGATATTTCCTTTTTCACCGTAGCCCTCTATGGGCTTCCAAATATCACTTTGCCTATTCCACAAGAACTGTCTTAGCGACAGGCTTCTTGAGGGGAAAGCTGTAACTCTGTGAGATGATTTCACAGAACACATATAAGTTTCTCAGAAAGCTTCTTTCTCTTTGTTATCGGAGGATATTTCCTTTGGCCCTATAGTCTTCAAAGGGATCCGAAATATCTGTTCTCAGATTCCACAGAAATAAGGCTAGCAAAGAGATCCACGAAACACACATGTAACTCTTTGAGATGAATTCACAGAACACTAAGCAGTTTCTCAGAAAGCTTCTTTCCAGATTTCATCTGAGGATATTTCCTTTTTCACCATAGCCCTCTATGGGTTTCCAAATATTCACTTTGCCAATTCCACAAGAACTGTCTTAGCGAAAGGCTTCTTGAGGGGAAAGTTGTAACTCTGTGAGACCATTTCACAGAACACAGAGAAATTTCTCAGAAAGCTTCTTTCTCTTTGTTATCGGAGGATATTTTCTTTGGCCCTGTAGTCTTCAAAGGGATCCGAAATCTCTGTTCTCAGATTCCACAGAAATAAGGCTAGCAAAGAGATCCACGAAATACACATGTAACTCTTTGAGTTGAATTAACAGAACACTAAGCAGTTTCTCAGAAAGCTTCTTTCCAGTTTTCATCTGAGGATATTTCCTTTTTCACCATAGCCCTCTAAGGGCTTCCAAATATCACTTTGCCAATTCCACAAGAACTGTCTTAGCGAAAGGCTTCTTGAGAGGAAAGCTGTAACTCTGTGAGATGATTTCACAGAACACAAAGAAGTTTCTCAGAAAGCTTCTTTCTCTTTGTTATCGGAGGATATTTCCTGTGGCCCTATAGTCTTCAAAGGGATCCGAAATCTCTGTTCTCAGATTCCACAGAAATAAGGCTAGCAAAGAGATCCACGAAACACACATGTAACTCTTTGAGATGAATTAACAGAACACTAAGCAGTTTCTCAGAAAGCTTCTTTCCAGATTCCATCTGAGGATATTTCCTTTTTCACCATAGCCCCCTATGGGCTTGCAAATATCACTTTGCGAATTCCACAAGAACTGTCTTAGCGAAAGGCTTCTTGAGGGGAATGCTGTAACTCTGTGAGATGATTTCACAGAACACAAAGAAGTTTGTCAAAAAGCTTCTTTCTCTTAGTTATCGGAGGATATTTCCTTTGGCCCTATAGTCTTCAATGGGATCCGAAATATCTGTTCTCAGAATCCACAGAAATAAGGCTAGCAAAGAGATCCACGAAATACACATGTAACTCTGTGAGATGAATTCACAGAACACTAAGCAGTTTCTCAGAAAGCTTCTTTCCAGATTTCATCTGAGGATATTTCCTTTTTCACCATAGCCCTCTATGGGCTTCCCAATATCACTTTACCAATTCCACAAGAACTGTCTTAGCGAAAGGCTTCTTGAGGGGAAAGCTGTAACTCTGTGAGATGATTTCACAGAACACAAGGAAGTTTCTCAGAAAGCTTCTTTTTCTTTTTCATAGGAGGATATTTTCTTTGGCCCTATAGACTTCAAAGGGATCCGAAATATCTGTTCTCAGATACCACAGATATAAGGCTAGCAAAGAGATCCACGAAATACACATGTAACTCTTTGAGATGAATTCACAGAACACTAAGCAGTTTCTCAGAAAGCTTCTTTCCAGAATTCATCTGAGGATATTTCCTTTTTCACCATAGCCCTCTATGGGCTACCTAATATCACTTTGCCAATTCCACAAGAACTGTCTTAATGAAAGGCTCCTTGAAGGGAAAGCTGTAACTCTGTAAGAAGATTTCACAGAACTCAAAGAAGTTTCTCAGAAAGCTTCTTTCTCTTTGTTATCGGAGGATATGTCCTTCTGCCCTATAGTCTTCAAAGGGATCCGAAATATCTGTTCTCAGATTCCACAGAAATAAGGCTAGCAAAGAGATCCACGAAATACACATGTAACTCTGTGAGATGAATTCACAGAACACTAAGCAGTTTCTCAGAAAGCTTCTTTCCAGATTTCATCTGAGGATATTTCCTTTTTCACCATAGCCCTCTATGGGCTTCCAAATATCACTTTGCCAATTCCACAAGAACTGTCTTAGCGAAAGGCTTCTTGAGGGGAAAGCTGTAACTCTGTGATATGATTTCAAAGAACACAAAGAAGTTTCTCAGAACGCTTCTTTCTCTTTGTTATCGGAGGATATTTCCTTTGGAACTATAGTCTTCAAAGGGATCCAAAATATCTGTTCTCAGATTCCACAGAAATAAGGCTCGCAAAGAGATCCACGAAATTCACAGGTAACTCTGTGAGATGAATTCACAGAACACTAAGCAGTTTCTCAGAAAGCTTCTTTCCAGATTTCATCTGAGGATATTTCCTTTTATACCATAGCCCTCTAAGGGCTTCCAAATATTACTTTGCCCATTCCACAAGAACTGTCTTAGCGAAAGGCTTCTTGAGGGAAAACCTGTAACTCTGTGAGATGATTTCACAGAACACAAAGAAGTTTCTCAGAAAGCTTCTTTCTCTTTGTTATCGGAGTATATTTCCTGTGGCCCTATAGTCTTCAAAGGGATCCGAAATATCTGTTCTCAGATTCCACAGAAATAAGGCTAGCAAAGAGATCCACGAAACACATGTAACTCTGTGAGATGAATTCACAGAACACTAAGCAGTTTCTCAGAAAGCTTCTTTCCAGATTTCATCTGAGGATATTTCCTTTTTCACCGTAGCCCTCTATGGGCTTCCAAATATCACTTTGCCGATTCCACAAGAACTGTCTTAGCGAAAGGCTTCTTGAGGGCAAAGCTGTAACTCTGTGAGATGATTTCACAGAACACAAAGAAGTTTCTCAGAAAGCTTCTTTCTCTTTGTTATCGGAGGATATTTCCTTTGGCCCTATAGTCTTCAAAGGGATCCGAAATCTCTGTTCTCAGATTCCACAGAAATAAGGCTAGTAAAGAGATCCACGAAACACACATGTAACTCTTTGAGATGAATTCACAGAACACTAAGCAGTTTCTCAGAAAGCTTCTTTCCAGATTTCATCTGAGGATATTTCCTTTTTCACCATAGCCCTCTATGGGCTTCCAAATATCACTTTGCCAATTCCACAAGAACTGTCCTAGCGAAAGGCTTCTTGAGAGGAAAGCTGTAACTCTGTGAGACCATTTCACAGAACACAAAGAAATTTCTCAGAAAGCTTCTTTCTCTTTGTTATCGGAGGATATTTTCTTTGGCCCTGTAGTCTTCAAAGGGATCCGAAATCTCTGTTCTCAGATTCCACAGAAATAAGGCTAGCAAAGAGATCCACGAAATACACATGTAACTCTGTGAGATGAATTAACAGAACACTAAGCAGTTTCTCAGAAAGCTTCTTTCCAGTTTTCATCTGAGGATATTTCCTTTTTCACCATAGACCTCTAAGGGCTTCCAAATATCACTTTGCCAATTCCACAAGAACTGTCTTAGCGAAAGGCTTCTTGAGAGGAAAGCTGTAACTCTGTGAGATGATTTCACAGAACACAAAGAAGTTTCTCAGAAAGCTTCTTTCTCTTTGTTATCGGAGGATATTTCCTGTGGCCCTACAGTCTTCAAAGGGATCCGAAATCTCTGTTCTCAGATTCCACAGAAATAAGGCTAGCAAAGAGATCCACGAAACACACATGTAACTCTTTGAGATGAATTAACAGAACACTAAGCAGTTTCTCAGAAAGCTTCTTTCCAGATTCCATCTGAGGATATTTCCTTTTTCACCATAGCCCCCTATGGGCTTGCAAATATCACTTTGCGAATTCCACAAGAACTGTCTTAGCGAAAGGCTTCTTGAGGGGAATGCTGTAACTCTGTGAGATGATTTCACAGAACACAAAGAAGTTTGTCAAAAAGCTTCTTTCTCTTAGTTATCGGAGGATATTTCCTTTGGCCCTATAGTCTTCAATGGGATCCGAAATATCTGTTCTCAGAATCCACAGAAATAAGGCTAGCAAAGAGATCCACGAAATTCACATGTAACTCTGTGAGATGAATTCACAGAACACTAAGCAGTTTCTCAGAAAGCTTCTTTCCAGATTTCATCTGAGGATATTTCCTTTTTCACCATAGCCCTCTATGGGCTTCCCAATATCACTTTACCAATTCCACAAGAACTGTCTTAGCGAAAGGCTTCTTGAGGGGAAAGCTGTAACTCTGTGAGATGATTTCACAGAACACAAGGAAGTTTCTCAGAAAGCTTCTTTTTCTTTTTTATAGGAGGATATTTTCTTTGGCCCTATAGACTTCAAAGGGATCCGAAATATCTGTTCTCAGATACCACAGATATAAGGCTAGCAAAGAGATCCACGAAATACACATGTAACTCTTTGAGATGAATTCACAGAACACTAAGCAGTTTCTCAGAAAGCTTCTTTCCAGAATTCATCTGAGGATATTTCCTTTTTCACCATAGCCCTCTATCGGCTACCTAATATCACTTTGCCAATTCCACAAGAACTGTCTTAATGAAAGGCTCCTTGAAGGGAAAGCTGTAACTCTGTAAGAAGATTTCACAGAACTCAAAGAAGTTTCTCAGAAAGCTTCTTTCTCTTTGTTATCGGAGGATATGTCCTTCTGCCCTATAGTCTTCAAAGGGATCCGAAATATCTGTTCTCAGATTCCACAGAAATAAGGCTAGCAAAGAGATCCACGAAATACACATGTAACTCTGTGAGATGAATTCACAGAACACTAAGCAGTTTCTCAGAAAGCTTCTTTCCAGATTTCATCTGAGGATAATTCCTTTTTCACCATAGCCCTCTATGGGCTTCCAAATATCACTTTGCCAATTCCACAAGAACTGTCTTAGCGAAAGGCTTCTTGAGGGGAAAGCTGTAAGTCTGTGATATGATTTCAAAGAACACAAAGAAGTTTCTCAGAACGCTTCTTTCTCTTTGATATCGGAGGATATTTCCTTTGGAACTATAGTCTTCAAAGGGATCCAAAATATCTGTTCTCAGATTCCACAGAAATAAGGCTCGCAAAGAGATCCACGAAATTCACAGGTAACTCTGTGAGATGAATTCACAGAACACTAAGCAGTTTCTCAGAAAGCTTCTTTCCAGATTTCATCTGAGGATATTTCCTTTTATACCATAGCCCTCTAAGGGCTTCCAAATATTACTTTGCCCATTCCACAAGAACTGTCTTAGCGAAAGGCTTCTTGAGGGGAAAGCTGTAACTCTGTGAGATGATTTCACAGAACACAAAGAAGTTTCTCAGAAAGCTTCTTTCTCTTTGTTATCGGAGTATATTTCCTGTGGCCCTATAGTCTTCAAAGGGATCCGAAATATCTGTTCTCAGATTCCACAGAAATAAGGCTACCAAAGAGATCCACGAAACACATGTAACTCTGTGAGATGAATTCACAGAACACTAAGCAGTTTCTCAGAAAGCTTCTTTCCAGATTTCATTTGAGGATATTTCCTTTTTCACCGTAGCCCTCTATGGGCTTCCAAATATCACTTTGCCGATTCCACAAGAACTGTCTTAGCGAAAGGCTTCTTGAGGGGAAAGCTGTAACTCTGTGAGATGATTTCACAGAACACAAAGAAGTTTCTCAGAAAGCTTCTTTCTCTTTGTTATCGGAGGATATTTCCTTTGGCCCTATAGTCTTCAAAGGGATCCGAAATATCTGTTCTCAGATTCCACAGAAATAAGGCTAGTAAAGAGATCCACGAAACACACATGTAACTCTTTGAGATGAATTCACAGAACACTAAGCAGTTTCTCAGAAAGCTTCTTTCCAGATTTCATCTGAGGATATTTCCTTTTTCACCATAGCCCTCTATGGGCTTCCAAATATCACTTTGCCAATTCCACAAAAACTGTCCTAGCGAAAGGCTTCTTGAGAGGAAAGCTGTAACTCTGTGAGACCATTTCACAGAACACAAAGAAATTTCTCAGAAAGCTTGTTTCTCTTTGTTATCGGAGGATATTTTCTTTGGCCCTGTAGTCTTCAAAGGGATCCGAAATCTCTGTTCTCAGATTCCACAGAAATAAGGCTAGCAAAGAGATCCACGAAATACACATGTAACTCTTTGAGTTGAATTAACAGAACACTAAGCAGTTTCTCAGAAAGCTTCTTTCCAGTTTTCATCTGAGGATATTTCCTTTTTCACCATAGCCCTCTAAGGGCTTCCAAATATCACTTTGCCAATTCCACAAGAACTGTCTTAGCGAAAGGCTTCTTGAGAGGAAAGCTGTAACTCTGTGAGATGATTTCACAGAACACAAAGAAGTTTCTCAGAAAGCTTCTTTCTCTTTGTTATCGGAGGATATTTCCTGTGGCCCTATAGTCTTCAAAGGGATCCGAAATCTCTGTTCTCAGATTCCACAGAAATAAGGCTAGCAAAGAGATCCACGAAACACACATGTAACTCTTTGAGATGAATTAACAGAACACTAAGCAGTTTCTCAGAAAGCTTCTTTCCAGATTCCATCTGAGGATATTTCCTTTTTCACCATAGCCCCCTATGGGCTTGCAAATATCACTTTGCGAATTCCACAAGAACTGTCTTAGCGAAAGGCTTCTTGAGGGGAATGCTGTAATTCTGTGAGATGATTTCACAGAACACAAAGAAGTTTGTCAAAAACCTTCTTTCTCTTAGTTATCGGAGGATATTTCCTTTGGCCCTAGAGTCTTCAATGGGATCCGAAATATCTGTTCTCAGAATCCACAGAAATAAGGCTAGCAAAGAGATCCACGAAATACACCTGTAACTCTGTGAGATGAATTCACAGAACACTAAGCAGTTTCTCAGAAAGCTTCTTTCCAGATTTCATCTGAGGATATTTCCTTTTTCACCATAGCCCTCTATGGGCTTCCCAATATCACTTTGCCAATTCCACAAGAACTGTCTTAGCGAAAGGCTTCTTGAGGGGAAAGCTGTAACTCTGTGAGATGATTTCACAGAACACAAAGAAGTTTCTCAGAAAGCTTCTTTCTCTTTGTTATCGGAGGATATTTCCTTTGGCCCTATAGTCTTCAAAGGGATCCGAAATATCTGTTCTCAGATTCCACAGAAATAAGGCTAGCAAAGAGATCCACGAAATACACATGTAACTCTTTGAGATGAATTCACAGAACACTAAGCAGTTTCTCAGAAAGCTTCTTTCCAGATTTCATCTGAGGATATTTCCTTTTTCACCATAGCCCTCTATGGGCTACCTAACATCACTTTGCCAATTCCACAAGAACTGTCTTAATGAAAGGCTCCTTGAAGGGAAAGCTGTAACTCTGTAAGAAAATTTCACAGAACTCAAAGAGGTTTCTCAGAAAGCTTCTTTCTCTTTGTTATCGGAGGATATGTCCTTCTGCCCTATAGTCTTCAAAGGGATCCGAAATATCTGTTCTCAGATTCCACAGAAATAAGGCTAGCAAAGAGATCCACGAAATACACATGTAACTCTGTGAGATGAATTCACAGAACACTAAGCAGTTTCTCAGAAAGCTTCTTTCCAGATTTCATCTGAGGATATTTCCTTTTTCACCATAGCCCTCTATGGGCTTCCAAATATCACTTTGCCAATTCCACAAGAACTGTCTTAGCGAAAGGCTTCTTGAGGGGGAAGCTGTAACTCTGTGAGATGATTTCACAGAACACAAAGAAGTTTCTCAGAAAGCTTCTTTCTCTTTGTTATCGGAGGATATTTCCTTTGGCCCTATAGTCTTCAAAGGGATCCGAAATATCTGTTCTCCGATTCCACAGAAATAAGGCTAGCAAACAGATCCACGAAATACACATGTAACTCTGTGAGATGAATTCACAGAACACTAAGCAGTTTCTCAGAAAGCTTCTTTCCAGATTTCATCTGAGGATATTTCCTTTTTCACCATAGCCCTCTAAGTTCTTCCAAATATCACTTTTCCAATTCCACAAGAACTGTCTTAACGAAAGGCTTCTTGAGTGGAAAGCTGTAACTCTGTGAGATGATTTCACGGAACACAAAGAAGTTTCTGAGAAAGCTTCTTTCTCTTTGTTATCTGAGGATATATCCTTTGGCCCTATAGTCTTCAAAGGAAAGCGAAATATCTGTTCTCAGATTCCACAGAAATAAGGCTAGCAAAGAGATCCACGAAATACACATGTAACTCTGTGAGATGAATTCACAGAACACTAAGCAGTTTCTCAGAAAGCTTCTTTCCAGATTTCATCTGAGGATATTTCCTTTTTCACCATAGCCCTCTATGGGCTTCCAAGTATCACTTTGCCAATTCCACAAGAATTGTCTTAGCGAAAGGCTTCTTGAGGGGAAAGCTGTAACTCTGTGAGATGATTTCACAGAACACAAAGAAGTTTCTCAGAATGCTTCTTTCTCTTTTTTATCGGAGGATATTTTCTTTGGCCCTATAGTCTTCAAAGGGATCCGAAATATCTGTTCTCAGATACCACAGAAATAAGGCTAGCAAAGAGATCCACGAAATACACATGTAACACTTTGAGATGAATTAACAGAACACTAAGCAGTTTCTCAGAAAACTTCTTTCCAGATTTCATCTGAGGATATTTCCTTTTTCACCATAGACCTCTTCGGGCTTCCAAATATCACTTTGCCAATTCCACAAGAACTGTCTTAGCTAAAGGCTTCTTGAGGGGAAAGCTGTAACTCTGTGAGATGATTTCACAGAACACAAAGAAATTTCTCAGAAAGCTTCTTTCTCTTTGTTATCGGAGGATATTTCCTTTGGCCCTATAGTCTTCAAAGGGATCCGAAATCTCTGTTCTCAGATTCCACAGAAATAAGGCTAGCAAAGAGATCCACGAAATACACATGTAACTCTTTGAGATGAATTCACAGAACACTAAGCAGTTTCTCAGAAAGCTTCTTTCCAGATTTCATCTGAGGATATTTCCTTTTTCACCATAGCCCTCTATGGGCTACCTAATATCACTTTGCCAATTCCACAAGAACTGTCTTAATGAAAGGCTTCTTGAGGGGAAAGCTGTAACTCTGAAAGATGATTTCACAAAACACAAAGAAGTTTCTCAGAAGGCTTCTTTCTCTTTGTTATCGGAGGATATTTCCTTTGGACTATAGTCTTAAAAGGGATGCGAAATATCTGTTCTCAGATTCCACAGAAATAAGGCTAGCAAAGAGATCCACGAAATACACATGTAACTCTTTGAGATGAATGTACAGAACACTAAGCAGTTTCTCAGAAAGCTTCTTTCCAGATTTCATCTGAGGATATTTCCTTTTTCCCCTTAGGCCTCTATGGGCTTCCAAATATCACTTTGCCAGTTCCACAAGAACTGTCTTATCGAAAGGCTGCTTGAGGGGAAAGCTGTAACTCTGTGAGATGATTTCACAGAACACAAAGAAGTTTCTCAGAAAGCTTCTTTCTCTTTGTTATCGGAGGATATTTCCTGTGGCCCTATAGTCTTCAAAGGGATCCGAAATATCTGTTCTCAGATTCCACAGAAATAAGGCTAGCAAAGAGATCCACGAAATACACATGTAACTCTGTGAGATGAATTCACAGAACACTAAGCAGTTTCTCAGAAAGCTTCTTTCCAGATTTCATCTGAGGATATTTCCTTTTTCACCGTAGCCCTCTATGGGCTTGCAAATATCACTTTGCCGATTCCACAAGAACTGTCTTAGCGAAAGGCTTCTTGGGGGAAAGCTGTAACTCTGTGAGATGATTTCACAGAACACAAAGAAGTTTCTCAGAAAGCTTCTTTCTCTTTGTTATCGGAGGATATTTCCTTTGGCCCTATAGTCTTCAAAGGGATCCGAAATATCTGTTCTCAGATTCCACAGAAATAAGGCTAGCAAAGAGATCCACGAAACACACATGTAACTCTTTGAGATGAATTCACAGAACACTAAGCAGTTTCTCAGAAAGCTTCTTTCCAGATTTCATCTGAGGATATTTCCTTTTATACCATAGCCCTCTATGGGCTTCCAAATATCACTTTGCCAATTCCACAAGAACTGTCTTAGCGAAAGGCTTCTTGAGGGGAAAGCTGTAACTCTGTGAGACCATTTCACAGATCACAAAGAAATTTCTCAGAAAGCTTCTTTCTCTTTGTTATCGGAGGATATTTTCTTTGGCCCTGTAGTCTTCAAAGGGATCCGAAATCTCTGTTCTCAGATTCCACAGAAATAAGGCTAGCAAAGAGATCCACGAAATACACATGTAACTCTTTGAGTTGAATTAACAGAACACTAAGCAGTTTCTCAGAAAGCTTCTTTCCAGTTTTCATCTGAGGATATTTCCTTTTTCACCATAGACCTCTTCGGGCTTCCAAATATCACTTTGCCAATTCCACAAGAACTGTCTTAGCTAAAGGCTTCTTGAGGGGAAAGCTGTAACTCTGTGAGATGATTTCACAGAACACAAAGAAATTTCTCAGAAAGCTTCTTTCTCTTTGTTATCGGAGGATATTTCCTTTGGCCCTATAGTCTTCAAAGGGATCCGAAATCTCTGTTCTCAGATTCCACAGAAATAAGGCTAGCAAAGAGATCCACGAAATACACATGTAACTCTTTGAGATGAATTCACAGAACACTAAGCAGTTTCTCAGAAAGCTTCTTTCCAGATTTCATCTGAGGATATTTCCTTTTTCACCATAGCCCTCTATGGGCGACCTAATATCACTTTGCCAATTCCACAAGAACTGTCTTAATGAAAGGCTTCTTGAGGGGAAAGCTGTAACTCTGAAAGATGATTTCACAAAACACAAAGAAGTTTCTCAGAAGGCTTCTTTCTCTTTGTTATCAGAGGATATTTCCTTTGGACTATAGTCTTAAAAGGGATGCGAAATATCTGTTCTCAGATTCCACAGAAATAAGGCTAGCAAAGAGATCCACGAAATACACATGTAACTCTTTGAGATGAATGTACAGAACACTAAGCAGTTTCTCAGAAAGCTTCTTTCCAGATTTCATCTGAGGATATTTCCTTTTTCCCCATAGGCCTCTATGGGCTTCCAAATATCACTTTGCCAGTTCCACAAGAACTGTCTTATCGAAAGGCTGCTTGAGGGGAAAGCTGTAACTCTGTGAGATGATTTCACAGAACACAAATAAGTTTCTCAGAAAGCTTCTTTCTCTTTGTTATCGGAGGATATTTCCTGTGGCCCTATAGTCTTCAAAGGGATCCGAAATATCTGTTCTCAGATTCCACAGAAATAAGGCTAGCAAAGAGATCCACGAAACACATGTAACTCTGTGAGATGAATTAACAGAACACTAAGCAGTTTCTCAGAAAGCTTCTTTCCAGATTTCATCTGAGGATATTTCCTTTTTCACCGTAGCCCTCTTTGGGCTTTCAAATATCACTTTGCCGATTCCACAAGAACTGTCTTAGCGAAAGGCTTCTTGGGGGAAAGCTGTAACTCTGTGAGATGATTTCACAGAACACAAAGAAGTTTCTCAGAAAGCTTCTTTCTCTTTGTTATCGGAGGATATTTCCTTTGGCCCTATTGTCTTCAAAGGGATCCGAAATATCTGTTCTCAGATTCCACAGAAATAAGGCTAGCAAAGAGATCCACGAAACACACATGTAACTCTTTGAGATGAATTCACAGAACACTAAGCAGTTTCTCAGAAAGCTTCTTTCCAGATTTCATCTTAGGATATTTCCTTTTATACCATAGCCCTCTATGGGCTTCCAAATATCACTTTGCCAATTCCACAAGAACTGTCTTAGCGAAAGGCTTCTTGAGGGGAATGCTGTAACTCTGTGAGACCATTTCACAGATCACAAAGAAATTTCTCAGAAAGCTTCTTTCTCTTTGTTATCGGAGGATATTTTCTTTGGCCCTGTAGTCTTCAAAGGGATCCGAAATCTCTGTTCTCAGATTCCACAGAAATAAGGCTAGCAAAGAGATCCACGAAATACACATGTAACTCTTTGAGTTGAATTAACAGAACACTAAGCAGTTTCTCAGAAAGCTTCTCTCCAGTTTTCATCTGAGGATATTTCCTTTTTCACCATAGCCCTCTATGGGTTACCTAATATCACTTTGCCAATTCCACAAGAACTGTCTTAATGAAAGGCTTCTTGAGGGGAAAGCTGTAACTCTGTAAGAAGATTTCACAGAACACAAAGAAGTTTCTCGGAAAGCTTCTTTCTCTTTGTTATCGGAGGATATTTCCTTTGGCCCTATAGTCTTCAAAGGGATCCGAAATCTCTGTTCTCAGATTCCACAGAAATAAGGCTAGCAAAGAGATCCACGAAATACACCTGTAACTCTGTGAGATGAATTCACAGAACACTAAGCAGTTTCTCAGAAAGCTTCTTTCCAGTTTTCGTCTGAGGATATTTCCTTTTTCACCATAGCCCTCCTAGGGCTTCCAAATATCACTTTGCCAATTCCACAAGAACTGTCTTAGCGAAAGGCTTCTTGAGGGGAAAGCTGTAACTGTGCGAGATGGTTTCACAGTACACAAAGAAGTTTCTCAGAAAGCTTCTTTCTCTTTGTTATCGGAGGATATTTCCTGTGGCCCTATAGTCTTCAAAGGGATCCGAAATATCTGTTCTCAGATTCCACAGAAATAAGGCTAGCAAAGAGATCCACGAAATACACATGTAACTCTGTGAGATGAATTCACAGAACACTAAGCAGTTTCGCAGAAAGCTTCTTTCCAGATTTCATCTGAGGATATTTCCTTTTTCACCATAGCCCTCTATGGGCTTCCAAATATCACTTTGCCAATTCCACAAGAACTGTCTTAGCGAAAGGCTTCTTGAGGGGAAAGCTGTAACTCTGTGAGATGATTTCACAGAACACAAAGAAGTTTCTCAGAAAGCTTCTTTCTCTTTGTTATCGGAGGATATTTCCTTTGGACTATAGTCTTCAAAGGGATCCGAAATATCTGTTCTCAGATTCCACAGAAATAAGGCTAGCAAAGAGATCCACGAAATACACATGTAACTCTGTGAGAGGAATTAACAGAACACTAAGCAGTTTCTCAGAAAGCTTCTTTCCAGATTTCATCTGAGGATATTTCCTTTTTCACCATAGCCCTCTATGTGCTCCAAATATCACTTTGCCAATTCCACAAGAAGTGTCTTAGCGAAAGGCTTCTTGAGGGGGAAGCTGTAACTCTGTGAGATGATTTCACAGAACACAAAGAAGTTTCTCAGAAAGCTTCTTTCTCTTTGTTATCGGAGGATATTTCCTTTGGCCCTATAGTCTTCAAAGGGATCCGAAATATCTGTTCTCAGATTCCACAGAAATGAGGCTAGCAAAGAGATCCACGAAATACACATGTAACTCTGTGAGATGAATTCACAGAACACTAAGCAGTTTCTCAGAAAGCTTCTTTCCAGATTTCATCTGAGGATATTTCCTTTTTCACCATAGCCCTCTAAGGGCTTACAAATATCACTTTACCAATTCCACAAGAACTGTCTTAACGAAAGGCGTCTTGAGTGGAAACTGTAACTCTGTGAGATGATTTCACAGAACACAAAGAAGTTTCTCAGAAAGCTTCTTTCTCTTTGTTATCGGAGGATATTTCCTTTGGCCCTATAGTCTTCAAAGGGATCCGAAATATCTGTTCTCAGATTCCACAGAAATAAGGCTAGCAAAGAGGTCCACGAAATACACATGTAACTCTGTGAGATGAATTCACAGAACACTAAGCAGTTTCTCAGAAAGCTTCTTTCCAGATTTCATCTGAGGATATTTCCTTTTTCACCATAGCACTCTATGGGCTTCCAAGTATCACTTTGCCAATTCCACAAGAACTGTCTTAGCCAAAGGCTTCTTGAGGGGAAAGCTGTAACTCTGTGAGATGATTTCACGGAACACAAAGAAGTTTCTCAGAAAGCTTCTTTCTCTTTGTTATCGGAGGATATTTCCTGTGGCCCTATAGTCTTCAAAGGGATCCGAAATCTCTGTTCTCAGATTCCACAGAAATAAGGCTAGCAAAGAGATCCACGAAATACACATGTAACTCTGTGAGATGAATTAACAGAACACTAAGCAGTTTCTCAGAAAGCTTCTTTCCAGATTTCATCTGAGGATATTTCCTTTTTCACCATAGCCCTCTATGGGCTTCCAAATATCACTTTGCCAATTCCACAAGAACTGTCTTAGCGAAAGGCTTCTTGAGGGGAAAGCTGTAACTCTGTGAGATGATTTCACAGAACACAAAGAAGTTTCTCAGAAAGCTTCTTTCTCTTTGTTATCGGAGGATATTTCCTTTGGCCCTATAGTCTTCTAAGGGATCCGATATATCTGTTCTCAGATTCCACAGAAATAAGGCTAGCAAAGAGATAAACGAAATACACATGTAACTCTGTGAGATGAATTCACAGAACACTAAGCAGTTTCAGCTTCTTTCCAGATTTCATCTGAGGCTATTTCCTTTTTCACCATAGCCCTCTATTGGCTTCCAAATATCACTTTGCCAATTCCACAAGAACTGTCTTAGCGAAAGGCTTCTTGAGGGGAAAGCTGTAACTCTGTGAGATGATTTCACAGAACACAAAGAAGTTTCTCAGAAACCTTCTATCTCTTTGTTATCGGAGGATATTTCCTTTGGCCATATAGTCTTCAAAGGGATCCGAAATATCTGTTCTCAGATTCCACAGAAATAAGGCTAGCAAAGAGATCCACGAAACACATGTAACTCTGTGAGATGAATTAACAGAACACTAAGCAGTTTCTCAGAAAGCTTCTTTCCAGATTTCATCTGAGGATATTTCCTTTTTCACCATAGCCCTCTATGGGCTTCTAAATATCACTTTGCCAATTCCACAAGAACTGTCTTAGCGAAAGGCTTCTTGAGGGGAAAGCTGTAACTCTGTGAGATGATTTCACAGAACACAAAGAAGTTTCTCAGAAAGCTTCTTTCTCTTTGTTATCGGAGGATATTTCCTCTGGCCCTATAGTCTTCAAAGGGATCCGAAATATCTGTTCTCAGATTCCACAGAAATAAGGCTAGCAAAGAGATCCACGAAATACACATGTAACTCTTTGAGATGAATTAACAGAACACTAAGCAGTTTCTCAGAAAGCTTCTTTCCAGATTTCATCTGAGGATAATTCCTTTTTAACCATAGCCCTCTATGGGCTTCCAAATAATACTTTGCCAGTTCCACAAGAACTGTCTTAGCGAAAGGCTTCTTGAGGGGAAAGCTGTAACTCTGTGAGATGATTTCACAGAACACAAAGAAGTTTCTCAGATAGCTTCTTTCTCTTTGTTATCGGAGGATATTTCCTGTGGCCCTATAGTCTTCAATGGGATCCAAAATATCTGTTCTCAGATTCCACAGAAATAAGACTAGCAAAGAGATCCAGGAAATACACATGTAACTCGGTGTGATGAATTCACAGAACACTAAGCAGTTTCTCAGAAAGCTTCTTTCCAGATTTCATCTGAGTATATTTCCTTTTTCACCATAGCCCTCTATGGGCTTCCAAATATTACTTTGCCGATTCCACAAGAACTGTCTTAGCGAAAGGCTTCTTGAGGGGAAAGCTGTAACTCTGTGAGATGATTTCACAGAACACAAAGAAGTTTCTCAGAAAGCTTCTTTCTCTTTGTTATCGGAGGATATTACCTCTGGCCCTATAGTCTTCAAAGGGATCTGAAATATCTGTTCTCAGATTCCACAGAAATAAGGCTAGCAAAGAGATCCACGAAATACACTTGTAACACTTTGAGATGAATTAAGAGAACACTAAGCAGTTTCTCAGAAAGCTTCTTTCCAGATTTCATCTGAGGATATTTCCTTTTTCACCATAGCCCTCTATGGGCTTCCAAATATCACTTTGACAATTCCACAAGAACTGTCTTAGCGAAAGGCTTCTTGAGGGGAAAGCTGTAACTCTGTGAGATGATTTCACAGAACACAAAGAAGTTTCTCAGAAAGCTTCTTTCTCTTTGTTGTCGGAGTATATTTCCTCTGGCCCTATAGTCTTCAAAGGAATCCGAAATATCTGTTCTCAGATTCCACAGAAATAAGGCTAGCAAAGAGATCCACGAAATACACATGTAACTCTGTGAGATGAATTCACAGAACACTAAGCAGTTTCGCAGAAAGCTTCTTTCCAGATTTCATCTCAGGATATTTCCTTTTATACCATAGCACTCTATGGGCTTCCAAATATTACTTTGCGAATTCCACAAGAACTGTCTTAGCGAAAGGCTTCTTGAGGGGAAAGCTGTAACTCTGTGAGATGATTTCACAGAACACAAAGGAGTTTCTCAGAAGGCTTCTTTCTCTTTGTTATCGGAGGATATTTCCTTTGGACTATAGTCTTAAAAGGGATGCGAAATATCTTTTCTCAGATTCCACAGAAATAAGGCTAGCAAAGAGATCCACGAAATACACATGTAACTCTTTGAGATGAATTAACAGAACACTAAGCAGTTTCTCAGAAAGCTTCTTTCCAGATTTCATCTGAGGATATTTCCTTTTTCACCATAGCCCTCTATGGGCTTCCAAATAATTCTTTGCCAGTTCCACAAGAACTGTCTTAGCGAAAGTCTTCTTGTGGGGAAAGCTGTAACTCTGTCAGATGATTTCACAGAACACAAAGAAGTTTCTCAGAAAGCTTCTTTCTCTTTGTTATCGGAGGATATTTCCTGTGGCCCTATAGTCTTCAAAGGGATCCGAAATATCTGTTCTCAGATTCCACAGAAATAAGACCAGCAAAGAGATCCACGAAATACACATGTAACTCTGTGAGATGAATTCACAGAACACTAAGCAGTTTCTCAGAAAGCTTCTTTCCAGATTTCATCTGAGTATATTTCCTTTTTCACCATAGCCCTCTATGGGCTTCCAAATATCACTTTGCCGATTCCACAAGAACTGTCTTAGCGAAAGGCTTCTTGAGGGGAAAGCTGTAACTCTGTGAGATGATTTCACAGAACACAAAGAAGTTTCTCAGAAAGCTTCTTTCTCTTTGTTATCGGAGGATAATTCCTTTGGCCCTATAGTCTTCAAAGGGATCTGAAATATCTGTTCTCAGATTCCACAGAAATAAGGCTAGCAAAGAGATCCACGAAATACACTTGTAACACTTTGAGATGAATTAACAGAACACTAAGCAGTTTCTCAGAAAGCTTCTTTCCAGATTTCATCTGAGGATATTTCCTTTTTCACCATAGCCCTGTATGGGCTTCCAAATATCACTTTGCCAATTCCACAAGAACTGTCTTAGCAAAAGGCTTCTTGAGGGGAAAGCTGTAACTCTGTGAGATGATTTCACAGAACACAAAGAAGTTTCTCAGAAAGCTTATTTCTCTTTGTTATCGGAGGATATTTCCTTTGGCCCTATAGTCTTCAAAGGGATCCGAAATATCTGTTCTCAGATTCCACAGAAATAAGGCTAGGAAAGAGATCCACGAAATACACATGTAACTCTGTGAGATGAATTAACAGAACACTAAGCAGTTTCTCAGAAACCTTCTTTCCAGATTTCATCTGAGGATATTTCCTTTTTCACCATAGCCCTCTATGGGCTTCCAAATATCACTTTGCCAATTCCACAAGAACTGTCTTAGCGAAAGGCTTCTTGAGGGGAAAGCTGTAACTCTGTGAGATGATTTCACAGAACACAAAGAAGTTTCTCAGAAAGCTTCTTTCTCTTTGTTATCGTAGGATATTTCCTCTGGCCCTATAGTCTTCAAAGGGATCCGAAATATCTGTTCTCAGATTCCACAGAAATAAGGCTAGCAAAGAGATCCACGAAATACACATGTAACTCTGTGAGATGAATTCACAGAACACTAAGCAGTTTCTCAGAAAGCTTCCTTCCAGATTTCATCTGAGGATATTTCCTTTTATACCATAGTCCTCTATGGGCTTCCAAATATTACTTTGCCAATTACACAAGAACTGTCTTAGCGAAAGGCTTCTTGAGGGGAAAGCTGTAACTCTGTGAGATGATTTCACAGAACACAAAGATGTTTCTCAGAAGGCTTCTTTCTCTTTGTTATCGGAGGATATTTCCTTTGGACTATAGTCTTAAAAGGGATGCGAAATATCTGATCTCAGATTCCACAGAAATAAGGCTAGCAAAGAGATCCACGAAATACACATGTAACTCTTTGAGATGAATTAACAGAACACTAAGCAGTTTCTCAGAAAGCTTCTTCCCAGATTTCATCTGAGGATATTTCCTTTTTCACCATAGCCCTCTATGGGCTTCCAAATAATACTTTGCCAGTTACACAAGAACTGTCTTAGCGAAAGGCTTCTTGAGGGGAAAGCTGTAACTCTGTGAGATGATTTCACAGAACACAAAGAAGTTTCTCAGAAAGCTTCTTTCTCTTTGTTATCGGAGGATATTTCCTTTGGCCCTATAGTCTTCAAAGGGATCCGAATTATCTGTTCTCAGATTCCACAGAAATAAGGCTGGCAAAGAGATCCACGAAATACACATGTAACTCTGTGAGATGAATTAACAGAACACTAAGCAGTTTCTCAGAAACCTTCTTTCCAGATTTCATCTGAGGATATTTCCTTTTCCACCATAGCCCTCTATGGTCTTCCAAATATCACTTTGCCAATTCCACAAGACTGTCTTAGCGAAAGGCTTCTTGAGGGGAAAGCCGTAACACTGTGAGATGATTTCACAGAACACAAAGAAGTTTCTCAGAAAGCTTCTTTCTCTTTGTTATCGGAGGATATTTCCTCTGGCCCTATAGTCTTCAAAGGGATCCGAAATATCTGTTCTCAGATTCCACAGAAATAAGGCTAGCAAAGTGATCCACGAAATACACATGTAACTCTGTGAGATGAATTCACAGAACACTAAGCAGTTTCTCAGAAAGCTTCTTTCCAGATTTCATCTGAGGATATTTCCTTTTATACCATAGCCCTCTATGGGCTTCCAAATATTACTTTGCCAATTCCACAAGAACTGTCTTAGCGAAAGGCTTCTTGAGGGGAAAGCTGTAACTCTGTGAGATGATTTCACAGAACACAAAGAAGTTTCCAGAAGGCTTCTTTCTCTTTGTTATCGGAGGATATTTCCTTTGGACTATAGTCTTAAAAGGGATGCGAAATATCTGTTCTCAGATTCCACAGAAATAAGGCTAGCAAAGAGATCCACGAAATACACATGTAACTCTGTGAGATGAATTCACAGAACACTAAGCAGTTTCGCAGAAAGCTTCTTTCCAGATTTCATCTCAGGATATTTCCTTTTATACCATAGCACTCTATGGGCTTCCAAATATTACTTTGCCAATTCCACAAGAACTGTCTTAGCGAAAGGCTTCTTGAGGGGAAAGCTGTAACTCTGTGAGATGATTTCACAGAACACAAAGAAGTTTCTCAGAAAGCTTCTTTCTCTTTGTTATCGGAGGATAATTCCTTTGGCCCTATAGTCTTCAAAGGGATCTGAAATATCTGTTCTCAGATTCCACAGAAATAAGGCTAGCAAAGAGATCCACGAAATACACTTGTAACACTTTGAGATGAATTAACAGAACACTAAGCAGTTTCTCAGAAAGCTTCTTTCCAGATTTCATCTGAGGATATTTCCTTTTTCACCATAGCCCTCTATGGGCTTCCAAATATCACTTTGCCAATTCCACAAGAACTGTCTTAGCAAAAGGCTTCTTGAGGGGAAAGCTGTAACTCTGTGAGAAGATTTCACATAACACAAAGAAGTTTCTCAGAAACCTTCTTTCTCTTTGTTATCGGAGGATATTTCCTTTGGACTATAGTCTTCAAAGGGATCCGAAATATCTGTTCTCAGATTCCACAGAAATAAGGCTAGCAAAGAGATCCACGAAATACACATGTAACTCTGTGAGATGAATTCACAGAACACTAGCAGTTTCTCAGAAAGCTTCTTTCCAGATTTCATCTGAGGATATTTCCTTTTTCACCATAGCCCTCTATGGGCTTCCAAATATCACTTTGCCAATTCCACAAGAACTGTCTTAGCGAAAGGCTTCTTGTGGGGGAAGCTGTAACTCTGTGAGATGATTTCACAGAACAGAAAGAAGTTTCTCAGAAAGCTTCTTTCTCTTTGTTATCGGTGGATATTTCCTTTGGCCCTAAAGTCTTCAAAGGTATCCGAAATATCTGTTCTCAGATTCCACAGAAATAAGGCTAGCAAAGAGATCCACGAAATACACATGTAACTCTGTGAGATGAATTAACAGAACACTAAGCAGTTTATCAGAAAGCTTCTTTCCAGACTTCATCTTAGGTTATTTCCTTTTTCACCATAGCCCTCTAAGGGCTTCCAAATATCACTTTGCCAATTCCACAAGAACTGTCTTAACGAAAGGCTTCTTGAGTGGAAAGCTGTAATTCTGTGAGATGATTTCACAGAACAAAAAGAAGTTTCTCAGAAAGCTTCTTTCTCTTTGTTATCGGAGGATATTTCCTGTGGCCCTATAGTCTTCAAAGGGATGCGAAATATCTGTTCTCAGATTCCACAGAAATAAGGCTAGCAAAGAGATCCACGAAATACACATGTAACTCTGTGAGATGAATTAACAGAACACTAAGCAGTTTCTCAGAAAGCTTCTTTCCAGATTTCATCTGAGGATATTTCCTTTTTCACCATAGCCCTTTATGGGCTTCCAAGTATCACTTTGCCAATTCCACAAGAACTGTCTTAGCGAAAGGCTTCTTGAGGGGAAAGCTGTAACTCTGTGAGATGATTTCACAGAACACAAAGAAGTTTCTCAGAAAGCTTCTTTCTCTTTGTTATCGGAGGATATTTCCTGTGGCCCTATAATCTTCAAAGGGATCCGAAATATCTGTTCTCAGATTCCACAGAAATAAGGCTAGCAAAGAGATCCACGAAATACACATGTAACTCTGTGAGATGAATTAACAGAACACTAAGCAGTTTCTCAGAAAGCTTCTTTCCAGATTTCATCTGAGGATATTTCCTTTTTCACCATAGCCCTCTATGGGCTTCCAAATATCACTTTGCCAATTCCACAAGAACTGTCTTAGCGAAAGGCTTCTTGAGGGGAAATCTGTAACTCTGTGAGATGATTTCACAGAACACAAAGAAGTTTCTCAGAAAGCTTCTTTCTCTTTGTTATCGGAGGATATTTCCTTTGGCCCTATAGTCTTCAAAGGGATCCGAAATATCTGTTCTCAGATTCCACAGAAATAAGCCTAGCAAAGAGATCCACGAAATACACATGTAAATCTGTGAGATGAATTCACAGAACACTAAGCAGTTTCTCACAAAGCTTCTTTCCAGATTTCATCTGAGTATATTTCCTTTTTCACCATAGCCCTCTAGGGGCTTCCAAATATCACTTTGCCAATTCCACAAGAACTGTCTTAACGAAAGGCTTCTTGAGTGGAAAGCTGTAACTCTGTGAGATGATTTCACAGAACCAAAGAAGTTTCTCAGAAAGCTTCTTTCTCTTTGTTATCGGAGGATATTTCCTTTGCCCCTATAGTCTTCAAAGGGATGCCAAATATCTGTTCTCAGATTCCACAGAAATAAGGCTAGCAAAGAGATCCACGAAATACACATGTAACTCTGTGAGATGAATTCACAGAACACTAAGCAGTTTCTCAGAAAGCTTCTTTCCAGATTTCATCTGAGGATATTTCCTTTTTCACCATAGCCCTCTATGGGCTTCCAAATATCACTTTGCCAATTCCACAAGAACTGTCTTAGCGAAAGGCTTCTTGAGCGGAAAGCTGTAACTCTGTGAGATGATTTCACGGAACACAAAGAAGTTTCTCAGAAAGCTTCTTTCTGTTTGTTATCGGAGGATATTTCCTGTGACCCTATAGTCTTCAGGGGGATCCGAAATCTCTGTTCTCAGATTCCACAGAAATAAGGCTAGCAAAGAGATCCACGAAATACACATGTAACTCTGTGAGATGAATTCACAGAACACTAAGCAGTTTCTCAGAAAGCTTCTTTCCAGATTTCATCTGAGGATATTTCCTTTTTCACCATAGCC
Source organism: Macaca nemestrina (assembly GCF_043159975.1). NCBI lineage: Eukaryota > Metazoa > Chordata > Mammalia > Primates > Cercopithecidae > Macaca > Macaca nemestrina. The sequence goes on from NC_092140.1 coordinate 56,276,949, forward strand.
CTCTATGGGCTTCCAAATATCACTTTGCTAATTCCACAAGAACTGTCTTAGCGAAAGGCTTCTTGAGGGGAAAGCTGTAACTCTGAAAGATGATTTCACAAAACACAAAGAAGTTTCTCAGAATGCTTCTTTCTCTTTGTTATCGGAGGATATTTTCTTTGGCCCTATAGTCTTCAAAGGGATCCGAAATATCTGTTCTCAGATTCCACGGAAATAAGGCTAGCAAAGAGATCCACGAAATACACATGTAACTCTTTGAGATGAATTAACAGAACACTAAGCAGTTTCTCAGAAAGCTTCTTTCCAGATTTCATCTGAGGATATTTCCTTTTTCACCATAGCCCTCTAAGGGCTTCCAAATATCACTTTGCCAATTCCACAAGAACTGTGATAGCGAAAGGCTTCTTGAGGGGAAAGCTGTAACTGTGTGAGATGATTTCACAGAACACAAAGAAGTTTCTCAGAAAGCTTCTTTCTCTTTGTTATCGGAGGATATTTATTTCTGCCCTATAGTCTTCAAAGGGATCCGAAATCTCTGTTCTCAGATTGCACAGAAATAAGGCTAGCAAAGAGATCCACGAAATACACATGTAACTCTGTGAGATGAATTCACAGAACAGTAAGCAGTTTCTCAGAAAGCTTCTTTCCAGATTTCATCTGAGGATATTTCCTTTTTCACCATAGACCTCTTCGGGCTTCCAAATATCACTTTGCCAATTCCAAAAGAACTGTCTTAGCGAAAGGCTTCTTGAGGGGAAAGCTGTAACTCTGTGAGATGATTTCACAGAACACAAAGAAATTTCTCAGAAAGCTTCTTTCTCTTTGTTATCGGAGGATATTTCCTTTGGCCCTATAGTCTTCAAAGGGATCTGAAATCTCTGTTCTCAGATTCCACAGAAATAAGGCTAGCAAAGAGATCCACGAAATACACATGTAACTCTTTGAGATGAATTCACAGAACACTAAGAAGTTTCTCAGAAAGCTTCTTTCCAGATTTCATCTGAGGATATTTCCTTTTTCACCATAGCCCTCTATGGGTTACCTAATATCACTTTGCCAATTCCACAAGAACTGTCTTAATGAAAGGCTTCTTGAGGGGAAAGCTGTAACTCTGTAAGAAGATTTCACAGAACACAAAGAAGTTTCTCGGAAAGCTTCTTTCTCTTTGTTATCGGAGGATATTTCCTTTGGCCCTATAGTCTTCAAAGGGATCCGAAATCTCTGTTCTCAGATTCCACAGAAATAAGGCTAGCAAAGAGATCCACGAAATACACCTGCAACTCTGTGAGATGAATTCACAGAACACTAAGCAGTTTCTCAGAAAGCTTCTTTCCAGTTTTCGTCTGAGGATATTTCCTTTTTCACCATAGCCCTCTAAGGGCTTCCAAATATCACTTTGCCAATTCCACAAGAACTGTCTTAGCGAAAGGCTTCTTGAAGGGAAAGCTGTAACTGTGCGAGATGATTTCACAGAACACAAAGAAGTTTCTCAGAAAGCTTCTTTCTCTTTGTTATCGGAGGATATTTCCTGTGGCCCTAGAGTCTTCAAAGGGATCCGAAATATCTGTTCTCAGATTCCACAGAAATAAGGCTAGCAAAGAGATCCACGAAATACACATGTAACTCTGTGAGATGAATTCACAGAACACTAAGCAGTTTCGCAGAAAGCTTCTTTCCAGATTTCATCTGAGGATATTTCCTTTTTCACCATAGCCCTCTATGGGCTTCCAAATATCACTTTGCCAATTCCACAAGAACTGTGATAGCGAAAGGCTTCTTGAGGGGAAAGCTGTAACTCTGTGAGATGATTTCACAGGACACAAAGAAGTTTCTCAAAAGGCTTCTTTCTCTTTGTTATCGGAGGATATTTCCTTTGGACTATAGTCTTAAGTGGGATGCGAAATATCTGTTCTCACATTCCACAGAAATAAGACTAGCAAAGAGATCCACGAAATACACATGTAACTCTTTGAGATGAATTAACAGAACACTAAGCAGTTTCTCAGAAAGCTTCTTTCCAGATTTCATCTTAGGATATTGCCTTTATCACCATAGCCCTCTATGGGCTTCCAAATATCACTTTGCCAGTTTCACAAGAACTGTCTTAGCGAAAGGCTTCTTGAGGGGAACGTTGTAACTCTGTGAGATGATTTCACAGAACACAAAGAAGTTTCTCAGAAAGCTTCTTTCTCTTTGTTATCGGAGGATATTTCCTTTGGCCCTATTGTCTTCAAAGGGATCCAAAATATCTGTTCTCAGATTCCACAGAAATAAGGCTAGCAAAGAGATCCACGAAATACACTTGTAACTCTTTGATATGAATTAACAGAACACTTAGCAGTTCCTCAGAAAGCTTCTTTCCAGATTTCATCTGAGGATATTTCCTTTTTCACCATAGCCCTCTATGGGCTTCCAAATATCACTTTGCCAATTCCACAAGAACTGTCTTAGCGAAAGTCTCCTTGAGGGGAAAGCTGTAACTCTGTGAGAATATTTCACAGAACACAAAGAAGTTTCTCAGAAAGCTTCTTTCTCTTTGTTATCGGAGGATATTTCCTTTGGACTATAGTCTTCAAAGGGATCCGAAATATCTGTTCTCAGATTCCACAGAAATAAGGCTAGCAAAGAGATCCACGAAATACACATGTAACTCTGTGAGAGGAATTAACAGAACACTAAGCAGTTTCTCAGAAAGCTTCTTTCCAGATTTCATCTGAGGATATTTCCTTTTTCACCATAGCCCTCTATGTGCTCCAAATATCACTTTGCCAATTCCACAAGAAGTGTCTTAGCGAAAGGCTTCTTGAGGGGGAAGCTGTAACTCTGTGAGATGATTTCACAGAACACAAAGAAGTTTCTCAGAAAGCTTCTTTCTCTTTGTTATCGGAGGATATTTCCTTTGTCCCCATAGTCTTCAAATGGATCCGAAATATCTGTTCTCAGATTCCACAGAAATAAGGCTAGCAAAGAGATCCACGAAATACACATGTAACTCTGTGAGATGAATTCACAGAACACTAAGCAGTTTCTCAGAAAGCTTCTTTCCAGATTTCATCTGAGGATATTTCCTTTTTCACCATAGCCCTCTAAGGGCTTACAAATATCACTTTACCAATTCCACAAGAACTGTCTTAACGAAAGGCGTCTTGAGTGGAAACTGTAACTCTGTGAGATGATTTCACAGAACACAAAGAAGTTTCTCAGAAAGCTTCTTTCTCTTTGTTATCGGAGGATATTTCCTTTGGCCCTATAGTCTTCAAAGGGATCCGAAATATCTGTTCTCAGATTCCACAGAAATAAGGCTAGCAAAGAGATCCACGAAATACACATGTAACTCTGTGAGATGAATTCACAGAACACTAAGCAGTTTCTCAGAAAGCTTCTTTCCAGATTTCATCTGAGGATATTTCCTTTTTCACCATAGCCCTCTATGGGCTTCCAAGTATCACTTTGCCAATTCCACAAGAACTGTCTTAGCCAAAGGCTTCTTGAGGGGAAAGCTGTAACTCTGTGAGATGATTTCACGGAACACAAAGAAGTTTCTCAGAAAGCTTCTTTCTCTTTGTTATCGGAGGATATTTCCTGTGGCCCTATAGTCTTCAAAGGGATCCGAAATCTCTGTTCTCAGATTCCACAGAAATAAGGCTAGCAAAGAGATCCACGAAATACACATGTAACTCTGTGAGATGAATTAACAGAACACTAAGCAGTTTCTCAGAAAGCTTCTTTCCAGATTTCATCTGAGGATATTTCCTTTTTCACCATAGCCCTCTATGGGCTTCCAAATATCACTTTGCCAATTCCACAAGAACTGTCTTAGTGAAAGGCTTCTTGAGGGGAAAGCTGTAACTCTGTGAGATGATTTCACAGAACACAAAAAAGTTTCTCAGAAAGCTTCTTTCTCTTTGTTATCGGAGGATATTTCCTTTGGCCCTATAGTCTTCTAAGGGATCCGATATATCTGTTCTCAGATTCCACAGAAATAAGGCTAGCAAAGAGATAAACGAAATACACATGTAACTCTGTGAGATGAATTCACAGAACACTAAGCAGTTTCAGCTTCTTTCCAGATTTCATCTGAGGCTATTTCCTTTTTCACCATAGCCCTCTATTGGCTTCCAAATATCACTTTGCCAATTCCACAAGAACTGTCTTAGCGAAAGGCTTCTTGAGGGGAAAGCTGTAACTCTGTGAGATGATTTCAGAGAACACAAGGAAGTTTCTCAGAAACCTTCTATCTCTTTGTTATCGGAGGATATTTCCTTTGGCCCTATAGTCTTCAAAGGGATCCGAAATATCTGTTCTCAGATTCCACAGAAATAAGGCTAGCAAAGAGATCCACGAAACACATGTAACTCTGTGAGATGAATTAACAGAACACTAAGCAGTTTCTCAGAAAGCTTCTTTCCAGATTTCATCTGAGGATATTTCCTTTTTCACCATAGCCCTCTATGGGCTTCCAAATATCACTTTGCCAATTCCACAAGAACTGTCTTAGCGAAAGGCTTCTTGAGGGGAAAGCTGTAACTCTGTGAGATGATTTCACAGAACACAAAGAAGTTTCTCAGAAAGCTTCTTTCTCTTTGTTATCGGAGGATATTTCCTCTGGCCCTATAGTCTTCAAAGGGATCCGAAATATCTGTTCTCAGATTCCACAGAAATAAGGCTAGCAAAGAGATCCACGAAATACACATGTAACTCTGTGAGATGAATTCACAGAACACTAAGCAGTTTCTGAGAAAGCTTCTTTCCAGATTTCATCTGAGGATATTTCCTTTTATACCATAGCCCTCTATGGGCTTCCAAATATTACTTTGCCAATTCCACAAGAACTGTCTTAGCGAAAGGCTTCTTGAGGGGAAAGCTGTAACTCTGTGAGATGATTTCACAGAACACAAAGAAGTTTCCGGAAGGCTTCTTTCTCTTTGTTATCGGAGGATATTTCCTTTGGACTATAGTCTTAAAAGGGATGCGAAATATCTGTTCTCAGATTCCACAGAAATAAGGCTAGCAAAGAGATCCACGAAATACACATGTAACTCTTTGAGATGAATTAACAGAACACTAAGCAGTTTCTCAGAAAGCTTCTTTCCAGATTTCATCTGAGGATATTTCCTTTTTCACCATAGCCCTCTATGGGCTTCCAAATATCACTTTGCCAATTCCACAAGAACTGTCTTAGCGAAAGGCTTCTTGAGGGGAAAGCTGTAACTCTGTGAGATGATTTCACAGAACACAAAGAAGTTTCTCAGAAAGCTTCTTTCTCTTTGTTATCGGAGGATATTTCCTTTGGCCCTATAGTCTTCAAAGGGATCCGAAATATCTGTTCTCAGATTCCATAGAAATAAGGCTAGCAAAGAGATCCACGAAATACACATGTAACTCTGTGAGATGAATTAACAGAACACTAAGCAGTTTCTCAGAAAGCTTCTTTCCAGATTTCATCTGAGGATATTTCCTTTTTCACCATAGCCCTCTATGGGCTTCCAAATATCACTTTGCCAATTCCACAAGAACTGTCTTAGCGAAAGGCTTCTTGAGGGGAAAGCTGTAACTCTGTGAGATGATTTCACAGAACACAAAGAAATTTCTCAGAAATTTTCTTTCTCTTTGTTATCGGAGGATATTTCCTTTGGCCCTATAGTCTTGAAAGGGATCCGAAATCTCTGTTCTCAGATTCCACAGAAATAAGGCTAGCAAAGAGATCCACGAAACACACATGTAACTCTTTGAGATGAATTTCCAGAACACTAAGCAGTTTCTCAGAAAGCCTCTTTCCAGATTCCATCTGAGAATATTTCCTTTTTCACCATAGCCCTCTATGGGATACCTAATATCACTTTGCCAATTCCACAAGAACTGTCTTAGCGAAAGGCTTCTTGAGCGGAAAGCTGTAACTCTGTGAGATGATTTCACGGAACACAAAGAAGTTTCTCAGAAAGCTTCTTTCTCTTTGTTATCGGAGGATATTTCCTGTGACCCTATAGTCTTCAGGGGGATCCGAAATCTCTGTTCTCAGATTCCACAGAAATAAGGCTAGCAAAGAGATCCACGAAATACACATGTAACTCTGTGAGATGAATTCACAGAACACTAAGCAGTTTCTCAGAAAGCTTCTTTCCAGATTTCATCTGAGGATATTTCCTTTTTCACCATAGCCCTCTATGGGCTTCCAAATATCACTTTGCCAATTCCACAAGAACTGTCTTAGCGAAAGGCTTCTTGAGGGGAAAGCTGTAACTCTGAAAGATGATTTCACAAAACACAAAGAAGTTTCTCAGAAGGCTTCTTTCTCTTTGTTATCGGAGGATATTTCCTTTGGACTATAGTCTTAAAAGGGATGCGAAATATCTGTTCTCAGATTCCACAGAAATAAGGCTAGCAAAGAGATCCACGAAATACACATGTAACTCTTTGAGATGAATGTACAGAACACTAAGCAGTTTCTCAGAAAGCTTCTTTCCAGATTTCATCTGAGGATATTTCCTTTTTCCCCATAGGCCTCTATGGGCTTCCAAATATCACTTTGCCAGTTCCACAAGAACTGTCTTATCGAAAGGCTGCTTAAGGGGAAAGCTGTAACTCTGTGAGATGATTTCACAGAACACAAAGAAGTTTCTCAGAAAGCTTCTTTCTCTTTGTTATCGGAGGATATTTCCTGTGGCCCTATAGTCTTCAAAGGGATCCGAAATATCTGTTCTCAGATTCCACAGAAATAAGGCTAGCAAAGAGATCCACGAAACACATGTAACTCTGTGAGATGAATTAACAGAACACTAAGCAGTTTCTCAGAAAGCTTCTTTCCAGATTTCATCTGAGGATATTTCCTTTTTCACCGTAGCCCTCTATAGGCTTTCAAATATCACTTTGCCGATTCCACAAGAACTGTCTTAGCGAAAGGCTTCTTGAGGAGAAAGCTGTAACTCTGTGAGATGATTTCACAGAACACAAAGAAGTTTCTCAGAAAGCTTCTTTCTCTTTGTTATCGGAGGATATTTCCTTTAGCCCTATAGTCTTCAAAGGGATCCGAAATATCTGTTCTCAGATTCCACAGAAATAAGGCTAGCAAAGAGATCCACGAAACACACATGTAACTCTTTGAGATGAATTCACAGAACACTAAGCAGTTTCTCAGAAAGCTTCTTTCCAGATTTCATCTGAGGATATTTCCTTTTTCACCATAGCCCTCTATGGGCTTCCAAATATCACTTTGCCAATTCCACAAGAACTGTATTCGCGAAAGGCTTCTTGAGGGGAAAGCTGTAACTCTGTGAGACCATTTCACAGATCACAAAGAAATTTCTCAGAAAGCTTCTTTCTCTTTGTTATCGGAGGATATTTTCTTTGGCCCTGTAGTCTTCAAAGGGATCCGAAATCTCTGTTCTCAGATTCCACAGAAATAAGGCTAGCAAAGAGATCCACGAAATACACATGTAACTCTTTGAGTTGAATTAACAGAACACTAAGCAGTTTCTCAGAAAGCTTCTTTCCAGTTTTCATCTGAGGATATTTCCTTTTTCACCATAGCCCTCTAAGGGCTTCCAAATATCACTTTGCCAATTCCACAAGAACTGTCTTAGCGAAAGGCTTCTTGAGAGGAAAGCTGTAACTCTGTGAGATGATTTCACAGTACACAAAGAAGTTTCCCAGAAAACTTCTTTCTCTTTGTTATCGGAGGATATTTCCTTTGGCCCTATAGTCTTCAAAGGGATCTGAAATCTCTGTTCTCAGATTCCACAGAAATAAGGCTAGCAAAGAGATCCACGAAATACACATGTAACTCTTTGAGATGAATTCACAGAACACTAAGAAGTTTCTCAGAAAGCTTCTTTCCAGATTTCATCTGAGGATATTTCCTTTTTCACCATAGCCCTCTATGGGTTACCTAATATCACTTTGCCAATTCCACAAGAACTGTCTTAATGAAAGGCTTCTTGAGGGGAAAGCTGTAACTCTGTAAGAAGATTTCACAGAACACAAAGAAGTTTCTCGGAAAGCTTCTTTCTCTTTGTTATCGGAGGATATTTCCTTTGGCCCTATAGTCTTCAAAGGGATCCGAAATCTCTGTTCTCAGATTCCACAGAAATAAGGCTAGCAAAGAGATCCACGAAATACACCTGTAACTCTGTGAGATGAATTCACAGAACACTAAGCAGTTTCTCAGAAAGCTTCTTTCCAGTTTTCGTCTGAGGATATTTCCTTTTTCACCATAGCCCTCTAAGGGCTTCCAAATATCACTTTGCCAATTCCACAAGAACTGTCTTAGCGAAAGGCTTCTTGAGGGGAAAGCTGTAACTGTGCGAGATGATTTCACACAACACAAAGAAGTTTCTCAGAAAGCTTCTTTCTCTTTGTTATCGGAGGATATTTCCTGTGGCCCTAGAGTCTTCAAAGGGATCCGAAATATCTGTTCTCAGATTCCACAGAAATAAGGCTAGCAAAGAGATCCACGAAATACACATGTAACTCTGTGAGATGAATTCACAGAACACTAAGCAGTTTCGCAGAAAGCTTCTTTCCAGATTTCATCTGAGGATATTTCCTTTTTCACCATAGCCCTCTATGGGCTTCCAAATATCACTTTGCCAATTCCACAAGAACTGTCTTAGCGAAAGGCTTCTTGAGGGGAATGCTGTAACTCTGTGAGATGATTTCACAGAACACAAAGAAGTTTCTCAGAATGCTTCTTTCTCTTTTTTATCGGAGGATATTTTCTTTGGCCCTATAGTCTTCAAAGGGATCCGAAATATCTGTTCTCAGATTCCACAGAAATAAGGCTAGCAAAGAGATCCACGAAATACACATGTAACTCTTTGAGATGAATTTACAGAACACTAAGCAGTTTCTCAGAAAGCTTCTTTCCAGATTTCATCTGAGGATATTTCCTTTTTCACCATAGCCCTCTAAGGGCTTCCAAATATCACTTTGCCAATTCCACAAGAACTGTGATAGCGAAAGGCTTCTTGAGGGGAAAGCTGTAACTGTGTGAGATGATTTCACAGAACACAAAGAAGTTTCTCAGAAAGCTTCTTTCTCTTTGTTATCGGAGGATATTTATTTCTGCCCTATAGTCTTCAAAGGGATCCGAAATCTCTGTTCTCAGATTCCACAGAAATAAGGCTAGCAAAGAGATCCACGAAATACACATGTAACTCTGTGAGATGAATTCACAGAACAGTAAGCAGTTTCTCAGAAAGCTTCTTTCCAGATTTCATCTGAGGATATTTCCTTTTTCACCATAGACCTCTTCGGGCTTCCAAATATCACTTTGCCAATTCCAAAAGAACTGTCTTAGCGAAAGGCTTCTTGAGGGGAAAGCTGTAACTCTGTGAGATGATTTCACAGAACACAAAGAAATTTCTCAGAAAGCTTCTTTCTCTTTGTTATCGGAGGATATTTCCTTTGGCCCTATAGTCTTCAAAGGGATCTGAAATCTCTGTTCTCAGATTCCACAGAAATAAGGCTAGCAAAGAGATCCACGAAATACACATGTAACTCTTTGAGATGAATTCACAGAACACTAAGAAGTTTCTCAGAAAGCTTCTTTCCTGATTTCATCTGAGGATATTTCCTTTTTCACCATAGCCCTCTATGGGTTACCTAATATCACTTTGCCAATTCCACAAGAACTGTCTTAATGAAAGGCTTCTTGAGGGGAAAGCTGTAACTCTGTAAGAAGATTTCACAGAACACAAAGAAGTTTCTCGGAAAGCTTCTTTCTCTTTGTTATCGGAGGATATTTCCTTTGGCCCTATAGTCTTCAAAGGGATCTGAAATCTCTGTTCTCAGATTCCACAGAAATAAGGCTAGCAAAGAGATCCACGAAATACACCTGTAACTCTGTGAGATGAATTCACAGAACACTAAGCAGTTTCTCAGAAAGCTTCTTTCCAGTTTTCGTCTGAGGATATTTCCTTTTTCACCATAGCCCTCTAAGGGCTTCCAAATATCACTTTGCCAATTCCACAAGAACTGTCTTAGCGAAAGGCTTCTTGAGGGGAAAGCTGTAACTGTGCGAGATGATTTCACAGAACACAAAGAAGTTTCTCAGAAAGCTTCTTTCTCTTTGTTATCGGAGGATATTTCCTGTGGCCCTAGAGTCTTCAAAGGGATCCGAAATATCTGTTCTCAGATTCCACAGAAATAAGGCTAGCAAAGAGATCCACGAAATACACATGTCACTCTGTGAGATGAATTCACAGAACACTAAGCAGTTTCGCAGAAAGCTTCTTTCCAGATTTCATCTGAGGATATTTCCTTTTTCACCATAGCCCTCTATGGGCTTCCAAATATCACTTTGCCAATTCCACAAGAACTGTGATAGCGAAAGGCTTCTTGAGGGGAAAGCTGTAACTCTGTGAGATGATTTCACAGGACACAAAGAAGTTTCTCAAAAGGCTTCTTTCTCTTTGTTATTGGAGGATATTTCCTTTGGACTATAGTCTTAAGAGGGATGCGAAATATCTGTTCTCACATTCCACAGAAATAAGACTAGCAAAGAGATCCACGAAATACACATGTAACTCTTTGAGATGAATTAACAGAACACTAAGCAGTTTCTCAGAAAGCTTCTTTCCAGATTTCATCTTAGGATATTTCCTTTATCACCATAGCCCTCTATGGGCTTCCAAATATCACTTTGCCAGTTTCACAAGAACTGTCTTAGCGAAAGGCTTCTTGAGGGGAACGTTGTAACTCTGTGAGATGATTTCACAGAACACAAAGAAGTTTCTCAGAAAGCTTCTTTCTCTTTGTTATCGGAGGATATTTCCTTTGGCCCTATTGTCTTCAAAGGGATGCAAAATATCTGTTCTCAGATTCCACAGAAATAAGGCTAGCAAAGAGATCCACGAAATACACTTGTAACTCTTTGATATGAATTAACAGAACACTTAGCAGTTCCTCAGAAAGCTTCTTTCCAGATTTCATCTGAGGATATTTCCTTTTTCACCATAGCCCTCTATGGGCTTCCAAATATCACTTTGCCAATTCCACAAGAACTGTCTTAGCGAAAGTCTTCTTGAGGGGAAAGCTGTAACTCTGTGAGAATATTTCACAGAACACAAAGAAGTTTCTCAGAAAGCTTCTTTCTCTTTGTTATCGGAGGATATTTCCTTTGGACTATAGTCTTCAAAGGGATCCGAAATATCTGTTCTCAGATTCCACAGAAATAAGGCTAGCAAAGAGATCCACGAAATACACATGTAACTCTGGGAGAGGAATTAACAGAACACTAAGCAGTTTCTCAGAAAGCTTCTTTCCAGATTTCATCTGAGGATATTTCCTTTTTCACCATAGCCCTCTATGTGCTCCAAATATCACTTTGCCAATTCCACAAGAAGTGTCTTAGCGAAAGGCTTCTTGAGGGGGAAGCTGTAACTCTGTGAGATGATTTCACAGAACACAAAGAAATTTCTCAGAAAGCTTCTTTCTCTTTGTTATCGGAGGATATTTCCTTTGGCCCCATAGTCTTCAAAGGGATCCGAAATATCTGTTCTCAGATTCCACAGAAATAAGGCTAGCAAAGAGATCCACGAAATACACATGTAACTCTGTGAGATGAATTCACAGAACACTAAGCAGTTTCTCAGAAAGCTTCTTTCCAGATTTCATCTGAGGATATTTCCTTTTTCACCATAGCCCTCTAAGGGCTTACAAATATCACTTTACCAATTCCACAAGAACTGTCTTAACGAAAGGCGTCTTGAGTGGAAACTGTAACTCTGTGAGATGATTTCACAGAACACAAAGAAGTTTCTCAGAAAGCTTCTTTCTCTTTGTTATCGGAGGATATTTCCTTTGGCCCTATAGTCTTCAAAGGGATCCGAAATATCTGTTCTCAGATTCCACAGAAATAAGGCTAGCAAAGAGATCCACGAAATACACATGTAACTCTGTGAGATGAATTCACAGAACACTAAGCAGTTTCTCAGAAAGCTTCTTTCCAGATTTCATCTGAGGATATTTCCTTTTTCACCATAGCCCTCTATGGGCTTCCAAATATCACTTTGCCAATTCCACAAGAACTGTCTTAGCGAAAGGCTTCTTGAGGGGAAAGCTGTAACTCTGTGAGATGATTTCACAGAACACAAAGAAGTTTCTCAGAAACCTTCTATCTCTTTGTTATCGGAGGATATTTCCTTTGGCACTATAGTCTTCAAAGGGATCCGAAATATCTGTTCTCAGATTCCACAGAAATAAGGCTAGCAAAGAGATCCACGAAACACATGTAACTCTGTGAGATGAATTAACAGAACACTAAGCAGTTTCTCAGAAAGCTTCTTTCCAGATTTCATCTGAGGATATTTCCTTTTTCACCATAGCCCTCTATGGGCTTCCAAATATCACTTTGCCAATTCCACAAGAACTGTCTTAGCGAAAGGCTTCTTGAGGGGAAAGCTGTAACTCTGTGAGATGATTTCACAGAACACAAAGAAGTTTCTCAGAAAGCTTCTTTCTCTTTGTTATCGGAGGATATTTCCTCTGGCCCTATAGTCTTCAAAGGGATCCGAAATATCTGTTCTCAGATTCCACAGAAATAAGGCTAGCAAAGAGATCCACGAAATACACATGTAACTCTGTGAGATGAATTCACAGAACACTAAGCAGTTTCTGAGAAAGCTTCTTTCCAGATTTCATCTGAGGATATTTCCTTTTATACCATAGCCCCCTATGGGCTTCCAAATATCACTTTGCCGATTCCACAAGAACTGTCTTAGCGAAAGGCTTCTTGAGGGGAAAGCTGTAACTCTGTGAGATGATTTCACAGAACACAAAGAAGTTTCTCAGAAAGCTTCTTTCTCTTTGTTATCGGAGGATAATTCCTTTGGCCCTATAGTCTTCAAAGGGATCTGAAATATCTGTTCTCAGATTCCACAGAAATAAGGCTAGCAAAGAGATCCACGAAATGAACTTGTAACACTTTGAGATGAATTAACAGAACACTAAGCAGTTTCTCAGAAAGCTTCTTTCCAGATTTCATCTGAGGATATTTCCTTTTTCACCATAGCCCTCTATGGGCTTCCAAATATCACTTTGCCAATTCCACAAGAACTGTCTTAGCGAAAGGCTTCTTGAGGGGAAAGCTGTAACTCTGTGAGATGATTTCACAGAACACAAAGAAGTTTCTCAGAAAGCTTCTTTCTCTTTGTTATCGGAGGATATTTCCTTTGGCCCTATAGTCTTCAAAGGGATCCGAAATATCTGTTCTCAGATTCCACAGAAATAAGGCTAGGAAAGAGATCCACGAAATACACATGTAACTCTGTGAGATGAATTAACAGAACACTAAGCAGTTTCTCAGAAACCTTCTTTCCAGATTTCATCTGAGGATATTTCCTTTTTCACCATAGCCCTCTATGGGCTTCCAAATATCACTTTGCCAATTCCACAAGAACTGTCTTAGCGAAAGGCTCCTTGAGGGGAAAGCTGTAACTCTGTGAGATGATTTCACAGAACACAAAGAAGTTTCTCAGAAAGCTTCTTTCTCTTTGTTATCGGAGGATATTTCCTCTGGCCCTATAGTCTTCAAAGGGATCCGAAATATCTGTTCTCAAATACCACAGAAATAAGGCTAGCAAAGAGATCCACGAAATACACATGTAACTCTGTGAGATGAATTCACAGAACACTAAACAGTTTCTCAGAAAGCTTCTTTCCAGATTTCATCTGAGGATATTTCCTTTTATACCATAGCCCTCTATGGGCTTCCAAATATTACTTTGCCAATTCCACAAGAACTGTCTTAGCGAAAGGCTTCTTGAGGGGAAAGCTGTAACTCTGTGAGATGATTTCACAGAACACAAAGAAGTTTCTCAGAAGGCTTCTTTCTCTTTGTTATCGGAGGATATTTCCTTTGGACTATAGTCTTAAAAGGGATGCGAAATATCTGTTCTCAGATTCCACAGAAATAAGGCTAGCAAAGAGATCCACGAAATACACATGTAACTCTTTTAGATGAATGTACAGAACACTAAGCAGTTTCTCAGAAAGCTTCTTTCCAGATTTCATCTGAGGATATTTCCTTTTTCCCCATAGGCCTCTATGGGCTTCCAAATATCACTTTGCCAGTTCCACAAGAACTGTCTTATCGAAAGGCTGCTTGAGGGGAAAGCTGTAACTCTGTGAGATGATTTCACAGAACACAAAGAAGTTTCTCAGAAAGCTTCTTTCTCTTTGTTATCGGAGGATATTTCCTTTGGCCCTATAGTCTTCAAAGGGATCCGAAATATCTGTTCTCAGATTCCACAGAAATAAGGCTAGCAAAGAGATCCACGAAACACACATGTAACTCTTTGAGATGAATTCACAGAACACTAAGCAGTTTCTCAGAAAGCTTCTTTCCAGATTTCATCTGAGGATATTTCCTTTTTCACCATAGCCCTCTATGGGCTTCCAAATATCACTTTGCCAATTCCACAAGAACTGTCTTAGCGAAAGGCTTCTTGAGGGGAAAGCTGTAACTCTGTGAGACCATTTCACAGATCACAAAGAAATTTCTCAGAAAGCTTCTTTCTCTTTGTTATCGGAGGATATTTTCTTTGGCCCTGTAGTCTTCAAAGGGATCCGAAATCTCTGTTCTCAGATTCCACAGAAATAAGGCTAGCAAAGAGATCCACGAAATACACATGTAACTCTTTGAGTTGAATTAACAGAACACTAAGCAGTTTCTCAGAAAGCTTCTTTCCAGTTTTCATCTGAGGATATTTCCTTTTTCACCATAGCCCTCTAAGGGCTTCCAAATATCACTTTGCCAATTCCACAAGAACTGTCTTAGCGAAAGGCTTCTTGAGAGGAAAGCTGTAACTCTGTGAGATGATTTCACAGTACACAAAGAAGTTTCTCAGAAAACTTCTTTCTCTTTGTTATCGGAGGATATTTCCTTTGGCCCTATAGTCTTCAAAGGGATCCGAAATCTCTGTTCTCAGATTCCACAGAAATAAGGCTAGCAAAGAGATCCACGAAATACACATGTAACTCTGTGAGATGAATTCACAGAACACTAAGCAGTTTCGCAGAAAGCTTCTTTCCAGATTTCATCTGAGGATATTTCCTTTTTCACCATAGCCCTCTATGGGCTTCCAAATATCACTTTGCCAATTCCACAAGAACTGTCTTAGCGAAAGGCTTCTTGAGGGGAAAGCTGTAACTCTGTGAGATGATTTCACAGAACACAAAGAAGTTTCTCAGAATGCTTCTTTCTCTTTTTTATCGGAGGATATTTTCTTTGGCCCTATAGTCTTCAAAGGGATCCGAAATATCTGTTCTCAGATTCCACAGAAATAAGGCTAGCAAAGAGATCCACGAAA
Organism: Macaca nemestrina; assembly: GCF_043159975.1. NCBI lineage: Eukaryota > Metazoa > Chordata > Mammalia > Primates > Cercopithecidae > Macaca > Macaca nemestrina. The sequence goes on from NC_092140.1 coordinate 56,292,257, forward strand.
TACACATGTAACTCTTTGAGATGAATTAACAGAACACTAAGCAGTTTCTCAGAAAGCTTCTTTCCAGATTTCATCTGAGGATATTTCCTTTTTCACCATAGCCCTCTAAGGGCTTCCAAATATCACTTTGCCAATTCCACAAGAACTGTGATAGCGAAAGGCTTCTTGAGGGGAAAGCTGTAACTGTGTGAGATGATTTCACAGAACACAAAGAAGTTTCTCAGAAAGCTTCTTTCTCTTTGTTATCGGAGGATATTTATTTCTGCCCTATAGTCTTCAAAGGGATCCGAAATATCTGTTCTCAGATTCCACAGAAATAAGGCTAGCAAAGAGATCCACGAAATACACATGTAACTCTGTGAGATGAATTCACAGAACAGTAAGCAGTTTCTCAGAAAGCTTCTTTCCATATTTCATCTGAGGATATTTCCTTTTTCACCATAGACCTCTTCGGGCTTCCAAATATCACTTTGCCAATTCCAAAAGAACTGTCTTAGCGAAAGGCTTCTTGAGGGGAAAGCTGTAACTCTGTGAGATGATTTCACAGAACACAAAGAAATTTCTCAGAAAGCTTCTTTCTCTTTGTTATCGGAGGATATTTCCTTTGGCCCTATAGTCTTCAAAGGGATCTGAAATCTCTGTTCTCAGATTCCACAGAAATAAGGCTAGCAAAGAGATCCACGAAATACACATGTAACTGTTTGAGATGAATTCACAGAACACTAAGAAGTTTCTCAGAAAGCTTCTTTCCTGATTTCATCTGAGGATATTTCCTTTTTCACCATAGCCCTCTATGGGTTACCTAATATCACTTTGCCAATTCCACAAGAACTGTCTTAATGAAAGGCTTCTTGAGGGGAAAGCTGTAACTCTGTAAGAAGATTTCACAAAACACAAAGAAGTTTCTCGGAAAGCTTCTTTCTCTTTGTTATCGGAGGATATTTCCTTTGGCCCTATAGTCTTCAAAGGGATCCGAAATCTCTGTTCTCAGATTCCACAGAAATAAGGCTAGCAAAGAGATCCACGAAATACACCTGTAACTCTGTGAGATGAATTCACAGAACACTAAGCAGTTTCTCAGAAAGCTTCTTTCCAGTTTTCGTCTGAGGATATTTCCTTTTTCACCATAGCCCTCTAAGGGCTTCCAAATATCACTTTGCCAATTCCACAAGAACTGTCTTAGCGAAAGGCTTCTTGAGGGGAAAGCTGTAACTGTGCGAGATGATTTCACAGAACACAAAGAAGTTTCTCAGAAAGCTTCTTTCTCTTTGTTATCGGAGGATATTTCCTGTGGCCCTAGAGTCTTCAAAGGGATCCGAAATATCTGTTCTCAGATTCCACAGAAATAAGGCTAGCAAAGAGATCCACGAAATACACATGTCACTCTGTGAGACGAATTCACAGAACACTAAGCAGTTTCTCAGAAAGCTTCTTTCCAGATTTCATCTGAGGATATTTCCTTTTTCACCATAGCCCTCTATGGGCTTCCAAATATCACTTTGCCAGCTTCACAAGAACTGCCTTAGCGAAAGGCTTCTTGAGGGGAACGTTGTAACTCTGTGAGATGATTTCACAGAAAACAAAGAAGTTTCTCAGAAAGCTTCTTTCTCTTTGTTATCGGAGGATATTTCCTTTGGCCCTATTGTCTTCAAAGGGATCCAAAATATCTGTTCTCAGATTCCACAGAAATAAGGCTAGCAAAGAGATCCACGAAATACACTTGTAACTCTTTGATATGAATTAACAGAACACTTAGCAGTTCCTCAGAAAGCTTCTTTCCAGATTTCATCTGAGGATATTTCCTTTTTCACCATAGCCCTCTATGGGCTTCCAAATATCACTTTGCCAATTCCACAAGAACTGTCTTAGCGAAAGTCTTCTTGAGGGGAAAGCTGTAACTCTGTGAGAATATTTCACAGAACACAAAGAAGTTTCTCAGAAAGCTTCTTTCTCTTTGTTATCGGAGGATATTTCCTTTGGACTATAGTCTTCAAAGGGATCCGAAATATCTGTTCTCAGATTCCACAGAAATAAGGCTAGCAAAGAGATCCACGAAATACACATGTAACTCTGTGAGAGGAATTAACAGAACACTAAGCAGTTTCTCAGAAAGCTTCTTTCCAGATTTCATCTGAGGATATTTCCTTTTTCACCATAGCCCTCTATGTGCTCCAAATATCACTTTGCCAATTCCACAAGAAGTGTCTTAGCGAAAGGCTTCTTGAGGGGGAAGCTGTAACTCTGTGAGATGATTTCACAGAACACAAAGAAGTTTCTCAGAAAGCTTCTTTCTCTTTGTTATCGGAGGATATTTCCTTTGGCCCCATAGTCTTCAAAGGGACCCGAAATATCTGTTCTCAGATTCCACAGAAATAAGGCTAGCAAAGAGATCCACGAAATACACATGTAACTCTGTGAGATGAATTCACAGAACACTAAGCAGTTTCTCAGAAAGCTTCTTTCCAGATTTCATCTGAGGATATTTCCTTTTTCACCATAGCCCTCTAAGGGCTTACAAATATCACTTTACCAATTCCAAAAGAACTGTCTTAACGAAAGGCGTCTTGAGTGGAAACTGTAACTCTGTGAGATGATTTCACAGAACACAAAGAAGTTTCTCAGAAAGCTTCTTTCTCTTTGTTATCGGAGGATATTTCCTTTGGCCCTATAGTCTTCAAAGGGATCCGAAATATCTGTTCTCAGATTCCACAGAAATAAGGCTAGCAAAGAGATCCACGAAATACACATGTAACTCTGTGAGATGAATTCACAGAACACTAAGCAGTTTCTCAGAAAGCTTCTTTCCAGATTTCATCTGAGGATATTTCCTTTTTCACCATAGCCCTCTATGGGCTTCCAAGTATCACTTTGCCAATTCCACAAGAACTGTCTTAGCCAAAGGCTTCTTGAGGGGAAAGCTGTAACTCTGTGAGATGATTTCACGGAACACAAAGTAGTTTCTCAGAAAGCTTCTTTCTCTTTGTTATCGGAGGATATTTCCTGTGGCCCTATAGTCTTCAAAGGGATCCGAAATCTCTGTTCTCAGATTCCACAGAAATAAGGCTAGCAAAGAGATCCACGAAATACACATGTAACTCTGTGAGATGAATTAACAGAACACTAAGCAGTTTCTCAGAAAGCTTCTTTCCAGATTTCATCTGAGGATATTTCCTTTTTCACCATAGCCCTCTATGGGCTTCCAAATATCACTTTGCCAATTCCACAAGAACTGTCTTAGCGAAAGGCTTCTTGAGGGGAAAGCTGTAACTCTGTGAGATGATTTCACAGAACACAAAAAAGTTTCTCAGAAAGCTTCTTTCTCTTTGTTATCGGAGGATAGTTCCTTTGGCCCTATAGTCTTCTAAGGGATCCGATATATCTGTTCTCAGATTCCACAGAAATAAGGCTAGCAAAGAGATAAACGAAATACACATGTAACTCTGTGAGATGAATTCACAGAACACTAAGCAGTTTCAGCTTCTTTCCAGATTTCATCTGAGGCTATTTCCTTTTTCACCTTAGCCCTCTATTGGCTTCCAAATATCACTTTGCCAATTCCACAAGAACTGTCTTAGCGAAAGGCTTCTTGAGGGGAAAGCTGTAACTCTGTGAGATGATTTCACAGAACACAAAGAAGTTTCTCAGAAACCTTCTATCTCTTTGTTATCGGAGGATATTTCCTTTGGCACTATAGTCTTCAAAGGGATCCGAAATATCTGTTCTCAGATTCCACAGAAATAAGGCTAGCAAAGAGATCCACGAAACACATGTAACTCTGTGAGATGAATTAACAGAACACTAAGCAGTTTCTCAGAAAGCTTCTTTCCAGATTTCATCTGAGGATATTTCCTTTTTCACCATAGCCCTCTATGGGCTTCCAAATATCACTTTGCCAATTCCACAAGAACTGTCTTAGCGAAAGGCTTCTTGAGGGGAAAGCTGTAACTCTGTGAGATGATTTCACAGAACACAAAGAAGTTTCTCAGAAAGCTTCTTTCTCTTTGTTATCGGAGGATATTTCCTCTGGCCCTATAGTCTTCAAAGGGATCCGAAATATCTGTTCTCAGATTCCACAGAAATAAGGCTAGCAAAGAGATCCACGAAATACACATGTAACTCTGTGAGATGAATTCACAGAACACTAAGCAGTTTCTGAGAAAGCTTCTTTCCAGATTTCATCTGAGGATATTTCCTTTTATAGCATATCCCTCTATGGGCATCCAAATATTACTTTGCCAATTCCACAAGAACTGTCTTAGCGAAAGGCTTCTTGAGGGGAAAGCTGTAACTCTGTGAGATGATTTCACAGAACACAAAGAAGTTTCCAGAAGGCTTCTTTCTCTTTGTTATCGGAGGATATTTCCTTTGGACTATAGTCTTAAAAGGGATGCGAAATATCTGTTCTTAGATTCCACAGAAATAAGGCTAGCAAAGAGATCCACGAAATACACATGTAACTCTTTGAGATGAATTAACAGAACACTAAGCAGTTTCTCAGAAAGCTTCTTTCCAGATTTCATCTGAGGATATTTCCTTTTTCACCATAGCCCTCTATGGGCTTCCAAATAATACTTTGCCAGTTCCACAAGAACTGTCTTAGCGAAAGGCTTCTTGAGGGGAAAGCTGTAACTCTGTGAGATGATTTCACAGAACACAAAGAAGTTTCTCAGAAAGCTTCTTTCTCTTTGTTATCGGAGGATATTTCCTGTGGCCCTATAGTCTTCAAAGGGATCCAAAATATCTGTTCTCAGATTCCACAGAAATAAGACTAGCAAAGAGATCCACCAAATACACATGTAACTCTGTGTGATGAATTCACAGAACACTAAGCAGTTTCTCAGAAAGCTTCTTTCCAGATTTCATCTGAGGATATTTCCTTTTTCACCATAGCCCTCTATGGGCTTCCAAATATCACTTTGCCGATTCCACAAGAACTGTCTTAGCGAAAGGCTTCTTGAGGGGAAAGCTGTAACTCTGTGAGATGATTTCACAGAACACAAAGAAGTTTCTCAGAAAGCTTCTTTCTCTTTGTTATCGGAGGATAATTCCTTTGGCCCTATAGTCTTCAAAGGGATCTGAAATATCTGTTCTCAGATTCCACAGAAATAAGGCTAGCAAAGAGATCCACGAAATACACTTGTAACACTTTGAGATGAATTAACAGAACACTAGGCAGTTTCTCAGAAAGCTTCTTTCCAGATTTCATCTGAGGATATTTCCTTTTTCACCATAGCCCTCTATGGGCTTCCAAATATCACTTTGCCAATTCCACAAGAACTGTCTTAGCGAAAGGCTTCTTGAGGGGAAAGCTGTAACTCTGTGAGATAATTTCACAGAACACAAAGAAGTTTCTCAGAAAGCTTCTTTCTCTTTGTTATCGGAGGATATTTCCTTTGGCCCTATAGTCTTCAAAGGGATCCGAAATATCTGTTCTCAGATTCCACAGAAATAAGGCTAGGAAAGAGATCCACGAAATACACATGTAACTCTGTGAGATGAATTAACAGAACACTAAGCAGTTTCTCAGAAACCTTCTTTCCAGATTTCATCTGAGGATATTTCCTTTTTCACCATAGCCCTCTATGGGCTTCCAAATATCACTTTGCCAATTCCACAAGAACTGTCTTAGCGAAAGGCTCCTTGAGGGGAAAGCTGTAACTCTGTGAGATGATTTCACAGAACACAAAGAAGTTTCTCAGAAAGCTTCTTTCTCTTTGTTATCGGAGGATATTTCCTCTGGCCCTATAGTCTTCAAAGGGATCCGAAATATCTGTTCTCAAATACCACAGAAATAAGGCTAGCAAAGAGATCCACGAAATACACATGTAACTCTGTGAGATGAATTCACAGAACACTAAGCAGTTTCTCAGAAAGCTTCTTTCCAGATTTCATCTGAGGATATTTCCTTTTATACCATAGCCCTCTATGGGCTTCCAAATATTACTTTGCCAATTCCACAAGAACTGTCTTAGCGAAAGGCTTCTTGAGGGGAAAGCTGTAACTCTGTGAGATGATTTCACAGAACACAAAGAAGTTTCTCAGAAGGCTTCTTTCTCTCTGTTATCGGAGGATATTTCCTTTGGACTATAGTCTTAAAAGGGATGCGAAATATCTGTTCTCAGATTCCACAGAAATAAGGCTAGCAAAGAGATCCACGAAATACACATGTAACTCTTTGAGATGAATTAACAGAACACTAAGCAGTTTCTCAGAAAGCTTCTTTCCAGATTTCATCTGAGGATATTTCCTTTTTCACCATAGCCCTCTATGGGTTACCTAATATCACTTTGCCAATTCCACAAGAACTGTCTTAATGAAATGCTTCTTGAGGGGAAAGTTGTAACTCTGTAAGAAGATTTCACAGAACACAAAGAAGTTTCTCGGAAAGCTTCTTTCTCTTTGTTATCGGAGGATATTTCCTTTGGCCCTATAGTCTTCAAAGGGATCCGAAATCTCTGTTCTCAGATTCCACAGAAATAAGGCTAGCAAAGAGATCCACGAAATACACCTGTAACTCTGTGAGATGAATTCACAGAACACTAAGCAGTTTCTCAGAAAGCTTCTTTCCAGTTTTCGTCTGAGGATATTTCCTTTTTCACCATAGCCCTCTAAGGGCTTCCAAATATCACTTTGCCAATTCCACAAGAACTGTCTTAGCGAAAGGCTTCTTGAGGGGAAAGCTGTAACTGTGCGAGATGATTTCACAGAACACAAAGAAGTTTCTCAGAAAGCTTCTTTCTCTTTGTTATCGGAGGATATTTCCTGTGGCCCTAGAGTCTTCAAAGTGATCCGAAATATCTGTTCTCAGATTCCACAGAAATAAGGCTAGCAAAGAGATCCACGAAATACACATGTAACTCTGTGAGATGAATTCACAGAACACTAAGCAGTTTCGCAGAAAGCTTCTTTCCAGATTTCATCTGAGGATATTTCCTTTTTCACCATAGCCCTCTATGGGCTTCCAAATATCACTTTGCCAATTCCACAAGAACTGTCTTAGCGAAAGGCTTCTTGAGGGGAAAGCTGTAACTCTGTGAGATGATTTCACAGAACACAAAGAAGTTTCTCAGAATGCTTCTTTCTCTTTTTTATCGGAGGATATTTTCTTTGGCCCTATAGTCTTCAAAGGGATCCGAAATATCTGTTCTCAGATTCCACAGAAATAAGGCTAGCAAAGAGATCCACGAAATACACATGTAACTCTTTGAGATGAATTAACAGAACACTAAGCAGTTTCTCAGAAAGCTTCTTTCCAGATTTCATCTGAGGATATTTCCTTTTTCACCATAGCCCTCTAAGGGCTTCCAAATATCACTTTGCCAATTCCACAAGAACTGTGATAGCGAAAGGCTTCTTGAGGTGAAAGCTGTAACTGTGTGAGATGATTTCACAGAACACAAAGAAGTTTCTCAGAAAGCTTCTTTCTCTTTGTTATCGGAGGATATTTATTTCTGCCCTATAGTCTTCAAAGGGATCCGAAATCTCTGTTCTCAGATTCCACAGAAATAAGGCTAGCAAAGAGATCCACGAAATACACATGTAACTCTGTGAGATGAATTCACAGAACAGTAAGCAGTTTCTCAGAAAGCTTCTTTCCAGATTTCATCTGAGGATATTTCCTTTTTCACCATAAACCTCTTCGGGCTTCCAAATATCACTTTGCCAATTCCAAAAGAACTGTCTTAGCGAAAGGCTTCTTGAGGGGAAAGCTGTAACTCTGTGAGATGATTTCACAGAACACAAAGAAATTTCTCAGAAAGCTTCTTTCTCTTTGTTATCGGAGGATATTTCCTTTGGCCCTATAGTCTTCAAAGGGATCTGAAATCTCTGTTCTCAGATTCCACAGAAATAAGGCTAGCAAAGAGATCCACGAAATACACATGTAACTCTTTGAGATGAATTCACAGAACACTAAGAAGTTTCTCAGAAAGCTTCTTTCCTGATTTCATCTGAGGATATTTCCTTTTTCACCATAGCCCTCTATGGGTTACCTAATATCACTTTGCCAATTCCACAAGAACTGTCTTAATGAAAGGCTTCTTGAGGGGAAAGCTGTAACTCTGTAAGAAGATTTCACAGAACACAAAGAAGTTTCTCGGAAAGCTTCTTTCTCTTTGTTATCGGAGGATATTTCCTTTGGCCCTATAGTCTTCAAAGGGATCCGAAATCTCTGTTCTCAGATTCCACAGAAATAAGGCTAGCAAAGAGATCCACGAAATACACCTGTAACTCTGTGAGATGAATTCACAGAACACTAAGCAGTTTCTCAGAAAGCTTCTTTCCAGTTTTCGTCTGAGGATATTTCCTTTTTCACCATAGCCCTCTAAGGGCTTCCAAATATCACTTTGCCAATTCCACAAGAACTGTCTTAGCGAAAGGCTTCTTGAGGGGAAAGCTGTAACTGTGCGAGATGATTTCACAGAACACAAAGAAGTTTCTCAGAAAGCTTCTTTCTCTTTGTTATCGGAGGATATTTCCTGTGGCCCTAGAGTCTTCAAAGGGATCCGAAATATCTGTTCTCAGATTCCACAGAAATAAGGCTAGCAAAGAGATCCACGAAATACACATGTCACTCTGTGAGATGAATTCACAGAACACTAAGCAGTTTCGCAGAAAGCTTCTTTCCAGATTTCATCTGAGGATATTTCCTTTTTCACCATAGCCCTCTATGGGCTTCCAAATATCACTTTGCCAATTCCACAAGAACTGTGATAGCGAAAGGCTTCTTGAGGGGAAAGCTGTAACTCTGTGAGATGATTTCACAGGACACAAAGAAGTTTCTCAAAAGGCTTCTTTCTCTTTGTTATTGGAGGATATTTCCTTTGGACTATAGTCTTAAGAGGGATGCGAAATATCTGTTCTCACATTCCACAGAAATAAGACTAGCAAAGAGATCCACGAAATACACATGTAACTCTTTGAGATGAATTAACAGAACACTAAGCAGTTTCTCAGAAAGCTTCTTTCCAGATTTCATCTTAGGATATTTCCTTTATCACCATAGCCCTCTATGGGCTTCCAAATATCACTTTGCCAGTTTCACAAGAACTGTCTTAGCGAAAGGCTTCTTGAGGGGAACGTTGTAACTCTGTGAGATGATTTCACAGAACACAAAGAAGTTTCTCAGAAAGCTTCTTTCTCTTTGTTATCGGAGGATATTTCCTTTGGCCCTATTGTCTTCAAAGGGATCCAAAATATCTGTTCTCAGATTCCACAGAAATAAGGCTAGCAAAGAGATCCACGAAATACACTTGTAACTCTTTGATATGAATTAACAGAACACTTAGCAGTTCCTCAGAAAGCTTCTTTCCAGATTTCATCTGAGGATATTTCCTTTTTCACCATAGCCCTCTATGGGCTTCCAAATATCACTTTGCCAATTCCACAAGAACTGTCTTAGCGAAAGTCTTCTTGAGGGGAAAGCTGTAACTCTGTGAGAATATTTCACAGAACACAAAGAAGTTTCTCAGAAAGCTTCTTTCTCTTTGTTATCGGAGGATATTTCCTTTGGACTATAGTCTTCAAAGGGATCCGAAATATCTGTTCTCAGATTCCACAGAAATAAGGCTAGCAAAGAGATCCACGAAATACACATGTAACTCTGTGAGAGGAATTAACAGAACACTAAGCAGTTTCTCAGAAAGCTTCTTTCCAGATTTCATCTGAGGATATTTCCTTTTTCACCATAGCCCTCTATGTGCTCCAAATATCACTTTGCCAATTCCACAAGAAGTGTCTTAGCGAAAGGCTTCTTGAGGGGGAAGCTGTAACTCTGTGAGATGATTTCACAGAACACAAAGAAGTTTCTCAGAAAGCTTCTTTCTCTTTGTTATCGGAGGATATTTCCTTTGGCCCCATAGTCTTCAAAGGGATCCGAAATATCTGTTCTCAGATTCCACAGAAATAAGGCTAGCAAAGAGATCCACGAAATACACATGTAACTCTGTGAGATGAATTCACAGAACACTAAGCAGTTTCTCAGAAAGCTTCTTTCCAGATTTCATCTGAGGATATTTCCTTTTTCACCATAGCCCTCTAAGGGCTTACAAATATCACTTTACCAATTCCACAAGAACTGTCTTAACGAAAGGCGTCTTGAGTGGAAACTGTAACTCTGTGAGATGATTTCACAGAACACAAAGAAGTTTCTCAGAAAGCTTCTTTCTCTTTGTTATCGGAGGATATTTCCTTTGGCCCTATAGTCTTCAAAGGGATCCGAAATATCTGTTCTCAGATTCCACAGAAATAAGGCTAGCAAAGAGATCCATGAAATACACATGTAACTCTGTGAGATGAATTCACAGAACACTAAGCAGTTTCTCAGAAAGCTTCTTTCCAGATTTCATCTGAGGATATTTCCTTTTTCACCATAGCCCTCTATGGGCTTCCAAGTATCACTTTGCCAATTCCACAAGAACTGTCTTAGCCAAAGGCTTCTTGAGGGGAAAGCTGTAACTCTGTGAGATGATTTCACGGAACACAAAGAAGTTTCTCAGAAAGCTTCTTTCTCTTTGTTATCGGAGGATATTTCCTGTGGCCCTATAGTCTTCAAAGGGATCCGAAATATCTGTTCTCAGATTCCACAGAAATAAGGCTAGCAAAGAGATCCACGAAATACACATGTAACTCTGTGAGATGAATTCACAGAACACTAAGCAGTTTCTGAGAAAGCTTCTTTCCAGATTTCATCTGAGGATATTTCCTTTTATACCATAGCCCTCTATGGGCTTCCAAATATTACTTTGCCAATTCCACAAGAACTGTCTTAGCGAAAGGCTTCTTGAGGGGAAAGCTGTAACTCTGTGAGATGATTTCACAGAACACAAAGAAGTTTCCAGAAGGCTTCTTTCTCTTTGTTATCGGAGGATATTTCCTTTGGACTATAGTCTTAAAAGGGATGCGAAATATCTGTTCTCAGATTCCACAGAAATAAGGCTAGCAAAGAGATCCACGAAATACACATGTAACTCTTTGAGATGAATTAACAGAACACTAAGCAGTTTCTCAGAAAGCTTCTTTCCAGATTTCATCTGAGGATATTTCCTTTTTCACCATAGCCCTCTATGGGCTTCCAAATAATACTTTGCCAGTTCCACAAGAACTGTCTTAGCGAAAGGCTTCTTGAGGGGAAAGCTGTAACTCTGTGAGATGATTTCACAGAACACAAAGAAGTTTCTCAGAAAGCTTCTTTCTCTTTGTTATCGGAGGATATTTCCTGTGGCCCTATAGTCTTCAAAGGGATCCAAAATATCTGTTCTCAGATTCCACAGAAATAAGACTAGCAAAGAGATCCACCAAATACACATGTAACTCTGTGTGATGAATTCACAGAACACTAAGCAGTTTCTCAGAAAGCTTCTTTCCAGATTTCATCTGAGTATATTTCCTTTTTCACCATAGCCCTCTATGGGCTTCCAAATATCACTTTGCCGACTCCACAAGAACTGTCTTAGCGAAAGGCTTCTTGAGGGGAAAGCTGTAACTCTGTGAGATGATTTCACAGAACACAAAGAAGTTTCTCAGAAAGCTTCTTTCTCTTTGTTATCGGAGGATAATTCCTTTGGCCCTATAGTCTTCAAAGGGATCTGAAATATCTGTTCTCAGATTCCACAGAAATAAGGCTAGCAAAGAGATCCACGAAATACACTTGTAACACTTTGAGATGAATTCACAGAACACTAAGCAGTTTCAGCTTCTTTCCAGATTTCATCTGAGGATATTTCCTTTTTCACCATAGCCCTCTATGGGCTTCCAAATATCACTTTGCCAATTCCAGAAGAACTGTCTTAGCGAAAGGCTTCTTGAGGGGAAAGTTGTAACTCTGTGAGATGATTTCACAGAACACAAAGAAGTTTCTCAGAAAGCTTCTTTCTCTTTGTTATCGGCGGATATTTCCTGTGGCCCTATAGTCTTCAAAGGGATCCGAAATATCTGTTCTCAGATTACACAGAAATAAGGCTAGCAAAGAGATCCACGAAACACATGTAACTCTGTGAGATGAATTCACAGAACACTAAGCAGTTTCTCAGAAAGCTTCTTTCCAGATTTCATCTGAGGATATTTCCTTTTTCACCGTAGCCCTCTATGGGCTTCCAAATATCACTTTGCCAATTCCACAAGAACTGTCTTAGCGAAAGGCTTCTTGAGGGGAAAGCTGTAACTCTGTGAGATGATTTCACAGAACACAAAAAAGTTTCTCAGAAAGCTTCTTTCTCTTTGTTATCGGAGGATATTTCCTTTGGCCCTATAGTCTTCTAAGGGATCCGATATATCTGTTATCAGATTCCACAGAAATAAGGCTAGCAAAGAGATAAACGAAATACACATGTAACTCTGTGAGATGAATTCACAGAACACTAAGCAGTTTCAACTTCTTTCCAGATTTCATCTGAGGCTATTTCCTTTTTCACCATAGCCCTCTATTGGCTTCCAAATATCACTTTGCCAATTCCACAAGAACTGTCTTAGCGAAAGGCTTCTTGAGGGGAAAGCTGTAACTCTGTGAGATGATTTCACAGAACACAAAGAAGTTTCTCAGAAACCTTCTATCTCTTTGTTATCGGAGGATATTTCCTTTGGCACTATAGTCTTCAAAGGGATCCGAAATATCTGTTCTCAGATTCCACAGAAATAAGGCTAGCAAAGAGATCCACGAAACACATGTAACTCTGTGAGATGAATTAACAGAACACTAAGCAGTTTCTCAGAAAGCTTCTTTCCAGATTTCATCTGAGGATATTTCCTTTTTCACCATAGCCCTCTATGGGCTTCCAAGTATCACTTTGCCAATTCCACAAGAACTGTCTTAGCGAACGGCTTCTTGAGGGGAAAGCTGTAACTCTGTGAGATGATTTCACAGAACACAAAGAAGTTTCTCAGAAAGCTTCTTTCTCTTTGTTATCGGAGGATATTTCCTCTGGCCCTATAGTCTTCAAAGGGATCCGAAATATCTGTTCTCAGATTCCACAGAAATAAGGCTAGCAAAGAGATCCACGAAATACACATGTAACTCTGTGAGATGAATTCACAGAACACTAAGCAGTTTCTGAGAAAGCTTCTTTCCAGATTTCATCTGAGGATATTTCCTTTTATACCATAGCCCTCTATGGGCTTCCAAATATTACTTTGCCAATTCCACAAGAACTGTCATAGCGAAAGGCTTCTTGAGGGGAAAGCTGTAACTCTGTGAGATGATTTCACAGAACACAAAGAAGTTTCCAGAAGGCTTCTTTCTCTTTGTTATCGGAGGATATTTCCTTTGGACTATAGTCTTAAAAGGGATGCGAAATATCTGTTCTCAGATTCCACAGAAATAAGGCGAGCAAAGAGATCCACGAAATACACATGTAACTCTTTGAGATGAATTAACAGAACACTAAGCAGTTTCTCAGAAAGCTTCTTTCCAGATTTCATCTGAGGATATTTCCTTTTTCACCATAGCCCTCTATGGGCTTCCAAATAATACTTTGCCAGTTCCACAAGAACTGTCTTAGCGAAAGGCTTCTTGAGGGGAAAGCTGTAACTCTGTGAGATGATTTCACAGAACACAAAGAAGTTTCTCAGAAAGCTTCTTTCTCTTTGTTATCGGAGGATATTTCCTGTGGCCGTATAGTCTTCAAAGGGATCCAAAATATCTGTTCTCAGATTCCACAGAAATAAGACTAGCAAAGAGATCCACCAAATACACATGTAACTCTGTGTGATGAATTCACAGAACACTAAGCAGTTTCTCAGAAAGCTTCTTTCCAGATTTCATCTGAGTATATTTCCTTTTTCACCATAGCCCTCTATGGGCTTCCAAATATCACTTTGCCGATTCCACAAGAACTGTCTTAGCGAAAGGCTTCTTGAGGGGAAAGCTGTAACTCTGTGAGATGATTTCACAGAACACAAAGAAGTTTCTCAGAAAGCTTCTTTCTCTTTGTTATCGGAGGATAATTCCTTTGGCCCTATAGTCTTCAAAGGGATCTGAAATATCTGTTCTCAGATTCCACAGAAATAAGGCTAGCAAAGAGATCCACGAAATACACTTGTAACACTTTGAGATGAATTCACAGAACACTAAGCAGTTTCAGCTTCTTTCCAGATTTCATCTGAGGATATTTCCTTTTTCACCATAGCCCTCTATGGGCTTCCAAATATCACTTTGCCAATTCCACAAGAACTGTCTTAGCGAAAGGCTTCTTGAGGGGAAAGTTGTAACTCTGTGAGATGATTTCACAGAACACAAAGAAGTTTCTCAGAAAGCTTCTTTCTCTTTGTTATCGGAGGATATTTCCTGTGGCCCTATAGTCTTCAAAGGGATCCGAAATATCTGTTCTCAGATTCCACAGAAATAAGGCTAGCAAAGAGATCCACGAAACACATGTAACTCTGTGAGATGAATTCACAGAACACTAAGCAGTTTCTCAGAAAGCTTCTTTCCAGATTTCATTTGAGGATATTTCCTTTTTCACCATAGCCCTCTATGGGCTTCCAAATATCACTTTGCAAATTCCACAAGAACTGTCTTAGCGAAAGGCTTCTTGAGGGGAAAGCTGTAACTCTGTGAGACCATTTCACAGAACACAAAGAAATTTCTCAGAAAGCTTCTTTCTCTTTGTTATCGGAGGATATTTCCTTTGGCCCTATAGTCTTCAAAGGGATCCGAAATCTCTGTTCTCAGATTCCACAGAAATAAGGCTAGCAAAGAGATCCACGAAATACACCTGTAACTCTGTGAGATGAATTCACAGAACACTAAGCAGTTTCTCAGAAAGCTTCTTTCCAGTTTTCATCTGAGGATATTTCCTTTTTCACCATAGCCCTCTATGGGCTTCCAAGTATCACTTTGCCAATTCCACAAGAACTGTCTTAGCGAAAGGCTTCTTGAGGGGAAAGCTGTAACTCTGTGAGATGATTTCACAGAACACAAAGAAGTTTCTCAGAAAGCTTCTTTCTCTTTGTTATCGGAGGATATTTTCTTTGGCCCTATAGTCTTCAAAGGGATCCGAAATATCTGTTCTCAGATTCCACAGAAATAAGGCTAGCAAAGAGATCCACGAAATACACATGTAATTCTTTGAGATGAATTAACAGAACACTAAGCAGTTTCTCAGAAAGCTTCTTTCCAGATTTCATCTGAGGATATTTCCTTTTTCACCATAGCCCTCTAAGGGCTTCCAAATATCATTTTGCCAATTCCACAAGAACTGTCTTAGCGAAAGGCTTCTTTAGGGGAAAGCTGTAACTGTGTGAGATGATTTCACAGAACACAAAGAAATTTCTCAGAAGGCTTCATTCTCTTTGTTATCGGAGGATATTTCCTTTGGCCCTATAGTCTTCAAAGGGATCCGAAATATCTGTTCTCAGATTCCACAGAAATAAGGCTAGCAAAGAGATCCACGAAATACACCTGTAACTCTGTGAGATGAATTCACAGAACACTAAGCAGTTTCTCAGAAAGCTTCTTTCCAGATTTCATCTGAGGATATTTCCTTTTTCACCATAGCCCTCTATGGGCTTCCAAATATCACTTTGCCAATTCCACAAGAACTGTCTTAGCGAAAGGCTTCTTGAGGGGAAAGCTGTAACTCTGTGAGATGATTTCACAGAACACAAAGAAGTTTCTCAAAAGGCTTCTTTCTCTTTGTTTTCGGAGGATATTTCCTTTGGACTATAGTCTTAAGAGGGATCCGAAATATCTGTTCTCAGATTCAACAGAAATAAGGCTAGCAAAGAGATCCACGAAATACACATGTAACTGTGTGAGATGAATTTACAGAACACTAAGCAGTTTCTCAGAAAGCTTCTTTCCAGATTTCATCTGAGGATATTTCCTTTTTCAACATAGCCCTCTAACGGCTTCCAAATATCACTTTGCCAATTCCACAGGAACTGTCTTAACGAAAGGCTGCTTGTGTGGAAACTGTAACTCTGTGAGATGATTTCACAGAACACAAAGAAGTTTCTCAGAAAGCTTGTTTCTCTTTGTTATCGGAGGATATTTCCTTCGGCCCTATAGTCTTCAAAGGAATGCGAAATATCTGTTCTCAGATTCCACAGAAATAAGGCTAGCAAAGAGATCCACGAAATACACATGTAACTCTGTGAGATGAATTCACAGAACACTAAGCAGTTTCTGAGAAAGCTTCTTTCCAGATTTCATCTGAGGATATTTCCTTTTTCACCATAGCCCTCTATGGGCTTCCAAGTATCACTTTGCCAATTCCACAAGAATTGTCTTAGCGAAAGGCTTCTTGAGGGGAAAGCTGTAACTCTGTGAGATGATTTCACGGAACACAAAGAAGTTTCTCAGAAAGCTTCTTTCTCTTTGTTATCGGAGGATATTTCCTGTGGCCCTATAGTCTTCAGGGGGATCCGAAATCTCTGTTCTCAGATTCCACAGAAATAAGGCTAGCAAAGAGATCCACGAAATACACATGTAACTCTGTGAGATGAATTCACAGAACACTAAGCAGTTTCAGCTTCTTTCCAGATTTCATCTGAGGATATTTCCTTTTTCACCATAGCCCTCTATGGGCTTCCAAATATCACTTTGCCAATTCCACAAGAACTGTCTTAGCGAAAGGCTTCTTGAGGGGAAAGTTGTAACTCTGTGAGATGATTTCACAGAACACAAAGAAGTTTCTCAGAAAGCTTCTTTCTCTTTGTTATCGGAGGATATTTCCTGTGGCCCTATAGTCTTCAAAGGGATCCGAAATATCTGTTCTCTGATTCCACAGATATAAGGCTAGCAAAGAGATCCACGAAACACATGTAACTCTGTGAGATGAATTCACAGAACACTAAGCAGTTTCTCAGAAAGCTTCTTTCCAGATTTCATTTGAGGATATTTCCTTTTTCACCATAGCCCTCTATGGGCTTCCAAATATCACTTTGCCAATTCCACAAGAACTGTCTTAGCGAAAGGCTTCTTGAGGGGAAAGCTGTAACTCTGTGAGACCATTTCACAGAACACAAAGAAATTTCTCAGAAAGCTTCTTTCTCTTTGTTATCGGAGGATATTTCCTTTGGCCCTATAGTCTTCAAAGGGATCCGAAATCTCTGTTCTCAGATTCCACAGAAATAAGGCTAGCAAAGAGATCCACGAAATACACATGTAACTCTGTGAGATGAATTCACAGAACACTAAGTAGTTTCTCAGAAAGCTTCTTTCCAGTTTTCATCTGAGGATATTTCCTTTTTCACCATAGCCCTCTTTGGGCTTCCAAGTATCACTTTGCCAATTCCACAAGAACTGTCTTAGCGAAAGGCTTCTTGAGGGGAAAGCTGTAACTCTGTGAGATGATTTCACAGAACACAAAGAAGTTTCTCAGAAAGCTTCTTTCTCTTTGTTATCGGAGGATATTTCCTTTGGCCCTGTAGTCTTCAAAGGGATCCGAAATATCTGTTCTCAGATTCCACAGAAATAAGGCTAGCAAAGAGATCCACGAAATACACATGTAACTCTGTGAGATGAATTCACAGAACAGTAAGCAGTTTCTCAGAAAGCTTCTTTCCAGATTTCATCTGAGGATATTTCCTTTTTCACCATAGCCCTCTATGGGCTTCCAAATATCACTTTGCCAATTCCACAAGAACTGTCTTAGCGAAAGGCTTCTTGAGGGGAAAGCTGTAACTCTGTGAGATCATTTCACAGAACACAAAGAAATTTCTCAGAAAGCTTTTTTCTCTTTGTTATCGGAGGATATTTCCTTTGGCCCTATAGTCTTCAAAGGGATCCGAAATCTCTGTTCTCAGATTCCACAGAAATAAGGCTAGCAAAGAGATCCACGAAATACACCTGTAACTCTGTGAGATGAATTCACAGAACACTAAGCAGTTTCTCAGAAAGCTTCTTTCCAGATTTCATCTGAGGATATTTCCTTTTTCACCATAGCCCTCTAAGGGCTTCCAAATATCACTTTGCCAATTCCACAAGAAGTGTCTTAGCGAAAGGCTTCTTGAGGGGAAAGCTGTAACTGTGTGAGATGATTTCACAGAACACAAAGAAGTTTCTCAGAAAGCTTCTTTCTCTTTGTTATCGGAGGATATTTCCTGTGGCCCTATAGTCTTCAAAGGGATCCGAAATATCTGTTCTCAGATTCCACAGAAATAAGGCTAGCAAAGAGATCCACGAAATACACATGTAACTCTGTGAGATGAATTCACAGAACACTAAGCAGTTTCTCAGAAAGCTTCTTTCCAGATTTCATCTGAGGATATTTCCTTTTTCACCATAGCCCTCTATGGGATTCCAAATATCACTTTGCCAATTCCACAAGAACTGTCTTAGCGAAAGGCTTCTTGAGGGGAAAGCTGTAACTCTGTGAGATGATTTCACAGAACACAAAGAAGTTTCTCAGAAAGCTTCTTTCTCTTTGTTATCGGAGGATATTTCCTTTGGCCCTATAGTCTTCAAAGGGATCCGATATATCTGTTCTCAGATTCCACAGAAATAAGGCTAGCAAAGAGATCCACGAAATACACAAATAACTCTGTGAGATGAATTCACAGAACACTAAGCAGTTTCAGCTTCTTTCCAGATTTCATCTGAGGATATTTCCTTTTTCACCATAGCCCTCTATGAGCTTCCAAATATCACTTTGCCAATTCCACAATAACTGTCTTAGCGAAAGGCTTCTTGAGGGGAAAGCTGTAACTCTGTGAGATGATTTCACAGAACACAAAGAAGTTTCTCTGAAACCTTCTTTCTCTTTGTTATCGGAGGATATTACCTTTGGCCATATAGTCTTCAAAGGGATCCGAAATATCTGTTCTCAGATTCCACAGAAATAAGGCTAGCAAAGAGATCCACGAAACACATGTAAATCTGTGAGATGAATTCACAGAACACTAAGCAGTTTCTCAGAAAGCTTCTTTCCAGATTTCATCTGAGGATATTTCCTTTTTCACCATAGCCCTCTATGGGCTTCCAAATATCACTTTGCCGATTCCACAAGAACTGTCTTAGCGAAAGGCTTCTTGACGGGAAAGCTGTAACTCTGTGAGATGATTTCACAGAACACAAAGAAGTTTCTCAGAAAGCTTCTTTCTCTTTGTTATCGGAGGATATTTCCTTTGGCCCTATAGTCTTCAAAGGGATCCGAAATGTCTGTTCTCAGATTCCACAGAAATAAGGCTAGCAAAGAGATCCACGAAACACACATGTAACTCTTTGAGATGAATTCACAGAACACTAAGCAGTTTCTCAGAAAGCTTTTTTCCAGATTTCATCTGAGGATATTTCCTTTTTCACCATAGCCCTCTATGGGCTTCCAAATATCACTTTGCCAATTCCACAAGAACTGTCTTAGTGAAAGGCTTCTTGACGGGAAAGCTGTAACTCTGTGAGATGATTTCACAGAACACAAAGAATTTTCTCAGAAAGCTTCTTTCTCTTTGTTATCGGAGGATATTTCCTTTGGCCCTATAGTCTTCAAAGGGATCCGAAATATCTGTTCTCAGATTCCACAGAAATAAGGCTAGCAAAGAGATCCACGAAACACACATGTAATTCCTTGAGATGAATTCACAGAACACTAAGCAGTTTCTCAGAAAGCTTCTTTCCAGATTTCATCTGAGGATATTTCCTTTTTCACCATATCCCTCTATGGGCTTCCAAATATCACTTTGCCAATTCCCCAAGAACTGTCTTAGCGAAAGGCTTCTTGAGGGGGAAGCTGTAACTCTGTGAGATGATTTCACAGAACACAAAGAAGTTTCTCAGAAAGTTTCTTTCTCTTTGTTATCGGAGGATATTTCCTTTGGCCCTATAGTCTTCAAAGGGAAGCGAAATATCTGTTCTCAGATTCCACAGAAATAAGGCTAGCAAAGAGATCCAAGAAATACACATGTAACTCTGTGAGATGAATTCACAGAACACTAAGCAGTTTCTCAGAAAGCTTCTTTCCAGTTTCCATCTGAGGATATTTCCTTTTTCACCATAGCCCTCTATGGGCTTCCAAGTATCACTTTGCCAATTCCACAAGAACTGTCTTAGCGAAAGGCTTCTTGAGGGGAAAGCTGTAACTCTGTGAGATGATTTCACAGAACACAAAG
Source organism: Macaca nemestrina (assembly GCF_043159975.1). Classification (NCBI taxonomy): domain Eukaryota; kingdom Metazoa; phylum Chordata; class Mammalia; order Primates; family Cercopithecidae; genus Macaca; species Macaca nemestrina. Next base: position 56,312,300 of record NC_092140.1, read on the forward strand.
AAGTTTCTCAGAAAGCTTCTTTCTCTTTGTTATCGGAGGATATTTTCTTTGGCCCTATAGTCTTCAAAGGGATCCGAAATATCTGTTCTCAGATTCCACAGAAATAAGGCTAGCAAAGAGATCCACGAAATACACATGTAACTCTTTGAGATGAATTAACAGAACACTAAGCAGTTTCTCAGAAAGCTTCTTTCCAGATTTCATCTGAGATTATTTCCTTTTTCACCATAGCCCTCTAAGGGCTTCCAAATATCATTTTGCCAATTCCACAAGAACTGTCTTAGCGAAAGGCTTCTTGAGGGGAAAGCTGTAACTGTGTTAGATGATTTCACAGAACACAAAGAAGTTTCTCAGAAAGCTTCTTTCTGTTTGTTATCGGAGGATATTTCCTTTGGCCCTGTAGTCTTCAAAGGGATCCGAAATATCTGTTCTCAGATTCCACAGAAATAAGGCTAGCAAAGAGATCCACGAAATACACATGTAACTCTGTGAGATGAATTCACAGAACACTAAGCAGTTTCTCAGAAAGCTTCTTTCCAGATTTCATCTGAGGATATTTCCTTTTTCACCATAGCCCTCTATGGGCTTCCAAATATCACTTTGCCAATTCCACAAGAACTGTCTTAGCGAAAGGCTTCTTGAGGGGAAAGCTGTAACTCTGTGAGATCATTTCACAGAACACAAAGAAATTTCTCAGAAAGCTTCTTTCTCTTTGTTATCGGAGGATATTTCCTTTGGCCCTATAGTCTTCAAAGTGATACGAAATCTCTGTTCTCAGATTCCACAGAAATAAGGCTAGCAAAGAGATCCACGAAATACACCTGTAACTCTGTGAGATGAATTCACAGAACACTAAGCAGTTTCTCAGAAAGCTTCTTTCCAGATTTCATCTGAGGATATTTCCTTTTTCACCATAGCCCTCTATGGGCTTCCAAATATCACTTTGCCAATTCCACAAGAACTGTCTTAGCGAAAGGCTTCTTGAGGGGAAAGCTGTAACTCTGTGAGATGATTTCACAGAACACAAAGAAGTTTCTCAGAAGGCTTCTTTCTCTTTGTTATCGGAGGATATTTCCTTTGGACTATAGTCTTAAGAGGGATCCGAAATATCTGTTCTCAGATTCAACAGAAATAAGGCTAGCAAAGAGATCCACGAAATACACATGTAACTGTGTGAGATGAATTTACAGAACACTAAGCAGTTTCTCAGAAAGCTTCTTTCCAGATTTCATCTGAGGATATTTCCTTTTTCAACATAGCCCTCTAACGGCTTCCAAATACCACTTTGCCAATTCCACAGGAACTGTCTTAACGAAAGGCTTCTTGTGTGGAAACTGTAACTCTGTGAGATGATTTCACAGAACACAAAGAAGTTTCTCAGAAAGCTTCTTTCTCTTTGTTATCGGAGGATATTTCCTTTGGCCCTATAGTCTTCAAAGGGATGCGAAATATCTGTTCTCAGATTCCACAGAAATAAGGCTAGCAAAGAGATCCACGAAATACACATGTAACTCTGTGAGATGAATTCACAGAACACTAAGCAGTTTCTCAGAAAGCTTCTTTCCAGATTTCATCTGAGGATATTTCCTTTTTCACCATAGCCCTCTATGGGCTTCCAAGTATCACTTTGCCAATTCCACAAGAATTGTCTTAGCGAAAGGCTTCTTGAGGGGAAAGCTGTAACTCCGTGAGATGATTTCACGGAACACAAAGAAGTTTCTCAGAAAGCTTCTTTCTCTTTGTTATCGGAGGATATTTCCTGTGACCCTATAGTCTTCAGGGGGATCCGAAATCTCTGTTCTCAGATTCCACAGAAATAAGGCTAGCAAAGAGATCCAAGAAATACACATGTAACTCTGTGAGATGAATTCACAGAACACTAAGCAGTTTCAGCTTCTTTCCAGATTTCATCTGAGGATATTTCCTTTTTCACCATAGCCCTCTATGGGCTTCCAAATATCACTTTGCCAATTCCACAAGAACTGTCTTAGCGAAAGGCTTCTTGAGGGGAAAGCTGTAAATCTGTGAGATGATTTCACAGAACACAAAGAAGTTTCTCAGAAACCTTCTTTCTCTTTGTTATCGGAGGATATTTCCTTTGGCCATATAGTCTTCAAAGTGATCCGAAATATCTGTTCTCAGATTCCACAGAAATAAGGCTAGCAAAGAGATCCACGAAATACACATGTAACTCTGTGAGATGAATTCACAGAACACTAAGCAGTTTCTCAGAAAGCTTCTTTCCAGATTTCATCTGAGGATATTTCCTTTTACACCATAGCCCTCTATGGGCTTCCAAATATCACTTTGCCAATTCCACAAGAACTGTCTTAGCGAAAGGCTTCTTGAGGGGAAAGCTGTAACTCTGTGAGATGATTTCACAGAACAGAAAGGAGTTTCTCAGAAAGCTTCTTTCTCTTTGTTATCGGAGGATATTTCCTTCGGCCCTATAGTCTTCAAAGGGATCCGAAACATCTGTTCTCAGATTACACAGAAATAAGGCTAGCAAAGAGATCCACGAAATACACTTGTAACTCTGTGAGATGAATTCACAGAACACTAAGCAGTTTCTCAGAAAGCTTCTTTCCAGATTTCATCTGAGGATATTTCCTTTTTCACCATAGCCCTCTATGGGCTTCCAAATATCACTTTGCCAATTCCACAAGAACTGTCTTAGCGAAAGGCTTCTTGAGGGGCAAGCTGTAACTCTGTGAGATGATTTCACAGAACACAAAGAAGTTTCTCAGAAAGCTTCTTTCTCTTTGTTATCGGAAGATATTTTCTTTGGCCCTATACTCTTCACAGGGATCCGAAATATCTGTTCTCAGATTCCACAGAAATAAGGCTAGCAAAGAGATCCACGAAATACACATGTAACTCTGTGAGATGAATTCACAGAACACTAAGCAGTTTCTCAGAAAGCTTCTTTCCAGATTTCATTTGAGGATATTTCCTTTTTCACCATAGCCCTCTATGGGCTTCCAAATATCACTTTGCCAATTCCACAAGAACTGTCTTAGCGAAAGGCTTCTTGAGGGGAAAGCTGTAACTCTGTGAGACCATTTCACAGAACACAAAGAAATTTCTCAGAAAGCTTCTTTCTCTTTGTTATCGGAGGATATTTCCTTTGGCCCTATAGTCTTCAAAGGGATCTGAAATCTCTGTTCTCAGATTCCACAGAAATAAGGCTAGCAAAGAGATCCACGAAATACACATGTAACTCTGTGAGATGAATTCACAGAACACTAAGCAGTTTCTCAGAAAGCTTCTTTCCAGTTTTCATCTGAGGATATTTCCTTTTTCACCATAGCCCTCTTTGGGCTTCCAAGTATCACTTTGCCAATTCCACAAAAACTGTCTTAGCGAAAGGCTTCTTGAGGGGAAAGCTGTAACTCTGTGAGATGATTTCACAGAACACAAAGAAGTTTCTCAGAAAGCTTCTTTCTCTTTGTTATCGGAGGATATTTCCTTTGGCCCTGTAGTCTTCAAAGGGATCCGAAATATCTGTTCTCAGATTTCACAGAAATAAGGCTAGCAAAGAGATCCACGCAATACACATGTAACTCTGTGAGATGAATTCACAGAACAGTAAGCAGTTTCTCAGAAAGCTTCTTTCCAGATTTCATCTGAGGATATTTCCTTTTTCACCATAGCCCTCTATGGGCTTCCAAATATCACTTTGCCAATTCCACAAGAACTGTCTTAGCGAAAGGCTTCTTGAGGGGAAAGCTGTAACTCTGTGAGATCATTTCACAGAACACAAAGAAATTTCTCAGAAAGCTTCTTTCTCTTTGTTATCGGAGGATATTTCCTTTGGCCCTATAGTCTTCAAAGGGATCCGAAATCTCTGTTCTCAGATTCCACAGAAATAAGGCTAGCAAAGAGATCCACGAAATACACCTGTAACTCTGTGAGATGAATTCACAGAACACTAAGCAGTTTCTCAGAAAGCTTCTTTCCAGATTTCATCTGAGGATATTTCCTTTTTCACCATAGCCCTCTATGGGCTTCCAAATATCACTTTGCCAATTCCACAAGAACTGTCTTAGCGAAAGGCTTCTTGAGGGGAAAGCTGTAACTCTGTGAGATCATTTCACAGAACACAAAGAAATTTCTCAGAAAGCTTCTTTCTCGTTGTTATCGGAGGATATTTCCTTTGGCCCTATAGTCTTCAAAGGGATCCGAAATCTCTGTTCTCAGATTCCACAGAAATAAGGCTAGCAAAGAGATCCACGAAATACACCTGTAACTCTGTGAGATGAATTCACAGAACACTAAGCAGTTTCTCAGAAAGCTTCTTTCCAGATTTCATCTGAGGATATTTCCTTTTTCACCATAGCCCTCTATGGGCTTCCAAATATCACTTTGCCAATTCCACAAGAACTGTCTTAGCGAAAGGCTTCTTGAGGGGCAAGCTGTAACTCTGTGAGATGATTTCACAGAACACAAAGAAGTTTCTCAGAAAGCTTCTTTCTCTTTGTTATCGGAAGATATTTTCTTTGGCCCTATAGTCTTCACAGGGATGCGAAATATCTGTTCTCAGATTCCACAGAAATAAGGCTAGCAAAGAGATCCAAGAAATACACATGTAACTCTTTGAGTTGAATTCACAGAACACTAAGCAGTTTCTCAGAAAGCTTCTTTCCAGTTTTCATCTGAGGATATTTCCTTTTTCACCATAGCCCTCTAAGGGCTTCCAAATATCACTTTGCCAATTCCACAAGAAGTGTCTTAGCGAAAGGCTTCTTGAGGGGAAAGCTGTAACTGTGTGAGATGATTTCACAGAACACAAAGAAGTTTCTCAGAAAGATTCTTTCTCTTTGTTATCGGAGGATATTTCCAGTGGCCCTATAGTCTTCAAAGGGATCCGAAATATCTGTTCTCAGATTCCACAGAAATAAGGCTAGCAAAGAGATCCACGAAATACACTTGTAACTCTGTGAGATGAATTCACAGAACACTAAGCAGTTTCTCAGAAAGCTTCTTTCCAGATTTCATCTGAGGATATTTCCTTTTTCACCATAGCCCTCTATGGGATTCCAAATATCACTTTGCCAATTCCACAAGAACTGTCTTAGCGAAAGGCTTCTTGAGGGGAAAGCTGTAACTCTGTGAGATGATTTCACAGAACACAAAGAAGTTTCTCAGAAAGATTCTTTCTCTTTGTTATCGGAGGATATTTCCTTTGGCCCTATAGTCTTCAAAGGGATCTGATATATCTGTTCTCAGATTCCACAGAAATAAGGCTAGCAAAGAGATCCACGAAATACACAAATAACTCTGTGAGATGAATTCACAGAACACTAAGCAGTTTCAGCTTCTTTCCAGATTTCATCTGAGGATATTTCCTTTTTCACCATAGCCCTCTATGAGCTTCCAAATATCACTTTGCCAATTCCACAAGAACTGTCTTAGCGAAAGGCTTCTTGAGGGGAAAGCTGTAACTCTGTGAGATGATTTCACAGAACACAAAGAAGTTTCTCTGAAACCTTCTTTCTCTTTGTTATCGGAGGATATTTCCTTTGGCCATATAGTCTTCAAAGGGATCCGAAATATCTGTTCTCAGATTCCACAGAAATAAGGCTAGCAAAGAGATCCACGAAACACATGTAAATCTGTGAGATGAATTCACAGAACACTAAGCAGTTTCTCAGAAAGCTTCTTTCCAGATTTCATCTGAGGATATTTCCTTTTTCACCATAGCCCTCTATGGGCTTCCAAATATCACTTTGCCGATTCCACAAGAACTGTCTTAGCGAAAGGCTTCTTGACGGGAAAGCTGTAACTCTGTGAGATGATTTCACAGAACACAAAGAAGTTTCTCAGAAAGCTTCTTTCTCTTTGTTATCGGAGGATATTTCCTTTGGCCCTATAGTCTTCAAAGGGATCCGAAATGTCTGTTCTCAGATTCCACAGAAATAAGGCTAGCAAAGAGATCCACGAAACACACATGTAACTCTTTGAGATGAATTCACAGAACACTAAGCAGTTTCTCAGAAAGCTTTTTTCCAGATTTCATCTGAGGATATTTCCTTTTTCACCATAGCCCTCTATGGGCTTCCAAATATCACTTTGCCAATTCCACAAGAACTGTCTTAGTGAAAGGCTTCTTGACGGGAAAGCTGTAACTCTGTGAGATGATTTCACAGAACACAAAGAAGTTTCTCAGAAAGCTTCTTTCTCTTTGTTATCGGAGGATATTTCCTTTGGCCCTATAGTCTTCAAAGGGATCCGAAATATCTGTTCTCAGATTCCACAGAAATAAGGCTAGCAAAGAGATCCACGAAACACATGTAATTCCTTGAGATGAATTCACAGAACACTAAGCAGTTTCTCAGAAAGCTTCTTTCCAGATTTCATCTGAGGATATTTCCTTTTTCACCATATCCCTCTATGAGCTTCCAAATATCACTTTGCCAATTCCCCAAGAACTGTCTTAGCGAAAGGCTTCTTGAGGGGGAAGCTGTAACTCTGTGAGATGATTTCACAGAACACAAAGAAGTTTCTCAGAAAGCTTCTTTCTCTTTGTTATCGGAGGATATTTCCTTTGGCCCTATAGTCTTCAAAGGGAAGCGAAATATCTGTTCTCAGATTCCACAGAAATAAGGCTAGCAAAGAGATCCACGAAATACACATGTAACTCTGTGAGATGAATTCACAGAACACTAAGCAGTTTCTCAGAAAGCTTCTTTCCAGTTTCCATCTGAGGATATTTCCTTTTTCACCATAGCCCTCTATGGGCTTCCAAGTATCACTTTGCCAATTCCACAAGAACTGTCTTAGCGAAAGGCTTCTTGAGGGGAAAGCTGTAACTCTGTGAGATGATTTCACAGAACACAAAGAAGTTTCTCAGAAAGCTTCTTTCTCTTTGTTATCGGAGGATATTTTCTTTGGCCCTATAGTCTTCAAAGGGATCCGAAATATCTGTTCTCAGATTCCACAGAAATAAGGCTAGCAAAGAGATCCACGAAATACACATGTAACTCTTTGAGATGAATTAACAGAACACTAAGCAGTTTCTCAGAAAGCTTCTTTCCAGATTTCATCTGAGATTATTTCCTTTTTCACCATAGCCCTCTAAGGGCTTCCAAATATCACTTTGCCAATTCCACAAGAACTGTCTTAGCGAAAGGCTTCTTGAGGGGAAAGCTGTAACTGTGTTAGATGATTTCACAGAACACAAAGAAGTTTCTCAGAAAGCTTCTTTCTGTTTGTTATCGGAGGATATTTCCTTTGGCCCTGTAGTCTTCAAAGGGATCCGAAATATCTGTTCTCAGATTCCACAGAAATAAGGCTAGCAAAGAGATCCACGAAATACACATGTAACTCTGTGAGATGAATTCACAGAACACTAAGCAGTTTCTCAGAAAGCTTCTTTCCAGATTTCATCTGAGGATATTTCCTTTTTCACCATAGCCCTCTATGGGCTTCCAAATATCACTTTGCCAATTCCACAAGAACTGTCTTAGCGAAAGGCTTCTTGAGGGGAAAGCTGTAACTCTGTGAGATCATTTCACAGAACACAAAGAAATTTCTCAGAAAGCTTCTTTCTCTTTGTTATCGGAGGATATTTCCTTTGGCCCTATAGTCTTCAAAGTGATACGAAATCTCTGTTCTCAGATTCCACAGAAATAAGGCTAGCAAAGAGATCCACGAAATACACCTGTAACTCTGTGAGATGAATTCACAGAACACTAAGCAGTTTCTCAGAAAGCTTCTTTCCAGATTTCATCTGAGGATATTTCCTTTTTCACCATAGCCCTCTATGGGCTTCCAAATATCACTTTGCCAATTCCACAAGAACTGTCTTAGCGAAAGGCTTCTTGAGGGGAAAGCTGTAACTCTGTGAGATGATTTCACAGAACACAAAGAAGTTTCTCAGAAGGCTTCTTTCTCTTTGTTATCGGAGGATATTTCCTTTGGACTATAGTCTTAAGAGGGATCCGAAATATCTGTTCTCAGATTCAACAGAAATAAGGCTAGCAAAGAGATCCACGAAATACACATGTAACTGTGTGAGATGAATTTACAGAACACTAAGCAGTTTCTCAGAAAGCTTCTTTCCAGATTTCATCTGAGGATATTTCCTTTTTCAACATAGCCCTCTAACGGCTTCCAAATACCACTTTGCCAATTCCACAGGAACTGTCTTAACGAAAGGCTTCTTGTGTGGAAACTGTAACTCTGTGAGATGATTTCACAGAACACAAAGAAGTTTCTCAGAAAGCTTCTTTCTCTTTGTTATCGGAGGATATTTCCTTTGGCCCTATAGTCTTCAAAGGGATGCGAAATATCTGTTCTCAGATTCCACAGAAATAAGGCTAGCAAAGAGATCCACGAAATACACATGTAACTCTGTGAGATGAATTCACAGAACACTAAGCAGTTTCTCAGAAAGCTTCTTTCCAGATTTCATCTGAGGATATTTCCTTTTTCACCATAGCCCTCTATGGGCTTCCAAGTATCACTTTGCCAATTCCACAAGAATTGTCTTAGCGAAAGGCTTCTTGAGGGGAAAGCTGTAACTCCGTGAGATGATTTCACGGAACACAAAGAAGTTTCTCAGAAAGCTTCTTTCTCTTTGTTATCGGAGGATATTTCCTGTGACCCTATAGTCTTCAGGGGGATCCGAAATCTCTGTTCTCAGATTCCACAGAAATAAGGCTAGCAAAGAGATCCAAGAAATACACATGTAACTCTGTGAGATGAATTCACAGAACACTAAGCAGTTTCAGCTTCTTTCCAGATTTCATCTGAGGATATTTCCTTTTTCACCATAGCCCTCTATGGGCTTCCAAATATCACTTTGCCAATTCCACAAGAACTGTCTTAGCGAAAGGCTTCTTGAGGGGAAAGCTGTAACTCTGTGAGATGATTTCACAGAACACAAAGAAGTTTCTCAGAAACCTTCTTTCTCTTTGTTATCGGAGGATATTTCCTTTGGCCATATAGTCTTCAAAGTGATCCGAAATATCTGTTCTCAGATTCCACAGAAATAAGGCTAGCAAAGAGATCCACGAAATACACATGTAACTCTGTGAGATGAATTCACAGAACACTAAGCAGTTTCTCAGAAAGCTTCTTTCCAGATTTCATCTGAGGATATTTCCTTTTACACCATAGCCCTCTATGGGCTTCCAAATATCACTTTGCCAATTCCACAAGAACTGTCTTAGCGAAAGGCTTCTTGAGGGGAAAGCTGTAACTCTGTGAGATGATTTCACAGAACAGAAAGAAGTTTCTCAGAAAGCTTCTTTCTCTTTGTTATCGGAGGATATTTCCTTCGGCCCTATAGTCTTCAAAGGGATCCGAAACATCTGTTCTCAGATTACACAGAAATAAGGCTAGCAAAGAGATCCACGAAATACACTTGTAACTCTGTGAGATGAATTCACAGAACACTAAGCAGTTTCTCAGAAAGCTTCTTTCCAGATTTCATCTGAGGATATTTCCTTTTTCACCATAGCCCTCTATGGGCTTCCAAATATCACTTTGCCAATTCCACAAGAACTGTCTTAGCGAAAGGCTTCTTGAGGGGCAAGCTGTAACTCTGTGAGATGATTTCACAGAACACAAAGAAGTTTCTCAGAAAGCTTCTTTCTCTTTGTTATCGGAAGATATTTTCTTTGGCCCTATAGTCTTCACAGGGATCCGAAATATCTGTTCTCAGATTCCACAGAAATAAGGCTAGCAAAGAGATCCACGAAATACACATGTAACTCTGTGAGATGAATTCACAGAACACTAAGCAGTTTCTCAGAAAGCTTCTTTCCAGATTTCATTTGAGGATATTTCCTTTTTCACCATAGCCCTCTATGGGCTTCCAAATATCACTTTGCCAATTCCACAAGAACTGTCTTAGCGAAAGGCTTCTTGAGGGGAAAGCTGTAACTCTGTGAGACCATTTCACAGAACACAAAGAAATTTCTCAGAAAGCTTCTTTCTCTTTGTTATCGGAGGATATTTCCTTTGGCCCTATAGTCTTCAAAGGGATCCGAAATCTCTGTTCCCAGATTCCACAGAAATAAGGCTAGCAAAGAGATCCACGAAATACACATGTAACTCTGTGAGATGAATTCACAGAACACTAAGCAGTTTCTCAGAAAGCTTCTTTCCAGTTTTCATCTGAGGATATTTCCTTTTTCACCATAGCCCTTTTTGGGCTTCCAAGTATCACTTTGCCAATTCCACAAGAACTGTCTTAGCGAAAGGCTTCTTGAGGGGAAAGCTGTAACTCTGTGAGATGATTTCACAGAACACAAAGAAGTTTCTCAGAAAGCTTCTTTCTCTTTGTTATCGGAGGATATTTCCTTTGGCCCTGTAGTCTTCAAAGGGATCCGAAATATCTGTTCTCAGATTTCACAGAAATAAGGCTAGCAAAGAGATCCACGCAATACACATGTAACTCTGTGAGATGAATTCACAGAACAGTAAGCAGTTTCTCAGAAAGCTTCTTTCCAGATTTCATCTGAGGATATTTCCTTTTTCACCATAGCCCTCTATGGGCTTCCAAATATCACTTTGCCAATTCCACAAGAACTGTCTTAGCGAAAGGCTTCTTGAGGGGAAAGCTGTAACTCTGTGAGATCATTTCACAGAACACAAAGAAATTTCTCAGAAAGCTTCTTTCTCTTTGTTATCGGAGGATATTTCCTTTGGCCCTATAGTCTTCAAAGGGATCCGAAATCTCTGTTCTCAGATTCCACAGAAATAAGGCTAGCAAAGAGATCCACGAAATACACCTGTAACTCTGTGAGATGAATTCACAGAACACTAAGCAGTTTCTCAGAAAGCTTCTTTCCAGATTTCATCTGAGGATATTTCCTTTTTCACCATAGCCCTCTATGGGCTTCCAAATATCACTTTGCCGATTCCACAAGAACTGTCTTAGCGAAAGGCTTCTTGACGGGAAAGCTGTAACTCTGTGAGATCATTTCACAGAACACAAAGAAATTTCTCAGAAAGCTTCTTTCTCGTTGTTATCGGAGGATATTTCCTTTGGCCCTATAGTCTTCAAAGGGATCCGAAATCTCTGTTCTCAGATTCCACAGAAATAAGGCTAGCAAAGAGATCCACGAAATACACCTGTAACTCTGTGAGATGAATTCACAGAACACTAAGCAGTTTCTCAGAAAGCTTCTTTCCAGATTTCATCTGAGGATATTTCCTTTTTCACCATAGCCCTCTATGGGCTTCCAAATATCACTTTGCCAATTCCACAAGAACTGTCTTAGCGAAAGGCTTCTTGAGGGGCAAGCTGTAACTCTGTGAGATGATTTCACAGAACACAAAGAAGTTTCTCAGAAAGCTTCTTTCTCTTTGTTATCGGAAGATATTTTCTTTGGCCCTATAGTCTTCACAGGGTTGCGAAATATCTGTTCTCAGATTCCACAGAAATAAGGCTAGCAAAGAGATCCAAGAAATACACATGTAACTCTTTCAGTTGAATTCACAGAACACTAAGCAGTTTCTCAGAAAGCTTCTTTCCAGTTTTCATCTGAGGATATTTCCTTTTTCACCATAGCCCTCTAAGGGCTTCCAAATATCACTTTGCCAATTCCACAAGAAGTGTCTTAGCGAAAGGCTTCTTGAGGGGAAAGCTGTAACTGTGTGAGATGATTTCACAGAACACAAAGAAGTTTCTCAGAAAGATTCTTTCTCTTTGTTATCGGAGGATATTTCCAGTGGCCCTATAGTCTTCAAAGGGATCCGAAATATCTGTTCTCAGATTCCACAGAAATAAGGCTAGCAAAGAGATCCACGAAATACACTTGTAACTCTGTGAGATGAATTCACAGAACACTAAGCAGTTTCTCAGAAAGCTTCTTTCCAGATTTCATCTGAGGATATTTCCTTTTTCACCATAGCCCTCTATGGGCTTCCAAATATCACTTTGCCAATTCCACAAGAACTGTCTTAGCGAAAGGCTTCTTGAGGGGAAAGCTGTAACTCTGTGAGATGATTTCACAGAACACAAAGAAGTTTCTCAGAAAGATTCTTTCTCTTTGTTATCGGAGGATATTTCCTTTGGCCCTATAGTCTTCAAATGGATCTGATATATCTGTTCTCAGATTCCACAGAAATAAGGCTAGCAAAGAGATCCACGAAATACACATGTAACTCTGTGAGATGAATTCACAGAACACTAAGCAGTTTCAGCTTCTTTCCAGATTTCATCTGAGGATATTTCCTTTTTCACCGTAGCCCTCTATGAGCTTCCAAATATCACTTTGCCAATTCCACAAGAACTTTCTTAGCGAAAGGCTTCTTGAGGGGAAAGCTGTAACTCTGTGAGATGATTTCACAGAACATAAAGAAGTTTCTCTGAAACCTTCTTTCTCTTTGTTATCGGAGGATATTTCCTTTGGCCATATAGTCTTCAAAGGGATCCGAAATATCTGTTCTCAGATTCCACAGAAATAAGGCTAGCAAAGAGATCCACGAAACACATGTAACTCTGTGAAATGAATTCACAGAACACTAAGCAGTTTCTCAGAAAGCTTCTTTCCAGATTTCATCTGAGGATATTTCCTTTTTCACCATAGCCCTCTATGGGCTTCCAAATATCACTTTGCCGATTCCACAAGAACTGTCTTAGCGAAAGGCTTCTTGACGGGAAAGCTGTAACTCTGTGAGATGATTTCACAGAACACAAAGAAGTTTCTCAGAAAGCTTCTTTCTCTTTGTTATCGGAGGATATTTCCTTTGGCCCTATAGTCTTCAAAGGGATCCGAAATATCTGTTCTCAGATTCCACAGAAATAAGGCTAGCAAAGAGATCCACGAAACACACATGTAATTCCTTGAGATGAATTCACAGAACACTAAGCAGTTTCTCAGAAAGCTTCTTTCCAGATTTCATCTGAGGATATTTCCTTTTTCACCATAGCCCTCTATGGGCTTCCAAATATCACTTTGCCAATTCTCCAAGAACTGTCTTAGCGAAAGGCTTCTTGAGGGGGAAGCTGTAACTCTGTGAGATGATTTCACAGAACACAAAGAAGTTTCTCAGAAAGATTCTTTCTCTTTGTTATCGGAGGATATTTCCTTTGGCCCTATAGTCTTCAAAGGGATCCGAAATATCTGTTCTCAAATACCACAGAAAAAAGGCTAGCAAAGAGATCCACGAAATACACATGTAACTCTGTGAGATGAATTCACAGAACACTAAGCAGTTTCTCAGAAAGCTTCTTTCCAGATTTCATCTGAGGATATTTCCTTTTATACCATAGCCCTCTATGGGCTTCCAAATATTACTTTGCCAATTCCACAAGAACTGTCTTAGCGAAAGGCTTCTTGAGGGGAAAGCTGTAACTCTGTGAGATGATTTCACAGAACACAAAGAAGTTTCTCAGAAGGCTTCTTTCTCTTTGTTATCGGAGGATATTTCCTTTGGACTATAGTCTTAAAAGGGATGCGAAATATCTGTTCTCAGATTCCACAGAAATAAGGCTAGCAAAGAGATCCACGAAATACACATGTAACTCTTTGAGATGAATTAACAGAACACTAAGCAGTTTCTCAGAAAGCTTCTTTCCAGATTTCATCTGAGGATATTTCCTTTTTCACCATAGCCCTCTATGGGCTTCCAAATATCACTTTGCCAATTCCACAAGAACTGTCTTAGCGAAAGGCTTCTTGAGGGGAAACCTGTAACTCTGTGAGATGATTTCACAGAACACAAAGAAGTTTCTCAGAAAGCTTCTTTCTCTTTGTTATAGGAGGATATTTCCTTTGGCCCTATAGTCTTCAAAGGGATCCGAAATATCTGTTCTCAGATTCCATAGAAATAAGGCTAGCAAAGAGATCCACGAAATACACATGTAACTCTGTGAGATGAATTAACAGAACACTAAGCAGTTTCTCAGAAAGCTTCTTTCCAGATTTCATCTGAGGATATTTCCTTTTTCACCATAGCCCTCTATGGGCTTCCAAATATCACTTTGCCAATTCCACAAGAACTGTCTTAGCGAAAGGCTTCTTGAGGGGAAAGCTGTAACTCTGTGAGATGATTTCACAGAACACAAAGAAATTTCTCAGAAATTTTCTTTCTCTTTGTTATCGGAGGATATTTCCTTTGGCCCTATAGTCTTGAAAGGGATCCGAAATCTCTGTTCTCAGATTCCACAGAAATAAGGCTAGCAAAGAGATCCACGAAACACACATGTAACTCTTTGAGATGAATTCACAGAACACTAAGCAGTATCTCAGAAAGCCTCTTTCCAGATTCCATCTGAGAATATTTCCTTTTTCACCATAGCCCTCTATGGGATACCTAATATCACTTTGCCAATTCCACAAGAACTGTCTTAATGAAAGCTTCTTGAGGGGAAAGCTGTAACTCTGTGAGAAGATTTCACATAACACCAAGAAGTTTCTCAGAAAGCTTCTTTCTCTTTGTTATCGGAGGATATTTCCTTTGGACTATAGTCTTCAAAGGGATCCGAAATATCTGTTCTCAGATTCCACAGAAATAAGGCTAGCAAAGAGATCCACGAAATACACATGTAACTCTGTGAGATGAATTAACAGAACACTAGCAGTTTCTCAGAAAGCTTCTTTCCAGATTTCATCTGAGGATATTTCCCTTTTCACCATAGCCCTCTATGGGCTTCCAAATATCACTTTGCCAATTCCACAAGAACTGTCTTAGCGAAAGGCTTCTTGTGGGGGAAGCTGTAACTCTGTGAGATGATTTCACAGAACACAAAGAAGTTTCTCAGAAAGCTTCTTTCTCTTTGTTATCGGAGGATATTTCCTTTGGCCCTAAAGTCTTCAAAGGTATCCGAAATATCTGTTCTCAGATTCCACAGAAATAAGGCTAGCAAAGAGATCCACGAAATACACATGTAACTCTGTGAGATGAATTAACAGAACACTAAGCAGTTTCTCAGAAAGCTTCTTTCCAGACTTCATCTTAGGTTATTTCCTTTTTCACCATAGCCCTCTAAGGGCTTCCAAATATCACTTTGCCAATTCCACAAGAACTGTCTTAACGAAAGGCTTCTTGAGTGGAAAGCTGTAATTCTGTGAGATGATTTCACAGAACACAAAGAAGTTTCTCAGAAAGCTTCTTTCTCTTTGTTATCGGAGGATATTTCCTGTGGCCCTATAGTCTTCAAAGGGATGCGAAATATCTGTTCTCAGATTCCACAGAAATAAGGCTAGCAAAGAGATCCACGAAATACACATGTAACTCTGTGAGATGAATTAACAGAACACTAAGCAGTTTCTCAGAAAGCTTCTTTCCAGATTTCATCTGAGGATATTTCCTTTTTCACCATAGCCCTCTATGGGCTTCCAAGTATCACTTTGCCAATTCCACAAGAACTGTCTTAGCGAAAGGCTTCTTGAGGGGAAAGCTGTAACTCTGTGAGATGATTTCACAGAACACAAAGAAGTTTCTCAGAAAGCTTCTTTCTCTTTGTTATCGGAGGATATTTCCTGTGGCCCTATAATCTTCAAAGGGATCCAAAATATCTGTTCTCAGATTCCACAGAAATAAGGCTAGCAAAGAGATCCACGAAATACACATGTAACTCTGTGAGATGAATTAACAGAACACTAAGCAGTTTCTCAGAAAGCTTCTTTCCAGATTTCATCTGAGGATATTTCCTTTTTCACCATAGCCCTCTATGGGCTTCCAAATATCACTTTGCCAATTCCACAAGAACTGTCTTAGCGAAAAACTTCTTGAGGGGAAAGCTGTAACTCTGTGAGATGATTTCACAGAACACAAAGAAGTTTCTCAGAAAGCTTCTTTCTCTTTGTTATCGGAGGATATTTCCTTTGCCCCTATAGTCTTCAAAGGGATGCGAAATATCTGTTCTCAGATTCCACAGAAATAAGGCTAGCAAAGAGATCCACGAAATACACATGTAACTCTGTGAGATGAATTAACAGAACACTAAGCAGTTTCTCAGAAAGCTTCTTTCCAGATTTCATCTGAGGATATTTCCTTTTTCACCATAGCCCTCTATGGGCTTCCAAGTATCACTTTGCCAATTCCACAAGAACTGTCTTAGCGAAAGGCTTCTTGAGCGGAAAGCTGTAACTCTGTGAGATGATTTCACGGAACACAAAGAAGTTTCTCAGAAAGCTTCTTTCTCTTTGTTATCGGAGGATATTTCCTGTGACCCTATAGTCTTCAGGGGGATCCGAAATCTCTGTTCTCAGATTCCACAGAAATAAGGCTAGCAAAGAGATCCACGAAATACACATGTAACTCTGTGAGATGAATTCACAGAACACTAAGCAGTTTCAGCTTCTTTCCAGATTTCATCTGAGGATATTTCCTTTTTCACCATAGCCCTCTATGGGCTTCCAAATATCACTTTGCCAATTCCACAAGAACTGTCTTAGCGAAAGGCTTCTTGAGGGGAAAGCTGTAACTCTGTGAGATGATTTCACAGAACACAAAGAAGTTTCTCAGAAACCTTCTT
Organism: Macaca nemestrina; assembly: GCF_043159975.1. Lineage (NCBI taxonomy): Eukaryota > Metazoa > Chordata > Mammalia > Primates > Cercopithecidae > Macaca > Macaca nemestrina. The sequence continues at coordinate 56,328,741 of NC_092140.1, forward strand.
TCTCTTTGTTATCGGAGGATATTTCCTTTGGCCATATAGTCTTCAAAGGGATCCGAAATATCTGTTCTCAGATTCCACAGAAATAAGGCTAGCAAAGAGATCCACGAAATACACATGTAACTCTGTGAGATGAATTCACAGAACACTAAGCAGTTTCTCAGAAAGCTTCTTTCCAGATTTCATCTGAGGATATTTCCTTTTACACCATAGCCCTCTATGGGCTTCCAAATATCACTTTGCCAATTCCACAAGAACTGTCTTAGCGAAAGGCTTCTTGAGGGGAAAGCTGTAACTCTGTGAGATGATTTCACAGAACAGAAAGAAGTTTCTCAGAAAGCTTCTTTCTCTTTGTTATCGGAGGATATTTCCTTCGGCCCTATAGTCTTCAAAGGGATCCGAAACATCTGTTCTCAGATTACACAGAAATAAGGCTAGCAAAGAGATCCACGAAATACACTTGTAACTCTGTGAGATGAATTCACAGAACACTAAGCAGTTTCTCAGAAAGCTTCTTTCCAGATTTCATCTGAGGATATTTCCTTTTTCACCATAGCCCTCTATGGGCTTCCAAATATCACTTTGCCAATTCCACAAGAACTGTCTTAGCGAAAGGCTTCTTGAGGGGCAAGCTGTAACTCTGTGAGATGATTTCACAGAACACAAAGAAGTTTCTCAGAAAGCTTCTTTCTCTTTGTTATTGGAAGATATTTTCTTTGGCCCTATAGTCTTCACAGGGATCCGAAATATCTGTTCTCAGATTCCACAGAAATAAGGCTAGCAAAGAGATCCACGAAATACACATGTAACTCTGTGAGATGAATTCACAGAACACTAAGCAGTTTCTCAGAAAGCTTCTTTCCAGATTTCATTTGAGGATATTTCCTTTTTCACCATAGCCCTCTATGGGCTTCCAAATATCACTTTGCCAATTCCACAAGAACTGTCTTAGCGAAAGGCTTCTTGAGGGGAAAGCTGTAACTCTGTGAGACCATTTCACAGAACACAAAGAAATTTCTCAGAAAGCTTCTTTCTCTTTGTTATCGGAGGATATTTCCTTTGGCCCTATAGTCTTCAAAGGGATCCGAAATCTCTGTTCTCAGATTCCACAGAAATAAGGCTAGCAAAGAGATCCACGAAATACACATGTAACTCTGTGAGATGAATTCACAGAACACTAAGCAGTTTCTCAGAAAGCTTCTTTCCAGTTTTCATCTGAGGATATTTCCTTTTTCACCATAGCCCTCTTTGGGCTTCCAAGTATCACTTTGCCAATTCCACAAGAACTGTCTTAGCGAAAGGCTTCTTGAGGGGAAAACTGTAACTCTGTGAGATGATTTCACAGAACACAAAGAAGTTTCTCAGAAAGCTTCTTTCTCTTTGTTATCGGAGGATATTTCCTTTGGCCCTGTAGTCTTCAAAGGGATCCGAAATATCTGTTCTCAGATTTCACAGAAATAAGGCTAGCAAAGAGATCCACGAAATACACATGTAACTCTGTGAGATGAATTCACAGAACAGTAAGCAGTTTCTCAGAAAGCTTCTTTCCAGATTTCATCTGAGGATATTTCCTTTTTCACCATAGCCCTCTATGGGCTTCCAAATATCACTTTGCCAATTCCACAAGAACTGTCTTAGCGAAAGGCTTCTTGAGGGGAAAGCTGTAACTCTGTGAGATCATTTCACAGAACACAAAGAAATTTCTCAGAAAGCTTCTTTCTCGTTGTTATCGGAGGATATTTCCTTTGGCCCTATAGTCTTCAAAGGGATCCGAAATCTCTGTTCTCAGATTCCACAGAAATAAGGCTAGCAAAGAGATCCACGAAATACACCTGTAACTCTGTGAGATGAATTCACAGAACACTAAGCAGTTTCTCAGAAAGCTTCTTTCCAGATTTCATCTGAGGATATTTCCTTTTTCACCATAGCCCTCTATGGGCTTCCAAATATCACTTTGCCAATTCCACAAGAACTGTCTTAGCGAAAGGCTTCTTGAGGGGCAAGCTGTAACTCTGTGAGATGATTTCACAGAACACAAAGAAGTTTCTCAGAAAGCTTCTTTCTCTTTGTTATCGGAAGATATTTTCTTTGGCCCTATAGTCTTCACAGGGATGCGAAATATCTGTTCTCAGATTCCACAGAAATAAGGCTAGCAAAGAGATCCAAGAAATACACATGTAACTCTTTGAGTTGAATTAACAGAACACTAAGCAGTTTCTCAGAAAGCTTCTTTCCAGTTTTCATCTGAGGATATTTCCTTTTTCACCATAGCCCTCTAAGGGCTTCCAAATATCACTTTGCCAATTCCACAAGAAGTGTCTTAGCGAAAGGCTTCTTCAGGGGAAAGCTGTAACTGTGTGAGATGATTTCACAGAACACAAAGAAGTTTCTCAGAAAGATACTTTCTCTTTGTTATCGGAGGATATTTCCTGTGGCCCTATAGTCTTCAAAGGGATCCGAAATATCTGTTCTCAGATTCCACAGAAATAAGGCTAGCAAAGAGATCCACGAAATACACTTGTAACTCTGTGAGATGAATTCACAGAACACTAAGCAGTTTCTCAGAAAGCTTCTTTCCAGATTTCATCTGAGGATATTTCCTTTTTCACCATAGCCCTCTATGGGCTTCCAAATATCACTTTGCCAATTCCACAAGAACTGTCTTAGCGAAAGGCTTCTTGAGGGGAAAGCTGTAACTCTGTGAGATGATTTCACAGAACACAAAGAAGTTTCTCAGAAAGATTCTTTCTCTTTGTTATCGGAGGATATTTCCTTTGGCCCTATAGTCTTCAAAGGGATCTGATATATCTGTTCTCAGATTCCACAGAAATAAGGCTAGCAAAGAGATCCACGAAATACACATGTAACTCTGTGAGATGAATTCACAGAACACTAAGCAGTTTCAGCTTCTTTCCAGATTTCATCTGAGGATATTTCCTTTTTCACCGTAGCCCTCTATGAGCTTCCAAATATCACTTTGCCAATTCCACAAGAACTTTCTTAGCGAAAGGCTTCTTGAGGGGAAAGCTGTAACTCTGTGAGATGATTTCACAGAACATAAAGAAGTTTCTCTGAAACCTTCTTTCTCTTTGTTATCGGAGGATATTTCCTTTGGCCATATAGTCTTCAAAGGGATCCGAAATATCTGTTCTCAGATTCCACAGAAATAAGGCTAGCAAAGAGATCCACGAAACACATGTAACTCTGTGAAATGAATTCACAGAACACTAAGCAGTTTCTCAGAAAGCTTCTTTCCAGATTTCATCTGAGGATATTTCCTTTTTCACCATAGCCCTCTATGGGCTTCCAAATATCACTTTGCCGATTCCACAAGAACTGTCTTAGCGAAAGGCTTCTTGACGGGAAAGCTGTAACTCTGTGAGATGATTTCACAGAACACAAAGAAGTTTCTCAGAAAGCTTCTTTCTCTTTGTTATCGGAGGATATTTCCTTTGGCCCTATAGTCTTCAAAGGGATCCGAAATATCTGTTCTCAGATTCCACAGAAATAAGGCTAGCAAAGAGATCCACGAAACACACATGTAATTCCTTGAGATGAATTCACAGAACACTAAGCAGTTTCTCAGAAAGCTTCTTTCCAGATTTCATCTGAGGATATTTCCTTTTTCACCATAGCCCTCTATGGGCTTCCAAATATCACTTTGCCAATTCTCCAAGAACTGTCTTAGCGAAAGGCTTCTTGAGGGGGAAGCTGTAACTCTGTGAGATGATTTCACAGAACACAAAGAAGTTTCTCAGAAAGATTCTTTCTCTTTGTTATCGGAGGATATTTCCTTTGGCCCTATAGTCTTCAAAGGGATCTGAAATATCTGTTCTCAGATTCCACAGAAATAAGGCTAGCAAAGAGATCCACGAAATACACATGTAACTCTGTGAGATGAATTCACAGAACAGTAAGCAGTTTCTCAGAAAGCTTCTTTCCAGATTTCATTTGAGGATATTTCCTTTTTCACCATAGCCCTCTATGGGCTTCCAAATATCACTTTGCCAATTCCACAAGAACTATCTTAGCGAAAGGCTTCTTGAGGGGAAAGCTGTAACTCTGTGAGACCATTTCACAGAACACAAAGAAATTTCTCAGAAAGCTTCTTTCTCTTTGTTATCGGAGGATATTTCCTTTGGCCCTATAGTCTTCAAAGGGATCCGAAATCTCTGTTCTCAGATTCCACAGAAATAAGGCTAGCAAAGAGATCCACGAAATACACATGTAACTCTTTGAGTTGAATTAACAGAACACTAAGCAGTTTCTCAGAAAGCTTCTTTCCAGTTTTCATCTGAGGATATTTCCTTTTTCACCATAGCCCTCTAAGGGCTTCCAAATATCACTTTGCCAATTCCACAAGAAGTGTCTTAGCGAAAGGCTTCTTGAGGGGAAAGCTGTAACTGTGTGAGATGATTTCACAGAACACAAAGAAGTTTCTCAGAAAGCTTCTTTCTCTTTGTTATCGGAGGATATTTCCTTTGGCCCTATACTCTTCAAAGGGATCCGAAATATCTGTTTTCAGATTCCACAGAAATAAGGCTAGCAAAGAGATCCACGAAATACACATGTAACTCTGTGAGATGAATTCACAGAACACTAAGCAGTTTCTCAGAAAGCTTCTGTCCAGATTTCATCTGAGGATATTTCCTTTTTCACCATAGCCCTCTATGGGATTCCAAATATCACTTTGCCAATTCCACAAGAACTGTCTTAGCGAAAGGCTTCTTGAGGGAAAAGCTGTAACTCTGTGAGATGATTTCACAGAACACAAAGAAGTTTCTCAGAAAGCTTCTTTCTCTTTGTTATCGGAGGATATTTCCTTTGGCCCTATAGTCTTCAAAGGGATCCGATATATCTGTTCTCAGATTCCACAGAAATAAGGCTAGCAAAGAGATCCACGAAATACACAAGTAACTCTGTGAGATGAATTCACAGAACACTAAGCAGTTTCAGCTTCTTTCCAGATTTCATCTGAGGATATTTCCTTTTTCACCATAGCCCTCTATGAGCTTCCAAATATCACTTTGCCAATTCCACAAGAACTGTCTTAGCGAAAGGCTTCTTGAGGGGAAAGCTGTAACTCTGTGAGATGATTTCACAGAACACAAAGAAGTTTCTCTGAAAGCTTCTTTCTCTTTGTTATCGGAGGATATTTCCTTTGGCCATATAGTCTTCAAAGGGATCCGAAATATCTGTTCTCAGATTCCACAGAAATAAGGCTAGCAAAGAGATCCACGAAACACATGTAACTCTGTGAGATGAATTCACAGAACACTAAGCAGTTTCTCAGAAAGCTTCTTTCCAGATTTCATCTGAGGATATTTCCTTTTTCACCATAGCCCTCTATGGGCTTCCAAATATCACTTTGCCAATTCCATAAGAACTGTCTTAGCGAAAGGCTTCTTGAGGGGAAAGCTGTAACTCTGTGAGACCATTTCACAGAACACAAAGAAATTTCTCAGAAAGCTTCTTTCTCTTTGTTATCGGAGGATATTTCCTTTGGCCCTATAGTCTTCAAAGGGATCCGAAATATCTGTTCTCAGATTCCACAGAAATAAGGCTAGCAAAGAGATCCACGAAACACATGTAACTCTGTGAAATGAATTCACAGAACACTAAGCAGTTTCTCAGAAAGCTTCTTTCCAGATTTCATCTGAGGATATTTCCTTTTTCACCATAGCCCTCTATGGGCTTCCAAATATCACTTTGCCGATTCCACAAGAACTGTCTTAGCGAAAGGCTTCTTGACGGGAAAGCTGTAACTCTGTGAGATGATTTCACAGAACACAAAGAAGTTTCTCAGAAAGCTTTTTTCTCTTTGTTATCGGAGGATATTTCCTTTGGCCCTATAGTCTTCAAAGGGATCCGAAATATCTGTTCTCAGATTCCACAGAAATAAGGCTAGCAAAGAGATCCACGAAACACACATGTAATTCCTTGAGATGAATTCACAGAACACTAAGCAGTTTCTCAGAAAGCTTCTTTCCAGATTTCATCTGAGGAAATTTCCTTTTTCACCATAGCCCTCTATGGGCTTCCAAATATCACTTTGCCAATTCTCCAAGAACTGTCTTAGCGAAAGGCTTCTTGAGGGGGATGCTGTAACTCTGTGAGATGATTTCACAGAACACAAAGAAGTTTCTCAGAAAGATTCTTTCTCTTTGTTATCGGAGGATATTTCCTTTGGCCCTATAGTCTTCAAAGGGATCCGAAATATCTGTTCTCAGATTCCACAGAAATAAGGCTAGCAAAGAGATCCACGAAATACACATGTAACTCTGTGAGATGAATTCACAGAACAGTAAGCAGTTTCTCAGAAAGCTTCTTTCCAGATTTCATTTGAGGATATTTCCTTTTTCACCATAGCCCTCTATGGGCTTCCAAATATCACTTTGCCAATTCCACAAGAACTATCTTAGCGAAAGGCTTCTTGAGGGGAAAGCTGTAACTCTGTGAGACCATTTCACAGAACACAAAGAAATTTCTCAGAAAGCTTCTTTCTCTTTGTTATCGGAGGATATTTCCTTTGGCCCTATAGTCTTCAAAGGGATCCGAAATCTCTGTTCTCAGATTCCACAGAAATAAGGCTAGCAAAGAGATCCACGAAATACACATGTAACTCTTTGAGTTGAATTAACAGAACACTAAGCAGTTTCTCAGAAAGCTTCTTTCCAGTTTTCATCTGAGGATATTTCCTTTTTCACCATAGCCCTCTAAGGGCTTCCAAATATCACTTTGCCAATTCCACAAGAAGTGTCTTAGCGAAAGGCTTCTTGAGGGGAAAGCTGTAACTGTGTGAGATGATTTCACAGAACACAAAGAAGTTTCTCAGAAAGCTTCTTTCTCTTTGTTATCGGAGGATATTTCCTTTGGCCCTATACTCTTCAAAGGGATCCGAAATATCTGTTTTCAGATTCCACAGAAATAAGGCTAGCAAAGAGATCCACGAAATACACATGTAACTCTGTGAGATGAATTCACAGAACACTAAGCAGTTTCTCAGAAAGCTTCTGTCCAGATTTCATCTGAGGATATTTCCTTTTTCACCATAGCCCTCTATGGGATTCCAAATATCACTTTGCCAATTCCACAAGAACTGTCTTAGCGAAAGGCTTCTTGAGGGAAAAGCTGTAACTCTGTGAGATGATTTCACAGAACACAAAGAAGTTTCTCAGAAAGCTTCTTTCTCTTTGTTATCGGAGGATATTTCCTTTGGCCCTATAGTCTTCAAAGGGATCCGATATATCTGTTCTCAGATTCCACAGAAATAAGGCTAGCAAAGAGATCCACGAAATACACAAGTAACTCTGTGAGATGAATTCACAGAACACTAAGCAGTTTCAGCTTCTTTCCAGATTTCATCTGAGGATATTTCCTTTTTCACCATAGCCCTCTATGAGCTTCCAAATATCACTTTGCCAATTCCACAAGAACTGTCTTAGCGAAAGGCTTCTTGAGGGGAAAGCTGTAACTCTGTGAGATGATTTCACAGAACACAAAGAAGTTTCTCTGAAAGCTTCTTTCTCTTTGTTATCGGAGGATATTTCCTTTGGCCATATAGTCTTCAAAGGGATCCGAAATATCTGTTCTCAGATTCCACAGAAATAAGGCTAGCAAAGAGATCCACGAAACACATGTAACTCTGTGAGATGAATTCACAGAACACTAAGCAGTTTCTCAGAAAGCTTCTTTCCAGATTTCATCTGAGGATATTTCCTTTTTCACCATAGCCCTCTATGGGCTTCCAAATATCACTTTGCCAATTCCATAAGAACTGTCTTAGCGAAAGGCTTCTTGAGGGGAAAGCTGTAACTCTGTGAGACCATTTCACAGAACACAAAGAAATTTCTCAGAAAGCTTCTTTCTCTTTGTTATCGGAGGATATTTCCTTTGGCCCTATAGTCTTCAAAGGGATCCGAAATATCTGTTCTCAGATTCCACAGAAATAAGGCTAGCAAAGAGATCCACGAAACACATGTAACTCTGTGAAATGAATTCACAGAACACTAAGCAGTTTCTCAGAAAGCTTCTTTCCAGATTTCATCTGAGGATATTTCCTTTTTCACCATAGCCCTCTATGGGCTTCCAAATATCACTTTGCCGATTCCACAAGAACTGTCTTAGCGAAAGGCTTCTTGACGGGAAAGCTGTAACTCTGTGAGATGATTTCACAGAACACAAAGAAGTTTCTCAGAAAGCTTTTTTCTCTTTGTTATCGGAGGATATTTCCTTTGGCCCTATAGTCTTCAAAGGGATCCGAAATATCTGTTCTCAGATTCCACAGAAATAAGGCTAGCAAAGAGATCCACGAAACACACATGTAATTCCTTGAGATGAATTCACAGAACACTAAGCAGTTTCTCAGAAAGCTTCTTTCCAGATTTCATCTGAGGAAATTTCCTTTTTCACCATAGCCCTCTATGGGCTTCCAAATATCACTTTGCCAATTCTCCAAGAACTGTCTTAGCGAAAGGCTTCTTGAGGGGGATGCTGTAACTCTGTGAGATGATTTCACAGAACACAAAGAAGTTTCTCAGAAAGATTCTTTCTCTTTGTTATCGGAGGATATTTCCTTTGGCCCTATAGTCTTCAAAGGGATCCGAAATATCTGTTCTCAGATTCCACAGAAATAAGGCTAGCAAAGAGATCCACGAAATACACATGTAACTCTGTGAGATGAATTCACAGAACAGTAAGCAGTTTCTCAGAAAGCTTCTTTCCAGATTTCATTTGAGGATATTTCCTTTTTCACCATAGCCCTCTATGGGCTTCCAAATATCACTTTGCCAATTCCACAAGAACTATCTTAGCGAAAGGCTTCTTGAGGGGAAAGCTGTAACTCTGTGAGACCATTTCACAGAACACAAAGAAATTTCTCAGAAAGCTTCTTTCTCTTTGTTATCGGAGGATATTTCCTTTGGCCCTATAGTCTTCAAAGGGATGCGAAATATCTGTTCTCAGATTCCACAGAAATAAGGCTAGCAAAGAGATCCACGAAATACACATGTAACTCTTTGAGTTGAATTAACAGAACACTAAGCAGTTTCTCAGAAAGCTTCTTTCCAGTTTTCATCTGAGGATATTTCCTTTTTCACCATAGCCCTCTAAGGGCTTCCAAATATCACTTTGCCAATTCCACAAGAAGTGTCTTAGCGAAAGGCTTCTTGAGGGGAAAGCTGTAACTGTGTGAGATGATTTCACAGAACACAAAGAAGTTTCTCAGAAAGCTTCTTTCTCTTTGTTATCGGAGGATATTTCCTTTGGCCCTATACTCTTCAAAGGGATCCGAAATATCTGTTCTCAGATTCCACAGAAATAAGGCTAGCAAAGAGATCCACGAAATACACATGTAACTCTGTGAGATGAATTCACAGAACACTAAGCAGTTTCTCAGAAAGCTTCTTTCCAGATTTCATCTGAGGATATTTCCTTTTTCACCATAGCCCTCTATGGGATTCCAAATATCACTTTGCCAATTCCACAAGAACTGTCTTAGCGAAAGGCTTCTTGAGGGGAAAGCTGTAACTCTGTGAGATGATTTCACAGAACACAAAGAAGTTTCTCAGAAAGCTTCTTTCTCTTTGTTATCGGAGGATATTTCCTTTGGCCCTATAGTCTTCAAAGGGATCCGATATATCTGTTCTCAGATTCCACAGAAATAAGGCTAGCAAAGAGATCCAAGAAATACACAAGTAACTCTGTGAGATGAATTCACAGAACACTAAGCAGTTTCAGCTTCTTTCCAGATTTCATCTGAGGATATTTCCTTTTTCACCATAGCCCTCTATGAGCTTCCAAATATCACTTTGCCAATTCCACAAGAACTGTCTTAGCGAAAGGCTTCTTGAGGGGAAAGCTGTAACTCTGTGAGATGATTTCACAGAACACAAAGAAGTTTCTCAGAAAGCTTCTTTCTCTTTGTTATCGGAGGATATTTCCTTTGGCCCTGTAGTCTTCAAAGGGATCCGAAATATCTGTTCTCAGATTTCACAGAAATAAGGCTAGCAAAGAGATCCACGAAATACACATGTAACTCTGTGAGATGAATTCACAGAACAGTAAGCAGTTTCTCAGAAAGCTTCTTTCCAGATTTCATCTGAGGATATTTCCTTTTTCACCATAGCCCTCTATGGGCTTCCAAATATCACTTTGCCAATTCCACAAGAACTGTCTTAGCGAAAGGCTTCTTGAGGGGAAAGCTGTAACTCTGTGAGATCATTTCACAGAACACAAAGAAATTTCTCAGAAAGCTTCTTTCTCGTTGTTATCGGAGGATATTTCCTTTGGCCCTATAGTCTTCAAAGGGATCCGAAATCTCTGTTCTCAGATTCCACAGAAATAAGGCTAGCAAAGAGATCCACGAAATACACCTGTAACTCTGTGAGATGAATTCACAGAACACTAAGCAGTTTCTCAGAAAGCTTCTTTCCAGATTTCATCTGAGGATATTTCCTTTTTCACCATAGCCCTCTATGGGATTCCAAATATCACTTTGCCAATTCCACAAGAACTGTCTTAGCGAAAGGCTTCTTGAGGGGAAAGCTGTAACTCTGTGAGATGATTTCACAGAACACAAAGAAGTTTCTCAGAAAGCTTCTTTCTCTTTGTTATCGGAAGATATTTTCTTTGGCCGTATAGTCTTCACAGGGATGCGAAATATCTGTTCTCAGATTCCACAGAAATAAGGCTAGCAAAGAGATCCAAGAAATACACATGTAACTCTTTGAGTTGAATTAACAGAACACTAAGCAGTTTCTCAGAAAGCTTCTTTCCAGTTTTCATCTGAGGATATTTCCTTTTTCACCATAGCCCTCTAAGGGCTTCCAAATATCACTTTGCCAATTCCACAAGAAGTGTCTCAGCGAAAGGCTTCTTCAGGGGAAAGCTGTAACTGTGTGAGATGATTTCACAGAACACAAAGAAGTTTCTCAGAAAGATTCTTTCTCTTTGTTATCGGAGGATATTTCCTGTGGCCCTATAGTCTTCAAAGGGATCCGAAATATCTGTTCTCAGATTCCACAGAAATAAGGCTAGCAAAGAGATCCACGAAATACACTTGTAACTCTGTGAGATGAATTCACAGAACACTAAGCAGTTTCTCAGAAAGCTTCTTTCCAGATTTCATCTGAGGATATTTCCTTTTTCACCATAGCCCTCTATGGGCTTCCAAATATCACTTTGCCAATTCCACAAGAACTGTCTTAGCGAAAGGCTTCTTGAGGGGAAAGCTGTAACTCTGTGAGATGATTTCACAGAACACAAAGAAGTTTCTCAGAAAGATTCTTTCTCTTTGTTATCGGAGGATATTTCCTTTGGCCCTATAGTCTTCAAAGGGATCTGATATATCTGTTCTCAGATTCCACAGAAATAAGGCTAGCAAAGAGATCCACGAAATACACATGTAACTCTGTGAGATGAATTCACAGAACACTAAGCAGTTTCAGCTTCTTTCCAGATTTCATCTGAGGATATTTCCTTTTTCACCGTAGCCCTCTATGAGCTTCCAAATATCACTTTGCCAATTCCACAAGAACTTTCTTAGCGAAAGGCTTCTTGAGGGGAAAGCTGTAACTCTGTGAGATGATTTCACAGAACATAAAGAAGTTTCTCTGAAACCTTCTTTCTCTTTGTTATCGGAGGATATTTCCTTTGGCCATATAGTCTTCAAAGGGATCCGAAATATCTGTTCTCAGATTCCACAGAAATAAGGCTAGCAAAGAGATCCACGAAATACACTTGTAACTCTGTGAAATGAATTCACAGAACACTAAGCAGTTTCTCAGAAAGCTTCTTTCCAGATTTCATCTGAGGATATTTCCTTTTTCACCATAGCCCTCTATGGGCTTCCAAATATCACTTTGCCGATTCCACAAGAACTGTCTTAGCGAAAGGCTTCTTGACGGGAAAGCTGTAACTCTGTGAGATGATTTCACAGAACACAAAGAAGTTTCTCAGAAAGCTTCTTTCTCTTTGTTATCGGAGGATATTTCCTTTGGCCCTATAGTCTTCAAAGGGATCCGAAATATCTGTTCTCAGATTCCACAGAAATAAGGCTAGCAAAGAGATCCACGAAACACACATGTAATTCCTTGAGATGAATTCACAGAACACTAAGCAGTTTCTCAGAAAGCTTCTTTCCAGATTTCATCTGAGGATATTTCCTTTTTCACCATAGCCCTCTATGGGCTTCCAAATATCACTTTGCCAATTCTCCAAGAACTGTCTTAGCGAAAGGCTTCTTGAGGGGGAAGCTGTAACTCTGTGAGATGATTTCACAGAACACAAAGAAGTTTCTCAGAAAGATTCTTTCTCTTTGTTATCGGAGGATATTTCCTTTGGCCCTATAGTCTTCAAAGGGATCCGAAATATCTGTTCTCAGATTCCACAGAAATAAGGCTAGCAAAGAGATCCACGAAATACACATGTAACTCTGTGAGATGAATTCACAGAACAGTAAGCAGTTTCTCAGAAAGCTTCTTTCCAGATTTCATTTGAGGATATTTCCTTTTTCACCATAGCCCTCTATGGGCTTCCAAATATCACTTTGCCAATTCCACAAGAACTATCTTAGCGAAAGGCTTCTTGAGGGGAAAGCTGTAACTCTGTGAGACCATTTCACAGAACAGAAAGAAATTTCTCAGAAAGCTTCTTTCTCTTTGTTATCGGAGGATATTTCCTTTGGCCCTATAGTCTTCAAAGGGATCCGAAATCTCTGTTCTCAGATTCCACAGAAATAAGGCTAGCAAAGAGATCCACGAAATACACATGTAACTCTTTGAGTTGAATTAACAGAACACTAAGCAGTTTCTCAGAAAGCTTCTTTCCAGTTTTCATCTGAGGATATTTCCTTTTTCACCATAGCCCTCTAAGGGCTTCCAAATATCACTTTGCCAATTCCACAAGAAGTGTCTTAGCGAAAGGCTTCTTGAGGGGAAAGCTGTAACTGTGTGAGATGATTTCACAGAACACAAAGAAGTTTCTCAGAAAGCTTCTTTCTCTTTGTTATCGGAGGATATTTCCTTTGGCCCTATACTCTTCAAAGGGATCCGAAATATCTGTTCTCAGATTCCACAGAAATAAGGCTAGCAAAGAGATCCACGAAATACACATGTAACTCTGTGAGATGAATTCACAGAACACTAAGCAGTTTCTCAGAAAGCTTCTTTCCAGATTTCATCTGAGGATATTTCCTTTTTCACCATAGCCCTCTATGGGATTCCAAATATCACTTTGCCAATTCCACAAGAACTGTCTTAGCGAAAGGCTTCTTGAGGGGAAAGCTGTAACTCTGTGAGATGATTTCACAGAACACAAAGAAGTTTCTCAGAAAGCTTCTTTCTCTTTGTTATCGGAGGATATTTCCTTTGGCCCTATAGTCTTCAAAGGGATCCGATATATCTGTTCTCAGATTCCACAGAAATAAGGCTAGCAAAGAGATCCACGAAATACACAAGTAACTCTGTGAGATGAATTCACAGAACACTAAGCAGTTTCAGCTTCTTTCCAGATTTCATCTGAGGATCTTTCCTTTTTCACCATAGCCCTCTATGAGCTTCCAAATATCACTTTGCCAATTCCACAAGAACTGTCTTAGCGAAAGGCTTCTTGAGGGGAAAGCTGTAACTCTGTGAGATGATTTCACAGAACACAAAGAAGTTTCTCTGAAAGCTTCTTTCTCTTTGTTATCGGAGGATATTTCCTTTGGCCCTGTAGTCTTCAAAGGGATCCGAAATATCTGTTCTCAGATTCCACAGAAATAAGGCTAGCAAAGAGATCCACGAAACACATGTAACTCTGTGAGATGAATTCACAGAACACTAAGCAGTTTCTCAGAAAGCTTCTTTCCAGATTTCATCTGAGGATATTTCCTTTTTCACCATAGCCCTCTATGGGCTTCCAAATTTCACTTTGCCGATTCCACAAGAACTGGCTTAGCGAAAGGCTTCTTGACGGGAAAGCTGTAACTCTGTGAGATGATTTCACAGAACACAAAGGAGTTTCTCAGAAAGCTTCTTTCTCTTTGTTATCGGAGGATATTTGCTTTGGCCCTATAGTCTTCAAAGGGATCCGAAATGTCTGTTCTCAGATTCCACAGAAATAAGGCTAGCAAAGAGATCCACGAAACACACATGTAACTCTTTGAGATGAATTCACAGAACACTAAGCAGTTTCTCAGAAAGCTTTTTTCCAGATTTCATCTGAGGATATTTCCTTTTTCACCATAGCCCTCTATGGGCTTCCAAATATCACTTTGCCAATTCCACAAGAACTGTCTTAGTGAAAGGCTTCTTGACGGGAAAGCTGTAACTCTGTGAGATGATTTGACAGAACACAAAGAAGTTTCTCAGAAAGCTTCTTTCTCTTTGTTATCGGAGGATATTTCCTTTGGCCCTATAGTCTTCAAAGGGATCCGAAATATCTGTTCTCAGATTCCACAGAAATAAGGCTAGCAAAGAGATCCACGAAACACACATGTAATTCCTTGAGATGAATTCACAGAACACTAAGCAGTTTCTCAGAAAGCTTCTTTCCAGGTTTCATCTGAGGATATTTCCTTTTTCACCATAGCCCTCTAAGGGCTTCCAAATATCACTTTGCCAATTCCACAAGAACTGTCTTAGCGAAAGGCTTCTTGAGGGGGAAGCTGTAACTCTGTGAGATGATTTCACAGAACACAAAGAAGTTTCTCAGAAAGCTTCTTTCTCTTTTTTATCGGAGGATATTTCCTTTGGCCCTATAGTCTTCAAAGGGAAGCGAAATATCTGTTCTCAGATTCCACAGAAATAAGGCTAGCAAAGAGATCCACGAAATACACATGTAACTCTGTGAGATGAATTCACAGAACACTAAGCAGTTTCTCAGAAAGCTTCTTTCCAGTTTCCATCTGAGGATATTTCCTTTTTCACCATAGCCCTCTATGGGCTTCCATTATCACTTTGCCAATTCCACAAGAACTGTCTTAGCGAAAGGCTTCTTGAGGGGAAAGCTGTAACTCTGTGAGATGATTTCACAGAACACAAAGAAGTTTCTCAGAAAGCTTCTTTCTCTTTGTTATCGGAGGATATTTTCTTTGGCCCTATAGTCTTCAAAGGGATCCGAAATATCTGTTCTCAGATTCCACAGAAATAAGGCTAGCAAAGAGATCCACGAAATACACATGTAACTCTTTGAGATGAATTAACAGAACACTAAGCAGTTTCTCAGAAAGCTTCTTTCCAGATTTCATCTGAGGATATTTCCTTTTTCACCATAGCCCTCTAAGGGCTTCCAAATATCACTTTGCCAATTCCACAAGAACTGTCTTAGCGAAAGGCTTCTTGAGGGGAAAGCTGTAACTGTGTTAGATGATTTCACAGAACACAAAGAAGTTTCTCAGAAAGCTTCTTTCTGTTTGTTATCGGAGGATATTTCCTTTGGCCCTGTAGTCTTCAAAGGGATCCGGAATATCTGTTCTCAGATTCCACAGAAATAAGGCTAGCAAAGAGATCCACGAAATACACATGTAACTCTGTGAGATGAATTCACAGAACACTAAGCAGTTTCTCAGAAAGCTTCTTTCCAGATTTCATCTGAGGATATTTCCTTTTTCACCATAGCCCTCTATGGGCTTCCAAATATCACTTTGCCAATTCCACAAGTACTGTCTTAGCGAAAGGCTTCTTGAGGGGAAACCTGTAACTCTGTGAGATCATTTCACAGAACACAAAGAAATTTCTCAGAAAGCTTCTTTCTCTTTGTTATCGGAGGATATTTCCTTTGGCCCTATAGTCTTCAAAGTGATCCGAAATCTCTGTTCTCAGATTCCACAGAAATAAGGCTAGCAAAGAGATCCACGAAATACACCTGTAACTCTGTGAGATGAATTCACAGAACACTAAGCAGTTTCTCAGAAAGCTTCTTTCCAGATTTCATCTGAGGATATTTCCTTTTTCACCATAGCCCTCTATGGGCTTCCAAATATCACTTTGCCAATTCCACAAGAACTGTCTTAGCGAAAGGCTTCTTGAGGGGAAAGCTGTAACTCTGTGAGATGATTTCACAGAACACAAAGAAGTTTCTCAGAAGGCTTCTTTCTCTTTGTTATCGGAGGATATTTCCTTTGGACTATAGTCTTAAGAGGGATCCGAAATATCTGTTCTCAGATTCAACAGAAATAAGGCTAGCAAAGAGATCCACGAAATACACATGTAACTGTGTGAGATGAATTTACAGAACACTAAGCAGTTTCTCAGAAAGCTTCTTTCCAGATTTCATCTGAGGATATTTCCTTTTTCAACATAGCCCTCTAACGGCTTCCAAATACCACTTTGCCAATTCCACAGGAACTGTCTTAACGAAAGGCTTCTTGTGTGGAAACTGTAACTCTGTGAGATGATTTCACAGAACACAAAGAAGTTTCTCAGAAAGCTTCTTCCTCTTTGTTATCGGAGGATATTTCCTTTGGCCCTATAGTCTTCAAAGGGATGCGAAATATCTGTTCTCAGATTCCACAGAAATAAGGCTAGCAAAGGGATCCACGAAATACACATGTAACTCTGTGAGATGAATTCACAGAACACTAAGCAGTTTCTCAGAAAGCTTCTTTCCAGATTTCATCTGAGGATATTTCCTTTTTCACCATAGCCCTCTATGGGCTTCCAAGTATCACTTTGCCAATTCCACAAGAATTGTCTTAGCGAAAGGCTTCTTGAGGGGAAAGCTGTAACTCTGTGAGATGATTTCACGGAACACAAAGAAGTTTCTCAGAAAGCTTCTTTCTCTTTGTTATCGGAGGATATTTCCTGTGACCCTATAGTCTTCAGGGGGATACGAAATCTCTGTTCTCAGATTCCACAGAAATAAGGCTAGCAAAGAGATCCACGAAATACACATGTAACTCTGTGAGATGAATTCACAGAACACTAAGCAGTTTCAGCTTCTTTCCAGATTTCATCTGAGGATATTTCCTTTTTCACCATAGCCCTCTATGGGCTTCCAAATATCACTTTGCCAATTCCACAAGAACTGTCTTAGCGAAAGGCTTCTTGAGGGGAAAGCTGTAACTCTGTGAGATGATTTCACAGAACACAAAGAAGTTTCTCAGAAACCTTCTTTCTCTTTGTTATCGGAGGATATTTCCTTTGGCCATATAGTCTTCAAAGGGATCCGAAATCTCTGTTCTCAGATTCCACAGAAATAAGGCTAGCAAAGAGATCCACGAAATACACATGTAACTCTGTGAGATGAATTCACAGAACACTCAGCAGTTTCTCAGAAAGCTTCTTTCCAGATTTCATCTGAGGATATTTCCTTTTTCACCATAGCCCTCTATGGGCTTCCAAATATCACTTTGCCAATTCCACAAGAACTGTCTTAGCGAAAGGCTTCTTGAGGCGAAAGCTGTAACTCTGTGAGATGATTTCACAGAACAGAAAGAAGTTTCTCAGAAAGCTTCTTTCTCTTTGTTATCGGAGGATATTTCCTTCGGCCCTATAGTCTTCAAAGGGATCCGAAACATCTGTTCTCAGATTACACAGAAATAAGGCTAGCAAAGAGATCCACGAAATACACTTGTAACTCTGTGAGATGAATTCACAGAACACTAAGCAGTTTCTCAGAAAGCTTCTTTCCAGATTTCATCTGAGGATATTTCCTTTTATACCATAGCCCTCTATGGGCTTCCAAATATTACTTTGCCAATTCCACAAGAACTGTCTTAGTGAAAGGCTTCTTGAGGGGAAAGCTGTAACTCTGTGAGATGATTTCACAGAACACAAAGAAGTTTCTCAGAAGGCTGATTTCTCTTTGTTATCGGAGGATATTTCCTTTGGATTATAGTCTTTAAAGGGATGCGAAATATCTGTTCTCAGATTCCACAGAAATAAGGCTAGCAAAGAGATCCACGAAATACACATGTAACTCTTTGAGATGAATTAACAGAACACTAAGCAGTTTCTCAGAAAGCTTCTTTCCAGATTTCATCTGAGAATATTTCCTTTTTCACCATAGCCCTCTATGGACTTCCAAATAATACTTTGCCAGTTCCACAAGAACTGTCTTAGCGAAAGGCTTCTTGAGGGGAAAGCTGTAACTCTGTGAGATGATTTCACAGAACACAAAGAAGTTTCTCAGAAAGCTTCTTTCTCTTTGTTATCGGAGGATATTTCCTGTGGCCCTATAGTCTTCAAAGGGATCCAAAATATCTGTTCTCAGATTCCACAGAAATAAGACTAGCAAAGAGATCCACGAAATACACATGTAACTCTGTGTGATGAATTCACAGAACACTAAGCAGTTTCTCAGAAAGCTTCTTTCCAGATTTCATCTGAGGATATTTCCTTTTTCACCATAGCCCTCTATGGGCTTCCAAATATCACTTTGCCGATTCCACAAGAACTGTCTTAGCGAAAGGCTTCTTGAGGGGAAAGCTGTAACTCTGTGAGATGATTTCACAGAACACAAAGAAGTTTCTCAGAAAGCTTCTTTCTCTTTGTTATCGGAGGATATTTCCTTTGGCCCTATAGTCTTCAAAGGGATCTGAAATATCTGTTCTCAGATTCCACAGAAATAAGGCTAGCAAAGAGATCCAGGAAATACACTTGTAACACTTTGAGATGAATTAACAGAACACTAAGCAGTTTCTCAGAAAGCTTCTTTCCAGATTTCATCTGAGGATATTTCCTTTTTCACCATAGCCCTCTATGGGCTTCCAAATATCACTTTGCCAATTCCACAAGAACTGTCTTAGCGAAAGGCTTTTTGAGGGGAAAGCTGTAACTCTGTGAGATGATTTCACAGAACACAAAGAAGTTTCTCAGAAAGCTTCTTTCTCTTTGTTATCGGAGGATATATTCTTTGGCCCTATAGTCTTCAAAGGGATCCGAAATATCTGTTCTCAGATTACACAGAAATAAGGCTAGCAAAGAGATCCACGAAATACACTTGTAACTCTGTGAAATGAATTAACAGAACACTAAGCAGTTTCTCAGAAAGCTTCTTTCCAGATTTCATCTGAGGATATTTCCTTTTTCACCATAGCCCTCTATGGGCTTCCAAATATCACTTTGCCAATTCCCCAAGAACTGTCTTAGCGAAAGGCTTCTTGAGGGGGAAGCTGTAACTCTGTGAGATGATTTCACAGAACACAAAGAAGTTTCTCAGAAAGCTTCTTTCTCTTTGTTATCGGAGGATATTTCCTTTGGCCCTATAGTCTTCAAAGGGAAGCGAAATATCTGTTCTCAGATTCCACAGAAATAAGGCTAGCAAAGAGATCCACGAAATACACATGTAACTCTGTGAGATGAATTCACAGAACACTAAGCAGTTTCTCAGAAAGCTTCTTTCCAGTTTCCATCTGAGGATATTTCCTTTTTCAACATAGCCCTCTATGGGCTTCCAAGTATCACTTTGCCAATTCCACAAGAACTGTCTTAGCGAAAGGCTTCTTGAGGGGAAAGCTGTAACTCTGTGAGATGATTTCACAGAACACAAAGAAGTTTCTCAGAAAGCTTCTTTCTCTTTGTTATCGGAGGATATTTTCTTTGGCCCTATAGTCTTCAAAGGGATCCGAAATATCTGTTCTCAGATTCCACAGAAATAAGGCTAGCAAAGAGATCCACGAAATACACATGTAACTCTTTGAGATGAATTAACAGAACACTAAGCAGTTTCTCAGAAAGCTTCTTTCCAGATTTCATCTGAGGATATTTCCTTTTTCACCATAGCCCTCTAAGGGCTTCCAAATATCACTTTGCCAATTCCACAAGAACTGTCTTAGCGAAAGGCTTCTTGAGGGGAAAGCTGTAACTGTGTTAGATGATTTCACAGAACACAAAGAAGTTTCTCAGAAAGCTTCTTTCTGTTTGTTATCGGAGGATATTTCCTTTGGCCCTGTAGTCTTCAAAGGGATCCGAAATATCTGTTCTCAGATTCCACAGAAATAAGGCTAGCAAAGAGATCCACGAAATACACATGTAACTCTGTGAGATGAATTCACAGAACACTAAGCAGTTTCTCAGAAAGCTTCTTTCCAGATTTCATCTGAGGATATTTCCTTTTTCACCATAGCCCTCTATGGGCTTCCAAATATCACTTTGCCAATTCCACAAGAACTGTCTTAGCGAAAGGCTTCTTGAGGGGAAAGCTGTAACTCTGTGAGATCATTTCACAGAACACAAAGAAATTTCTCAGAAAGCTTCTTTCTCTTTGTTATCGGAGGATATTTCCTTTGGCCCTATAGTCTTCAAAGTGATCCGAAATCTCTGTTCTCAGATTCCACAGAAATAAGGCTAGCAGAGAGATCCACGAAATACACCTGTAACTCTGTGAGATGAATTCACAGAACACTAAGCAGTTTCTCAGAAAGCTTCTTTCCAGATTTCATCTGAGGATATTTCCTTTTTCACCATAGCCCTCTATGGGCTTCCAAATATCACTTTGCCAATTCCACAAGAACTGTCTTAGCGAAAGGCTTCTTGAGGGGAAAGCTGTAACTCTGTGAGATGATTTCACAGAACACAAAGGAGTTTCTCAGAAGGCTTCTTTCTCTTTGTTATCGGAGGATATTTCCTTTGGACTATAGTCTTAAGAGGGATCCGAAATATCTGTTCTCAGATTCAACAGAAATAAGGCTAGCAAAGAGATCCACGAAATACACATGTAACTGTGTGAGATGAATTTACAGAACACTAAGCAGTTTCTCAGAAAGCTTCTTTCCAGATTTCATCTGAGGATATTTCCTTTTTCAACATAGCCCTCTAACGGCTTCCAAATACCACTTTGCCAATTCCACAGGAACTGTCTTAACGAAAGGCTTCTTGTGTGGAAACTGTAACTCTGTGAGATGATTTCACAGAACACAAAGAAGTTTCTCAGAAAGCTTCTTTCTCTTTGTTATCGGAGGATATTTCCTTTGGCCCTATAGTCTTCAAAGGGATGCGAAATATCTGTTCTCAGATTCCACAGAAATAAGGCTAGCAAAGAGATCCACGAAATACACATGTAACTCTGTGAGATGAATTCACAGAACACTAAGCAGTTTCTCAGAAAGCTTCTTTCCAGATTTCATCTGAGGATATTTCCTTTTTCACCATAGCCCTCTATGGGCTTCCAAGTATCACTTTGCCAATTCCACAAGAATTGTCTTAGCGAAAGGCTTCTTGAGGGGAAAGCTGTAACTCTGTGAGATGATTTCACGGAACACAAAGAAGTTTCTCAGAAAGCTTCTTTCTCTTTGTTATCGGAGGATATTTCCTGTGACCCTATAGTCTTCAGGGGGATCCGAAATCTCTGTTCTCAGATTCCACAGAAATAAGGCTAGCAAAGAGATCCACGAAATACACATGTAACTCTGTGAGATGAATTCACAGAACACTAAGCAGTTTCAGCTTCTTTCCAGATTTCATCTGAGGATATTTCCTTTTTCACCATAGCCCTCTATGGGCTTCCAAATATCACTTTGCCAATTCCACAAGAACTGTCTTAGCGAAAGGCTTCTTGAGGGGAAAGCTGTAACTCTGTGAGATGATTTCGCAGAACACAAAGAAGTTTCTCAGAAACCTTCTTTCTCTTTGTTATCGGAGGATATTTCCTTTGGCCATATAGTCTTCAAAGGGATCCGAAATATCTGTTCTCAGATTCCACAGAAATAAGGCTAGCAAAGAGATCCACGAAATACACATGTAACTCTGTGAGATGAATTCACAGAACACTAAGCAGTTTCTCAGAAAGCTTCTTTCCAGATTTCATCTGAGGATATTTCCTTTTACACCATAGCACTCTATGGGCTTCCAAATATCACTTTGCCAATTCCACAAGAACTGTCTTAGCGAAAGGCTTCTTGAGGGGAAAGCTGTAACTCTGTGAGATGATTTCACAGAACAGAAAGAAGTTTCTCAGAAAGCTTCTTTCTCTTTGTTATCGGAGGATATTTCCTTCGGCCCTATAGTCTTCAAAGGGATCCGAAACATCTGTTCTCAGATTACACAGAAATAAGGCTAGCAAAGAGATCCACGAAATACACTTGTAACTCTGTGAGATGAATTCACAGAACACTAAGCAGTTTCTCAGAAAGCTTCTTTCCAGATTTCATCTGAGGATATTTCCTTTTATACCATAGCCCTCTATGGGCTTCCAAATATTACTTTGCCAATTCCACAAGAACTGTCTTAGTGAAAGGCTTCTTGAGGGGAAAGCTGTAACTCTGTGAGATGATTTCACAGAACACAAAGAAGTTTCTCAGAAGGCTGATTTCTCTTTGTTATCGGAGGATATTTCCTTTGGACTATAGTCTTTAAAGGGATGCGAAATATCTGTTCTCAGATTCCACAGAAATAAGGCTAGCAAAGAGATCCACGAAACACATGTAACTCTTTGAGATGAATTAACAGAACACTAAGCAGTTTCTCAGAAAGCTTCTTTCCAGATTTCATATGAGAATATTTCCTTTTTCACCATAGCCCTCTATGGACTTCCAAATAATACTTTGCCAGTTCCACAAGAACTGTCTTAGCGAAAGGCTTCTTGAGGGGAAAGCTGTAACTCTGTGAGATGATTTCACAGAACACAAAGAAGTTTCTCAGAAAGCTTCTTTCTCTTTGTTATCGGAGGATATTTCCTTTGGCCCTATAGTCTTCAAAGGGATCCGATATATCTGTTCTCAGATTCCACAGAAATAAGGCTAGCAAAGAGATCCACGAAATACACAAGTAACTCTGTGAGATGAATTCACAGAACACTAAGCAGTTTCAGCTTCTTTCCAGATTTCATCTGAGGATATTTCCTTTTTCACCATAGCCCTCTATGAGCTTCCAAATATCACTTTGCCAATTCCACAAGAACTGTCTTAGCGAAAGGCTTCTTGAGGGGAAAGCTGTAACTCTGTGAGATGATTTCACAGAACACAAAGAAGTTTCTCTGAAAGCTTCTTTCTCTTTGTTATCGGAGGATATTTCCTTTGGCCATATAGTCTTCAAAGGGATCCGAAATATCTGTTCTCAGATTCCACAGAAATAAGGCTAGCAAAGAGATCCACGAAACACATGTAACTCTGTGAGATGAATTCACAGAACACTAAGCAGTTTCTCAGAAAGCTTCTTTCCAGATTTCATCTGAGGATATTTCCTTTTTCACCATAGCCCTCTATGGGCTTCCAAATTTCACTTTGCCGATTCCACAAGAACTGTCTTAGCAAAAGGCTTCTTGACGGGAAAGCTGTAACTCTGTGAGATGATTTCACAGAACACAAAGAAGTTTCTCAGAAAGCTTCTTTCTCTTTGTTATCGGAGGATATTTGCTTTGGCCCTATAGTCTTCAAAGGGATCCGAAATGTCTGTTCTCAGATTCCACAGAAATAAGGCTAGCAAAGAGATCCACGAAACACACATGTAACTCTTTGAGATGAATTCACAGAACACTAAGCAGTTTCTCAGAAAGCTTTTTTCCAGATTTCATCTGAGGATATTTCCTTTTTCACCATAGCCCTCTATGGGCTTCCAAATATCACTTTGCCAATTCCACAAGAACTGTCTTAGTGAAAGGCTTCTTGACGGGAAAGCTGTAACTCTGTGAGATGATTTCACAGAACACAAAGAAGTTTCTCAGAAAGCTTCTTTCTCTTTGTTATCGGAGGATATTTCCTTTGGCCCTATAGTCTTCAAAGGGATCCGAAATATCTGTTCTCAGATTCCACAGAAATAAGGCTAGCAAAGAGATCCACGAAACACACATGTAATTCCTTGAGATGAATTCACAGAACACTAAGCAGTTTCTCAGAAAGCTTCTTTCCAGATTTCATCTGAGGATATTTCCTTTTTCACCATAGCCCTCTATGGGCTTCCAAATATCACTTTGCCAATTCCCCAAGAACTGTCTTAGCGAAAGGCTTCTTGAGGGGGAAGCTGTAACTCTGTGAGATGATTTCACAGAACACAAAGAAGTTTCTCAGAAAGCTTCTTTCTCTTTGTTATCGGAGGATATTTCCTTTGGCCCTATAGTCTTCAAAGGGAAGCGAAATATCTGTTCTCAGATTCCACAGAAATAAGGCTAGCAAAGAGATCCACGAAATACACATGTAACTCTGTGAGATGAATTAACAGAACACTAAGCAGTTTCTCAGAAAGCTTCTTTCCAGTTTCCATCTGAGGATATTTCCTTTTTCACCATAGCCCTCTATGGGCTTCCATTATCACTTTGCCAATTCCACAAGAACTGTCTTAGGGAAAGGCTTCTTGAGGGGAAAGCTGTAACTCTGTGAGATGATTTCACAGAACACAAAGAAGTTTCTCAGAAAGCTTCTTTCTCTTTGTTATCGGAGGATATTTTCTTTGGCCCTATAGTCTTCAAAGGGATCCGAAATATCTGTTCTCAGATTCCACAGAAATAAGGCTAGCAAAGAGATCCACGAAATACACATGTAACTCTTTGAGATGAATTAACAGAACACTAAGCAGTTTCTCAGAAAGCTTCTTTCCAGATTTCATCTGAGGATATTTCCTTTTTCACCATAGCCCTCTAAGGGCTTCCAAATATCACTTTGCCAATTCCACAAGAACTGTCTTAGCGAAAGGCTTCTTGAGGGGAAAGCTGTAACTGTGTTAGATGATTTCACAGAACACAAAGAAGTTTCTCAGAAAGCTTCTTTCTGTTTGTTATCGGAGGATATTTCCTTTGGCCCTGTAGTCTTCAAAGGGATCCGAAATATCTGTTCTCAGATTCCACAGAAATAAGGCTAGCAAAGAGATCGAAGAAATACACATGTAACTCTGTGAGATGAATTCACAGAACACTAAGCAGTTTCTCAGAAAGCTTCTTTCCAGATTTCATCTGAGGATATTTCCTTTTTCACCATAGCCCTCTATGGGCTTCCAAATATCACTTTGCCAATTCCACAAGAACTGTCTTAGCGAAAGGCTTCTTGAGGGGAAAGCTGTAACTCTGTGAGATGATTTCACAGAACACAAAGAAGTTTCTCAGAAACCTTCTTTCTCTTTGTTATCGGAGGATATTTCCTTTGGCCATATAGTCTTCAAAGGGATCCGAAATATCTGTTCTCAGATTCCACAGAAATAAGGCTAGCAAAGAGATCCACGAAATACACATGTAACTCTGTGAGATGACTTCACAGAACACTAAGCAGTTTCTCAGAAAGCTTCTTTCCAGATTTCATCTGAGGATATTTCCTTTTACACCATAGCCCTCTATGGGCTTCCAAATATCACTTTGCCAATTCCACAAGAACTGTCTTAGCGAAAGGCTTCTTGAGGGGAAAGCTGTAACTCTGTGAGATGATTTCACAGAACACAAAGAAGTTTCTCAGAAACCTTCTTTCTCTTTGTTATCGGAGGATATTTCCTTTGGCCATATAGTCTTCAAAGGGATCCGAAATATCTGTTCTCAGATTCCACAGAAATAAGGCTAGCAAAGAGATCCACGAAATACACATGTAACTCTGTGAGATGAATTCACAGAACACTAAGCAGTTTCTCAGAAAGCTTCTTTCCAGATTTCATCTGAGGATATTTCCTTTTACACCATAGCCCTCTATGGGCTTCCAAATATCACTTTGCCAATTCCACAAGAACTGTCTTAGCGAAAGGCTTCTTGAGGGGAAAGCTGTAACTCTGTTAGATGATTTCACAGAACAGAAAGAAGTTTCTCAGAAAGCTTCTTTCTCTTTGTTATCGGAGGATATTTCCTTTGGCCCTATAGTCTTCAAAGGGATCCGAAACATCTGTTCTCAGATTACACAGAAATAAGGCTAGCAAAGAGATCCACGAAATACACATGTAACTCTGTGAGATGAATTCACAGAACACTAAGCAGTTTCTCAGAAAGCTTCTTTCCAGATTTCATCTGAGGATATTTCCTTTTATACCATAGCCCTCTATGGGCTTCCAAATATTACTTTGCCAATTCCACAAGAACTGTCTTAGTGAAAGGCTTCTTGAGGAGAAAGCTGTAACTCTGTGAGATGATTTCACAGAACACAAAGAAGTTTCTCAGAAGGCTGATTTCTCTTTGTTATCGGAGGATATTTCCTTTGGACTATAGTCTTTAAAGGGATGCGAAATATCTGTTCTCAGATTCCACAGAAATAAGGCTAGCAAAGAGATCCACGAAATACACATGTAACTCTTTGAGATGAATTAACAGAACACTAAGCAGTTTCTCAGAAAGCTTCTTTCCAGATTTCATCTGAGAATATTTCCTTTTTCACCATAGCCCTCTATGGACTTCCAAATAATACTTTGCCAGTTCCACAAGAACTGTCTTAGCGAAAGGCTTCTTGAGGGGAAAGCTGTAACTCTGTGAGATGATTTCACAGAACACAAAGAAGTTTCTCAGAAAGCTTCTTTCTCTTTGTTATCGGAGGATATTTCCTGTGGCCCTATAGTCTTCAAAGGGATCCAAAATATCTGTTCTCAGATTCCACAGAAATAAGACTAGCAAAGAGATCCACGAAATACACATGTAACTCTGTGTGATGAATTCACAGAACACTAAGCAGTTTCTCAGAAAGCTTCCTTCCAGATTTCATCTGAGTATATTTCCTTTTTCACCATAGCCCTCTATGGGCTTCCAAATATCACTTTGCCGATTCCACAAGAACTGTCTTAGCGAAAGGCTTCTTGAGGGGAAAGCTGTAACTCTGTGAGATTATTTCACAGAACACTAAGAAGTTTCTCAGAAAGCTTCTTTCTCTTTGTTATCGGAGGATATTTCCTTTGGCCCTATAGTCTTCAAAGGGATCTGAAATATCTGTTCTCAGATTCCACAGAAATAAGGCTAGCAAAGAGATCCAGGAAATACACTTGTAACACTTTGAGATGAATTAACAGAACACTAAGCAGTTTCTCAGAAAGCTTCTTTCCAGATTTCATCTGAGGATATTTCCTTTTACACCATAGCCCTCTATGGGCTTCCAAATATCACTTTGCCAATTCCACAACAACTGTCTTAGCGAAAGGCTTTTTGAGGGGAAAGCTGTAACTCTGTGAGATGATTTCACAGAACACAAAGAAGTTTCTCAGAAAGCTTCTTTCTCTTTGTTATCGGAGGATATATTCTTTGGCCCTATAGTCTTCAAAGGGATCCGAAATATCTGTTCTCAGATTACACAGAAATAAGGCTAGCAAAGAGATCCACGAAATACACTTGTAACTCTGTGAAATGAATTAACAGAACACTAAGCAGTTTCTCAGAAAGCTTCTTTCCAGATTTCATCTGAGGATATTTCCTTTTTCACCATAGCCCTCTATGGGCTTCCAAATATCACTTTGCCAATTCCCCAAGAACTGTCTTAGCGAAAGGCTTCTTGAGGGGGAAGCTGTAACTCTGTGAGATGATTTCACAGAACACAAAGAAGTTTCTCAGAAAGCTTCTTTCTCTTTGTTATCGGAGGATATTTTCTTTGGCCCTATAGTCTTCAAAGGGAAGCGAAATATCTGTTCTCAGATTCCACAGAAATAAGGCTAGCAAAGAGATCCACGAAATACACATGTAACTCTGTGAGATGAATTCACAGAACACTAAGCAGTTTCTCAGAAAGCTTCTTTCCAGTTTCCATCTGAGGATATTTCCTTTTTCACCATAGCCCTCTATGGGCTTCCAAGTATCACTTTGCCAATTCCACAAGAACTGTCTTAGCGAAAGGCTTCTTGAGGGGAAAGCTGTAACTCTGTGAGATGATTTCACAGAACACAAAGAAGTTTCTCAGAAAGCTTCTTTCTCTTTGTTATCGGAGGATATTTTCTTTGGCCCTATAGTCTTCAAAGGGATCCGAAATATCTGTTCTCAGATTCCACAGAAATAAGGCTAGCAAAGAGATCCACGAAATACACATGTAACTCTTTGAGATGAATTAACAGAACACTAAGCAGTTTCTCAGAAAGCTTCTTTCCAGATTTCATCTGAGGATATTTCCTTTTTCACCATAGCCCTCTAAGGGCTTCCAAATATCACTTTGCCAATTCCACAAGAACTGTCTTAGCGAAAGGCTTCTTGAGGGGAAAGCTGTAACTGTGTTAGATGATTTCACAGAACACAAAGAAGTTTCTCAGAAAGCTTCTTTCTGTTTGTTATCGGAGGATATTTCCTTTGGCCCTGTAGTCTTCAAAGGGATCCGAAATATCTGTTCTCAGATTCCACAGAAATAAGGCTAGCAAAGAGATCCACGAAATACACATGTAACTCTGTGAGATGAATTCACAGAACACTAAGCAGTTTCTCAGAAAGCTTCTTTCCAGATTTCATCTGAGGATATTTCCTTTTTCACCATAGCGCTCTATGGGCTTCCAAATATCACTTTGCCAATTCCACAAGAACTGTCTTAGCGAAAGGCTTCTTGAGGGGAAAGCTGTAACTCTGTGAGATCATTTCACAGAATACAAAGAAATTTCTCAGAAAGCTTCTTTCTCTTTGTTATCGGAGGATATTTCCTTTGGCCCTATAGTCTTCAAAGTGATCCGAAATCTCTGTTCTCAGATTCCACAAAAATAAGGCTAGCAAAGAGATCCACGAAATACACCTGTAACTCTGTGAGATGAATTCACAGAACACTAAGCAGTTTCTCAGAAAGCTTCTTTCCAGATTTCATCTGAGGATATTTCCTTTTTCACCATAGCCCTCTATGGGCTTCCAAATATCACTTTGCCAATTCCACAAGAACTGTCTTAGCGAAAGGCTTCTTGAGGGGAAAGCTGTAACTGTGTTAGATGATTTCACAGAACACAAAGAAGTTTCTCAGAAGGCTTCTTTCTCTTTGTTATCGGAGGATATTTCGTTTGGACTATAGTCTTAAGAGGGATCCGAAATATCTGTTCTCAGATTCAACAGAAATAAGGCTAGCAAAGAGATCCACGAAATACACATGTAACTGTGTGAGATGAATTTACAGAACACTAAGCAGTTTCTCAGAAAGCTTCTTTCCAGATTTCATCTGAGGATATTTCCTTTTTCAACATAGCCCTCTAACGGCTTCCAAATACCACTTTGCCAATTCCACAGGAACTGTCTTAACGAAAGGCTTCTTGTGTGGAAACTGTAACTCTGTGAGATGATTTCACAGAACACAAAGAAGTTTCTCAGAAAGCTTCTTTCTCTTTGTTATCGGAGGATATTTCCTTTGGCCCTATAGTCTTCAAAGGGATGCGAAATATCTGTTCTCAGATTCCACAGAAATAAGGCTAGCAAAGAGATCCACGAAATACACATGTAACTCTGTGAGATGAATTCACAGAACACTAAGCAGTTTCTCAGAAAGCTTCTTTCCAGATTTCATCTGAGGATATTTCCTTTTTCACCATAGCCCTCTATGGGCTTCCAAGTATCACTTTGCCAATTCCACAAGAATTGTCTTAGCGAAAGGCTTCTTGAGGGGAAAGCTGTAACTCTGTGAGATGATTTCACGGAACACAAAGAAGTTTCTCAGAAAGCTTCTTTCTCTTTGTTATCGGAGGATATTTCCTGTGACCCTATAGTCTTCAGGGGGATCCGAAATCTCTGTTCTCAGATTCCACAGAAATAAGGCTAGCAAAGAGATCCACGAAATACACATGTAACTCTGTGAGATGAATTCACAGAACACTAAGCAGTTTCAGCTTCTTTCCAGATTTCATCTGAGGATATTTCCTTTTTCACCATAGCCCTCTATGGGCTTCCAAATATCACTTTGCCAATTCCACAAGAACTGTCTTAGCGAAAGGCTTCTTGAGGGGAAAGCTGTAACTCTGTGAGATGATTTCACAGAACACAAAGAAGTTTCTCAGAAACCTTCTTTCTCTTTGTTATCGGAGGATATTTCCTTTGGCCATATAGTCTTCAAAGGGATCCGAAATATCTGTTCTCAGATTCCACAGAAATAAGGCTAGCAAAGAGATCCACGAAATACACATGTAACTCTGTGAGATGAATTCACAGAACACTAAGCAGTTTCTCAGAAAGCTTCTTTCCAGATTTCATCTGAGGATATTTCCTTTTACACCATAGCCCTCTATGGGCTTCCAAATATCACTTTGCCAATTCCACAAGAACTGTCTTAGCGAAAGGCTTCTTGAGGGGAAAGCTGTAACTCTGTGAGATGATTTCACAGAACAGAAAGAAGTTTCTCAGAAAGCTTCTTTCTCTTTGTTATCGGAGGATATTTCCTTCGGCCCTATAGTCTTCAAAGGGATCCGAATCATCAGTTCTCAGATTACACAGAAATAAGGCTAGCAAAGAGATCCACGAAATACACTTGTAACTCTGTGAGATGAATTCACAGAACACTAAGCAGTTTCTCAGAAAGCTTCTTTCCAGATTTCATCTGAGGATATTTCCTTTTATACCATAGCCCTCTATGGGCTTCCAAATATTACTTTGCCAATTCCACAAGAACTGTCTTAGTGAAAGGCTTCTTGAGGGGAAAGCTGTAACTCTGTGAGATGATTTCACAGAACACAAAGAAGTTTCTCAGAAGGCTGATTTCTCTTTGTTATCGGAGGATATTTCCTTTGGACTATAGTCTTTAAAGGGATGCGAAATATCTGTTCTCAGATTCCACAGAAATAAGGCTAGCAAAGAGATCCACGAAACACATGTAACTCTTTGAGATGAATTAACAGAACACTAAGCAGTTTCTCAGAAAGCTTCTTTCCAGATTTCATATGAGAATATTTCCTTTTTCACCATAGCCCTCTATGGACTTCCAAATAATACTTTGCCAGTTCCACAAGAACTGTCTTAGCGAAAGGCTTCTTGAGGGGAAAGCTGTAACTCTGTGAGATGATTTCACAGAACACAAAGAAGTTTCTCAGAAAGCTTCTTTCTCTTTGTTATCGGAGGATATTTCCTGTGGCCCTATAGTCTTCAAAGGGATCCAAAATATCTGTTCTCAGATTCCACAGAAATAAGACTAGCAAAGAGATCCACGAAATACACATGTAACTCTGTGTGATGAATTCACAGAACACTAAGCAGTTTCTCAGAAAGCTTCCTTCCAGATTTCATCTGAGTATATTTCCTTTTTCACCATAGCCCTCTATGGGCTTCCAAATATCACTTTGCCGATTCCACAAGAACTGTCTTAGCGAAAGGCTTCTTGAGGGGAAAGCTGTAACTCTGTGAGATGATTTCACAGAACACAAAGAAGTTTCTCAGAAAGCTTCTTTCTCTTTTTTATCGGAGGATATTTCCTTTGGCCCTATAGTCTTCAAAGGGATCTGAAATATCTGTTCTCAGATTCCACAGAAATAGGGCTAGCAAAGAGATCCAGGAAATACACTTGTAACACTTTGAGATGAATTAACAGAACACTAAGCAGTTTCTCAGAAAGCTTCTTTCCAGATTTCATCTGAGGATATTTCCTTTTTCACCATAGCCCTCTATGGGCTTCCAAATATCACTTTGCCAATTCCACAAGAACTGTCTTAGCGAAAGGCTTTTTGAGGGGAAAGCTGTAACTCTGTGAGATGATTTCACAGAACACAAAGAAGTTTCTCAGAAAGCTTCTTTCTCTTTGTTATCGGAGGATATATTCTTTGGCCCTATAGTCTTCAAAGGGATCCGAAATATCTGTTCTCAGATTACACAGAAATAAGGCTAGCAAAGAGATCCACGAAATACACTTGTAACTCTGTGAAATGAATTAACAGAACACTAAGCAGTTTCTCAGAAAGCTTCTTTCCAGATTTCATCTGAGGATATTTCCTTTTTCACCATAGCCCTCTATGGGCTTCCAAATATCACTTTGCCAATTCCACAAGTACTGTCTTAGCGAAAGGCTTCTTGAGGGGAAAGCTGTAACTCTGTGAGATGATTTCACAGAACACAAAGAAGTTTCTCAGAAAGCTTCTTTCTCTTTGTTATCGGAGGATATTTCCTTTGGCCCTATAGTCTTCAAAGGGATCCGAAACATCTGTTCTCAGATTACACAGAAATAAGGCTAGCAAAGAGATCCACGAAATACACTTGTAACTCTGTGAGATGAATTCACAGAACACTAAGCAGTTTCTCAGAAAGCTTCTTTCCAGATTTCATCTGAGGATATTTCCTTTTATACCATAGCCCTCTATGGGCTTCCAAATATTACTTTGCCAATTCCACAAGAACTGTCTTAGTGAAAGGCTTCTTGAGGGGAAAGCTGTAACTCTGTGAGATGATTTCACAGAACACAAAGAAGTTTCTCAGAAGGCTGATTTCTCTTTGTTATCGGAGGATATTTCCTTTGGACTATAGTCTTTAAAGGGATGCGAAATATGTGTTCTCAGATTCCACAGAAATAAGTCTAGCAAAGAGATCCACGAAATACACATGTAACTCTTTGAGATGAATTAACAGAACACTAAGCAGTTTCTCAGAAAGTCTCTTTCCAGATTTCATCTGAGGATATTTCCTTTTTCACCATAGCCCTCTATGGGCTTCCAAATAATACTTTGCCAGTTCCACAAGAACTGTCTTAGCGAAAGGCTTCTTGAGGGGAAAGCTGTAACTCTGTGAGATGATTTCACAGAACACAAAGAAGTTTCTCAGAAAGCTTCTTTCTCTTTGTTATCGGAGGATATTTCCTTTGGCCCTATAGTCTTCAAAGGGATCCAAAATATCTGTTCTCAGATTCCACAGAAATAAGACTAGCAAGGAGATCCACGAAATGCACATGTAACTCTGTGTGATGAATTCACAGAACACTAAGCAGTTTCTCAGAAAGCTTCCTTCCAGATTTCATCTGAGTATATTTCCTTTTTCACCATAGCCCTCTATGGGCTTCCAAATATCACTTTGCCGATTCCACAAGAACTGTCTTAGCGAAAGGCTTCTTGAGGGGAAAGCTGTAACTCTGTGAGATGATTTCACAAAACACAAAGAAGTTTCTCAGAAAGCTTCTTTCTCTTTGTTATCGGAGGATATTTCCTTTGCCCCTATAGTCTTCAAAGGGATGCGAAATATCTGTTCTCAGATTCCACAGAAATAAGGCTGGCAAAGAGATCCACGAATTACACATGTAACTCTGTGAGATGAATTAACAGAACACTAAGCAGTTTCTCAGAAAGCTTCTTTCCAGATTTCATCTGAGGATATTTCCTTTTTCACCATAGCCCTCTATGGGCTTCCAAATATCACTTTGCCAATTCCACAAGAACTGTCTTAGCGAAAGGCTTCTTGAGGGGAAAGCTGTAACTGTGTGAGATGATTTCACAGAACACAAAGAAGTTTCTCAGAAAGCTTCTTTCTCTTTGTTATCGGAGGATATTTCCTTCGGCCCTATAGTCTTCAAAGGGATCCGAAACATCTGTTCTCAGATTACACAGAAATAAGGCTAGCAAAGAGATCCACGAAATACACTTGTAACTCTGTGAGATGAATTCACAGAACACTAAGCAGTTTCTCAGAAAGCTTCTTTCCAGATTTCATCTGAGGATATTTCCTTTTATACCATAGCCCTCTATGGGCTTCCAAATATTACTTTGCCAATTCCACAAGAACTGTCTTAGTGAAAGGCTTCTTGAGGGGAAAGCTGTAACTCTGTGAGATGATTTCACAGAACACAAAGAAGTTTCTCAGAAGGCTGATTTCTCTTTGTTATCGGAGGATATTTCCTTTGGACTATAGTCTTTAAAGGGATGCTAAATATCTGTTCTCAGATTCCACAGAAATAAGGCTAGCAAAGAGATCCACGAAACACATGTAACTCTTTGAGATGAATTAACAGAACACTAAGCAGTTTCTCAGAAAGCTTCTTTCCAGATTTCATATGAGAATATTTCCTTTTTCACCATAGCCCTCTATGGACTTCCAAATAATACTTTGCCAGTTCCACAAGAACTGTCTTAGCGAAAGGCTTCTTGAGGGGAAAGCTGTAACTCTGTGAGATGATTTCACAGAACACAAAGAAGTTTCTCAGAAAGCTTCTTTCTCTTTGTTATCGGAGGATATTTTCTTTGGCCCTATAGTCTTCAAAGGGAAGCGAAATATCTGTTCTCAGATTCCACAGAAATAAGGCTAGCAAAGAGATCCACGAAATACACATGTAACTCTGTGTGATGAATTCACAGAACACTAAGCAGTTTCTCAGAAAGCTTCTTTCCAGTTTCCATCTGAGGATATTTCCTTTTTCACCATAGCCCTCTATGGGCTTCCAAGTATCACTTTGCCAATTCCACAAGAACTGTCTTAGCGAAAGGCTTCTTGAGGGGAAAGCTGTAACTCTGTGAGATGATTTCACAGAACACAAAGAAGTTTCTCAGAAAGCTTCTTTCTCTTTGTTATCGGAGGATATTTTCTTTGGCCCTATAGTCTTCAAAGGGATCCGAAATATCTGTTCTCAGATTCCACAGAAATAAGGCTAGCAAAGAGATCCACGAAATACACATGTAACTCTTTGAGATGAATTAACAGAACACTAAGCAGTTTCTCAGAAAGCTTCTTTCCAGATTTCATCTGAGGATATTTCCTTTTTCACCATAGCCCTCTAAGGGCTTCCAAATATCACTTTGCCAATTCCAGAAGAACTGTCTTAGCGAAAGGCTTCTTGAGGGGAAAGCTGTAACTGTGTTAGATGATTTCACAGAACACAAAGAAGTTTCTCAGAAAGCTTCTTTCTGTTTGTTATCGGAGGATATTTCCTTTGGCCCTGTAGTCTTCAAAGGGATCCGAAATATCTGTTCTCAGATTCCACAGAAATAAGGCTAGCAAAGAGATCCACGAAATACACATGTAACTCTGTGAGATGAATTCACAGAACACTAAGCAGTTTCTCAGAAAGCTTCTTTCCAGATTTCATCTGAGGATATTTCCTTTTTCACCATAGCCCTCTATGGGCTTCCAAATATCACTTTGCCAATTCCACAAGAACTGTCTTAGCGAAAGGCTTCTTGAGGGGAAAGCTGTAACTCTGTGAGATCATTTCACAGAATACAAAGAAATTTCTCAGAAAGCTTCTTTCTCTTTGTTATCGGAGGATATTTCCTTTGGCCCTATAGTCTTCAAAGTGATCCGAAATCTCTGTTCTCAGATTCCACAGAAATAAGGCTAGCAAAGAGATCCACGAAATACACCTGTAACTCTGTGAGATGAATTCACAGAACACTAAGCAGTTTCTCAGAAAGCTTCTTTCCAGATTTCATCTGAGGATATTTCCTTTTTCACCATAGCCCTCTATGGGCTTCCAAATATCACTTTGCCAATTCCACAAGAACTGTCTTAGCGAAAGGCTTCTTGAGGGGAAAGCTGTAACTCTGTGAGATGATTTCACAGAACACAAAGAAGTTTCTCAGAAGGCTTCTTTCTCTTTGTTATCGGAGGATATTTCGTTTGGACTATAGTCTTAAGAGGGATCCGAAATATCTGTTCTCAGATTCAACAGAAATAAGGCTAGCAAAGAGATCCACGAAATACACATGTAACTGTGTGAGATGAATTTACAGAACACTAAGCAGTTTCTCAGAAAGCTTCTTTCCAGATTTCATCTGAGGATATTTCCTTTTTCAACATAGCCCTCTAACGGCTTCCAAATACCACTTTGCCAATTCCACAGGAACTGTCTTAACGAAAGGCTTCTTGTGTGGAAACTGTAACTCTGTGAGATGATTTCACAGAACACAAAGAAGTTTCTCAGAAAGCTTCTTTCTCTTTGTTATCGGAGGATATTTCCTTTGGCCCTATAGTCTTCAAAGGGATGCGAAATATCTGTTCTCAGATTCCACAGAAATAAGGCTAGCAAAGAGATCCACGAAATACACATGTAACTCTGTGAGATGAATTCACAGAACACTAAGCAGTTTCTCAGAAAGCTTCTTTCCAGATTTCATCTGAGGATATTTCCTTTTTCACCATAGCCCTCTATGGGCTTCCAAGTATCACTTTGCCAATTCCACAAGAATTGTCTTAGCGAAAGGCTTCTTGAGGGGAAAGCTGTAACTCTGTGAGATGATTTCACGGAACACAAAGAAGTTTCTCAGAAAGCTTCTTTCTCTTTGTTATCGGAGGATATTTCCTGTGACCCTATAGTCTTCAGGGGGATCCGAAATCTCTGTTCTCAGATTCCACAGAAATAAGGCTAGCAAAGAGATCCACGAAATACACATGTAACTCTGTGAGATGAATTCACAGAACACTAAGCAGTTTCAGCTTCTTTCCAGATTTCATCTGAGGATATTTCCTTTTTCACCATAGCCCTCTATGGGCTTCCAAATATCACTTTGCCAATTCCACAAGAACTGTCTTAGCGAAAGGCTTCTTGAGGGGAAAGCTGTAACTCTGTGAGATGATTTCACAGAACACAAAGAAGTTTCTCAGAAACCTTCTTTCTCTTTGTTATCGGAGGATATTTCCTTTGGCCATATAGTCTTCAAAGGGATCCGAAATATCTGTTCTCAGATTCCACAGAAATAAGGCTAGCAAAGAGATCCACGAAATACACATGTAACTCTGTGAGATGAATTCACAGAACACTAAGCAGTTTCTCAGAAAGCTTCTTTCCAGATTTCATCTGAGGATATTTCCTTTTACACCATAGCCCTCTATGGGCTTCCAAATATCACTTTGCCAATTCCACAAGAACTGTCTTAGCGAAAGGCTTCTTGAGGGGAAAGCTGTAACTCTGTGAGATGATTTCACAGAACAGAAAGAAGTTTCTCAGAAAGCTTCTTTCTCTTTGTTATCGGAGGATATTTCCTTCGGCCCTATAGTCTTCAAAGGGATCCGAATCATCAGTTCTCAGATTACACAGAAATAAGGCTAGCAAAGAGATCCACGAAATACACTTGTAACTCTGTGAGATGAATTCACAGAACACTAAGCAGTTTCTCAGAAAGCTTCTTTCCAGATTTCATCTGAGGATATTTCCTTTTATACCATAGCCCTCTATGGGCTTCCAAATATTACTTTGCCAATTCCACAAGAACTGTCTTAGTGAAAGGCTTCTTGAGGGGAAAGCTGTAACTCTGTGAGATGATTTCACAGAACACAAAGAAGTTTCTCAGAAGGCTGATTTCTCTTTGTTATCGGAGGATATTTCCTTTGGACTATAGTCTTTAAAGGGATGCGAAATATCTGTTCTCAGATTCCACAGAAATAAGGCTAGCAAAGAGATCCACGAAACACATGTAACTCTTTGAGATGAATTAACAGAACACTAAGCAGTTTCTCAGAAAGCTTCTTTCCAGATTTCATATGAGAATATTTCCTTTTTCACCATAGCCCTCTATGGACTTCCAAATAATACTTTGCCAGTTCCACAAGAACTGTCTTAGCGAAAGGCTTCTTGAGGGGAAAGCTGTAACTCTGTGAGATGATTTCACAGAACACAAAGAAGTTTCTCAGAAAGCTTCTTTCTCTTTGTTATCGGAGGATATTTCCTGTGGCCCTATAGTCTTCAAAGGGATCCAAAATATCTGTTCTCAGATTCCACAGAAATAAGACTAGCAAAGAGATCCACGAAATACACATGTAACTCTGTGTGATGAATTCACAGAACACTAAGCAGTTTCTCAGAAAGCTTCCTTCCAGAATTCATCTGAGTATATTTCCTTTTTCACCATAG
The DNA here is from genome assembly GCF_043159975.1 of Macaca nemestrina. NCBI lineage: Eukaryota > Metazoa > Chordata > Mammalia > Primates > Cercopithecidae > Macaca > Macaca nemestrina. Next base: position 56,366,233 of record NC_092140.1, read on the forward strand.
CCCTCTATGGGCTTCCAAATATCACTTTGCCGATTCCACAAGAACTGTCTTAGCGAAAGGCTTCTTGAGGGGAAAGCTGTAACTCTGTGAGATGATTTCACAGAACACAAAGAAGTTTCTCAGAAAGCTTCTTTCTCTTTGTTATCGGAGGATATTTCCTTTGGCCCTATAGTCTTCAAAGGGATCTGAAATATCTGTTCTCAGATTCCACAGAAATAGGGCTAGCAAAGAGATCCAGGAAATACACTTGTAACACTTTGAGATGAATTAACAGAACACTAAGCAGTTTCTCAGAAAGCTTCTTTCCAGATTTCATCTGAGGATATTTCCTTTTTCACCATAGCCCTCTATGGGCTTCCAAATATCACTTTGCCAATTCCACAAGAACTGTCTTAGCGAAAGGCTTTTTGAGGGGAAAGCTGTAACTCTGTGAGATGATTTCACAGAACACAAAGAAGTTTCTCAGAAAGCTTCTTTCTCTTTGTTATCGGAGGATATATTCTTTGGCCCTATAGTCTTCAAAGGGATCCGAAATATCTGTTCTCAGATTACACAGAAATAAGGCTAGCAAAGAGATCCACGAAATACACTTGTAACTCTGTGAAATGAATTAACAGAACACTAAGCAGTTTCTCAGAAAGCTTCTTTCCAGATTTCATCTGAGGATATTTCCTTTTTCACCATAGCCCTCTATGGGCTTCCAAATATCACTTTGCCAATTCCACAAGTACTGTCTTAGCGAAAGGCTTCTTGAGGGGAAAGCTGTAACTCTGTGAGATGATTTCACAGAACACAAAGAAGTTTCTCAGAAAGCTTCTTTCTCTTTGTTATCGGAGGATATTTCCTTTGGCCCTATAGTCTTCAAAGGGATCCGAAACATCTGTTCTCAGATTACACAGAAATAAGGCTAGCAAAGAGATCCACGAAATACACTTGTAACTCTGTGAGATGAATTCACAGAACACTAAGCAGTTTCTCAGAAAGCTTCTTTCCAGATTTCATCTGAGGATATTTCCTTTTATACCATAGCCCTCTATGGGCTTCCAAATATTACTTTGCCAATTCCACAAGAACTGTCTTAGTGAAAGGCTTCTTGAGGGGAAAGCTGTAACTCTGTGAGATGATTTCACAGAACACAAAGAAGTTTCTCAGAAGGCTGATTTCTCTTTGTTATCGGAGGATATTTCCTTTGGACTATAGTCTTTAAAGGGATGCGAAATATGTGTTCTCAGATTCCACAGAAATAAGTCTAGCAAAGAGATCCACGAAATACACATGTAACTCTTTGAGATGAATTAACAGAACACTAAGCAGTTTCTCAGAAAGTCTCTTTCCAGATTTCATCTGAGGATATTTCCTTTTTCACCATAGCCCTCTATGGGCTTCCAAATAATACTTTGCCAGTTCCACAAGAACTGTCTTAGCGAAAGGCTTCTTGAGGGGAAAGCTGTAACTCTGTGAGATGATTTCACAGAACACAAAGAAGTTTCTCAGAAAGCTTCTTTCTCTTTGTTATCGGAGGATATTTCCTTTGGCCCTATAGTCTTCAAAGGGATCCAAAATATCTGTTCTCAGATTCCACAGAAATAAGACTAGCAAGGAGATCCACGAAATGCACATGTAACTCTGTGTGATGAATTCACAGAACACTAAGCAGTTTCTCAGAAAGCTTCCTTCCAGATTTCATCTGAGTATATTTCCTTTTTCACCATAGCCCTCTATGGGCTTCCAAATATCACTTTGCCGATTCCACAAGAACTGTCTTAGCGAAAGGCTTCTTGAGGGGAAAGCTGTAACTCTGTGAGATGATTTCACAAAACACAAAGAAGTTTCTCAGAAAGCTTCTTTCTCTTTGTTATCGGAGGATATTTCCTTTGCCCCTATAGTCTTCAAAGGGATGCGAAATATCTGTTCTCAGATTCCACAGAAATAAGGCTGGCAAAGAGATCCACGAAATACACATGTAACTCTGTGAGATGAATTAACAGAACACTAAGCAGTTTCTCAGAAAGCTTCTTTCCAGATTTCATCTGAGGATATTTCCTTTTTCACCATAGCCCTCTATGGGCTTCCAAATATCACTTTGCCAATTCCACAAGAACTGTCTTAGCGAAAGGCTTCTTGAGGGGAAAGCTGTAACTGTGTGAGATGATTTCACAGAACACAAAGAAGTTTCTCAGAAAGCTTCTTTCTCTTTGTTATCGGAGGATATTTCCTTCGGCCCTATAGTCTTCAAAGGGATCCGAAACATCTGTTCTCAGATTACACAGAAATAAGGCTAGCAAAGAGATCCACGAAATACACTTGTAACTCTGTGAGATGAATTCACAGAACACTAAGCAGTTTCTCAGAAAGCTTCTTTCCAGATTTCATCTGAGGATATTTCCTTTTATACCATAGCCCTCTATGGGCTTCCAAATATTACTTTGCCAATTCCACAAGAACTGTCTTAGTGAAAGGCTTCTTGAGGGGAAAGCTGTAACTCTGTGAGATGATTTCACAGAACACAAAGAAGTTTCTCAGAAGGCTGATTTCTCTTTGTTATCGGAGGATATTTCCTTTGGACTATAGTCTTTAAAGGGATGCTAAATATCTGTTCTCAGATTCCACAGAAATAAGGCTAGCAAAGAGATCCACGAAACACATGTAACTCTTTGAGATGAATTAACAGAACACTAAGCAGTTTCTCAGAAAGCTTCTTTCCAGATTTCATATGAGAATATTTCCTTTTTCACCATAGCCCTCTATGGACTTCCAAATAATACTTTGCCAGTTCCACAAGAACTGTCTTAGCGAAAGGCTTCTTGAGGGGAAAGCTGTAACTCTGTGAGATGATTTCACAGAACACAAAGAAGTTTCTCAGAAAGCTTCTTTCTCTTTGTTATCGGAGGATATTTTCTTTGGCCCTATAGTCTTCAAAGGGAAGCGAAATATCTGTTCTCAGATTCCACAGAAATAAGGCTAGCAAAGAGATCCACGAAATACACATGTAACTCTGTGAGATGAATTCACAGAACACTAAGCAGTTTCTCAGAAAGCTTCTTTCCAGTTTCCATCTGAGGATATTTCCTTTTTCACCATAGCCCTCTATGGGCTTCCAAGTATCACTTTGCCAATTCCACAAGAACTGTCTTAGCGAAAGGCTTCTTGAGGGGAAAGCTGTAACTCTGTGAGATGATTTCACAGAACACAAAGAAGTTTCTCAGAAAGCTTCTTTCTCTTTGTTATCGGAGGATATTTTCTTTGGCCCTATAGTCTTCAAAGGGATCCGAAATATCTGTTCTCAGATTCCACAGAAATAAGGCTAGCAAAGAGATCCACGAAATACACATGTAACTCTTTGAGATGAATTAACAGAACACTAAGCAGTTTCTCAGAAAGCTTCTTTCCAGATTTCATCTGAGGATATTTCCTTTTTCACCATAGCCCTCTAAGGGCTTCCAAATATCACTTTGCCAATTCCACAAGAACTGTCTTAGCGAAAGGCTTCTTGAGGGGAAAGCTGTAACTGTGTTAGATGATTTCACAGAACACAAAGAAGTTTCTCAGAAAGCTTCTTTCTGTTTGTTATCGGAGGATATTTCCTTTGGCCCTGTAGTCTTCAAAGGGATCCGAAATATCTGTTCTCAGATTCCACAGAAATAAGGCTAGCAAAGAGATCCACGAAATACACATGTAACTCTGTGAGATGAATTCACAGAACACTAAGCAGTTTCTCAGAAAGCTTCTTTCCAGATTTCATCTGAGGATATTTCCTTTTTCACCATAGCCCTCTATGGGCTTCCAAATATCACTTTGCCAATTCCACAAGAACTGTCTTAGCGAAAGGCTTCTTGAGGGGAAAGCTGTAACTCTGTGAGATCATTTCACAGAATACAAAGAAATTTCTCAGAAAGCTTCTTTCTTTTTGTTATCGGAGGATATTTCCTTTGGCCCTATAGTCTTCAAAGTGATCCGAAATCTCTGTTCTCAGATTCCACAGAAATAAGGCTAGCAAAGAGATCCACGAAATACACCTGTAACTCTGTGAGATGAATTCACAGAACACTAAGCAGTTTCTCAGAAAGCTTCTTTCCAGATTTCATCTGAGGATATTTCCTTTTTCACCATAGCCCTCTATGGGCTTCCAAATATCACTTTGCCAATTCCACAAGAACTGTCTTAGCGAAAGGCTTCTTGAGGGGAAAGCTGTAACTCTGTGAGATGATTTCACAGAACACAAAGAAGTTTCTCAGAAGGCTTCTTTCTCTTTGTTATCGGAGGATATTTCGTTTGGACTATAGTCTTAAGAGGGATCCGAAATATCTGTTCTCAGATTCAACAGAAATAAGGCTAGCAAAGAGATCCACGAAATACACATGTAACTGTGTGAGATGAATTTACAGAACACTAAGCAGTTTCTCAGAAAGCTTCTTTCCAGATTTCATCTGAGGATATTTCCTTTTTCAACATAGCCCTCTAACGGCTTCCAAATACCACTTTGCCAATTCCACAGGAACTGTCTTAACGAAAGGCTTCTTGTGTGGAAACTGTAACTCTGTGAGATGATTTCACAGAACACAAAGAAGTTTCTCAGAAAGCTTCTTTCTCTTTGTTATCGGAGGATATTTCCTTTGGCCCTATAGTCTTCAAAGGGATGCGAAATATCTGTTCTCAGATTCCACAGAAATAAGGCTAGCAAAGAGATCCACGAAATACACATGTAACTCTGTGAGATGAATTCACAGAACACTAAGCAGTTTCTCAGAAAGCTTCTTTCCAGATTTCATCTGAGGATATTTCCTTTTTCACCATAGCCCTCTATGGGCTTCCAAGTATCACTTTGCCAATTCCACAAGAATTGTCTTAGCGAAAGGCTTCTTGAGGGGAAAGCTGTAACTCTGTGAGATGATTTCACGGAACACAAAGAAGTTTCTCAGAAAGCTTCTTTCTCTTTGTTATCGGAGGATATTTCCTGTGACCCTATAGTCTTCAGGGGGATCCGAAATCTCTGTTCTCAGATTCCACAGAAATAAGGCTAGCAAAGAGATCCACGAAATACACATGTAACTCTGTGAGATGAATTCACAGAACACTAAGCAGTTTCAGCTTCTTTCCAGATTTCATCTGAGGATATTTCCTTTTTCACCATAGCCCTCTATGGGCTTCCAAATATCACTTTGCCAATTCCACAAGAACTGTCTTAGCGAAAGGCTTCTTGAGGGGAAAGCTGTAACTCTGTGAGATGATTTCACAGAACACAAAGAAGTTTCTCAGAAACCTTCTTTCTCTTTGTTATCGGAGGATATTTCCTTTGGCCATATAGTCTTCAAAGGGATCCGAAATATCTGTTCTCAGATTCCACAGAAATAAGGCTAGCAAAGAGATCCACGAAATACACATGTAACTCTGTGAGATGAATTCACAGAACACTAAGCAGTTTCTCAGAAAGCTTCTTTCCAGATTTCATCTGAGGATATTTCCTTTTACACCATAGCCCTCTATGGGCTTCCAAATATCACTTTGCCAATTCCACAAGAACTGTCTTAGCGAAAGGCTTCTTGAGGGGAAAGCTGTAACTCTGTGAGATGATTTCACAGAACAGAAAGAAGTTTCTCAGAAAGCTTCTTTCTCTTTGTTATCGGAGGATATTTCCTTCGGCCCTATAGTCTTCAAAGGGATCCGAATCATCTGTTCTCAGATTACACAGAAATAAGGCTAGCAAAGAGATCCACGAAATACACTTGTAACTCTGTGAGATGAATTCACAGAACACTAAGCAGTTTCTCAGAAAGCTTCTTTCCAGATTTCATCTGAGGATATTTCCTTTTATACCATAGCCCTCTATGGGCTTCCAAATATTACTTTGCCAATTCCACAAGAACTGTCTTAGTGAAAGGCTTCTTGAGGGGAAAGCTGTAACTCTGTGAGATGATTTCACAGAACACAAAGAAGTTTCTCAGAAGGCTGATTTCTCTTTGTTATCGGAGGATATTTCCTTTGGACTATAGTCTTTAAAGGGATGCGAAATATCTGTTCTCAGATTCCACAGAAATAAGGCTAGCAAAGAGATCCACGAACCACATTTAACTCTTTGAGATGAATTAACAGAACACTAAGCAGTTTCTCAGAAAGCTTCTTTCCAGATTTCATATGAGAATATTTCCTTTTTCACCATAGCCCTCTAAGGACTTCCAAATAATACTTTGCCAGTTCCACAAGAACTGTCTTAGCGAAAGGCTTCTTGAGGGGAAAGCTGTAACTCTGTGAGATGATTTCACAGAACACAAAGAAGTTTCTCAGAAAGCTTCTTTCTCTTTGTTATCGGAGGATATTTCCTGTGGCCCTATAGTCTTCAAAGGGATCCAAAATATCTGTTCTCAGATTCCACAGAAATAAGACTAGCAAAGAGATCCACGAAATACACATGTAACTCTGTGTGATGAATTCACAGAACACTAAGCAGTTTCTCAGAAAGCTTCCTTCCAGATTTCATCTGAGTATATTTCCTTTTTCACCATAGCCCTCTATGGGCTTCCAAATATCACTTTGCCGATTCCACAAGAACTGTCTTAGCGAAAGGCTTCTTGAGGGGAAAGCTGTAACTCTGTGAGATGATTTCACAGAACACAAAGAAGTTTCTCAGAAAGCTTCTTTCTCTTTGTTATCGGAGGATATTTCCTTTGGCCCTATAGTCTTCAAAGGGATCTGAAATATCTGTTCTCAGATTCCACAGAAATAAGGCTAGCAAAGAGATCCAGGAAATACACTTGTAACACTTTGAGATGAATTAACAGAACACTAAGCAGTTTCTCAGAAAGCTTCTTTCCAGATTTCATCTGAGGATATTTCCTTTTTCACCATAGCCCTCTATGGGCTTCCAAATATCACTTTGCCAATTCCACAAGAACTGTCTTAGCGAAAGGCTTTTTGAGGGGAAAGCTGTAACTCTGTGAGATGATTTCACAGAACACAAAGAAGTTTCTCAGAAAGCTTCTTTCTCTTTGTTATCGGAGGATATATTCTTTGGCCCTATAGTCTTCAAAGGGATCCGAAATATCTGTTCTCAGATTACACAGAAATAAGGCTAGCAAAGAGATCCACGAAATACACTTGTAACTCTGTGAAATGAATTAACAGAACACTAAGCAGTTTCTCAGAAAGCTTCTTTCCAGATTTCATCTGAGGATATTTCCTTTTTCACCATAGCCCTCTATGGGCTTCCAAATATCACTTTGCCAATTCCACAAGTACTGTCTTAGCGAAAGGCTTCTTGAGGGGAAAGCTGTAACTCTGTGAGATGATTTCACAGAACACAAAGAAGTTTCTCAGAAAGCTTCTTTCTCTTTGTTATCGGAGGATATTTCCTTTGGCCCTATAGTCTTCAAAGGGATCCGAAACATCTGTTCTCAGATTACACAGAAATAAGGCTAGCAAAGAGATCCACGAAATACACTTGTAACTCTGTGAGATGAATTCACAGAACACTAAGCAGTTTCTCAGAAAGCTTCTTTCCAGATTTCATCTGAGGATATTTCCTTTTATACCATAGCCCTCTATGGGCTTCCAAATATTACTTTGCCAATTCCACAAGAACTGTCTTAGTGAAAGGCTTCTTGAGGGGAAAGCTGTAACTCTGTGAGATGATTTCACAGAACACAAAGAAGTTTCTCAGAAGGCTGATTTCTCTTTGTTATCGGAGGATATTTCCTTTGGACTATAGTCTTTAAAGGGATGCGAAATATGTGTTCTCAGATTCCACAGAAATAAGTCTAGCAAAGAGATCCACGAAATACACATGTAACTCTTTGAGATGAATTAACAGAACACTAAGCAGTTTCTCAGAAAGTCTCTTTCCAGATTTCATCTGAGGATATTTCCTTTTTCACCATAGCCCTCTATGGGCTTCCAAATAATACTTTGCCAGTTCCACAAGAACTGTCTTAGCGAAAGGCTTCTTGAGGGGAAAGCTGTAACTCTGTGAGATGATTTCACAGAACACAAAGAAGTTTCTCAGAAAGCTTCTTTCTCTTTGTTATCGGAGGATATTTCCTTTGGCCCTATAGTCTTCAAAGGGATCCAAAATATCTGTTCTCAGATTCCACAGAAATAAGACTAGCAAGGAGATCCACGAAATGCACATGTAACTCTGTGTGATGAATTCACAGAACACTAAGCAGTTTCTCAGAAAGCTTCCTTCCAGATTTCATCTGAGTATATTTCCTTTTTCACCATAGCCCTCTATGGGCTTCCAAATATCACTTTGCCGATTCCACAAGAACTGTCTTAGCGAAAGGCTTCTTGAGGGGAAAGCTGTAACTCTGTGAGATGATTTCACAAAACACAAAGAAGTTTCTCAGAAAGCTTCTTTCTCTTTGTTATCGGAGGATATTTCCTTTGCCCCTATAGTCTTCAAAGGGATGCGAAATATCTGTTCTCAGATTCCACAGAAATAAGGCTGGCAAAGAGATCCACGAAATACACATGTAACTCTGTGAGATGAATTAACAGAACACTAAGCAGTTTCTCAGAAAGCTTCTTTCCAGATTTCATCTGAGGATATTTCCTTTTTCACCATAGCCCTCTATGGGCTTCCAAATATCACTTTGCCAATTCCACAAGAACTGTCTTAGCGAAAGGCTTCTTGAGGGGAAAGCTGTAACTGTGTGAGATGATTTCACAGAACACAAAGAAGTTTCTCAGAAAGCTTCTTTCTCTTTGTTATCGGAGGATATTTCCTTCGGCCCTATAGTCTTCAAAGGGATCCGAAACATCTGTTCTCAGATTACACAGAAATAAGGCTAGCAAAGAGATCCACGAAATACACTTGTAACTCTGTGAGATGAATTCACAGAACACTAAGCAGTTTCTCAGAAAGCTTCTTTCCAGATTTCATCTGAGGATATTTCCTTTTATACCATAGCCCTCTATGGGCTTCCAAATATTACTTTGCCAATTCCACAAGAACTGTCTTAGTGAAAGGCTTCTTGAGGGGAAAGCTGTAACTCTGTGAGATGATTTCACAGAACACAAAGAAGTTTCTCAGAAGGCTGATTTCTCTTTGTTATCGGAGGATATTTCCTTTGGACTATAGTCTTTAAAGGGATGCTAAATATCTGTTCTCAGATTCCACAGAAATAAGGCTAGCAAAGAGATCCACGAAACACATGTAACTCTTTGAGATGAATTAACAGAACACTAAGCAGTTTCTCAGAAAGCTTCTTTCCAGATTTCATATGAGAATGTTTCCTTTTTCACCATAGCCCTCTATGGACTTCCAAATAATACTTTGCCAGTTCCACAAGAACTGTCTTAGCGAAAGGCTTCTTGAGGGGAAAGCTGTAACTCTGTGAGATGATTTCACAGAACACAAAGAAGTTTCTCAGAAAGCTTCTTTCTCTTTGTTATCGGAGGATATTTCCTTTGGCCCTATAGTCTTCAAAGGGATCTGAAATATCTGTTCTCAGATTCCACAGAAATAAGGCTAGCAAAGAGATCCAGGAAATACACTTGTAACACTTTGAGATGAATTAACAGAACACTAAGCAGTTTCTCAGAAAGCTTCTTTCCAGATTTCATCTGAGGATATTTCCTTTTTCACCATAGCCCTCTATGGGCTTCCAAATATCACTTTGCCAATTCCACAAGAACTGTCTTAGCGAAAGGCTTTTTGAGGGGAAAGCTGTAACTCTGTGAGATGATTTCACAGAACACAAAGAAGTTTCTCAGAAAGCTTCTTTCTCTTTGTTATCGGAGGATATATTCTTTGGCCCTATAGTCTTCAAAGGGATCCGAAATATCTGTTCTCAGATTACACAGAAATAAGGCTAGCAAAGAGATCCACGAAATACACTTGTAACTCTGTGAAATGAATTAACAGAACACTAAGCAGTTTCTCAGAAAGCTTCTTTCCAGATTTCATCTGAGGATATTTCCTTTTTCACCATAGCCCTCTATGGGCTTCCAAATATCACTTTGCCAATTCCACAAGAACTGTCTTAGCGAAAGGCTTCTTGAGGGGAAAGCTGTAACTCTGTGAGATGATTTCACAGAACACAAAGAAGTTTCTCAGAAAGCTTCTTTCTCTTTGTTATCGGAGGATATTTCCTTTGGCCCTATAGTCTTCAAAGGGATCCGAAACATCTGTTCTCAGATTACACAGAAATAAGGCTAGCAAAGAGATCCACGAAATACACTTGTAACTCTGTGAGATGAATTCACAGAACACTAAGCAGTTTCTCAGAAAGCTTCTTTCCAGATTACATCTGAGGATATTTCCTTTTATACCATAGCCCTCTATGGGCTTCCAAATATTACTTTGCCAATTCCACAAGAACTGTCTTAGTGAAAGGCTTCTTGAGGGGAAAGCTGTAACTCTGTGAGATGATTTCACAGAACACAAAGAAGTTTCTCAGAAGGCTGATTTCTCTTTGTTATCGGAGGATATTTCCTTTGGACTATAGTCTTTAAAGGGATGCGAAATATGTGTTCTCAGATTCCACAGAAATAAGTCTAGCAAAGAGATCCACGAAATACACATGTAACTCTTTGAGATGAATTAACAGAACACTAAGCAGTTTCTCAGAAAGTCTCTTTCCGGATTTCATCTGAGGATATTTCCTTTTTCACCATAGCCCTCTATGGGCTTCCAAATAATACTTTGCCAGTTCCACAAGAACTGTCTTAGCGAAAGGCTTCTTGAGGGGAAAGCTGTAACTCTGTGAGATGATTTCACAGAACACAAAGAAGTTTCTCAGAAAGCTTCTTTCTCTTTGTTATCGGAGGATATTTCCTTTGGCCCTATAGTCTTCAAAGGGATCCAAAATATCTGTTCTCAGATTCCACAGAAATAAGACTAGCAAAGAGATCCACGAAATGCACATGTAACTCTGTGTGATGAATTCACAGAACACTAAGCAGTTTCTCAGAAAGCTTCCTTCCAGATTTCATCTGAGTATATTTCCTTTTTCACCATAGCCCTCTATGGGCTTCCAAATATCACTTTGCCGATTCCACAAGAACTGTCTTAGCGAAAGGCTTCTTGAGGGGAAAGCTGTAACTCTGTGAGATGATTTCACAAAACACAAAGAAGTTTCTCAGAAAGCTTCTTTCTCTTTGTTATCGGAGGATATTTCCTTTGCCCCTATAGTCTTCAAAGGGATGCGAAATATCTGTTCTCAGATTCCACAGAAATAAGGCTGGCAAAGAGATCCACGAAATACACATGTAACTCTGTGAGATGAATTAACAGAACACTAAGCAGTTTCTCAGAAAGCTTCTTTCCAGATTTCATCTGAGGATATTTCCTTTTTCACCATAGCCCTCCATGGGCTTCCAAGTATCACTTTGCCAATTCCACAAGAACTGTCTTAGCGAAAGGCTTCTTGAGCGGAAAGCTGTAACTCTGTGAGATGATTTCACGGAACACCAAGAAGTTTCTCAGAAAGCTTCTTTCTCTTTGTTATCGGAGGATATTTCCTGTGGCCCTATAGTCTTCAGGGGGATCCGAAATCTCTGTTCTCAGATTCCACAGAAATAAGGCTCGCAAAGAGATCCACGAAATACACATGTAACTCTGTGAGATGAATTCACAGAACACTAAGCAGTTTCTCAGAAAGCTTCTTTCCAGATTTCATCTGAGGATATTTCCTTTTTCACCATAGCCCTCTATGGGCTTCCAAATATCACTTTGCCAATTCCACAAGAACTGTCTTAGCGAAAGGCTTCTTGAGGGGAAAGCTGTAACTCTGTGAGATGATTTCACAGAACACAAAGAAGTTTCTCAGAAAGCTTCTTTCTCTTTGTTATCGGAGGATATTTCCTTTGGCCCTATAGTCTTCAAAGGGATGCGAAATATCTGTTCTCAGATTCCACAGAAATAAGGCTAGCAAAGAGATCCACGAAATACACATGTAACTCTGTGAGATGAATTCACAGAACACTAAGCAGTTTCTCAGAAAGCTTCTTTCCAGATTTCATCTGAGGATATTTCCTTTTTCACCATAGCCCTCTATGGGCTTCCAAATATCACTTTGCCAATTCCACAAGAACTGTCTTAGCGAAAGGCTTCTTGAGGGGAAAGCTGTAACTCTGTGAGATGATTTCACAGAACACAAAGAAGTTTCTCAGAAAGCTTCTTTCTCTTTGTTATCGGAGGATATTTCCTCTGGCCCTATAGTCTTCAAAGGAATCCGAAATATCTGTTATCAGATTCCACAGAAATAAGACTAGCAAAGAGATCCACGAAATACACATGTAACTCTGTGAGATGAATTCACAGAACACTAAGCAGTTTCTCAGAAAGCTTCTTTCCAGATTTCATCTAGGATATTTCCTTTTATACCATAGCCCTCTAAGGGCTTCCAAATATTACTTTGCCAATTCCAAAAGAACTGTCTTAGCGAAAGGCTTCTTGAGGGGAAAGCTGTAACTCTGTGAGATGATTTCACAGAACACAAAGAAGTTTCTCAGAAGGCTTCTTTCTCTTTGTTATCGGAGGATATTTCCTTTGGACTATAGTCTTAAAAGGGATGCGAAATATCTTTTCTCAGATTCCACAGAAATAAGGCTAGCAAAGAGATCCACGAAATACACATGTAACTCTGTGAGATGAATTAACAGAACACTAAGCAGTTTCTCAGAAAGCTTCTTTCCAGATTTCATCTGAGGATATTTCCTTTTTCACCATAGCCCTCTATGGGCTTCCAAATATCACTTTGCCAATTCCACAAGAACTGTCTTAACGAAAGGCTTCTTGAGTGGAAAGCTGTAACTCTGTGAGATGATTTCACAGAACGCAAAGAAGTTTCTCAGAAAGCTTCTTTCTCTTTGTTATCGGAGGATATTTCCTTAGCCCCTATAGTCTTCAAAGGGATGCGAAATATCTGTTCTCAGATTCCACAGAAATAAGGCTGGCAAAGAGATCCACGAAATACACATGTAACTCTGTGAGATGAATTAACAGAACACTAAGCAGTTTCTCAGAAAGCTTCTTTCCAGATTTCATCTGAGGATATTTCCTTTTTCACCATAGCCCTCTATGGGCTTCCAAGTATCACTTTGCCAGTTCCACAAGAACTGTCTTAGCGAAAGGCTACTTGAGGGGAAAGCTGTAACACTGTGAGATGATATCACAGAACACAAAGAAGTTTCTCAGAGAGCTTTTTTCTCTTTGTTATCGGAGGATATTTCCTGTGGCCCTATAGTCTTCAAAGGGATCCGAAATCTCTGTTCTCAGATGCCACAGAAATAAGGGTAGCAAAGAGATCCACGAAATACACATGTAACTCTGTGAGATGAATTCACAGAACACTAAGCAGTTTCTCAGAAAGCTTCTTTCCAGATTTCATCTGAGGATATTTCCTTTTTCACCATAGCCCTCTATGGGCTTCCAAATATCACTTTGCCCATTCCACAAGAACTGTCTTATCGAAAGGCTTCTTGAGGGGAAAGCTGTAACTCTGTGAGATGATTTCACAGAACACAAAGAAGTTTCTCAGAAAGCTTCTTTCTCTTTGTTATCGGAGGATATTTCCTTTGGCCCTATAGTCTTCAAAGGGATCCGAACTATATGTTCTCAGATTCCGCAGAAATAAGGCTAGCAAAGAGATCCACGATACACATGTAACTCTGTGAGATGAATTAACAGAACACTAAGCAGTTTCTCAGAAAGCTTCTTTCCAGATTTCATCTGAGCATATTTCCTTTTTCACCATAGCCCTCTATGGGCTTCCAATTATCACTTTGCCAACACCACAAGAACTGTCTTAGCGAAAGGCTTCTTGAGGGGAGAGCTGTAAATCTGTGAGATGATTTCACAGAACACAAAGAAATTTCTCAGAAAGTTTCTTTCTCTTTTTTATCGGAGGATATTTCCTTTGGCCCTATAGTCTTCAAAGGGATCCGAAATCTCTGTTCTCAGATTCCACAGAAATAAGGCTAGCAAAGAGATCCACGAAACACACATGTAACTCTTTGAGATGAATTCACAGAACACTAAGCAGTTTCTCAGAAAGCTTCTTTCCAGATTTCATCTGAGGATATTTCCTTTTTCACCATAGCCCTCTATGGGGTACCTAATATCACTTTGACAATTCCACAAGAAGTGTCTTAATGAAAGGCTTTTGAGGGGAAAGCTGTAACTCTGTGAGAAGATTTCACAGAACACCAAGAAGTTTCTCAGAAAGCTTCTTTCTCTTTGTTATCGGAGGATATTTCCTTTGGACTATAGTCTTCAAAGGGATCCGAAATATCTGTTCTCAGATTCCACAGAAATAAGGCTAGCAAAGAGATCCACGAAATACACATGTAACTCTGTGAGATGAATTAACAGAACACTAAGCAGTTTCTCAGAAAGCTTCTTTCCAGATTTCATCTGAGGATATTTCCTTTTTCACCATAGCCCTCCATGGGCTTCCAAGTATCACTTTGCCAATTCCACAAGAACTGTCTTAGCGAAAGGCTTCTTGAGCGGAAAGCTGTAACTCTGTGAGATGATTTCACGGAACACCAAGAAGTTTCTCAGAAAGCTTCTTTCTCTTTGTTATCGGAGGATATTTCCTGTGGCCCTATAGTCTTCAGGGGGATCCGAAATCTCTGTTCTCAGATTCCACAGAAATAAGGCTCGCAAAGAGATCCACGAAATACACATGTAACTCTGTGAGATGAATTCACAGAACACTAAGCAGTTTCTCAGAAAGCTTCTTTCCAGATTTCATCTGAGGATATTTCCTTTTTCACCATAGCCCTCTAAGGGCTTCCAAATATTACTTTGCCAATTCCACAAGAACTGTCTTAGCGAAAGGCTTCTTGAGGGGAAAGCTGTAACTCTGTGAGATGATTTCACAGAACACAAAGAAGTTTCTCAGAAGGCTTCTTTCTCTTTGTTATCGGAGGATATTTCCTTTGGACTATAGTCTTAAAAGGGATGCGAAATATCTTTTCTCAGATTCCACAGAAATAAGGCTAGCAAAGAGATCCACGAAATACACATGTAACTCTTTGAGATGAATTAACAGAACACTAAGCAGTTTCTCAGAAAGCTTCTTTCCAGATTCCATCTGAGGATATTTCCTTTTTCACCATAGCCCTCTATGGGATACCTAATATCACTTTGCCAATTCCACAAGAACTGTCTTAATGAAAGGTTTCTTGAGGGGAAAGCTGTAACTCTGTGAGAAGATTTCACATAACACAAAGAAGTTTCTCAGAAAGCTTCTTTCTCTTTGTTATCGGAGGATATTTCCTTTGTACTATAGTCTTCAAAGGGATCCGAAATATCTGTTCTCAGATTCCACAGAAATAAGGCTAGCAAAGAGATCCACGAAATACACATGTAACTCTGTGAGATGAATTAACAGAACACTAAGCAGTTTCTCAGAAAGCTTCTTTCCAGATTTCATCTGAGGATATTTCCTTTTTCACCATAGCCCTCTATGGGCTTCCAAATATCGCTTTGCCAATTCCACAAGAACTGTCTTAACGAAAGGCTTCTTGAGTGGAAAGCTGTAACTCTGTGAGATGATTTCACCGAACACAAAGAAGTTTCTCAGAAAGCTTCTTTCTCTTTGTTATCGGAGGATATTTCCTTTGCCCCTATAGTCTTCAAAGGGATGCGAAATATCTGTTCTCAGATTCCACAGAAATAAGGCTGGCAAAGAGATCCACGAAATACACATGTAACTCTGTGAGATGAATTCACAGAACACTAAGCAGTTTCTCAGAAAGCTTCTTTCCAGATTTCATCTGAGGATATTTCCTTTTTCACCATAGCCCTCTATGGGCTTCCAAGTATCACTTTGCCAATTCCACAAGAACTGTCTTAGCGAAAGGCTACTTGAGGGGAAAGCTGTAACACTGTGAGATGATATCACAGAACACAAAGAAGTTTCTCAGAAAGCTTTTTTCTCTTTGTTATCGGAGGATATTTCCTGTGGCCCTATAGTCTTCAAAGGGATCCGAAATCTCTGTTCTCAGATGCCACAGAAATAAGGGTAGCAAAGAGATCCACGAAATACACATGTAACTCTTTGAGATGAATTCACAGAACACTAAGCAGTTTCTCAGAAAGCTTCTTTCCAGATTTCATCTGAGGATATTTCCTTTTTCACCATAGCCCTCTATGGGCTTCCAAATATCACTTTGCCCATTCCACAAGAACTGTCTTATCGAAAGGCTTCTTGAGGGGAAAGCTGTAACTCTGTGAGATGATTTCACAGAACACAAAGAAGTTTCTCAGAAAGCTTCTTTCTCTTTGTTATCGGAGGATATTTCCTTTGGCCCTATAGTCTTCAAAGGGATCCGAAATATATGTTCTCAGATTCCGCAGAAATAAGGCTAGCAAAGAGATCCACGATACACATGTAACTCTGTGAGATGAATTAACAGAACACTAAGCAGTTTCTCAGAAAGCTTCTTTCCAGATTTCATCTGAGCATATTTCCTTTTTCACCATAGCCCTCTATGGGCTTCCAATTATCACTTTGCCAACACCACAAGAACTGTCTTAGCGAAAGGCTTCTTGAGGGGAGAGCTGTAAATCTGTGAGATGATTTCACAGAACACAAAGAAATTTCTCAGAAAGTTTCTTTCTCTTTTTTATCGGAGGATATTTCCTTTGGCCCTATAGTCTTCAAAGGGATCCGAAATCTCTGTTCTCAGATTCCACAGAAATAAGGCTAGCAAAGAGATCCACGAAACACACATGTAACTCTTTGAGATGAATTCACAGAACACTAAGCAGTTTCTCAGAAAGCTTCTTTCCAGATTTCATCTGAGGATATTTCCTTTTTCACCATAGCCCTCTATGGGGTACCTTATATCACTTTGCCAATTCCACAAGAAGTGTCTTAATGAAAGGCTTTTGAGGGGAAAGCTGTAACTCTGTGAGAAGATTTCACAGAACACCAAGAAGTTTCTCAGAAAGCTTCTTTCTCTTTGTTATCGGAGGATATTTCCTTTGGACTATAGTCTTCAAAGGGATCCGAAATATCTGTTCTCAGATTCCACAGAAATAAGGCTAGCAAAGAGATCCACGAAATACACATGTAACTCTGTGAGATGAATTAACAGAACACTAAGCACTTTCTCAGAAAGCTTCTTTCCAGATTTCATCTGAGGATATTTCCTTTTTCACCATAGCCCTCTATGGGCTTCCAAGTATCACTTTGCCAATTCCACAAGAACTGTCTTAGGGAAAGGCTGCTTGAGGGGAAAGCTGTAACTCTGTGAGATGATTTCACAGAACACAAAGAAGTTTCTCAGAAAGCTTCTTTCTCTTTGTTATCGGAGGATATTTCCTGTGGCCCTATAATCTTCAAAGGGATCCGAAATCTCTGTTCTCAGATTCCACAGAAATAAAGCTAGCAAAGAGATCGACGAAATACACATGTAACTCTGTGAGATGAATTAACAGAACACTAAGCAGTTTCTCAGTAAGCTTCTTTCCAGATTTCATCTGAGGCTATTTCCTTTTTCACCATAGCCCTCTATGGGCTTCCAAATATCACTTTGCCAATTCCACCAGAACTGTCTTAGCGAAAGGCTTCTTGAGGGGAAAGCTGTAACTCTGTGAGATGATTTCACAGAACACAAACAAGTTTCTCAAAAAGCTTCTTTCTCTTTGTTATCGGAGGATATTTCCTTTGGCCCTATAGTCTTCAAAGGGATCCGAAATATCTGTTCTCAGATTCCACAGAAATAAGGGTAGCAAAGAGATCCACGAAATACACATGTAACTCTGTGAGATGAATTCACAGAACACTAAGCAGTTTCTCAGAAAGCTTCTTTCCAGATTTCATCTGAGTATATTTCCTTTTTCACCATAGCCCTCTATGGGCTTCCAAATATCACTTTGCCAATTCCACAATAACTGTCTTAACGAAAGGCTTCTTGAGTGGAAAGCTGTAACTCGCTGAGATGATTTCACAGAACACAAAGAAGTTTCTCAGAAAGCTTCTTTCTCTTTGTTATCGGAGGATATTTCCTTTGGCCCTATAGTCTTCAAAGGGATGCGAAATATCTGTTCTCAGATTCCACAGTAATAAGGCTAGCAAAGAGATCCACGAAATACACATGTAACTCTGTGAGAAGAATTAATAGAACACTAAGCAGTTTCTCAGAAAGCTTCTTTCCAGATTTCATCTGAGGATATTTCCTTTTTCACCATAGTCCTCTATGGGCTTCCAAGTATCACTTTGCCAATTCCACAAGAACTGTCTTAGCGAAAGGCTTCTTGAGGGGAAAGCTGTAACTCTGTGAGATGATTTCACGGAACACAAAGAAGTTTCTCAGAAAGCTTCTTTCTCTTTGTTATCGGAGGATATTTCCTGTGGCCCTATAGTCTTCAGGGGGATCCGAAATCTCTGTTCTCAGATTCCACAGAAATAAGGCTAGCAAAGAGATCCACGAAATACACATGTAACTCTGTGAGATGAATTCACAGAACACTAAGCAGTTTCTCAGAAAGCTTCTTTCCAATTTCATCTGAGGATATTTTATTTTTCACCATAGCCCTCTATGGGCTTCCAAATATCACTTTGCCAATTCCACAAGAACTGTCTTAGCGAAAGGCTTCTTGAGGGGAATGCTGTAACTCTGTGAGATGATTTCACAGAACACAAAGATGTTTCTCAGAAAGCTTCTTTCTCTTAGTTATCGGAGGATATTTGCTTCGGCCCTATAGTCTTCAATGGGATCCGAAATATCTGTTCTCAGATTCCACAGAAATAAGGCTAGCAAAGAGATCCACGAAATACACATGTAACTCTGTGAGATGAATTCACAGAACACTAAGGAGTTTCTCAGAAAGCTTCTTTCCAGATTTCATCTGAGGATATTTCCTTTTTCACCATAGCCCTCTAGGGGCTTCCAAATATCACTTTGCCAATTCCACAAGAACTGTATTAGCGAAAGGCTTCTTGAGGGGAAAGCTGTAACTCTGTGAGATGATTTCACAGAACACAAAGAAGTTTCTCAGAAAGCTTCTTTCTCTTTGTTATCGGAGGATATTTCCTTTGGCCCTATAGTCTTCAAAGGGATCCGAAATATCTGTTCTCAGATTCCACAGAAATAAGGCTAGCAAAGAGATCCACGAAACACATGTAACTCTGTGAGATGAATTCACAGAACACTAAGCAGTTTCTCAAAGCTTCTTTCCAGTTTTCATCTGAGGGTATTTCCTTTTATACCATAGCCCTCTATGGGCTTCCAAATATCACTTTGCCAATTCCTCAAGAACTGTCTTAGCGAAAGGCTTCTTGAGTGGAAAGCTGTAACTCTGTGAGATGATTTCACAGAACACAAAGAAGTTTCTCAGAAAGCTTCTTTCTCTTTGTTATCGGAGGATATTTCCTGTGGCCCTATAGTCTTCAAGGGGATCCGAAATATCTGTTCTCAGATTCCACAGAAATAAGACTAGCAAAGAGATCCACGAAATACACATGTAACTCTGTGAGATGAATTCAAAGAACACTAAGCAGTTTCTCAGAAAGCTTCTTTCCAGATTTCATCTGAGGATATTTCCTTTTTCACCATAGCCCTCTATGGGCTTCCAAATATCACTTTGCCGATTCTACAAGAACTATCTTAGCGAAAGGCTTCTTGAAGGGAAAGCTGTAACTCTGTGAGATGATTTCACAGAACACAAAGAAGTTTCTCAGAAAGCTTCTTTCTCTTTGTTATCGGAGGATATTTCCTTTGGCCCTATAGTCTTTAAAGGGATCCGAAATCTCTGTTCTCAGATTCCACAGAAATAAGGCTAGCAAAGAGATCCACGAAACACACATGTAACTCTTTGAGATGAATTCACAGAACACTAAGCAGTTTCTCAGAAAGCTTCTTTCCAGATTTCATCTGAGGATATTTCCTTTTTCACCATAGCCCTCTATGGGCTTCCAAATATCACTTTGCCAATTCCACAAGAACTGTCTTAGCGAAAGGCTTCTTGAGGGGAAAGCTGTAACTCTGTGAGATGATTTCACAGAACACAAAGAAGTTTCTGAGAAAGCTTCTTTCTCTTTGTTATCGGAGGATATTTCCTGTGGCCCTACAGTCTTCAAAGGGATCCGAAATATCTGTTCTCAGATTCCACAGAAATAAGCCTAGCAAAGAGATCCACGAAATACACATAAAACTCTGTGAGATGAATTCACAGAACACTAAGCAGTTTCTCAGAAAGCTTCTTTCCAGATTTCATCTGAGGATATTTCCTTTTTCACCATAGCCCTCTATGGGCTTCCAAATATCACTTTGCCGATTCCACAAGAACTGTCTTAGCGAAAGGCTTCTTGACGGGAAAGCTGTAACTCTGTGAGATGATTTCACAGAACACAAAGAAGTTTCTCAGAAACCTTCTTTCTCTTTGTTATCGGAGGATATTTCCTTTGGCCCTATAGTCTTCAAAGGGATCCGAAATCTCTGTTCTCAGATTCCACAGAAATAATGCTAACAAAGAGATCCACGAAACACACATGTAACTCTGTGAGATGAATTCACAGAACACTAAGCAGTTTCTCAGAAAGCTTCTTTCCAGATTTCATCTGAGGATATTTCCTTTTTCACCATAGCCCTCCATGGGCTTCCAAATATCATTTTGCCAATTCCACAAGAACTGTCTTAGCGAAAGGCTTCTTGAGGGGAAAGCTGTAACTCTGTGAGATGACTTCACAGAACTCAAAGAAGTTTCTCAGAAAGCTTCTTTCTCTTTGTTATCAGAGGATATTTCCTTTGGCCCTATAGTCTTCAAAGGGATCCGATATATCTGTTCTCAGATTCCACAGAAATAAGGCTAGCAAAGAGATCCACGAAATAAACATGTAACTCTGTGAGATGAATTCACAGAACACTAAGAAGTTTCAGCTTCTTTCCAGATTTCATCTGAGGATATTTCCTTTTTCACCATAGCCCTCTATGAGCTTCCAAATATCACTTTGCCAATTCCACAAGAACTGTCTTAGCGAAAGGCTTCTTGAGGGGAAAGCTGTAACTCTGTGAGATGATTTCACAGAACACAAAGAAGTTTTTCAGAAACCTTCTTTCTCTTTGTTATCGGAGGATATTTCCTTTGGCCTTATAGTCTTCAAAGGGATCCGAAATATCTGTTCTCAGATTCCACAGAAATAAGGCTAGCAAAGAGATCCACGAAACACATGTAACTCTGTGAGATGAATTCACAGAACACTAAGCAGTTTCTCAGAAAGCTTCTTTCCAGATTTCATCTGAGGATATTTCATTTTTCACCATAGCCCTCTATGGGCTTCCAAATATCACTTTGCCGATTCCACAAGAACTGTCTTAGCGAAAGGCTTCTTGAGGGGAAAGCTGTAACTCTGTGAGATGATTTCACAGAACAGAAAGAAGTTTCTCAGAAAGCTTCTTTCTCTTTGTTATCGGAGGATATTTCCTTTGGCCCTATAGTCTTCAAAGGGATCCGAAATATCTGTTCTCAGATTCCACAGAAATAAGGCTAGCAAAGAGATCCACGAAACACACATGTAACTCTTTGAGATGAATTCACAGAACACTAAGCAGTTTCTCAGAAAGCTTCTTTCCAGATTTCATCTGAGGATATTTCCTTTTTCACCATAGCCCTCTATGGGCTTCCAAATATCACTTTGCCAATTCCACAAGAACTGTCTTAGCGAAAGGCTTCTTGAGGGGAAAGCTGTAACTGTGTGAGATGATTTCACAGAACACAAAGAAGTTTCTCAGAAAGCTTCTTTCTCATTGTTATCGGAAGATATTTTCTTTGGCCCTATAGTCTTCACAGGGATCCGAAATATCTGTTCTCAGATTCCACAGAAATAAGGCTAGCAAAGAGATCCACGAAATACACATGTAACTCTTTGAGTTGAATTAACAGAACACTAAGCAGTTTCTCAGAAAGCTTCTTTCCAGTTTTCATCTGATGATATTTCCTTTTTCACCATAGCCCTCTAAGGGCTTCCAAATATCACTTTGCCAATTCCACAAGAACTGTTTTAGCGAAAGGCCTCTTGAGGGGAAAGCTGTAACTGTGTGAGATGATTTCACAGAACACAAAGAAGTTTCTCAGAAAGCTTCTTTCTCTTTGTTATCGGAGGATATTTCCTGTGGCCCTATAGTCTTCAAAGGGATCCGAAATATCTGTTCTCAGATTCCACAGAAATAAGGCTAGCAAAGAGATCCACGAAATACACATGTAACTCTGTGAGATGAATTCACAGAACACTAAGCAGTTTCTCAGAAAGCTTCTTTCCAGATTTCATCTGAGGATATTTCCTTTTTCACCATAGCCCTCTATGGGCTTCCAAATATCACTTTGCCAATTCCACAAGAACTGTCTTAGCGAAAGGCTTCTTGAGGGGAAAGCTGTAACTCTGTGAGATCATTTCACAGAACACAAAGAAGTTTCTCAGAAAGCTTCTTTCTCTTTGTTATCGGAGGATATTTCCTGTGGCCCTATAGTCTTCAAAGGGATCCGAAATATCTGTTCTCAGATTCCACAGAAATAAGGCTAGCAAAGAGATCCACGAAATACACATGTAACTCTGTGAGATGAATTCACAGAACAGTAAGCAGTTTCTCAGAAAGCTTCTTTCCAGATTTCATTTGAGGATATTTCCTTTTTCACCATAGCCCTCTATGGGCTTCCAAATATCACTTTGCCAATTCCACAAGAACTGTCTTAGCGAAAGGCTTCTTGAGGGGAAAGCTGTAACTCTGTGAGACCATTTCACAGAAAACAAAGAAATTTCTCAGAAAGCTTCTTTATCTTTGTTATCGGAGGATATTTCCTTTGGCCCTATAGTCTTCAAAGGGATCCGAAATCTCTGTTCTCAGATTCCACAGAAATAAGGCTAGCAAAGAGATCCACGAAATACACATGTAACTCTGTGAGATGAATTCACAGAACACTAAGCAGTTTCTCAGAAAGCTTCTTTCCAGATTTCATCTGAGGATATTTCCTTTTTCACCATAGCCCTCTATGGGCTTCCAAATATCACTTTGCCAATTCCACAAGAACTGTCTTAGCGAAAGGCTTCTTGAGGGGAAAGCTGTAACTCTGTGAGATGATTTCACGGAACACAAAGAAGTTTCTCAGAAAGCTTCTTTCTCTTTGCTATCGGAGGATATTTTCTTTGGCGCTATAGTCTTCAAAGGGATCCGAAATATCTGTTCTCAGATTCCACAGAAATAAGCCTAGCAAAGAGTTCCACGAAATACACATGTAACTCTTTGAGTTGAATTATCAGAACACTAAGCAGTTTCTCAGAAAGCTTCTTTCCAGTTTTCATCTGAGGATATTTCCTTTTTCACCATAGCCCTCTAAGGGCTTCCAAATATCACTTTGCCAATTCCACAAGAACTGTCTTAGCGAAAGGCTTCTTGAGGGGAAAGCTGTAACTGTGTGAGATGATTTCACAGAACACAAAGAAGTTTCTCAGAAAGCTTCTTTCTCTTTGTTATCGGAGGATATTTCCTTTGGCCCTATAGACTTCAAAGGGATCCGAAATATCTGTTCTCAGATTCCACAGAAATAAGGCTAGCAACGAGATCCACGAAATACACATGTAACTCTGTGAGATGAATTCACAGAACACTAAGCAGTTTCTCAGAAAGCTTCTTTCCAGATTTCATCTGAGGATATTTCCTTTTTCACCATAGCCCTCTATGGGCTTCCAAATATCACTTTGCCAATTCCACAAGAACTGTCTTAGCGAAAGGCTTCTTGAGGGGAAAGCTGTAACTGTGTGAGATGATTTCACAGAACACAAAGAAGTTTCTCAGAAAGCTTCTTTCTCATTGTTATCGGAAGATATTTTCTTTGGCCCTATAGTCTTCACAGGGATCCGAAATATCTGTTCTCAGATTCCACAGAAATAAGGCTAGCAAAGAGATCCACGAAATACACATGTAACTCTTTGAGTTGAATTAACAGAACACTAAGCAGTTTCTCAGAAAGCTTCTTTCCAGTTTTCATCTGATGATATTTCCTTTTTCACCATAGCCCTCTAAGGGCTTCCAAATATCACTTTGCCAATTCCACAAGAACTGTTTTAGCGAAAGGCCTCTTGAGGGGAAAGCTGTAACTGTGTGAGATGATTTCACAGAACACAAAGAAGTTTCTCAGAAAGCTTCTTTCTCTTTGTTATCGGAGGATATTTCCTGTGGCCCTATAGTCTTCAAAGGGATCCGAAATATCTGTTCTCAGATTCCACAGAAATAAGGCTAGCAAAGAGATCCACGAAATACACATGTAACTCTGTGAGATGAATTCACAGAACACTAAGCAGTTTCTCAGAAAGCTTCTTTCCAGATTTCATCTGAGGATATTTCCTTTTTCACCATAGCCCTCTATGGGCTTCCAAATATCACTTTGCCAATTCCACAAGAACTGTCTTAGCGAAAGGCTTCTTGAGGGGAAAGCTGTAACTCTGTGAGATGATTTCACAGAACACAAAGAAGTTTCTCAGAAAGCTTCTTTCTCTTTGTTATCGGAGGATATTTCCTTTGGCCCTATAGTCTTCAAAGGGATCCGATATATCTGTTCCCAGATTCCACAGAAATAAGGCTAGCAAAGAGATCCACGAAATACACATGTAACTCTGTGAGATGAATTCACAGAACACTAAGCAGTTTCAGCTTCTTTCCAGATTTCATCTGAGGATATTTCCTTTTTCACCATAGCCCTCTATGAGCTTCCAAATATCACTTTGCCAATTCCACAAGAACTGTCTTAGCGAAAGGCTTCTTGAGGGGAAAGCTGTAACTCTGTGAGATGATTTCACAGAACACAAAGAAGTTTCTCAGAAACCTTCTTTCTCTTTGTTATCGGAGGATATTTCCTTTGGCCATATAGTCTTCAAAGGGATCCGAAATATCTGTTCTCAGATTCCACAGAAATAAGGCTAGCAAAGAGATCCACGAAACACATGTAACTCTGTGAGATGAATTCACAGAACACTAAGCAGTTTCTCAGAAAGCTTCTTTCCAGATTTCATCTGAGGATATTTCCTTTTTCACCATAGCCCTCTATGGGCTTCCAAATATCACTTTGCCGATTCCACAAGAACTGTCTTAGCGAAAGGCTTCTTGACGGGAAAGCTGTAACTCTGTGAGATGATTTCACAGAACACAAAGAAGTTTCTCAGAAAGCTTCTTTCTCTTTGTTATCGGAGGATATTTCCTTTGGGCCTATAGTCTTTAAAGGGATCCGAAATCTCTGTTCTCAGATTCCACAGAAATAAGGCTAGCAAAGAGATCCACGAAACACACATGTAACTCTTTGAGATGAATTCACAGAACACTAAGCAGTTTCTCAGAAAGCTTCTTTCCAGATTTCATCTGAGGATATTTCCTTTTTCACCATAGCCCTCTATGGGCTTCCAAATATCACTTTGCCAATTCCACAAGAACTGTCTTAGCGAAAGGCTTCTTGAGGGGAAAGCTGTAACTCTGTGAGATGATTTCACAGAACACAAAGAAGTTTCTCAGAAAGCTTCTTTCTCTTTGTTATCGGAGGATATTTCCTGTGGCCCTACAGTCTTCAAAGGGATCCGAAATATCTGTTCTCAGATTCCACAGAAATAAGCCGAGCAAAGAGATCCACGAAATACACATAAAACTCTGTGAGATGAATTCACAGAACACTAAGCAGTTTCTCAGAAAGCTTCTTTCCAGATTTCATCTGAGGATATTTCCTTTTTCACCATAGCCCTCTATGGCCTCCAAATATCACTTTGCCGATTCCACAAGAACTGTCTTAGCGAAAGGCTTCTTGACGGGAAAGCTGTAACTCTGTGAGATGATTTCACAGAACACAAAGAAGTTTCTCAGAAAGCTTCTTTCTCTTTGTTATCGGAGGATATTTCCTTTGGCCCTATAGTCTTCAAAGGGATCCGAAATCTCTGTTCTCAGATTCCACAGAAATAATGCTAACAAAGAGATCCAAGAAACACACATGTAACTCTGTGAGATGAATTCACAGAACACTAAGCAGTTTCTCAGAAAGCTTCTTTCCAGATTTCATCTGAGGATATTTCCTTTTTCACCATAGCCCTCCATGGGCTTCCAAATATCATTTTGCCAATTCCACAAGAACTGTCTTAGCGAAAGGCTTCTTGAGGGGAAAGCTGTAACTCTGTGAGATGACTTCACAGAACTCAAAGAAGTTTCTCAGAAAGCTTCTTTCTCTTTGTTATCGGAGGATATTTCCTTTGCCCCTATAGTCTTCAAAGGGATCCGATATATCTGTTCTCAGATTCCACAGAAATAAGGCTAGCAAAGAGATCCACGAAATACACATGTAACTCTGTGAGATGAATTCACAGAACACTAAGAAGTTTCAGCTTCTTTCCAGATTTCATCTGAGGATATTTCCTTTTTCACCATAGCCCTCTATGAGCTTCCAAATATCACTTTGCCAATTCCACAAGAACTGTCTTAGCGAAAGGCTTCTTGAGGGGAAAGCTGTAACTCTGTGAGATGATTTCACAGAACACAAAGAAGTTTTTCAGAAACCTTCTTTCTCTTTGTTATCGGAGGATATTTCCTTTGGCCTTATAGTCTTCAAAGGGATCCGAAATATCTGTTCTCAGATTCCACAGAAATAAGGCTAGCAAAGAGATCCACGAAACACATGTAACTCTGTGAGATGAATTCACAGAACACTAAGAAGTTTCTCAGAAAGCTTCTTTCCAGTTTTCATCTGAGGATATTTCCTTTTTCACCATAGCCCTCTAAGGGCTTCCAAATATCACTTTGCCAATTCCACAAGAACTGTCTTAGCGAAAGGCTTCTTGAGGGGAAAGTTGTAACTGTGTGAGATGATTTCACAGAACACAAAGAAGTTTCTCAGAAAGCTTCTTTCTCTTTGTTATCGGAGGATATTTCCTGTGGCCCTATAGACTTCAAAGGGATCCGAAATATCTGTTCTCAGATTCCACAGAAATAAGGCTAGCAACGAGATCCACGAAATACACATGTAACTCTGTGAGATGAATTCACAGAACACTAAGCAGTTTCTCAGAAAGCTTCTTTCCAGATTTCATCTGAGGATATTTCCTTTTTCACCATAGCCCTCTATGGGCTTCCAAATATCACTTTGCCAATTCCACAAGAACTGTCTTAGCGAAAGGCTTCTTGAGGGGAAAGCTGTAGCTCTGTGAGATGATTTCACAGAACACAAAGAAGTTTCTCAGAAAGCTTCTTTCTCTTTGTTATCGGAAGATATTTTCTTTGGCCCTATAGTCTTCACAGGGATCCGAAATATCTGTTCTCAGATTCCACAGAAATAAGGCTAGCAAAGAGATCCACGAAATACACATGTAACTCTTTGAGTTGAATTAACAGAACACTAAGCAGTTTCTCAGAAAGCTTCTTTCCAGTTTTCATCTGATGATATTTCCTTTTTCACCATAGCCCTCTAAGGGCTTCCAAATATCACTTTGCCAATTCCACAAGAACTGTTTTAGCGAAAGGCCTCTTGAGGGGAAAGCTGTAACTGTGTGAGATGATTTCACAGAACACAAAGAAGTTTCTCAGAAAGCTTCTTTCTCTTTGTTATCGGAGGATATTTCCTGTGGCCCTATAGTCTTCAAAGGGATCCGAAATATCTGTTCTCAGATTCCACAGAAATAAGGCTAGCAAAGAGATCCACGAAATACACATGTAACTCTGTGAGATGAATTCACAGAACACTAAGCAGTTTCTCAGAAATCTTCTTTCCAGATTTCATCTGAGGATATTTCCTTTTTCACCATAGCCCTCTATGGGCTTCCAAATATCACTTTGCCAATTCCACAAGAACTCTCTTAGCGAAAGGCTTCTTGAGGGGAAAGCTGTAACTCCTTGAGATGATTTCACAGAACACAAAGAAGTTTCTCAGAAAGCTTCTTTCTCTTTGTTATCGGAGGATATTTCCTTTGGCCCTATAGTCTTCAAAGGGATCCGATATATCTGTTCCCAGATTCCACAGAAATAAGGCTAGCAAAGAGATCCACGAAATACACATGTAACTCTGTGAGATGAATTCACAGAACACTAAGCAGTTTCAGCTTCTTTCCAGATTTCATCTGAGGATATTTCCTTTTTCACCATAGCCCTCTATGAGCTTCCAAATATCACTTTGCCAATTCCACAAGAACTGTCTTAGCGAAAGGCTTCTTGAGGGGAAAGCTGTAACTCTGTGAGATGATTTCACAGAACACAAAGAAGTTTCTCAGAAACCTTCTTTCTCTTTGTTATCGGAGGATATTTCCTTTGGCCATATAGTCTTCAAAGGGATCCGAAATATCTGTTCTCAGATTCCACAGAAATAAGGCTAGCAAAGAGATCCACGAAACACATGTAACTCTGTGAGATGAATTCACAGAACACTAAGCAGTTTCTCAGAAAGCTTCTTTCCAGATTTCATCTGAGGATATTTCCTTTTTCACCATAGCCCTCTATGGGCTTCCAAATATCACTTTGCCGATTCCACAAGAACTGTCTTAGCGAAAGGCTTCTTGACGGGAAAGCTGTAACTCTGTGAGATGATTTCACAGAACACAAAGAAGTTTCTCAGAAAGCTTCTTTCTCTTTGTTATCGGAGGATATTTCCTTTGGGCCTATAGTCTTTAAAGGGATCCGAAATCTCTGTTCTCAGATTCCACAGAAATAAGGCTAGCAAAGAGATCCACGAAACACACATGTAACTCTTTGAGATGAATTCACAGAACACTAAGCAGTTTCTCAGAAAGCTTCTTTCCAGATTTCATCTGAGGATATTTCCTTTTTCACCATAGCCCTCTATGGGCTTCCAAATATCACTTTGCCAATTCCACAAGAACTGTCTTAGCGAAAGGCTTCTTGAGGGGAAAGCTGTAACTCTGTGAGATGATTTCACAGAACACAAAGAAGTTTCTCAGAAAGCTTCTTTCTCTTTGTTATCGGAGGATATTTCCTGTGGCACTACAGTCTTCAAAGGGATCCGAAATATCTGTTCTCAGATTCCACAGAAATAAGCCTAGCAAAGAGATCCACGAAATACACATAAAACTCTGTGAGATGAATTCACAGAACACTAAGCAGTTTCTCAGAAAGCTTCTTTCCAGATTTCATCTGAGGATATTTCCTTTTTCACCATAGCCCTCTATGGGCTTCCAAATATCACTTTGCCGATTACACAAGAACTGTCTTAGCGAAAGGCTTCTTGACGGGAAAGCTGTAACTCTGTGAGATGACTTCACAGAACTCAAAGAAGTTTCTCAGAAAGCTTCTTTCTCTTTGTTATCGGAGGATATTTCCTTTGGCCCTATAGTCTTCAAAGGGATCCGATATATCTGTTCTCAGATTCCACAGAAATAAGGCTAGCAAAGAGATCCACGAAATACACATGTAACTCTGTGAGATGAATTCACAGAACACTAAGAAGTTTCAGCTTCTTTCCAGATTTCATCTGAGGATATTTCCTTTTTCACCATAGCCCTCTATGAGCTTCCAAATATCACTTTGCCAATTCCACAAGAACTGTCTTAGCGAAAGGCTTCTTGAGGGGAAAGCTGTAACTCTGTGAGATGATTTCACAGAACACAAAGAAGTTTTTCAGAAACCTTCTTTCTCTTTGTTATCGGAGGATATTTCCTTTGGCCTTATAGTCTTCAAAGGGATCCGAAATATCTGTTCTCAGATTCCACAGAAATAAGGCTAGCAAAGAGATCCACGAAACACATGTAACTCTGTGAGATGAATTCACAGAACACTAAGCAGTTTCTCAGAAAGCTTCTTTCCAGATTTCATCTGAGGATATTTCCTTTTTCACCATAGCCCTCTATGGGCTTCCAAATATCACTTTGCCGATTCCACGAGAACTGTCTTAGCGAAAGGCTTCTTGAGGGGAAAGCTGTAACTCTGTGAGATCATTTCACAGAACACAAAGAAGTTTCTCAGAAAGCTTCTTTCTCTTTGTTATCGGAGGATATTTCCTGTGGCCCTATAGTCTTCAAAGGGATCCGAAATATCTGTTCTCAGATTCCACAGAAATAAGGCTAGCAAAGAGATCCACGAAATACACATGTAACTCTGTGAGATGAATTCACAGAACAGTAAGCAGTTTCTCAGAAAGCTTCTTTCCAGATTTCATTTGAGGATATTTCCTTTTTCACCATAGCCCTCTATGGGCTTCCAAATATCACTTTGCCAATTCCACAAGAACTGTCTTAGCGAAAGGCTTCTTGAGGGGAAAGCTGTAACTCTGTGAGACCATTTCACAGAACACAAAGAAATTTCTCAGAAAGCTTCTTTATCTTTGTTATCGGAGGATATTTCCTTTGGCCCTATAGTCTTCAAAGGGATCCGAAATCTCTGTTCTCAGATTCCACAGAAATAAGGCTAGCAAAGAGATCCACGAAATACACATGTAACTCTGTGAGATGAATTCACAGAACAGTAAGCAGTTTCTCAGAAAGCTTCTTTCCAGATTTCATCTGAGGATATTTCCTTTTTCACCATAGCCCTCTATGGGCTTCCAAATATCACTTTGCCAATTCCACAAGAACTGTCTTAGCGAAAGGCTTCTTGAGGGGAAAGCTGTAACTCTGTGAGATGATTTCACGGAACACAAAGAAGTTTCTCAGAAAGCTTCTTTCTCTTTGCTATCGGAGGATATTTTCTTTGGCGATATAGTCTTCAAAGGGATCCGAAATATCTGTTCTCAGATTCCACAGAAATAAGGCTAGCAAAGAGATCCACGAAATACACATGTAACTCTTTGAGTTGAATTATCAGAACACTAAGCAGTTTCTCAGAAAGCTTCTTTCCAGTTTTCATCTGAGGATATTTCCTTTTTCACCATAGCCCTCTAAGGGCTTCCAAATATCACTTTGCCAATTCCACAAGAACTGTCTTAGCGAAAGGCTTCTTGAGGGGAAAGCTGTAACTGTGTGAGATGATTTCACAGAACACAAAGAAGTTTCTCAGAAAGCTTCTTTCTCTTTGTTATCGGAGGATATTTCCTGTGGCCCTATAGACTTAAAAGGGATCCGAAATATCTGTTCTCAGATTCCACAGAAATAAGGCTAGCAACGAGATCCACGAAATACACATGTAACTCTGTGAGATGAATTCACAGAACACTAAGCAGTTTCTCAGAAAGCTTCTTTCCAGATTTCATCTGAGGATATTTCCTTTTTCACCATAGCCCTCTATGGGCTTCCAAATATCACTTTGCCAATTCCACAAGAACTGTCTTAGCGAAAGGCTTCTTGAGGGGAAAGCTGTAACTCTGTGAGATGATTTCACAGAACGCAAAGAAGTTTCTCAGAAAGCTTCTTTCTCTTTGTTATCGGAAGATATTTTCTTTGGCCCTATAGTCTTCACAGGGATCCGAAATATCTGTTCTCAGATTCCACAGAAATAAGGCTAGCAAAGAGATCCACGAAATACACATGTAACTCTTTGAGTTGAATTAACAGAACACTAAGCAGTTTCTCAGAAAGCTTCTTTCCACTTTTCATCTGATGATATTTCCTTTTTCACCATAGCCCTCTAAGGGCTTCCAAATATCACTTTGCCAATTCCACAAGAACTGTTTTAGCGAAAGGCTTCTTGAGGGGAAAGCTGTAACTGTGTGAGATGATTTCACAGAACACAAAGAAGTTTCTCAGAAAGCTTCTTTCTCTTTGTTATCGGAGGATATTTCCTGTGGCCCTATAGTCTTCAAAGGGATCCGAAATATCTGTTCTCAGATTCCACAGAAATAAGGCTAGCAAAGAGATCCACGAAATACACATGTAACTCTGTGAGATGAATTCACAGAACACTAAGCAGTTTCAGCTTCTTTCCAGATTTCATCTGAGGATATTTCCTTTTTCACCATAGCCCTCTATGAGCTTCCAAATATCACTTTGCCAATTCCACAAGAACTGTCTTAGCGAAAGGCTTCTTGAGGGGAAAGCTGTAACTCTGTGAGATGATTTCACAGAACACAAAGAAGTTTCTCAGAAACCTTCTTTCTCTTTGTTATCGGAGGATATTTCCTTTGGCCATATAGTCTTCAAAGGGATCCGAAATATCTGTTCTCAGATTCCACAGAAATAAGGCTAGCAAAGAGATCCACGAAACACATGTAACTCTGTGAGATGAATTCACAGAACACTAAGCAGTTTCTCAGAAAGCTTCTTTCCAGATTTCATCTGAGGATATTTCCTTTTTCACCATAGCCCTCTATGGGCTTCCAAATATCACTTTGCCGATTCCACAAGAACTGTCTTAGCGAAAGGCTTCTTGACGGGAAAGCTGTAACTCTGTGAGATGATTTCACAGAACACAAAGAAGTTTCTCAGAAAGCTTCTTTCTCTTTGTTATCGGAGGATATTTCCTTTGGCCCTATAGTCTTCAAAGGGATCCGAAATATCTGTTCTCAGATTCCACAGAAATAAGGCTAGCAAAGAGATCCACGAAACACACATGTAACTCTTTGAGATGAATTCACAGAACACTAAGCAGTTTCTCAGAAAGCTTCTTTCCAGATTTCATCTGAGGATATTTCCTTTTTCACCATAGCCCTCTATGGGCTTCCAAATATCACTTTGCCAATTCCACAAGAAGTGTCTTAGCGAAAGGCTTCTTGACGGGAAAGCTGTAACTCTGTGAGATGATTTCACAGAACACAAAGAAGTTTCTCAGAAAGCTTCTTTCTCTTTGTTATCGGAGGATATTTCCTGTGGCCCTATAGTCTTCAAAGGGATCCGAAATATCTGTTCTCAGATTCCACAGAAATAAGGCTAGCAAAGAGATCCACGAAATACACATGTAACTCTGTGAGATGAATTCACAGAACAGTAAGCAGTTTCTCAGAAAGCTTCTTTCCAGATTTCATCTGTGGATATTTCCTTTTTCACCATAGCCCTCTATGGGCTTCCAAATATCACTTTGCAAATTCCACAAGAACTGTCTTAGCGAAAGGCTTCTTTAGGGGAAAGCTGTAACTCTGTGAGATGATTTCACAGAACACAAAGAAATTTCTCAGAAAGCTTCTTTCTCTTTGTTATCGGAGGATATTTCCTTTGGCCCTATAGTCTTCAAAGGGATCCGAAATCTCTGTTCTCAGATTCCACAGAAATAAGGCTAGCAAAGAGATCCACGAAATACACATGTAACTCTGTGAGATGAATTCACAGAACACTAAGCAGTTTCTCAGAAAGCTTCTTTCCAGATTTCATCTGAGGATATTTCCTTTTTCACCATAGCCCTCTATGGGCTTCCAAATATCACTTTGCCAATTCCACAAGAACTGTCTTAGCGAAAGGCTTCTTGTGGGGAAAGCTGTAACTCTGTGAGATGATTTCACACAACACAAAGAAGTTTCTCAGAAAGCTTCTTTCTCTTTGTTATCGGAGGATATTTCCTGTGGCCCTACAGTCTTCAAAGGGATCCGAAATATCTGTTCTCAGATTCCACAGAAATAAGGCTAGCAAAGAGATCCACGAAATACACATGTAACTCTGTGAGATGAATTCACAGAACACTAAGCAGTTTCTCAGAAAGCTTCTTTCCAGAATTCATCTGAGGATATTTCCTTTTTCACCATAGCGCTCTATGGGCTTCCAAATATCACTTTGCCGATTCCACAAGAACTGTCTTAGCGAAAGGCTTCTTGACAGGAAAGCTGTAACTCTGTGAGATGATTTCACAGAACACAAAGAAGTTTCTCAGAAAGATTCTTTCTCTTTGTTATCGGAGGATATTTCCTTTGGCCCTATAGTCTTCAAAGGGATCCGAAATCTCAGTTCTCAGATTCCACAGAAATAAGGCTAGCAAAGAGATCCACGAAACACACATGTAACTCTGTGAGATGAATTCACAGACCACTAAGCAGTTTCTCAGAAAGCTTCTTTCCAGATTTCATGTGAGGATATTTCCTTTTTCACCGTAGCCCTCCATGGGCTTCCAAATATCACTTTGCCAATTCCACAAGAACTGTTTTAGCGAAAGGCTTCTTGAGGGGAAAGCTGTAACTCTGTGAGATGATTTCACAGAACACAAAGAAGTTTCTCAGAAAGCTTCTTTCTCTTTGTTATCGGAGGATATTTCCTTTGGCCCTATAGTCTTCAAATGGATCCGATATATCTGTTCTCAGATTCCACAGAAATAAGGCTAGCAAAGAGATCCACGAAATACACATGTAACTCTTTGAGATGAATTAACAGAACACTAAGCAGTTTCTCAGAAAGCTTCTTTCCAGATTTCATCTGAGGATATTTCCTTTTTCACCATAGCCCTCTAAGGGCTTCCAAATATCACTTTGCCAATTCCACAAGAACTGTCTTAGCGAAAGGCTTCTTGAGGGGAAAGCTGTAACTGTGTGAGATGATTTCACAGAACACAAAGAAGTTTCTCAGAAAGCTTCTTTCTCTTTGTTATCGGAGGATATTTCCTGTGGCCCTATAGTCTTCAAAGGGATCCGAAATATCTGTTCTCAGATTCCACAGAAATAAGACTAGCAAAGAGATCCACGAAATACACATGTAACTCTGTGAGATGAATTCACAGAACACTAAGCAGTTTCTCAGAAAGCTTCTTTACAGATTTCATCTGAGGATATTTCCATTTTCACCATAGCCCTCTATGGGCTTCCAAATATCACTTTGCCGATTCCACAAGAACTATCTTAGCGAAAGGCTTCTTGAGGGGAAAGCTGTAACTCTGTGAGATGATTTCACAGAACACTAAGAAGTTTCTCAGAAAGCTTCTTTCTCTTTGTTATCGGAGGATATTTCCTTGGGCCCTATAGTCTTCAAAGGGATCCGAAATATCTGTTCTCAGATTCCACAGAAATAAGGCTAGCAAAGAGATCCACGAAACACAAATGTAACTCTTTGAGATGAATTCACAGAACACTAAGCAATTTCTCAGAAAGCTTCTTTCCAGATTTCATCTGAGGATATTTCCTTTTTCACCATAGCCCTCTATGGGCTTCCAAATATCACTTTGCCAATTCCACAAGAACTGTCTTAGCGAAAGGCTTCTTGAGGGGAAAGCTGTAACTCTGTGAGATGATTTCACACAACACAAAGAAGTTTCTCAGAAAGCTTCTTTCTCTTTGTTATCGGAGGATATTTCCTGTGGCCCTACAGTCTTCAAAGGGATCCGAAATCTCTGTTCTCAGATTCCACAGAAATAATGCTAGCAAAGAGATCCACGAAACACACATGTAACTCTGTGAGATGAATTCACAGACCACTAAGCAGTTTCTCAGAAAGCTTCTTTCCAGATTTCATCTGAGGATATTTCCTTTTTCACCATAGCCCTCCATGGGCTTCCAAATATCACTTTGAAAATTCCACAAGAACTGTCTTAGCGAAAGGCTTCTTGAGGGGAAAGCTGTAACTCTGTGAGATGATTTCACAGAACACAAAGAAGTTTCTCAGAAAGCTTCTTTCTCTTTGTTATCGGAGGATATTTCCTGTGGCCCTATAGTCTTCAAAGGGATCCGAAATATCTGTTCTCAGATTCCACAGAAATAAGACTAGCAAAGAGATCCACGAAATACACATGTAACTCTGTGAGATGAATTCACAGAACACTAAGCAGTTTCTCAGAAAGCTTCTTTACAGATTTCATCTGAGGATATTTCCATTTTCACCATAGCCCTCTATGGGCTTCCAAATATCACTTTGCCGATTCCACAAGAACTATCTTAGCGAAAGGCTTCTTGAGGGGAAAGCTGTAACTCTGTGAGATGATTTCACAGAACACTAAGAAGTTTCTCAGAAAGCTTCTTTCTCTTTGTTATCGGAGGATATTTCCTTTGGCCCTATAGTCTTCAAAGGGATCCGAAATATCTGTTCTCAGATTCCACAGAAATAAGGCTAGCAAAGAGATCCACGAAACACAAATGTAACTCTTTGAGATGAATTCACAGAACACTAAGCAGTTTCTCAGAAAGCTTCTTTCCAGATTTCATCTGAGGATATTTCCTTTTTCACCATAGCCCTCTATGGGCTTCCAAATATCACTTTGCCAATTCCACAAGAACTGTCTTAGCGAAAGGCTTCTTGAGGGGAAAGCTGTAACTCTGTGAGATGATTTCACACAACACAAAGAAGTTTCTCAGAAAGCTTCTTTCTCTTTGTTATCGGAGGATATTTCCTGTGGCCCTACAGTCTTCAAAGGGATCCGAAATCTCTGTTCTCAGATTCCACAGAAATAATGCTAGCAAAGAGATCCACGAAACACACATGTAACTCTGTGAGATGAATTCACAGACCACTAAGCAGTTTCTCAGAAAGCTTCTTTCCAGATTTCATCTGAGGATATTTCCTTTTTCACCATAGCCCTCCATGTGCTTCCAAATATCACTTTGCCAATTCCACAAGAACTGTCTTAGCGAAAGGCTTCTTGAGGGGAAAGCTGTAACTCTGTGAGATGATTTCACAGAACACAAAGAAGTTTCTCAGAAAGCTTCTTTCTCTTTGTTATCGGAGGATATTTCCTTTGGCCCTATAGTCTTCAAAGGGATCCGATATATCTGTTCTCAGATTCCACAGAAATAAGGCTAGCAAAGAGATCCACGAAATACACATGTAACTCTGTGAGATGAATTCACAGAACACTAAGCAGTTTCAGCTTCTTTCCAGATTTCATCTGAGGATATTTCCTTTTTCACCATAGCCCTCTATGGGCTTCCAAATATCACTTTGCCAATTCCACAAGAACTGTCTTAGCGAAAGGCTTCTTGAGGGGAAATCTGTAACTCTGTGAGATGATTTCACAGAACACAAAGAAGTTACTCAGAAAGCTTCTTTCTCTTTGTTATCGGAGGATATTTCCTATGGCCCTATAGTCTTCAAAGGGATCCGAAATATCTGTTCTCAGATTCCACAGAAATAAGGCTAGCAAAGAGATCCACGAAATACACATGTAACTCTGTGAGATGAATTCACAGAACAGTAAGCAGTTTCTCAGAAAGCTTCTTTCCAGATTTCATTTGAGGATATTTCCTTTTTCACCATAGCCCTCTATGGGCTTCCAAATATCACTTTGCCAATTCCACAAGAACTGTCTTAGCGAAAGGCTTCTTGAGGGGAAAGCTGTAACTCTGTGAGACCATTTCACAGAACACAAAGGAATTTCTCAGAAAGCTTCTTTCTCTTTGTTATCGGAGGATATTTCCTTTGGCCCTATAGTCTTCAAAGGGATCCGAAATCTCTGTTCTCAGATTCCACAGAAATAAGGCTAGCAAAGAGATCCACGAAATACACATGTATCTCTGTGAGATGAATTCACAGAACACTAAGCAGTTTCAGCTTCTTTCCAGATTTCATCTGAGGATATTTCCTTTTTCACCATAGCCCTCTATGAGCTTCCAAATATCACTTTGCCGATTCCACAAGAACTGTCTTAGCGAAAGGCTTCTTGACGGGAAAGCTGTAACTCTGTGAGATGATTTCACAGAACACAAAGAAGTTTCTCAGAAAGCTTCTTTCTCTTTGTTATCGGAGGATATTTCCTTTGGCCCTATAGTCTTCAAATGGATCCGAAATATCTGTTCTCAGATTCCACAGAAATAAGGCTAGCAAAGAGATCCACGAAACACACATGTAATTCCTTGAGATGAATTCACAGAACACTAAGCAGTTTCTCAGAAAGCTTCTTTCCAGATTTCATCTGAGGATATTTCCTTTTTCACCATAGCCCTCTATGGGCTTCCAAGTATCACTTTGCCAATTCCAGAAGAATTGTCTTAGCGAAAGACTTCTTGAGGGGAAAGCTGTAACTCTGTGAGATGATTTCACGGAACACAAAGAAGTTTCTCAGAAAGCTTCTTTCTCTTTGTTATTGGAGGATATTTCCTGTGGCCCTATAGTCTTCAGGGGGATCCGAAATCTCTGTTCTCAGATTCCACAGAAATAAGGCTAGCAAAGAGATCCACGAAATACACATGTAACTCTGTGAGATGAATTCACAGGACACTAAGCAATTTCAGCTTCTTTCCAGATTTCATCTGAGGATATTTCCTTTTTCACCAGAGCCCTCTATGGGCTTCCAAATATCACTTTGCCAATTCCACAAGAACTGTCTTAGCGAAAGGTTTCTTGAGGGGAAAGCTGTAACTCTGTGAGATGATTTCACAGAACACAAAGAAGTTTCTCAGAAACCTTCTTTCTCTTTGTTATCGGAGGATATTTCCTTTGGCCATATAGTCTTCAAAGGGAACCGAAATATCTGTTCTCAGATTCCACAGAAATAAGGCTAGCAAAGAGATCCACGAAATACACATGTAACTCTGTGAGATGAATTCACAGAACACTAAGCAGTTTCTCAGAAAGCTTCTTTCCAGATTTCATCTGAGGATATTTCCTTTTACACCATAGCCCTCTATGGGCTTCCAAATATCACTTTGCCAATTCCACAAGAACTGTCTTAGCGAAAGGCTTCTTGAGGGGAAAGCTGTAACTCTGTGAGATGATTTCACAGAACACAAAGAAGTTTCTCAGAAAGCTTCTTTCTCTTTGTTATCGGAGGATATTTCCTTTGGCCCTATAGTCTTCAAAGGGATCCGAAACATCTGTTCTCAGATTACACAGAAATAAGGCTAGCAAAGAGATCCACGAAATACACTTGTAACTCTGTGAGATGAATTCACAGAACACTAAGCAGTTTCTCAGAAAGCTTCTTTCCAGATTTCATCTGAGGATATTTCCTTTTATACCATAGCCCTCTATGGGCTTCCAAATATTACTTTGCCAATTCCACAAGAACTGTCTTAGTGAAAGGCTTCTTGAGGGGAAAGCTGTAACTCTGTGAGATGATTTCACAGAACACAAAGAAGTTTCTCAGAAGGCTGATTTCTCTTTGTTATCGGAGGATATTTCCTTTGGACTATAGTCTTTAAAGGGATGCGAAATATCTGTTCTCAGATTCCACAGAAATAAGGCTAGCAAAGAGATCCACGAAATACACATGTAACTCTTTGAGATGAATTAACAGAACACTAAGCAGTTTCTCAGAAAGCTTCTTTCCAGATTTCATCTGAGGATATTTCCTTTTTCACCATTGCCCTCTATGGGCTTCCAAATAATACTTTGCCAGTTCCACAAGAACTGTCTTAGCGAAAGGCTTCTTGAGGGGAAAGCTGTAACTCTGTGAGATGATTTCACAGAACACAAAGAAGTTTCTCAGAAAGCTTCTTTCTCTTTGTTATCGGAGGATATTTCCTGTGGCCCTATAGTCTTCAAAGGGATCCAAAATATCTGTTCTCAGATTCCACAGAAATAAGACTAGCAAAGAGATCCACGAAATATACATGTAACTCTGTGTGATGAATTCACAGACACTAAGCAGTTTCTCAGAAAGCTTCCTTCCAGATTTCATCTGAGTATATTTCCTTTTTCACCATAGCCCTCTAAGGGCTTCCAAATACCACTTTGCCGATTCCACAAGAACTGTCTTAGCGAAAGGCTTCTTGAGGGGAAAGCTGTAACTCTGTGAGATGATTTCACGGAACACAAAGAAGTTTCTCAGAAAGCTTCTCTCTCTTTGCTATCGGAGGATATTTTCTTTGGCCCTATAGTCTTCAAAGGGATCCGAAATATCTGTTCTCAGATTCCACAGAAATAAGGCTAGCAAAGAGATCCACGAAATACACATGTAATTCTGTGAGATGAATTCACAGAACACTAAGCAGTTTCTCAGAAAGCTTCTTTACAGATTTCATCTGAGGATATTTCCTTTTTCACCATAGCCCTCTATGGGCTTCCAAATATCACTTTGCCGATTCCACAAGAACTATCTTAGCGAAAGGCTTCTTGAGGTGAAAGCTGTAACTCTGTGAGATGATTTCACAGAACACTAAGAAGTTTCTCAGAAAGCTTCTTTCTCTTTGTTATCGGAGGATATTTCCTTTGGCCCTATAGTCTTCAAAGGGATCCGAAATATCTGTTCT
Organism: Macaca nemestrina; assembly: GCF_043159975.1. Classification (NCBI taxonomy): domain Eukaryota; kingdom Metazoa; phylum Chordata; class Mammalia; order Primates; family Cercopithecidae; genus Macaca; species Macaca nemestrina. The sequence goes on from NC_092140.1 coordinate 56,406,116, forward strand.
CAGATTCCACAGAAATAAGGATAGCAAAGAGATCCACGAAACACACATGTAACTCTTTGAGATGAATTCACAGAACACTAAGCACTTTCTCAGAAAGCTTCTTTCCAGATTTCATCTGAGGATATTTCCTTTTTCACCATAGCCCTCTATGGGCTTCCAAATATCACTTTGCCAATTCCACAAGAACTGTCTTAGCGAAAGGCTTCTTGAGGGGAAAGCTGTAACTCTGTGAGATGATTTCACACAACACAAAGAAGTTTCTCAGAAAGCTTCTTTCTCTTTGTTATCGGAGGATATTTCCTTTGGCCCTATAGTCTTCAAAGGGATCCGATATATCTGTTCTCAGATTCCACAGAAATAAGGCTAGCAAAGAGATCCACGAAATACACATGTATCTCTGTGAGATGAATTCACAGAACACTAAGCAGTTTCAGCTTCTTTCCAGATTTCATCTGAGGATATTTCCTTTTTCACCATAGCCCTCTATGGGCTTCCAAATATCACTTTGCCAATTCCACAAGAACTGTCTTAGCGAAAGGCTTCTTGAGGGGAAAGCTGTAACTCTGTGAGACCATTTCACAGAACACAAAGAAATTTCTCAGAAAGCTTCTTTCTCTTTGTTATCGGAGGATATTTCCTTTGGCCCTATAGTCTTCAAAGGGATCCGAAATGTCTGTTCTCAGATTCCACAGAAATAAGGCTAGCAAAGAGATCCACGAAATACACATGTAACTCTGTGAGATGAATTCACAGAACACTAAGCAGTTTCTCAGAAAGCTTCTTTCCAGTTTTCATCTGAGGATATTTCCTTTTTCCCATTGCCCTCTATGGGCTTCCAACTATCACTTTGCCAATTGCACAAGAACTGTCTTAGCGAAAGGCTTCTTGAGGGGAAAGCTGTAACTCCGTGAGATGATTTCACAGAACACAAAGAAGTTTCTCAGAAAGCTTCTTTCTCTTTTTTATCGGAGGATATTTCCTTTGGCCCTGTAGTCTTCAAAGGGATCCGAAATATCTGTTCTCAGATTCCACAGAAATAAGGCTAGCAAAGAGATCCACGAAATACACATGTAACTCTGTGAGATGAATTCACAGAACAGTAAGCAGTTTCTCAGAAAGCTTCTTTCCAGATTTCATCTGAGGATATTTCCTTTTTCACCATAGCCCTCTATGGGCTTCCAAATATCACTTTGCCAATTCCACAAGAACTGTCTTAGCGAAAGGCTTCTTGAGGGGAAAGCTGTAACTCTGTGAGATCATTTCACAGAACACAAAGAAATTTCTCAGATAGCTTCTTTCTGTTTGTTATCGGAGGATATTTCCTTTGGCCCTATAGTCTTCAAAGGGATCCGAAATCTCTGTTCTCAGATTCCACAGAAATAAGGCTAGCAAAGAGATCCACGAAATACACCTGTAACTCTGTGAGATGAATTCAAAGAACACTAAGCAGTTTCTCAGAAAGCTTCTTTCCAGATTTCATCTGAGGATATTTCCTTTTTCACCATAGCCCTCTATGGGCTTCCAAATATCACTTTGCCAATTCCACAAGAACTGTCTTAGCTAAAGGCTTTTTGAGGGGAAAGCTGTAACTCTGTGAGATGATTTCACACAACACAAAGAAGTTTCTCAGAAAGCTTCTTTCTCTTTGTTATCGGAAGATATTTTCTTTGGCCCTATAGTCTTCACAGGGATGCGAAATATCTGTTCTCAGATTATACAGAAATAAGGCTAGCAAAGAGATCCACGAAATACACATGTAACTCTTTGAGTTGAATTAACAGAACACTAAGCAGTTTCTCAGAAAGCTTCTTTCCAGTTTTCATCTGAGGATATTTCCTTTTTCACCATAGCCCTCTAAGGGCTTCCAAGTATCACTTTGCCAATTCCACAAGAAGTGTCTTAGCGATAGGCTTCTTGAGGGGGAAGCTGTAACTGTGTGAGATGATTTCACAGAACACAAAGAAGTTTCTCAGAAAGATTCTTTCTCTTTGTTATCGGAGGATATTTCCTGTGGCCCTATAGTCTTCAAAGGGATCCGAAATATCTGTTCTCAGATTCCACAGAAATAAGGCTAGCAAAGAGATCCACGAAATACACATGTAACTCTGTGAGATGAATTCACAGAACACTAAGCAGTTTCTCAGAAAGCTTCTTTCCAGATTTCATCTGAGGATATTTCCTTTTTCACCATAGCCCTCTATGGGCTTCCAAATATCACTTTGCCAATTCCACAAGAACTGTCTTAGCGAAAGGCTTCTTGAGGGGATAGCTGTAACTCTGTGAGATGATTTCACAGAACACAAAGAAGTATCTCAGAAAGCTTCTTTCTCTTTGTTATCGGAGGATATTTCCTTTGGCCCTATAGTCTTCAAAGGGATCCGATATATCTGTTCTCAGATTCCACAGAAATAAGGCTAGCAAAGAGATCCACGAAATACACATGTAACTCTGTGAGATGAATTCACAGAACACTAAGCAGTTTCAGCTTCTTTCCAGATTTCATCTGAGGATATTTCCTTTTTCACCATAGCCCTCTATGAGCTTCCAAATATCACTTTGCCAATTCCACAAGAACTGTCTTAGCGAAAGGCTTCTTGAGGGGAAAGCTGTAACTCTGTGAGATGATTTCACAGAACACAAAGAAGTTTCTCTGAAAGCTTCTTTCTCTTTGTTATCGGAGGATATTTCCTTAGGCCATATAGTCTTCAAAGGGATCCGAAATATCTGTTCTCAGATTCCACAGAAATAAGGCTAGCAAAGAGATCCACGAAACACATGTAACTCTGTGAGATGAATTCACAGAACACTAAGCAGTTTCTCAGAAAGCTTCTTTCCAGATTTCATCTGAGGATATTTCCTTTTTCACCATAGCCCTCTATGGGCTTCCAAATATCACTTTGCCAATTCCACAAGAACTGTCTTAGTGAAAGGCTTCTTGACGGGAAAGCTGTAACTCTGTGAGATGATTTCACAGAACACAAAGAAGTTTCTCAGAAAGCTTCTTTCTCTTTGTTATCGGAGGATATTTCCTTTGGCCCTATAGTCTTCAAAGGGATCCGAAATATCTGTTCTCAGATTCCACAGAAATAAGGCTAGCAAAGAGATCCACGAAACACACATGTAATTCCTTGAGATGAATTCACAGAACACTAAGCAGTTTCTCAGAAAGCTTCTTTCCAGATTTCATCTGAGGATATTTCCTTTTTCACCATAGCCCTCTATGGTCTTCCAAATATCACTTTGCCAATTCCACAAGAACTGTCTTAGCGAAAGGCTTCTTGAGGGGGAAGCTGTAACTCTGTGAGATGATTTCACAGAACACAAAGAAGTTTCTCAGAAAGCTTCTTTCTCTTTGTTATCGGAGGATATTTCCTTTGGCCCTATAGTCTTCAAAGGGAAGCGAAATATCTGTTCTCAGATTCCACAGAAATAAGGCTAGCAAAGAGATCCACGAAATACACATGTAACTCTGTGAGATGAATTCACAGAACACTAAGCAGTTTCTCAGAAAGCTTCTTTCCAGTTTTCATCTGAGGATATTTCCTTTTTCACCATAGCCCTCTATGGGCTTCCAAGTATCACTTTGCCAATTCCACAAGAAGTGTCTTAGCGAAAGGCTTCTTGAGGGGAAAGCTGTAACTCTGTGAGATGATTTCACAGAACACAAAGAAGTTTCTCAGAAAGCTTCTTTCTCTTTGTTATCGGAGGATATTTTCTTTGGCCCTATAGTCTTCAAAGGGATCCGAAATATCTGTTCTCAGATTCCACAGAAATAAGGCTAGCAAAGAGATCCACGAAATACACATGTAACTCTTTGAGATGAATTAACAGAACACTAAGCAGTTTCTCAGAAAGCTTCTTTGCAGATTTCATCTGAGGATATTTCCTTTTTCACCATAGCCCTCTAAGGGCTTCCAAATATCACTTTGCCAATTCCACAAGAACTGTCTTAGCGAAAGGCTTCTTGACGGGAAAGCTGTAACTCTGTGAGATGATTTCACAGAACACAAAGAAGTTTCTCAGAAAGCTTCTTTCTCTTTGTTATCGGAGGATATTTCCTTTGGCCCTGTAGTCTTCAAAGGTATCCGAAATATCTGTTCTCAGATTCCACAGAAATAAGGCTAGCAAAGAGATCCACGAAATACACATGTAACTCTGTGAGATGAATTCACAGAACAGTAAGCAGTTTCTCAGAAAGCTTCTTTCCAGATTTCATCTGAGGATATTTCCTTTTTCACCATAGCAATCTATGGGCTTCCAAATATCACTTTGTCAATTCCACAAGAACTGTCTTAGCGAAAGGCTTCTTGAGGGGAAAGCTGTAACTCTGTGAGATCATTTCAGAGAACACAAAGAAATTTCTCAGAAAGCTTCTTTCTCTTTGTTATCGGAGGATATTTCCTTTGGCCCTATAGTCTTCAAAGGGATCCGAAATCTCTGTTCTCAGATTCCACAGAAATAAGGCTAGCAAAGAGATCCACGAAATACACATGTAACTCTGTGAGATGAATTCACAGAACACTAAGCATTTTCTCTGAAAGCTTCTTTCCAGATTTCATCTGAGGATATTTCCTTTTTCACCATAGCCCTCTATGGGCTTCCAAATATCACTTTGCCAATTCCACAAGAACTGTCTTAGCGAAAGGCTTCTTGAGGGGAAAGCTGTAACTCTGTGAGATGATTTCACAGAACACAAAGAAGTTTCTCAGAAGGCTTCTTTCTCTTTGTTATCGGAGGATATTTCCTTTGGACTATAGTCTTAAGAGGGATCCGAAATATCTGTTCTCAGATTCAACAGAAATAAGGCTAGCAAAGAGATCCACGAAATACACATGTAACTGTGTGAGATGAATTTACAAAACACTAAGCAGTTTCTCAGAAAGCTTCTTTCCAGATTTCATCTGAGGATATTTCCTTTTTCAACATAGCCCTCTAACGGCTTCCAAATATCACTTTGCCAATTCCACAGGAACTGTCTTAACGAAAGGCTACTTGTGTGGAAACTGTAACTCTGTGAGATGATTTCACAGAACACAAAGAAGGTTCTCAGAAAGCTTCTTTCTCTTAGTTATCGGAGGATATTTCCTTTGGCCCTATAGTCTTCAAAGGGATGCGAAATATCTGTTCTCAGATTCCACAGAAATAAGGCTAGCAAAGAGATCCACGAAATACACATGTAACTCTGTGAGATGAATTCACAGAACACTAAGCAGTTTCTCAGAAAGCTTCTTTCCAGATTTCATCTGAGGATATTTCCTTTTTCACCATAGCCCTCTATGGGCTTCCAAGTATCACTTTGCCAATTCCACAAGAATTGTCTTAGCGAAAGGCTTCTTGAGTGGAAAGCTGTATCTCTGTGAGATGATTTCACGGAACACAAAGAAGTTTCTCAGAAAGCTTCTTTCTCTTTGTTATCGGAGGATATTTCCTGTGGCCCTATAGTCTTCAGGGGGATCCGAAATCTCTGTTCTCAGATTCCACAGAAATAAGGCTAGCAAAGAGATCCACGAAATACACATGTAACTCTGGGAGATGAATTCACAGAACACTAAGCAGTTTCAGCTTCTTTCCAGATTTCATCTGAGGATATTTCCTTTTTCACCATAGCCCTCTAAGGGCTTCCAAATATCACTTTGCCAATTCCACAAGAACTGCCTTAGCGAAAGGCTTCTTGAGGGGAAAGCTGTAACTCTGTGAGATGATTTCACAGAACACAAAGAAGTTTCTCAGAAACCTTCTTTCTCTTTGTTATCGGAGGATATTTCCTTTGGCCATATAGTCTTCAAAGGGATCCGAAATATCTGTTCTCACATTCCACAGAAATAAGGCTAGCAAAGAGGTCCACGAAATACACATGTAACTCTGTGAGATGAATTCACAGAACACTAAGCAGTTTCTCAGAAAGCTTCTTTCCAGATTTCATCTGAGGATATTTCCTTTTACACCATAGCCCTCTATGGGCTTCCAAATATCACTTTTCAATTCCACAAGAACTGTCTTAGCGAAAGGCTTCTTGAGGGGAAAGCTGTAACTCTGTGAGATGATTTCACAGAACACAAAGAAGTTTCTCAGAAAGCTTCTTTCTCTTTGTTATCGGAGGATATTTCCTTTGGCCCTATAGTCTTCAAAGGGATCCGAAATATCTGTTCTCAGATTCCACAGAAATAAGGCTAGCAAAGAGATCCACGAAACACACATGTAATTCCTTGAGATGAATTCACAGAACACTAAGCAGTTTCTCAGAAAGCTTCTTTCCAGATTTCATCTGAGGATATTTCCTTTTTCACCATAGCCCTCTATGGTCTTCCAAATATCACTTTGCCAATTCCACAAGAACTGTCTTAGCGAAAGGCTTCTTGAGGGGGAAGCTGTAACTCTGTGAGATGATTTCACAGAACACAAAGAAGTTTCTCAGAAAGCTTCTTTCTCTTTGTTATCGGAGGATATTTCCTTTGGCCCTATAGTCTTCAAAGGGAAGCGAAATATCTGTTCTCAGATTCCACAGAAATAAGGCTAGCAAAGAGATCCACGAAATACACATGTAACTCTGTGAGATGAATTCACAGAACACTAAGCAGTTTCTCAGAAAGCTTCTTTCCAGTTTTCATCTGAGGATATTTCCTTTTTCACCATAGCCCTCTATGGGCTTCCAAGTATCACTTTGCCAATTCCACAAGAAGTGTCTTAGCGAAAGGCTTCTTGAGGGGAAAGCTGTAACTCTGTGAGATGATTTCACAGAACACAAAGAAGTTTCTCAGAAAGCTTCTTTCTCTTTGTTATCGGAGGATATTTTCTTTGGCCCTATAGTCTTCAAAGGGATCCGAAATATCTGTTCTCAGATTCCACAGAAATAAGGCTAGCAAAGAGATCCACGAAATACACATGTAACTCTTTGAGATGAATTAACAGAACACTAAGCAGTTTCTCAGAAAGCTTCTTTGCAGATTTCATCTGAGGATATTTCCTTTTTCACCATAGCCCTCTAAGGGCTTCCAAATATCACTTTGCCAATTCCACAAGAACTGTCTTAGCGAAAGGCTTCTTGACGGGAAAGCTGTAACTCTGTGAGATGATTTCACAGAACACAAAGAAGTTTCTCAGAAAGCTTCTTTCTCTTTGTTATCGGAGGATATTTCCTTTGGCCCTGTAGTCTTCAAAGGTATCCGAAATATCTGTTCTCAGATTCCACAGAAATAAGGCTAGCAAAGAGATCCACGAAATACACATGTAACTCTGTGAGATGAATTCACAGAACAGTAAGCAGTTTCTCAGAAAGCTTCTTTCCAGATTTCATCTGAGGATATTTCCTTTTTCACCATAGCAATCTATGGGCTTCCAAATATCACTTTGTCAATTCCACAAGAACTGTCTTAGCGAAAGGCTTCTTGAGGGGAAAGCTGTAACTCTGTGAGATCATTTCAGAGAACACAAAGAAATTTCTCAGAAAGCTTCTTTCTCTTTGTTATCGGAGGATATTTCCTTTGGCCCTATAGTCTTCAAAGGGATCCGAAATCTCTGTTCTCAGATTCCACAGAAATAAGGCTAGCAAAGAGATCCACGAAATACACATGTAACTCTGTGAGATGAATTCACAGAACACTAAGCATTTTCTCTGAAAGCTTCTTTCCAGATTTCATCTGAGGATATTTCCTTTTTCACCATAGCCCTCTATGGGCTTCCAAATATCACTTTGCCAATTCCACAAGAACTGTCTTAGCGAAAGGCTTCTTGAGGGGAAAGCTGTAACTCTGTGAGATGATTTCACAGAACACAAAGAAGTTTCTCAGAAGGCTTCTTTCTCTTTGTTATCGGAGGATATTTCCTTTGGACTATAGTCTTAAGAGGGATCCGAAATATCTGTTCTCAGATTCAACAGAAATAAGGCTAGCAAAGAGATCCACGAAATACACATGTAACTGTGTGAGATGAATTTACAAAACACTAAGCAGTTTCTCAGAAAGCTTCTTTCCAGATTTCATCTGAGGATATTTCCTTTTTCAACATAGCCCTCTAACGGCTTCCAAATATCACTTTGCCAATTCCACAGGAACTGTCTTAACGAAAGGCTACTTGTGTGGAAACTGTAACTCTGTGAGATGATTTCACAGAACACAAAGAAGGTTCTCAGAAAGCTTCTTTCTCTTAGTTATCGGAGGATATTTCCTTTGGCCCTATAGTCTTCAAAGGGATGCGAAATATCTGTTCTCAGATTCCACAGAAATAAGGCTAGCAAAGAGATCCACGAAATACACATGTAACTCTGTGAGATGAATTCACAGAACACTAAGCAGTTTCTCAGAAAGCTTCTTTCCAGATTTCATCTGAGGATATTTCCTTTTTCACCATAGCCCTCTATGGGCTTCCAAGTATCACTTTGCCAATTCCACAAGAATTGTCTTAGCGAAAGGCTTCTTGAGTGGAAAGCTGTATCTCTGTGAGATGATTTCACGGAACACAAAGAAGTTTCTCAGAAAGCTTCTTTCTCTTTGTTATCGGAGGATATTTCCTGTGGCCCTATAGTCTTCAGGGGGATCCGAAATCTCTGTTCTCAGATTCCACAGAAATAAGGCTAGCAAAGAGATCCACGAAATACACATGTAACTCTGGGAGATGAATTCACAGAACACTAAGCAGTTTCAGCTTCTTTCCAGATTTCATCTGAGGATATTTCCTTTTTCACCATAGCCCTCTAAGGGCTTCCAAATATCACTTTGCCAATTCCACAAGAACTGCCTTAGCGAAAGGCTTCTTGAGGGGAAAGCTGTAACTCTGTGAGATGATTTCACAGAACACAAAGAAGTTTCTCAGAAACCTTCTTTCTCTTTGTTATCGGAGGATATTTCCTTTGGCCATATAGTCTTCAAAGGGATCCGAAATATCTGTTCTCACATTCCACAGAAATAAGGCTAGCAAAGAGGTCCACGAAATACACATGTAACTCTGTGAGATGAATTCACAGAACACTAAGCAGTTTCTCAGAAAGCTTCTTTCCAGATTTCATCTGAGGATATTTCCTTTTACACCATAGCCCTCTATGGGCTTCCAAATATCACTTTTCAATTCCACAAGAACTGTCTTAGCGAAAGGCTTCTTGAGGGGAAAGCTGTAACTCTGTGAGATGATTTCACAGAACACAAAGAAGTTTCTCAGAAGGCTGATTTCTCTTTGTTATCGGAGGATATTTCCTTTGGACTATAGTCCTTAAAGGGATGCGAAATATCTGTTCTCAGATTCCACAGAAATAAGGCTAGCAAAGAGATCCACGAAATACACATGTAACTCTTTGAGATGAATTCACAGAACACTAAGCAGTTTCTCAGAAAGCTTCTTTCCAGATTTCATCTGAGGATATTTCCTTTTTCACCATAGCCCTCTATGGGCTTCCAAATAATACTTTGCCAGTTCCACAAGAACTGTCTTAGCGAAAGGCTTCTTGAGGGGAAAGCTGTAACTCTGTGAGATGATTTCACAGAACACAAAGAAGTTTCTCAGAAAGCTTCTTTCTCTTTGTTATCGGAGGATATTTCCTGTGGCCCTATAGTCTTCAAAGGGATCCAAAATATCTGTTCTCAGATTCCACAGAAATAAGACTAGCAAAGAGATCCAGGAAATACACATGTAACTCTGTGTGATGAATTCACAGAACACTAAGCAGTTTCTCAGAAAGCTTCCTTCCAGATTTCATCTGAGTATATTTCCTTTTTCACCATAGCCCTCTATGGGCTTCCAAATATCACTTTGCCGATTCCACAAGAACTGTCTTAGTGAAAGGCTTCTTGAGGGGAAAGCTGTAACTCTGTGAGATGATTTCACAGAACACAAAGAAGTTTCTCAGAAAGCTTCTTTTTCTTTGTTATCGGAGGATATTTCCTTTGGCCCTATAGTCTTCAAAGGGATCTGAAATATCTGTTCTCAGATTCCACAGAAATAAGGCTAGCAAAGAGATCCAGGAAATACACTTGTAACACTTTGAGATGAATTAACAGAACACTAAACAGTTTCTCAGAAAGCTTCTTTCCAGATTTCATCTGAGGATATTTCCTTTTTCACCATAGCCCTCTATGGGCTTCCAAATATCACTTTGCCAATTCCACAAGAACTGTCTTAGCGAAAGGCTTCTTGAGGGGATAGCTGTAACTCTGTGAGATGATTTCACAGAACACAAAGAAGTATCTCAGAAAGCTTCTTTCTCTTTGTTATCGGAGGATATTTCCTTTGGCCCTATAGTCTTCAAAGGGATCCGATATATCTGTTCTCAGATTCCACAGAAATAAGGCTAGCAAAGAGATCCACGAAATACACATGTAACTCTGTGAGATGAATTCACAGAACACTAAGCAGTTTCAGCTTCTTTCCAGATTTCATCTGAGGATATTTCCTTTTTCACCATAGCCCTCTATGAGCTTCCAAATATCACTTTGCCAATTCCACAAGAACTGTCTTAGCGAAAGGCTTCTTGAGGGGAAAGCTGTAACTCTGTGAGATGATTTCACAGAACACAAAGAAGTTTCTCTGAAAGCTTCTTTCTCTTTGTTATCGGAGGATATTTCCTTAGGCCATATAGTCTTCAAAGGGATCCGAAATATCTGTTCTCAGATTCCACAGAAATAAGGCTAGCAAAGAGATCCACGAAACACATGTAACTCTGTGAGATGAATTCACAGAACACTAAGCAGTTTCTCAGAAAGCTTCTTTCCAGATTTCATCTGAGGATATTTCCTTTTTCACCATAGCCCTCTATGGGCTTCCAAATATCACTTTGCCAATTCCACAAGAACTGTCTTAGTGAAAGGCTTCTTGACGGGAAAGCTGTAACTCTGTGAGATGATTTCACAGAACACAAAGAAGTTTCTCAGAAAGCTTCTTTCTCTTTGTTATCGGAGGATATTTCCTTTGGCCCTATAGTCTTCAAAGGGATCCGAAATATCTGTTCTCAGATTCCACAGAAATAAGGCTAGCAAAGAGATCCACGAAACACACATGTAATTCCTTGAGATGAATTCACAGAACACTAAGCAGTTTCTCAGAAAGCTTCTTTCCAGATTTCATCTGAGGATATTTCCTTTTTCACCATAGCCCTCTATGGTCTTCCAAATATCACTTTGCCAATTCCACAAGAACTGTCTTAGCGAAAGGCTTCTTGAGGGGGAAGCTGTAACTCTGTGAGATGATTTCACAGAACACAAAGAAGTTTCTCAGAAAGCTTCTTTCTCTTTGTTATCGGAGGATATTTCCTTTGGCCCTATAGTCTTCAAAGGGAAGCGAAATATCTGTTCTCAGATTCCACAGAAATAAGGCTAGCAAAGAGATCCACGAAATACACATGTAACTCTGTGAGATGAATTCACAGAACACTAAGCAGTTTCTCAGAAAGCTTCTTTCCAGTTTTCATCTGAGGATATTTCCTTTTTCACCATAGCCCTCTATGGGCTTCCAAGTATCACTTTGCCAATTCCACAAGAAGTGTCTTAGCGAAAGGCTTCTTGAGGGGAAAGCTGTAACTCTGTGAGATGATTTCACAGAACACAAAGAAGTTTCTCAGAAAGCTTCTTTCTCTTTGTTATCGGAGGATATTTTCTTTGGCCCTATAGTCTTCAAAGGGATCCGAAATATCTGTTCTCAGATTCCACAGAAATAAGGCTAGCAAAGAGATCCACGAAATACACATGTAACTCTTTCAGATGAATTAACAGAACACTAAGCAGTTTCTCAGAAAGCTTCTTTGCAGATTTCATCTGAGGATATTTCCTTTTTCACCATAGCCCTCTAAGGGCTTCCAAATATCACTTTGCCAATTCCACAAGAACTGTCTTAGCGAAAGGCTTCTTGACGGGAAAGCTGTAACTCTGTGAGATGATTTCACAGAACACAAAGAAGTTTCTCAGAAAGCTTCTTTCTCTTTGTTATCGGAGGATATTTCCTTTGGCCCTGTAGTCTTCAAAGGGATCCGAAATATCTGTTCTCAGATTCCACAGAAATAAGGCTAGCAAAGAGATCCACGAAATACACATGTAACTCTGTGAGATGAATTCACAGAACAGTAAGCAGTTTCTCAGAAAGCTTCTTTCCAGATTTCATCTGAGGATATTTCCTTTTTCACCATAGCAATCTATGGGCTTCCAAATATCACTTTGTCAATTCCACAAGAACTGTCTTAGCGAAAGGCTTCTTGAGGGGAAAGCTGTAACTCTGTGAGATCATTTCACAGAACACAAAGAAATTTCTCAGAAAGCTTCTTTCTCTTTGTTATCGGAGGATATTTCCTTTGGCCCTATAGTCTTCAAAGGGATCCGAAATCTCTGTTCTCAGATTCCACAGAAATAAGGCTAGCAAAGAGATCCACGAAATACACATGTAACTCTGTGAGATGAATTCACAGAACACTAAGCATTTTCTCTGAAAGCTTCTTTCCAGATTTCATCTGAGGATATTTCCTTTTTCACCATAGCCCTCTATGGGCTTCCAAATATCACTTTGCCAATTCCACAAGAACTGTCTTAGCGAAAGGCTTCTTGAGGGGAAAGCTGTAACTCTGTGAGATGATTTCACAGAACACAAAGAAGTTTCTCAGAAGGCTTCTTTCTCTTTGTTATCGGAGGATATTTCCTTTGGACTATAGTCTTAAGAGGGATCCGAAATATCTGTTCTCAGATTCAACAGAAATAAGGCTAGCAAAGAGATCCACGAAATACACATGTAACTGTGTGAGATGAATTTACAAAACACTAAGCAGTTTCTCAGAAAGCTTCTTTCCAGATTTCATCTGAGGATATTTCCTTTTTCAACATAGCCCTCTAACGGCTTCCAAATATCACTTTGCCAATTCCACAGGAACTGTCTTAACGAAAGGCTACTTGTGTGGAAACTGTAACTCTGTGAGATGATTTCACAGAACACAAAGAAGGTTCTCAGAAAGCTTCTTTCTCTTAGTTATCGGAGGATATTTCCTTTGGCCCTATAGTCTTCAAAGGGATGCGAAATATCTGTTCTCAGATTCCACAGAAATAAGGCTAGCAAAGAGATCCACGAAATACACATGTAACTCTGTGAGATGAATTCACAGAACACTAAGCAGTTTCTCAGAAAGCTTCTTTCCAGATTTCATCTGAGGATATTTCCTTTTTCACCATAGCCCTCTATGGGCTTCCAAGTATCACTTTGCCAATTCCACAAGAATTGTCTTAGCGAAAGGCTTCTTGAGTGGAAAGCTGTATCTCTGTGAGATGATTTCACGGAACACAAAGAAGTTTCTCAGAAAGCTTCTTTCTCTTTGTTATCGGAGGATATTTCCTGTGGCCCTATAGTCTTCAGGGGGATCCGAAATCTCTGTTCTCAGATTCCACAGAAATAAGGCTAGCAAAGAGATCCACGAAATACACATGTAACTCTGGGAGATGAATTCACAGAACACTAAGCAGTTTCAGCTTCTTTCCAGATTTCATCTGAGGATATTTCCTTTTTCACCATAGCCCTCTAAGGGCTTCCAAATATCACTTTGCCAATTCCACAAGAACTGCCTTAGCGAAAGGCTTCTTGAGGGGAAAGCTGTAACTCTGTGAGATGATTTCACAGAACACAAAGAAGTTTCTCAGAAACCTTCTTTCTCTTTGTTATCGGAGGATATTTCCTTTGGCCATATAGTCTTCAAAGGGATCCGAAATATCTGTTCTCACATTCCACAGAAATAAGGCTAGCAAAGAGGTCCACGAAATACACATGTAACTCTGTGAGATGAATTCACAGAACACTAAGCAGTTTCTCAGAAAGCTTCTTTCCAGATTTCATCTGAGGATATTTCCTTTTACACCATAGCCCTCTATGGGCTTCCAAATATCACTTTTCAATTCCACAAGAACTGTCTTAGCGAAAGGCTTCTTGAGGGGAAAGCTGTAACTCTGTGAGATGATTTCACAGAACACAAAGAAGTTTCTCAGAAAGCTTCTTTCTCTTTGTTATCGGAGGATATTTCCTTTGGCCCTATAGTCTTCAAAGGGATCCGAAACATCTGTTCTCAGATTACACAGAAATAAGGCTAGCAAAGAGATCCACGAAATACACTTGTAACTCTGTGAGATGAATTCACAGAACACTAAGCAGTTTCTCAGAAAGCTTCTTTCCAGATTTCATCGGAGGATATTTCCTTTTATACCATAGCCCTCTATGGGCTTCCAAATATTACTTTGCCAATTCCACAAGAACTGTCTTAGTGAAAGGCTTCTTGAGGGGAAAGCTGTAACTCTGTGAGATGATTTCACAGAACACAAAGAAGTTTCTCAGAAGGCTGATTTCTCTTTGTTATCGGAGGATATTTCCTTTGGACTATAGTCCTTAAAGGGATGCAAAATATCTGTTCTCAGATTCCACAGAAATAAGGCTAGCAAAGAGATCCACGAAATACACATGTAACTCTTTGAGATGAATTCACAGAACACTAAGCAGTTTCTCAGAAAGCTTCTTTCCAGATTTCATCTGAGGATATTTCCTTTTTCACCATAGCCCTCTATGGGCTTCCAAATAATACTTTGCCAGTTCCACAAGAACTGTCTTAGCGAAAGGCTTCTTGAGGGGAAAGCTGTAACTCTGTGAGATGATTTCACAGAACACAAAGAAGTTTCTCAGAAAGCTTCTTTCTCTTTGTTATCGGAGGATATTTCCTGTGGCCCTATAGTCTTCAAAGGGATCCAAAATATCTGTTCTCAGATTCCACAGAAATAAGACTAGCAAAGAGATCCAGGAAATACACATGTAACTCTGTGTGATGAATTCACAGAACACTAAGCAGTTTCTCAGAAAGCTTCCTTCCAGATTTCATCTGAGTATATTTCCTTTTTCACCATAGCCCTCTATGGGCTTCCAAATATCACTTTGCCGATTCCACAAGAACTGTCTTAGTGAAAGGCTTCTTGAGGGGAAAGCTGTAACTCTGTGAGATGATTTCACAGAACACAAAGAAGTTTCTCAGAAAGCTTCTTTTTCTTTGTTATCGGAGGATATTTCCTTTGGCCCTATAGTCTTCAAAGGGATCTGAAATATCTGTTCTCAGATTCCACAGAAATAAGGCTAGCAAAGAGATCCAGGAAATACACTTGTAACACTTTGAGATGAATTAACAGAACACTAAACAGTTTCTCAGAAAGCTTCTTTCCAGATTTCATCTGAGGATATTTCCTTTTTCACCATAGCCCTCTATGGGCTTCCAAATATCACTTTGCCAATTCCACAAGAACTGTCTTAGCGAAAGGCTACTTGAGGGGAAAGCTGTAACTCTGTGAGATGATTTCACAGAACACAAAGAAGTTTCTCAGAAAGATTCTTTCTCTTTGTTATCGGAGGATATTTCCTTTGGACTATAGTCTTCAAAGGGATCCGAAATCTCTGTTCTCAGATTCCACAGAAATAAGGCTAGCAAAGAGATCCACGAAATACACACGTAACTCTGTGAGATGAATTTACAGAACACTAAGCAGTTTCTCAGAAAGCTTCTTTCCAGATTTCATCTGAGGATATTTCCTTTTTCAACATAGCCCTCTAACGGCTTCCAAATATCACTTTGCCAATTCCACAGGAACTGTCTTAACGAAAGGCTTCTTGTGTGGAAACTGTAACTCTGTGAGATGATTTCACAGAACACAAAGAAGTTTCTCAGAAAGCTTCTTTCTCTTTGTTATCGGAGGATATTTCCTTTGGCCCTATAGTCTTCAAAGGGATCCGAAATATCTGTTCTCAGATTCCACAGAAATAAGGCTAGCAAAGAGATCCACGAAACACACATGTAATTCCTTGAGATGAATTCACAGAACACTAAGCAGTTTCTCAGAAAGCTTCTTTCCAGATTTCATCTGAGGATATTTCCTTTTTCACCATAGCCCTCTATGGTCTTCCAAATATCACTTTGCCAATTCCACAAGAACTGTCTTAGCGAAAGGCTTCTTGAGGGGGAAGCTGTAACTCTGTGAGATGATTTCACAGAACACAAAGAAGTTTCTCAGAAAGCTTCTTTCTCTTTGTTATCGGAGGATATTTCCTTTGGCCCTATAGTCTTCAAAGGGAAGCGAAATATCTGTTCTCAGATTCCACAGAAATAAGGCTAGCAAAGAGATCCACGAAATACACATGTAACTCTGTGAGATGAATTCACAGAACACTAAGCAGTTTCTCAGAAAGCTTCTTTCCAGTTTTCATCTGAGGATATTTCCTTTTTCACCATAGCCCTCTATGGGCTTCCAAGTATCACTTTGCCAATTCCACAAGAAGTGTCTTAGCGAAAGGCTTCTTGAGGGGAAAGCTGTAACTCTGTGAGATGATTTCACAGAACACAAAGAAGTTTCTCAGAAAGCTTCTTTCTCTTTGTTATCGGAGGATATTTTCTTTGGCCCTATAGTCTTCAAAGGGATCCGAAATATCTGTTCTCAGATTCCACAGAAATAAGGCTAGCAAAGAGATCCACGAAATACACATGTAACTCTTTGAGATGAATTAACAGAACACTAAGCAGTTTCTCAGAAAGCTTCTTTGCAGATTTCATCTGAGGATATTTCCTTTTTCACCATAGCCCTCTAAGGGCTTCCAAATATCACTTTGCCAATTCCACAAGAACTGTCTTAGCGAAAGGCTTCTTGACGGGAAAGCTGTAACTCTGTGAGATGATTTCACAGAACACAAAGAAGTTTCTCAGAAAGCTTCTTTCTCTTTGTTATCGGAGGATATTTCCTGTGGCCCTATAGTCTTCAAAGGGATCCAAAATATCTGTTCTCAGATTCCACAGAAATAAGACTAGCAAAGAGATCCAGGAAATACACATGTAACTCTGTGTGATGAATTCACAGAACACTAAGCAGTTTCTCAGAAAGCTTCCTTCCAGATTTCATCTGAGTATATTTCCTTTTTCACCATAGCCCTCTATGGGCTTCCAAATATCACTTTGCCGATTCCACAAGAACTGTCTTAGTGAAAGGCTTCTTGAGGGGAAAGCTGTAACTCTGTGAGATGATTTCACAGAACACAAAGAAGTTTCTCAGAAAGCTTCTTTTTCTTTGTTATCGGAGGATATTTCCTTTGGCCCTATAGTCTTCAAAGGGATCTGAAATATCTGTTCTCAGATTCCACAGAAATAAGGCTAGCAAAGAGATCCAGGAAATACACTTGTAACACTTTGAGATGAATTAACAGAACACTAAACAGTTTCTCAGAAAGCTTCTTTCCAGATTTCATCTGAGGATATTTCCTTTTTCACCATAGCCCTCTATGGGCTTCCAAATATCACTTTGCCAATTCCACAAGAACTGTCTTAGCGAAAGGCTACTTGAGGGGAAAGCTGTAACTCTGTGAGATGATTTCACAGAACACAAAGAAGTTTCTCAGAAAGCTTCTTTCTCTTTGTTATCGGAGGGTATTTCCTTTGGACTATAGTCTTCAAAGGGATCCGAAATCTCTGTTCTCAGATTCCACAGAAATAAGGCTAGCAAAGAGATCCACGAAATACACACGTAACTCTGTGAGATGAATTCACAGAACACTAAGCAGTTTCTCAGAAAGCTTCTTTCCAGATTTCATCTGAGGATATTTCCTTTTTCACCATAGCCCTCTATGGGCTCCAAATATCACTTTGCCAATATCACAAGAACTGTCTTAGCGAAAGGCTTCTTGAGGGGGAAGCTGTAACTCTGTGAGATGATTTCACAGAACACAAAGAAGTTTCTCAGAAGGCTTCTTTCTCTTTGT
This sequence comes from Macaca nemestrina, assembly GCF_043159975.1. Classification (NCBI taxonomy): domain Eukaryota; kingdom Metazoa; phylum Chordata; class Mammalia; order Primates; family Cercopithecidae; genus Macaca; species Macaca nemestrina. The sequence continues at coordinate 56,423,837 of NC_092140.1, forward strand.
TATCGGAGGATATTTCCTTTGGACTATAGTCTTAAGAGGGATCTGAAATATCTGTTCTCAGATTCAACAGAAATAAGGCTAGCAAAGAGATCCACGAAATACACATGTAACTGTGTGAGATGAATTTACAGAACACTAAGCAGTTTCTCTGAAAGCTTCTTTCCAGATTTCATCTGAGGATATTTCCTTTTTCAACATAGCCCTCTAACGGCTTCCAAATATCACTTTGCCAATTCCACAGGAACTGTCTTAACGAAAGGCTTCTTGTGTGGAAACTGTAACTCTGTGAGATGATTTCACAGAACACAAAGAAGTTTCTCAGAAAGCTTCTTTCTCTTTGTTATCGGAGGATATTTCCTTTGGCCCTATAGTCTTCAAAGGGATCCGAAATATCTGTTCTCAGATTCCACAGAAATAAGGCTAGCAAAGAGATCCACGAAACACACATGTAATTCCTTGAGATGAATTCACAGAACACTAAGCAGTTTCTCAGAAAGCTTCTTTCCAGATTTCATCTGAGGATATTTCCTTTTTCACCATAGCCCTCTATGGTCTTCCAAATATCACTTTGCCAATTCCACAAGAACTGTCTTAGCGAAAGGCTTCTTGAGGGGGAAGCTGTAACTCTGTGAGATGATTTCACAGAACACAAAGAAGTTTCTCAGAAAGCTTCTTTCTCTTTGTTATCGGAGGATATTTCCTTTGGCCCTATAGTCTTCAAAGGGAAGCGAAATATCTGTTCTCAGATTCCACAGAAATAAGGCTAGCAAAGAGATCCACGAAATACACATGTAACTCTGTGAGATGAATTCACAGAACACTAAGCAGTTTCTCAGAAAGCTTCTTTCCAGTTTTCATCTGAGGATATTTCCTTTTTCACCATAGCCCTCTATGGGCTTCCAAGTATCACTTTGCCAATTCCACAAGAAGTGTCTTAGCGAAAGGCTTCTTGAGGGGAAAGCTGTAACTCTGTGAGATGATTTCACAGAACACAAAGAAGTTTCTCAGAAAGCTTCTTTCTCTTTGTTATCGGAGGATATTTTCTTTGGCCCTATAGTCTTCAAAGGGATCCGAAATATCTGTTCTCAGATTCCACAGAAATAAGGCTAGCAAAGAGATCCACGAAATACACATGTAACTCTTTGAGATGAATTAACAGAACACTAAGCAGTTTCTCAGAAAGCTTCTTTGCAGATTTCATCTGAGGATATTTCCTTTTTCACCATAGCCCTCTAAGGGCTTCCAAATATCACTTTGCCAATTCCACAAGAACTGTCTTAGCGAAAGGCTTCTTGACGGGAAAGCTGTAACTCTGTGAGATGATTTCACAGAACACAAAGAAGTTTCTCAGAAAGCTTCTTTCTCTTTGTTATCGGAGGATATTTCCTTTGGCCCTGTAGTCTTCAAAGGGATCCGAAATATCTGTTCTCAGATTCCACAGAAATAAGGCTAGCAAAGAGATCCACGAAATACACATGTAACTCTGTGAGATGAATTCACAGAACAGTAAGCAGTTTCTCAGAAAGCTTCTTTCCAGATTTCATCTGAGGATATTTCCTTTTTCACCATAGCAATCTATGGGCTTCCAAATATCACTTTGTCAATTCCACAAGAACTGTCTTAGCGAAAGGCTTCTTGAGGGGAAAGCTGTAACTCTGTGAGATCATTTCACAGAACACAAAGAAATTTCTCAGAAAGCTTCTTTCTCTTTGTTATCGGAGGATATTTCCTTTGGCCCTATAGTCTTCAAAGGGATCCGAAATCTCTGTTCTCAGATTCCACAGAAATAAGGCTAGCAAAGAGATCCACGAAATACACATGTAACTCTGTGAGATGAATTCACAGAACACTAAGCATTTTCTCTGAAAGCTTCTTTCCAGATTTCATCTGAGGATATTTCCTTTTTCACCATAGCCCTCTATGGGCTTCCAAATATCACTTTGCCAATTCCACAAGAACTGTCTTAGCGAAAGGCTTCTTGAGGGGAAAGCTGTAACTCTGTGAGATGATTTCACAGAACACAAAGAAGTTTCTCAGAAGGCTTCTTTCTCTTTGTTATCGGAGGATATTTCCTTTGGACTATAGTCTTAAGAGGGATCCGAAATATCTGTTCTCAGATTCAACAGAAATAAGGCTAGCAAAGAGATCCACGAAATACACATGTAACTGTGTGAGATGAATTTACAAAACACTAAGCAGTTTCTCAGAAAGCTTCTTTCCAGATTTCATCTGAGGATATTTCCTTTTTCAACATAGCCCTCTAACGGCTTCCAAATATCACTTTGCCAATTCCACAGGAACTGTCTTAACGAAAGGCTACTTGTGTGGAAACTGTAACTCTGTGAGATGATTTCACAGAACACAAAGAAGGTTCTCAGAAAGCTTCTTTCTCTTAGTTATCGGAGGATATTTCCTTTGGCCCTATAGTCTTCAAAGGGATGCGAAATATCTGTTCTCAGATTCCACAGAAATAAGGCTAGCAAAGAGATCCACGAAATACACATGTAACTCTGTGAGATGAATTCACAGAACACTAAGCAGTTTCTCAGAAAGCTTCTTTCCAGATTTCATCTGAGGATATTTCCTTTTTCACCATAGCCCTCTATGGGCTTCCAAGTATCACTTTGCCAATTCCACAAGAATTGTCTTAGCGAAAGGCTTCTTGAGTGGAAAGCTGTATCTCTGTGAGATGATTTCACGGAACACAAAGAAGTTTCTCAGAAAGCTTCTTTCTCTTTGTTATCGGAGGATATTTCCTGTGGCCCTATAGTCTTCAGGGGGATCCGAAATCTCTGTTCTCAGATTCCACAGAAATAAGGCTAGCAAAGAGATCCACGAAATACACATGTAACTCTGGGAGATGAATTCACAGAACACTAAGCAGTTTCAGCTTCTTTCCAGATTTCATCTGAGGATATTTCCTTTTTCACCATAGCCCTCTAAGGGCTTCCAAATATCACTTTGCCAATTCCACAAGAACTGCCTTAGCGAAAGGCTTCTTGAGGGGAAAGCTGTAACTCTGTGAGATGATTTCACAGAACACAAAGAAGTTTCTCAGAAACCTTCTTTCTCTTTGTTATCGGAGGATATTTCCTTTGGCCATATAGTCTTCAAAGGGATCCGAAATATCTGTTCTCACATTCCACAGAAATAAGGCTAGCAAAGAGGTCCACGAAATACACATGTAACTCTGTGAGATGAATTCACAGAACACTAAGCAGTTTCTCAGAAAGCTTCTTTCCAGATTTCATCTGAGGATATTTCCTTTTACACCATAGCCCTCTATGGGCTTCCAAATATCACTTTTCAATTCCACAAGAACTGTCTTAGCGAAAGGCTTCTTGAGGGGAAAGCTGTAACTCTGTGAGATGATTTCACAGAACACAAAGAAGTTTCTCAGAAAGCTTCTTTCTCTTTGTTATCGGAGGATATTTCCTTTGGCCCTATAGTCTTCAAAGGGATCCGAAACATCTGTTCTCAGATTACACAGAAATAAGGCTAGCAAAGAGATCCACGAAATACACTTGTAACTCTGTGAGATGAATTCACAGAACACTAAGCAGTTTCTCAGAAAGCTTCTTTCCAGATTTCATCGGAGGATATTTCCTTTTATACCATAGCCCTCTATGGGCTTCCAAATATTACTTTGCCAATTCCACAAGAACTGTCTTAGTGAAAGGCTTCTTGAGGGGAAAGCTGTAACTCTGTGAGATGATTTCACAGAACACAAAGAAGTTTCTCAGAAGGCTGATTTCTCTTTGTTATCGGAGGATATTTCCTTTGGACTATAGTCCTTAAAGGGATGCGAAATATCTGTTCTCAGATTCCACAGAAATAAGGCTAGCAAAGAGATCCACGAAATACACATGTAACTCTTTGAGATGAATTCACAGAACACTAAGCAGTTTCTCAGAAAGCTTCTTTCCAGATTTCATCTGAGGATATTTCCTTTTTCACCATAGCCCTCTATGGGCTTCCAAATAATACTTTGCCAGTTCCACAAGAACTGTCTTAGCGAAAGGCTTCTTGAGGGGAAAGCTGTAACTCTGTGAGATGATTTCACAGAACACAAAGAAGTTTCTCAGAAAGCTTCTTTCTCTTTGTTATCGGAGGATATTTCCTGTGGCCCTATAGTCTTCAAAGGGATCCAAAATATCTGTTCTCAGATTCCACAGAAATAAGACTAGCAAAGAGATCCAGGAAATACACATGTAACTCTGTGTGATGAATTCACAGAACACTAAGCAGTTTCTCAGAAAGCTTCCTTCCAGATTTCATCTGAGTATATTTCCTTTTTCACCATAGCCCTCTATGGGCTTCCAAATATCACTTTGCCGATTCCACAAGAACTGTCTTAGTGAAAGGCTTCTTGAGGGGAAAGCTGTAACTCTGTGAGATGATTTCACAGAACACAAAGAAGTTTCTCAGAAAGCTTCTTTTTCTTTGTTATCGGAGGATATTTCCTTTGGCCCTATAGTCTTCAAAGGGATCTGAAATATCTGTTCTCAGATTCCACAGAAATAAGGCTAGCAAAGAGATCCAGGAAATACACTTGTAACACTTTGAGATGAATTAACAGAACACTAAACAGTTTCTCAGAAAGCTTCTTTCCAGATTTCATCTGAGGATATTTCCTTTTTCACCATAGCCCTCTATGGGCTTCCAAATATCACTTTGCCAATTCCACAAGAACTGTCTTAGCGAAAGGCTACTTGAGGGGAAAGCTGTAACTCTGTGAGATGATTTCACAGAACACAAAGAAGTTTCTCAGAAAGCTTCTTTCTCTTTGTTATCGGAGGATATTTCCTTTGGACTATAGTCTTCAAAGGGATCCGAAATCTCTGTTCTCAGATTCCACAGAAATAAGGCTAGCAAAGAGATCCACGAAATACACACGTAACTCTGTGAGATGAATTCACAGAACACTAAGCAGTTTCTCAGAAAGCTTCTTTCCAGATTTCATCTGAGGATATTTCCTTTTTCACCATAGCCCTCTATGGGCTCCAAATATCACTTTGCCAATATCACAAGAACTGTCTTAGCGAAAGGCTTCTTGAGGGGGAAGCTGTAACTCTGTGAGATGATTTCACAGAACACAAAGAAGTTTCTCAGAAGGCTTCTTTCTCTTTGTTATCGGAGGATATTTCCTTTGGACTATAGTCTTAAGAGGGATCTGAAATATCTGTTCTCAGATTCAACAGAAATAAGGCTAGCAAAGAGATCCACGAAATACACATGTAAATGTGTGAGATGAATTTACAGAACACTAAGCAGTTTCTCAGAAAGCTTCTTTCCAGATTTCATCTGAGGATATTTCCTTTTTCAACATAGCCCTCTAACGGCTTCCAAATATCACTTTGCCAATTCCACAGGAACTGTCTTAACGAAAGGCTTCTTGTGTGGAAACTGTAACTCTGTGAGATGATTTCACAGAACACAAAGAAGTTTCTCAGAAAGCTTCTTTCTCTTTGTTATCGGAGGATATTTCCTTTGGCCCTATAGTCTTCAAAGGGATCCGAAATATCTGTTCTCAGATTCCACAGAAATAAGGCTAGCAAAGAGATCCACGAAACACACATGTAATTCCTTGAGATGAATTCACAGAACACTAAGCAGTTTCTCAGAAAGCTTCTTTCCAGATTTCATCTGAGGATATTTCCTTTTTCACCATAGCCCTCTATGGTCTTCCAAATATCACTTTGCCAATTCCACAAGAACTGTCTTAGCGAAAGGCTTCTTGAGGGGGAAGCTGTAACTCTGTGAGATGATTTCACAGAACACAAAGAAGTTTCTCAGAAAGCTTCTTTCTCTTTGTTATCGGAGGATATTTCCTTTGGCCCTATAGTCTTCAAAGGGAAGCGAAATATCTGTTCTCAGATTCCACAGAAATAAGGCTAGCAAAGAGATCCACGAAATACACATGTAACTCTGTGAGATGAATTCACAGAACACTAAGCAGTTTCTCAGAAAGCTTCTTTCCAGTTTTCATCTGAGGATATTTCCTTTTTCACCATAGCCCTCTATGGGCTTCCAAGTATCACTTTGCCAATTCCACAAGAAGTGTCTTAGCGAAAGGCTTCTTGAGGGGAAAGCTGTAACTCTGTGAGATGATTTCACAGAACACAAAGAAGTTTCTCAGAAAGCTTCTTTCTCTTTGTTATCGGAGGATATTTTCTTTGGCCCTATAGTCTTCAAAGGGATCCGAAATATCTGTTCTCAGATTCCACAGAAATAAGGCTAGCAAAGAGATCCACGAAATACACATGTAACTCTTTGAGATGAATTAACAGAACACTAAGCAGTTTCTCAGAAAGCTTCTTTGCAGATTTCATCTGAGGATATTTCCTTTTTCACCATAGCCCTCTAAGGGCTTCCAAATATCACTTTGCCAATTCCACAAGAACTGTCTTAGCGAAAGGCTTCTTGACGGGAAAGCTGTAACTCTGTGAGATGATTTCACAGAACACAAAGAAGTTTCTCAGAAAGCTTCTTTCTCTTTGTTATCGGAGGATATTTCCTTTGGCCCTGTAGTCTTCAAAGGGATCCGAAATATCTGTTCTCAGATTCCACAGAAATAAGGCTAGCAAAGAGATCCACGAAATACACATGTAACTCTGTGAGATGAATTCACAGAACAGTAAGCAGTTTCTCAGAAAGCTTCTTTCCAGATTTCATCTGAGGATATTTCCTTTTTCACCATAGCAATCTATGGGCTTCCAAATATCACTTTGTCAATTCCACAAGAACTGTCTTAGCGAAAGGCTTCTTGAGGGGAAAGCTGTAACTCTGTGAGATCATTTCACAGAACACAAAGAAATTTCTCAGAAAGCTTCTTTCTATTTGTTATCGGAGGATATTTCCTTTGGCCCTATAGTCTTCAAAGGGATCCGAAATCTCTGTTCTCAGATTCCACAGAAATAAGGCTAGCAAAGAGATCCACGAAATACACATGTAACTCTGTGAGATGAATTCACAGAACACTAAGCATTTTCTCTGAAAGCTTCTTTCCAGATTTCATCTGAGGATATTTCCTTTTTCACCATAGCCCTCTATGGGCTTCCAAATATCACTTTGCCAATTCCACAAGAACTGTCTTAGCGAAAGGCTTCTTGAGGGGAAAGCTGTAACTCTGTGAGATGATTTCACAGAACACAAAGAAGTTTCTCAGAAGGCTTCTTTCTCTTTGTTATCGGAGGATATTTCCTTTGGACTATAGTCTTAAGAGGGATCCGAAATATCTGTTCTCAGATTCAACAGAAATAAGGCTAGCAAAGAGATCCACGAAATACACATGTAACTGTGTGAGATGAATTTACAAAACACTAAGCAGTTTCTCAGAAAGCTTCTTTCCAGATTTCATCTGAGGATATTTCCTTTTTCAACATAGCCCTCTAACGGCTTCCAAATATCACTTTGCCAATTCCACAGGAACTGTCTTAACGAAAGGCTACTTGTGTGGAAACTTTAACTCTGTGAGATGATTTCACAGAACACAAAGAAGGTTCTCAGAAAGCTTCTTTCTCTTAGTTATCGGAGGATATTTCCTTTGGCCCTATAGTCTTCAAAGGGATGCGAAATATCTGTTCTCAGATTCCACAGAAATAAGGCTAGCAAAGAGATCCACGAAATACACATGTAACTCTGTGAGATGAATTCACAGAACACTAAGCAGTTTCTCAGAAAGCTTCTTTCCAGATTTCATCTGAGGATATTTCCTTTTTCACCATAGCCCTCTATGGGCTTCCAAGTATCACTTTGCCAATTCCACAAGAATTGTCTTAGCGAAAGGCTTCTTGAGTGGAAAGCTGTATCTCTGTGAGATGATTTCACGGAACACAAAGAAGTTTCTCAGAAAGCTTCTTTCTCTTTGTTATCGGAGGATATTTCCTGTGGCCCTATAGTCTTCAGGGGGATCCGAAATCTCTGTTCTCAGATTCCACAGAAATAAGGCTAGCAAAGAGATCCACGAAATACACATGTAACTCTGGGAGATGAATTCACAGAACACTAAGCAGTTTCAGCTTCTTTCCAGATTTCATCTGAGGATATTTCCTTTTTCACCATAGCCCTCTAAGGGCTTCCAAATATCACTTTGCCAATTCCACAAGAACTGCCTTAGCGAAAGGCTTCTTGAGGGGAAAGCTGTAACTCTGTGAGATGATTTCACAGAACACAAAGAAGTTTCTCAGAAACCTTCTTTCTCTTTGTTATCGGAGGATATTTCCTTTGGCCATATAGTCTTCAAAGGGATCCGAAATATCTGTTCTCACATTCCACAGAAATAAGGCTAGCAAAGAGGTCCACGAAATACACATGTAACTCTGTGAGATGAATTCACAGAACACTAAGCAGTTTCTCAGAAAGCTTCTTTCCAGATTTCATCTGAGGATATTTCCTTTTACACCATAGCCCTCTATGGGCTTCCAAATATCACTTTTCAATTCCACAAGAACTGTCTTAGCGAAAGGCTTCTTGAGGGGAAAGCTGTAACTCTGTGAGATGATTTCACAGAACACAAAGAAGTTTCTCAGAAAGCTTCTTTCTCTTTGTTATCGGAGGATATTTCCTTTGGCCCTATAGTCTTCAAAGGGATCCGAAACATCTGTTCTCAGATTACACAGAAATAAGGCTAGCAAAGAGATCCACGAAATACACTTGTAACTCTGTGAGATGAATTCACAGAACACTAAGCAGTTTCTCAGAAAGCTTCTTTCCAGATTTCATCGGAGGATATTTCCTTTTATACCATAGCCCTCTATGGGCTTCCAAATATTACTTTGCCAATTCCACAAGAACTGTCTTAGTGAAAGGCTTCTTGAGGGGAAAGCTGTAACTCTGTGAGATGATTTCACAGAACACAAAGAAGTTTCTCAGAATGCTGATTTCTCTTTGTTATCGGAGGATATTTCCTTTGGACTATAGTCCTTAAAGGGATGCGAAATATCTGTTCTCAGATTCCACAGAAATAAGGCTAGCAAAGAGATCCACGAAATACACATGTAACTCTTTGAGATGAATTCACAGAACACTAAGCAGTTTCTCAGAAAGCTTCTTTCCAGATTTCATCTGAGGATATTTCCTTTTTCACCATAGCCCTCTATGGGCTTCCAAATAATACTTTGCCAGTTCCACAAGAACTGTCTTAGCGAAAGGCTTCTTGAGGGGAAAGCTGTAACTCTGTGAGATGATTTCACAGAACACAAAGAAGTTTCTCAGAAAGCTTCTTTCTCTTTGTTATCGGAGGATATTTCCTGTGGCCCTATAGTCTTCAAAGGGATCCAAAATATCTGTTCTCAGATTCCACAGAAATAAGACTAGCAAAGAGATCCAGGAAATACACATGTAACTCTGTGTGATGAATTCACAGAACACTAAGCAGTTTCTCAGAAAGCTTCCTTCCAGATTTCATCTGAGTATATTTCCTTTTTCACCATAGCCCTCTATGGGCTTCCAAATATCACTTTGCCGATTCCACAAGAACTGTCTTAGTGAAAGGCTTCTTGAGGGGAAAGCTGTAACTCTGTGAGATGATTTCACAGAACACAAAGAAGTTTCTCAGAAAGCTTCTTTTTCTTTGTTATCGGAGGATATTTCCTTTGGCCCTATAGTCTTCAAGGGGATCTGAAATATCTGTTCTCAGATTCCACAGAAATAAGGCTAGCAAAGAGATCCAGGAAATACACTTGTAACACTTTGAGATGAATTAACAGAACACTAAACAGTTTCTCAGAAAGCTTCTTTCCAGATTTCATCTGAGGATATTTCCTTTTTCACCATAGCCCTCTATGGGCTTCCAAATATCACTTTGCCAATTCCACAAGAACTGTCTTAGCGAAAGGCTACTTGAGGGGAAAGCTGTAACTCTGTGAGATGATTTCACAGAACACAAAGAAGTTTCTCAGAAAGCTTCTTTCTCTTTGTTATCGGAGGATATTTCCTTTGGACTATAGTCTTCAAAGGGATCCGAAATCTCTGTTCTCAGATTCCACAGAAATAAGGCTAGCAAAGAGATCCACGAAATACACACGTAACTCTGTGAGATGAATTCACAGAACACTAAGCAGTTTCTCAGAAAGCTTCTTTCCAGATTTCATCTGAGGATATTTCCTTTTTCACCATAGCCCTCTATGGGCTCCAAATATCACTTTGCCAATATCACAAGAACTGTCTTAGCGAAAGGCTTCTTGAGGGGGAAGCTGTAACTCTGTGAGATGATTTCACAGAACACAAAGAAGTTTCTCAGAAAGCTTCTTTCTCTTTGTTATCGGAGGATATTTCCTGTGGCCCTATAGTCTTCAAAGGGATCCAAAATATCTGTTCTCAGATTCCACAGAAATAAGACTAGCAAAGAGATCCACGAAATACACATGTAACTCTGTGTGATGAATTCACAGAACACTAAGCAGTTTCTCAGAAAGCTTCCATCCAGATTTCATCTGAGTATATTTCCTTTTTCACCATAGCCCTCTATGGGCTTCCAAATATCACTTTGCCGATTCCAGAAGAACTGTCTTAGCGAAAGGCTTCTTGAGGGGAAAGCTGTAACTCTGTGAGATGATTTCACAGAACACAAAGAAGTTTCTCAGAAAGCTTCTTTCTCTTTGTTATCGGAGGATATTTCCTTTGGCCCTATAGTCTTCAAAGGGATCCGAAATATCTGTTCTCAGATTCCACAGAAATAAGGCTAGCAAAGAGATCCACGAAATACACATGTAACTCTGTGAGATGAATGAACAGAACACTAAGCAGTTTGTCAGAAAGCTTCTTTCCAGATTTCATCTGAGGATATTTCCTTTTTCACCATAGCCCTCTATGGGCTTTCTAATATCACTTTGCCAATTCCACAAGAACTGTCTTAGCGAAAGGCTTCTTGAGGGGAAAGCTGTAACTCTGTGAGATGATTTCACAGAACACAAAGAAGTTTCTCAGAAACCTTCTTTCTCTTTGTTATCGGAGGATATTTCCTTTGGCCCTATAGTCTTCAAAGGGATCCGAAATATCTGTTCTCAGATTCCACAGAAATAAGGCTAGCAAAGAGATCCACGAAATACACATGTAACTCTGTGAGATGAATTAACAGAACACTAAGCAGTTTCTCAGAAAGCTTCTTTCCAGATTTCATCTGAGGATATTTCCTTTTTCACCATAGCCCTCTATGGGCTTCCAAATATCACTTTGCCAATTCCACAAGAACTGTCTTAGCGAAAGGCTTCTTGTGGGGAAAGCTGTAACTCTGTGAGATGATTTCACAGAACACAAAGAAATTTCTCAGAAAGTTTCTTTCTCTTTGTTATCGGAGGATATTTCCTTTGACCCCATAGTCTTCAAAGGGATCCGAAATCTCTGTTCTCAGATTCCACAGAAATAAGGCTAGCAAAGAGATCCACGAAGCACACATGTAACTCTTTGAGATGAATTCACAGAACACTAAGCAGTTTCTCAGAAAGCTTCTTTCCAGATTCCATCTGAGGATATTTCCTTTTTCACCATAGCCCTCTATGGGATACCTAATATCACTTTGCCAATTCCACAAGAACTGTCTTAATGAAAGGCTTCTTGAGGGGAAAGCTGTAACTCTGTGAGAAGATTTCACAGACAACAAAGAAGTTTCTCAGAAAGCTTCTTTCTCTTTGTTATCGGAGGATATTTCCTTTGGACTATAGTCTTCAAAGGGATCCGAAATATCTGTTCTCAGATTCCACAGAAATAAGGCTAGCAAAGAGATCCACGAAATACACATGTAACTCTGTGAGATGAATTCACAGAACACTAAGCAGTTTCTCAGAAAGCTTCTGTCCAGATTTCATCTGAGGATATTTCCTTTTTCACCATAGCCCTCTATGGTCTTCCAAATATCACTTTGCCAATTCCACAAGAACTGTCTTAGCGAAAGGCTTCTTGAGGGGGAAGCTGTAACTCTGTGAGATGATTTCACGGAACACAAAGAAGTTTCTCAGAAAGCTTCTTTCTCTTTGTTATCGGAGGATATTTCCTGTGGCCCTATAGTCTTCAAAGGGATCCGAAATCTCTGTTCTCAGATTCCACAGAAATAAGGCTAGCAAAGAGATCCACGAAATACACATGTAACTCTGCGAGATGAATTCACAGAACACTAAGCAGTTTCTCAGAAAGCTTCTTTCCAGATTTCATCTGAGGATATTTCCTTTTTCACCAGAGCCCTCTATGGGCTTCCAAATATCACTTTGCCAATTCCACAAGAACTGTCTTAGCGAAAGGCTTCTTGAGGGGAAAGCTGTAACTCTGTGACATTATTTCACAGAACACAAAGAAGTTTCTCAGAAAGATTCTTTCTCTTTGTTATCGGAGGATACTTCCTTTGGCCCTATAGTCTTCAAAGGGATCCGAAATATCTGTTCTCAGATTCCACAGAAATAAGGCTAGCAAAGAGATCCACGAAACACACATGTAACTCTGTGAGATGAATTAACAGAACACTAAGCAGTTTCTCAGAATGGTTCTTTCCAATTTCATCTGAGGATATTTCCTTTTTCACCATAGCCCTCTATGGGCTTCCAAATATCACTTTGCCAATTCCACAAGAACTGTCTTAGCGAAAGGCTTCTTGAGGTGAAAGCTGTAACTCTGTGAGTTGATTTCACAGAACACAAAGAAGTTTGTCAAAAAGCTTCTTTCTCTTAGTTATCGGAGGATATTTCCTTTGGCCCTATAGTCTTCAATGGGATCCGAAATATCTGTTCTCAGATTCCACAGAAATAAGGCTAGCAAAGAGATCCACGAAATACACATGTAACTCTGTGAGATGAATTCACAGAACACTAAGCAGTTTCTCAGAAAGCTTCTTTCCAGATTTCATCTGAGGATATTTCCTTTTTCAGCATAGCCCTCTATGGGCTTCCAAATATCACTTTGCCAATTCCACAAGAACTGTCTTAGCGAAAGGCTTCTTGAGGGGAAAGCTGTAACTCTGTGAGATGATTTCACAGAACACAAAGAAGTTTCTCAGAAAGCTTCTTTCTCTTTTTTATAGGAGGATATTTCCTTTGGACCTGTAGTCTTCAAAGGGATCCGAAATATCTGTTCTCAGATTCCACAGAAATAAGGCTAGCATAGAGATCCACGAAATACACATGTAACTCTGTGAGATGAATTAACAGAACACTAAGCAGTTTCTCAGAAAGCTTCCTTCCAGATTTCATCTGAGGATATTTCCTTTTTCACCATAGCCCTCTATGGCCTTTCAAATATCACTTTGCCAATTCCACAAGAACTGTCTTAGCGAAAGGCTTCTTGAGGGGAAAGCTGTAACTCTGTTATATGATTTCACAGAAGACAAAGTAGGTTCTCAGAAAGCTTCTTTCTCTTTGTTATCGGAGGATATTTCCTTTGGACTATAGTCTTCAAAGGGATCCGAAATATCTGTTCTCAGATTCCACAGAAATAAGGCTAGCAAAGAGATCCACGAAACACATGTAACTCTGTGAGATGAATTCACAGAACACTAAGCATTTCTCAGAAAGCTTCTTTCCAGATTTCATCTGAGGATATTTCCTTTTACACCATAGCCCTCTATGGGCTTCCAAATATCACTTTGCCAATTCCACAAGAACTGTCTTAGCGAAAGGCTTCTTGAGGGGAAAGCTGTAACTCTGTGAGATGATTTCACAGAACACAAAGAAGTTTCTCAGAAAGCTTCTTTCTCTTTGTTATCGGAGGATATTTCCTTTGGCCCTATAGTCTTCAAAGGGATCCGAAACATCTGTTCTCAGATTACACAGAAATAAGGCTAGCAAAGAGATCCACGAAATACACTTGTAACTCTGTGAGATGAATTCACAGAACACTAAGCAGTTTCTCAGAAAGCTTCTTTCCAGATTTCATCTGAGGATATTTCCTTTTATACCATTGCCCTTTATGGGCTTCCAAATATTACTTTGCCAATTCCACAAGAACTGTCTTAGTGAAAGGCTTCTTGAGGGGAAAGCTGTAACTCTGTGAGATGATTTCACAGAAAACAAAGAAGTTTCTCAGAAGGCTGATTTCTCTTTGTTATCGGAGGATATTTCCTTTGGACTGTAGTCTTTAAAGGGATGCGAAATACCTGTTCTCAGTTTCCACAGAAATAAGGCTAGCAAAGAGATCCACGAAATACACATGTAACTCTTTGAGATGAATTAACAGAACACTAAGCAGTTTCTCAGAAAGCTTCTTTCCAGATTTAATCTGAGGATATTTCCTTTTTCACCATAGCCCTCTATGGGCTTCCAAATAATACTTTGCCATTTCCACAAGAACTGTCTTAGCGAAAGGCTTCTTGAGGGGAAAGCTGTAACTCTGTGAGATGATTTCACAGAACACAAAGAAGTTTCTCAGAAAGCTTCTTTCTCTTTGTTATCGGAGGATATTTCCTTTGGCCCTATAGTCTTCAAAGGGATCCGAAATATCTGTTCTCAGATTCCACAGAAATAAGGCTAGCAAAGAGATCCACGAAATACACATGTAACTCTGTGCGATGAATTAACAGAACACTAAGGGGTTTCTCAGAAAGCTTCTTTCCAGATTTCATCTGAGGATATTTCCTTTTTCACCATAGCCCTCTATTGGCTTCCAAATATCACTTTGCCAATTCCACAAGAACAGTCTTAGCGAAAGGCTTCTTGAGGGGAAAGCTGTAACTCTGTGAGATGATTTCACAGAACACAAAGAAATTTCTCAGAAAGTTTCTTTCTCTTTGTTATCGGAGGATATTTCCTTTGGCCCCATAGTCTTCAAAGGGATCCGAAATCTCTGTTCTCAGATTCCACAGAAATAAGGCTAGCAAAGAGATCCACGAAACACACATGTAACTCTTTGAGATGAATTCACAGAACACTAAGCAGTTTCTCAGAAAGCTTCTTTCCAGATTTCATCTGAGGATATTTCCTTTTTCACCGGAGCCCTCTAGGGGCTTCCAAATATCACTTTGCCAATTCCACAAGAACTGTCTTAGCGAAAGGCTTCTTGAGGGGAAAGATGTAACTCTGTGAGATGATTTCACAAAACACAAAGAAGTTTCTCAGAAAGCTTCTTTCTCTTTGTTATCGGAGGATATTTCCTATGGCCCTAAAGTCTTCAAAGGGTTCCGAAATATCTGTTCTCAGATTCCACAGAAATAAGGCTAGCAAAGAGATCCACGAAATACACATGTAACTATGTGAGGTGAATTCACAGAACACTAAGCAGTTTCTCAGAAAGCTTCTTTCCAGATTTCATCTGAGGATATTTCCTTTTTCACCATAGCCCTCTAAGGGCTTCCAAATATCACTTTGCCAATTCCACAAGAACTGTCTTAACGAAAGGCTTCTTGAGTGGAAAGCTGTAACTCTGTAAGATGATTTCACAGAACACAAAGAAGTTTCTCAGAAAGCTTCTTTCTCTTTGTTATCGGAGGATATTTCCTTTGGCCCTATAGTCTTCAAAGGGATGCGAAATATCTGTTCTCAGACTCCACAGTAATAAGGCTAGCAAAGAGATCCACGAAATACACATGTAACTCTGTGAGATGAAATAACAGAACACTAAGCAGTTTCTCAAAAAGCTTCTTTCCAGATTTCATCTGAGGTTATTTCCTTTTTCACCATAGCCCTCTATGGGCTTCCAAGTATCACTTTGCCAATTCCACAAGAACTGTCTTAGCGAAAGGCTTCTTGAGGGGAAAGCTGTAACTCTGTGAGATGATTTCACGGAACACAAAGAAGTTTCTCAGAAAGCTTCTTTCTCTTTGTTATCGGAGGATATTTCCTGTGGCCCTATAGTCTTCAAAGGGATCCGAAATCTCTGTTCTCAGATTCCACAGAAATAAGGCTAGCAAAGAGATGCACGAAATACACATGTAACTCTGCGAGATGAATTCACAGAACACTAAGCAGTTTCTCAGAAAGCTTCTTTCCAGATTTCATCTGAGGATATTTCCTTTTTCGCTAGAGCCCTCTATGGGCTTCCAAATATCACTTTGCCAATTCCACAAGAACTGTCTTAGCGAAAGGCTTCTTGAGGGGAAAGATGTAACTCTGTGAGATGATTTCACAAAACACGAAGAAGTTTCTCAGAAAGCTTCTTTCTCTTTGTTATCGGAGGATACTTCCTTTGGCCCTATAGTCTTCAAAGGGATCCGAAATATCTGTTCTCAGATTCCACAGAAATAAGGCTATCAAAGAGATCCACGAAATACACATGTAACTCTGTGAGATGAATTAACAGAACACTAAGCAGTTTCTCAGAATGCTTCTTTCCAATTTCATCTGAGGATATTTCCTTTTTCACCATAGCCCTCTATGGGCTTCCAAATATCACTTTGCCAATTCCACAAGAACTGTCTTAGCGAAAGGCTTTTTGAGGGGTATGCTGTAACTCCGTGAGATGATTTCACAGAACACAAAGAAGTTTGTCAAAAAGCTTCTTTCTCTTAGTTATCGGAGGATATTTCCTTTGGCCCTATAGTCTTCAATGGGATCCGAAATATCTGTTCTCAGATTCCACAGAAATAAGGCTAGCAAAGAGATCCACGAAATACACATGTAACTCTGTGAGATGAATTCACAGAACACTAAGCAGTTTCTCAGAAAGCTTCTTTCCAGATTTCATCTGAGGATATTTCCTTTTTCACCATAGCCCTCTATGGGCTTCCAAATATCACTTTGCCAATTCCACAAGAACTGTCTTAGCGAAAGGCTTCTTGAGGGGAAAGCTGTAACTCTGTGAGATGATTTCACAGACCACAAAGAAGTTTCTCAGAAAGCTTCTTTCTCTTTGTTATCGGAGGATATTTCCTTTGGACCTATAGTCTTCAAAGGGATCCGAAATATCTGTTCTCAGATTCCACAGAAATAAGGCTAGCATAGAGATCCACGAAATACACCTGTAACTCTGTGAGATGAATTAACAGAACACTAAGCAGTTTCTCAGAAAGCTTCTTTCCAGATTTCATCTGAGGATATTTCCTTTTTCACCATAGCCCTCTATGGGCTTCCAAATATCACTTTGCCAATTCCACAAGAACTGTCTTAGCGAAAGGCTTCTTGAGGGAAAAGCTGTAACTCTTTGAGATGATTTCACAGAACACAAAGAAATTTCTCAGAAAGTTTCTTTCTCTTTGTTATCGGAGGATATTTCCTTTGGCCCTATAGTCTTCAAAGGGATCCGAAATCTCTGTTCTCAGATTCCACAGAAATAAGGCTAGCAAAGAGATCCACGAAACACACATGTAACTCTTTGAGATGAATTCACAGAACACTAAGCAGTTTCTCAGAAAGCTTCTTTCCAGATTTCATCTGAGGATATTTCCTTTTTCACCATAGCCCTCTATGGGCTACCTAATATCACCTTGCCAATTCCACAAGAACTGTCTTAATGAAAGGCTTCTTGAGGGGAAATCTGTAACTCTGTAAGAAGATTTCACAGAACACAAAGAAGTTTCTCAGAAAGCTTCTTTCTCTTTGTTATCGGAGGATATTTCCTTTGGTCCTATAGTCTGCTAAGGGATCCGAAATATCTGTTCTCAGATTCCACAGAAATAAGGCTAGCAAAGAGATCCGAGAAATACACATGTTACTCTGTGAGATGAATTCACAGAACACTAAGCAGTTTCTCAGAAAGCTTCTTTCCAGATTTCATCTGAGGATATTTCCTTTTACACCATAGCCCTCTATGGGCTTCCACATATCACTTTGCCAATTCCACAAGAACTGTCTTAGCGAAAGGCTTCTTGAGGGGAAAGCTGTAACTCTGTGAGATGATTTCACAGAACACAAAGAAGTTTCTCAGAAAGCTTCTTTCTCTTTGTTTTCGGAGGATATTTCCTTTGGCCCTATAGTCTTCAAAGGGATCCGAAACATCTGTTCTCAGATTACACAGAAATAAGGCTAGCAAAGAGATCCACGAAATACACTTGTAACTCTGTGAGATGAATTCACAGAACACTAAGCAGTTTCTCAGAAAGCTTCTTTCCAGATTTCATCTGAGGATATTTCCTTTTATACCATTGCCCTCTTTGGGCTTCCAAATATTACTTTGCCAATTCCACAAGAACTGTCTTAGTGAAAGGCTTCTTGAGGGGAAAGCTGTAACTCTGTGAGATGATTTCACAGAAAACAAAGAAGTTTCTCAGAAGGCTGATTTCTCTTTGTTATCGGAGGATATTTCCTTTGGACTATAGTCTTTAAAGGGATGCGAAATATCTGTTCTCAGATTCCACAGAAATAAGGCTAGCAAAGAGATCCACGAAATACACATGTAACTCTTTGAGATGAATTAACAGAACACTAAGCAGTTTCTCAGAAAGCTTCTTTCCAGATTTCATCTGAGGATATTTCCTTTTTCACCATAGCCCTCTATGGGCTTCCAAATAATACTTTGCCAGTTCCACAAGAACTGTCTTAGCGAAAGGCTTCTTGAGGGGAAAGCTGTAACTCTGTGAGATGATTTCACAGAACACAAAGAAGTTTCTCAGAAAGCTTCTTTCTCTTTGTTATCGGAGGATATTTCCTGCGCCCTATAGTCTTCAAAGGGATCCGAAATCTCTGTTCTCAGATTCCACAGAAATAAGGCTAGCAAAGAGATCCACGAATCACACATGTAAATCTTTGAGATGAATTCACAGAACACTAAGCAGTTTCTCAGAAAGCTTCTTTCCAGATTTCATCTGAGGATATTTCCTTTTTCACCATAGCCCTCTATGGGCTACCTAATATCACTTTGCCAATTCCACAAGAACTGTCTTAATGAAAGGCTTCTTGAGGGGAAATCTGTAACTCTGTAAGAAGATTTCACAGAACACAAAGAAGTTTCTCAGAAAGCTTCTTTCTCTTTGTTATCTGATGATATTTCCTTTGGTCCTATAGTCTGCTAAGGGATCCGAAATATCTGTTCTCAGATTCCACAGAAATAAGGCTAGCAAAGAGATCCGAGAAATACACATGTTACTCTGTGAGATGAATTAACAGAACACTAAGCAGTTTCTCAGAAACCTTCCTTCCAGATTTCATCTGAGGATATTTCCTTTTTCACCATAGCCCTCTATGGCCTTTCAAATATCACTTTGCCAATTCCACAAGAACTGTCTTAGCGAAAGGCTTCTTGAGGGGAAAGCTGTAACTCTGTTACATGATTTCACAGAAGACAAAGTAGGTTCTCAGAAAGCTTCTTTCTCTTTGTTATCGGAGGATATTTCCTTTGGCCCTATAGACTTCAAAGGGATCCGAAATATCTGTTCTCAGATTGCACAGAAATAAGGCTAGCAAAGAGATCCACGAAATACACATGTAACTCTGTGAGATGAATTCACAGAACACTAAGCAGTTTCTCAGAAAGCTTCCTTCCAGAGTTCATCTGAGGATATTTCCTTTTATACCATCGCCCTCTGTGGGCTTCCAAATATTACTTTGCCAATTCCACAAGAACTGTCTTAGCGAAAGGCTTCTTGAGGGGAAAGCTGTAACTCTGTGAGATGATTTCACAGAACAGAAAGAAGTTTTTCAGAAAGCTTCTTTCTCTTTGTTATCGGAGGATATTTCCTTTGGCCCTATAGTCTTCAAAGGGATCCGAAATATCTGTTCTCAGATTCCACAGAAATAAGGCTAGTAAAGAGGTCCACGAAATACACTTGTAACTCTTTGAGATGAATTAACAGAACACTAAGCAGTTTCTCAGAAAGCTTTTTTCCAGATTTCATCTGAGGATATTTCCTTTTTCACCATAGTCCTCTATGGGCTTCCAAATATCACTTTGCCAATTCCACAAGAACTGTCTTAGCGAAAGGCTTCTTGAGGGGGAAGCTGTAACTCTGTGAGATGATTTCACAGAACACAAAGAAGTTTCTCAGAAAGCTTCTTTCTCTTTGTTATCGGAGGATATTTCCTTTGGCCCTATAGTCTTCAAAGGGATCCGAAATCTCTGTTCTCATATTCCACAGAAATAAGGCTAGCAAAGAGATCCACGAAATACACTTGTAACTCTGTGAGATGAATTAACAGAACACTAATCAGTTTCTCAGAAAGCTTCTTTCCAGATTTCATCTGAGGATATTTCCTTTTTCACCATAGCCCTCTATGGGCTTCCAAATATCACTTTGCCCATTCCACAAGAACTTTCTTAGCGAAAGGCTTCTTGAGGGGAAAGCTGTAACTCTGTGAGATGATTTCACAGAACACAAAGAAATTTCTCAGAAAGTTTCTTTCTCTTTGTTATCGGAGGATATTTCCTTTGGCCCTATAGTCTTCAAAGGGATCCGAAATCTCTGTTCTCAGATTCCACAGAAATAAGGCTAGCAAAGAGATCCACGAAACACACATGTAACTCTTTGAGATGAATTCACAGAACACTAAGCAGTTTCTCAGAAAGCTTCTTTCCAGATTTCATCTGAGGATATTTCCTTTTTCACCATAGCCCTCTATGGGCTTCCAAATATCACTTTGCCAATTCCACAGGAACTGTCTTAGAGAAAGGCTTCTTGAGGGGAACGCTGTACCTCTGTGAGATGATTTCACAGAGCACAAAGAAGTTTCTCAGAAAGCTTCTTTCTCTTTGTTATCGGAGGATATTTCCTTTGGCCCTATAGTCGTCAAAGGGATCCGAAATATCTGTTCTCAGATTCCACAGAAATAAGGCTAGCAAAGAGATCCACGAAACACACATGTAACTCTTTGAGGTGAATTCACAGAACACTAAGCAGTTTCTCAGAAAGCTTCTTTCCAGATTTCATCTGAGGATATTTCCTTTTTCACCATAGCCCTCTATGGGCTTCCAAATATCACTTTGCCAATTCCACAAGAACTGTCTTAGCGAAAGGCTTCTTGAGGGGAAACCTGTAACTCTGTGAGATGATTTCACAGAACACAAAGAAGTTTCTCAGAAAGCTTCTTTCTCTTTGTTATCGGAGGATATTTCCTCTGGCCCTATAGTCTTCAAAGGGATCCGAAATATCTGTTCTCAGATTCCACAGAAATAAGGCTAGCAAAGAGATCCACGAAATACACATGTAACTCTTTGAGATGAATTCACAGAACACTAAGCAGTTTCTCAGAAAGCTTCTTTCCAGATTTCATCTGAGGATATTTCCTTTTTCACCATAGCCCTCTATGGGCTTCCAAATATCACTTTGCCGATTCCACAAGAACTGTCTTAGCGAAAGGCTTCTTGAGGGGGAAGCTGTAACTCTGTGAGATGATTTCACAGAACACAAAGAAGTTTCTCAGAAAGCTTCTTTCTCTTTGTTATCGGAGGATATTTCCTTTGGCCCTATAGTCTTCAAAGGGATCCGAAATCTCTGTTCTCAGATTCCACAGAAATAAGGCTAGCAAAGAGATCCACGAAATACACTTGTAACTCTGTGAGATGAATTAACAGAACACTAAGCAGTTTCTCAGGAAGCTTCTTTCCAGATTTCATCTGAGAATATTTCCTTTTTCACCATAGCCCTCTATGGGCTTCCAAATATCACTTTGCCCATTCCACAAGAACTTTCTTAGCGAAAGGCTTCTTGAGGGGAAAGCTGTAACTCTGTGAGATGATTTCACAGAACACAAAGAAATTTCTCAGAAAGTTTCTTTCTCTTTGTTATCGGAGGATATTTCCTTTGGCCCTATAGTCTTCAAAGGGATCCGAAATCTCTGTTCTCAGATTCCACAGAAATAAGGTTAGCAAAGAGATCCACGAAACACACATGTAACTCTTTGAGATGAATTCACAGAACACTAAGCAGTTTCTCAGAAAGCTTCTTTCCAGATTTCATCTGAGGATATTTCCTTTTTCACCATAGCCCTCTATGGGCTTCCAAATATCACTTTGCCAATTCCACAAGAACTGTCTTAGCGAAAGGCTTCTTGAGGGGAAACCTGTAACTCTGTGAGATGATTTCACAGAACACAAAGAAGTTTCTCAGAAAGCTTCTTTCTCTTTGTTATCGGAGGATATTTCCTGTGGCCCTATAGTCTTCAAAGGGATCCGAAATATCTGTTCTCAGATTCCACAGAAATAAGGCTAGCAAAGAGATCCACGAAATACACATGTAACTCTGTGAGATGAATTCACAGAACACTAAGCAGTTTCTCAGAAAGCTTCTTTCCAGATTTCATCTGAGGATATTTCCTTTTTCACCATAGCCCTCTATGGGCTTCCAAATATCACTTTGCCGATCCAACAAGAACTGTCTTAGCGAAAGGCTTCTTGAGGGGGAAGCTGCAACTCTGTGAGATGATTTCACAGAACACAAAGAAGTTTCTCAGAAAGCTTCTTTCTCTTTGTTATCGGAGGATATTTCCTTTGGCCCTATAGTCTTCAAAGGGATCTGAAATCTCTGTTCTCAGATTCCACAGAAATAAGGCTAGCAAAGAGATCCACGAAATACACTTGTAACTCTGTGAGATGAATTAACAGAACACTAAGCAGTTTCTCAGAAAGCTTCTTTCCAGATTTCATCTGAGAATATTTCCTTTTTCACCATAGCCCTCTATGGGCTTCCAAATATCACTTTGCCCATTACACAAGAACTTTCTTAGCGAAAGGCTTCTTGAGGGGAAAGCTGTAACTCTGTGAGATGATTTCACAGAAAACAAAGAAATTTCTCAGAAAGTTTCTTTCTCTTTGTTATCGGAGGATATTTCCTTTGGCCCTATAGTCTTCAAAGGGATCCGAAATCTCTGTTCTCAGATTCCACAGAAATAAGGCTAGCAAAGAGATCCACGAAACACACATGTAACTCTTTGAGATGAATTCACAGAACACTAAGCAGTTTCTCAGAAAGCTTCTTTCCAGATTTCATCTGAGGATATTTCCTTTTTCACCATAGCCCTCTATGGGCTTCCAAATATCACTTTGCCAATTCCACAAGAACTGTCTTAATGAAAGGCTTCTTGAGGGGGAAGCTGTACCTCTGTGAGATGATTTCACAGAGCACAAAGAAGTTTCTCAGAAAGCTTCTTTCTCTTTGTTATCGGAGGATATTTCCTTTGGCCCTATAGTCTTCAAAGGGATCCGAAATATCTGTTCTCAGATTCCACAGAAATAAGGCTAGCAAAGAGATCCACGAAACACACATGTAACTCTTTGAGATGAATTCACAGAACACTAAGCAGTTTCTCAGAAAGCTTCTTTCCAGATTTCATCTGAGGATATTTCCTTTTTCACCATAGCCCTCTATGGGCTTCCAAATATCACTTTGCCAATTCCACAAGAACTGTCTTAGCGAAAGGCTTCTTGAGGGGAAACCTGTAACTCTGTGAGATGATTTCACAGAACACAAAGAAGTTTCTCAGAAAGCTTCTTTCTCTTTGTTTTCGGAGGATATTTCCTGTGGCCCTATAGTCTTCATAGGGATCCGAAATATCTGTTCTCAGATTCCACAGAAATAAGGCTAGCAAAGAGATCCACGAAATACACATGTAACTCTTTGAGATGAATTCACAGAACACTAAGCAGTTTCTCAGAAAGCTTCTTTCCAGATTTCATCTGAGGATATTTCCTTTTTCACCATAGCCCTCTATGGGCTTCCAAATATCACTTTGCCGATTCCACAAGAACTGTCTTAGCGAAAGGCTTCTTGAGGGGAAAGCTGTAACTCTGTGAGATGATTTCACAGAACACAAAGAAGTTTCTCAGAAAGCTTCTTTCTCTTTGTTATCGGAGGATATTTCCTTTGGCCCTATAGTCTTTAAAGGGATCCGAAATCTCTGTTCTCAGATTCCACAGAAATAAGGCTAGCAAAGAGATCCACGAAACACACATGTAACTCTTTGAGATGAATTCACAGAACACTAAGCAGTTTCTCAGAAAGCTTCTTTCCAGATTTCATCTGAGGATATTTCCTTTTTCACCATAGCCCTCTATGGGCTTCCAAATATCACTTTTCCGATTCCACAAGAACTGTCTTAGCGAAAGGCTTCTTGAGGGGGAAGCTGTAACTCTGTGAGATGATTTCACAGAACACAAAGAAGTTTCTCAGAAAGCTTCTTTCTCTTTGTTATCGGAGGATATTTCCTTTGGCCATATAGTCTTCAAAGGGATCCGAAATCTCTGTTCTCAGATTCCACAGAAATAAGGCTAGCAAAGAGATCCACGAAATACACTTGTAACTCTGTGAGATGAATTAACAGAACACTAAGCAGTTTCTCAGAAAGCTTCTTTCCAGATTTCATCTGAGAATATTTCCTTTTTCACCATAGCCCTCTATGGGCTTCCAAATATCACTTTGCCCATTACACAAGAACATTCTTAGCGAAAGGCTTCTTGAGGGGAAAGCTGTAACTCCGTGAGATGATTTCACAGAAAACAAAGACATTTCTCAGAAAGTTTCTTTCTCTTTGTTATCGGAGGATATTTCCTTTGGCCCTATAGTCTTCAAAGGGATCCGAAATCTCTGTTCTCAGATTCCACAGAAATAAGGCTAGCAAAGAGATCCACGAAACACACATGTAACTCTTTGAGATGAATTCACAGAACACTAAGCAGTTTCTCAGAAAGCTTCTTTCCAGATTTCATCTGAGGATATTTCCTTTTTCACCATAGCCCTCTATGGGCTTCCAAATATCACTTTGCCAATTCCACAAGAACTGTCTTAATGAAAGGCTTCTTGAGGGGGAAGCTGTACCTCTGTGAGATGATTTCACAGAGCACAAAGAAGTTTCTCAGAAAGCTTCTTTCTCTTTGTTATCGGAGGATATTTCCTTTGGCCCTATAGTCTTCAAAGGGATCCGAAATATCTGTTCTCAGATTCCACAGAAATAAGGCTAGCAAAGAGATCCACGAAACACACATGTAACTCTTTGAGATGAATTCACAGAACACTAAGCAGTTTCTCAGAAAGCTTCTTTCCAGATTTCATACGAGGATATTTCCTTTTTCACCATAGCCCTCTATGGGCTTCCAAATATCACTTTGCCAATTCCACAAGAACTGTCTTAGCGAAAGGCTTCTTGAGGGGAAACCTGTAACTCTGTGAGATGATTTCACAGAACACAAAGAAGTTTCTCAGAAAGCTTCTTTCTCTTTGTTATCGGAGGATATTTCCTGTGGCCCTATAGTCTTCATAGGGATCCGAAATATCTGTTCTCAGATTTCACAGAAATAAGGCTAGCAAAGAGATCCACGAAATACACATGTAACTCTTTGAGATGAATTCACAGAACACTAAGCAGTTTCTCAGAAAGCTTCTTTCCAGATTTCATCTGAGGATATTTCCTTTTTCACCATAGCCCTCTATGGGCTTCCAAATATCACTTTGCCGATTCCACAAGAACTGTCTTAGCGAAAGGCTTCTTGAGGGGAAAGCTGTAACTCTGTGAGATGATTTCACAGAACACTAAGAAGTTTCTCAGAAAGCTTCTTTCTCTTTGTTATCGGAGGATATTTCCTTTGGCCCTATAGTCTTCAAAGGGATCCGAAATCTCTGTTCTCAGATTCCACAGAAATAAGGCTAGCAAAGAGATCCACGAAACACACATGTAACTCTTTGAGATGAATTCACAGAACACTAAGCAGTTTCTCAGAAAGCTTCTTTCCAGATTTCATCTGAGGATATTTCCTTTTTCACCATAGCCCTCTATGGGCTTCCAAATATCACTTTTCCGATTCCACAAGAACTGTCTTAGCGAAAGGCTTCTTGAGGGGGAAGCTGTAACTCTGTGAGATGATTTCACAGAACACAAAGAAGTTTCTCAGAAAGCTTCTTTCTCTTTGTTATCGGAGGATATTTCCTTTGGCCCTATAGTCTTCAAAGGGATCCGAAATCTCTGTTCTCAGATTCCAAAGAAAAAAGGCTAGCAAAGAGATCCACGAAATACACTTGTAACTCTGTGAGATGAATTAACAGAACACTAAGCAGTTTCTCAGAAAGCTTCTTTCCAGATTTCATCTGAGAATATTTCCTTTTTCACCATAGCCCTCTATGGGCTTCCAAATATCACTTTGCCCATTACACAAGAACTTTCTTAGCGAAAGGCTTCTTGAGGGGAAAGCTGTAACTCTGTGAGATGATTTCACAGAAAACAAAGAAATTTCTCAGAAAGTTTCTTTCTCTTTGTTATCGGAGGATATTTCCTTTGGCCCTATAGACTTCAAAGGGATCCGAAATCTCTGTTCTCAGATTCCACAGAAATAAGGCTAGCAAAGAGATCCACGAAACACACATGTAACTCTTTGAGATGAATTCACAGAACACTAAGCAGTTTCTCAGAAAGCTTCTTTCCAGATTTCATCTGAGGATATTTCCTTTTTCACCATAGCCCTCTATGGGCTTCCAAATATCACTTTGCCAATTCCACAAGAACTGTCTTAATGAAAGGCTTCTTGAGGGGGAAGCTGTACCTCTGTGAGATGATTTCACAGAGCACAAAGAAGTTTCTCAGAAAGCTTCTTTCTCTTTGTTATCGGAGGATATTTCCTTTGGCCCTATAGTCTTCAAAGGGATCCGAAATATCTGTTCTCAGATTCCACAGAAATAAGGCTAGCAAAGAGATCCACGAAACACACATGTAACTCTTTGAGATGAATTCACAGAACACTAAGCAGTTTCTCAGAAAGCTTCTTTCCAGATTTCATCTGAGGATATTTCCTTTTTCACCATAGCCCTCTATGGGCTTCCAAATATCACTTTGCCAATTCCACAAGAACTGTCTTAGCGAAAGGCTTCTTGAGGGGAAACCTGTAACTCTGTGAGATGATTTCACAGAACACAAAGAAGTTTCTCAGAAAGCTTCTTTCTCTTTGTTATCGGAGGATATTTCCTGTGGCCCTATAGTCTTCATAGGGATCCGAAATATCTGTTCTCAGATTCCACAGAAATAAGGCTAGCAAAGAGATCCACGAAATACACATGTAACTCTTTGAGATGAATTCACAGAACACTAAGCAGTTTCTCAGAAAGCTTCTTTCCAGATTTCATCTGAGGATATTTCCTTTTTCACCATAGCCCTCTATGGGCTTCCAAATATCACTTTGCCGATTCCACAAGAACTGTCTTAGCGAAAGGCTTCTTGAGGGGAAAGCTGTAACTCTGTGAGATGATTTCACAGAACACAAAGAAGTTTCTCAGAAAGCTTCTTTCTCTTTGTTATCGGAGGATATTTCCTTTGGCCCTATAGTCTTCAAAGGGATCCGAAATCTCTGTTCTCAGATTCCACAGAAATAAGGCTAGCAAAGAGATCCACGAAACACACATGTAACTATTTGAGATGAATTCACAGAACACTAAGCAGTTTCTCAGAAAGCTTCTTTCCAGATTTCATCTGAGGATATTTCCTTTTTCACCATAGCCCTCTATGGGCTTCCAAATATCACTTTTCCGATTCCACAAGAACTGTCTTAGCGAAAGGCTTCTTGAGGGGAAAGCTGTAACTCTGTGAGATGATTTCACAGAACACAAAGAAGTTTCTCAGAAAGCTTCTTTCTCTTTGTTATCGGAGGATATTTCCTTTGGCCCTATAGTCTTCAAAGGGATCCGAAATCTCTGTTCTCAGATTCCACAGAAATAAGGCTAGCAAAGAGATCCACGAAACACACATGTAACTCTTTGAGATGAATTCACAGAACACTAAGCAGTTTCTCAGAAAGCTTCTTTCCAGATTTCATCTGAGGATATTTCCTTTTTCACCATAGCCCTCTATGGGCTTCCAAATATCACTTTTCCGATTCCACAAGAACTGTCTTAGCGAAAGGCTTCTAGAGGGGGAAGCTGTAACTCTGTGAGATGATTTCACAGAACACAAAGAAGTTTCTCAGAAAGCTTCTTTCTCTTTGTTATCGGAGTATATTTCCTTTGGCCCTATAGTCTTCAAAGGGATCCGAAATCTCTGTTCTCAGATTCCACAGAAAAAAGGCTAGCAAAGAGATCCACGAAATACACTTGTAACTCTGTGAGATGAATTAACAGAACACTAAGCAGTTTCTCAGAAAGCTTCTTTCCAGATTTCATCTGAGAATATTTCCTTTTTCACCATAGCCCTCTATGGGCTTCCAAATATCACTTTGCCCATTACACAAGAACTTTCTTAGCGAAAGGCTTCTTGAGGGGAAAGCTGTAACTCTGTGAGATGATTTCACAGAACACAAAGAAGTTTCTCAGAAAGCTTCTTTCTCTTTGTTATCGGAGGATATTTCCTGTGGCCCTATAGTCTTCATAGGGATCCGAAATATCTGTTCTCAGATTCCACAGAAATAAGGCTAGCAAAGAGATCCACGAAATACACATGTAACTCTTTGAGATGAATTCACAGAACACTAAGCAGTTTCTCAGAAAGCTTCTTTCCAGATTTCATCTGAGGATATTTCCTTTTTCACCATAGCCCTCTATGGGCTTCCAAATATCACATTGCCGATTCCACAAGAACTGTCTTAGCGAAAGGCTTCTTGAGGGGAAAGCTGTAACTCTGTGAGATGATTTCACAGAACACAAAGAAGTTTCTCAGAAAGCTTCTTTCTCTTTGTTATCGGAGGATATTTCCTTTGGCCCTATAGTCTTCAAAGGGATCCGAAATCTCTGTTCTCAGATTCCACAGAAATAAGGCTAGCAAAGAGATCCACGAAATACACTTGTAACTCTGTGAGATGAATTAACAGAACACTAAGCAGTTTCTCAGGAAGCTTCTTTCCAGATTTCATCTGAGAATATTTCCTTTTTCACCATAGCCCTCTATGGGCTTCCAAATATCACTTTGCCCATTCCACAAGAACTTTCTTAGCGAAAGGCTTCTTGAGGGGAAAGCTGTAACTCTGTGAGATGATTTCACAGAACACAAAGAAATTTCTCAGAAAGTTTCTTTCTCTTTGTTATCGGAGGATATTTCCTTTGGCCCTATAGTCTTCAAAGGGATCCGAAATCTCTGTTCTCAGATTCCACAGAAATAAGGTTAGCAAAGAGATCCACGAAACACACATGTAACTCTTTGAGATGAATTCACAGAACACTAAGCAGTTTCTCAGAAAGCTTCTTTCCAGATTTCATCTGAGGATATTTCCTTTTTCACCATAGCCCTCTATGGGCTTCCAAATATCACTTTGCCAATTCCACAAGAACTGTCTTAGCGAAAGGCTTCTTGAGGGGAAACCTGTAACTCTGTGAGATGATTTCACAGAACACAAAGAAGTTTCTCAGAAAGCTTCTTTCTCTTTGTTATCGGAGGATATTTCCTGTGGCCCTATAGTCTTCAAAGGGATCCGAAATATCTGTTCTCAGATTCCACAGAAATAAGGCTAGCAAAGAGATCCACGAAATACACATGTAACTCTGTGAGATGAATTCACAGAACACTAAGCAGTTTCTCAGAAAGCTTCTTTCCAGATTTCATCTGAGGATATTTCCTTTTTCACCATAGCCCTCTATGGGCTTCCAAATATCACTTTGCCGATCCAACAAGAACTGTCTTAGCGAAAGGCTTCTTGAGGGGGAAGCTGCAACTCTGTGAGATGATTTCACAGAACACAAAGAAGTTTCTCAGAAAGCTTCTTTCTCTTTGTTATCGGAGGATATTTCCTTTGGCCCTATAGTCTTCAAAGGGATCTGAAATCTCTGTTCTCAGATTCCACAGAAATAAGGCTAGCAAAGAGATCCACGAAATACACTTGTAACTCTGTGAGATGAATTAACAGAACACTAAGCAGTTTCTCAGAAAGCTTCTTTCCAGATTTCATCTGAGAATATTTCCTTTTTCACCATAGCCCTCTATGGGCTTCCAAATATCACTTTGCCCATTACACAAGAACTTTCTTAGCGAAAGGCTTCTTGAGGGGAAAGCTGTAACTCTGTGAGATGATTTCACAGAAAACAAAGAAATTTCTCAGAAAGTTTCTTTCTCTTTGTTATCGGAGGATATTTCCTTTGGCCCTATAGTCTTCAAAGGAATCCGAAATCTCTGTTCTCAGATTCCACAGAAATAAGGCTAGCAAAGAGATCCACGAAACACACATGTAACTCTTTGAGATGAATTAACAGAACACTAAGCAGTTTCTCAGAAAGCTTCTTTCCAGATTTCATCTGAGGATATTTCCTTTTTCACCATAGCCCTCTATGGGCTTCCAAATATCACTTTGCCAATTCCACAAGAACTGTCTTAATGAAAGGCTTCTTGAGGGGGAAGCTGTACCTCTGTGAGATGATTTCACAGAGCACAAAGAAGTTTCTCAGAAAGCTTCTTTCTCTTTGTTATCGGAGGATATTTCCTTTGGCCCTATAGTCTTCAAAGGGATCCGAAATATCTGTTCTCAGATTCCACAGAAATAAGGCTAGCAAAGAGATCCACGAAACACACATGTAACTCTTTGAGATGAATTCACAGAACACTAAGCAGTTTCTCAGAAAGCTTCTTTCCAGATTTCATCTGAGGATATTTCCTTTTTCACCATAGCCCTCTATGGGCTTCCAAATATCACTTTGCCAATTCCACAAGAACTGTCTTAGCGAAAGGCTTCTTGAGGGGAAACCTGTAACTCTGTGAGATGATTTCACAGAACACAAAGAAGTTTCTCAGAAAGCTTCTTTCTCTTTGTTATCGGAGGATATTTCCTGTGGCCCTATAGTCTTCATAGGGATCCGAAATATCTGTTCTCAGATTCCACAGAAATAAGGCTAGCAAAGAGATCCACGAAATACACATGTAACTCTTTGAGATGAATTCACAGAACACTAAGCAGTTTCTCAGAAAGCTTCTTTCCAGATTTCATCTGAGGATATTTCCTTTTTCACCATAGCCCTCTATGGGCTTCCAAATATCACTTTGCCGATTCCACAAGAACTGTCTTAGCGAAAGGCTTCTTGAGGGGAAAGCTGTAACTCTGTGAGATGATTTCACAGAACACAAAGAAGTTTCTCAGAAAGCTTCTTTCTCTTTGTTATCGGAGGATATTTCCTTTGGCCCTATAGTCTTTAAAGGGATCCGAAATCTCTGTTCTCAGATTCCACAGAAATAAGGCTAGCAAAGAGATCCACGAAACACACATGTAACTCTTTGAGATGAATTCACAGAACACTAAGCAGTTTCTCAGAAAGCTTCTTTCCAGATTTCATCTGAGGATATTTCCTTTTTCACCATAGCCCTCTATGGGCTTCCAA
This sequence comes from Macaca nemestrina, assembly GCF_043159975.1. Classification (NCBI taxonomy): domain Eukaryota; kingdom Metazoa; phylum Chordata; class Mammalia; order Primates; family Cercopithecidae; genus Macaca; species Macaca nemestrina. The sequence continues at coordinate 56,454,888 of NC_092140.1, forward strand.
ATATCACTTTTCCGATTCCACAAGAACTGTCTTAGCGAAAGGCTTCTTGAGGGGGAAGCTGTAACTCTGTGAGATGATTTCACAGAACACAAAGAAGTTTCTCAGAAAGCTTCTTTCTCTTTGTTATCGGAGGATATTTCCTTTGGCCATATAGTCTTCAAAGGGATCAGAAATATCTGTTCTCAGATTCCACAGAAATAAGGCTAGCAAAGAGATCCACGAAATACACTTGTAACTCTGTGAGATGAATTAACAGAACACTAAGCAGTTTCTCAGAAAGCTTCTTTCCAGATTTCATCTGAGAATATTTCCTTTTTCACCATAGCCCTCTATGGGCTTCCAAATATCACTTTGCCCATTACACAAGAACATTCTTAGCGAAAGGCTTCTTGAGGGGAAAGCTGTAACTCCGTGAGATGATTTCACAGAAAACAAAGACATTTCTCAGAAAGTTTCTTTCTCTTTGTTATCGGAGGATATTTCCTTTGGCCCTATAGTCTTCAAAGGGATCCGAAATCTCTGTTCTCAGATTCCACAGAAATAAGGCTAGCAAAGAGATCCACGAAACACACATGTAACTCTTTGAGATGAATTCACAGAACACTAAGCAGTTTCTCAGAAAGCTTCTTTCCAGATTTCATCTGAGGATATTTCCTTTTTCACCATAGCCCTCTATGGGCTTCCAAATATCACTTTGCCAATTCCACAAGAACTGTCTTAATGAAAGGCTTCTTGAGGGGGAAGCTGTACCTCTGTGAGATGATTTCACAGAGCACAAAGAAGTTTCTCAGAAAGCTTCTTTCTCTTTGTTATCGGAGGATATTTCCTTTGGCCCTATAGTCTTCAAAGGGATCCGAAATATCTGTTCTCAGATTCCACAGAAATAAGGCTAGCAAAGAGATCCACGAAACACACATGTAACTCTTTGAGATGAATTCACAGAACACTAAGCTGTTTCTCAGAAAGCTTCTTTCCAGATTTCATACGAGGATATTTCCTTTTTCACCATAGCCCTCTATGGGCTTCCAAATATCACTTTGCCAATTCCACAAGAACTGTCTTAGCGAAAGGCTTCTTGAGGGGAAACCTGTAACTCTGTGAGATGATTTCACAGAACACAAAGAAGTTTCTCAGAAAGCTTCTTTCTCTTTGTTATCGGAGGATATTTCCTGTGGCCCTATAGTCTTCATAGGGATCCGAAATATCTGTTCTCAGATTTCACAGAAATAAGGCTAGCAAAGAGATCCACGAAATACACATGTAACTCTTTGAGATGAATTCACAGAACACTAAGCAGTTTCTCAGAAAGCTTCTTTCCAGATTTCATCTGAGGATATTTCCTTTTTCACCATAGCCCTCTATGGGCTTCCAAATATCACTTTGCCGATTCCACAAGAACTGTCTTAGCGAAAGGCTTCTTGAGGGGAAAGCTGTAACTCTGTGAGATGATTTCACAGAACACTAAGAAGTTTCTCAGAAAGCTTCTTTCTCTTTGTTATCGGAGGATATTTCCTTTGGCCCTATAGTCTTCAAAGGGATCCGAAATCTCTGTTCTCAGATTCCACAGAAATAAGGCTAGCAAAGAGATCCACGAAACACACATGTAACTCTTTGAGATGAATTCACAGAACACTAAGCAGTTTCTCAGAAAGCTTCTTTCCAGATTTCATCTGAGGATATTTCCTTTTTCACCATAGCCCTCTATGGGCTTCCAAATATCACTTTTCCGATTCCACAAGAACTGTCTTAGCGAAAGGCTTCTTGAGGGGGAAGCTGTAACTCTGTGAGATGATTTCACAGAACACAAAGAAGTTTCTCAGAAAGCTTCTTTCTCTTTGTTATCGGAGGATATTTCCTTTGGCCCTATAGTCTTCAAAGGGATCCGAAATCTCTGTTCTCAGATTCCAAAGAAAAAAGGCTAGCAAAGAGATCCACGAAATACACTTGTAACTCTGTGAGATGAATTAACAGAACACTAAGCAGTTTCTCAGAAAGCTTCTTTCCAGATTTCATCTGAGAATATTTCCTTTTTCACCATAGCCCTCTATGGGCTTCCAAATATCACTTTGCCCATTACACAAGAACTTTCTTAGCGAAAGGCTTCTTGAGGGGAAAGCTGTAACTCTGTGAGATGATTTCACAGAAAACAAAGAAATTTCTCAGAAAGTTTCTTTCTCTTTGTTATCGGAGGATATTTCCTTTGGCCCTATAGACTTCAAAGGGATCCGAAATCTCTGTTCTCAGATTCCACAGAAATAAGGCTAGCAAAGAGATCCACGAAACACACATGTAACTCTTTGAGATGAATTCACAGAACACTAAGCAGTTTCTCAGAAAGCTTCTTTCCAGATTTCATCTGAGTATATTTCCTTTTTCACCATAGCCCTCTATGGGCTTCCAAATATCACTTTGCCAATTCCACAAGAACTGTCTTAATGAAAGGCTTCTTGAGGGGGAAGCTGTACCTCTGTGAGATGATTTCACAGAGCACAAAGAAGTTTCTCAGAAAGCTTCTTTCTCTTTGTTATCGGAGGATATTTCCTTTGGCCCTATAGTCTTCAAAGGGATCCGAAATATCTGTTCTCAGATTCCACAGAAATAAGGCTAGCAAAGAGATCCACGAAACACACATGTAACTCTTTGAGATGAATTCACAGAACACTAAGCAGTTTCTCAGAAAGCTTCTTTCCAGATTTCATCTGAGGATATTTCCTTTTTCACCATAGCCCTCTATGGGCTTCCAAATATCACTTTGCCAATTCCACAAGAACTGTCTTAGCGAAAGGCTTCTTGAGGGGAAACCTGTAACTCTGTGAGATGATTTCACAGAACACAAAGAAGTTTCTCAGAAAGCTTCTTTCTCTTTGTTATCGGAGGATATTTCCTGTGGCCCTATAGTCTTCATAGGGATCCGAAATATCTGTTCTCAGATTCCACAGAAATAAGGCTAGCAAAGAGATCCACGAAATACACATGTAACTCTTTGAGATGAATTCACAGAACACTAAGCAGTTTCTCAGAAAGCTTCTTTCCAGATTTCATCTGAGGATATTTCCTTTTTCACCATAGCCCTCTATGGGCTTCCAAATATCACTTTGCCGATTCCACAAGAACTGTCTTAGCGAAAGGCTTCTTGAGGGGAAAGCTGTAACTCTGTGAGATGATTTCACAGAACACAAAGAAGTTTCTCAGAAAGCTTCTTTCTCTTTGTTATCGGAGGATATTTCCTTTGGCCCTATAGTCTTCAAAGGGATCCGAAATCTCTGTTCTCAGATTCCACAGAAATAAGGCTAGCAAAGAGATCCACGAAACACACATGTAACTATTTGAGATGAATTCACAGAACACTAAGCAGTTTCTCAGAAAGCTTCTTTCCAGATTTCATCTGAGGATATTTCCTTTTTCACCATAGCCCTCTATGGGCTTCCAAATATCACTTTTCCGATTCCACAAGAACTGTCTTAGCGAAAGGCTTCTTGAGGGGAAAGCTGTAACTCTGTGAGATGATTTCACAGAACACAAAGAAGTTTCTCAGAAAGCTTCTTTCTCTTTGTTATCGGAGGATATTTCCTTTGGCCCTATAGTCTTCAAAGGGATCCGAAATCTCTGTTCTCAGATTCCACAGAAATAAGGCTAGCAAAGAGATCCACGAAACACACATGTAACTCTTTGAGATGAATTCACAGAACACTAAGCAGTTTCTCAGAAAGCTTCTTTCCAGATTTCATCTGAGGATATTTCCTTTTTCACCATAGCCCTCTATGGGCTTCCAAATATCACTTTTCCGATTCCACAAGAACTGTCTTAGCGAAAGGCTTCTTGAGGGGGAAGCTGTAACTCTGTGAGATGATTTCACAGAACACAAAGAAGTTTCTCAGAAAGCTTCTTTCTCTTTGTTATCGGAGGATATTTCCTTTGGCCCTATAGTCTTCAAAGGGATCCGAAATCTCTGTTCTCAGATTCCACAGAAAAAAGGCTAGCAAAGAGATCCACGAAATACACTTGTAACTCTGTGAGATGAATTAACAGAACACTAAGCAGTTTCTCAGAAAGCTTCTTTCCAGATTTCATCTGAGAATATTTCCTTTTTCACCATAGCCCTCTATGGGCTTCCAAATATCACTTTGCCCATTACACAAGAACTTTCTTAGCGAAAGGCTTCTTGAGGGGAAAGCTGTAACTCTGTGAGATGATTTCACAGAACACAAAGAAGTTTCTCAGAAAGCTTCTTTCTCTTTGTTATCGGAGGATATTTCCTGTGGCCCTATAGTCTTCATAGGGATCCGAAATATCTGTTCTCAGATTCCACAGAAATAAGGCTAGCAAAGAGATCCACGAAATACACATGTAACTCTTTGAGATGAATTCACAGAACACTAAGCAGTTTCTCAGAAAGCTTCTTTCCAGATTTCATCTGAGGATATTTCCTTTTTCACCATAGCCCTCTATGGGCTTCCAAATATCACTTTGCCGATTCCACAAGAACTGTCTTAGCGAAAGGCTTCTTGAGGGGAAAGCTGTAACTCTGTGAGATGATTTCACAGAACACAAAGAAGTTTCTCAGAAAGCTTCTTTCTCTTTGTTATCGGAGGATATTTCCTTTGGCCCTATAGTCTTCAAAGGGATCCGAAATCTCTGTTCTCAGATTCCACAGAAATAAGGCTAGCAAAGAGTTCCACGAAACACACATGTAACTATTTGAGATGAATTCACAGAACACTAAGCAGTTTCTCAGAAAGCTTCTTTCCAGATTTCATCTGAGGATATTTCCTTTTTCACCATAGCCCTCTATGGGCTTCCAAATATCACTTTTCCGATTCCACAAGAACTGTCTTAGCGAAAGGCTTCTTGAGGGGAAAGCTGTAACTCTGTGAGATGATTTCACAGAACACAAAGAAGTTTCTCAGAAAGCTTCTTTCTCTTTGTTATCGGAGGATATTTCCTTTGGCCCTATAGTCTTCAAAGGGATCCGAAATCTCTGTTCTCAGATTCCACAGAAATAAGGCTAGCAAAGAGATCCACGAAACACACATGTAACTCTTTGAGATGAATTCAGAGAACACTAAGCAGTTTCTCAGAAAGCTTCTTTCCAGATTTCATCTGAGGATATTTCCTTTTTCACCATAGCCCTCTATGGGCTTCCAAATATCACTTTTCCGATTCCACAAGAACTGTCTTAGCGAAAGGCTTCTTGAGGGGGAAGCTGTAACTCTGTGAGATGATTTCACAGAACACAAAGAAGTTTCTCAGAAAGCTTCTTTCTCTTTGTTATCGGAGGATATTTCCTTTGGCCCTATAGTCTTCAAAGGGATCCGAAATCTCTGTTTTCAGATTCCACAGAAAAAAGGCTAGCAAAGAGATCCACGAAATACACTTGTAACTCTGTGAGATGAATTAACAGAACACTAAGCAGTTTCTCAGAAAGCTTCTTTCCAGATTTCATCTGAGAATATTTCCTTTTTCACCATAGCCCTCTATGGGCTTCCAAATATCACTTTGCCCATTACACAAGAACTTTCTTAGCGAAAGGCTTCTTGAGGGGAAAGCTGTAACTCTGTGAGATGATTTCACAGAAAACAAAGAAATTTCTCAGAAAGTTTGTTTCTCTTTGTTATCGGAGGATATTTCCTTTGGCCCTATAGACTTCAAAGGGATCCGAAATCTCTGTTCTCAGATTCCACAGAAATAAGGCTAGCAAAGAGATCCACGAAACACACATGTAACTCTTTGAGATGAATTCACAGAACACTAAGCAGTTTCTCAGAAAGCTTCTTTCCAGATTTCATCTGAGGATATTTCCTTTTTCACCATAGCCCTCTATGGGCTTCCAAATATCACTTTGCCAATTCCACAAGAACTGTCTTAATGAAAGGCTTCTTGAGGGGGAAGCTGTACCTCTGTGAGATGATTTCACAGAGCACAAAGAAGTTTCTCAGAAAGCTTCTTTCTCTTTGTTATCGGAGGATATTTCCTTTGGCCCTATAGTCTTCAAAGGGATCCGAAATATCTGTTCTCAGATTCCACAGAAATAAGGCTAGCAAAGAGATCCACGAAACACACATGTAACTCTTTGAGATGAATTCACAGAACACTAAGCAGTTTCTCAGAAAGCTTCTTTCCAGATTTCATCTGAGGATATTTCCTTTTTCACCATAGCCCTCTATGGGCTTCCAAATATCACTTTGCCAATTCCACAAGAACTGTCTTAGCGAAAGGCTTCTTGAGGGGAAACCTGTAACTCTGTGAGATGATTTCACAGAACACAAAGAAGTTTCTCAGAAAGCTTCTTTCTCTTTGTTATCGGAGGATATTTCCTGTGGCCCTATAGTCTTCATAGGGATCCGAAATATCTGTTCTCAGATTCCACAGAAATAAGGCTAGCAAAGAGATCCACGAAATACACATGTAACTCTTTGAGATGAATTCACAGAACACTAAGCAGTTTCTCAGAAAGCTTCTTTCCAGATTTCATCTGAGGATATTTCCTTTTTCACCATAGCCCTCTATGGGCTTCCAAATATCACTTTGCCGATTCCACAAGAACTGTCTTAGCGAAAGGCTTCTTGAGGGGAAAGCTGTAACTCTGTGAGATGATTTCACAGAACACAAAGAAGTTTCTCAGAAAGCTTCTTTCTCTTTGTTATCGGAGGATATTTCCTTTGGCCCTATAGTCTTCAAAGGGATCCGAAATCTCTGTTCTCAGATTCCACAGAAATAAGGCTAGCAAAGAGATCCACGAAACACACATGTAACTATTTGAGATGAATTCACAGAACACTAAGCAGTTTCTCAGAAAGCTTCTTTCCAGATTTCATCTGAGGATATTTCCTTTTTCACCATAGCCCTCTATGGGCTTCCAAATATCACTTTTCCGATTCCACAAGAACTGTCTTAGCGAAAGGCTTCTTGAGGGGGAAGCTGTAACTCTGTGAGATGATTTCACAGAACACAAAGAAGTTTCTCAGAAAGCTTCTTTCTCTTTGTTATCGGAGGATATTTCCTTTGGCCCTATAGTCTTCAAAGGGATCCGAAATCTCTGTTCTCAGAATCCACAGAAATAAGGCTAGCAAAGAGATCCACGAAATACACTTGTAACTCTGTGAGATGAATTAACAGAACACTAAGCAGTTTCTCAGAAAACTTCTTTCCAGATTTCATCTGAGAATATTTCATTTTTCACCATAGCCCTCAATGGGCTTCCAAATATCACTTTGCCCATTACACAAGAACTTTCTTAGCGAAAGGCTTCTTGAGGGGAAAGCTGTACCTCTGTGAGATGATTTCACAGAGCACAAAGAAGTTTCTCAGAAAGCTTCTTTCTCTTTGTTATCGGAGGATATTTCCTTTGGCCCTATAGTCTTCAAAAGGATCCGAAATATCTGTTCTCAGATTCCACAGAAATAAGGCTAGCAAAGAGATCCACGAAACACACATGTAACTCTTTGAGATGAATTCACAGAACACTAAGCAGTTTCTCAGAAAGCTTCTTTCCAGATTTCATCTGAGGATATTTCCTTTTTCACCATAGCCCTCTATGGGCTTCCAATTATCACTTTGCCAATTCCACAAGAACTGTCTTAGCGAAAGGCTTCTTGAGGGGAAAGCTGTAACTCTGTGAGGTGATTTCACAGAACACAAAGAAATTTCTCAGAAAGTTTCTTTCTCTTTGTTATCGGAGGATATTTCCTTTGGCCCTATAGTCTTCAAAGGGATCCGAAATCTCTGTTCTCAGATTCCACAGAAATAAGGCTAGCAAAGAGATCCACGAAACACACATGTAACTCTTTGAGATGAATTCACAGAACACTAAGCAGTTTCTCAGAAAGCTTCTTTCCAGATTCCATCTGAAGATATTTCCTTTTTCACCATAGCCCTCTATGGGATACCTAATATCACTTTGCCAATTCCACAAGAACTGTCTTAATGAAAGGCTTCTGGAGGGGAAAGCTGTAACTCTGTGAGATGATTTCACAGAACACAAAGAAGTTTCTCAGAAAGCTTCTTTCTCTTTGTTATCGGAGGATATTTCCTTTGGCCCTATAGTCTTCAAAGGGATGCGAATTATCTGTTCTCAGATTCCACAGAAATAAGGCTAGCAAAGAGATCCACGAAATACACATGTAACTCTGTGAGATGAATTAACAGAACACTAAGCAGTTTCTCAGAAAGCTTCTTTCCAGATTTCATCTGAGGATATTTCCTTTTTCACCATAGCCCTCTATGGGCTTCCAAGTATCACTTAGCCAATTCCACAAGAACTGTCTTAGCGAAAGGCTTCTTGAGGGGAAAGCTGTAACTCTGTGAGATGATTTCACGGAACACAAAGAAGTTTCTCAGAAAGCTTCTTTCTCTTTGTTATCGGAGGATATTTCCTGTGGCCCTATAGTCTTCAAAGGGATCTGAAATCTCTGTTCTCAGATTCCACAGAAATAAGGCTAGCAAAGAGATCCACGACATACACATGTAACTCTGTGAGATGAATTAACAGAACACTAAGCAGCTTCTCAGAAAGCTTCTTTCCCGATTTCATCTGAGGATATTTCCTTTTTCACCATAGCCCTCTATGGGCTTCCAAATATCACTTTGCCAATTCCACAAGAACTGTCTTAGCGAAAGGCTTCTTGAGGGGAAAGCTGTAACTCTGTGAGATGATTTCACAGAACACAAAGAAGTTTCTCAGAAAGCTTCTTTCTGTTTGTTATCGGAGGATATTTCCTTTGGCCCTATAGTCTTCTAAGGGATCCGAAATCTCTGTTCTCAGATTCCACAGAAATAAAGCTAGCAAAGAGATCCACGAAATACACTTGTAACTCTGTGAGATGAATTAACAGAACACTAAGCAGTTTCTCAGAAAGCTTCTTTCCAGTTTTCATCTGAGGATATCTCCTTTTTCACCATAGCCCTCTATGGGCTTCCAAATATCACTTTGCCCATTCCACAAGAACTGTCTTCGCGAAAGGCTTCTTGAGGGGAAAGCTGTAACTCTGTGAGATGACTTCACAGAACACAAAGAAGTTTCTCAGAAAGCTTCTTTCTCTTTGAAATCGGAGGATATTTCCTTTGGCCCTATAGTCTTCAAAGGGATACGAAATTTCTGTTCTCAGATTCCACAGAAATAAGGCTAGCAAAGAGATCCACGAAATACACATGTAACTCTGTGAGATGAATTCACAGAACACTAAGCAGTTTCTCAGAAAGCTTCTTTCCAGATTTCATCTGAGCATATTTCCTTTTTCACCATAGCCCTCTATGGGCTTCCAATTATCACTTTGCCAATTCCACAAGAACTGTCTTAGCGAAAGGCATCTTGAGGGGAAAGCTTTAACTCTGTGAGATGATTTCACAGAACACAAAGAAATTTCTCAGAAAGTTTCTTTCTCTTTGTTATCGGAGGATATTTCCTTTGGCCCTATAGTCTTCAAAGGGATCCGAAATCTCTGTTCTCAGATTCCACAGAAATAAGGCTAGCAAAGAGATCCACGAAACACACATGTAACTCTTTGAGATGAATTCACAGAACACTAAGCAGTTTCTCAGAAAGCTTCTTTCCAGATTTCATCTGAGGATATTTCCTTTTTCACCAGAGCCCTCTATGGGCTTCCAAATTTCACTTTGCCAATTCCAAAAGAACTGTCTTAGCGAAAGGCTTCTTGAGGGGAAAGATGTAACTCTGTGAGACGATTTCACAAAACACAAAGAAGTTTCTCAGAAAGCTTCTTTCTCTTTGTTATCGGAGGATACTTCCTTTGGCCCTATAGTCTTCAAAGGGATCCGAAATATCTGTTCTCAGATTCCACAGAAATAAGGCTAGCAAAGAGATCCACGAAATACCCATGTAACTCTGTGAGATGAATTAAGAGAACACTAAGCAGTTTCTCAGAAAGCTTCTTTCCAGATTTCATCTGAGGATATTTCCTTTTTCACAATAGCCCTCTATGGGCTTCCAAATATCACTTTGCCAATTCCACAAGAACTGTCTTAACGAAAGGCTTCTTGAGGGAAAAGCTGTAACTCTGTGAGATGATTTCACAGAACACAAAGAAATTTCTCAGAAAGCTTCTTTCTCTTTGTTATCGGAGTATATTTCCTTTGCCCCTATAGTCTTCAAAGGGATCCGAAATCTCTGTTCTCAGATTCCACAGAAATAAGGCTAGCAAAGAGATCCACGAAACGCACATGTAACTCCTTGAGATGAATTCACAGAACACTAAGCAGTTTCTCAGAAAGCTTCTTTCCAGTTTTCATCTGAGGATATTTCCTTTTTCACCATAACCCTCTATGGGCTTCCAAATATCACTTTGCCCATTCCACAAGAACTGTCTTCGCGAAAGGCTTCTTGAGGGGAAAGCTGTAACTCTGTGAGATGATTTCACAGAACACAAAGAAGTTTCTCAGAAAGCTTCTTTCTCTTTGTAATCGGAGGATATTTCCTTTGGCCCTATAGTCTTCAAAGGGATCCGAAATTTCTGTTCTCAGATTCCACAGAAATAAGGCTAGCAAAGAGATCCACGAAATACACATGTAACTGTGTGAGATGAATTCACAGAACACTAAGCAGTTTCTCAGAAAGCTTCTTTCCAGATTTCATCTGAGCATATTTCCTTTTTCACCATAGCCCTCTATGGGCTTCCAATTATCACTTTGCCAATTCCACAAGAACTGTCTTAGCGAAAGGCTTCTTGAGGGGAAAGCTGTAACTCTGTGAGATGATTTCACAGAACACAAAGAAATTTCTCAGAAAGTTTCTTTCTCTTTGTTATCGGAGGATATTTCCTTTGGCCCTATAGTCTTCAAAGGGATCGGAAATCTCTGTTCTCAGATTCCACAGAAATAAGGCTAGCAAAGAGATCCACGAAACACAAATGTAACTCCTTGAGATGAATTCACAGAACACTAAGCAGTTTCTCAGAAAGCTTCTTTCCAGATTTCATCTGAGGATATTTCCTTTTTCACCATAGCCCTCTATGGGCTTCCAAATATCACTTTGCCAATTCCACAAGAACTGTCTTAGCGAAAGGCTTCTTGAGGGGGAAGCTGTAACTCTGTGAGATGATTTCACAGAACACAAAGAAGTTTCTCAGAAAGCTTCTTTCTCTTTGTTATCGGAGGATATTTCCTATGGCCCTAAAGTCTTCAAAGGGATCCGAAATATCTGTTCTCAGATTCCACAGAAATAAGGCTAGCAAAGATATCCACGAAATACACATGTAACTCTGTGAGATGAATTCACAGAACACTAAGCAGTTTCTCAGAAAGCTTCTTTCCAGATTTCATCTGAGGTTATTTCCTTTTTCACCATAGACCTCTAAGGGCTTCCAAATATCACTTTGCCAATTCCACAAGAACTGTCTTAACGAAAGGCTTCTTGAGGGGAAAGCTGTAACTCTGTGAGATGATTTCACAGAACACAAAGAAGTTTCTCAGAAAGCTTCTTTCTCTTTGTTATCGGAGGATATTTCCTTTGGACCTATAGTCTTCTAAGGGATGCGAAATATCTGTTCTCAGATTCCACAGAAATAAGGCTAGCAAAGAGATGCACGAAATACACATGTAACTCTGTGAGATGAATTAACAGAACACTAAGCAGTTTCTCAGAAAGCTTCTTTCCAGATTTCATCTGAGGATATTTCCTTTTTCACCATAGCCCTCTATGGGCTTCCAAGTATCACTTTGCCAATTCCACAAGAACTGTCTTAGCGAAAGGCTTCTTGAGGGGAAAGCTGTAACTCTGTGAGATGATTTCACGGAACACAAAGAAGTTTCTCAGAAAGCTTCTTTCTCTTTGTTATCGGAGGATATTTCCTGTGGCCCTATAGTCTTCAAAGGGATCCGAAATCTCTGTTCTCAGATTCCACAGAAATAAGGCTAGCAAAGAGATCCACGAAATACACATGTAACTCTGCGAGATGAATTCACAGAACCCTAAGCAGTTTCTCAGAAATCTTCTTTCCAGATTTCATCTGAGGATATTTCCTTTTTCACCAGAGCCCTCTATGGGCTTCCAAATATCACTTTGCCAATTCCACAAGAACTGTCTTAGCGAAAGGCTTCTTGAGGGGAAAGATGTAACTCTGTGAGACGATTTCACAAAACACACAGAAGTTTCTCAGAAAGCTTCTTTCTCTTTGTTATCGGAGGATACTTCCTTTGGCCCTATAGTCTTCAAAGGGATCCGAAATATCTGTTCTCAGATTCCCCAGAAATAAGGCTAGCAAAGAGATCCACGAAATACACATGTAACTCTGTGAGATGAATTCACAGAACACTAAGCAGTTTCTCAGAAAGCTTCCTTCCAGATTTCATCTGAGGATATTTCCTTTTTCACCATAGTCCTCTATGGGCTTCCAAATATCACTTTGCCAATTCCACAAGAACTGTCTTAACGAAAGGCTTCTTGAGGGGGAAGCTGTAACTCTGTGAGATGATTTCACAGAACACAAAGAAGTTTCTCAGAAAGCTTCTTTCTCTTTGTTATCGGAGGATATTTCCTTTGGCCCTATAGTCTTCAAAGGGATCCGAAATATCTGTTCTCAGATTCCACAGAAATAAGGCTAGCAAAGAGATCCTCGAAATACACATGAAACTCTGTGAGATGAATTAACAGAACACTAAGCAGTTTCTCAGAAAGCTTCTTTCCAGATTTCATCTGAGCATATTTCCTTTTTCACCATAGCCCTCTATGGGCTTCCAATTATCACTTTGCCAATTCCACAAGAACTGTCTTAGCGAAAGGCTTCTTGAGGGGAAAGCTGTAACTCTGTGAGATGATTTCACAGAACACAAAGAAATTTCTCAGAAAGTTTCTTTCTCTTTGTTATCGGAGGATATTTCCTTTGGCCCTATAGTCTTCAAAGGGATCCGAAATATCTGTTCTCAGATTCCACAGAAATAAGGCTAGAAAAGAGATCCACGAAATACCCATGTAACTCTGTGAGATGAATTAAGAGAACACTAAGCAGTTTCTCAGAAAGCTTCTTTCCAGATTTCATCTGAGGATATTTCCTTTTTCACCATAGCCCTCTATGGGCTTCCAAATATCACTTTGCCAATTCCACAAGAACTGTCTTAACGAAAGGCTTCTTGAGGGAAAAGCTGTAACTCTGTGAGAAGATTTCACAGAACACAAAGAAATTTCTCAGAAAGCTTCTTTCTCTTTGTTATCGGAGGATATTTCCTTTGCCCCTATAGTCTTCAAAGGGATCCGAAATCTCTGTTCTCAGATTCCACAGAAATAAGGCTAGCAAAGAGATCCACGAAACACACATGTAACTCCTTGAGATGAATTCACAGAACACTAAGCAGTTTCTCAGAAAGCTTCTTTCCAGTTTTCATCTGAGGATATTTCCTTTTTCACCATAACCCTCTATGGGCTTCCAAATATCACTTTGCCCATTCCACAAGAACTGTCTTCGCGAAAGGCTTCTTGAGGGGAAAGCTGTAACTCTGTGAGATGATTTCACAGAACACAAAGAAGTTTCTCAGAAAGCTTCCTTCTCTTTGTAATCGGAGGATATTTCCTTTGGCCCTATAGTCTTCAAAGGGATCCGAAATTTCTGTTCTCAGATTCCACAGAAATAAGGCTAGCAAAGAGATCCACGAAATACACATGTAACTCTGTGAGATGAATTCACAGAACACTAAGCAATTTCTCAGAAAGCTTCTTTCCAGATTTCATCTGAGCATATTTCCTTTTTCACCATAGCCCTCTATGGGCTTCCAATTATCACTTTGCCAATTCCACAAGAACTGTCTTAGCGAAAGGCTTCTTGAGGGGAAAGCTGTAACTCTGTGAGTTGATTTCACAGAACACAAAGAAATTTCTCAGAAAGTTTCTTTCTCTTTGTTATCGGAGGATATTTCCTTTGGCCCCATAGTCTTCAAAGGGATCCGAAATCTCTGTTCTCAGATTCCACAGAAATAAGGCTAGCAAAGAGATCCAGGAAACACACATGTAATTCTTTGAGATGAATTCACAGAACACTAAGCAGTTTCTCAGAAAGCTTCTTTCCAGATTCCATCTGAGGATATTTCCTTTTTCACCATAGCCCTCTATGGGATACCTAATATCACTTTGCCAATTCCACGAGAACTGTCTTAATGAAAGGCTTCTGGAGGGGAAAGCTGTAACTCTGTGAGAAGATTTCACAGAACACAAAGAAATTTCTCAGAAAGCTTCTTTCTCTTTGTTATCGGAGGATATTTCCTTTGGACTATAGTCTTCAAAGGGATCCGAAATATTTGTTCTCAGATTCCACAGAAATAAGGCTAGCAAAGAGATCCACGAAATACACATGTAACTCTGTGAGATGAATTAACAGAACACTAAGCAGTTTCTCAGAAAGCTTCTTTCCAGATTTCATCTGAGGATATTTCCCTTTTCACCATAGCCCTCTATGGGCTTCCAAATATCACTTTGCCAATTCCACAAGAACTGTCTTAGCGAAAGGCTTCCTGAGGGGGACGCTGTAACTCTGTGAGATGATTTCACAGAACACAAAGAAGTTTCTCAGAAAGCTTCTTTCTCTTTGTTATCGGAGGATATTTCCTATGGCCCTAAAGACTTCAAAGGGATCCGAAATATCTGTTCTCAGATTCCACAGAAATAAGGCTAGCAAAGAGATCCACGAAATACACATGTAACTCTGTGAGATGAATTCACAGAACACTAAGCAGTTTCTCAGAAAGCTTCTTTCCAGATTTCATCTGAGGATATTTCCTTTTTCACCATAGCCCTCGATGGGCTACCTAATATCACTTTGCCCATTCCACAAGAACTGTCTTCGCGAAAGGCTTCTTGAGGGGAAAGCTGTAACTCTGTGAGATGATTTCACGGAACACAAAGAAGTTTCTCAGAAAGCTTCTTTCTCTTTGTTATCGGAGGATATTTCCTTTGGACCTATAGTCTTCAAAGGGATGCGAAATATCTGTTCTCAGATTCCACAGAAATAAGGCTAGCAAAGAGATGCACGAAATACACATGTAACTCTGTGAGATGAATTAACAGAACACTAAGCAGTTTCTCAGAAAGCTTCTTTCCAGATTTCATCTGAGGATATTTCCTTTTTCACCATAGCCCTCTATAGGCTTCCAAGTATCACTTTGCCAATTCCACAAGAACTGTCTTAGCGAAAGGCTTCTTGAGGGGAAAGCTGTAACTCTGTGAGATGATTTCACGGAACACAAAGAAGTTTCTCAGAAAGTTTCTTTCTCTTTGTTATCGGAGGATATTTCCTGTGGCCCTATAGTCTTCAAAGGGATCCGAAATCTCTGTTCTCAGATTCCACAGAAATAAGGCTAGCAAAGAGATCCACGAAATACACATGTAACTCTGCGAGATGAATTCACAGAACCCTAAGCAGTTTCTCAGAAAGCTTCTTTCCAGATTTCATCTGAGGATATTTCCTTTTTCACCAGAGCCCTCTATGGGCTTCCAAATATCACTTTGCCAATTCCACAAGAACTGTCTTAGCGAAAGGCTTCTTGAGGGGAAAGATGTAACTCTGTGAGACGATTTCACAAAACACAAAGAAGTTTCTCAGAAAGCTTCTTTCTCTTTGTTATCGGAGGATACTTCCTTTGGCCCTATAGTCTTCAAAGGGATCCGAAATATCTGTTCTCAGATTCCACAGAAATAAGGCTAGCAAAGAGATCCACGAAATACACATGTAACACTGTGAGATGAATTCACAGAACACTAAGCAGTTTCTCAGAAAGCTTCCTTCCAGATTTCATCTGAGGATATTTCCTTTTTCACCATAGTCTTCTATGGGCTTCCAAATATCACTTTGCCAATTCCACAAGAACTGTCTTAACGAAAGGCTTCTTGAGGGGGAAGCTGTAACTCTGTGAGATGATTTCACAGAACACAAAGAAGTTTCTCAGAAAGCTTCTTTCTCTTTGTTATCGGAGGATATTTCCTTTGGCCCTATAGTCTTCAAAGGGATCCGAAATATCTGTTCTCAGATTCCATTGAAATAAGGCTAGCAAAGAGATCCACGAAATACACATGTAACTCTGTGAGATGAATTAACAGAACACTAAGCAGTTTCTCAGAAAGCTTCTTTCCAGATTTCATCTGAGCATATTTCCTTTTTCACCATAGCCCTCTATGGGCTTCCAAATATCACTTTGCCCATTCTACAAGAACTGTCTTAGCGAAAGGCTTCTTGAGGGGAAAGCTGTAACTCTGTGAGATGATTTCACAGAACACAAAGAAGTTTCTCAGAAAGCTTCTTTCTCTTTGTTATCGGAGGATATTTCCTTCTGCCCTACAGTCTTCAAAGGGATCCGAAATATCTGTTCTCAGATTCCACAGAAATAAGGCTAGCAAAGAGATCCACGAAATACACATGTAACTCTGTGAGATGAATTCACAGAACACTAAGCAGTTTCTCAGAAAGCTTCTTTCCAGATTTCATCTGAGCATATTTCCTTTTTCACCATAGCCCTCTATGGGCTTCCAATTATCACTTTGCCAATTCCACAAGAACTGTCTTAGTGAAAGGCTTCTTGAGGGGAAAGCTGTAACTCTGTGAGATGATTTCACAGAACACAAAGAAATTTCTCAGAAAGTTTCTTTCTCTTTGTTTTCGGAGGATATTTCCTTTGGCACTATAGTCTTCAAAGGGTTCCGAAATCTCTGTTCTCAGATTCCACAGAAAGAAGGCTAGCAAAGAGTTCCACGAAACACACATGTAACTCTTTGAGATGAATTCACAGAACACTAAGCAGTTTCTCAGAAAGCTTCTTTCCAGATTTCATCTGAGGATATTTCCTTTTTCACCATAGCCCTCTATGGGCTTCCAAATATCACTTTGCCAATTCCACAAGAAGTGTCTTAATGAAAGGCTTTTTGAGGGGAAAGCTGTAACTCTGTAAGAAGATTTCACAGAACACAAAGAAGTTTCTCAGAAAGCTTCTATCTCTTTGTTATCAGAGGATATTTCCTTTGGTCCTATAGTCTGCTAAGGGATCCGAAATATCTGTTATCAGATTCCACAGAAATAAGGCTAGCAAAGAGATCCGAGAAATACACACGTTACTCTGTGAGTTGAATTAACAGAACACTAAGCAGTTTCTCAGAAAGCTTCCTTCCAGATTTCTTCTGAGGATATTTCCTTTTTCACCATAGCCCTCTATGGGCTTCCAAATATCACTTTGCCAATTCCACAAGAAGTGTCTTAATGAAAGGCTTCTTGAGGGGGAAGCTGTAACTCTGTGAGATGATTTCACAGAACACAAAGAAGTTTCTCAGAAAGCTTCTTTCTCTTTGTTATCGGAGGATATTTCCTTTGGCCCTAAAGTCTTCAAAGGGATCCGAAATATCTGTTCTCAGATTCCACAGAAATAAGGCTAGCAAAGAGATCCATGAAATACACATGTAACTCTGTGAGATGAATTCACAGAACTCTAAGCAGTTTCTCAGAAAGCTTCTTTCCAGATTTCATCTGAGTTTATTTCCTTTTTCACCATAGCCCTCTAAGGGCTTCCAAATATCACTTTGCCAATTCCACAAGAACTGCCTTAACGAAAGGCTTCTTGAGGGGAAAGCTGTAACTCTGTGAGATGATTTCACAGAACACAAAGAAGTTTCTCAGAAAGCTTCTTTCTCTTTGTTATCGGAGGATATTTCCTGTGGCACTATAGTCTTCAAAGGGATCCGAAATATCTGTTCTCAGATTCCACAGAAATAAGGCTAGCAAAGAGATCCACGAAATACACATGTAACTCTTTGAGATGAATTAACAGAACACTAAGCAGTTTCTCAGAAAGCTTCTTTCCAGATTTCATCTGAGGATATTTCCTTTTTCACCATAGCCCACTATGGGCTTCCAAATATCACTTTGCCAATTCCACAAGAACTGTCTTAGCGAAAGGCTTCTTGAGGGGAAAGCTGTAACTCTGTGAGATGATTTCGCAGAACACAAAGAAGTTTCTCAGAAAGCTTCTTTCTGTTTGTTATCGGAGGATATTTCCTTTGGCCCTATAGTCTTCAAAGGGATCCGAAATCTCTGTTCTCAGATTCCACAGAAATAAGGCTAGCAAAGAGATCCACGAAATACACTTGTAACTCTGTGAGATGAATTAACAGAACACTAAGCAGTTTCTCAGAAAGCTTCTTTCCAGTTTTCATCTGAGGATATTTCCTTTTTCACCATAGCCCTCTATGGGCTTCCAAATATCACTTTGCCCATTCCACAAGAACTGTCTTCGCGAAAGGCTTCTTGAGGGGAAAGCTGTAACTCTGTGAGATGATTTCACAGAACACAAAGAAGTTTCTCAGAAAGCTTCTTTCTCTTTGTAATCGGAGGATATTTCCTTTGGCCCTATAGTCTTCAAAGGGATCCGAAATTTCTGTTCTCAGATTCCACAGAAATAAGGCTAGCAAAGAGATCCACGAAATACACATGTAACTCTGTGAGATGAATTCACAGAACACTAAGCAGTTTCTCAGAAAGCTTCTTTCCAGATTTCATCTGAGCATATTTCCTTTTTCACCATAGCCCTCTATGGGCTTCCAATTATCACTTTCCCAATTCCACAAGAACTGTCTTAGCGAAAGGCTTCTTGAGGGGAAAGCTGTAACTCTGTGAGATGATTTCACAGAACACAAAGAAATTTCTCAGAAAATTTCTTTCTCTTTGTTATCGGAGGAGATTTCCTTTGGCCCTATAGTCTTCAAAGGGATCCGAAATCTCTGTTCTCAGATTCCACAGAAATAAGGCTAGCAAAGAGATCCACGAAACACACATGTAACTCTTTGAGATGAATTCACAGAACACTAAGCAGTTTCTCAGAAAGCTTCTTTCCAGATTCCATCTGAGGATATTTCCTTTTTCACTATAGCCCTCTATGGGATACCTAATATCACTTTGCCAATTCCACGAGAACTGTCTTAATGAAAGGCTTCTGGAGGGGAAAGCTGTAACTCTGTGAGAAGATTTCACAGAACACAAAGAAGTTTCTCAGAAAGCTTCTTTCTCTTTGTTATCGGAGGATATTTCCTTTGGACTACAGTCTTCAAAAGGATCCGAAATATCTGTTCTCAGATTCCACAGAAATAAGGCTAGCAAAGAGATCCACGAAATACACATGTAACTCTGTGAGATGAATTCACAGAACACTAAGCAGTTTCTCAGAAAGCTTCTTTCCAGATTTCATCTGAGGTTATTTCCTTTTTCACCATAGCCCTCTAAGGGCTTCCAAATATCACTTTGCCAATTCCACAAGAACTGTCTTAACGAAAGGCTTCTTGAGGGGAAAGCTGTAACTCTGTGAGATGATTTCACAGAACACAAAGAAGTTTCTCAGAAAGCTTCTTTCTCTTTGTTATCGGAGGATATTTCCTTTGGACCTATAGTCTTCAAAGGGATGCGAAATATCTGTTCTCAGATTCCACAGAAATAAGGCTAGCAAAGAGATCCACGAAATACACATGTAACTCTGTGAGATGAATTAACAGAACACTAAGCAGTTTCTCAGAAAGCTTCTTTCCAGATTTCATCTGAGGATATTTCCTTTTTCACCATAGCCCTCTATGGGCTTCCAAGTATCACTTTGCCAATTCCACAAGAACTATCTTAGCGAAAGGCTTCTTGAGGGGAAAGCTGTAACTCTGTGAGATGATTGCACGGAACACAAAGAAGTTTCTCAGAAAGCTTCTTTCTCTTTGTTATCGGAGGATATTTCCTGTGGCCCTATAGTCTTCAAAGGGATCCGAAATCTCTGTTCTCAGATTCCACAGAAAGAAGGCTAGCAAAGAGATCCACGAAATACACATGTAACTCTGCGAGATGAATTCACAGAACACTAAGCAGTTTCTCAGAAAGCTTCTTTCCAGATTTCATCTGAGGATATTTCCTTTTTCACCAGAGCCCTCTATGGGCTTCCAAATATCACATTGCCAATTCCACTAGAACTGTCTTAGCGAAAGGCTTCTTGAGGGGAAAGATGTAACTCTGTGAGACGATTTCACAAAACACAAAGAAGTTTCTCAGAAAGCTTCTTTCTCTTTGTTATCGGAGGATACTTCCTTTGGCCCTATAGTCTTCAAAGGGATCCGAAATATCTGTTCTCAGATTCCACAGAAATAAGGCTAGCAAAGAGATCCACGAAACACACATGTAACTCTTTGAGATGAATTCACAGAACACTAAGCAGTTTCTCAGAAAGCTTCTTTCCAGATTCCATCTGAGGATATTTCCTTTTTCACCATAGCCCTCTATGGGATACCTAATATCACTTTGCCAATTCCACATGAACTGTCTTAATGAAAGGCTTCTGGAGGGGAAATCTGTAACTCTGTGAGAAGATTTCACAGAACACAAAGAAGTTTCTCAGAAAGCTTCTTTCTCTTTGTTATCGGAGGATATTTCCTTTGGACTATAGTCTTCAAAGGGATCCGAAATATCTGTTCTCAGATTCCACAGAAATAAGGCTAGCAAAGAGATCCACGAATTACACATGTAACTCTGTGAGATGAATTAACAGAACACTAAGCAGTTTCTCAGAAAGCTTCTTTCCAGATTTCATCTGAGGATATTTCCTTTTTCACCATAGCCCTCTATGGGCTTCCAAATATCACTTTGCCAATTCCACAAGAACTGTCTTAGCGAAAGGCTTCTTGAGGGGGAAGCTGTAACTCTGTGAGATGATTTCACAGAACACAAAGAAGTTTCTCAGAAAGATTCTTTCTCTTTGTTATCGGAGGATATTTCCTATGGCCCTGAAGTCTTCAAAGGGATCCGAAATATCTGTTCTCAGATTCCACAGAAATAAGGCTAGCAAAGATATCCACGAAATACACATGTAACTCTGTGAGATGAATTCACAGAACACTAAGCAGTTTCTCAGAAAGCTTCTTTCCAGATTTCATCTGAGGTTATTTCCTTTTTCCCCATAGCCCTCTAAGGGCTTCCAAATATCACTTTGCCAATTCCACAAGAACTGTCTTAGCGAAAGGCTTCTTGAGGGGAAAGCTGTAACTCTGTGAGATGATTTCACGGAACACAAAGAAGTTTCTCAGAAAGCTTCTTTCTCTTTGTTATCGGAGGATATTTCCTGTGGCCCTATAGTCTTCAAAGGGATCCGAAATCTCTGTTCTCAGATTCCACAGAAATAAGGCTAGCAAAGAGATCCACGAAATACACATGTAACTCTGCGAGATGAATTCACAGAACACTAAGCAGTTTCTCAGAAAGCTTCTTTCCAGATTTCATCTGAGGATATTTCCTTTTTCACCATAGCCCTCTATGGGCTTCCAAATATCACTTTGCCAATTGCACAAGAACTGTATTAGCGAAAGGCTTCTTGAGGGGAAAGATGTAACTCTGTGAGACGATTTCACAAAACACAAAGAAGTTTCTCAGAAAGCTTCTTTCTCTTTGTTATCGGAGGATACTTCCTTTGGCCATATAGTCTTCAAAGGGATCCGAAATATCTGTTCTCAGATTCCACAGAAATAAGGCTAGCAAAGAGATCCACGAAACACACATGTAACTCTTTGAGATGAATTCACAGAACACTAAGCAGTTTCTCAGAAAGCTTCTTTCCAGATTTCATCTGAGGATATTTCCTTTTTCACCATAGCCCTCTATGGGCTACCTAATATCACTTTGCCAATTCCACAAGAACTGTCTTAATGAAAGGCTTCTTGAGGGGAAAGCTGTAACTCTGTAAGAAGATTTCACAGAAAACAAAGAAGTTTCTCAGAAAGCTTCTTTCTCTTTGTTATCGGAGGATATTTCCTTTGGTCCTATAGTCTGCTAAGGGATCCGAAATATCTGTTCTCAGATTCCACAGAAATAAGGCTAGCAAAGAGATCCGAGAAATACACATGTTACTCTGTGAGATGAATTCACAGAACACTAAGCAGTTTCTCAGAAAGCTTCCTTCCAGATTTCATCTGAGCATATTTCCTTTTTCACCATAGCCCTCTATGGGCTTCCAATTATCACTTTGCCAATTCCACAAGAACTGTCTTAGTGAAAGGCTTCTTGAGGGGAAAGCTGTAACTCTGTGAGATGATTTCACAGAATACAAAGAAATTTCTCAGAAAGTTTCTTTCTCTTTGTTTTCGGAGGATATTTCCTTTGGCACTATAGTCTTCAAAGGGATCCGAAATCTCTGTTCTCAGATTCCACAGAAATAAGGCTAGCAAAGAGTTCCACGAAACACACATGTAACTCTTTGAGATGAATTCACAGAACACTAGGCAGTTTCTCAGAAAGCTTCTTTCCAGATTTCATCTGAGGATATTTCCTTTTTCAACATAGCCCTCTATGGGCTTCCAAATATCACTTTGCCAATTCCACAAGAAGTGTCTTAATGAAAGGCTTTTTGAGGAGAAAGCTGTAACTCTGTTAGAAGATTTCACAGAACACAAAGAAGTTTCTCAGAAAGCTTCTTTCTCTTTGTTATCGGAGGATATTTCCTTTGGTCCTATAGTCTGCTAAGGGATCCGAAATATCTGTTCTCAGATTCCACAGAAATAAGGCTAGCAAAGAGATCCGAGAAATACACATGTTACTCTGTGAGATGAATTAACAGAACACTAAGCAGTTTCTCAGAAAGCTTCCTTCCAGATTTCTTCTGAGGATATTTCCTTTTTCACGATAGCCCTCTATGGGCTTCCAAATATCACTTTCCCAATTCCACAAGAAGTGTCTTAATGAAAGGCTTCTTGAGGGGGAAGCTGTAACTCTGTGAGATGATTTCACAGAACACAAAGAAGTTTCTCAGAAAGCTTCTTTCTCTTTGTTATCGGAGGATATTTCCTTTGGCCCTAAAGTCTTCAAAGGGATCCGAAATATCTGTTCTCATATTCCACAGACATAAGGCTAGCAAAGAGATCCACGAAATACACATGTAACTCTGTGAGATGATTTCACAGAACACTAAGCAGTTTCTCAGAAAGCTTCTTTCCAGATTTCATCTGAGTTTATTTCCTTTTTCACCATAGCCCTCTAAGGGCTTCCAAATATCACTTTGCCAATTCCACAAGAACTGCCTTAACGAAAGGCTTCTTGAGGCGAAAGCTGTAACTCTGTGAGATGATTTCACAGAACACAAAGAAGTTTCTCAGAAAGCTTCTTTCTCTTTGTTATCGGAGGATATTTCCTTTAGCCCTATAGTCTTCAAAGGGATGCGAAATATCTGTTCTCAGATTCCACAGAAATAAGGCTAGCAAATAGATCCACGAAATACACATGTAACTCTGTGAGATGAATTCACAGAACACTAAGCAGTTTCTCAGAAAGCTTCTTTCCAGATTTCATCTGAGGATATTTCCTTTTTCACCATAGCCCTCTATGGGCGTCCAAGTATCACTTTGCCAATTCCACAAGAACTGTCTTAGCGAAAGGCTTCTTGAGGGGAAAGCTGTAACTCTGTGAGATGATTTCACAGAACACAAAGAAGTTTCTCAGAAAGCTTCTTTCTCTTTGTTATCGGAGGATATTTCCTGTGGCCCTATAGTCTTCAAAGGGATCCGAAATCTCTGTTCTCAGATTCCACAGAAATAAGGCTAGCAAAGAGATCCACGAAATACACATGTAACTCTGTGAGATGAATTAACAGAACACTAAGCACTTTCTCAGAAAGCTTCTTTCCAGATTTCATCTGAGGATATTTCCTTTTTCACCATAGCCCTCTATGGGCTTCCAAATATCACTTTGCCAATTCCACAAGAACTGTCTTAGCGAAAGGCTTCTTGAGGGGAAAGCTGTAACTCTGTGAGATGATTTCACAGAACACAAAGAAGTTTCTCAGAAAGCTTCTTTCTGTTTGTTATCGGAGGATATTTCCTTTGGCCCTATAGTCTTCAAAGGGATCCGAAATCTCTGTTCTCAGATTCCACAGAAATAAGGCCAGCAAAGAGATCCACGAAATACACTTGTTACTCTGTGAGATGAATTAACAGAACACTAAGCAGTTTCTCAGAAAGCTTCTTTCCAGTTTTCATCTGAGGATATTTCCTTTTTCACCATAGCCCTCTATGGGCTTCCAAATATCACTTTGCCCATTCCACAAGAACTGTATTCGCGAAAGGCTTCTTGAGGGGAAAGCTGTAACTCTGTGAGATGATTTCACAGAACACAAAGAAGTTTCTCAGAAAGCTTCTTTCTCTTTGTAATCGGAGGATATTTCCTTTGGCCCTATAGTCTTCAAAGGGATCTGAAATTTCTGTTCTCAGATTCCACAGAAATAAGGCTAGCAAAGAGATCCACGAAATACACATGTAACTCTGTGAGATGAATTCACAGAACACTAAGCAGTTTCTCAGAAAGCTTCTTTCCAGATTTCATCTGAGCATATTTCCTTTTTCACCATAGCCCTCTATGGGCTTCCAATTATCACTTTGCCAATTCCACAAGAACTGTCTTAGCGAAAGGCTTCTTGAGGGGAAAGCTGTAACTCTGTGAGATGATTTCACAGAACACAAAGAAATTTCTCAGAAAGTTTCTTTCTCTTTCTTATCGGAGGATATTTCCTTTGGCCCTATAGTCTTCAAAGGGATCCGAAATCTCTGTTCTCAGATTCCACAGAAATAAGGCTAGCAAAGAGATCCACGAAACACACATGTAACTCTTTGAGATGAATTCACAGAACACTAAGCAGTTTCTCAGAAAGCTTCTTTCCAGATTCCATCTGAGGATATTTCCTTTTTCACCATAGCCCTCTATGGGATACCTAATATCACTTTGCCAATTCCACAAGAACTGTCTTAATGAAAGGCTTTTTGAGGGGAAAGCTGTAACTCTGTAAGAAGATTTCACAGAACACAAAGAAGTTTCTCAGAAAGCTTCTTTCTCTTTGTTATCGGAGGATATTTCCTTTGGTCCTATAGTCTGCTAAGGGATCCGAAATATCTGTTCTCAGATTCCACAGAAATAAGGCTAGCAAAGAGATCCGAGAAATACACATGTTACTCTGTGAGATGAATTAACAGAACACTAAGCAGTTTCTCAGACAGCTTCCTTCCAGATTTCTTCTGAGGATATTTCCTTTTTCACCATAGCCCTCTATGGGCTTCCAAATATCACTTTCCCAATTCCACAAGAAGTGTCTTAATGAAAGGCTTCTTGAGGGGGAAGCTGTAACTCTGTGAGATGATTTCACAGAACACAAAGAAGTTTCTCAGAAAGCTTCTTTCTCTTTGTTATCGGAGGATATTTCCTTTGGCCCTAAAGTCTTCAAAGGGATCCGAAATATCTGTTCTCATATTCCACAGACATAAGGCTAGCAAAGAGATCCACGAAATACACATGTAACTCTGTGAGATGAATTCACAGAACACTAAGCAGTTTCTCAGAAAGCTTCTTTCCAGATTTCATCTGAGTTTATTTCCTTTTTCACCATAGCCCTCTAAGGGCTTCCAAATATCACTTTGCCAATTCCACAAGAACTGCCTTAACGAAAGGCTTCTTGAGGCGAAAGCTGTAACTCTGTGAGATGATTTCACAGAACACAAAGAAGTTTCTCAGAAAGCTTCTTTCTCTTTGTTATCGGAGGATATTTCCTTTAGCCCTATAGTCTTCAAAGGGATGCGAAATATCTGTTCTCAGATTCCACAGAAATAAGGCTAGCAAATAGATCCACGAAATACACATGTAACTCTGTGAGATGAATTCACAGAACACTAAGCAGTTTCTCAGAAAGCTTCTTTCCAGATTTCATCTGAGGATATTTCCTTTTTCACCATAGCCCTCTATGGGCGTCCAAGTATCACTTTGCCAATTCCACAAGAACTGTCTTAGCGAAAGGCTTCTTGAGGGGAAAGCTGTAACTCTGTGAGATGATTTCACAGAACACAAAGAAGTTTCTCAGAAAGCTTCTTTCTCTTTGTTATCGGAGGATATTTCCTGTGGCCCTATAGTCTTCAAAGGGATCCGAAATCTCTGTTCTCAGATTCCACAGAAATAAGGCTAGCAAAGAGATCCACGAAATACACATGTAACTCTGTGAGATGAATTAACAGAACACTAAGCACTTTCTCAGAAAGCTTCTTTCCAGATTTCATCTGAGGATATTTCCTTTTTCACCATAGCCCTCTATGGGCTTCCAAATATCACTTTGCCAATTCCACAAGAACTGTCTTAGCGAAAGGCTTCTTGAGGGGAAAGCTGTAACTCTGTGAGATGATTTCACAGAACACAAAGAAGTTTCTCAGAAAGCTTCTTTCTGTTTGTTATCGGAGGATATTTCCTTTGGCCCTATAGTCTTCAAAGGGATCCGAAATCTCTGTTCTCAGATTCCACAGAAATAAGGCCAGCAAAGAGATCCACGAAATACACTTGTTACTCTGTGAGATGAATTAACAGAACACTAAGCAGTTTCTCAGAAAGCTTCTTTCCAGTTTTCATCTGAGGATATTTCCTTTTTCACCATAGCCCTCTATGGGCTTCCAAATATCACTTTGCCCATTCCACAAGAACTGTATTCGCGAAAGGCTTCTTGAGGGGAAAGCTGTAACTCTGTGAGATGATTTCACAGAACACAAAGAAGTTTCTCAGAAAGCTTCTTTCTCTTTATAATCGGAGGATATTTCCTTTGGCCCTATAGTCTTCAAAGGGATCTGAAATTTCTGTTCTCAGATTCCACAGAAATAAGGCTAGCAAAGAGATCCACGAAATACACATGTAACTCTGTGAGATGAATTCACAGAACACTAAGCAGTTTCTCAGAAAGCTTCTTTCCAGATTTCATCTGAGCATATTTCCTTTTTCACCATAGCCCTCTATGGGCTTCCAATTATCACTTTGCCAATTCCACAAGAACTGTCTTAGCGAAAGGCTTCTTGAGGGGAAAGCTGTAACTCTGTGAGATGATTTCACAGAACACAAAGAAATTTCTCAGAAAGTTTCTTTCTCTTTCTTATCGGAGGATATTTCCTTTGGCCCTATAGTCTTCAAAGGGATCCGAAATCTCTGTTCTCAGATTCCACAGAAATAAGGCTAGCAAAGAGATCCACGAAACACACATGTAACTCTTTGAGATGAATTCACAGAACACTAAGCAGTTTCTCAGAAAGCTTCTTTCCAGATTCCATCTGAGGATATTTCCTTTTTCACCATAGCCCTCTATGGGATACCTAATATCACTTTGCCAATTCCACAAGAACTGTCTTAATGAAAGGCTTTTTGAGGGGAAAGCTGTAACTCTGTAAGAAGATTTCACAGAACACAAAGAAGTTTCTCAGAAAGCTTCTTTCTCTTTGTTATCGGAGGATATTTCCTTTGGTCCTATAGTCTGCTAAGGGATCCGAAATATCTGTTCTCAGATTCCACAGAAATAAGGCTGGCAAAGAGATCCGATGAATACACATGTTACTCTGTGAGATGAATTCACAGAACACTAAGCAGTTTCTCAGAAAGCTTCCTTCCAGATTTCATCTGAGGATATTTCCTTTTTCACCATAGTCCTCTATGGGCTTCCAAATATCACTTTGCCAATTCCACAAGAACTGTCTTAGCGAAAGGCTTCTTGAGGGGGAAGCTGTAACTCTGTGAGATGATTTCACAGAACACAAAGAAGTTTCTCAGAAAACTTCTTTCTCTTTGTTATGGGAGGATATTTCCTTTGGCCCTATAGTCTTCAAAGGGATCCGAAATCTCTGTTCTCAGATTCCACAGAAATAAGGCTAGCAAAGAGATCCACGAAATACACTTGTAACTCTGTGAGATGAATTAACAGAACACTAAGCAGTTTCTCAGAAAGCTTCTTTCCAGATTTCATCTGAGGATATTTCCTTTTTCACCATAGCCCTCTATGGGCTTCCAAATATCACTTTGCCCATTACACAAGAACTGTCTTAGCGAAAGGCTTCTTGAGGGGAAAGCTGTAACTCTGTGAGATGATTTCACAGAACACAAAGAAGTTTCTCAGAAAGCTTCTTTCTCTTTGTTATCGGAGGATATTTCCTTTGGCCCTATTGTCTTCAAAGGGATCCGTAATATCTGTTCTCAGATTCCACAGAAATAAGGCTAGCAAAGAGATCCACGAAATACACATGTAACTCTGTGAGATGAATTAACAGAACACTAAGCAGTTTCTCAGAAAGCTTCTTTCCAGATTTCATCTGAGCATATTTCCTTTTTCACCATAGCCCTCTATGGGCTTCAAATTATCACTTTGCCAATTCCACAAGAACTGTCTTAGCGAAAGGCTTCTCGAGGGGAAAGCTGTAACTCTGTGAGATGATTTCACAGAACACAAAGAAATTTCTCAGAAAGTTTCTTTCTCTTTGTTATCGGAGGATATTTCCTTTGGCCCTATAGTCTTCTAAGGGATCCGAAATCTCTGTTCTCAGATTCCACAGAAATAAGGCTGGCAAAGAGTTCCACGAAACACACATGTAACTCTTTGAGATGAATTCACAGAACACTAAGCAGTTTCTCAGAAAGCTTCTTTCCAGATTTCATCTGAGGATATTTCCTTTTTCACCATAGCCCTCTAAGGGCTTCCAAATATCACTTTGCCAATTCCACAAGAAGTGTCTTAATGAAAGGCTTCTTGAGGGGAAGCTGTAACTCTGTGAGATGATTTCACAGAACACAAAGAAGTTTCTCAGAAAGCTTCTTTCTCTTTGTTATCGGAGGATATTTCCTTTGGCCCTATAGTCTTCAAAGGGATCCGAAATATCTATTCTCAGATTCCACAGAAATAAGGCTAGCAAAGAGATCCGGGAAATACACATGTTACTCTGTGAGATGAATTAACAGAACACTAAGCAGTTTCTCAGAAAGCTTCCTTCCAGATTTCATCTGAGGATATTTCCTTTTTCACCATAGCCCTCTATGGGCTTCCAAATATCACTTTGCCAATTCCACAAGAACTGTCTTAGCGAAAGGCTTCTTGAGGGGGAAGCTGTAACTCTGTGAGATGATTTCACAGAACACAAAGAAGTTTCTCAGAAAGCTTCTTTCTGTTTGTTATCGGAGGATATTTCCTTTGGCCCTATAGTCTTCAAAGGGA
The DNA here is from genome assembly GCF_043159975.1 of Macaca nemestrina. Taxonomy (NCBI): domain Eukaryota; kingdom Metazoa; phylum Chordata; class Mammalia; order Primates; family Cercopithecidae; genus Macaca; species Macaca nemestrina. The sequence continues at coordinate 56,483,862 of NC_092140.1, forward strand.
TCCGAAATATCTGTTCTCAGATTCCACAAAAATAAGGCTAGCAAAGAGGTCCACGAAATACACATGTAACTCTTGAGATGAATTCACAGAACACTAAGCAGTTTCTCAGAAAGCTTCTTTCCAGATTTCATCTGAGCATATTTCCTTTTTCACCATAGCCCTCTATGGGCTTCCAATTATCACTTTGCCAATTCCACAAGAACTGTCTTAGTGAAAGGCTTCTTGAGGGGAAAGCTGTAACTCTGTGAGATGATTTCACAGAATACAAAGAAATTTCTCAGAAAGTTTCTTTCTCTTTGTTTTCGGAGGATATTTCCTTTGGCACTATAGTCTTCAAAGGGATCCGAAATCTCTGTTCTCAGATTCCACAGAAATAAGGCTAGCAAAGAGTTCCACGAAACACACATGTAACTCTTTGAGATGAATTCACAGAACACTAGGCAGTTTCTCAGAAAGTTTCTTTCCAGATTTCATCTGAGGATATTTCCTTTTTCACCATAGCCCTCTATGGGCTTCCAAATATCACTTTGCCAATTCCACAAGAAGTGTCTTAATGAAAGGCTTTTTGAGGAGAAAGCTGTAACTCTGTAAGAAGATTTCACAGAACACAAAGAAGTTTCTCAGAAAGCTTCTTTCTCTTTGTTATCGGAGGATATTTCCTTTGGTCCTATAGTCTGCTAAGGGATCCGAAATATCTGTTCTCAGATTCCACAGAAATAAGGCTAGCAAAGAGATCCGAGAAATACACATGTTACTCTGTGAGATGAATTAACAGAACACTAAGCAGTTTCTCAGAAAGCTTCCTTCCAGATTTCTTCTGAGGATATTTCCTTTTTCACCATAGCCCTCTATGGGCTCCCAAATATCACTTTCCCAATTCCACAAGAAGTGTCTTAATGAAAGGCTTCTTGAGGGGGAAGCTGTAACTCTGTGAGATGATTTCACAGAACACAAAGAAGTTTCTCAGAAAGCTTCTTTCTCTTTGTTATCGGAGGATATTTCCTTTGGCCCTAAAGTCTTCAAAGGGATCCGAAATATCTGTTCTCAGATTCCACAGACATAAGGCTAGCAAAGAGATCCACGAAATACACATGTAACTCTGTGAGATGAATTCACAGAACACTAAGCAGTCTCTCAGAAAGCTTCTTTCCAGATTTCATCTGAGTTTATTTCCTTTTTCACCATAGCCCTCTAAGGGCTTCCAAATATCACTTTGCCAATTCCGCAAGAACTGCCTTAACGAAAGGCTTCTTGAGGCGAAAGCTGTAACTCTGTGAGATGATTTCACAGAACACAAAGAAGTTTCTCAGAAAGCTTCTTTCTCTTTGTTATCGGAGGATATTTCCTTTAGCCCTATAGTCTTCAAAGGGATGCGAAATATCTGTTCTCAGATTCCACAGAAATAAGGCTAGCAAATAGATCCACGAAATACACATGTAACTCTGTGAGATGAATTCACAGAACACTAAGCAGTTTCTCAGAAAGCTTCTTTCCAGATTTCATCTGAGGATATTTCCTTTTTCACCATAGCCCTCTATGGGCGTCCAAGTATCACTTTGCCAATTCCACAAGAACTGTCTTAGCGAAAGGCTTCTTGAGGGGAAAGCTGTAAATCTGTGAGATGATTTCACAGAACACAAAGAAGTTTCTCAGAAAGCTTCTTTCTCTTTGTTATCGGAGGATATTTCCTGTGGCCCTATAGTCTTCAAAGGGATCCAAAATCTCTGTTCTCAGATTCCACAGAAATAAGGCTAGCAAAGAGATCCACGAAATACACATGTAACTCTGTGAGATGAATTAACAGAACACTAAGCACTTTCTCAGAAAGCTTCTTTCCAGATTTCATCTGAGGATATTTCCTTTTTCACCATAGCCCTCTATGGGCTTCCAAATATCACTTTGCCAATTCCACAAGAACTGTCTTAGCGAAAGGCTTCTTGAGGGGAAAGCTGTAACTCTGTGAGATGATTTCACAGAACACAAAGAAGTTTCTCAGAAAGCTTCTTTCTGTTTGTTATCGGAGGATATTTCCTTTGGCCCTATAGTCTTCAAAGGGATCCGAAATCTCTGTTCTCAGATTCCACAGAAATAAGGACAGCAAAGAGATCCACGAAATACACTTGTTACTCTGTGAGATGAATTAACAGAACACTAAGCAGTTTCTCAGAAAGCTTCTTTCCAGTTTTCATCTGAGGATATTTCCTTTTTCACCATAGCCCTCTATGGGCTTCCAAATATCACTTTGCCCATTCCACAAGAACTGTATTCGCGAAAGGCTTCTTGAGGGGAAAGCTGTAACTCTGTGAGATGATTTCACAGAACACAAAGAAGTTTCTCAGAAAGCTTCTTTCTCTTTGTTATCGGAGGATATTTCCTTTGGCCCTATAGTCTTCAAAGGGATCCGAAATATCTGTTCTCAGATTCCACAGAAATAAGGCTAGCAAAGAGATCCACGAAATACACATGTAACTCTGTGAGATGAATTAACAGAACACTAAGCAGTTTCTCAGAAAGCTTCTTTCCAGATTTCATCTGAGCATATTTCCTTTATCACCATAGCCCTCTATGGGCTTCCAATTATCACTTTGCCAATTCCACAAGAACTGTCTTAGCGAAAGGCTTCTCGAGGGGAAAGCTGTAACTCTGTGAGATGATTTCACAGAACACAAAGAAATTTCTCAGAAAGTTTCTTTCTCTTTGTTATCGGAGGATATTTCCTTTGGCCCTATAGTCTTCTAAGGGATCCGAAATCTCTGTTCTCAGATTCCACAGAAATAAGGCTGGCAAAGAGTTCCACGAAACACACATGTAACTCTTTGAGATGAATTCACAGAACACTAAGCAGTTTCTCAGAAAGCTTCTTTCCAGATTTCATCTGAGGATATTTCCTTTTTCACCATAGCCCTCTAAGGGCTTCCAAATATCACTTTGCCAATTCCACAAGAAGTGTCTTAATGAAAGGCTTCTTGAGGGGAAGCTGTAACTCTGTGAGATGATTTCACAGAACACAAAGAAGTTTCTCAGAAAGCTTCTTTCTCTTTGTTATCGGAGGATATTTCCCTTGGCCCTATAGTCTTCAAAGGGATCCGAAATATCTGTTCTCAGATTCCACAGAAATAAGGCTAGCAAAGAGATCCACGAAATACACATAACTCTGTGAGATGAATTCACAGAACACTAAGCAGTTTCTCAGAAAGCTTCTTTCCAGATTTCATCTGAGTTTATTTCCTTTTTCACCATAGCCCTCTAAGGGCTTCCAAATATCACTTTGCCAATTCCACAAGAACTGTCTTAACGAAAGGCTTCTTGAGGGGAAAGCTGTAACTCTGTGAGATGATTTCACAGAACACAAAGAAGTTTCTCAGAAAGCTTCTTTCTCTTTGTTATCGGAGGATATTTCCTTTGGCCCTATAGTCTTCAAAGGGATGCGAAATATCTGTTCTCAGACTCCACAGAAATAAGGCTAGCAAAGAGATCCACGAAATACACATGTAACTCTTTGAGATGAATTAACAGAACACTAAGCAGTTTCTCAGAAAGCTTCTTTCCAGATTTCATCTGAGGATATTTCCTTTTTCACCATAGCCCTCTATGGCCTTTCAAATATCACTTTGCCAATTCCACAAGAACTGTCTTAGCGAAAGGCTTCTTGAGGGGAAAGCTGTAACTCTGTTATATGATTTCACAGAAGACAAAGTAGGTTCTCAGAAAGCTTCTTTCTCTTTGTTATCGGAGGATATTTCCTTTGGCCCTATAGTCTTCAAAGGGATCCGAAATATCTGTTCTCAGATTCCACAGAAATAAGGCTAGCAAAGAAATCCACGAAATACACATGTAACTCTGTGAGATGAATTCAGAGAACACTAAGCAGTTTCTCAGAAAGCTTCCTTCCAGAGTTCATCTGAGGATATTTCCTTTTATACCATAGCCCTCTGTGGGCTTCCAAATATTACTTTGCCAATTCCACAAGAACTGTCTTAGCGAAAGGCTTCTTGAGGGGAAAGCTGTAACTCTGTGAGATGATTTCACAGAACAGAAAGAAGTTTTTCAGAAAGCTTCTTTCTCTTTGTTATCTGAGGATATTTCCTTTGGCCCTATAGTCTTCAAAGGGATCCGAAATATCTGTTCTCAGATTCCACAGAAATAAGGCTAGTAAAGAGGTCCACGAAATACACATGTAACTCTTTGAGATGAATTAACAGAACACTAAGCAGTTTCTCAGAAAGCTTCTTTCCAGATTTCATCTGAGGATATTTCCTTTTTCACCAGAGTCCTCTATGGGCTTCCAAATATCACTTTGCCAATTCCACAAGAACTGTCTTAGCGAAAGGCTTCTTGAGGGGGAAGCTGTAACTCTTTGAGATGATTTCACAGAACACAAAGAAGTTTCTCAGAAAGCTTCTTTCTCTTTGTTATCGGAGGATATTTCCTTTGGCCCTATAGTCTTCAAAGGGATCCGAAATCTCTGTTCTCAGATTCCACAGAAATAAGGCTAGCAAAGAGATCCACGAAACACACATGTAACTCTGTGAGATGAATTAACAGAACACTAAGCAGTTTCTCAGAAAGCTTCTTTCCAGATTTCATCTGAGAATATTTCCTTTTTCACCATAGCCCTCTATGGGCTTCCAAATATCACTTTGCCCATTCCACAAGAACTTTCTTAGCGAAAGGCTTCTTGAGGGGAAAGCTGTAACTCTGTGAGATGATTTCACAGAACACAAAGAAATTTCTCAGAAAGTTTCTTTCTCTTTGTTATCGGAGGATATTTCCTTTGGCCCTATAGTCTTCAAAGGGATCCGAATTCTCTGTTCTCAGATTCCACAGAAATAAGGCTAGCAAAGAGATCCACGAAACACACATGTAACTCTTTGAGATGAATTAACAGAACACTAAGCAGTTTCTCAGAAAGCTTCTTTCCAGATTTCATCTGAGGATATTTCCTTTTTCACCATAGCCCTCTATGGGCTTCCAAATATCACTTTGCCAATTCCACAAGAACTGTCTTAAGGAAAGGCTTCTTGAGGGGGAAGCTGTACCTCTGTGAGATGATTTCACAGAGCACAAAGAAGTTTCTCAGAAAGCTTCTTTCTGTTTGTTATCGGAGGATATTTCCTTTGGCCCTATAGTCTTCAAAGGGATCCGAAATATCTGTTCTCAGATTCCACAGAAATAAGGCTAGCAAAGAGATCCACGAAACACACATGTAACTCTTTGAGATGAATTCACAGAACACTAAGCAGTTTCTCAGAAAGCTTCTTTCCAGATTTCATCTGAGGATATTTCCTTTTTCACCATAGCCCTCTATGGGCTTCCAAATATCACTTTGCCAATTCCACAAGAACTGTCTTAGCGAAAGGCTTCTTGAGGGGAAATCTGTAACTCTGTGAGATGATTTCACAGAACACAAAGAAGTTTCTCAGAAAGCTTCTTTCTCTTTGTTATCGGAGGATATTTCCTGTGGCCCTATAGTCTTCAAAGGGATCCGAAATATCTGTTCTCAGATTCCACAGAAATAAGGCTAGCAAAGAGATCCACGAAATACACATGTAACTCTGTGAGATGAATTCACAGACACTAAGCAGTTTCTCAGAAAGCTTCTTTCCAGATTTCATCTGAGGATATTTCCTTTTTCACCATAGCCCTCTATGGGCTTCCAAATATCACTTTGCCGATTCCACAAGAACTGTCTTAGCGAAAGGCTTCTTGAGGGGAAAGGTGTAACTCTGTGAGATGATTTCACAGAACACAAAGAAGTTTCTCAGAAAGCTTCTTTCTCTTTGTTATCGGAGGATATTTCCTTTGGCCCTATAGTCTTCAAAGGGATCCGAAATCTCTGTTCTCAGATTCCACAGAAATAAGGCTAGCAAAGAGATCCACGAAACACACATGTAACTCTTTGAGATGAATTCACAGAACACTAAGCAGTTTCTCAGAAAGCTTCTTTCCAGATTTCATCTGAGGATATTTCCTTTTTCAGCCTAGCCCTCTATGGGCTACCTAATATCACTTTGCCAATTCCACAAGAACTGTCTTAGCGAAAGGCTTCTTGAGGGGAAAGCTGTAACTCTGTGAGATGATTTCACAGAACACAATGAAGTTTCTCAGAAAGCTACTTTCTCTTTGTTATCGGAGGATATTTCCTCTGGCCCTATAGTCTTCAAAGGGATCCGAAATATCTGTTCTCAGATTCCACAGAAATAAGGCTAGCAAAGAGATCCACGAAATACACATGTAACTCTGTGAGATGAATTAACAGAACACTAAGCAGTTTCTCAGAAAGCTTCTTTCCAGATTTCATCTGAGGATATTTCCTTTTATACCATAGCCCTCTATGGGCTTCCAAATATTACTTTGCCAATTCCACAAGAACTGTCTTAGCGAAAGGCTTCTTGAGGGGAAAGCTGTAACTGTGTGAGATGATTTCACAGAACACAAAGAAGTTTCTCAGAAGGCTTCTTTCTCTTTGTTATCGGAGGATATTTCCTTTGGACTATAGTCTTAAAAGGGATGCGAAATATCTGTTCTCAGATTCCACAGAAATAAGGCTAGCAAAGAGATCCACGAAATACACATGTAACTCTTTGAGATGAATTAACAGAACTCTAAGCAGTTTCTCAGAAAGCTTCTTTCCAGATTTCATCTGAGGATATTTCCTTTTTCACCATAGCCCTCTATGGGCTTCAAAATATCACTATGCCAGTTCCACAAGGACTGTCTTAGCGAAAGGCTTTTTGAGGGGAAAGCTGTAACTCTGTGAGATGATTTCACAGAACACAAGGAAGTTTCTCAGAAAGCTTCTTTCTCTTTGTTATCGGAGGATATTTTCTTTGGCCCTATAGTCTTCAATGGGATCCGAAATCTCTGCTCTCAGATTACACAGAAATAAGGCTAGCAAGGAGATCCACGAAATACACATGTAACTCTGTGAGATGAATTAACAGAACACTAAGCAGTTTCTCAGAAAGCTTCCTTCCAGATTTCATCTGAGGATATTTCCTTTTTCACCATAGCCCTCCATGGGCTTCAAAATATCACTTTCCCAATTCCACAAGAACTGTCTTATCCAAAGGCTTCTTGAGGGGAAAGCTGTAACTCTGTGAGTTGATTTCACAGAACACAAAGAAGTTTCTCAGAAAGCTTCTTTCTCTTTGTTATCGGAGGATATTTCCTTTGGCCCTATAGTCTTCAAAGGGATCCGAAATATCTGTTCTCAGATTCCACAGAAATAAGGCTAGCAAAGAGATCCACGAAATACACATGTAACTCTGTGAGATGAATTAACAGAACACTAAGGGGTTTCTCAGAAAGCTTCTTTCCAGATTTCATCTGAGGATATTTCCTTTTTCACCATAGCCCTCTATGGGCTTCCAAATATCACTTTGCCAATTCCACAAGAACTGTCTTAGCGAAAGGCTTCTTGAGGGGAAAGCTGTAACTCTGTGAGATGATTTCACAGAACACAAAGAAATTTCTCAGAAAGTTTCTTTCTCTTTGTTATCGGAGGATATTTCCTTTGGCCCCATAGTCTTCAAAGGGATCCGAAATCTCTGTTCTCAGATTCCACAGAAATAAGGCTAGCAAAGAGATCCACGAAACACACATGTAACTCTGCGAGATGAATGCACAGAACACTAAGCAGTTTCTCAGAAAGCTTCTTTCCAGATTTCATCTGAGGATATTTCCTTTTTCACCAGAGCCCTCTAGGGGCTTCCAAATATCACTTTGCCAATTCCACAAGAACTGTCTTAGCGAAAGGCTTCTTGAGGGGAAAGATGTAACTCTGTGAGATGATTTCACAAAACACAAAGAAGTTTCTCAGAAAGCTTCTTTCTCTTTGTTATCAGAGGATACTTCCTTTGGCCCTATAGTCTTCAAAGGGATCCGAAATCTCTGTTCTCAGATTCCACAGAAATAAGGCTAGCAAAGAGATCCACGAAATACACATGTAACTCTGTGAGATGAATTCACAGAACACTAAGCAGTTTCTCAGAAATCTTCCTTCCAGATTTCATCTGAGGATATTTCTTTTTTCACCATAGTCCTCTATGGGCTTCCAAATATCACTTTGCCAATTCCACAAGAACTGTCTTAGCGAAAGGCTTCTTGAGGGGAAAGCTGTAACTCTGTGAGATGATTTCACAGAACACAAAGAAGTTTCTCAGAAAGCTTCTTTCTCTTTGTTATCGGAGGATATTTCCTTTGGCCCTATAGTCTTCAAAAGAATCAGAAATCTCTGTTCTCAGATTCCACAGAAATAAGGCTAGCAAAGAGATCCACGAAATACACTTGTAACTCTGTGAGATGAATTAACAGAACACTAAGCAGTTTCTCAGAAAGCTTCTTTCCAGATTTCATCTGAGGATATTTCCTTTTTCACCATAGCCCTCTATGGGCTTCAAATATCACTTTGCCCATTCCACAAGAACTGTCTTAGCGAAAGGCTTCTTGAGGGGAAAGCTGTAACTCTGTGAGATGATTTCACAGAACACAAAGAAGTTTCTCAGAAAGCTTCTTTCTCTTTGTTATCGGAGGATATTTCCTTTGGACTAAAGTCTTCAAAGGGATCCGAAATATCTGTTCTCAGATTCCACAGAAATAAGGCTAGCAAAGAGATCCACGAAATACACATGTAACTCTGTGAGATGAATTAACAGAACACTAAGCAGTTTCTTAGAAAGCTTCTTTCCAGATTTCATCTGAGGATATTTCCTTTTTCACCATAGCCCTCTATGGGCTTCCAAATATCACTTTGCCAATTCCACAAGAACTGTCTGAACGAAAGGCTTCTTGAGGGGAAAGCTGTAAGTCTGTGAGATGATTTCACAGAACACAAAGAAGTTTCTCAGAAAGCTTCTTTCTCTTTGTTATCGGAGGATATTTCATTTGGCCCTATAGTCTTCAAAGGGATGCGAAATATCTGTTCTCAGATTCCACAGAAATAAGGCTAGCAAAGAGATCCACGAAATACACATGTAACTCTGTGAGATGAATTCACAGAACACTAAGCAGTTTCTCAGAAAGCTTCTTTCCAGATTTCATCTGAGGATATTTCCTTTTTCACCATAGCCCTCTATGGGCTTCCAAGTATCACTTTGCCAATTCCACAAGAACTGTCTTAGCGAAAGGCTTCTTGAGGGGAAAGCTGTAACTCTGTGAGATGATTTCACGGAACACAAAGAAGTTTCTCAGAAAGCTTCTTTCTCTTTGTTATCGGAGGATATTTCCTGTGGCCCTATAGTCTTCAAAGGGATCCGAAATATCTGTTCTCAGATTCCACAGAAATAAGGCTAGCAAAGAGATCCACGAAATACACATGTAACTCTGCGAGATGAATTCACAGAACACTAAGCAGTTTCTCAGAAAGCTTCTTTCCAGATTTCATCTGAGAATATTTCCTTTTTCACCAGAGCCCTCTATGGGCTTCCAAATATCACTTTGCCAATTCCACAAGAACTGTCTTAATGAAAGGCTTCTTCAGGGGAAAGGTGTAACTCTGTGAGACGATTTCACAAAACACAAAGAAGTTTCTCAGAAAGCTTCTTTCTCTTTGTTATCGGAGGATACTTCCTTTGGCCCTATAGTCTTCAAAGGGATCCGAAATATCTGTTCTCAGATTCCACAGAAATAAGGCTAGCAAAGAGATCCACGAAATACACATGTAACTCTGTGAGATGAATTAAGAGAACACTAAGCAGTTTCTCAGAAAGCTTCTTTCCAGATTTCATCTGAGGATATTTCCTTTTTCACCATAGCCCTCTATGGGCTTCCAAATATCACTTTGCCAATTCCACAAGAACTGTCTTAACGAAAGTCTTCTTGAGGGAAAAGCTGTAACTCTGTGAGATGATTTCACAGAACACAAAGAAATTTCTCAGAAAGCTTCTTTCTCTTTGTTATCGGAGGATATTTCCTTTGGCCCTATAGTCTTCAAAGGGATCCGAAATCTCTGTTCTCAGATTCCACAGAAATAAGGCTAGCAAAGAGATCCACGAAACACACATGTAACTCTTTGAGATGAATTCACAGAACACTAAGCAGTTTCTCAGAAAGCTTCTTTCCAGATTTCATCTGAGGATATTTCCTTTTTCACCATAGCCCTCTATGGGCTACCTAATATCACTTTGCCCATTCCACAAGAACTGTCTTCGCGAAAGGCTTCTTGAGGGGAAAGCTGTAACTCTGTGAGATGATTTCACAGAACACAAAGAAGTTTCTCCGAAAGCTTCTTTCTCTTTGTTATCGGAGGATATTTCCTTTGGCCCTATAGTCTTCAAAGGGATCCGAAATATCTGTTCTCAGATTCCACAGAAATAAGGCTAGCAAAGAGATCCACGAAATACACATGTAACTCTGTGAGTTGAATTCACAGAACACTAAGCAGTTTCTCAGAAAGCTTCTTTCCAGATTTCATCTGAGCATATTTCCTTTTTCACCATAGCCCTCTATGGGCTTCCAATTATCACTTTGCCAATTCCACAAGAACTGTCTTAGCGAAAGGCTTCTTGAGGGGAAAGCTGTAACTCTGTGAGATGATTTCACAGAACACAAAGAAATTTCTCAGAAAGTTTCTTTCTCTTTGTTATCGGAGGATATTTCCTGTGGCCCTATAGTCTTCAAAGGGATCCGAAATCTCTGTTCTCAGATACCACAGAAATAAGGCTAGCAAAGAGATCCACGAAACACACATGTAACTCTTTGAGATGAATTCACAGAACACTAAGCAGTTTCTCAGAAAGCTTCTTTCCAGATTTCATCTGAGGATATTTCCTTTTTCACCATAGCCCTCTATGGGCTACCTAATATCACTTTGCCCATTCCACAAGAACTGTCTTCGCGAAAGGCTTCTTGAGGGGAAAGCTGTAACTCTGTGAGATGATTTCACAGAACACAAAGAAGTTTCTCAGAAAGCTTCTTTCTCTTTGTTATCGGAGGATATTTCCTTTGGCCCTATAGTCTTCAAAGGGATCCGAAATATCTGTTCTCAGATTCCACAGAAATAAGGCTAGCAAAGAGATCCACGAAATACACATGTAACTCTGTGAGTTGAATTCACAGAACACTAAGCAGTTTCTCAGAAAGCTTCTTTCCAGATTTCATCTGAGCATATTTCCTTTTTCACCATAGCCCTCTATGGGCTTCCAATTATCACTTTGCCAATTCCACAAGAACTGTCTTAGCGAAAGGCTTCTTGAGGGGAAAGCTGTAACTCTGTGAGATGATTTCACAGAACACAAAGAAATTTCTCAGAAAGTTTCTTTCTCTTTGTTATCGGAGGATATTTCCTGTGGCCCTATAGTCTTCAAAGGGATCCGAAATCTCTGTTCTCAGATACCACAGAAATAAGGCTAGCAAAGAGATCCACGAAACACACATGTAACTCTTTGAGATGAATTCACAGAACACTAAGCAGTTTCTCAGAAAGCTTCTTTCCAGATTCCATCTGAGGATATTTCCTTTTTCACCATAGCCCTCTATGGGATACCTAATATCACTTTGCCAATTCCACAAGAACTGTCTTAATGAAAGGCTTCTGGAGGGGAAAGGCGTAACTCTGTGAGAAGATTTCACAGAACACAAAGAAGTTTCTCAGAAAGCTTCTTTCTCTTTGTTATCGGAGGATATTTCCTTTGGACTATAGTCTTCAAAGGAATCCGAAATATCTGTTCTCAGATTCCACAGAAATAAGGCTAGCCAAGAGATCCACGAAATACACATGTAACTCTGTGAGATGAATTCACAGAACACTAAGCAGTTTCTCAGAAAGCTTCTTTCCAGATTTCATCTGAGGATATTTCCTTTTTCACCATAGCCCTCTATGGGCTTCCAAGTATCACTTTGCCAATTCCACAAGAACTGTCTTAGCGAAAGGCTTCTTGAGGGGAAAGCTGTAACTCTGTGAGATGATTTCACGGAACACAAAGAAGTTTCTCAGAAAGCTTCTTTCTCTTTGTTATCGGAGGATATTTCCTGTGGCCCTATAGTCTTCAAAGGGATCCGAAATCTCTGTTCTCAGATTCCACAGAAATAAGGCTAGCAAAGAGATCCACGAAATACACTTGTAACTCTGTGAGATGAATTAACAGAACACTAAGCAGTTTCTCAGAAAGCTTCTTTCCAGATTTCATCTGAGGATATTTCCTTTTTCACCATAGCCCTCTATGGGCTTCAAATATCACTTTGCCCATTCCACAAGAACTGTCTTAGCGAAAGGCTTCTTGAGGGGAAAGCTGTAACTCTGTGAGATGATTTCACAGAACACAAAGAAGTTTCTCAGAAAGCTTCTTTCTCTTTGTTATCGGAGGATATTTCCTTTGGACTATAGTCTTCAAAGGGATCCGAAATATCTGTTCTCAGATTCCACAGAAATAAGGCTAGCAAAGAGATCCACGAAATACACATGTAACTCTGTGAGATGAATTAACAGAACACTAAGCAGTTTCTCAGAAAGCTTCTTTCCAGATTTCATCTGAGGATATTTCCCTTTTCACCATAGCCCTCTATGGGCTTCCAAATATCACTTTGCCAATTCCACAAGAACTGTCTTAGCGAAAGGCTTCTTGAGGGCGAAGCTGTAACTCTGTGAGATGATTTCACAGAACACAAAGAAGTTTCTCAGAAAGCTTCTTTCTCTTTGTTATCGGAGGATATTTCCTATGGCCCTAAAGTCTTCAAAGCGATCCGAAATATCTGTTCTCAGATTCCACAGAAATAAGGCTAGCAAAGATATCCACGAAATACACATGTAACTCTGTGAGATGAATTCACAGAACACTAAGCAGTTTCTCAGAAAGCTTCTTTCCAGATTTCATCTGAGGTTATTTCCTTTTTCACCATAGCCCTCTAAGGGCTTCCAAATATCACTTTGCCAATTCCACAAGAACTGTCTTAACGAAAGGCTTCTTGAGGGGAAAGCTGTAACTCTGTGAGATGATTTCACAGAACACAAAGAAGTTTATCAGAAAGCTTCTTTCTCTTTGTTATCGGAGGATATTTCCTTTGGCCCTATAGTCTTCAAAGGGATGCGAAATATCTGTTCTCAGATTCCACAGAAATAAGGCTAGCAAAGAGATCCACGAAATACACATGTAACTCTGTGAGATGAATTAACAGAACACTAAGCAGTTTCTCAGAAAGCTTCTTTCCAGATTTCATCTGAGGATATTTCCTTTTTCACCATAGCCCTCTATGGGCTTCCAAGTATCACTTTGCCAATTCCACAAGAACTGTCTTAGCGAAAGGCTTCTTGAGGGGAAAGCTGTAACTCTGTGAGATGATTTCACGGAACACAAAGAAGTTTCTCAGAAAGCTTCTTTCTCTTTGTTATCGGAGGATATTTCCTGTGGCCCTATAGTCTTCAAAGGGATCCGAAATCTCTGTTCTCAGATTCCACACAAATAAGGCTAGCAAAGAGATCCACGAAATACACATGTAACTCTGTGAGATGAATTCACAGAACACTAAGCAGTTTCTCAGAAAGCTTCTTTCCAGATTTCATCTGAGGATATTTCCTTTTTCACCAGAGCCCTCTATGGGCTTCCAAATATCACTTTGCCAATTCCACAAGAACTGTCTTAGCGAAAGGCTTCTTGAGGGGAAAGATGTAACTCTGTGAGACGATTTCACAAAACACAAAGAAGTTTCTCAGAAAGCTTCTTTCTCTTTGTTATCGGAGGATACTTCCTTTGGCCCTATAGTCTTCAAAGGGATCCGAAATATCTGTTCTCAGATTCCACAGAAATAAGGCTAGCAAAGAGATCCACGAAATACACATGTAACTCTGTGAGATGAATTAAGAGAACACTAAGCAGTTTCTCAGAAAGCTTCTTTCCAGATTTCATCTGAGGATATTTCCTTTTTCACCATAGCCCTCTATGGGCTTCCAAATATCACTTTGCCAATTCCACAAGAACTGTCTTAACGAAAGGCTTCTTGAGGGAAAAGCTGTAACTCTGTGAGATGATTTCACAGAACACAAAGAAATTTCTCAGAAAGCTTCTTTCTCTTTGTTATCGGAGGATATTTCCTTTGGCCCTATAGTCTTCAAAGGGATCCGAAATCTCTGTTCTCAGATTCCACAGAAATAAGGCTAGCAAAGAGATCCACGAAACACACATGTAACTCTTTGAGATGAATTCACAGACCACTAAGCAGTTTCTCAGAACGCTTCTTTCCAGATTTCATCTGAGGATATTTCCTTTTTCACCATAGCCCTCTATGGGCTATCTAATATCACTTTGCCCATTCCACAAGAACTGTCTTCGCGAAAGGCTTCTTGAGGGGAAAGCTGTAACTCTGTGAGATGATTTCACAGAACACAAAGAAGTTTCTCAGAAAGCTTCTTTCTCTTTGTTATCGGAGGATATTTCCTTTGGCCCTATAGTCTTCAAAGGGATCCGAAATATCTGTTCTCAGATTCCACAGAAATAAGGCTAGCAAAGAGATCCACGAAATACACATGTAACTCTGTGAGATGAATTCACAGAACACTAAGCAGTTTCTCAGAAAGCTTCTTTCCAGATTTCATCTGAGCATATTTCCTTTTTCACCATAGCCCTCTATGGGCTTCCAATTATCACTTTGCCAATTCCACAAGAACTGTCTTAGCGAAAGGCTTCTTGAGGGAAAAGCTGTAACTCTGTGAGATGATTTCACAGAACACAAAGAAATTTCTCAGAAAGTTTCTTTCTCTTTGTTATCGGAGGATATTTCCTGTGGCCCTATAGTCTTCAAAGGGATCCGAAATCTCTGTTCTCAGATTCCACAGAAATAAGGCTAGCAAAGAGATCCACGAAACACACATGTAACTCTTTGAGATGAATTCACAGAACACTAAGCAGTTTCTCAGAAAGCTTCTTTCCAGATTCCATCTGAGGATATTTCCTTTTTCACCATAGCCCTCTATGGGATACCTAATATCACTTTGCCAATTCCACAAGAACTGTCTTAATGAAAGGCTTCTGGAGGGGAAAGGCGTAACTCTGTGAGAAGATTTCACAGAACACAAAGAAGTTTCTCAGAAAGCTTCTTTCTCTTTGTTATCGGAGGATATTTCCTTTGGACTACAGTCTTCAAAGGGATCCGAAATATCTGTTCTCAGATTCCACAGAAATAAGGCTAGCAAAGAGATCCACGAAATACACATGTTACTCTGTGAGATGAATTAACAGAACACTAAGCAGTTTCTCAGAAAGCTTCCTTCCAGATTTCAACTGAGGATATTTCCTTTTTCACCATAGCCCTCTATGGGCTTCCAAATATCACTTTGCCAATTCCACAAGAACTGTCTTAGCGAAAGACTTCTTGAGGGGAAAACTGTAACTCTGTGATATGATTTCACAGAAGACAAAGAAGTTTCTCAGAAAGCTTCTTTCTCTTTGTTATCGGGGGATATTTCCTTTGGCCCTATAGTCTTCAAAGGGATCCGAAATATCTGTTCTCAGATTCCACAGAAATAAGGCTAGCCAAGAGATCCACGAAATACACATGTAACTCTGTGAGATGAATTCACAGAACACTAAGTAGTTTCTCAGAAAGCTTCCTTCCAGATTTCATCTGAGGATATTTCTTTTTTCACCATAGTCCTCTATGGGCTTCCAAATATCACTTTGCCAATTCCACAAGAACTGTCTTAGCGAAAGGCTTCTTGAGGGGAAAGCTGTAACTCTGTGAGATGATTTCACAGAACACAAAGAAGTTTCTCAGAAAGCTTCTTTCTCTTTGTTATCGGAGGATATTTCCTTTGGCCCTATAGTCTTCAAAAGAATCAGAAATCTCTGCTCTCAGATTCCACAGAAATAAGGCTAGCAAAGAGATCCACGAAATACACTTGTAACTCTGTGAGATGAATTAACAGAACACTAAGCAGTTTCTCAGAAAGCTTCTTTCCAGATTTCATCTGAGGATATTTCCTTTTTCACCATAGCCCTCTATGGGCTTCAAATATCACTTTGCCCATTCCACAAGAACTGTCTTAGCGAAAGGCTTCTTGAGGGGAAAGCTGTAACTCTGTGAGATGATTTCACAGAACACAAAGAAGTTTCTCAGAAAGCTTCTTTCTCTTTGTTATCGGAGGATATTTCCTTTGGACTATAGTCTTCAAAGGGATCCGAAATATCTGTTCTCAGATTCCACAGAAATAAGGCTAGCAAAGAGATCCACGAAATACACATGTAACTCTGTGAGATGAATTAACAGAACACTAAGCAGTTTCTTAGAAAGCTTCTTTCCAGATTTCATCTGAGGATATTTCCTTTTTCACCATAGCCCTCTATGGGCTTCCAAATATCACTTTGCCAATTCCACAAGAACTGTCTTAACGAAAGGCTTCTTGAGGGGAAAGCTGTAACTCTGTGAGATGATTTCACAGAACACAAAGAAGTTTCTCAGAAAGCTTCTTTCTCTTTGTTATCGGAGGATATTTCCTTTGGCCCTATAGTCTTCAAAGGGATGCGAAATATCTGTTCTCAGATTCCACAGAAATAAGGCTAGCAAAGAGATCCACGAAATACACATGTAACTCTGTGAGATGAATTCACAGAACACTAAGCAGTTTCTCAGAAAGCTTCTTTCCAGATTTCATCTGAGGATATTTCCTTTTTCACCATAGCCCTCTATGGGCTTCCAAGTATCACTTTGCCAATTCCACAAGAACTGTCTTAGCGAAAGGCTTCTTGATTGGAAAGCTGTAACTCTGTGAGATGATTTCACGGAACACAAAGAAGTTTCTCAGAAAGCTTCTTTCTCTTTGTTATCGGAGGATATTTCCTGTGGCCCTATACTCTTCAAAGGGATCCGAAATCTCTGTTCTCAGATTCCACAGAAATAAGGCTAGCAAAGAGATCCACGAAATACACATGTAACTCTGCGAGATGAATTCACAGAACACTAAGCAGTTTCTCAGAAAGCTTCTTTCCAGATTTCATCTGAGAATATTTCCTTTTTCACCAGAGCCCTCTATGGGCTTCCAAATATCACTTTGCCAATTCCACAAGAACTGTCTTAATGAAAGGCTTCTTCAGGGGAAAGGTGTAACTCTGTGAGACGATTTCACAAAACACAAAGAAGTTTCTCAGAAAGCTTCTTTCTCTTTGTTATCGGAGGATACTTCCTTTGGCCCTATAGTCTTCAAAGGGATCAGAAATATCTGTTCTCAGATTCCACAGAAATAAGGCTAGCAAAGAGATCCACGAAATACACATGTAACTCTGTGAGATGAATTAAGAGAACACTAAGCAGTTTCTCAGAAAGCTTCTTTCCAGATTTCATCTGAGGATATTTCCTTTTTCACCATAGCCCTCTATGGGCTTCCAAATATCACTTTGCCAATTCCACAAGAACTGTCTTAACGAAAGTCTTCTTGAGGGAAAAGCTGTAACTCTGTGAGATGATTTCACAGAACACAAAGAAATTTCTCAGAAAGCTTCTTTCTCTTTGTTATCGGAGGATATTTCCTTTGGCCCTATAGTCTTCAAAGGGATCCGAAATCTCTGTTCTCAGATTCCACAGAAATAAGGCTAGCAAAGAGATCCACGAAACACACATGTAACTCTTTGAGATGAATTCACAGAACACTAAGCAGTTTCTCAGAAAGCTTCTTTCCAGATTTCATCTGAGGATATTTCCTTTTTCACCATAGCCCTCTATGGGCTACCTAATATCACTTTGCCCATTCCACAAGAACTGTCTTCGCGAAAGGCTTCTTGAGGGGAAAGCTGTAACTCTGTGAGATGATTTCACAGAACACAAAGAAGTTTCTCAGAAAGCTTCTTTCTCTTTGTTATCGGAGGATATTTCCTTTGGCCCTATAGTCTTCAAAGGGATCCGAAATATCTGTTCTCAGATTCCACAGAAATAAGGCGAGCAAAGAGATCCACGAAATACACATGTAACTCTGTGAGTTGAATTCACAGAACACTAAGCAGTTTCTCAGAAAGCTTCTTTCCAGATTTCATCTGAGCATATTTCCTTTTTCACCATAGCCCTCTATGGGCTTCCAATTATCACTTTGCCAATTCCACAAGAACTGTCTTAGCGAAAGGCTTCTTGAGGGGAAAGCTGTAACTCTGTGAGATGATTTCACAGAACACAAAGAAATTTCTCAGAAAGTTTCTTTCTCTTTGTTATCGGAGGATATTTCCTGTGGCCCTATAGTCTTCAAAGGGATCCGAAATCTCTGTTCTCAGATTCCACAGAAATAAGGCTAGCAAAGAGATCCACGAAACACACATGTAACTCTTTGAGATGAATTCACAGAACACTAAGCAGTTTCTCAGAAAGCTTCTTTCCAGATTCCATCTGAGGATATTTCCTTTTTCACCATAGCCCTCTATGGGATACCTAATATCACTTTGCCAATTCCACAAGAACTGTCTTAATGAAAGGCTTCTGGAGGGGAAAGGCGTAACTCTGTGAGAAGATTTCACAGAACACAAAGAAGTTTCTCAGAAAGCTTCTTTCTCTTTGTTATCGGAGGATATTTCCTTTGGACTATAGTCTTCAAAGGAATCCGAAATATCTGTTCTCAGATTCCACAGAAATAAGGCTAGCCAAGAGATCCACGAAATACACATGTAACTCTGTGAGATGAATTCACAGAACACTAAGCAGTTTCTCAGAAAGCTTCTTTCCAGATTTCATCTGAGGATATTTCCTTTTTCACCATAGTCCTCTATGGGCTTCCAAATATCACGTTGCCAATTCCACAAGAACTGTCTTAGCGAAAGGCTTCTTGAGGGGAAAGCTGTAACTCTGTGAGATGATTTCACAGAACACAAAGAAGTTTCTCAGAAAGCTTCTTTCTCTTTGTTATCGGAGGATATTTCCTTTGGCCCTATAGTCTTCAAAGGGATCAGAAATCTCTGTTCTCAGATTCCACAGAAATAAGGCTAGCAAAGAGATCCACGAAATGCACTTGTAACTCTGTGAGATGAATTAACAGAACACTAAGCAGTTTCTCAGAAAGCTTCTTTCCAGATTTCATCTGAGGATATTTCCTTTTTCACCATAGCCCTCTATGGGCTTCAAATATCACTTTGCCCATTCCACAAGAACTGTCTTAGCGAAAGGCTTCTTGAGGGGAAAGCTGTAACTCTGTGAGATGATTTCACAGAACACAAAGAAGTTTCTCAGAAAGCTTCTTTCTCTTTGTTATCGGAGGATATTTCCTTTGGACTATAGTCTTCAAAGGGATCCGAAATATCTGTTCTCAGATTCCACAGAAATAAGGCTAGCAAAGAGATCCACGAAATACACATGTAACTCTGTGAGATGAATTAACAGAACACTAAGCAGTTTCTCAGAAAGCTTCTTTCCAGATTTCATCTGAGGATATTTCCTTTTTCACCATAGCCCTCTATGGGCTTCCAAATATCACTTTGCCAATTCCACAAGAACTGTCTTAGCGAAAGTCTTCTTGAGGGCGAAGCTGTAACTCTGTGAGATGATTTCACAGAACACAAAGAAGTTTCTCAGAAAGCTTCTTTCTCTTTGTTATCGGAGGATATTTCCTATGGCCCTAAAGTCTTCAAAGGGATCCGAAATATCTGTTCTCAGATTCCACAGAAATAAGGCTAGCAAAGATATCCACGAAATACACATGTAACTCTGTGAGATGAATTCACAGAACACTAAGCAGTTTCTCAGAAAGCTTCTTTCCAGATTTCATCTGAGGTTATTTCCTTTTTCACCATAGCCCTCTAAGGGCTTCCAAATATCACTTTGCCAATTCCACAAGAACTGTCTTAACGAAAGGCTTCTTGAGGGGAAAGCTGTAACTCTGTGAGATGATTTCACAGAACACAAAGAAGTTTATCAGAAAGCTTCTTTCTCTTTGTTATCGGAGGATATTTCCTTTGGCCCTATAGTCTTCAAAGGGATGCGAAATATCTGTTCTCAGATTCCACAGAAATAAGGCTAGCAAAGAGATCCACGAAATACACATGTAACTCTGTGAGATGAATTAACAGAACACTAAGCAGTTTCTCAGAAAGCTTCTTTCCAGATTTCATCTGAGGATATTTCCTTTTTCACCATAGCCCTCTATGGGCTTCAAATATCACTTTGCCCATTCCACAAGAACTGTCTTAGCGAAAGGCTTCTTGAGGGGAAAGCTGTAACTCTGTGAGATGATTTCACAGAACACAAAGAAGTTTCTCAGAAAGCTTCTTTCTCTTTGTTATCGGAGGATATTTCCTTTGGACTATAGTCTTCAAAGGGATCCGAAATATCTGTTCTCAGATTCCACAGAAATAAGGCTAGCAAAGAGATCCACGAAATACACATGTAACTCTGTGAGATGAATTAACAGAACACTAAGCAGTTTCTTAGAAAGCTTCTTTCCAGATTTCATCTGAGGATATTTCCTTTTTCACCATAGCCCTCTATGGGCTTCCAAATATCACTTTGCCAATTCCACAAGAACTGTCTTAACGAAAGGCTTCTTGAGGGGAAAGCTGTAACTCTGTGAGATGATTTCACAGAACACAAAGAAGTTTCTCAGAAAGCTTCTTTCTCTTTGTTATCGGAGGATATTTCCTTTGGCCCTATAGTCTTCAAAGGGATGCGAAATATCTGTTCTCAGATTCCACAGAAATAAGGCTAGCAAAGAGATCCACGAAATACACATGTAACTCTGTGAGATGAATTCACAGAACACTAAGCAGTTTCTCAGAAAGCTTCTTTCCAGATTTCATCTGAGGATATTTCCTTTTTCACCATAGCCCTCTAAGGGCTTCCAAGTATCACTTTGCCAATTCCACAAGAACTGTCTTAGCGAAAGGCTTCTTGAGGGGAAAGCTGTAACTCTGTGAGATGATTTCACGGAACACAAAGAAGTTTCTCAGAAAGCTTCTTTCTCTTTGTTATCAGAGGATATTTCCTGTGGCCCTATAGTCTTCAAAGGGATCCGAAATCTCTGTTCTCAGATTCCACAGAAATAAGGCTAGCAAAGAGATCCACGAAATACACATGTAACTCTGCGAGATGAATTCACAGAACACTAAGCAGTTTCTCAGAAAGCTTCTTTCCAGATTTCATCTGAGAATATTTCCTTTTTCACCAGAGCCCTCTATGGGCTTCCAAATATCACTTTGCCAATTCCACAAGAACTGTCTTAATGAAAGGCTTCTTCAGGGGAAAGGTGTAACTCTGTGAGACGATTTCACAAAACACAAAGAAGTTTCTCAGAAAGCTTCTTTCTCTTTGTTATCGGAGGATACTTCCTTTGGCCCTATAGTCTTCAAAGGGATCCGAAATATCTGTTCTCAGATTCCACAGAAATAAGGCTAGCAAAGAGATCCACGAAATACACATGAAACTCTGTGAGATGAATTAAGAGAACACTAAGCAGTTTCTCAGAAAGCTTCTTTCCAGATTTCATCTGAGGATATTTCCTTTTTCACCATAGCCCTCTATGGGCTTCCAAATATCACTTTGCCAATTCCACAAGAACTGTCTTAACGAAAGTCTTCTTGAGGGAAAATCTGTAACTCTGTGAGATGATTTCACAGAACACAAAGAAATTTCTCAGAAAGCTTCTTTCTCTTTGTTATCGGAGGATATTTCCTTTGGCCCTATAGTCTTCAAAGGGATCCGAAATCTCTGTTCTCAGATTCCACAGAAATAAGGCTAGCAAAGAGATCCACGAAACACACATGTAACTCTTTGAGATGAATTCACAGAACACTAAGCAGTTTCTCAGAAAGCTTCTTTCCAGATTTCATCTGAGGATATTTCCTTTTTCACCATAGCCCTCTATGGGCTACCTAATATCACTTTGCCCATTCCACAAGAACTGTCTTCGCGAAAGGCTTCTTGAGGGGAAAGCTGTAACTCTGTGAGATGATTTCACAGAACACAAAGAAGTTTCTCAGAAAGCTTCTTTCTCTTTGTTATCGGAGGATATTTCCTTTGGCCCTATAGTCTTCAAAGGGATCCGAAATATCTGTTCTCAGATTCCACAGAAATAAGGCTAGCAAAGAGATCCACGAAATACACATGTAACTCTGTGAGTTGAATTCACAGAACACTAAGCAGTTTCTCAGAAAGCTTCTTTCCAGATTTCATCTGAGCATATTTCCTTTTTCACCATAGCCCTCTATGGGCTTCCAATTATCACTTTGCCAATTCCACAAGAACTGTCTTAGCGAAAGGCTTCTTGAGGGGAAAGCTGTAACTCTGTGAGATGATTTCACAGAACACAAAGAAATTTCTCAGAAAGTTTCTTTCTCTTTGTTATCGGAGGATATTTCCTGTGGCCCTATAGTCTTCAAAGGGATCCGAAATCTCTGTTCTCAGATTCCACAGAAATAAGGCTAGCAAAGAGATCCACGAAACACACATGTAACTCTTTGAGATGAATTCACAGAACACTAAGCAGTTTCTCAGAAAGCTTCTTTCCAGATTCCATCTGAGGATATTTCCTTTTTCACCATAGCCCTCTATGGGATACCTAATATCACTTTGCCAATTCCACAAGAACTGTCTTAATGAAAGGCTTCTGGAGGGGAAAGGCGTAACTCTGTGAGAAGATTTCACAGAACACAAAGAAGTTTCTCAGAAAGCTTCTTTCTCTTTGTTATCGCAGGATATTTCCTTTGGACTATAGTCTTCAAAGGAATCCGAAATATCTGTTCTCAGATTCCACAGAAATAAGGCTAGCCAAGAGATCCACGAAATACACATGTAACTCTGTGAGATGAATTCACAGAACACTAAGCAGTTTCTCAGAAAGCTTCTTTCCAGATTTCATCTGAGGATATTTCCTTTTTCACCATAGTCCTCTATGGGCTTCCAAATATCACTTTGCCAATTCCACAAGAACTGTCTTAGCGAAAGGCTTCTTGAGGGGAAAGCTGTAACTCTGTGAGATGATTTCACAGAACACAAAGAAGTTTCTCAGAAAGCTTCTTTCTCTTTGTTATCGGAGGATATTTCCTTTGGCCCTATAGTCTTCAAAGGGATCAGAAATCTCTGTTCTCAGATTCCACAGAAATAAGGCTAGCAAAGAGATCCACGAAATACACTTGTAACTCTGTGAGATGAATTGACAGAACACTAAGCAGTTTCTCAGAAAGCTTCTTTCCAGATTTCATCTGAGGATATTTCCTTTTTCACCATAGCCCTCTATGGGCTTCAAATATCACTTTGCCCATTCCAGAAGAACTGTCTTAGCGAAAGGCTTCTTGAGGGGAAAGCTGTAACTCTGTGAGATGATTTCACAGAACACAAAGAAGTTTCTCAGAAAGCTTCTTTCTCTTTGTTATCGGAGGATATTTCCTTTGGACTATAGTCTTCAAAGGGATCCGAAATATCTGTTCTCAGATTCCACAGAAATAAGGCTAGCAAAGAGATCCACGAAATACACATGTAACTCTGTGAGATGAATTAACAGAACACTAAGCAGTTTCTCAGAAAGCTTCTTTCCAGATTTCATCTGAGGATATTTCCTTTTTCACCATAGCCCTCTATGGGCTTCCAAATATCACTTTGCCAATTCCACAAGAACTGTCTTAGCGAAAGGCTTCTTGAGGGCGAAGCTGTAACTCTGTGAGATGATTTCACAGAACACAAAGAAGTTTCTCAGAAAGCTTCTTTCTCTTTGTTATCGGAGGATATTTCCTATGGCCCTAAAGTCTTCAAAGGGATCCGAAATATCTGTTCTCAGATTCCACAGAAATAAGACTAGCAAAGATATCCACGAAATACACATGTAACTCTGTGAGATGAAATCACAGAACACTAAGCAGTTTCTCAGAAAGCTTCTTTCCAGATTTCATCTGAGGTTATTTCCTTTTTCACCATAGCCCTCTAAGGGCTTTCAAATATCACTTTGCCAATTCCACAAGAACTGTCTTAACGAAAGGCTTCTTGAGGGGAAAGCTGTAACTCTGTGAGATGATTTCACAGAACACAAAGAAGTTTATCAGAAAGCTTCTTGCTCTTTGTTATCGGAGGATATTTCCTTTGGCCCTATAGTCTTCAAAGGGATGCGAAATATCTGTTCTCAGATTCCACAGAAATAAGGCTAGCAAAGAGATCCACGAAATACACATGTAACTCTGTGAGATGAATTAACAGAACACTAAGCAGTTTCTCAGAAAGCTTCTTTCCAGATTTCATCTGAGGATATTTCCTTTTTCACCATAGCCCTCTATGGGCTTCCAAGTATCACTTTGCCAATTCCACAAGAACTGTCTTAGCGAAAGGCTTCTTGAGGGGAAAGCTGTAACTCTGTGAGATGATTTCACGGAACACAAAGAAGTTTCTCAGAAAGCTTCTTTCTCTTTGTTATCGCAGGATATTTCCTGTGGCCCTATACTCTTCAAAGGGATCCGAAATCTCTGTTCTCAGATTCCACAGAAATAAGGCTAGCAAAGAGATCCACGAAATACACATGTAACTCTGCGAGATGAATTCACAGAACACTAAGCAGTTTCTCAGAAAGCTTCTTTCCAGATTTCATCTGAGGATATTTCCTTTTTCACCAGAGCCCTCTATGGGCTTCCAAATATCACTTTGCCAATTCCACAAGAACTGTCTTAGCGAAAGGCTTCTTGAGGGGAAAGATGTAACTCTGTGAGAC
Organism: Macaca nemestrina; assembly: GCF_043159975.1. Classification (NCBI taxonomy): domain Eukaryota; kingdom Metazoa; phylum Chordata; class Mammalia; order Primates; family Cercopithecidae; genus Macaca; species Macaca nemestrina. Next base: position 56,508,445 of record NC_092140.1, read on the forward strand.
GATTTCACAAAACACAAAGAAGTTTCTCAGAAAGCTTCTTTCTCTTTGTTATCGGAGGATACTTCCTTTGGCCCTATAGTCTTCAAAGGGATCCGAAATATCTGTTCTCAGATTCCACAGAAATAAGGCTAGCAAAGAGATCCACGAAATACACATGTAACTCTGTGAGATGAATTAAGAGAACACTAAGCAGTTTCTCAGAAAGCTTCTTTCCAGATTTCATCTGAGGATATTTCCTTTTTCACCATAGCCCTCTATGGGCTTCCAAATATCACTTTGCCAATTCCACAAGAACTGTCTTAACGAAAGGCTTCTTGAGGGAAAAGCTGTAACTCTGTGAGATGATTTCACAGAACACAAAGAAATTTCTCAGAAAGCTTCTTTCTCTTTGTTATCGGAGGATATTTCCTTTGGCCCTATAGTCTTCAAAGGGATCCGAAATCTCTGTTCTCAGATTCCACAGAAATAAGGCTAGCAAAGAGATCCACGAAACACACATGTAACTCTTTGAGATGAATTCACAGACCACTAAGCAGTTTCTCAGAAAGCTTCTTTCCAGATTTCATCTGAGGATATTTCCTTTTTCACCATAGCCCTCTATGGGCTATCTAATATCACTTTGCCCATTCCACAAGAACTGTCTTCGCGAAAGGCTTCTTGAGGGGAAAGCTGTAACTCTGTGAGATGATTTCACAGAACACAAAGAAGTTTCTCAGAAAGCTTCTTTCTCTTTGTTATCGGAGGATATTTCCTTTGGCCCTATAGTCTTCAAAGGGATCCGAAATATCTGTTCTCAGATTCCACAGAAATAAGGCTAGCAAAGAGATCCACGAAATACACATGTAACTCTGTGAGATGAATTCACAGAACACTAAGCAGTTTCTCAGAAAGCTTCTTTCCAGATTTCATCTGAGCATATTTCCTTTTTCACCATAGCCCTCTATGGGCTTCCAATTATCACTTTGCCAATTCCACAAGAACTGTCTTAGCGAAAGGCTTCTTGAGGGAAAAGCTGTAACTCTGTGAGATGATTTCACAGAACACAAAGAAATTTCTCAGAAATTTTCTTTCTCTTTGTTATCGGAGGATATTTCCTGTGGCCCTATAGTCTTCAAAGGGATCCGAAATCTCTGTTCTCAGATTCCACAGAAATAAGGCTAGCAAAGAGATCCACGAAATACACATGTAACTCTTTGAGATGAATTCACAGAACACTAAGCAGTTTCTCAGAAAGCTTCTTTCCAGATTCCATCTGAGGATATTTCCTTTTTCACCATAGCCCTCTATGGGATACCTAATATCACTTTGCCAATTCCACAAGAACTGTCTTACTGAAAGGCTTCTGGAGGTGAAAGGCGTAACTCTGTGGGAAGATTTCACAGAACACAAAGAAGTTTCTCAGAAAGCTTCTTTCTCTTTGTTATCGGAGGATATTTCCTTTGTACTATAGTCTTCAAAGGGATCCGAAATATCTGTTCTCAGATTCCACAGAAATAAGGCTAGCAAAGAGATCCACGAAATACACATGTAACTCTGTGAGATGAATTAACAGAACACTAAGCAGTTTCTCAGAAAGCTTCTTTCCAGATTTCATCTGAGGATATTTCCTTTTTCACCATAGTCCTCTATGGGCTTCCAAATATCACTTTGCCAATTCCACAAGAACTGTCTTAGCGAAAGGCTTCTTGAGGGGAAAGCTGTAACTCTGTGAGATGATTTCACAGAACACAAAGAAGTTTCTCAGAAAGCTTCTTTCTCTTTGTTATCGGAGGATATTTCCTTTGGCCCTATAGTCTTCAAAGGGATCAGAAATCTCTGTTCTCAGATTCCACAGAAATAAGGCTAGCAAAGAGATCCACGAAATACACTTGTAACTCTGTGAGATGAATTAACAGAACACTAAGCAGTTTCTCAGAAAGCTTCTTTCCAGATTTCATCTGAGGATATTTCCTTTTTCACCATAGCCCTCTATGGGCTTCAAATATCACTTTGCCCATTCCACAAGAACTGTCTTAGCGAAAGGCTTCTTGAGGGGAAAGCTGTAACTCTGTGAGATGATTTCACAGAACACAAAGAAGTTTCTCAGAAAGCTTCTTTCTCTTTGTTATCGGAGGATATTTCCTTTGGACTATAGTCTTCAAAGGGATCCGAAATATCTGTTCTCAGATTCCACAGAAATAAGGCTAGCAAAGAGATCCACGAAATACACATGTAACTCTGTGAGATGAATTAACAGAACACTAAGCAGTTTCTCAGAAAGCTTCTTTCCAGATTTCATCTGAGGATATTTCCTTTTTCACCATAGCCCTCTATGGGCTTCCAAATATCACTTTGCCAATTCCACAAGAACTGTCTTAGCGAAAGGCTTCTTGAGGGCGAAGCTGTAACTCTGTGAGATGATTTCACAGAACACAAAGAAGTTTCTCAGAAAGCTTCTTTCTCTTTGTTATCGGAGGATATTTCCTATGGCCCTAAAGTCTTCAAAGGGATCCGAAATATCTGTTCTCAGATTCCACAGAAATAAGGCTAGGAAAGATATCCACGAAATACACATGTAACTCTGTGAGATGAATTCACAGAACACTAAGCAGTTTCTCAGAAAGCTTCTTTCCAGATTTCATCTGAGGTTATTTCCTTTTTCACCATAGCCCTCTAAGGGCTTCCAAATATCACTTTGCCAATTCCACATGAACTGTCTTAACGAAAGGCTTCTTGAAGGGAAAGCTGTAACTCTGTGAGATGATTTCACAGAACACAAAGAAGTTTCTCAGAAAGCTTCTTTCTCTTTGTTATCGGAGGATATTTCCTTTGGCCCTATAGTCTTCAAAGGGATGCGAAATATCTGTTCTCAGATTCCACAGAAATAAGGCTAGCAAAGAGATCCACGAAATACACATGTAACTCTGTGAGATGAATTAACAGAACACTAAGCAGTTTCTCAGAAAGCTTCTTTCCAGATTTCATCTGAGGATATTTCCTTTTTCACCATAGCCCTCTATGGGCTTCCAAGTATCACTTTGCCAATTCCACAAGAACTGTCTTAGCGAAAGGCTTCTTGAGGGGAAAGCTGTAACTCTGTGAGATGATTTCACAGAACATAAAGAAGTTTCTCAGAAAGCTTCTTTCTCTTTGTTATCGGAGGATATTTCCTGTGGCCCTATAGTCTTCAAAGGGATCCGAAATCTCTGTTCTCAGATTCCACAGAAATAAGGCTAGCAAAGAGATCCAGGAAATACACATGTAACTCTGCGAGATGAATTCACAGAACACTAAGCAGTTTCTCAGAAAGCTTCTTTCCAGATTTCATCTGAGGTTATTTCCTTTTTCACCATAGCCCTCTAAGGGCTTCCAAATATCACTTTGCCAATTCCACAAGAACTGTCTTAACGAAAGGCTTCTTGAGGGGAAAGCTGTAACTCTGTGAGATGATTTCACAGAACACAAAGAAGTTTCTCAGAAAGCTTCTTTCTCTTTGTTATCGGAGGCTATTTCCTTTGGCCCTATAGTCTTCAAAGGGATGCGAAATATCTGTTCTCGAATTCCACAGAAATAAGGCTAGCAAAGAGATCCACGAAATACACATGTAACTCTGTGAGATGAATTAACAGAACACTAAGCAGTTTCTCAGAAAGCTTCTTTCCAGATTTCATCTGAGCATATTTCCTTTTTCACCATAGCCCTCTATGGGCTTCCAAGTATCACTTTGCCAATTCCACAAGAACTGTCTTAGCGAAAGACTTCTTGAGGGGAAAGCTGTAACTCTGTGAGATGATTTCACGGAACACAAAGAAGTTTCTCAGAAAGCTTCTTTCTCTTTGTTATCGGAGGATATTTCCTGTGGCCCTATAGTCTTCAAAGGGATCCGAAATATCTGTTCTCAGATTCCACAGAAATAAGGCTAGCAAAGAGATCCCCGAAATACACATGTAACTCTGTGAGATGAATTAACAGAACACTAAGGGGTTTCTCAGAAAACTTCTTTCCAGATTTCATCTGAGGATATTTCCTTTTTCACCATAGCCCTCTATGGGCTTCCAAATATCACTTTGCCAATTCCACAAGAACTGTCTTAGCGAAAGGCTTCTTGAGGGGAAAGCTGTAACTCTGTGAGATGATTTCACAGAACACAAAGAAATTTCTCAGAAAGTTTCTTTGTCTTTGTTATCGGAGGATATTTCCTTTGGCCCCATAGTCTTCAAAGGGATCCGAAATCTCTGTTCTCAGATTCCACAGAAATAAGGCTAGCAAAGAGATCCACGAAACACACATGTAACTCTGCGAGATGAATGCACAGAACACTAAGCAGTTTCTCAGAAAGCTTCTTTCCAGATTTCATCTGAGGATATTTCCTTTTTCACCAGAGCCCTCTAGGGGCTTCCAAATATCACTTTGCCAATTCCACAAGAACTGTCTTAGCGAAAGGCTTCTTGAGGGGAAAGATGTAACTCTGTGAGATGATTTCACAAAACACAAAGAAGTTTCTCAGAAAGCTTCTTTCTCTTTGTTATCGGAGGATACTTCCTTTGGCCCTATTGTCTTGAAAGGGATCCGAAATCTCTGTTCTCAGATTCCACAGAAATAAGGCTAGCAAAGAGATCCACGAAATACACATGTAACTCTTTGAGATGAATTAAGAGAACACTAAGCAGTTTCTCAGAAAGCTTCTTTCCAGATTTCATCTGAGGATATTTCCTTTTTCACCATAGCCCTCTATGGGCTTCCAAATATCACTTTGCCGATTCCACAAGAACTGTCTTAGCGAAAGGCTTCTTGAGGGAAAAGCTGTAACTCTGTGAGGTGATTTCACAGAACACAAAGAAATTTCTCAGAAAGCTTCTTTCTCTTTGTTATCGGAGGATATTTCCTTTGGCCCTAAAGTCTTCAAAGGGATCCGAAATCTCTGTTCTCAGATTCCACAGAAATAAGGCTAGCAAAGAGATTCACGAAACACACATGAAACTCTTTGAGATGAATTCACAGAACAGTAAGCAGTTTCTCAGAAAGCTTCTTTCCAGATTTCATCTGAGGATATTTCCTTTTTCACCATAGCCCTCTATGGGCTACCTAATATCACTTTGCCAATTCCACAAGAACTGTCTTAATGAAAGGATTCTTGAGGGGAAAGCTGTAACTCTGTAAGAAGATTTCACAGAACACAAATAAGTTTCTCAGAAAGCTTCTTTCTCTTTGTTATCGGAGGCTATTTCCTTTGGTCCTATAGTCTGCTAAGGGATCCGAAATATCTGTTCTCAGATTCCTCAGAAATAAGGCTAGCAAAGAGATCCACGAAATACACATGTTACTCTGTGAGATGAATTAACAGAACACTAAGCAGTTTCTCAGAAAGCTTCCTTCCAGATTTCATCTGAGGATATTTCCTTTTTCACCATAGCCCTCTATGGGCTTCCAAATATCACTTTGCCAATTCCACAAGAACTGTCTTAGCGAAAGACTTCTTGAGGGGAAAACTGTAACTCTGTGATATGATTTCACAGAAGACAAAGAAGTTTCTCAGAAAGCTTCTTTCTCTTTGTTATCGGAGGATATTTCCTTTGGCCCTATAGTCTTCAAAGGGATCCGAAATATCTGTTCTCAGATTCCACAGAAATAAGGCTAGCAAAGAGATCCACGAAATACACATGTAACTCTGTGAGATGAATTCACAGAACACTAAGCAGTTTCTCAGAAAGCTTCCTTCCAGATTTCATCTGAGGATATTTCTTTTTTCACCATAGTCCTCTATGGGCTTCCAAATATCACTTTGCCAATTCCACAAGAACTGTCTTAGCGAAAGGCTTCTTGAGGGGAAAGCTGTAACTCTGTGAGATGATTTCACAGAACACAAAGAAGTTTCTCAGAAAGCTTCTTTCTCTTTGTTATCGGAGGATATTTCCTTTGGCCCTATAGTCTTCAAAAGAATCAGAAATCTCTGTTCTCAGATTCCACAGAAATAAGGCTAGCAAAGAGATCCACGAAATACACTTGTAACTCTGTGAGATGAATTAACAGAACACTAAGCAGTTTCTCAGAAAGCTTCTTTCCAGATTTCATCTGAGGATATTTCCTTTTTCACCATAGCCCTCTATGGGATTCAAACATCACTTTGCCCATTCCACAAGAACTGTCTTAGCGAAAGGCTTCTTGAGGGGAAAGCTGTAACTCTGTGAGATGATTTCACAGAACACAAAGAAGTTTCTCAGAAAGCTTCTTTCTCTTTGTTATCGGAGGATATTTCCTTTGGACTATAGTCTTCAAAGGGATCCGAAATATCTGTTCTCAGATTCCACAGAAATAAGGCTAGCAAAGAGATCCACGAAATACACATGTAACTCTGTGAGATGAATTCACAGAACACTAAGCAGTTTCTTAGAAAGCTTCTTTCCAGATTTCATCTGAGGATATTTCCTTTTTCACCATAGCCCTCTATGGGCTTCCAAATATCACTTTGCCAATTCCACAAGAACTGTCTTAGCGAAAGGCTTCTTGAGGGCGAAGCTGTAACTCTGTGAGATGATTTCACAGAACACAAAGAAGTTTCTCAGAAAGCTTCTTTCTCTTTGTTATCGGAGGATATTTCCTATGGCCCTAAAGTCTTCAAAGGGATCCGAAATATCTGTTCTCAGAATCCACAGAAATAAGGCTAGCAAAGATATCCACGAAATACACATGTAACTCTGTGAGATGAATTCACAGAACACTAAGCAGTTTCTCAGAAAGCTTCTTTCCAGATTTCATCTGAGGTTATTTCCTTTTTCACCATAGCCCTCTAAGGGCTTCCAAATATCACTTTGCCAATTCCACAAGAACTGTCTTAACGAAAGGCTTCTTGAGGGGAAAGCTGTAACTCTGTGAGATGATTTCACAGAACACAAAGAAGTTTCTCAGAAAGCTTCTTTCTCTTTGTTATCGGAGGATATTTCCTTTGGCCCTATAGTCTTCAAAGGGATGCGAAATATCTGTTCTCAGATTCCACAGAAATAAGGCTAGCAAAGAGATCCACGAAATACACATGTAACTCTGTGAGATGAATTCACAGAACACTAAGCAGTTTCTCAGAAAGCTTCTTTCCAGATTTCATCTGAGGATATTTCCTTTTTCACCATAGCCCTCTATGGGCTTCCAAGTATCACTTTGCCAATTCCACAAGAACTGTCATAGCGAAAGGCTTCTTGAGGGGAAAGCTGTAACTCTGTGAGATGATTTCACGGAACACAAAGAAGTTTCTCAGAAAGCTTCTTTCTTTTTGTTATCGGAGGATATTTCCTGTGGCCCTATAGTCTTCAAAGGGATCCGAAATCTCTGTTCTCAGATTCCACAGAAATAAGGCTAGCAAAGAGATCCACGAAATACACATGTAACTCTGCGAGATGAATTCACAGAACACTAAGCAGTTTCTCAGAAAGCTTCTTTCCAGATTTCATCTGAGAATATTTCCTTTTTCACCAGAGCCCTCTATGGGCTTCCAAATATCACTTTGCCAATTCCACAAGAACTGTCTTAATGAAAGGCTTCTTCAGGGGAAAGGTGTAACTCTGTGAGACGATTTCACAAAACACAAAGAAGTTTCTCAGAAAGCTTCTTTCTCTTTGTTATCGGAGGATACTTCCTTTGGCCCTATAGTCTTCAAAGGGATCCGAAATATCTGTTCTCAGATTCCACAGAAATAAGGCTAGCAAAGAGATCCACGAAATACACATGTAACTCTGTGAGATGAATTAAGAGAACACTAAGCAGCTTCTCAGAAAGCTTCTTTCCAGATTTCATCTGAGGATATTTCCTTTTTCACCATAGCCCTCTATGGGCTTCCAAATATCACTTTGCCAATTCCACAAGAACTGTCTTAACGAAAGTCTTCTTGAGGGAAAAGCTGTAACTCTGTGAGATGATTTCACAGAACACAAAGAAATTTCTCAGAAAGCTTCTTTCTCTTTGTTATCGGAGGATATTTCCTGTGGCCCTATAGTCTTCAAAGGGATCCGAAATCTCTGTTCTCAGATTCCACAGAAATAAGGCTAGCAAAGAGATCCACGAAACACACATGTAACTCTTTGAGATGAATTCACAGAACACTAAGCAGTTTCTCAGAAAGCTTCTTTCCAGATTTCATCTGAGGATATTTCCTTTTTCACCATAGCCCTCTATGGGCTACCTAATATCACTTTGCCCATTCCACAAGAACTGTCTTCGCGAAAGGCTTCTTTAGGGGAAAGCTGTAACTCTGTGAGATGATTTCACAGAACACAAAGAAGTTTCTCAGAAAGCTTCTTTCTCTTTGTTATCGGAGGATATTTCCTTTGGCCCTATAGTCTTCAAAGGGATCCGAAATATCTGTTCTCAGATTCCACAGAAATAAGGCTAGCAAAGAGATCCACGAAATACACATGTAACTCTGTGAGTTGAATTCACAGAACACTAAGCAGTTTCTCAGAAAGCTTCTTTCCAGATTTCATCTGAGCATATTTCCTTTTTCACCATAGCCCTCTATGGGCTTCCAATTATCACTTTGCCAATTCCACAAGAACTGTCTTAGCGAAAGGCTTCTTGAGGGGAAAGCTGTAACTCTGTGAGATGATTTCACAGAACACAAAGAAATTTCTCAGAAAGTTTCTTTCTCTTTGTTATCGGAGGATATTTCCTGTGCCCCTATAGTCTTCAAAGGGATCCGAAATCTCTGTTCTCAGATTCCACAGAAATAAGGCTAGCAAAGAGATCCACGAAACACACATGTAACTCTTTGAGATGAATTCACAGAACACTAAGCAGTTTCTCAGAAAGCTTCTTTCCATATTCCATCTGAGGATATTTCCTTTTTCACCATAGCCCTCTATGGGATACCTAATATCACTTTGCCAATTCCACAAGAACTGTCTTAATGAAAGGCTTCTGTAGGGGAAAGGCGTAACTCTGTGAGAAGATTTCACAGAACACAAAGAAGTTTCTCAGAAAGCTTCTTTCTCTTTGTTATCGGAGGATATTTCCTTTGGACTATAGTCTTCAAAGGGATGCGAAATATCTGTTCTCAGATTCCACAGAAATAAGGCTAGCAAAGAGATCCACGAAATACACTTGTAACTCTGTGAGATGAATTAACAGAACACTAAGCAGTTTCTCAGAAAGCTTCTTTCCAGATTTCATCTGAGGATATTTCCTTTTTCACCATAGCCCTCTATGGGCTTCAAATATCACTTTGCCCATTCCACAAGAACTGTCTTAGCGAAAGGCTTCTTGAGGGGGAAGCTGTAACTCTGTGAGATGATTTCACAGAACACAAAGAAGTTTCTCAGAAAGCTTCTTTCTCTTTGTTATCAGAGGATATTTCCTTTGGACCATAGTCTTCAAAGGGATCCGAAATATCTGTTCTCAGATTCCACAGAAATAAGGCTAGCAAAGAGATCCACGAAATACACATGTAACTCTGTGAGATGAATTAACAGAACACTAAGCAGTTTCTCAGAAAGCTTCTTTCCAGATTTCATCTGAGGATATTTCCTTTTTCACCATAGCCCTCTATGAGCTTCCAAATATCACTTTGCCAATTCCACAAGAACTGTCTTAGCGAAAGGCTTCTTGAGGGCGAAGCTGTAACTCTGTGAGATGATTTCACAGAACACAAAGAAGTTTCTCAGAAAGCTTCTTTCTCTTTGTTATCGGAGGATATTTCCTATGGCCCTAAAGTCTTCAAAGGGATCCGAAATATCTGTTCTCAGATTCCACAGAAATAAGGCTAGCAAAGATATCCACGAAATACACATGTAACTCTGTGAGATGAATTCACAGAACACTAAGCAGTTTCTCAGAAAGCTTCTTTCCAGATTTCATCTGAGGTTATTTCCTTTTTCACCATAGCCCTCTAAGGGCTTCCAAATATCACTTTGCCAATTCCACAAGAACTGTCTTAACGAAAGGCTTCTTGAGGGGAAAGCTGTAACTCTGTGAGATGATTTCACAGAACACAAAGAAGTTTATCAGAAAGCTTCTTTCTCTTTGTTATCGGAGGATATTTCCTTTGGCCCTATAGTCTTCAAAGGGATGCGAAATATCTGTTCTCAGATTCCACAGAAATAAGGCTAGCAAAGAGATCCACGAAATACACATGTAACTCTGTGAGATGAATTCACAGAACACTAAGCAGTTTCTCAGAAAGCTTCTTTCCAGATTTCATCTGAGGATATTTCCTTTTTCACCATAGCCCTCTATGGGCTTCCAAGTATCACTTTGCCAATTCCACAAGAACTGTCTTAGCGAAAGGCTTCTTGAGGGGAAAGCTGTAACTCTGTGAGATGATTTCACGGAACACAAAGAAGTTTCTCAGAAAGCTTCTTTCTCTTTGTTATCGGAGGATATTTCCTGTGGCCCTATAGTCTTCAAAGGGATCCGAAATCTCTGTTCTCAGATTCCACAGAAATAAGGCTAGCAAAGAGATCCACGAAATACACATGTAACTCTGAGAGATGAATTCACAGAACACTAAGCAGTTTCTCAGAAAGCTTCTTTCCAGATTTCATCTGAGAATATTTCCTTTTTCACCAGAGCCCTCTATGGGCTTCCAAATATCACTTTGCCAATTCCACAAGAACTGTCTTAATGAAAGGCTTCTTCAGGGGAAAGGTGTAACTCTGTGAGACGATTTCACAAAACACAAAGAAGTTTCTCAGAAAGCTTCTTTCTCTTTGTTATCGGAAGATACTTCCTTTGGCCCTATAGTCTTCAAAGGGATCCGAAATATCTGTTCTCAGATTCCACAGAAATAAGGCTAGCAAAGAGATCCACGAAATACACATGTAACTCTGTGAGATGAATTAAGAGAACACTAAGCAGTTTCTCAGAAAGCTTCTTTCCAGATTTCATCTGAGGATATTTCCTTTTTCACCATAGCCCTCTATGGGCTTCCAAATATCACTTTGCCAATTCCACAAGAACTGTCTTAACGAAAGTCTTCTTGAGGGAAAATCTGTAACTCTGTGAGATGATTTCACAGAACACAAAGAAATTTCTCAGAAAGCTTCTTTCTCTTTGTTATCGGAGGATATTTCCTTTGGCCCTATAGTCTTCAAAGGGATCCGAAATCTCTGTTCTCAGATTCCACAGAAATAAGGCTAGCAAAGAGATCCACGAAACACACATGTAACTCTTTGAGATGAATTCACAGAACACTAAGCAGTTTCTCAGAAAGCTTCTTTCCAGATTTCATCTGAGGATATTTCCTTTTTCACCATAGCCCTCTATGGGCTACCTAATATCACTTTGCCCATTCCACAAGAACTGTCTTCGCGAAAGGCTTCTTTAGGGGAAAGCTGTAACTCTGTGAGATGATTTCACAAGAACACAAAGAAGTTTCTCAGAAAGCTTCTTTCTCTTTGTTATCGGAGGATATTTCCTTTGGCCCTATAGTCTTCAAAGGGATCCGAAATATCTGTTCTCAGATTTCACAGAAATAAGGCTAGCAAAGAGATCCACGAAATACACATGTAACTCTGTGAGTTGAATTCACAGAACACTAAGCAGTTTCTCAGAAAGCTTCTTTCGAGATTTCATCTGAGCATATTTCCTTTTTCACCATAGCCCTCTATGGGCTTCCAATTATCACTTTGCCAATTCCACAAGAACTGTCTTAGCGAAAGGCTTCTTGAGGGGAAAGCTGTAACTCTGTGAGATGATTTCACAGAACACAAAGAAATTTCTCAGAAAGTTTCTTTCTCTTTGTTATCGGAGGATATTTCCTGTGGCCCTATAGTCTTCAAAGGGATCCGAAATCTCTGTTCTCAGATTCCACAAAAATAAGGCTAGCAAAGAGATCCACGAAACACACATGTAACTCTTTGAGATGAATTCACAGAACACTAAGCAGTTTCTCAGAAAGCTTCTTTCCATATTCCATCTGAGGATATTTCCTTTTTCACCATAGCCCTCTATGGGATACCTAATATCACTTTGCCAATTCCACAAGAACTGTCTTAATGAAAGGCTTCTGGAGGGGAAAGGCGTAACTCTGTGAGAAGATTTCACAGAACACAAAGAAGTTTCTCAGAAAGCTTCTTTCTCTTTGTTATCGGAGGATATTTCCTTTGGACTATAGTCTTCAAAGGAATCCGAAATATCTGTTCTCAGATTCCACAGAAATAAGGCTAGCCAAGAGATCCACGAAATACACATGTAACTCTGTGAGATGAATTCACAGAACACTAAGCAGTTTCTCAGAAAGCTTCTTTCCAGATTTCATCTGAGGATATTTCCTTTTTCACCATAGTCCTCTATGGGCTTCCAAATATCACTTTGCCAATTCCACAAGAACTGTCTTAGCGAAAGGCTTCTTGAGGGGAAAGCTGTAACTCTGTGAGATGATTTCACAGAACACAAAGAAGTTTCTCAGAAAGCTTCTTTCTCTTTGTTATCGGAGGATATTTTCTTTGGCCCTATAGTCTTCAAAGGGATCAGAAATCTCTGTTCTCAGATTCCACAGAAATAAGGCTAGCAAAGAGATCCACGAAATACACTTGTAACTCTGTGAGATGAATTAACAGAACACTAAGCAGTTTCTCAGAAAGCTTCTTTCCAGATTTCATCTGAGGATATTTCCTTTTTCACCATAGCCCTCTATGGGCTTCAAATATCACTTTGCCCATTCCACAAGAACTGTCTTAGCGAAAGGCTTCTTGAGGGGAAAGCTGTAACTCTGTGAGATGATTTCACAGAACACAAAGAAGTTTCTCAGAAAGCTTCTTTCTCTTTGTTATCAGAGGATATTTCCTTTGAACTATAGTCTTCAAAGGGATCCGAAATATCTGTTCTCAGATTCCACAGAAATAAGGCTAGCAAAGAGATCCACGAAATACACATGTAACTCTGTGAGATGAATTAACAGAACACTAAGCAGTTTCTCAGAAAGCTTCTTTCCAGATTTCATCTGAGGATATATCCTTTTTCACCATAGCCCTCTATGAGCTTCCAAATATCACTTTTCCAATTCCACAAGAACTGTCTTAGCGAAAGGCTTCTTGAGGGCGAAGCTGTAACTCTGTGAGATGATTTCACAGAACACAAAGAAGTTTCTCAGAAAGCTTCTTTCTCTTTGTTATCGGAGGATATTTCCTATGGCCCTAAAGTCTTCAAAGGGATCCGAAATATCTGTTCTCAGATTCCACAGAAATAAGGCTAGCAAAGATATCCACGAAATACACATGTAACTCTTTGAGATGAATTCACAGAACACTAAGCAGTTTCTCAGAAAGCTTCTTTCCATATTCCATCTGAGGATATTTCCTTTTTCACCATAGCCCTCTATGGGATACCTAATATCACTTTGCCAATTCCACAAGAACTGTCTTAATGAAAGGCTTCTGTAGGGGAAAGGCGTAACTCTGTGAGAAGATTTCACAGAACACAAAGAAGTTTCTCAGAAAGCTTCTTTCTCTTTGTTATCGGAGGATATTTCCTTTGGACTATAGTCTTCAAAGGGATGCGAAATATCTGTTCTCAGATTCCACAGAAATAAGGCTAGCAAAGAGATCCACGAAATACACTTGTAACTCTGTGAGATGAATTAACAGAACACTAAGCAGTTTCTCAGAAAGCTTCTTTCCAGATTTCATCTGAGGATATTTCCTTTTTCACCATAGCCCTCTATGGGCTTCAAATATCACTTTGCCCATTCCACAAGAACTGTCTTAGCGAAAGGCTTCTTGAGGGGGAAGCTGTAACTCTGTGAGATGATTTCACAGAACACAAAGAAGTTTCTCAGAAAGCTTCTTTCTCTTTGTTATCAGAGGATATTTCCTTTGGACCATAGTCTTCAAAGGGATCCGAAATATCTGTTCTCAGATTCCACAGAAATAAGGCTAGCAAAGAGATCCACGAAATACACATGTAACTCTGTGAGATGAATTAACAGAACACTAAGCAGTTTCTCAGAAAGCTTCTTTCCAGATTTCATCTGAGGATATTTCCTTTTTCACCATAGCCCTCTATGAGCTTCCAAATATCACTTTGCCAATTCCACAAGAACTGTCTTAGCGAAAGGCTTCTTGAGGGCGAAGCTGTAACTCTGTGAGATGATTTCACAGAACACAAAGAAGTTTCTCAGAAAGCTTCTTTCTCTTTGTTATCGGAGGATATTTCCTATGGCCCTAAAGTCTTCAAAGGGATCCGAAATATCTGTTCTCAGATTCCACAGAAATAAGGCTAGCAAAGATATCCACGAAATACACATGTAACTCTGTGAGATGAATTCACAGAACACTAAGCAGTTTCTCAGAAAGCTTCTTTCCAGATTTCATCTGAGGTTATTTCCTTTTTCACCATAGCCCTCTAAGGGCTTCCAAATATCACTTTGCCAATTCCACAAGAACTGTCTTAACGAAAGGCTTCTTGAGGGGAAAGCTGTAACTCTGTGAGATGATTTCACAGAACACAAAGAAGTTTATCAGAAAGCTTCTTTCTCTTTGTTATCGGAGGATATTTCCTTTGGCCCTATAGTCTTCAAAGGGATGCGAAATATCTGTTCTCAGATTCCACAGAAATAAGGCTAGCAAAGAGATCCACGAAATACACATGTAACTCTGTGAGATGAATTCACAGAACACTAAGCAGTTTCTCAGAAAGCTTCTTTCCAGATTTCATCTGAGGATATTTCCTTTTTCACCATAGCCCTCTATGGGCTTCCAAGTATCACTTTGCCAATTCCACAAGAACTGTCTTAGCGAAAGGCTTCTTGAGGGGAAAGCTGTAACTCTGTGAGATGATTTCACGGAACACAAAGAAGTTTCTCAGAAAGCTTCTTTCTCTTTGTTATCGGAGGATATTTCCTGTGGCCCTATAGTCTTCAAAGGGATCCGAAATCTCTGTTCTCAGATTCCACAGAAATAAGGCTAGCAAAGAGATCCACGAAATACACATGTAACTCTGAGAGATGAATTCACAGAACACTAAGCAGTTTCTCAGAAAGCTTCTTTCCAGATTTCATCTGAGAATATTTCCTTTTTCACCAGAGCCCTCTATGGGCTTCCAAATATCACTTTGCCAATTCCACAAGAACTGTCTTAATGAAAGGCTTCTTCAGGGGAAAGGTGTAACTCTGTGAGACGATTTCACAAAATACAAAGAAGTTTCTCAGAAAGCTTCTTTCTCTTTGTTATCGGAAGATACTTCCTTTGGCCCTATAGTCTTCAAAGGGATCCGAAATATCTGTTCTCAGATTCCACAGAAATAAGGCTAGCAAAGAGATCCACGAAATACACATGTAACTCTGTGAGATGAATTAAGAGAACACTAAGCAGTTTCTCAGAAAGCTTCTTTCCAGATTTCATCTGAGGATATTTCCTTTTTCACCATAGCCCTCTATGGGCTTCCAAATATCACTTTGCCAATTCCACAAGAACTGTCTTAACGAAAGTCTTCTTGAGGGAAAATCTGTAACTCTGTGAGATGATTTCACAGAACACAAAGAAATTTCTCAGAAAGCTTCTTTCTCTTTGTTATCGGAGGATATTTCCTTTGGCCCTATAGTCTTCAAAGGGATCCGAAATCTCTGTTCTCAGATTCCACAGAAATAAGGCTAGCAAAGAGATCCACGAAACACACATGTAACTCTTTGAGATGAATTCACAGAACACTAAGCAGTTTCTCAGAAAGCTTCTTTCCAGATTTCATCTGAGGATATTTCCTTTTTCACCATAGCCCTCTATGGGCTACCTAATATCACTTTGCCCATTCCACAAGAACTGTCTTCGCGAAAGGCTTCTTTAGGGGAAAGCTGTAACTCTGTGAGATGATTTCACAAGAACACAAAGAAGTTTCTCAGAAAGCTTCTTTCTCTTTGTTATCGGAGGATATTTCCTTTGGCCCTATAGTCTTCAAAGGGATCCGAAATATCTGTTCTCAGATTTCACAGAAATAAGGCTAGCAAAGAGATCCACGAAATACACATGTAACTCTGTGAGTTGAATTCACAGAACACTAAGCAGTTTCTCAGAAAGCTTCTTTCGAGATTTCATCTGAGCATATTTCCTTTTTCACCATAGCCCTCTATGGGCTTCCAATTATCACTTTGCCAATTCCACAAGAACTGTCTTAGCGAAAGGCTTCTTGAGGGGAAAGCTGTAACTCTGTGAGATGATTTCACAGAACACAAAGAAATTTCTCAGAAAGTTTCTTTCTCTTTGTTATCGGAGGATATTTCCTGTGGCCCTATAGTCTTCAAAGGGATCCGAAATCTCTGTTCTCAGATTCCACAAAAATAAGGCTAGCAAAGAGATCCACGAAACACACATGTAACTCTTTGAGATGAATTCACAGAACACTAAGCAGTTTCTCAGAAAGCTTCTTTCCATATTCCATCTGAGGATATTTCCTTTTTCACCATAGCCCTCTATGGGATACCTAATATCACTTTGCCAATTCCACAAGAACTGTCTTAATGAAAGGCTTCTGGAGGGGAAAGGCGTAACTCTGTGAGAAGATTTCACAGAACACAAAGAAGTTTCTCAGAAAGCTTCTTTCTCTTTGTTATCGGAGGATATTTCCTTTGGACTATAGTCTTCAAAGGAATCCGAAATATCTGTTCTCAGATTCCACAGAAATAAGGCTAGCCAAGAGATCCACGAAATACACATGTAACTCTGTGAGATGAATTCACAGAACACTAAGCAGTTTCTCAGAAAGCTTCTTTCCAGATTTCATCTGAGGATATTTCCTTTTTCACCATAGTCCTCTATGGGCTTCCAAATATCACTTTGCCAATTCCACAAGAACTGTCTTAGCGAAAGGCTTCTTGAGGGGAAAGCTGTAACTCTGTGAGATGATTTCACAGAACACAAAGAAGTTTCTCAGAAAGCTTCTTTCTCTTTGTTATCGGAGGATATTTTCTTTGGCCCTATAGTCTTCAAAGGGATCAGAAATCTCTGTTCTCAGATTCCACAGAAATAAGGCTAGCAAAGAGATCCACGAAATACACTTGTAACTCTGTGAGATGAATTAACAGAACACTAAGCAGTTTCTCAGAAAGCTTCTTTCCAGATTTCATCTGAGGATATTTCCTTTTTCACCATAGCCCTCTATGGGCTTCAAATATCACTTTGCCCATTCCACAAGAACTGTCTTAGCGAAAGGCTTCTTGAGGGGAAAGCTGTAACTCTGTGAGATGATTTCACAGAACACAAAGAAGTTTCTCAGAAAGCTTCTTTCTCTTTGTTATCAGAGGATATTTCCTTTGAACTATAGTCTTCAAAGGGATCCGAAATATCTGTTCTCAGATTCCACAGAAATAAGGCTAGCAAAGAGATCCACGAAATACACATGTAACTCTGTGAGATGAATTAACAGAACACTAAGCAGTTTCTCAGAAAGCTTCTTTCCAGATTTCATCTGAGGATATATCCTTTTTCACCATAGCCCTCTATGAGCTTCCAAATATCACTTTTCCAATTCCACAAGAACTGTCTTAGCGAAAGGCTTCTTGAGGGCGAAGCTGTAACTCTGTGAGATGATTTCACAGAACACAAAGAAGTTTCTCAGAAAGCTTCTTTCTCTTTGTTATCGGAGGATATTTCCTATGGCCCTAAAGTCTTCAAAGGGATCCGAAATATCTGTTCTCAGATTCCACAGAAATAAGGCTAGCAAAGATATCCACGAAATACACATGTAACTCTGTGAGATGAATTCACAGAACACTAAGCAGTTTCTCAGAAAGCTTCTTTCCAGATTTCATCTGAGGTTATTTCCTTTTTCACCATAGCCCTCTAAGGGCTTCCAAATATCACTTTGCCAATTCCACAAGAACTGTCTTAACGAAAGGCTTCTTGAGGGGAAAGCTGTAACTCTGTGAGATGATTTCACAGAACACAAAGAAGTTTATCAGAAAGCTTCTTTCTCTTTGTTATCGGAGGATATTTCCTTTGGCCCTATAGTCTTCAAAGGGATGCGAAATATCTGTTCTCAGATTCCACAGAAATAAGGCTAGCAAACAGATCCACGAAATACACATGTAACTCTGTGAGATGAATTAACAGAACACTAAGCAGTTTCTCAGAAAGCTTCTTTCCAGATTTCATCTGAGGATATTTCCTTTTTCACCATAGCCCTCTATGGGCTTCCAAGTATCACTTTGCCAATTCCACAAGAACTGTCTTAGCGAAAGGCTTCTTGAGGGGAAAGCTGTAACTCTGTGAGATGATTTCACGGAACACAAAGAAGTTTCTCAGAAAGCTTCTTTCTCTTTGTTATCGGAGGATATTTCCTGTGGCCCTATAGTCTAAAAAGGGATCCGAAATCTCTGTTCTCAGATTCCACCTAAATAAGGCTACCAAAGAGATCCACGAAATACACATGTAACTCTGCGAGATGAATTCACAGAACACTAAGCAGTTTCTCAGAAAGCTTCTTTCCAGATTTCATCTGAGGATATTTCCTTTTTCACCAGAGCCCTCTATGGGCTTCCAAATATCACTTTGCCAATTCCACAAGAACTGTCTTAGCGAAAGGCTTCTTGAGGGGAAAGATGTAACTCTGTGAGACGATTTCACAAAACACAAAGAAGTTTCTCAGAAAGCTTCTTTCTCTTTGTTATCGGAGGATACTTCCTTTGGCCCTATAGTCTGCTAAGGGATCCGAAATATCTGTTCTCAGATTCCACAGAAATAAGGCTAGCAAAGAGATCCGAGAAATACACATGTTACTCTGTGAGATGAATAAACAGAACACTAAGCAGTTTCTCAGAAAGCTTTCTTCCAGATTTCATCTGAGGATATTTCCTTTTTCACCATAGCCCTCTATGGGCTTCCAAATATCACTTTGCCAATTCTACAAGAACTGTCTTAGCGAAAGACTTCTTGAGGGGAAAACTGTAACTCTGTGATATGATTTCACAGAACACAAAGAAGTTTCTCAGAAAGCTTCTTTCTCTTTGTTATCGGAGGATATTTCCTTCTGCCCTATAGTCTTCAAAGGGATCCGAAATATCTGTTCTCAGATTCCACAGAAATAAGGCTAGCAAAGAGATCCACGAAATACACATGTAACTCTGTGAGATGAATTCACAGAACACTAAGCAGTTTCTCAGAAAGCTTCTTTCCAGATTTCATCTGAGCATATTTCCTTTTTCACCATAGCCCTCTATGGGCTTCCAATTATCACTTTGCCAATTCCACAAGAACTGTCTTAGTGAAAGGCTGCTTGAGGGGAAAGCTGTAACTCTGTGAGATGATTTCACAGAACACAAAGAAGTTTCTCAGAAAGCTTCTTTCTCTTTGTTATCGGAGGATATTTCCTGTGGCGCTATAGTCTTCAAAGGGATCCGAAATCTCTGTTCTCAGATTCCACAGAAATAAGGCTAGCAAAGAGATCCACGAAATACACATGTAACTCTGTGAGATGAATTAACAGAACACTAAGCAGTTTCTCAGAAAGCTTCTTTCCAGATTTCATCTGAGGATATTTCCTTTTTCACCATAGCCCTCTATGGGCTTCCAAATATCACTTTGCCAATTCCACAAGAACTGTCTTAGCGAAAGGCTTCTTGAGGGGAAAGCTGTAACTCTGTGTGATGATTTCACAGAACACAAAGAAGTTTCTCAGAAAGCTTCTTTCTGTTTGTTATCGGAGGATATTTCCTTTGGCCCTATAGTCTTCAAAGGGATCCGAAATCTCTGTTCTCAGATTCCACAGAAATAAGGCTAGCAAAGAGATCCACGAAATACACTTGTTACTCTGTGAGATGAATTAACAGAACACTAAGCAGTTTCTCAGAAAGCTTCTTTCCAGTTTTCATCTGAGGATATTTCCTTTTTCACCATAGCCCTCTATGGGCTTCCAAATATCACTTTGCCCATTCCACAAGAACTGTCTTCGCGAAAGGCTTCTTGAGGGGAAAGCTGTAACTCTGTGAGATGATTTCACAGAACACAAAGAAGTTTCTCAGAAAGCTTCTTACTCTTTGTAATCGGAGGATATTTCCTTTGGCCCTATAGTCTTCAAAGGGATCTGAAATTTCTGTTCTCAGATTCCACAGAAATAAGGCTAGCAAAGAGATCCACGAAATACACATGTAACCCTGTGAGATGAATTCACAGAACACTAAGCAGTTTCTCAGAAAGCTTCTTTCCAGATTTCATCTGAGCATATTTCCTTTTTCACCATAGCCCTCTATGGGCTTCAAATTATCACTTTGCCAATTCCACAAGAACTGTCTTAGCGAAAGGCTTCTTGAGGGGAAAGCTGTAACTCTGTGAGATGATTTCACAGAACACAAAGAAATTTCTCAGAAAGCTTCTTTCTCTTTGTTATCGGAGGATACTTCCTTTGGCCCTATAGTCTTCAAAGGGATCCGAAATATCTGTTCTCAGATTCCACAGAAATAAGGCTAGCAAAGAGATCCACGAAATACACATGTAACTCTGTGAGATGAATTAAGAGAACACTAAGCAGTTTCTCAGAAAGCTTCTTTCCAGATTTCATCTGAGGATATTTCCTTTTTCACCATAGCCCTCTATGGGCTTCCAAATATCACTTTGCCAATTCCACAAGAACTGTCTTAACGAAAGGCTTCTTGAGGGAAAAGCTGTAACTCTGTGAGATGATTTCACAGAACACAAAAAATTTCTCAGAAACCTTCTTTCTCTTTGTTATCGGAGGATACTTCCTTTGGCCCTATAGTCTTCAAAGGGATCCGAAATATCTGTTCTCAGATTCCACAGAAATAAGGCTAGCAAAGAGATCCACGAAACACACATGTAACTCTTTGAGATGAATTCACTGAACACTAAGCAGTTTCTCAGAAAACTTCTTTCCAGATTTCATCTGAGGATATTTCCTTTTTCACCATAGCCCTCTATGGGCTACCTAATATCACTTTGCCAATTCCACAAGAACTGTCTTAATGAAAGGCTTCTTGAGGGGAAAGCTGTAACTCTGTAAGAAGATTTCACAGAAAACAAAGAAGTTTCTCAGAAAGCTTCTTTCTCTTTGTTATCGGAGGTTATTTCCTTTGGTCCTATAGTCTGCTAAGGGATCCGAAATATCTGTTCTCAGATTCCACAGAAATAAGGCTAGCAAAGAGATCCGAGAAATACACATGTTACTCTGTGAGATGAATTAACAGAACACTAAGCAGTTTCTCAGAAAGCTTCCTTCCAGATTTCATCTGAGGATATTTCCTTTTTCACCATAGCTCTCTATGGGCTTCCAAATATCACTTTGCCAATTCCACAAGAACTGTCTTAGCGAAAGACTTCTTGAGGGGAAAACTGTAACTCTGTGATATGATTTCACAGTAGACAAAGAAGGTTCTCAGAAAGCTTCTTTCTCTTTGTTATCGGAGGATATTTCCTGTGGCCCTATAGTCTGCTAAGGGATCTGAAATATCTGTTCTCAGATTCCACAGAAATAAGGCTAGCAAAGAGATCCACGAAATACACATGTAACTCTGTGAGATGAATTCACAGAACACTAAGCAGTTTCTCAGAAATCTTCCTTCCAGATTTCATCTGAGGATATTTCCTTTTTCACCATAGTCCTCTATGGGCTTCCAAATATCACTTTGCCAATTCTACAAGAACTGTCTTAACGAAAGGCTTCTTGAGGGGGAAGCTGTAACTCTGTGAGATGATTTCACAGAACACAAAGAAGTTTCTCAGAAAGCTTCTTTCTCTTTGTTATCGGAGGATATTACCTGTGGCCCTATAGTCTTCAAAGGGATCCGAAATCTCTGTTCTCAGATTCCACAGAAATAAGGCTAGCAAAGAGATCCACGAAATACACATGTAACTCTGTGAGATGAATTAACAGAACACTAAGCAGTTTCTCAGAAAGCTTCTTTCCAGATTTCATCTGAGGATATTTCCTTTTTCACCATAGACCTCTATGGGCTTCCAAATATCACTTTGCCAATTCCACAGGAACTGTCTTAGCGAAAGGCTTCTTGAGGGGAAAGCTGTAACTCTGTGAGATGATTTCACAGAACACAAAGAAGTTTCTCAGAAAGCTTCTTTCTCTTTGTTATCGGAGGATATTTCCTTTGGCCCTATAGTCTTCAAAGGGATCCGAAATCTCTGTTCTCAGATTCCACAGAAATAAGGCTAGCAAAGAGATCCACGAAATACACTTGTAACTCTGTGAGATGAATTAACAGAACACTAAGCAGTTTCTCAGAAAGCTTCTTTCCAGTTTTCATCTGAGGATATTTCCTTTTTCACCATAGCCCTCTATGGGCTTCCAAATATCACTTTGCCCATTCCACAAGAACTGTCTTCGCGAAAGGCTTCTTGAGGGGAAAGCTGTAACTCTGTGAGATGATTTCACAGAACACAAAGAAGTTTCTCAGAAAGCTTCTTTCTCTTTGTAATCGGAGGATATTTCCTTTGGCCCTATAGTCTTCAAAGGGATCCGAAATTTCTGTTCTCAGATTCCACAGAAATAAGGCTAGCAAAGAAATCCACGAAATACACATGTAACTCTGTGAGATGAATTGACAGAACACTAAGCAGTTTCTCAGAAAGCTTCTTTCCAGATTTCTTCTGAGCATATTTCCTTTTTCACCATAGCCCTCTATGGGCTTCCAATTATCACTTTGCCAATTCCACAAGAACTGTCTTAGCGAAAGGCTTCTTGAGGGGAAAGCTGTAACTCTGTGAGATGATTTCACAGAACACAAAGAAATTTCTCAGAAAGTTTCTTTCTCTTTGTTATCGGAGGATATTTCCTGTGGCCCTATAGTCTTCAAAGGGATCCGATATCTCTGTTCTCAGATTCCACAGAAATAAGGCTAGCAAAGAGATCCACGAAACATACATGTAACTCTTTGAGATGAATTCACAGAACACTAAGCAGTTTCTCAGAAAGCTTCTTTCCAGATTCCATCTGAGGATATTTCCTTTTTCACCATAGCCCTCTATGGGATACCTAATATCACTTTGCCAATTCCACGAAAACTGTCTTAATGAAAGGCTTCTGGAGGGGAAATCTGTAACTCTGTGAGAAGATTTCACAGAACACAAAGAAGTTTCTCAGAAAGCTTCTTTCTCTTTGTTATCGGAGGATATTTCCTTTGGACTATAGTCTTCAAAGGGATCCGAAATGTCTGTTCTCAGATTCCACAGAAATAAGGGTAGCAAAGAGATCCACGAAATACACATGTAACTCTGTGAGATGAATTAACAGAACACTAAGCAGTTTCTCAGAAAGCTTCTTTCCAGATTTCAATTGAGGATATTTCCTTTTTCACCATAGCCCTCTATGGGCTTCCAAATATCATTTTGCCAATTCCACAAGAACTGTCTTAGCGAAAGGCTTCTTGAGGGGGAAGCTGTAACTCTGTGAGATGATTTCACAGAACACAAAGAAGTTTCTCAGAAAGCTTCTTTCTCTTTGTTATCGGAGGATATTTCCTATGGCCCTAAAGTCTTCAAAGGGATCCGAAATATCTGTTCTCAGATTCCACAGAAATAAGGCTAGCAAAGATATACACGAAATACACATGTAACTCTGTGAGATGAATTCACAGAACACTAAGCAGTTTCTCAGAAAGCTTCTTTCCAGATTTCATCTGAGGTTATTTCCTTTTTCACCACAGCCCTCTAAGGGCTTCCAAATATCACTTTGCCAATTCCACAAGAACTGTCTTAACGAAAGGCTTCTTGAGGGGAAAGCTGTAACTCTGTGAGATGATTTCACAGAACACAAAGAAGTTTCTCAGAAAGCTTCTTTCTCTTTGTTATCGGAGGATATTTCCTTTGGCCCTATAGTCTTCAAAGGGAAGCGAAATATCTGTTCTCAGATTCCACAGAAATAAGGCTAGCAAAGAGATCCACGAAATACACATGTAACTCTGTGAGATGAATTAACAGAACACTAAGCAGTTTCTCAGAAAGCTTCTTTCCAGATTTCATCTGAGGATATTTCCTTTTTCACCATAGCCCTCTATGGGCTTCCAAGTATCACTTTGCCAATTCCACAAGAACTGTCTTAGCGAAAGGCTTCTTGAGGGGAAAGCTGTAACTCTGTGAGATGATTTCACGGAACACAAAGAAGTTTCTCAGAAAGCTTCTTTCTCTTTATTATCGGAGGATATTTCCTGTGGCCCTATAGTCTTCAAAGTGATCCGAAATCTCTGTTCTCAGATTCCACAGAAAGAAGGCTAGCAAAGAGATCCACGAAATACACATGTAACTCCTTGAGATGAATTCACAGAACACTAAGCAGTTTCTCAGAAAGCTTCTTTCCAGATTTCATCTGAGGATATTTCCTTTTTCACCAGAGCCCTCTATGGGCTTCCAAATATCACTTTGCCAATTCCACAAGAACTGTCTTAGCGAAAGGCTTCTTGAGGGGAAAGATGTAACTCTGTGAGACGATTTCACAAAACACAAAGAAGTTTCCCAGAAAGCTTCTTTCTCTTTGTTATCGGAGGATACTTCCTTTGGCCCTGTAGTCTTCAAAGGGATCCGAAATATCTGTTCTCAGATTCCACAGAAATAAGGCTAGCAAAGAGATCCACGAAATACACATGTAACTCTGTGAGATGAATTAAGAGAACACTAAGCAGTTTCTCAGAAAGCTTCTTTCCAGATTTCATCTGAGGACATTTCCTTTTTCACCATAACCCTCTATGGGCTTCCAAATATCACTTTGCCAATTCCACAAGAACTGTCTTAACGAAATGCTTCTTGAGGGAAAAGCTGTAACTCTGTGAGATGATTTCACAGAACACAAAGAAGTTTCTCAGAAAGCTTCTTTCTCTTTGTTATCGGAGGATATTTCCTTTGGCCCTATAGTCTTCAAAGGGATCCGAAATCTCTGTTCTCAGATTCCACAGAAATAAGGCTAGCAAAGAGATCCACGAAACACACATGTAACTCTTTGAGATGAATTCACAGAACACTAAGCAGTTTCTCAGAAAGCTTCTTTCCAGATTTCATCTGAGGATATTTCCTTTTTCACCATAGCCCTCTATGGGCTACCTAATATCACTTTGCCAATTCCACAAGAACTGTCTTAATGAAAGGCTTCTTGAGGGGAAAGCTGTAACTCTGTAAGAAGATTTCAGAGAAAACAAAGAAGTTTCTCAGAAAGCTTCTTTCTCTTTGTTATCGGAGGATATTTCCTTTGGTTCTATAGTCTGCTAAGGGATCCGAAATATCTGTTCTCAGATTCCACAGAAATAAGGCTAGCAAAGAGATCCGAGAAATACACATGTTACTCTGTGAGATGAATAAACAGAACACTAAGCAGTTTCTCAGAAAGCTTCCTTCCAGATTTCATCTGAGGATATTTCCTTTTTCACCATAGACCTCTATGGGCTTCCAAATATCACTTTGCCAATTCTACAAGAACTGTCTTAGCGAAAGACTTCTTGAGGGGAAAACTGTAACTCTGTGATATGATTTCACAGAAGACAAAGAAGGTTCTCAGAAAGCTTCTTTCTCTTTGTTATCGGAGGATATTTCCTTTGGCCCTATATTCTTCAAAGGGATCCGAAATATCTGTTCTCAGATTCCACAGAAATAAGGCTAGCAAAGAGATCCACGAAATACACATGTAACTCTGTGAGATGAATTCACAGAACACTAAGCAGTTTCTCAGAAAGCTTCCTTCCAGATTTCATCTGAGGATATTTCCTTTTTCACCATAGTCCTCTATGGGCTTCCAAATATCACTTTGCCAATTCTACAAGAACTGTCTTAACGAAAGGCTTCTTGAGGGGGAAGCTGTAACTCTGTGAGATGATTTCACAGAACACAAAGAAGTTTCTCAGAAAGCTTCTTTCTCTTTGTTATCGGAGGATATTACCTGTGGCCCTATAGTCTTCAAAGGGATCCGAAATCTCTGTTCTCAGATTCCACAGAAATAAGGCTAGCAAAGAGATCCACGAAATACACATGTAACTCTGTGAGATGAATTAACAGAACACTAAGCAGTTTCTCAGAAAGCTTCTTTCCAGATTTCATCTGAGGATATTTCCTTTTTCACCATAGACCTCTATGGGCTTCCAAATATCACTTTGCCAATTCCACAGGAACTGTCTTAGCGAAAGGCTTCTTGAGGGGAAAGCTGTAACTCTGTGAGATGATTTCACAGAACACAAAGAAGTTTTTCAGAAAGCTTCTTTCTCTTTGTTATCGGAGGATATTTCCTTTGGCCCTATAGTCTTCAAAGGGATCCGAAATCTCTGTTCTCAGATTCCACAGAAATAAGGCTAGCAAAGAGATCCACGAAATACACTTGTAACTCTGTGAGATGAATTAACAGAACACTAAGCAGTTTCTCAGAAAGCTTCTTTCCAGTTTTCATCTGAGGATATTTCCTTTTTCACCATAGCCCTCTATGGGCTTCCAAATATCACTTTGCCCATTCCACAAGAACTGTCTTCGCGAAAGGCTTCTTGAGGGGAAAGCTGTAACTCTGTGAGATGATTTCACAGAACACAAAGAAGTTTCTCAGAAAGCTTCTTTCTCTTTGTAATCGGAGGATATTTCCTTTGGCCCTATAGTCTTCAAAGGGATCCGAAATTTCTGTTCTCAGATTCCACAGAAATAAGGCTAGCAAAGAAATCCACGAAATACACATGTAACTCTGTGAGATGAATTGACAGAACACTAAGCAGTTTCTCAGAAAGCTTCTTTCCAGATTTCATCTGAGCATATTTCCTTTTTCACCATAGCCCTCTATGGGCTTCCAATTATCACTTTGCCAATTCCACAAGAACTGTCTTAGCGAAAGGCTTCTTGAGGGGAAAGCTGTAACTCTGTGAGATGATTTCACAGAACACAAAGAAATTTCTCAGAAAGTTTCTTTCTCTTTGTTATCGGAGGATATTTCCTTTGGCCCTATAGTCTTCAAAGGGATCCGAAATCTCTGTTCTCAGATTCCACAGAAATAAGGCTAGCAAAGAGATCCACGAAACATACATGTAACTCTTTGAGATGAATTCACAGAACACTAAGCAGTTTCTCAGAAAGCTTCTTTCCAGATTCCATCTGAGGATATTTCCTTTTTCACCATAGCCCTCTATGGGATACCTAATATCACTTTGCCAATTCCACGAGAACTGTCTTAATGAAAGGCTTCTGGAGGGGAAATCTGTAACTCTGTGAGAAGATTTCACAGAACACAAAGAAGTTTCTCAGAAAGCTTCTTTCTCTTTGTTATCGGAGGATACTTCCTTTGGACTATAGTCTTCAAAGGGATCCGAAATGTCTGTTCTCAGATTCCACAGAAATAAGGGTAGCAAAGAGATACACGAAATACACATGTAACTCTGTGAGATGAATTAACAGAACACTAAGCAGTTTCTCAGAAAGCTTCTTTCCAGATTTCAATTGAGGATATTTCCTTTTTCACCATAGCCCTCTATGGGCTTCCAAATATCATTTTGCCAATTCCACAAGAACTGTCTTAGCGAAAGGCTTCTTGAGGGGGAAGCTGTAACTCTGTGAGATGATTTCACAGAACACAAAGAAGTTTCTCAGAAAGCTTCTTTCTCTTTGTTATCGGAGGATATTTCCTATGGCCCTAAAGTCTTCAAAGGGATCCGAAATATCTGTTCTCAGATTCCACAGAAATAAGGCTAGCAAAGATATCCACGAAATACACATGTAACTCTGTGAGATGAATTCACAGAACACTAAGCAGTTTCTCAGAAAGCTTCTTTCCAGATTTCATCTGAGGTTATTTCCTTTTTCACCACAGCCCTCTAAGGGCTTCCAAATATCACTTTGCCAATTCCACAAGAACTGTCTTAACGAAAGGCTTCTTGAGGGGAAAGCTGTAACTCTGTGAGATGATTTCACAGAACACAAAGAAGTTTCTCAGAAAGCTTCTTTCTCTTTGTTATCGGAGGATATTTCCTTTGGCCCTATAGTCTTCAAAGGGAAGCGAAATATCTGTTCTCAGATTCCACAGAAATAAGGCTAGCAAAGAGATCCACGAAATACACATGTAACTCTGTGAGATGAATTAACAGAACACTAAGCAGTTTCTCAGAAAGCTTCTTTCCAGATTTCATCTGAGGATATTTCCTTTTTCACCATAGCCCTCTATGGGCTTCCAAGTATCACTTTGCCAATTCCACAAGAACTGTCTTAGCGAAAGGCTTCTTGAGGGGAAAGCTGTAACTCTGTGAGATGATTTCACGGAACACAAAGAAGTTTCTCAGAAAGCTTCTTTCTCTTTGTTATCGGAGGATATTTCCTGTGGCCCTATAGTCTTCAAAGTGATCCGAAATCTCTGTTCTCAGATTCCACAGAAATAAGGCTAGCAAAGAGATCCACGAAATACACATGTAACTCTTTGAGATGAATTCACAGAACACTAAGCAGTTTCTCAGAAAGCTTCTTTCCAGATTTCATCTGAGGATATTTCCTTTTTCACCAGAGCCCTCTATGGGCTTCCAAATATCACTTTGCCAATTCCACAAGAACTGTCTTAGCGAAAGGCTTCTTGAGGGGAAAGATGTAACTCTGTGAGACGATTTCACAAAACACAAAGAAGTTTCTCAGAAAGCTTCTTTCTCTTTGTTATCGGAGGATACTTCCTTTGGCCCTGTAGTCTTCAAAGGGATCCGAAATATCTGTTCTCAGATTCCACAGAAATAAGGCTAGCAAAGAGATCCACGAAATACACAAGTAACTCTGTGAGATGAATTAAGAGAACACTAAGCAGTTTCTCAGAAAGCTTCTTTCCAGATTTCATCTGAGGACATTTCCTTTTTCACCATAACCCTCTATGGGCTTCCAAATATCACTTTGCCAATTCCACAAGAACTGTCTTAACGAAAGGCTTCTTGAGGGAAAAGCTGTAACTCTGTGAGATGATTTCACAGAACACAAAGAAGTTTCTCAGAAAGCTTCTTTCTCTTTGTTATCGGAGGATATTTCCTTTGGCCCTATAGTCTTCAAAGGGATCCGAAATCTCTGTTCTCAGATTCCACAGAAATAAGGCTAGCAAAGAGATCCACGAAACACACATGTAACTCTTTGAGATGAATTCACAGACCACTAAGCAGTTTCTCAGAAAGCTTCTTTCCAGATTTCATCTGAGGATATTTCCTTTTTCACCATAGCCCTCTATGGGCTACCTAATATCACTTTGCCAATTCCACAAGAACTGTCTTAATGAAAGGCTTCTTGAGGGGAAAGCTGTAACTCTGTGAGATGATTTCACAGAACACAAAGAAATTTCTCAGAAAGTTTCTTTCTCTTTGTTATCGGAGGATATTTCCTGTGGCCCTATAGTCTTCAAAGGGATCCGAAATCTCTGTTCTCAGATTCCACAGAAATAAGGCTTGCAAAGAGATCCACGAAACACACATGTAACTCTTTGAGATGAATTCACAGAACACTAAGCAGTTTCTCAGAAAGCTTCTTTCCAGATTCCATCTGAGGATATTTCCTTTTTCACCATAGCCCTCTATGGGATACCTAATATCACTTTGCCAATTCCACAAGAACTGTCTTAGCGAAAGGCTTCTTGAGGGGAAAGCTGTAACTCTGTGAGATGATTTCACAGAACACAAAGAAGTTTCTCAGAAAGCTTCTTTCTCTTTGTTATCGGAGGATATTTCCTTCTGCCCTATAGTCTTCAAAGGGATCCGAAATATCTGTTCTCAGATTCCACAGAAATAAGGCTAGCAAAGAGATCCACGAAATACACATGTAACTCTGTGAGATGAATTCACAGAACACTAAGCAGTTTCTCAGAAAGCTTCTTTCCAGATTTCATCTGAGCATATTTCCTTTTTCACCATAGCCCTCTATGGGCTTCCAATTATCACTTTGCCAATTCCACAAGAACTGTCTTAGTGAAAGGCTTCTTGAGGGGAAAGCTGTAACTCTGTGAGATGATTTCACAGAACACAAAGACATTTCTCAGAAAGTTTCTTTCTCTTTGTTTTCGGAGGATATTTCCTTTGGCACTATAGTCATCAAAGGGATCCGAAATCTCTGTTCTCAGATTCCACAGAAATAAGGCTAGCAAAGAGTTCCACGAAACACACATGTAACTCTTTGAGATGAATTCACAGAACACTAAGCAGTTTCTCAGAAAGCTTCCTTCCAGATTTCATCTGAGGATATTTCCTTTTTCACCATAGCCCTTTATGGGCTTCCAAATATCACTTTGCCAATTCCACAAGAAGTGTCTTAATGAAAGGCTTTTTGAGGGGAAAGCTGTAACTCTGTAAGAAGATTTCACAGAACACAAAGAAGTTTCTCAGAAAGCTTCTTTCTCTTTGTTATCGGAGGATATTTCCTGTGGTCCTATAGTCTGCTAAGGGATCCGAAATATCTGTTCTCAGATTCCACAGAAATAAGGCTAGCAAAGAGATCCGAGAAATACACATGTTACTCTGTGAGATGAATTAACAGAACACTAAGCAGTTTCTCAGAAAGCTTCCTTCCAGATTTCTTCTGAGGATATTTCCTTTTTCACCATAGCCCTCTATGGGCTTCCAAATATCACTTTGCCAATTCCACAAGAACTGTCTTAGCGAAAGACTTCTTGAGGGGAAAACTGTAACTCTGTGATATGATTTCACAGAAGACAAAGAAGGTTCTCAGAAAGCTTCTTTCTCTTTGTTATCGGAGGATATTTCCTTTGGCCCTATAGACTTCAAAGGGATCCGAAATATCTGTTCTCAGATTCCACAGAAATAAGGCTAGCAAAGAGATCCACGAAATACACATGTAACTCTGTGAGATGAATTCACAGAACACTAAGCAGTTTCTCAGAAAGCTTCCTTCCAGATTTCATCTGAGGATATTTCCTTTTTCACCATAGTCCTCTATGGGCTTCCAAATATCACTTTGCCAATTCCACAAGAACTGTCTTAGCGAAAGGCTTCTTGAGGGGGAAGCTGTAACTCTGTGAGATGATTTCACAGAACACAAAGAAGTTTCTCAGAAAACTTCTTTCTCTTTGTTATGGGAGGATATTTCCTTTGGCCCTAAAGTCTTCAAAGGGATCCGAAATCTCTGTTCTCAGATTCCACAGAAATAAGGCTAGCAAAGAGATCCACGAAATACACTTGTAACTCTGTGAGATGAATTAACAGAACACTAAGCAGTTTCTCAGAAAGCTTCTTTCCAGATTTCATCTGAGGATATTTCCTTTTTCACCATAGCCCTCTATGGGCTTCCAAATATCACTTTGCCCATTCCACAAGAACTGTCTTAGCGAAAGGCTTCTTAAGGGGAAAGCTGTAACTCTGTGAGACGATTTCACAGAACACAAAGAAGTTTCTCAGAAAGCTTCTTTCTCTTTGTTATCGGAGGATATTTCCTTTGGCCCTATAGTCTTCAAAGGGATCCGAAATATCTGTTCTCAGATTCCACAGAAATAAGGCTAGCAAAGAGATCCACGAAATACACATGTAACTCTGTGAGATGAATTAACAGAACACTAAGCAGTTTCTCAGAAAGCTTCTTTCCAAATTTCATCTGAGCATATTTCCTTTTTCACCATAGCCCTCTATGGGCTTCCAATTATCACTTTTCCAATTCCACAAGAACTGTCTTAGCGAAAGGCTTCTTGAGGGGAAAGCTGTAACTCTGTGAGATGATTTCACAGAACACAAAGAAATTTCTCAGAAAGTTTCGTTCTCTTTGTTATCGGAGGATATTTCCTTTGGCCCTATAGTCTTCAAAGGGATCCGAAATCTCTGTTCTCAGATTCCAAAGAAATAAGGCTAGCAAAGAGTTCCACGAAACACACATGTAACTCTTTGAGATGAATTCACAGAACACTAAGCAGTTTCTCAGAAAGCTTCTTTCCAGATTTCATCTGAGGATATTTCCTTTTTCACCATAGCCCTCTAAGGGCTTCCAAATATCACTTTGCCAATTCCACAAGAAGTGTCTTAATGAAAGGCTTCTTGAGGGGAAAGCTGTAACTTGTGAGATGATTTCACAGAACACAAAGAAGTTTCTCAGAAAGCTTCTTTCTCTTTGTTATCGGAGGATATTTCCCTTGGCCCTATAGTCTTCAAAGGGATCCGAAATATCTGTTCTCAGATTCCACAGAAATAAGGCTACCAAAGAGATCCACGAAATACACATGTAACTCTGTGAGATGAATTAACAGAACACTAAGCAGTTTCTCAGAAAGCTTCTTTCCAGATTTAATCTGAGGATATTTCCTTTTTCACCTTAGCCCTCTATGGGCTTCCAAGTATCACTTTGCCAATTCCACAAGAACTGTCTTAGCGAAAGGCTTCTTGAGGGGAAAGCGGAAACTCTGTGAGATGATTTCACAGAACACAAAGAAGTTTCTCAGAAAGCTTCTTTCTCTTTGTTATCGGAGGATATTTCCTTTGGCCCTATAGTCTTCAAAGGGATCCGAAATCTCTGTTCTCAGATTCCACAGAAATAAGGCTAGCAAAGAGATCCACGAAACACACATGTAACTCTGTGAGATGAATTCACAGAACACTAAGCAGTTTCTCAGAAAGCTTCTTTCCAGATTCCATCTGAGGATATTTCCTTTTTCACCATAGCCCTCTATGGGATACCTAATATCACTTTGCCAATTCCACAAGAACTGTCTTAATGAAAGGCTTCTGGAGGGAAAAGCTGTAACTCTGTGAGAAGATTTCACAGAACACAAAGAAGTTTCTCAGAAAGCTTCTTTCTCTTTGTTATCGGAGGATATTTCCTTTGGTCCTATAGTCTGCTAAGGGATCCGAAATATCTGTTCTCAGATTCCACAGAAATAAGGCTAGCAAAGAGATCCGAGAAATACACATGTTACTCTGTGAGATGAATTAACAGAACACTAAGCAGTTTCTCAGAAAGCTTCCTTCCAGATTTCTTCTGAGGATATTTTCTTTTTCACCATAGCCCTCTATGGGCTTCCAAATATCACTTTGCCAATTCCACAAGAACTGTCTTAGCGAAAGACTTCTTGAGGGGAAAACTGTAACTCTGTGATATGATTTCACAGAAGACAAAGAAGGTTCTCAGAAAGCTTCTTTCTCTTTGTTATCGGAGGATATTTCCTTTGGCCCTATAGACTTCAAAGGGATCCGAAATATCTGTTCTCAGATTCCACAGAAATAAGGCTAGCAAAGAGATCCACGAAATACACATGTAACTCTGTGAGATGAATTCACAGAACACTAAGCAGTTTCTCAGAAAGCTTCCTTCCACATTTCATCTGAGGATATTTCCTTTTTCACCATAGCCCTCTATGGGCTTCCAAATATCACTTTGCCAATTCCACAAGAACTGTCTTAGCGAAAGGCTTCTTGAGGGGGAAGCTGTAACTCTGTGAGATGATTTCACAGAACACAAAGAAGTTTCTCAGAAAACTGCTTTCTCTTTGTTATGGGAGGA
This sequence comes from Macaca nemestrina, assembly GCF_043159975.1. NCBI lineage: Eukaryota > Metazoa > Chordata > Mammalia > Primates > Cercopithecidae > Macaca > Macaca nemestrina. The sequence goes on from NC_092140.1 coordinate 56,541,756, forward strand.
TATTTCCTTTGGCCCTAAAGTCTTCAAAGGGATCCGAAATCTCTGTTCTCAGATTCCACAGAAATAAGGCTAGCAAAGAGATCCACGAAATACACTTGTAACTCTGTGAGATGAATTCACAGAACACTAAGCAGTTTCTCAGAAAGCTTCTTTCCAGATTTCATCTGAGGATATTTCCTTTTTCACCATAGCCCTCTATGGGCTTCCAAATATCACTTTGCCCATTCCACAAGAACTGTCTTAGCGAAAGGCTTCTTGAGGGGAAAGCTGTAACTCTGTGAGATGATTTCACAGAACACAAAGAAGTTTCTCAGAAAGCTTCTTTCTCTTTGTTATCGGAGGATATTTCCTTTGGCCCTATAGTCTTCAAAGGGATCCGAAATATCTGTTCTCAGATTCCACAGAAATAAGGCTAGCAAAGAGATCCACGAAATACACATGTAACTCTGTGAGATTAATTAACAGAACACTAAGCAGTTTCTCAGAAAGCTTCTTTCCAAATTTCATCTGAGCATATTTCCTTTTTCACCATAGCCCTCTATGGGCTTCCAATTATCACTTTTCCAATTCCACAAGAACTGTCTTAGCGAAAGGCTTCTTGAGGGGAAAGCTGTAACTCTGTGAGATGATTTCACAGAACACAAAGAAATTTCTCAGAAAGTTTCGTTCTCTTTGCTATCGGAGGATATTTCCTTTGGCCCTATAGTCTTCAAAGGGATCTGAAATCTCTGTTCTCAGATTCCAAAGAAATAAGGCTAGCAAAGAGTTCCACGAAACACACATGTAACTCTTTGAGATGAATTCACAGAACACTAAGCAGTTTCTCAGAAAGCTTCTTTCCAGATTTCATCTGAGGATATTTCCTTTTTCACCATAGCCCTCTAAGGGCTTCCAAATATCACTTTGCCAATTCCACAAGAACTGTCTTAATGAAAGGCTTCTTGAGGGGAAAGCTGTAACTCTGTGAGATGATTTCACAGAACACAAAGAAGTTTCTCAGAAAGCTTCTTTCTCTTTGTTATCGGAGGATATTTCCCTTGGCCCTATAGTCTTCAAAGGGATCCGAAATATCTGTTCTCAGATTCCACAGAAATAAGGCTAGCAAAGAGATCCACGAAATACACATGTAACTCTGTGAGATGAATTCACAGAACACTAAGCAGTTTCTCAGAAACCTTCTTTCCAGATTTCATCTGAGGATATTTCCTTTTTCACCTTAGCCCTCTATGGGCTTCCACGTATCACTTTGCCAATTCCACAAGAACTGTCTTAGCGAAAGGCTTCTTGAGGGGAAAGCGGTAACTCTGTGAGATGATTTCACAGAACACAAAGAAGTTTCTCAGAAAGCTTCTTTCTCTTTGTTATCGGAGGATATTTCCTTTGGCCCTATAGTCTTCAAAGGGATCCGAAATCTCTGTTCTCAGATTCCACAGAAATAAGGCTAGCAAAGAGATCCACGAAATACACTTGTAACTCTGTGAGATGAATTAACAGAACACTAAGCAGTTTCTCAGAAAGCTTCTTTCCAGATTTCATCTGAGGATATTTCCTTTTTCACCATAGCCCTCTATGGGCTTCCAAATATCACTTTGCCAATTCCACAAGAACTGTCTTAGCGAAAGGCTTCATGAGGGGAAAGCTGTAACTCTGTGAGATGATTTCACAGAACACAAAGAAGTTTCTCAGAAAGCTTCTTTCTGTTTGTTATCGGAGGATATTTCCTTTGGCCCTATAGTCTTCAAAGGGATCCGAAATCTCTATTCTCAGATTCCACAGAAATAAGGCTAGCAAAGAGATCCACGAAATACACTTGTTACTCTGTGAGATGAATTAACAGAACACTAAGCAGTTTCTCAGAAAGCTTCTTTCCAGTTTTCATCTGAGGATATTTCCTTTTTCACCATAGCCCTCTATGGGCTTCCAAATATCACTTTGCCCGTTCCACAAGAACTGTCTTCGCGAAAGGCTTCTTGAGGGGAAAGCTGTAACTCTGTGAGATGATTTCACAGAACACAAAGAAGTTTCTCAGAAAGCTTCTTTCTCTTTGTAATCGGAGGATACTTCCTTTGGCCCTATAGTCTTCAAAGGGATCTGAAATTTCTGTTCTCAGATTCCACAGAAATAAGGCTAGCAAAGAGATCCACGAAATACACATGTAACTCTGTGAGATGAATTCACAGAACACTAAGCAGTTTCTCAGAAAGCTTCTTTCCAGATTTCATCTGAGCATATTTCCTTTTTCACCATAGCCCTCTATGGGCTTCAAATTATCACTTTGCCAATTCCACAAGAACTGTCTTAGCGAAAGGCTTCTTGAGGGGAAAGCTGTAACTCTGTGAGATGATTTCACAGAACACAAAGAAATTTCTCAGAAAGTTTCGTTCTCTTTGTTATCGGAGGATATTTCCTTTGGCCCTATAGTCTTCAAAGGTATCCGAAATCTCTGTTCTCAGATTCCACAGAAATAAGGCTAGCAAAGAGATCCACGAAACACACATGTAACTCTTTGAGATGAATTCACAGAACACTAAGCAGTTTCTCAGAAAGCTTCTTTCCAGATTCCATCTGAGGATATTTCCTTTTTCACCATAGCCCTCTATAGGATACCTAATATCACTTTGCCAATTCCACAAGAACTGTCTTAATGAAAGGCTTCTGGAGGGAAAAGCTGTAACTCTGTGAGAAGATTTCACAGAACACAAAGAAGTTTCTCAGAAAGCTTCTTTCTCTTTGTTATCGGAGGATATTTCCTTTGGACTATAGTCTTCAAAGGGATCCGAAATATCTGTTCTCAGATTCCACAGAAATAAGGCTAGCAAAGAGATCCACGAAATACACATGTAACTCTGTGAGATGAATTAACAGAACACTAAGCAGTTTCTCAGAAAGCTTCTTTCCAGATTTCATCTGAGCATATTTCCTTTTTCACCATAGCCCTCTATGGGCTTCCAATTATCACTTTTCCAATTCCACAAGAACTGTCTTAGCGAAAGGCTTCTTGAGGGGAAAGCTGTAACTCTGTGAGATGATTTCACAGAACACAAAGAAATTTCTCAGAAAGTTTCGTTCTCTTTGTTATCGGAGGATATTTCCTTTGGCCCTATAGTCTTCAAAGGGATCCGAAATCTCTGTTCTCAGATTCCACAGAAATAAGGCTAGCAAAGAGTTCCACGAAACACACATGTAACTCTTTGAGATGAATTCACAGAACACTAAGCAGTTTCTCAGAAAGCTTCTTTCCAGATTTCATCTGAGGACATTTCCTTTTTCACCATAGCCCTCTAAGGGCTTCCAAATATCACTTTGCCAATTCCACAAGAACTGTCTTAATGAAAGGCTTCTTGAGGGGAAAGCTGTAACTCTGTGAGATGATTTCACAGAACACAAAGAAGTTTCTCAGAAAGCTTCTTTCTCTTTGTTATCGGAGGATATTTCCTTTGGCCCTATAGTCTTCAAAGGGATCCGAAATCTCTGTTCTCAGATTCCACAGAAATAAGGCTAGCAAAGAGATCCACGAAATACACTTGTAACTCTGTGAGATGAATTAACAGAACACTAAGCAGTTTCTCAGAAAGCTTCTTTCCAGATTTCATCTGAGGATATTTCGTTTTTCACCATAGCCCTCTATGGGCTTCCAAATATCACTTTGCCCATTCCACAAGAACAGTCTTAGCGAAAGGCTTCTTGAGGGGAAAGCTGTAACTCTGTGAGATGACTTCACAGAACACAAAGAAGTTTCTCAGAAAGCTTCTTTCTCTTTGTTATCGGAGGATATTTCCTTTGGCCCTATAGTCTACAAAGGGATCCGAAATTTCCGTTCTCAGATTCCACAGAAATAAGGCTAGCAAAGAGATCCACGAAATACACATGTAACTCTGTGAGATGAATTCACAGAACACTAAGCAGTTTCTCAGAAAGCTTCTTTCCAGATTTCATCTGAGCATATTAACTTTTTCACCATAGCCCTCTATGGGCTTCCAATTATCACTTTGCCAATTCCACAAGAACTGTCTTAATGAAAGGCTTCTTGAGGGGAAAGCTGTAACTCTGTGAGAAGATTTCACAGAACACAAAGAAGTTTCTCAGAAAGCTTCTTTCTCTTTGTTATCTGAGGATATTTCCTTTGGACTATAGTCTTCAAAGGGATCCGAAATATCTGTTCTCAGATTCCACAGAAATAAGGCTAGCAAAGAGATCCACGAAATACACTTGTAACTCTGTGAGATGAATTAACAGAACACTAAGCAGTTTCTCAGAAAGCTTCTTTCCAGATTTCATCTGAGGATATTTCGTTTTTCACCATAGCCCTCTATGGGCTTCCAAATATCACTTTGCCCATTCCACAAGAACAGTCTTAGCGAAAGGCTTCTTGAGGGGAAAGCTGTAACTCTGTGAGATGATTTCACAGAACACAAAGAAGTTTCTCAGAAAGCTTCTTTCTCTTTGTTATCGGAGGATATTTCCTTTGGCCCTATAGTCTACAAAGGGATCCGAAATATCTGTTCTCCGATTCCACAGAAATAAGGCTAGCAAAGAGATCCACGAAATACACATGTAACTCTGTGAGATGAATTCACAGAACACTAAGCAGTTTCTCAGAAAGCTTCTTTCCAGATTTCATCTGAGCATATTAACTTTTTCACCATAGCCCTCTATGGGCTTCCAATTATCACTTTGCCAATTCCACAAGAACTGTCTTAATGAAAGGCTTCTTGAGGGGAAAGCTGTAACTCTGTGAGAAGATTTCACAGAACCAAAGAAGTTTCTCAGAAAGCTTCTTTCTCTTTGTTATCGGAGGATATTTCCTTTGGACTATAGTCTTCAAAGGGATCCGAAATATCTGTTCTCAGATTCCACAGAAATAAGGCTAGCAAAGAGATCCACGAAATACACATGTAACTCTGTGAGATGAATTCACAGAACACTAAGCAGTTTCTCAGGAAGCTTCTTTCCAGATTTCATCTGAGGATATTTCCTTTTTCACCATAGCCCTCTATGGGCTTCCAAGTATCACTTTGCCAATTCCACAAGAACTGTCTTAGCGAAAGGCTTCTTGAGGGGAAAGCTGTAACTTGTGAGATGATATCACAGAACACAAAGAAGTTTCTCAGAAAGCTTCTTTCTCTTTGTTATCGGAGGATATTTCCTGTGGCCCTACAGTCTTCAAAGGGATCCGAAATATCTGTTCTCAGATTCCACAGAAATAAGGCTAGCAAAGAGATCCACGAAATACACATGTAACTCTGTGAGATGAATTCACAGAACAATAAGCAGTTTGTCAGAAAGCTTCTTTCCAGATTTCATCTGAGGATATTTACTTTTTCACCATAGACCTCTATGCGCTTCCAAATATCACTTTGCCAATTCCAGAAGAACTGTCTTAGCGAAAGGCTTCTTGAGGGGAAAGCTGTAACTCTGTGAGATGATTTCACAGAACACAAAGAAGTTTCTCAGAAAGCTTCTTACTCTTTGTTATCGGAGGATATTTCCTTTAGCCCTATAGTCTTCAAAGGGATCCGAAATATCAGTTCTCAGATTCCACAGAAATAAGGCTAGCAAAGAGATCCACGAAATACACTTGTAACTCTGTGAGATGAATTAACAGAACACTAAGCAGTTTCTCAGAAAGCTTCTTTCCAGATTTCATCTGAGGATATTTCCTTTTTCACCGTAGCCCTCTATGGGCTTCCAAATATCACTTTGCCCATTCCACAAGAACTGTCTTAGCGAAAGGCTTCTTGAGGGGAAAGCTGTAACTCTGTGAGATGATTTCACAGAACACAAAGAAGTTTCTCAGAAAGCTTCTTTCTCTTTGTTATCGGAGGATATTTCCTTTGGCCCTATAGTCTTCAAAGGGATCCGAAATCTCTGTTCTCAGATTCCACAGAAATAAGGCTAGCAAAGAGATCCACGAAATACACATGTAACTCTGTGAGATGAATTAACAGAACACTAAGCAGTTTCTCAGAAAGTTTCTTTCCAGATTTCATCTGAGGATATTTCCTTTTTCACCGTAGCCCTCTATGGGCTTCCAATTATCACTTTGCCAATTCCACAAGAACTGTCGTAGCGAAAGGCTTCTTGAGGGGAAAGCTGTAACTCTGTGAGATGATTTCACAGAACACAAAGAAATTTCACAGAAAGTTTCTTTCTCTTTGTTATCGGAGGATACTTCCTTTGGCCCTATAGTCTTCAAAGGGATCCGAAATATCTGTTCTCAGATTCCACAGAAATAAGGCTAGCAAAGAGATCCACGAAATACACATGTAACTCTTTGAGATGAATTCACAGAACACTAAGCAGTTTCTCAGAAAGCTTCTTTCCAGATTCCATCTGAGGATATTTCGTTTTTCACCATAGCCCTCTATGGGATACCTAATATCACTTTGCCAATTCCACAAGAAGTGTCTTAATGAAAGGCTTCTTGAAGGGAAAGCTGTAACTCTGTGAGAAGATTTCACAGAACACAAAGAAGTTTCTCAGAAAGCTTCTTTCTCTTTGTTATCGGAGGATATTTCCTTTGGCCCTATAGTCTTCAAAGGGATCCGAAATATCTGTTCTCAGATTCCACAGAAATAAGGCTAGCAAAGAGATCCACGAAATACACATGTAACTCTGTGAGATGAATTAACAGAACACTAAGCAGTTTCTCAGAAAGCTTCTTTCCAGATTTCATCTGAGCATATTTCCTTTTTCACCATAGCCCTCTATGGGCTTCCAATTATCACTTTTCCAATTCCACAAGAACTGTCTTAGCGAAAGGCTTCTTGAGGGGAAAGCTGTAACTCTGTGAGATGATTTCACAGAACACAAAGAAATTTCTCAGAAAGTTTCGTTCTCTTTGTTATCGGAGGATATTTCCTTTGGCCCTATAGTCTTCAAAGGGATCCGAAATCTCTGTTCTCAGATTCCACAGAAATAAGGCTAGCAAAGAGTTCCACGAAACACACATGTAACTCTTTGAGATGAATTCACAGAACACTAAGCAGTTTCTCAGAAAGCTTCTTTCCAGATTTCATCTGAGGACATTTCCTTTTTCACCATAGCCCTCTAAGGGCTTCCAAATATCACTTTGCCAATTCCACAAGAACTGTCTTAATGAAAGGCTTCTTGAGGGGAAAGCTGTAACTCTGTGAGATGATTTCACAGAACACAAAGAAGTTTCTCAGAAAGCTTCTTTCTCTTTGTTATCGGAGGATATTTCCCTTGGCCCTATAGTCTTCAAAGGGATCCGAAATATCTGTTCTCAGATTCCACAGAAATAAGGCTAGCAAAGAGATCCACGAAATACACATGTAACTCTGTGAGATGAATTAACAGAACACGAAGCAGTTTCTCAGAAAGGTTCTTTCCAGATTTCATCTGAGGATATTTCCTTTTTCACCATAGCCCTCTATGGGCTTCCAAGTATCACTTTGCCAATTCCACAAGAACTGTCTTAGCGAAAGGCTTCTTGAGGGGAAAGCTGTAACACTGTGAGATGATATCAGAGAAAACAAAGAAGTTTCTCAGAAAGCTTCTTTCTCTTTGTTATCGGAGGATATTTCCTGTGGCCCTATAGTCTTCAAAGGGATCCGAAATCTCTGTTCTCAGATTCCACAGAAATAAGGCTAGCAAAGAGATCCACGAAATACACATGTAACTCTGTGAGATGAATTAACAGAACACTAAGCAGTTTCTCAGAAAGCTTCTTTCCAGATTTCATCTGAGGATATTTCCTTTTTCACCATAGCCCTCTATGGGCTTCCAAATATCACTTTGCCAATTCCACAAGAACTGTCTTAGCGAAAGGCTTCTTGAGGGGAAAGCGGTAACTCTGTGAGATGATTTCACAGAATACAAAGAAGTTTCTCAGAAAGCTTCTTTCTCTTTGTTATCGGAGGATATTTTCTTTGGCCCTATAGTCTTCAAAGGGATCCGAAATCTCTGTTCTCAGATTCCACAGAAATAAGGCTAGCAAAGAGATCCACGAAATACACTTGTAACTCTGTGAGATGAATTCACAGAACACTAAGCAGTTTCTCAGAAAGCTTCTTTCCAGATTTCATCTGAGGATATTTCCTTTTTCACCATAGCCCTCTATGGGCTTCCAAATATCACTTTGCCCATTCCACAAGAACAGTCTTAGCGAAAGGCTTCTTGAGGGGAAAGCTGTAACTCTGTGAGATGATTTCACAGAACACAAAGAAGTTTCTCAGAAAGCTTCTTTCTCTTTGTTATCGGAGGATATTTCCTTTGGCCCTATAGTCTACAAAGGGATCCGAAATTTCTGTTCTCAGATTCCACAGAAATAAGGCTAGCAAAGAGATCCACGAAATACACATGTAACTCTGTGAGATGAATTCACAGAACACTAAGCAGTTTCTCAGAAAGCTTCTTCCCAGATTTCATCTGAGCATATTAACTTTTTCACCATAGCCCTCTATGGGCTTCCAATTATCACTTTGCCAATTCCACAAGAACTGTCTTAATGAAAGGCTTCTTGAGGGGAAAGCTGTAACTCTGTGAGAAGATTTCACAGAACACAAAGAAGTTTCTCAGAAAGCTTCTTTCTCTTTGTTATCGGAGGATATTTCCTTTGGACTATAGTCTTCAAAGGGATCCGAAATATCTGTTCTCAGATTCCACAGAAATAAGGCTAGCAAAGAGATCCACGAAATACACATGTAACTCTGTGAGATGAATTAACAGAACACTAAGCAGTTTCTCAGAAAGCTTCTTTCCAGATTTCATCTGAGCATATTTCCTTTTTCACCATAGCCCTCTATGGGCTTCCAATTATCACTTTTCCAATTCCACAAGAACTGTCTTAGCGAAAGGCTTCTTGAGGGGAAAGCTGTAACTCTGTGAGATGATTTCACAGATCACAAAGAAATTTCTCAGAAAGTTTCTTTCTCTTTGTTATCGGAGGATATTTCCTTTGGCCCTATAGTCTTCAAAGGGATCCGAAATCTCTGTTCTCAGATTCCACAGAAATAGGCTAGCAAAGAGTTCCACGAAACACACATGTAACTCTTTGAGATGAATTCACAGAACACTAAGCAGTTTCTCAGAAAGCTTCTTTCCAGATTTCATCTGAGGATATTTCCTTTTTCACCATAGCCCTCTAAGGGCTTCCAAATATCACTTTGCCAATTCCACAAGAAGTGTCTTAATGAAAGGCTTCTTTAGGGGAAAGCTGTAACTCTGTGAGATGATTTCACAGAACACAAAGAAGTTTCTCAGAAAGCTTCTTTCTCTTTGTTATCGGAGGATATTTCCCTTGGCCCTATAGTCTTCAAAGGGATCCGAAATATCTGTTCTCAGATTCCACAGAAATAAGGCTAGCAAAGAGATCCACGAAATACACATGTAACTCTGTGAGATGAATTAACAGAACACTAAGCAGTTTCTCAGAAAGCTTCTTTCCAGATTTCATCTGAGGATATTTCCTTTTTCACCATAGCCCTCAATGGGCTTCCAAGTATCACTTTGCCAATTCCACAAGAACTGTCTTAGCGAAAGGCTTCTTGAGGGGAAAGCTGTAACACTGTGAGATGATATCAGAGAAAACAAAGAAGTTTCTCAGAAAGCTTCTTTCTCTTTGTTATCGGAGGATATTTCCTGTGGCCCTATAGTCTTCAAAGGGATCCGCAATCTCTGTTCTCAGATTCCACAGAAATAAGGCTAGCAAAGAGATCCACGAAATACACATGTAACTCTGTGAGATGAATTAACAGAACACTAAGCAGTTTCTCAGAAAGCTTCTTTCCAGATTTCATCTGAGGATATTTCCTTTTTCACCATAGCCCTCTATGGGCTTCCAAATATCACTTTGCCAATTCCACAAGAACTGTCTTAGCGAAAGGCTTCTTGAGGGGAAAGCGGTAACTCTGTGAGATGATTTCACAGAATACAAAGAAGTTTCTCAGAAAGCTTCTTTCTCTTTGTTATCGGAGGATATTTCCTTTGGCCCTATAGTCTTCAAAGGGATCCGAAATCTCTGTTCTCAGATTCCACAGAAATAAGGCTAGCAAAGAGATCCACGAAATACACATGTAACTCTGTGAGATGAATTCACAGAACACTAAGCAGTTTCTCAGAAAGCTTCTTTCCAGATTTCATCTGAGGATATTTCCTTTTTCACCATAGCCCTCTATGGGTTTCCAAATATCACTTTGCCCATTCCACAAGAACAGTCTTAGCGAAAGGCTTCTTGAGGGGAAAGCTGTAACTCTGTGAGATGATTTCACAGAACACAAAGAAGTTTCTCAGAAAGCTTCTTTCTCTTTGTTATCGGAGGATATTTCCTTTGGCCCTATAGTCTACAAAGGGATCCGAAATTTCTGTTCTCAGATTCCACAGAAATAAGGCTAGCAAAGAGATCCACGAAATACACATGTAACTCTGTGAGATGAATTCACAGAACACTAAGCAGTTTCTCAGAAAGCTTCTTTCCAGATTTCATCTGAGCATATTAACTTTTTCACCATAGCCCTCTATGGGCTTCCAATTATCACTTTGCCAATTCCACAAGAACTGTCTTAATGAAAGGCTTCTTGAGGGGAAAGCTGTAACTCTGTGAGAAGATTTCACAGAACACAAAGAAGTTTCTCAGAAAGCTTCTTTCTCTTTGTTATCGGAGGATATTTCCTTTGGACTATAGTCTTCAAAGGGATCCGAAATATCTGTTCTCAGATTCCACAGAAATAAGGCTAGCAAAGAGATCCACGAAATACACATGTAACTCTGTGAGATGAATTAACAAAACACTAAGCAGTTTCTCAGAAAGCTTCTTTCCAGATTTCATCTAAGCATATTTCCTTTTTCACCATAGCCCTCTATGGGCTTCCAATTATCACTTTTCCAATTCCACAAGAACTGTCTTAGCGAAAGGCTTCTTGAGGGGAAAGCTGTAACTCTGTGAGATGATTTCACAGATCACAAAGAAATTTCTCAGAAAGTTTCGTTCTCTTTGTTATCGGAGGATATTTCCTTTGGCCCTATAGTCTTCAAAGGGATCCGAAATCTCTGTTCTCAGATTCCACAGAAATAGGCTAGCAAAGAGTTCCACGAAACACACATGTAACTCTTTGAGATGAATTCACAGAACACTAAGCAGTTTCTCAGAAAGCTTCTTTCCAGATTTCATCTGAGGATATTTCCTTTTTCACCATAGCCCTCTAAGGGCTTCCAAATATCACTTTGCCAATTCCACAAGAAGTGTCTTAATGAAAGGCTTCTTTAGGGGAAAGCTGTAACTCTGTGAGATGATTTCACAGAACACAAAGAAGTTTCTCAGAAAGCTTCTTTCTCTTTGTTATCGGAGGATATTTCCCTTGGCCCTATAGTCTTCAAAGGGATCCGAAATATCTGTTCTCAGATTCCACAGAAATAAGGCTAGCAAAGAGATCCACGAAATACACATGTAACTCTGTGAGATGAATTAACAGAACACTAAGCAGTTTCTCAGAAAGCTTCTTTCCAGATTTCATCAGAGGATATTTCCTTTTTCACCATAGCCCTCTATGGGCTTCCAAGTATCACTTTGCCAATTCCACAAGAACTGTCTTAGCGAAAGGTTTCTTGAGGGGAAAGCTGTAACACTGTGAGATGATATCAGAGAACACAAAGAAGTTTCTCAGAAAGCTTCTTTCTCTTTGTTATAGGAGGATATTTCCTGTGGCCCTATAGTCTTCAAAGGGATCCGAAATATCTGTTCTCAGATTCCACAGAAATAAGGCTAGCAAAGAGATCCACGAAATACACATGTAACTCTGTGAGATGAATTAACAGAACACTAAGCAGTTTCTCAGAAAGGTTCTTTCCAGATTTCATCTGAGGATATTTCCTTTTTCACCATAGCCCTCTATGGGCTTCCAAGTATCACTTTGCCAATTCCACAAGAACTGTCTTAGCGAAAGGCTTCTTGAGGGGAAAGCTGTAACACTGTGAGATGATATCAGAGAACACAAAGAAGTTTCTCAGAAAGCTTCTTTCTCTTTGTTATAGGAGGATATTTCCTGTGGCCCTATAGTCTTCAAAGGGATCCGAAATCTCTGTTCTCAGATTCCACAGAAATAAGGCTAGCAAAGAGATCCACGAAATACACATGTAACTCTGTGAGATGAATTAACAGAACACTAAGCAGTTTCTCAGAAAGCTTCTTTCCAGATTTCATCTGAGGATATTTCCTTTTTCACCATAGCCCTCTATGGGCTTCCAAATATCACTTTGCCAATTCCACAAGAACTGTCTTAGCGAAAGGCTTCTTGAGGGGAAAGCGGTAACTCTGTGAGATGATTTCACAGAACACAAAGAAGTTTCTCAGAAAGCTTCTTTCTCTTTGTTATCGGAGGACATTTCCTTTGGCCCTATAGTCTTCAAAGGGATCCGAAATCTCTGTTCTCAGATTCCACAGAAATAAGGCTAGCAAAGAGATCCACGAAATACACATGTAACTCTGTGAGATGAATTCACAGAACACTAAGCAGTTTCTCAGAAAGCTTCTTTCCAGATTTCATCTGAGCATATTAACTTTTTCACCATAGCCCTCTATGGGCTTCCAATTATCACTTTGCCAATTCCACAAGAACTGTCTTAATGATAGGCTTCTTGAGGGAAAAGCTGTAACTCTGTGAGAAGATTTCACAGAACACAAAGAAGTTTCTCAGAAAGCTTCTTTCTCTTTGTTATCGGAGGATATTTCCTTTGGACTATAGTCTTCAAAGGGATCCGAAATATCTGTTCTCAGATTCCACAGAAATAAGGCTAGCAAAGAGATCCACGAAATACACATGTAACTCTGTGAGATGAATTCACAGAACACTAAGCAGTTTCTCAGAAAGCTTCTTTCCAGATTTCATCTGAGGATATTTCCTTTTTCACCATAGCCCTCTATGGGCTTCCAAGTATCACTTTGCCAATTCCACAAGAACTGTCTTAGCGAAAGGCTTCTTGAGGGGAAAGCTGTAACTTGTGAGATGATATCACAGAACACAAAGAAGTTTCTCAGAAAGCTTCTTTCTCTTTGTTATCGGAGGATATTTCCTGTGGCCCTACAGTCTTCAAAGGGATCCGAAATATCTGTTCTCAGATTCCACAGAAATAAGGCTAGCAAAGAGATCCACGAAATACACATGTAACTCTGTGAGATGAATTAACAGAACACTAAGCAGTTTGTCAGAAAGCTTCTTTCCAGATTTCATCTGAGGATATTTACTTTTTCACCATAGACCTCTATGCGATTCCAAATATCACTTTGCCAATTCCACAAGAACTGTCTTAGCGAAAGGCTTCTTGAGGGGAAAGCTGTAACTCTGTGAGATGATTTCACAGAACACAAAGAAGTTTCTCAGAAAGCTTCTTACTCTTTGTTATCGGAGGATATTTCCTTTAGCCCTATAGTCTTCAAAGGGATCCGAAATATCTGTTCTCAGATTCCACAGAAATAAGGCTAGCAAAGAGATCCACGAAATACACTTGTAACTCTGTGAGATGAATTAACAGAACACTAAGCAGTTTCTCAGAAAGCTTCTTTCCAGATTTCATCTTAGGATATTTCCTTTTTCACCGTAGCCCTCTAAGGGCTTCCAAATATCACTTTGCCCATTCCACAAGAACTGTCTTAGCGAAAGGCTTCTTGAGGGGAAAGCTGTAACTCTGTGAGATGATTTCACAGAACACAAAGAAGTTTCTCAGAAAGCTTCTTTCTCTTTGTTATCGGAGGATATTTCCTTTGGCCCTATAGTCTTCAAAGGGATCCGAAATCTCTGTTCTCAGATTCCACAGAAATAAGGCTAGCAAAGAGATCCACGAAATACACATGTAACTCTGTGAGATGAATTAACAGAACACTAAGCAGTTTCTCAGAAAGTTTCTTTCCAGATTTCATCTGAGGATATTTCCTTTTTCACCGTAGCCCTCTATGGGCTTCCAATTATCACTTTGCCAATTCCACAAGAACTGTCGTAGCGAAAGGCTTCTTGAGGGGAAAGCTGTAACTCTGTGAGATGATTTCACAGAACACAAAGAAATTTCACAGAAAGTTTCTTTCTCTTTGTTATCGGAGGATACTTCCTTTGGCCCTATAGTCTTCAAAGGGATCCGAAATGTCTGTTCTCAGATTCCACAGAAATAAGGCTAGCAAAGAGATCCACGAAACACACATGTAACTCTTTGAGATGAATTCACAGAACACTAAGCAGTTTCTCAGAAAGCTTCTTTCCAGATTCCATCTGAGGATATTTCCTTTTTCACCATAGCCCTCTAGGGGATACCTAATATCACTTTGCCAATTCCACAAGAAGTGTCTTAATGAAAGGCTTCTTAAAGGGAAAGCTGTAACTCTGTGAGAAGATTTCACAGAACACAAAGAAGTTTCTCAGAAAGCTTCTTTCTCTTTGTTATCGGAGGATATTTCCTTTGGCCCTATAGTCTTCAAAGGGATCCGAAATATCTTTTCTCAGATTCCACAGAAATAAGGGTAGCAAAGAGATCCAGGAAATACACATGTAACTCTGGGAGATGAATTCACAGAACACTAACCAGTTTCTCAGAAAGCTTCTTTCCAGACTTCATCTGAGGTTATTTCCTTTTTCACCATAGCCCTCTAAGGGCTTCCAAATATCACTTTGCCAAGTCCACAAGAACTGTCTTAACGAAAGGCTTCTTGAGTGGAAAGCTGTAACTCTGTGAGATGATTTCACAGAACACAAAGAAGTTTCTCAGAAAGCTTCTTTCTCTTTGTTATCGGAGGATATTTCCTATGGCCCTGTAGTCTTCAAAGGGATGCGAAATATCTGTTCTCAGATTCCACAGAAATAAGGCTAGCAAAGAGATCCACGAAATACACATGTAATTCTGTGAGATGAATTAACAGAACCCTAAGCAGTTTCTCAGAAAGCTTCTTTCCAGATTTCATCTGAGGATATTTCCTTTTTCACCATAGCCCTCTAAGGGCTTCCAAGTATCACTTTGCCAATTCCACAAGAACTGTCTTAGCGAAAGGCTTCTTGAGGGGAAAGCTCTAACTCTGTGAGATGATTTCACAGAACACAAAGACGTTTCTCAGAAAGCTTCTTTCTCTTTCTTATCGGAGGATATTTCCTGTGGCCCTATAATCTTCAAAGGGATCCGAAATCTCTGTTCTCAGATTCCACAGAAATAAGGCTAGCAGAGAGATCCACGAAATACACATGTAACTCTGTGAGATGAATTCACAGAACACTAAGCAGTTTCTCAGAAAGCTTCTTTCCAGATTTCATCTGAGGATATTTCCTTTTTCACCATAGCCCTCTATGGGCTTCCAAATATCACTTTGCCCATTCCACAAGAACTGTCTTAGCGAAAGGCTTCTTGAGGGGAAAGCTGTAACTCTGTGAGATGATTTCACAGAACACAAAGAAGTTTCTCAGAAAGCTTCTTTCTCTTTGTTATCGGAGGATATTTCCTTTGGCCCTATAGTCTTCAAAGGGATCCGAAATCTCTGTTCTCAGATTCCACAGAAATAAGGCTAGCAAAGAGATCCACGAAATACACTTGTAACTCTGTGAGATGAATTCACAGAACACTAAGCAGTTTCTCAGAAAGCTTCTTTCCAGATTTCATCTGAGCATATTAACTTTTTCACCATAGCCCTCTATGGGCTTCCAATTATCACTTTGCCAATTCCACAAGAACTGTCTTAATGAAAGGCTTCTTGAGGGGAAAGCTGTAACTCTGTGAGAAGATTTCACAGAACACAAAGAAGTTTCTCAGAAAGCTTCTTTCTCTTTGTTATCGGAGGATATTTCCTTTGGACTATAGTCTTCAAAGGGATCCGAAATATCTGTTCTCAGATTCCACAGAAATAAGGCTAGCAAAGAGATCCACGAAATACACATGTAACTCTGTGAGATGAATTAACAGAACACTAAGCAGTTTCTCAGAAAGCTTCTTTCCAGATTTCATCTGAGCATATTTCCTTTTTCACCATAGCCCTCTATGGGCTTCCAATTATCACTTTTCCAATTCCACAAGAACTGTCTTAGCGAAAGGCTTCTTGAGGGGAAAGCTGTAACTCTGTGAGATGATTTCACAGATCACAAAGAAATTTCTCAGAAAGTTTCGTTCTCTTTGTTATCGGAGGATATTTCCTTTGGCCCTATAGTCTTCAAAGGGATCCGAAATCTCTGTTCTCAGATTCCACAGAAATAGGCTAGCAAAGAGTTCCACGAAACACACATGTAACTCTTTGAGATGAATTCACAGAACACTAAGCAGTTTCTCAGAAAGCTTCTTTCCAGATTTCATCTGAGGATATTTCCTTTTTCACCATAGCCCTCTAAGGGCTTCCAAATATCACTTTGCCAATTCCACAAGAAGTGTCTTAATGAAAGGCTTCTTTAGGGGAAAGCTGTAACTCTGTGAGATGATTTCACAGAACACAAAGAAGTTTCTCAGAAAGCTTCTTTCTCTTTGTTATCGGAGGATATTTCCCTTGGCCCTATAGTCTTCAAAGGGATCCGAAATATCTGTTCTCAGATTCCACAGAAATAAGGCTAGCAAAGAGATCCACGAAATACACATGTAACTCTGTGAGATGAATTAACAGAACACTAAGCAGTTTCTCAGAAAGCTTCTTTCCAGATTTCATCTGAGGATATTTCCTTTTTCACCATAGCCCTCTATGGGCTTCCAAGTATCACTTTGCCAATTCCACAAGAACTGTCTTAGCGAAAGGTTTCTTGAGGGGAAAGCTGTAACACTGTGAGATGATATCAGAGAACACAAAGAAGTTTCTCAGAAAGCTTCTTTCTCTTTGTTATCGGAGGATATTTCCTATGGCCCTGTAGTCTTCAAAGGGATGCGAAATATCTGTTCTCAGATTCCACAGAAATAAGGCTAGCAAAGAGATCCACGAAATACACATGTAATTCTGTGAGATGAATTAACAGAACACTAAGCAGTTTCTCAGAAAGCTTCTTTCCAGATTTCATCTGAGGATATTTCCTTTTTCACCATAGCCCTCTAAGGGCTTCCAAGTATCACTTTGCCAATTCCACAAGAACTGTCTTAGCGAAAGGCTTCTTGAGGGGAAAGCTCTAACTCTGTGAGATGATTTCACAGAACACAAAGAAGTTTCTCAGAAAGCTTCTTTCTCTTTGTTATCGGAGGATATTTCCTGTGGCCCTATAATCTTCAAAGGGATCCGAAATCTCTGTTCTCAGATTCCACAGAAATAAGGCTAGCAGAGAGATCCACGAAATACACATGTAACTCTGTGAGATGAATTCACAGAACACTAAGCAGTTTCTCAGAAAGCTTCTTTCCAGATTTCATCTGAGGATATTTCCATTTTCACCATAGCCCTCTATGGGCTTCCAATTATCACTTTGCCAATTCCACAAGAATTGTCTTAGCGAAAGGCTTCTTGAGGGGAATGCTGTAACTCTGTGAGATGATTTCACAGAACACAAAGATGTTTCTCAGAAAGCTTCTTTCTCCTAGTTATCGGAGGATATTTCCTTTGGCCCTATTGTCTTCAATGGGATCCGAAATATCTGTTCTCAGATTCCACAGAAATAAGGCTAGCAAAGAGATCCACGAAATACACATGTAACTCTGTGAGATGAATTCACAGAACACTAAGCAGTTTCTCAGAAAGCTTCTTTCCAGATTTCATGTGAGGATAATTCCTTTTTCACCATAGCCCTCTATGGGCTTCCAAATATCACTTTGCCAATTCCACAAGAACTGTCTTAGCGAAAGGCTTCTTGAGGGGAAAGCTGTAACTCTGTGAGATGATTTCACAGAACACAAAGAAGTTTCTCAGAAATCTTCTTTCTCTTTGTTATCGGAGGATATTTCCTTCTGCCCTATAGTCTTCAAAGGGATCCGAAATATCTGTTCTCAGATTCCACAGAAATAAGGCTAGCAAAGAGATCCACGAAATACACATGTAACTCTGTGAGATGAATTCACAGAACACTAAGCAGTTTCTCAGAAAGCTTCTTTCCAGATTTCATCTGAGCATATTTCCTTTTTCACCATAGCCCTCTATGGGCTTCGAATTATCACTTTGCCAATTCCACAAGAACTGTCTTAGTGAAAGGCTTCTTGAGGGGAATGCTGTAACTCTGTGAGATGATTTCACAGAACACAAAGAAATTTCTCAGAAAGTTTCTTTCTCTTTGTTTTCGGAGGATATTTCCTTTGGCACTATAGTCTTCAAAGGGATCCGAAATCTCTGTTCTCAGATTCCACAGAAATAAGGCTAGCAAAGAGATCCACGAAATACACTTGTAACTCTGTGAGATGAATTAACAGAACACTAAGCAGTTTCTCAGAAAGCTTCTTTCCAGATTTCATCTGAGGATATTTCCTTTTTCACCATAGCCCTCTATGGGCTTCCAAATATCACTTTGCCCATTCCACAAGAACAGTCTTAGCGAAAGGCTTCTTGAGGGGAAAGCTGTAACTCTGTGAGATGATTTCACAGAACACAAAGAAGTTTCTCAGAAAGCTTCTTTCTCTTTGTTATCGGAGGATATTTCCTTTGGCCCTATAGTCTACAAAGGGATCCGAAATTTCTGTTCTCAGATTCCACAGAAATAAGGCTAGCAAAGAGATCCACGAAATACACATGTAACTCTGTGAGATGAATTCACAGAACACTAAGCAGTTTCTCAGAAAGCTTCTTTCCAGATTTCATCTGAGCATATTAACTTTTTCACCATAGCCCTCTATGGGCTTCCAATTATCACTTTGCCAATTCCACAAGAACTGTCTTAATGAAAGGCTTCTTGAGGGGAAAGCTGTAACTCTGTGAGAAGATTTCACAGAACACAAAGAAGTTTCTCAGAAAGCTTCTTTCTCTTTGTTATCGGAGGATATTTCCTTTGGACTATAGTCTTCAAAGGGATCCGAAATATCTGTTCTCAGATTCCACAGAAATAAGGCTAGCAAAGAGATCCACGAAATACACATGTAACTCTGTGAGATGAATTAACAGAACACTAAGCAGTTTCTCAGAAAGCTTCTTTCCAGATTTCATCTGAGCATATTTCCTTTTTCACCATAGCCCTCTATGGGCTTCCAATTATCACTTTTCCAATTCCACAAGAACTGTCTTAGCGAAAGGCTTCTTGAGGGGAAAGCTGTAACTCTGTGAGATGATTTCACAGATCACAAAGAAATTTCTCAGAAAGTTTCGTTCTCTTTGTTATCGGAGGATATTTCCTTTGGCCCTATAGTCTTCAAAGGGATCCGAAATCTCTGTTCTCAGATTCCACAGAAATAGGCTAGCAAAGAGTTCCACGAAACACACATGTAACTCTTTGAGATGAATTCACAGAACACTAAGCAGTTTCTCAGAAAGCTTCTTTCCAGATTTCATCTGAGGATATTTCCTTTTTCACCACAGCCCTCTAAGGGCTTCCAAATATCACTTTGCCAATTCCACAAGAAGTGTCTTAATGAAAGGCTTCTTGAGGGGAAAGCTGTAACTCTGTGAGATGATTTCACAGAACACAAAGAAGTTTCTCAGAAAGCTTCTTTCTCTTTGTTATCGGAGGATATTTCCCTTGGCCCTATAGTCTTCAAAGGGATCCGAAATATCTGTTCTCAGATTCCACAGAAATAAGGCTAGCAGAGAGATCCACGAAATACACATGTAACTCTGTGAGATGAATTCACAGAACACTAAGCAGTTTGTCAGAAAGCTTCTTTCCAGATTTCATCTGAGGATATTTCCATTTTCACCATAGCCCTCTATGGGCTTCCAATTATCACTTTGCCAATTCCACAAGAACTGTCTTAGCGAAAGGCTTCTTGAGGGGAATGCTGTAACTCTGTGAGATGATTTCACAGAACACAAAGATGTTTCTCAGAAAGCTTCTTTCTCCTAGTTATCGGAGGATATTTCCTTTGGCCCTATTGTCTTCAATGGGATCCGAAATATCTGTTCTCAGATTCCACAGAAATAAGGCTAGCAAAGAGATCCACGAAATACACATGTAACTCTGTGAGATGAATTCACAGAACACTAAGCAGTTTCTCAGAAAGCTTCTTTCCAGATTTCATCTGAGGATATTTCCTTTTTCACCGTAGCCCTCTATGGGCTTCCAATTATCACTTTGCCAATTCCACAAGAACTGTCTTAGCGAAAGGCTTCTTGAGGGGAAAGCTGTAACTCTGTGAGATGATTTCACAGAACACAAAGAAATTTCACAGAAAGTTTCTTTCTCTTTGTTATCGGAGGATATTTCCTTTGGCCCTATAGTCTTCAAAGGGATCCGAAATCTCTGTTCTCAGATTCCACAGAAATAAGGCTAGCAAAGAGATCCACGAAACACACGTGTAACTCTTTGAGATGAATTCACAGACCACTAAGCAGTTTCTCAGAAAGCTTCTTTCCAGATTCCATCTGAGGATATTTCCTTTTTCACCATAGCCCTCTATGGGATACCTAATATCACTTTGCCAATTCCACAAGAAGTGTCTTAATGAAAGGATTCTTGAGGAGAAAGCTGTAACTCTGTGAGAAGATTTCACAGAACACAAAGAAGTTTCTCAGAAAGCTTCTTTCTCTTTGTTATCGGAGGATATTTCCTATGGCCCTGTAGTCTTCAAAGAAATGCGAAATATCTGTTCTCAGATTCCACAGAAATAAGGCTAGCAAAGAGATCCACGAAATACACATGTAACTCTTTGAGATGAATTAACAGAACACTAAGCAGTTTCTCAGAAAGCTTCTTTCCAGATTTCATCTGAGGATATTTCCTTTCTCACCATAGCCCTCTAAGGGCTTCCAAGTATCACCTAGCCAATTCCACAAGAACTGTCTTAGCGAAAGGCTTCTTGAGGGGAAAGCTCTAACTGTGTGAGATGATTTCACAGAACACAAAGAAGTTTCTCAGAAAGCTTCTTTCTCTTTGTTATCGGAGGATATTTCCTGTGGCCCTATAATCTTCAAAGGGATCCGAAATCTCTGTTCTCAGATTCCACAGAAATAAGGCTAGCAGAGAGATCCACGAAATACACATGTAACTCTGTGAGATGAATTCACAGAACACTAAGCAGTTTCTCAGAAAGCTTCTTTCCAGATTTCATCTGAGGATATTTCCATTTTCACCATAGCCCTCTATGGGCTTCCAATTATCACTTTGCCAATTCCACAAGAACTGTCTTAGCGAAAGGCTTCTTGAGGGGAATGCTGTAACTCTGTGAGATGATTTCACAGAACACGAAGAAGTTTCTCAGAAAGCTTCTTTCTCCTAGTTATCGGAGGATATTTCCTTTGGCCCTATTGTCTTCAATAGGATCCGAAATATCTGTTCTCAGATTCCACAGAAATAAAGCTAGCAAAGAGATCCACGAAATACACATGTAACTCTGTGAGATGAATTCACAGAACACTAAGCAGTTTCTCAGAAAGCTTCTTTCCAGATTTCATTAGAGGATAATTCCTTTTTCACCATAGCCCTCTATGGGCTTCCAAATATCACTTTGCCAATTCCACAAGAACTGTCTTAGCGAAAGGCTTCTTGAAGGGAAAGCTGTAACTCTGTGAGATGATTTCACAGAACACAAAGAAGTTTCTCAGAAAGCTTCTTTCTCTTTGTTATCGGAGGATATTTCCTTCTGCCCTATAGTCTTCAAAGGGATCCGAAATATCTGTTCTCAGATTCCACAGAAATAAGGCTAGCAAAGAGATCCACGAAATACACATGTAACTCTGTGAGATGAATTCACAGAACACTAAGCAGTTTCTCAGAAAGCTTCTTTCCAGATTTCATCTGTGCATATTTCCTTTTTCACCATAGCCCTCTATGGGCTTCCAATTATCACTTTGCCAATTCCACAAGAACTGTCTTAGTGAAAGGCTTCTTGAGGGGAAAGCTGTAACTCTGTGAGATGATTTCACAGAACACAAAGAAATTTCTCAGAAAGTTTCTTTCTCTTTGTTTTCGGAGGATATTTCCTTTGGCACTATAGTCTTCAAAGGGATCCGAAATCTCTGTTCTCAGATTCCACAGAAATAAGGCTAGCAAAGAGTTCCACGAAACACACATGTAACTCTTTGAGATGAATTCACAGAACACTAAGCAGTTTCTCAGAAAGCTTCTTTCCAGATTTCATCTGAGGATATTTCCTTTTTCACCATAGCCCTTTATGGGCTTCCAAATATCACTTTGCCAATTCCACAAGAAGTGTCTTAATGAAAGGCTTTTTGAGGGGAAAGCTGTAACTCTGTAAGAAGATTTCACAGAACACAAAGAAGTTTCTCAGAAAGCTTCTTTCTCTTTGATATCGGAGGATATTTCCTTTGGTCCTATAGTCTGCTAAGGGATCCGAAATATCTGTTCTCAGATTCCACAGAAATAAGGCTAGCAAAGAGATCCGAGAAATACACATGTTACTCTGTGAGATGAATTCACAGAACACTAAGCAGTTTCTCAGAAAGCTTCCTTCCAGATTTCTTCTGAGGATATTTCCTTTTTCACCATAGCCCTCTATGGGTTTCCAAATATCACTTTGCCAATTCCACAAGAACTGTCTTAGCGAAAGGCTTCTTGAGGGGAAAACTGTAACTCTGTGATATGATTTCACAGAAGACAAAGAAGGTTCTCAGAAAGCTTTTTTCTCTTTGTTATCGGAGGATATTTCCTTTGGCCCTATAGACTTCAAAGGGATCCGAAATATCTGTTCTCAGATTCCACAGAAATAAGGCTAGCAAAGAGATCCACGAAATACACATGTAACTCTGTGAGATGAATTCACAGAACACTAAGCAGTTTCTCAGAAAGCTTCCTTCCAGATTTCATCTGAGGATATTTCCTTTTTCACCATAGTCCTCTATGGGCTTCCAAATATCACTTTGCCAATTCCACAAGAACTGTCTTAGCGAAAGGCTTCTTTAGGGGGAAGCTGTAACTCTGTGAGATGATTTCACAGAACACAAAGAAGTTTCTCAGAAAGCTTCTTTCTCTTTGTTATCGGAGGATATTTCCCTTGGCCCTATAGTCTTCAAAGGGATCCGAAATATCTGTTCTCAGATTCCACAGAAATAAGGCTAGCAAAGAGATCCACGAAATACACATGTAACTCTGTGAGATGAATTCACAGAACACTAAGCAGTTTCTCAGAAAGCTTCTTTCCAGATTTCATCTGAGTTTATTTCCTTTTTCACCATAGCCCTCTAAGGGCTTCCAAATATCACTTTGCCAATTCCACAAGAACTGTCTTAACGAAAGGCTTCTTGAGGGGAAAGCTGTAACTCTGTGAGATGATTTCACAGAACACAAAGAAGTTTCTCAGAAAGCTTCTTTCTCTTTGTTATCGGAGGATATTTCCTTTGGCCCTATAGTCTTCAAAGGGATGCGAAATATCTGTTCTCAGACTCCACAGAAATAAGGCTAGCAAAGAGATCCACGAAATACACATGTAACTCTGTGAGATGAATTAACAGAACACTAAGCAGTTTCTCAGAAAGCTTCTTTCCAGATTTCATCTGAGGATATTTCCTTTTTCACCGTAGCCCTCTATGGGCTTCCAAGTATCACTTTGCCAATTCCACAAGAACTGTCTTAGCGAAAGGCTTCTTGAGGGGAAAGCTGTAACACTGTGAGATGATATCAGAGAACACAAAGAAGTTTCTCAGAAAGCTTCTTTCTCTTTGTTATCGGAGGATATTTCCTTTGGCCCTATAGTCTTCAAAGGGATCCGAAATCTCTGTTCCCAGATTCCACAGAAATAAGGCTAGCAAAGAGATCCACGAAATACACTTGTAACTCTGTGAGATGAATTAACAGAACACTAAGCAGTTTCTCAGAAAGCTTCTTTCCAGATTTCATCTGAGGATATTTCCTTTTTCACCATAGCCCTCTATGGGCTTCCAAATATCACTTTGCCCATTCCACAAGAACAGTCTTAGCGAAAGGCTTCTTGAGGGGAAAGCTGTAACTCTGTGAGATGATTTCACAGAACACAAAGAAGTTTCTCAGAAAGCTTCTTTCTCTTTGTTATCGGAGGATATTTCCTTTGGCCCTATAGTCTACAAAGGGATCCGAAATTTCTGTTCTCAGATTCCACAGAAATAAGGCTAGCAAAGAGATCCACGAAATACACATGTAACTCTGTGAGATGAATTCACAGAACACTAAGCAGTTTCTCAGAAAGCTTCTTTCCAGATTTCATCTGAGCATATTAACTTTTTCACCATAGCCCCCTATGGGTTTCAAATTATCACTTTGCCAATTCCACAAGAACTGTCTTAATGAAAGGCTTCTTGAGGGGAAAGCTGTAACTCTGTGGGAAGATTTCACAGAACACAAAGAAGTTTCTCAGAAAGCTTCTTTCTCTTTGTTATCGGAGGATATTTCTTTTGGACTATAGTCTTCAAAGGGATCCGAAATATCTGTTCTCAGATTCCACAGAAATAAGGCTAGCAAAGAGATCCACGAAATACACATGTAACTCTGTGAGTTGAATTCACAGAACACTAAGCAGTTTCTCAGAAAGCTTCTTTCCAGATTTCATCTGAGGATATTTCCTTTTTCACCATAGCCCTCTATGGGCTTCCAAGTATCACTTTGCCAATTCCACAAGAACTGTCTTAGCGAAAGGCTTCTTGAGGGGAAAGCTGTAACTTGTGAGATGATATCACAGAACACAAAGAAGTTTCTCAGAAAGCTTCTTTCTCTTTGTTATCGGAGGATATTTCCTGTGGCCCTATAGTCTTCAAAGGGATCCGAAATCTCTGTTCTCAGATTCCACAGAAATAAGGCTAGCAAAGAGATCCACGAAATACACATGTAACTCTGTGAGATGAATTAACAGAACACTAAGCCGTTTGTCAGAAAGCTTCTTTCCAGATTTCATCTGAGGATATTTCCTTTTTCACCATAGCCCTGTATGGGCTTCCAAATATCACTTTGCCAATTCCACAAGAACTGTCTTAGCGAAAGGCTCCCTGAGGGGAAAGCTGTAACTCTGTGAGATGATTTCACAGAACACAAAGAAGTTTCTCAGAAAGCTTCTTTCTCTTTGTTATCGGAGGATATTTCCTTTGGCCCTATAGTCTTCAAAGGGATGCGAAATATCTGTTCTCAGATTCCACAGAAATAAGGCTAGCAAAGAGATCCACGAAATACACTTGTAACTCTGTGAGATGAATTCACAGAACACTAAGCAGTTTCTCAGAAAGCTTCTTTCCAGATTTCATCTGAGGATATTTCCTTTTTCACCATAGCCCTCTATGGGCTTCCAAATATCACTTTGCCCATTCCACAAGAACAGTCTTAGCGAAAGGCTTCTTGAGGGGAAAGCTGTAACTCTGTGAGATGATTTCACAGAACACAAAGAAGTTTCTCAGAAAGCTTCTTTCTCTTTGTTATCGGAGGATATTTCCTTTGGCCCTATAGTCTACAAAGGGATCCGAAATTTCTGTTCTCAGATTACACAGAAATAAGGCTAGCAAAGAGATCCACGAAATACACATGTAACTCTGTGAGATGAATTCACAGAACACTAAGCAGTTTCTCAGAAAGCTTCTTTCCAGATTTCATCTGAGCATATTAACTTTTTCACCATAGCCCCCTATGGGCTTCCAATTATCACTTTGCCAATTCCACAAGAACTGTCTTAATGAAAGGCTTCTTGAGGGGAAAGCTGTAACTCTGTGGGAAGATTTCACAGAACACAAAGAAGTTTCTCAGAAAGCTTCTTTCTCTTTGTTATCGGAGGATATTTCTTTTGGACTATAGTCTTCAAAGGGATCCGAAATATCTGTTCTCAGATTCCACAGAAATAAGGCTAGCAAAGAGATCCACGAAATACACATGTAACTCTGTGAGATGAATTCACAGAACACTAAGCAGTTTCTCAGAAAGCTTCTTTCCAGATTTCATCTGAGGATATTTCCTTTTTCACCATAGCCCTCTATGGGCTTCCAAGTATCACTTTGCCAATTCCACAAGAACTGTCTTAGCGAAAGGCTTCTTGAGGGGAAAGCTGTAACTTGTGAGATGATATCACAGAACACAAAGAAGTTTCTCAGAAAGCTTCTTTCTCTTTGTTATCGGAGGATATTTCCTGTGGCCCTATAGTCTTCAAAGGGATCCGAAATCTCTGTTCTCAGATTCCACAGAAATAAGGCTAGCAAAGAGATCCACGAAATACACATGTAACTCTGTGAGATGAATTAACAGAACACTAAGCCGTTTGTCAGAAAGCTTCTTTCCAGATTTCATCTGAGGATATTTCCTTTTTCACCATAGCCCTGTATGGGCTTCCAAATATCACTTTGCCAATTCCACAAGAACTGTCTTAGCGAAAGGCTCCCTGAGGGGAAAGCTGTAACTCTGTGAGATGATTTCACAGAACACAAAGAAGTTTCTCAGAAAGCTTCTTTCTCTTTGTTATCGGAGGATATTTCCTTTGGC
Organism: Macaca nemestrina; assembly: GCF_043159975.1. NCBI lineage: Eukaryota > Metazoa > Chordata > Mammalia > Primates > Cercopithecidae > Macaca > Macaca nemestrina. The sequence goes on from NC_092140.1 coordinate 56,568,161, forward strand.
CCTATAGTCTTCAAAGGGATCCGAAATATCTGTTCTCAGATTCCACAGAAATAAGGCTAGCAAAGAGATCCACGAAATACACTTGTAACTCTGTGAGATGAATTCACAGAACACTAAGCAGTTTCTCAGAAAGCTTCTTTCCAGATTTCATCTGAGGATATTTCCTTTTTCACCATAGCCCTCTATGGGCTTCCAAATATCACTTTGCCCATTCCACAAGAACAGTCTTAGCGAAAGGCTTCTTGAGGGGAAAGCTGTAACTCTGTGAGATGATTTCACAGAACACAAAGAAGTTTCTCAGAAAGCTTCTTTCTCTTTGTTATCGGAGGATATTTCCTTTGGCCCTATAGTCTACAAAGGGATCCGAAATTTCTGTTCTCAGATTACACAGAAATAAGGCTAGCAAAGAGATCCACGAAATACACATGTAACTCTGTGAGATGAATTCACAGAACACTAAGCAGTTTCTCAGAAAGCTTCTTTCCAGATTTCATCTGAGCATATTAACTTTTTCACCATAGCCCCCTATGGGCTTCCAATTATCACTTTGCCAATTCCACAAGAACTGTCTTAATGAAAGGCTTCTTGAGGGGAAAGCTGTAACTCTGTGGGAAGATTTCACAGAACACAAAGAAGTTTCTCAGAAAGCTTCTTTCTCTTTGTTATCGGAGGATATTTCTTTTGGACTATAGTCTTCAAAGGGATCCGAAATATCTGTTCTCAGATTCCACAGAAATAAGGCTAGCAAAGAGATCCACGAAATACACATGTAACTCTGTGAGATGAATTCACAGAACACTAAGCAGTTTCTCAGAAAGCTTCTTTCCAGATTTCATCTGAGGATATTTCCTTTTTCACCATAGCCCTCTATGGGCTTCCAAGTATCACTTTGCCAATTCCACAAGAACTGTCTTAGCGAAAGGCTTCTTGAGGGGAAAGCTGTAACTTGTGAGATGATATCACAGAACACAAAGAAGTTTCTCAGAAAGCTTCTTTCTCTTTGTTATCGGAGGATATTTCCTGTGGCCCTATAGTCTTCAAAGGGATCCGAAATCTCTGTTCTCAGATTCCACAGAAATAAGGCTAGCAAAGAGATCCACGAAATACACATGTAACTCTGTGAGATGAATTAACAGAACACTAAGCCGTTTGTCAGAAAGCTTCTTTCCAGATTTCATCTGAGGATATTTCCTTTTTCACCATAGCCCTGTATGGGCTTCCAAATATCACTTTGCCAATTCCACAAGAACTGTCTTAGCGAAAGGCTCCCTGAGGGGAAAGCTGTAACTCTGTGAGATGATTTCACAGAACACAAAGAAGTTTCTCAGAAAGCTTCTTTCTCTTTGTTATCGGAGGATATTTCCTTTGGCCCTATAGTCTTCAAAGGGATCCGAAATATCTGTTCTCAGATTCCACAGAAATAAGGCTAGCAAAGAGATCCACGAAATACACATGTAACTCTGTGAGATGAATTCACAGAACACTAAGCAGTTTCTCAGAAAGCTTCTTTCCAGATTTCATCTGAGGATATTTCCTTTTTCACCATAGCCCTCTATGGGCTTCCAATTATCACTTTGCCAATTCCACAAGAACTGTCTTAGCGAAAGGCTTCTTGAGGGGAAAGCTGTAACTCTGTGAGATGATTTCACAGAACACAAAGAAATTTCACAGAAAGTTTCTTTCTCTTTGTTATCGGAGGATATTTCCTTTGGCCCTATAGTCTTCAAAGGGATCCGAAATCTCTGTTCTCAGATTCCACAGAAATAAGGCTAGCAAAGAGATCCACGAAACACACATGTAACTCTTTGAGATGAATTCACAGAACACTAAGCAGTTTCTCAGAAAGCTTCTTTCCAGATTCCATCTGAGGATATTTCCTTTTTCACCATAGCCCTCTATGGGATACCTAATATCACTTTGCCAATTCCACAAGAAGTGTCTTAATGAAAGGCTTCTTGAGGGGAAAGCTGTAACTCTGTGAGAAGATTTCACAGAACACAAAGAAGTTTCTCAGAAAGCTTCTTTCTCTTTGTTCTCGGAGGATATTTCCTTTGGCCCTGAAGTCTTCAAAGGGATCCGAAATATCTGTTCTCAGATTCCACAGAAATAAGGCTAGCAAAGAGATCCAGGAAATACACATGTAACTCTGGGAGATGAATTCACAGAACACTAACCAGTTTCTCAGAAAGCTTCTTTCCAGACTTCATCTGGGGTTATTTCCTTTTTCACCATAGCCCTCTAAGGGCTTCCAAATATCACTTTGCCAATTCCACAAGAACTGTCTTAACGAAAGGCTTCTTGAGTGGAAAGCTGTAACTTGTGAGATGATTTCACAGAACACAAAGAAGTTTGTCAGAAAGCTTCTTTCTCTTTGTTATCGGAGGATATTTCCTATGGCCCCGTAGTCTTCAAAGGGATGCGAAATATCTGTTCTCAGATTCCACAGAAATAAGGCTAGCAAAGAGATCCACGAAATACACATGTAAGTCTGTGAGATGAATTAACAGAACACTAAGCAGTTTCTCAGAAAGCTTCTTTCCAGATTTCATCTGAGGATATTTCCTTTTTCACCATAGTCCTCTAAGGGCTTCCAAGTATCACTTTGCCAATTCCACAAGAACTGTCTTAGCGAAAGGCTTCTTGAGGGGAAAGCTCTCACTCTGTGAGATGATTTCACAGAACACAAAGAAGTTTCTCAGAAAGCTTCTTTCTCTTTGTTATCGGAGGATATTTCCTGTGGCCCTATAATCTTCAAAGGGATCCGAAATCTCTGTTCTCAGATTCCACAGAAATAAGGCTAGCAGAGAGATCCACGAAATACACATGTAACTCTGTGAGATGAATTCACAGAACACTAAGCAGTTTCTCAGAAAGCTTCTTTCCAGATTTCATCTGAGGATATTTCCATTTTCACCATAGCCCTCTATGGGCTTCCAATTATCACTTTGCCAATTCCACAAGAACTGTCTTAGCGAAAGGCTTCTTGAGGGGAATGCTGTAACTCTGTGAGATGATTTCACAGAACACAAAGATGTTTCTCAGAAAGCTTCTTTCTCCTAGTTATCGGAGGATATTTCCTTTGGCCCTATTGTCTTCAATGGGATCCGAAATATCTGTTCTCAGATTCCACAGAAATAAGGCTAGCAAAGAGATCCACGAAATACACATGTAACTCTGTGAGATGAATTCACAGAACACTAAGCAGTTTCTCAGAAAGCTTCTTTCCAGATTTCATTTGAGGATAATTCCTTTTTCACCATAGCCCTCTATGGGCTTCCAAATATCACTTTGCCAATTCCACAAGAACTGTCTTAGCGAAAGGCTTCTTGAGGGGAAAGCTGTAACTCTGTGAGATGATTTCACAGAACACAAAGAAGTTTCTCAGAAAGCTTCTTTCTCTTTGTTATCGGAGGATATTTCCTTCTGCCCTATAGTCTTCAAAGGGATCCGAAATATCTGTTCTCAGATTCCACAGAAATAAGGCTAACAAAGAGATCCACGAAATACACATGTAACTCTGTGAGATGAATTCACAGAACACTAAGCAGTTTCTCAGAAAGCTTCTTTCCAGATTTCATCTGAGCATATTTCCTTTTTCACCATAGCCCTCTATGGGCTTCCAATTATCACTTTGCCAATTCCACAAGAACTGTCTTAGTGAAAGGCTTCTTGAGGGGAAAGCTGTAACTCTGTGAGATGATTTCACAGAACACAAAGAAATTTCACAGAAAGTTTCTTTCTCTTTGTTATCGGAGGATACTTCCTTTGGCCCTATAGTCTTCAAAGGGATCCGAAATGTCTGTTCTCAGATTCCACAGAAATAAGGCTAGCAAAGAGATCCACGAAACACACATGTAACTCTTTGAGATGAATTCACAGAACACTAAGCAGTTTCTCAGAAAGCTTCTTTCCAGATTCCATCTGAGGATATTTCCTTTTTCACCATAGCCCTCTAGGGGATACCTAATATCACTTTGCCAATTACACAAGAAGTGTCTTAATGAAAGGCTTCTTGAAGGGAAAGCTGTAACTCTGTGAGAAGATTTCACAGAACACAAAGAAGTTTCTCAGAAAGCTTCTTTCTCTTTGTTATCGGAGGATATTTCCTTTGGCCCTATAGTCTTCAAAGGGATCCGAAATATCTGTTCTCAGATTCCACAGAAATAAGGGTAGCAAAGAGATCCAGGAAATACACATGTAACTCTGGGAGATGAATTCACAGAACACTAACCAGTTTCTCAGAAAGCTTCTTTCCAGACTTCATCTGAGGTTATTTCCTTTTTCACCATAGCCCTCTAAGGGCTTCCAAATATCACTTTGCCAAGTCCACAAGAACTGTCTTAACGAAAGGCTTCTTGAGTGGAAAGCTGTAACTCTGTGAGATGATTTCACAGAACACAAAGAAGTTTCTCAGAAAGCTTCTTTCTCTTTGTTATCGGAGGATATTTCCTATGGCCCTGTAGTCTTCAAAGGGATGCGAAATATCTGTTCTCAGATTCCACAGAAATAAGGCTAGCAAAGAGATCCACGAAATACACATGTAATTCTGTGAGATGAATTAACAGAACCCTAAGCAGTTTCTCAGAAAGCTTCTTTCCAGATTTCATCTGAGGATATTTCCTTTTTCACCATAGCCCTCTAAGGGCTTCCAAGTATCACTTTGCCAATTCCACAAGAACTGTCTTAGCGAAAGGCTTCTTGAGGGGAAAGCTCTAACTCTGTGAGATGATTTCACAGAACACAAAGAAGTTTCTCAGAAAGCTTCTTTCTCTTTGTTATCGGAGGATATTTCCTGTGGCCCTATAATCTTCAAAGGGATCCGAAATCTCTGTTCTCAGATTCCACAGAAATAAGGCTAGCAGAGAGATCCACGAAATACACATGTAACTCTGTGAGATGAATTCACAGAACACTAAGCAGTTTCTCAGAAAGCTTCTTTCCAGATTTCATCTGAGGATATTTCCTTTTTCACCATAGCCCTCTATGGGCTTCCAAATATCACTTTGCCCATTCCACAAGAACTGTCTTAGCGAAAGGCTTCTTGAGGGGAAAGCTGTAACTCTGTGAGATGATTTCACAGAACACAAAGAAGTTTCTCAGAAAGCTTCTTTCTCTTTGTTATCGGAGGATATTTCCTTTGGCCCTATAGTCTTCAAAGGGATCCGAAATATCTGTTCTCAGATTCCACAGAAATAAGGCTAGCAAAGAGTTCCACGAAACACACATGTAACTCTTTGAGATGAATTCACAGAACACTAAGCAGTTTCTCAGAAAGCTTCTTTCCAGATTTCATCTGAGGATATTTCCTTTTTCACCATAGCCCTCTATGGGATACCTAATATCACTTTGCCAATTCCACAAGAAGTGTCTTAATGAAAGGCTTCTTGAAGGGAAAGCTGTAACTCTGTGAGAAGATTTCACAGAACACAAAGAAGTTTCTCAGAAAGCTTCTTTCTCTTTGTTATCGGAGGATATTTCCTTTGGCCCTATAGTCTTCAAAGGGATCCGAAATATCTTTTCTCAGATTCCACAGAAATAAGGCTAGCAGAGAGATCCACGAAATACACATGTAACTCTGTGAGATGAATTAACAGAACACTAAGCAGTTTCTCAGAAAGCTTCTTTCCAGATTTCATCTGAGGATATTTCCTTTTTCACCATAGCCCTATATGGGCTTCCAAATATCACTTTGCCCATTCCACAAGAACTGTCTTAGCGAAAGGCTTCTTGAGGGGAAAGCTGTAACTCTGTGAGATGATTTCACAGAACACAAAGAAGTTTCTCAGAAAGCTTCTTTCTCTTTGTTATCGGAGGATATTTCCTTTGGCCCTATAGTCTTCAAAGGGATCCGAAATATCTGTTCTCAGATTCCACAGAAATAAGGCTAGCAAAGAGATCCACGAAATACACATGTAACTCTGTGAGATGAATTAACAGAACACTAAGCAGTTTCTCAGAAAGCTTCTTTCCAGATTTCATCTGAGCATATTTCCTTTTTCACCATAGCCCTCTATGGGATTCCAATTATCACTTTTCCAATTCCACAAGAACTGTCTTAGCGAAAGGCTTCTTGAGGGGAAAGCTGTAACTCTGTGAGATGATTTCACAGAACACAAAGAAATTTCTCAGAAAGTTTCGTTCTCTTTGTTATCGGAGGATATTTCCTTTGGCCCTATAGTCTTCAAAGGGATCCGAAATCTCTGTTCTCAGATTCCACAGAAATAAGGCTAGCAAAGAGTTCCACGAAACACACATGTAACTCTTTGAGATGAATTCACAGAACACTAAGCAGTTTCTCAGAAAGCTTCTTTCCAGATTTCATCTGAGGACATTTCCTTTTTCACCATAGCCCTCTAAGGGCTTCCAAATATCACTTTGCCAATTCCACAAGAACTGTCTTAATGAAAGGCTTCTTTAGGGGAAAGCTGTAACTCTGTGAGATGATTTCACAGAACACAAAGAAGTTTCTCAGAAAGCTTCTTTCTCTTTGTTATCGGAGGATATTTCCCTTGGCCCTATAGTCTTCAAAGGGATCCGAAATATCTGTTCTCAGATTCCACAGAAATAAGGCTAGCAAAGAGATCCACGAAATACACATGTAACTCTGTGAGATGAATTAACAGAACACTAAGCAGTTTCTCAGAAAGCTTCTTTCCAGATTTCATCTGAGGATATTTCCTTTTTCACCATAGCCCTCTATGGGCTTCCAAGTATCACTTTGCCAATTCCACAAGAACTGTCTTAGCGAAAGGCTTCTTGAGGGGAAAGCTGTAACACTGTGAGATGATATCAGAGAAAACAAAGAAGTTTCTCAGAAAGCTTCTGTCTCTTTGTTATCGGAGGATATTTCCTGTGGCCCTATAGTCTTCAAAGGGATCCGAAATCTCTGTTCTCAGATTCCACAGAAATAAGGCTAGCAAAGAGATCCACGAAATACACATGTAACTCTGTGAGATGAATTAACAGAACACTAAGCAGTTTCTCAGAAAGCTTCTTTCCAGATTTCATCTGAGGATATTTCCTTTTTCACCATAGCCCTCTATGGGCTTCCAAATATCACTTTGCCAATTCCACAAGAACTGTCTTAGCGAAAGGCTTCTTGAGGGGAAAGCGGTAACTCTGTGAGATGATTTCACAGAATACAAAGAAGTTTCTCAGAAAGCTTCTTTCTCTTTGTTATCGGAGGATATTTCCTTTGGCCCTATAGTCTTCAAAGGGATCCGAAATCTCTGTTCTCAGATTCCACAGAAATAAGGCTAGCAAAGAGATCCACGAAATACACTTGTAACTCTGTGAGATGAATTCACAGAACACTAAGCAGTTTCTCAGAAAGCTTCTTTCCAGATTTCATCTGAGCATATTAACTTTTTCACCATAGCCCTCTATGGGCTTCCAATTATCACTTTGCCAATTCCACAAGAACTGTCTTAATGAAAGGCTTCTTGAGGGGAAAGCTGTAACTCTGTGAGAAGATTTCACAGAACACAAAGAAGTTTCTCAGAAAGCTTCTTTCTCTTTGTTATCGGAGGATATTTCCTTTGGACTATAGTCTTCAAAGGGATCCGAAATATCTGTTCTCAGATTCCACAGAAATAAGGCTAGCAAAGAGATCCACGAAATACACATGTAACTCTGTGAGATGAATTAACAGAACACTAAGCAGTTTCTCAGAAAGCTTCTTTCCAGATTTCATCTGAGCATATTTCCTTTTTCACCATAGCCCTCTATGGGCTTCCAATTATCACTTTTCCAATTCCACAAGAACTGTCTTAGCGAAAGGCTTCTTGAGGGGAAAGCTGTAACTCTGTGAGATGATTTCACAGATCACAAAGAAATTTCTCAGAAAGTTTCGTTCTCTTTGTTATCGGAGGATATTTCCTTTGGCCCTATAGTCTTCAAAGGGATCCGAAATCTCTGTTCTCAGATTCCACAGAAATAGGCTAGCAAAGAGTTCCACGAAACACACATGTAACTCTTTGAGATGAATTCACAGAACACTAAGCAGTTTCTCAGAAAGCTTCTTTCCAGATTTCATCTGAGGATATTTCCTTTTTCACCATAGCCCTCTAAGGGCTTCCAAATATCACTTTGCCAATTCCACAAGAAGTGTCTTAATGAAAGGCTTCTTTAGGGGAAAGCTGTAACTCTGTGAGATGATTTCACAGAACACAAAGAAGTTTCTCAGAAAGCTTCTTTCTCTTTGTTATCGGAGGATATTTCCCTTGGCCCTATAGTCTTCAAAGGGATCCGAAATATCTGTTCTCAGATTCCACAGAAATAAGGCTAGCAAAGAGATCCACGAAATACACATGTAACTCTGTGAGATGAATTAACAGAACACTAAGCAGTTTCTCAGAAAGCTTCTTTCCAGATTTCATCTGAGGATATTTCCTTTTTCACCATAGCCCTCTATGGGCTTCCAAGTATCACTTTGCCAATTCCACAAGAACTGTCTTAGCGAAAGGTTTCTTGAGGGGAAAGCTGTAACACTGTGAGATGATATCAGAGAACACAAAGAAGTTTCTCAGAAAGCTTCTTTCTCTTTGTTATCGGAGGATATTTCCTATGGCCCTGTAGTCTTCAAAGGGATGCGAAATATCTGTTCTCAGATTCCACAGAAATAAGGCTAGCAAAGAGATCCACGAAATACACATGTAATTCTGTGAGATGAATTAACAGAACACTAAGCAGTTTCTCAGAAAGCTTCTTTCCAGATTTCATCTGAGGATATTTCCTTTTTCACCATAGCCCTCTAAGGGCTTCCAAGTATCACTTTGCCAATTCCACAAGAACTGTCTTAGCGAAAGGCTTCTTGAGGGGAAAGCTCTAACTCTGTGAGATGATTTCACAGAACACAAAGAAGTTTCTCAGAAAGCTTCTTTCTCTTTGTTATCGGAGGATATTTCCTGTGGCCCTATAATCTTCAAAGGGATCCGAAATCTCTGTTCTCAGATTCCACAGAAATAAGGCTAGCAGAGAGATCCACGAAATACACATGTAACTCTGTGAGATGAATTCACAGAACACTAAGCAGTTTCTCAGAAAGCTTCTTTCCAGATTTCATCTGAGGATATTTCCATTTTCACCATAGCCCTCTATGGGCTTCCAATTATCACTTTGCCAATTCCACAAGAACTGTCTTAGCGAAAGGCTTCTTGAGGGGAATGCTGTAACTCTGTGAGATGATTTCACAGAACACAAAGATGTTTCTCAGAAAGCTTCTTTCTCCTAGTTATCGGAGGATATTTCCTTTGGCCCTATTGTCTTCAATGGGATCCGAAATATCTGTTCTCAGATTCCACAGAAATAAGGCTAGCAAAGAGATCCACGAAATACACATGTAACTCTGTGAGATGAATTCACAGAACACTAAGCAGTTTCTCAGAAAGCTTCTTTCCAGATTTCATCTGAGCATATTTCCTTTTTCACCATAGCCCTCTATGGGCTTCGAATTATCACTTTGCCAATTCCACAAGAACTGTCTTAGTGAAAGGCTTCTTGAGGGGAATGCTGTAACTCTGTGAGATGATTTCACAGAACACAAAGAAGTTTCTCAGAAAGCTTCTTTCTCTTTGTTATCGGAGGATATTTCCTTTGGACTATAGTCTTCAAAGGGATCCGAAATATCTGTTCTCAGATTCCACAGAAATAAGGCTAGCAAAGAGATCCACGAAATACACATGTAACTCTGTGAGATGAATTAACAGAACACTAAGCAGTTTCTCAGAAAGCTTCTTTCCAGATTTCATCTGAGCATATTTCCTTTTTCACCATAGCCCTCTATGGGCTTCCAATTATCACTTTTCCAATTCCACAAGAACTGTCTTAGCGAAAGGCTTCTTGAGGGGAAAGCTGTAACTCTGTGAGATGATTTCACAGATCACAAAGAAATTTCTCAGAAAGTTTCGTTCTCTTTGTTATCGGAGGATATTTCCTTTGGCCCTATAGTCTTCAAAGGGATCCGAAATCTCTGTTCTCAGATTCCACAGAAATAGGCTAGCAAAGAGTTCCACGAAACACACATGTAACTCTTTGAGATGAATTCACAGAACACTAAGCAGTTTCTCAGAAAGCTTCTTTCCAGATTTCATCTGAGGATATTTCCTTTTTCACCATAGCCCTCTAAGGGCTTCCAAATATCAATTTGCCAATTCCTCAAGAAGTGTCTTAATGAAAGGCTTCTTTAGGGGAAAGCTGTAACTCTGTGAGATGATTTCACAGAACACAAAGAAGTTTCTCAGAAAGCTTCTTTCTCTTTGTTATCGGAGGATATTTCCCTTGGCCCTATAGTCTTCAAAGGGATCCGAAATATCTGTTCTCAGATTCCACAGAAATAAGGCTAGCAAAGAGATCCACGAAATACACATGTAACTCTGTGAGATGAATTCACAGAACACTAAGCAGTTTCTCAGAAAGCTTCTTTCCAGATTTCATCTGAGCATATTTCCTTTTTCACCATAGCCCTCTATGGGCTTCGAATTATCACTTTGCCAATTCCACAAGAACTGTCTTAGTGAAAGGCTTCTTGAGGGGAAAGCTGTAACTCTATGAGATGATTTCACAGAACACAAAGAAATTTCTCAGAAAGTTTCTTTCTCTTTGTTTTCGGAGGATATTTCCTTTGGCACTATAGTCTTCAAAGGGATCCGAAATCTCTGTTCTCAGATTCCACAGAAATAAGGCTAGCAAAGAGATCCACGAAATACACTTGTAACTCTGTGAGATGAATTAACAGAACACTAAGCAGTTTCTCAGAAAGCTTCTTTCCAGATTTCATCTGAGGATATTTCCTTTTTCACCATAGCCCTCTATGGGCTTCCAAATATCACTTTGCCCATTCCACAAGAACAGTCTTAGCGAAAGGCTTCTTGAGGGGAAAGCTGTAACTCTGTGAGATGATTTCACAGAACACAAAGAAGTTTCTCAGAAAGCTTCTTTCTCTTTGTTATCGGAGGATATTTCCTTTGGCCCTATAGTCTACAAAGGGATCCGAAATTTCTGTTCTCAGATTCCACAGAAATAAGGCTAGCAAAGAGATCCACGAAATACACATGTAACTCTGTGAGATGAATTCACAGAACACTAAGCAGTTTCTCAGAAAGCTTCTTTCCAGATTTCATCTGAGCATATTAACTTTTTCACCATAGCCCTCTATGGGCTTCCAATTATCACTTTGCCAATTCCACAAGAACTGTCTTAATGAAAGGCTTCTTGAGGGGAAAGCTGTAACTCTGTGAGAAGATTTCACAGAACACAAAGAAGTTTCTCAGAAAGCTTCTTTCTCTTTGTTATCGGAGGATATTTCCTTTGGACTATAGTCTTCAAAGGGATCCGAAATATCTGTTCTCAGATTCCACAGAAATAAGGCTAGCAAAGAGATCCACGAAATACACATGTAACTCTGTGAGATGAATTAACAGAACACTAAGCAGTTTCTCAGAAAGCTTCTTTCCAGATTTCATCTGAGCATATTTCCTTTTTCACCATAGCCCTCTATGGGCTTCCAATTATCACTTTTCCAATTCCACAAGAACTGTCTTAGCGAAAGGCTTCTTGAGGGGAAAGCTGTAACTCTGTGAGATGATTTCACAGATCACAAAGAAATTTCTCAGAAAGTTTCGTTCTCTTTGTTATCGGAGGATATTTCCTTTGGCCCTATAGTCTTCAAAGGGATCCGAAATCTCTGTTCTCAGATTCCACAGAAATAGGCTAGCAAAGAGTTCCACGAAACACACATGTAACTCTTTGAGATGAATTCACAGAACACTAAGCAGTTTCTCAGAAAGCTTCTTTCCAGATTTCATCTGAGGATATTTCCTTTTTCACCATAGCCCTCTAAGGGCTTCCAAATATCACTTTGCCAATTCCACAAGAAGTGTCTTAATGAAAGGCTTCTTTAGGGGAAAGCTGTAACTCTGTGAGATGATTTCACAGAACACAAAGAAGTTTCTCAGAAAGCTTCTTTCTCTTTGTTATCGGAGGATATTTCCCTTGGCCCTATAGTCTTCAAAGGGATCCGAAATATCTGTTCTCAGATTCCACAGAAATAAGGCTAGCAAAGAGATCCACGAAATACACATGTAACTCTGTGAGATGAATTCACAGAACACTAAGCAGTTTCTCAGAAAGCTTCTTTCCAGATTTCATCTGAGCATATTTCCTTTTTCACCATAGCCCTCTATGGGCTTCGAATTATCACTTTGCCAATTCCACAAGAACTGTCTTAGTGAAAGGCTTCTTGAGGGGAAAGCTGTAACTCTGTGAGATGATTTCACAGAACACAAAGAAATTTCTCAGAAAGTTTCTTTCTCTTTGTTTTCGGAGGATATTTCCTTTGGCACTATAGTCTTCAAAGGGATCCGAAATCTCTGTTCTCAGTTTCCACAGAAATAAGGCTAGCAAAGAGATCCACGAAATACACTTGTAACTCTGTGAGATGAATTAACAGAACACTAAGCAGTTTCTCAGAAAGCTTCTTTCCAGATTTCATCTGAGGATATTTCCTTTTTCACCATAGCCCTCTATGGGCTTCCAAATATCACTTTGCCCATTCCACAAGAACAGTCTTAGCGAAAGGCTTCTTGAGGGGAAAGCTGTAACTCTGTGAGATGATTTCACAGAACACAAAGAAGTTTCTCAGAAAGCTTCTTTCTCTTTGTTATCGGAGGATATTTCCTTTGGCCCTATAGTCTACAAAGGGACCCGAAATTTCTTTTCTCAGATTCCACAGAAATAAGGCTAGCAAAGAGATCCACGAAATACACATGTAACTCTGTGAGATGAATTCACAGAACACTAAGCAGTTTCTCAGAAAGCTTCTTTCCAAATTTCATCTGAGCATATTAACTTTTTCACCATAGCCCTCTATGGGCTTCCAATTATCACTTTGCCAATTCCACAAGAACTGTCTTAATGAAAGGCTTCTTGAGGGGAAAGCTGTAACTCTGTGAGATGATTTCACAGAACACAAAGAAGTTTCTCAGAAAGCTTCTTTCTCTTTGTTATCGGAGGATGTTTCCTATGGCCCTGTAGTCTTCAAAGGGATGCGAAATATCTGTTCTCAGATTCCACAGAAATAAGGCTAGCAAAGAGATCCACGAAATACACATGTAATTCTGTGAGATGAATTAACAGAACACTAAGCAGTTTCTCAGAAAGCTTCTTTCCAGATTTCATCTGAGGATATTTCCTTTTTCACCATAGCCCTCTAAGGGCTTCCAAGTATCACTTTGCCAATTCCACAAGAACTGTCTTAGCGAAAGGCTTCTTGAGGGGAAAGCTCTAAATCTGTGAGATGATTTCACAGAACACAAAGAAGTTTCTCAGAAAGCTTCTTTCTCTTTGTTATCGGAGGATATTTCCTGTGGCCCTATAATCTTCAAAGGGATCCGAAATCTCTGTTCTCAGATTCCACAGAAATAAGGCTAGCAGAGAGATCCACGAAATACACATGTAACTCTGTGAGATGAATTCACAGAACACTAAGCAGTTTGTCAGAAAGCTTCTTTCCAGATTTCATCTGAGGATATTTCCATTTTCACCATAGCCCTCTATGGGCTTCCAATTATCACTTTGCCAATTCCACAAGAACTGTCTTAGCGAAAGGCTTCTTGAGGGGAATGCTGTAACTCTGTGAGATGATTTCACAGAACACAAAGATGTTTCTCAGAAAGCTTCTTTCTCCTAGTTATCGGAGGATATTTCCTTTGGCCCTATTGTCTTCAATGGGATCCGAAATATCTGTTCTCAGATTCCACAGAAATAAGGCTAGCAAAGAGATCCACGAAATACACATGTAACTCTGTGAGATGAATTCACAGAACACTAAGCAGTTTCTCAGAAAGCTTCTTTCCAGATTTCATCTGAGGATATTTCCTTTTTCACCGTAGCCCTCTATGGGCTTCCAATTATCACTTTGCCAATTCCACAAGAACTGTCTTAGCGAAAGGCTTCTTGAGGGGAAAGCTGTAACTCTGTGAGATGATTTCACAGAACACAAAGAAATTTCACAGAAAGTTTCTTTCTCTTTGTTATCGGAGGATATTTCCTTTGGCCCTATAGTCTTCAAAGGGATCCGAAATCTCTGTTCTCAGATTCCACAGAAATAAGGCTAGCAAAGAGATCCACGAAACACACGTGTAACTCTTTGAGATGAATTCACAGAACACTAAGCAGTTTCTCAGAAAGCTTCTTTCCAGATTCCATCTGAGGATATTTCCTTTTTCACCATAGCCCTCTATGGGATACCTAATATCACTTTGCCAATTCCACAAGAAGTGCCTTAATGAAAGGATTCTTGAGGAGAAAGCTGTAACTCTGTGAGAAGATTTCACAGAACACAAAGAAGTTTCTCAGAAAGCTTCTTTCTCTTTGTTATCGGAGGATATTTCCTATGGCCCTGTAGTCTTCAAAGAAATGCGAAATATCTGTTCTCAGATTCCACAGAAATAAGGCTAGCAAAGAGATCCACGAAATACACATGTAACTCTTTGAGATGAATTAACAGAACACTAAGCAGTTTCTCAGAAAGCTTCTTTCCAGATTTCATCTGAGGATATTTCCTTTTTCACCATAGCCCTCTATGGGCTTCCAAATATCACTTTGCCGATTCCACAAGAACTGTCTTAGCGAAAGGCTTCTTGACGGGAAAGCTGTAACTCTGTGAGATGATTTCACAGAACACAAAGAAGTTTCTCAGAAAGCTTCTTTCTCTTTGTTATCGGAGGATATTTCCTGTGGCCCTATAGTCTTCAAAGGGATCCGAAATCTCTGTTCTCAGATTCCACAGAAATAGGCTAGCAAAGAGTTCCACGAAACACACATGTAACTCTTTGAGATGAATTCACAGAACACTAAGCAGTTTCTCAGAAAGCTTCTTTCCAGATTTCATCTGAGGATATTTCCTTTTTCACCATAGCCCTCTAAGGGCTTCCAAATATCACTTTGCCAATTCCACAAGAAGTGTCTTAATGAAAGGCTTCTTTAGGGGAAAGCTGTAACTCTGTGAGATGATTTCACAGAACACAAAGAAGTTTCTCAGAAAGCTTCTTTCTCTTTGTTATCGGAGGATATTTCCCTTGGCCCTATAGTCTTCAAAGGGATCCGAAATATCTGTTCTCAGATTCCACAGAAATAAGGCTAGCAAAGAGATCCACGAAATACACATGTAACTCTGTGAGATGAATTCACAGAACACTAAGCAGTTTCTCAGAAAGCTTCTTTCCAGATTTCATCTGAGCATATTTCCTTTTTCACCATAGCCCTCTATGGGCTTCGAATTATCACTTTGCCAATTCCACAAGAACTGTCTTAGTGAAAGGCTTCTTGAGGGGAAAGCTGTAACTCTGTGAGATGATTTCACAGAACACAAAGAAATTTCTCAGAAAGTTTCTTTCTCTTTGTTTTCGGAGGATATTTCCTTTGGCACTATAGTCTTCAAAGGGATCCGAAATCTCTGTTCTCAGTTTCCACAGAAATAAGGCTAGCAAAGAGATCCACGAAATACACTTGTAACTCTGTGAGATGAATTAACAGAACACTAAGCAGTTTCTCAGAAAGCTTCTTTCCAGATTTCATCTGAGGATATTTCCTTTTTCACCATAGCCCTCTATGGGCTTCCAAATATCACTTTGCCCATTCCACAAGAACAGTCTTAGCGAAAGGCTTCTTGAGGGGAAAGCTGTAACTCTGTGAGATGATTTCACAGAACACAAAGAAGTTTCTCAGAAAGCTTCTTTCTCTTTGTTATCGGAGGATATTTCCTTTGGCCCTATAGTCTACAAAGGGACCCGAAATTTCTTTTCTCAGATTCCACAGAAATAAGGCTAGCAAAGAGATCCACGAAATACACATGTAACTCTGTGAGATGAATTCACAGAACACTAAGCAGTTTCTCAGAAAGCTTCTTTCCAAATTTCATCTGAGCATATTAACTTTTTCACCATAGCCCTCTATGGGCTTCCAATTATCACTTTGCCAATTCCACAAGAACTGTCTTAATGAAAGGCTTCTTGAGGGGAAAGCTGTAACTCTGTGAGATGATTTCACAGAACACAAAGAAGTTTCTCAGAAAGCTTCTTTCTCTTTGTTATCGGAGGATGTTTCCTATGGCCCTGTAGTCTTCAAAGGGATGCGAAATATCTGTTCTCAGATTCCACAGAAATAAGGCTAGCAAAGAGATCCACGAAATACACATGTAATTCTGTGAGATGAATTAACAGAACACTAAGCAGTTTCTCAGAAAGCTTCTTTCCAGATTTCATCTGAGGATATTTCCTTTTTCACCATAGCCCTCTAAGGGCTTCCAAGTATCACTTTGCCAATTCCACAAGAACTGTCTTAGCGAAAGGCTTCTTGAGGGGAAAGCTCTAAATCTGTGAGATGATTTCACAGAACACAAAGAAGTTTCTCAGAAAGCTTCTTTCTCTTTGTTATCGGAGGATATTTCCTGTGGCCCTATAATCTTCAAAGGGATCCGAAATCTCTGTTCTCAGATTCCACAGAAATAAGGCTAGCAGAGAGATCCACGAAATACACATGTAACTCTGTGAGATGAATTCACAGAACACTAAGCAGTTTGTCAGAAAGCTTCTTTCCAGATTTCATCTGAGGATATTTCCATTTTCACCATAGCCCTCTATGGGCTTCCAATTATCACTTTGCCAATTCCACAAGAACTGTCTTAGCGAAAGGCTTCTTGAGGGGAATGCTGTAACTCTGTGAGATGATTTCACAGAACACAAAGATGTTTCTCAGAAAGCTTCTTTCTCCTAGTTATCGGAGGATATTTCCTTTGGCCCTATTGTCTTCAATGGGATCCGAAATATCTGTTCTCAGATTCCACAGAAATAAGGCTAGCAAAGAGATCCACGAAATACACATGTAACTCTGTGAGATGAATTCACAGAACACTAAGCAGTTTCTCAGAAAGCTTCTTTCCAGATTTCATCTGAGGATATTTCCTTTTTCACCGTAGCCCTCTATGGGCTTCCAATTATCACTTTGCCAATTCCACAAGAACTGTCTTAGCGAAAGGCTTCTTGAGGGGAAAGCTGTAACTCTGTGAGATGATTTCACAGAACACAAAGAAATTTCACAGAAAGTTTCTTTCTCTTTGTTATCGGAGGATATTTCCTTTGGCCCTATAGTCTTCAAAGGGATCCGAAATCTCTGTTCTCAGATTCCACAGAAATAAGGCTAGCAAAGAGATCCACGAAACACACGTGTAACTCTTTGAGATGAATTCACAGAACACTAAGCAGTTTCTCAGAAAGCTTCTTTCCAGATTCCATCTGAGGATATTTCCTTTTTCACCATAGCCCTCTATGGGATACCTAATATCACTTTGCCAATTCCACAAGAAGTGTCTTAATGAAAGGATTCTTGAGGAGAAAGCTGTAACTCTGTGAGAAGATTTCACAGAACACAAAGAAGTTTCTCAGAAAGCTTCTTTCTCTTTGTTATCGGAGGATATTTCCTATGGCCCTGTAGTCTTCAAAGAAATGCGAAATATCTGTTCTCAGATTCCACAGAAATAAGGCTAGCAAAGAGATCCACGAAATACACATGTAACTCTTTGAGATGAATTAACAGAACACTAAGCAGTTTCTCAGAAAGCTTCTTTCCAGATTTCATCTGAGGATATTTCCTTTTTCACCATAGCCCTCTATGGGCTTCCAAATATCACTTTGCCGATTCCACAAGAACTGTCTTAGCGAAAGGCTTCTTGACGGGAAAGCTGTAACTCTGTGAGATGATTTCACAGAACACAAAGAAGTTTCTCAGAAAGCTTCTTTCTCTTTGTTATCGGAGGATATTTCCTGTGGCCCTATAATCTTCAAAGGGATCCGAAATCTCTGTTCTCAGATTCCACAGAAATAAGGCTAGCAGAGAGATCCACGAAATACACATGTAACTCTGTGAGATGAATTCACAGAACACTAAGCAGTTTCTCAGAAAGCTTCTTTCCAGATTTCATCTGAGGATATTTCCATTTTCACCATAGCCCTCTATGGGCTTCCAATTATCACTTTGCCAATTCCACAAGAACTGTCTTAGCGAAAGGCTTCTTGAGGGGAATGCTGTAACTCTGTGAGATGATTTCACAGAACACGAAGAAGTTTCTCAGAAAGCTTCTTTCTCCTAGTTATCGGAGGATATTTCCTTTGGCCCTATTGTCTTCAATAGGATCCGAAATATCTGTTCTCAGATTCCACAGAAATAAAGCTAGCAAAGAGATCCACGAAATACACATGTAACTCTGTGAGATGAATTCACAGAACACTAAGCAGTTTCTCAGAAAGCTTCTTTCCAGATTTCATTAGAGGATAATTCCTTTTTCACCATAGCCCTCTATGGGCTTCCAAATATCACTTTGCCAATTCCACAAGAACTGTCTTAGCGAAAGGCTTCTTGAGGGGAAAGCTGTAACTCTGTGAGATGATTTCACAGAACACAAAGAAGTTTCTCAGAAAGCTTCTTTCTCTTTGTTATCGGAGGATATTTCCTTCTGCCCTATAGTCTTCAAAGGGATCCGAAATATCTGTTCTCAGATTCCACAGAAATAAGGCTAGCAAAGAGATCCACGAAATACACATGTAACTCTGTGAGATGAATTCACAGAACACTAAGCAGTTTCTCAGAAAGCTTCTTTCCAGATTTCATCTGTGCATATTTCCTTTTTCACCATAGCCCTCTATGGGCTTCCAATTATCACTTTGCCAATTCCACAAGAACTGTCTTAGTGAAAGGCTTCTTGAGGGGAAAGCTGTAACTCTGTGAGATGATTTCACAGAACACAAAGAAATTTCTCAGAAAGTTTCTTTCTCTTTGTTTTCGGAGGATATTTCCTTTGGCACTATAGTCTTCAAAGGGATCCGAAATCTCTGTTCTCAGATTCCACAGAAATAAGGCTAGCAAAGAGTTCCACGAAACACACATGTAACTCTTTGAGATGAATTCACAGAACACTAAGCAGTTTCTCAGAAAGCTTCTTTCCAGATTTCATCTGAGGATATTTCCTTTTTCACCATAGCCCTTTATGGGCTTCCAAATATCACTTTGCCAATTCCACAAGAAGTGTCTTAATGAAAGGCTTTTTGAGGGGAAAGCTGTAACTCTGTAAGAAGATTTCACAGAACACAAAGAAGTTTCTCAGAAAGCTTCTTTCTCTTTGATATCGGAGGATATTTCCTTTGGTCCTATAGTCTGCTAAGGGATCCGAAATATCTGTTCTCAGATTCCACAGAAATAAGGCTAGCAAAGAGATCCGAGAAATACACATGTTACTCTGTGAGATGAATTAACAGAACACTAAGCAGTTTCTCAGAAAGCTTCCTTCCAGATTTCTTCTGAGGATATTTCCTTTTTCACCATAGCCCTCTATGGGTTTCCAAATATCACTTTGCCAATTCCACAAGAACTGTCTTAGCGAAAGACTTCTTGAGGGGAAAACTGTAACTCTGTGATATGATTTCACAGAAGACAAAGAAGGTTCTCAGAAAGCTTTTTTCTCTTTGTTATCGGAGGATATTTCCTTTGGCCCTATAGACTTCTAAGGGATCCGAAATATCTGTTCTCAGATTCCACAGAAATAAGGCTAGCAAAGAGATCCACGAAATACACATGTAACTCTGTGAGATGAATTCACAGAACACTAAGCAGTTTCTCAGAAAGCTTCCTTCCAGATTTCATCTGAGGATATTTCCTTTTTCACCATAGTCCTCTATGGGCTTCCAAATATCACTTTGCCAATTCCACAAGAACTGTCTTAGCGAAAGGCTTCTTGAGGGGGAAGCTGTAACTCTGTGAGATGATTTCACAGAACACAAAGAAGTTTCTCAGAAAACTTCTTTCTCTTTGTTATGGGAGGATATTTCCTTTGGCCCTATAGTCTTCAAAGGGATCCGAAATCTCTGTTCTCAGATTCCACAGAAATAAGGCTAGCAAAGAGATCCACGAAATACACTTGTAACTCTGTGAGATGAATTAACAGAACACTAAGCAGTTTCTCAGAAAGCTTCTTTCCAGATTTCATCTGAGGATATTTCCTTTTTCACCATAGCCCTCTATGGGCTTCCAAATATCACTTTGCCAATTCCACAAGAACTGTCTTAGCGAAAGGCTTCTTGAGGGGAAAGCTGTAACTCTGTGAGATGATTTCACAGAACACAAAGAAGTTTCTCAGAAAGCTTCTTTCTCTTTGTTATCGGAGGATATTTCCTTTGTCCCTATAGTCTTCAAAGGGATCCGAAATATCTGTTCTCAGATTCCACAGAAATAAGGCTAGCAAAGAGATCCACGAAATACACATGTAACTCTGTGAGATGAATTAACAGAACACTAAGCAGTTTCTCAGAAAGCTTCTTTCCAGATTTCATCTGAGCATATTTCCTTTTTCACCATAGCCCTCTATGGGCTTCCAATTATCACTTTGCCAATTCCACAAGAACTGTCTTAGCGAAAGGCTTCTTGAGGGGAAAGCTGTAACTCTGTGAGATGATTTCACAGAACACAAAGAAATTTCTCAGAAAGTTTCTTTCTCTTTGTTATCGGAGGATATTTCCTTTGGCCCTATAGTCTTCAAAGGGATCCGAAATCTCTGTTCTCAGATTCCACAGAAATAAGGCTAGCAAAGAGTTCCACGAAACACACATGTAACTCTTTGAGATGAATTCACAGAACACTAAGCAGTTTCTCAGAAAGCTTCTTTCCAGATTTCATCTGAGGATATTTCCTTTTTCAACATAGCCCTCTAAGGGCTTCCAAATATCACTTTGCCAATTCCACAAGAAGTGTCTTAATGAAAGGCTT
This sequence comes from Macaca nemestrina, assembly GCF_043159975.1. Taxonomy (NCBI): domain Eukaryota; kingdom Metazoa; phylum Chordata; class Mammalia; order Primates; family Cercopithecidae; genus Macaca; species Macaca nemestrina. The sequence goes on from NC_092140.1 coordinate 56,588,972, forward strand.
CTTGAGGGGTAAGCTGTAACTCTGTGAGATGATTTCACAGAACACAAAGAAGTTTCTCAGAAAGCTTCTTTCTCTTTGTTATCGGAGGATATTTCCCTTGGCCCTATAGTCTTCAAAGGGATCCGAAATATCTGTTCTCAGATTCCACAGAAATAAGGCTAGCAAAGAGATCCACGAAATACACATGTAACTCTGTGAGATGAATTCACAGAACACTAAGCAGTTTCTCAGAAAGCTTCTTTCCAGATTTCATCTGAGTTTATTTCCTTTTTCACCATAGCCCTCTAAGGGCTTCCAAATATCACTTTGCCAATTCCACAAGAACTGTCTTAACGAAAGGCTTCTTGAGGGGAAAGCTGTAACTCTGTGAGATGATTTCACAGAACACAAAGAAGTTTCTCAGAAAGCTTCTTTCTCTTTGTTATCGGAGGATATTTCCTTTGGCCCTATAGTCTTCAAAGGGATGCGAAATATCTGTTCTCAGACTCCACAGAAATAAGGCTAGCAAAGAGATCCACGAAATACACATGTAACTCTGTGAGATGAATTAACAGAACACTAAGCAGTTTCTCAGAAAGCTTCTTTCCAGATTTCATCTGAGGATATTTCCTTTTTCACCGTAGCCCTCTATGGGCTTCCAAGTATCACTTTGCCAATTCCACAAGAACTGTATTAGCGAAAGGCTTCTTGAGGGGAAAGCTGTAACACTGTGAGATGATATCAGAGAACACAAAGAAGTTTCTCAGAAAGCTTCTTTCTCTTTGTTATCGGAGGATATTTCCTTTGGCCCTATAGTCTTCAAAGGGATCCGAAATCTCTGTTCCCAGATTCCACAGAAATAAGGCTAGCAAAGAGATCCACGAAATACACTTGTAACTCTGTGAGATGAATTAACAGAACACTAAGCAGTTTCTCAGAAAGCTTCTTTCCAGATTTCATCTGAGGATATTTCCTTTTTCACCATAGCCCTCTATGGGCTTCCAAATATCACTTTGCCCATTCCACAAGAACAGTCTTAGCGAAAGGCTTCTTGAGGGGAAAGCTGTAACTCTGTGAGATGATTTCACAGAACACAAAGAAGTTTCTCAGAAATCTTCTTTCTCTTTGTTATCGGAGGATATTTCCTTTGGCCCTATAGTCTACAAAGGGATCCGAAATTTCTGTTCTCAGATTCCACAGAAATAAGGCTAGCAAAGAGATCCACGAAATACACATGTAACTCTGTGAGATGAATTCACAGAACACTAAGCAGTTTCTCAGAAAGCTTCTTTCCAGATTTCATCTGAGCATATTAACTTTTTCACCATAGCCCCCTATGGGCTTCCAATTATCACTTTGCCAATTCCACAAGAACTGTCTTAATGAAAGGCTTCTTGAGGGGAAAGCTGTAACTCTGTGGGAAGATTTCACAGAACACAAAGAAGTTTCTCAGAAAGCTTCTTTCTCTTTGTTATCGGAGGATATTTCTTTTGGACTATAGTCTTCAAAGGGATCCGAAATATCTGTTCTCAGATTCCACAGAAATAAGGCTAGCAAAGAGATCCACGAAATACACATATAACTCTGTGAGATGAATTCACAGAACACTAAGCAGTTTCTCAGAAAGCTTCTTTCCAGATTTCATCTGAGGATATTTCCTTTTTCACCATAGCCCTCTATGGGCTTCCAAGTATCACTTTGCCAATTCCACAAGAACTGTCTTAGCGAAAGGCTTCTTGAGGGGAAAGCTGTAACTTGTGAGATGATATCACAGAACACAAAGAAGTTTCTCAGAAAGCTTCTTTCTCTTTGTTATCGGAGGATATTTCCTGTGGCCCTATAGTCTTCAAAGGGATCCGAAATCTCTGTTCTCAGATTCCACAGAAATAAGGCTAGCAAAGAGATCCACGAAATACACATGTAACTCTGTGAGATGAATTAACAGAACACTAAGCCGTTTGTCAGAAAGCTTCTTTCCAGATTTCATCTGAGGATATTTCCTTTTTCACCATAGCCCTGTATGGGCTTCCAAATATCACTTTGCCAATTCCACAAGAACTGTCTTAGCGAAAGGCTCCCTGAGGGGAAAGCTGTAACTCTGTGAGATGATTTCACAGAACACAAAGAAGTTTCTCAGAAAGCTTCTTTCTCTTTGTTATCGGAGGATATTTCCTTTGGCCCTATAGTCTTCAAAGGGATGCGAAATATCTGTTCTCAGATTCCACAGAAATAAGGCTAGCAAAGAGATCCACGAAATACACTTGTAACTCTGTGAGATGAATTAACAGAACACTAAGCAGTTTCTCAGAAAGCTTCTTTCCAGATTTCATCTGAGGATATTTCCTTTTTCACCATAGCCCTCTATGGGCTTCCAAATATCACTTTGCCCATTCCACAAGAACAGTCTTAGCGAAAGGCTTCTTGAGGGGAAAGCTGTAACTCTGTGAGATGATTTCACAGAACACAAAGAAGTTTCTCAGAAAGCTTCTTTCTCTTTGTTATCGGAGGATATTTCCTTTGGCCCTATAGTCTACAAAGGGATCCGAAATTTCTGTTCTCAGATTCCACAGAAATAAGGCTAGCAAAGAGATCCACGAAATACACATGTAACTCTGTGAGATGAATTCACAGAACACTAAGCAGTTTCTCAGAAAGCTTCTTTCCAGATTTCATCTGAGCATATTAACTTTTTCAGCATAGCCCCCTATGGGCTTCCAATTATCACTTTGCCAATTCCACAAGAACTGTCTTAATGAAAGGCTTCTTGAGGGGAAAGCTGTAACTCTGTGGGAAGATTTCACAGAACACAAAGAAGTTTCTCAGAAAGCTTCTTTCTCTTTGTTATCGGAGGATATTTCTTTTGGACTATAGTCTTCAAAGGGATCCGAAATATCTGTTCTCAGATTCCACAGAAATAAGGCTAGCAAAGAGATCCACGAAATACACATGTAACTCTGTGAGATGAATTCACAGAACACTAAGCAGTTTCTCAGAAAGCTTCTTTCCAGATTTCATCTGAGGATATTTCCTTTTTCACCATAGCCCTCTATGGGCTTCCAAGTATCACTTTGCCAATTCCACAAGAACTGTCTTAGCGAAAGGCTTCTTGAGGGGAAAGCTGTAACTTGTGAGATGATATCACAGAACACAAAGAAGTTTCTCAGAAAGCTTCTTTCTCTTTGTTATCGGAGGATATTTCCTGTGGCCCTATAGTCTTCAAAGGGATCCGAAATCTCTGTTCTCAGATTCCACAGAAATAAGGCTAGCAAAGAGATCCACGAAATACACATGTAACTCTGTGAGATGAATTAACAGAACACTAAGCCGTTTGTCAGAAAGCTTCTTTCCAGATTTCATCTGAGGATATTTCCTTTTTCACCATAGCCCTGTATGGGCTTCCAAATATCACTTTGCCAATTCCACAAGAACTGTCTTAGCGAAAGGCTCCCTGAGGGGAAAGCTGTAACTCTGTGAGATGATTTCACAGAACACAAAGAAGTTTCTCAGAAAGCTTCTTTCTCTTTGTTATCGGAGGATATTTCCTTTGGCCCTATAGTCTTCAAAGGGATCCGAAATATCTGTTCTCAGATTCCACAGAAATAAGGCTAGCAAAGAGATCCACGAAATACACATGTAACTCTGTGAGATGAATTCACAGAACACTAAGCAGTTTCTCAGAAAGCTTCTTTCCAGATTTCATCTGAGGATATTTCCTTTTTCACCATAGCCCTCTATGGGCTTCCAATTATCACTTTTCCAATTCCACAAGAACTGTCTTAGCGAAAGGCTTCTTGAGGGGAAAGCTGTAACTCTGTGAGATGATTTCACAGAACACAAAGAAGTTTCTCAGAAAGCTTCTTTCTCTTTGTTATCGGAGGATATTTCCTATGGCCCCGTAGTCTTCAAAGGGATGCGAAATATCTGTTCTCAGATTCCACAGAAATAAGGCTAGCAAAGAGATCCACGAAATACACATGTAAGTCTGTGAGATGAATTAACAGAACACTAAGCAGTTTCTCAGAAAGCTTCTTTCCAGATTTCATCTGAGGATATTTCCTTTTTCACCATAGTCCTCTAAGGGCTTCCAAGTATCACTTTGCCAATTCCACAAGAACTGTCTTAGCGAAAGGCTTCTTGAGGGGAAAGCTCTCACTCTGTGAGATGATTTCACAGAACACAAAGAAGTTTCTCAGAAAGCTTCTTTCTCTTTGTTATCGGAGGATATTTCCTGTGGCCCTATAATCTTCAAAGGGATCCGAAATCTCTTTTCTCAGATTCCACAGAAATAAGGCTAGCAGAGAGATCCACGAAATACACATGTAACTCTGTGAGATGAATTCACAGAACACTAAGCAGTTTCTCAGAAAGCTTCTTTCCAGATTTCATCTGAGGATATTTCCATTTTCACCATAGCCCTCTATGGGCTTCCAATTATCACTTTGCCAATTCCACAAGAACTGTCTTAGCGAAAGGCTTCTTGAGGGGAATGCTGTAACTCTGTGAGATGATTTCACAGAACACAAAGATGTTTCTCAGAAAGCTTCTTTCTCCTAGTTATCGGAGGATATTTCCTTTGGCCCTATTGTCTTCAATGGGATCCGAAATATCTGTTCTCAGATTCCACAGAAATAAGGCTAGCAAAGAGATCCACGAAATACACATGTAACTCTGTGAGATGAATTCACAGAACACTAAGCAGTTTCTCAGAAAGCTTCTTTCCAGATTTCATTTGAGGATAATTCCTTTTTCACCATAGCCCTCTATGGGCTTCCAAATATCACTTTGCCAATTCCACAAGAACTGTCTTAGCGAAAGGCTTCTTGAGGGGAAAGCTGTAACTCTGTGAGATGATTTCACAGAACACAAAGAAGTTTCTCAGAAAGCTTCTTTCTCTTTGTTATCGGAGGATATTTCCTTCTGCCCTATAGTCTTCAAAGGGATCCGAAATATCTGTTCTCAGATTCCACAGAAATAAGGCTAACAAAGAGATCCACGAAATACACATGTAACTCTGTGAGATGAATTCACAGAACACTAAGCAGTTTCTCAGAAAGCTTCTTTCCAGATTTCATCTGAGCATATTTCCTTTTTCACCATAGCCCTCTATGGGCTTCCAATTATCACTTTGCCAATTCCACAAGAACTGTCTTAGTGAAAGGCTTCTTGAGGGGAAAGCTGTAACTCTGTGAGATGAGTTCACAGAACACAAAGAAATTTCTCAGAAAGTTTCTTTCTCTTTGTTTTCGGAGGATATTTCCTTTGGCACTATAGTCTTCAAAGGGATCCGAAATCTCTGTTCTCAGATTCCACAGAAATAAGGCTAGCAAAGAGTTCCACGAAACACACATGTAACTCTTTGAGATGAATTCACAGAACACTAAGCAGTTTCTCAGAAAGCTTCTTTCCAGATTTCATCTGAGGATATTTCCTTTTTCACCATAGCCCTTTATGGGCTTCCAAATATCACTTTGCCAATTCCACAAGAAGTGTCTTAATGAAAGGCTTTTTGAGGGGAAAGCTGTAACTCTGTAAGAAGATTTCACAGAACACAAAGAAGTTTCTCAGAAAGCTTCTTTCTCTTTGTTATCGGAGGATATTTCCTATGGCCCTGTAGTCTTCAAAGGGATGCGAAATATCTGTTCTCAGATTCCACAGAAATAAGGCTAGCAAAGAGATCCACGAAATACACATGTAACTCTGTGAGATGAATTAACAGAACACTAAGCAGTTTCTCAGAAAGCTTCTTTCCATATTTCATCTGAGGATATTTCCTTTTTCACCATAGCCCTCTAAGGGCTTGCAAGTATCACTTTGCCAATTCCACAAGAACTGTCTTAGCGAAAGGCTTCTTGAGGGGAAAGCTCTCACTCTGTGAGATGATTTCACAGAACACAAAGAAGTTTCTCAGAAAGCTTCTTTCTCTTTGTTATCGGAGGATATTTCCTGTGGCCCTATAATCTTCAAAGGGATCCGAAATCTCTGTTCTCAGATTCCACAGAAATAAGGCTAGCAGAGAGATCCACGAAATACACATGTAACTCTGTGAGATGAATTCACAGAACACTAAGCAGTTTCTCAGAAAGCTTCTTTCCAGATTTCATCTGAGGATATTTCCATTTTCACCATAGCCCTCTATGGGCTTCCAATTATCACTTTGCCAATTCCACAAAAACTGTCTTAGCGAAAGGCTTCTTGAGGGGAATGCTGTAACTCTGTGAGATGATTTCACAGAACACAAAGATGTTTCTCAGAAAGCTTCTTTCTCCTAGTTATCGGAGGATATTTCCTTTGGCCCTATTGTCTTCAATGGGATCCGAAATATCTGTTCTCAGATTCCACAGAAATAAGGCTAGCAAAGAGATCCACGAAATACACATGTAACTCTGTGAGATGAATTCACAGAACACTAAGCAGTTTCTCAGAAAGCTTCTTTCCAGATTTCATTTGAGGATAATTCCTTTTTCACCATAGCCCTCTATGGGCTTCCAAATATCACTTTGCCAATTCCACAAGAACTGTCTTAGCGAAAGGCTTCTTGAGGGGAAAGCTGTAACTCTGTGAGATGATTTCACAGAACACAAAGAAGTTTCTCAGAAAGCTTCTTTCTCTTTGTTATCGGAGGATATTTCCTTCTGCCCTATAGTCTTCAAAGGGATCCGAAATATCTGTTCTCAGATTCCACAGAAATAAGGCTAGCAAAGAGATCCACGAAATACACATGTAACTCTGTGAGATGAATTCACAGAACACTAAGCAGTTTCTCAGAAAGCTTCTTTCCAGGTTTCATCTGAGCATATTTCCTTTTTCACCATAGCCCTCTATGGGCTTCCAATTATCACTTTGCCAATTCCACAAGAACTGTCTTAGTGAAAGGCTTCTTGAGGGGAAAGCTGTAACTCTGTGAGATGAGTTCACAGAACACAAAGAAATTTCTCAGAAAGTTTCTTTCTCTTTGTTTTCGGAGGATATTTCCTTTGGCACTATAGTCTTCAAAGGGATCCGAAATCTCTGTTCTCAGATTCCACAGAAATAAGGCTAGCAAAGAGTTCCACGAAACACACATGTAACTCTTTGAGATGAATTCACAGAACACTAAGCAGTTTCTCAGAAAGCTTCTTTCCAGATTTCATCTGAGGATATTTCCTTTTTCACCATAGCCCTTTATGGGCTTCCAAATATCACTTTGCCAATTCCACAAGAAGTGTCTTAATGAAAGGCTTTTTGAGGGGAAAGCTGTAACTCTGTAAGAAGATTTCACAGAACACAAAGAAGTTTCTCAGAAAGCTTCTTTCTCTTTGTTATCGGAGGATATTTCCTTTGGTCCTATAGTCTGCTAAGGGATCAGAAATATCTGTTCTCAGATTCCACAGAAATAAGGCTAGCAAAGAGATCCGAGAAATACACATGTTACTCTTTGAGATGAATTAACAGAACACTAAGCAGTTTCTCAGAAAGCTTCTTTCCAGATTTCATCTGAGGATATTTCCTTTTTCACCATATCCCTCTATGGGCTTCCAAATATCACTTTGCCCATTCCACAAGAACAGTCTTAGCGAAAGGCTTCTTGAGGGGAAAGCTGTAACTCTGTGAGATGATTTCACAGAACACAAAGATGTTTCTCAGAAAGCTTCTTTCTCTTTGTTATCGGAGGATATTTCCTTTGGCCCTATAGTCTACAAAGGGATCCGAAATTTCTGTTCTCAGATTCCACAGAAATAAGGCTAGGAAAGACATCCACGAAATACACATGTAACTCTGTGAGATGAATTCACAGAACACTAAGCAGTTTCTCAGAAAGCTTCTTTCCAGATTTCATCTGAGCATATTAACTTTTTCACCATAGCCCTCTATGGGCTTCCAATTATCACTTTGCCAATTCCACAAGAACTGTCTTAATGAAAGGCTTCTTGAGGGGAAAGCTGTAACTCTGTGGGAAGATTTCACAGAACACAAAGAAGTTTCTCAGAAAGCTTCTTTCTCTTTGTTATCGGAGGATATTTCCTTTGGACTATAGTCTTCAAAGGGATCCGAAATATCTGTTCTCAGATTCCACAGAAATAAGGCTAGCAAAGAGATCCACGAAATACACATGTAACTCTGTGAGATGAATTCACAGAACACTAAGCAGTTTCTCAGAAAGCTTCTTTCCAGATTTCATCTGAGGATATTTCCTTTTTCACCATAGCCCTCTATGGGCTTCCAAGTATCACTTTGCCAATTCCACAAGAACTGTCTTAACGAAAGGCTTCTTGAGGGGAAAGCTGTAACTTGTGAGATGATATCACAGAACACAAAGAAGTTTCTCAGAAAGCTTCTTTCTCTTTGTTATCGGAGGATATTTCCTGTGGCCCTATAGTCTTCAAAGGGATCCGAAATCTCTGTTCTCAGATTCCACAGAAATAAGGCTAGCAAAGAGATCCACGAAATACACATGTAACTCTGTGAGATGAATTCACAGAACACTAAGCAGTTTGTCAGAAAGCTTCTTTCCAGATTTCATCTGAGGATATTTCCTTTTTCACCATAGCCCTCTATGGGCTTCCAAATATCACTTTGCCAATTCCACAAGAACTGTCTTAGCGAAAGGCTTCCTGAGGGGAAAGCTGTAACTCTGTGAGATGATTTCACAGAACACAAAGAAGTTTCTCAGAAAGCTTCTTTCTCTTTGTTATCGGAGGATATTTCCTTTGGCCCTATAGTCTTCAAAGGGATCCGAAATCTCTGTTCTCAGATTCCACAGAAATAAGGCTAGCAAAGAGATCCACGAAACACACATGTAACTCTTTGAGATGAATTCACAGAACACTAAGCAGTTTCTCAGAAAGCTTCTTTCCAGATTCCATCTGAGGATATTTCCTTTTTCACCATAGCCCTCTATGGGATACCTAATATCACTTTGCCAATTCCACAAGAAGTGTCTTAATGAAAGGCTTCTTGAGGGGAAAGCTGTAACTCTGTGAGAAGATTTCACAGAACACAAAGAAGTTTCTCAGAAAGCTTCTTTCTCTTTGTTATCGGAGGATATTTCCTTTGGCCCTAAAGTCTTCAAAGGGATCCGAAATATCTGTTCTCAGATTCCACAGAAATAAGGCTAGCAAAGAGATCCAGGAAATACACATGTAACTCTGGGAGATGAATTCACAGAACACTAACCAGTTTCTCAGAAAGCTTCTTTCCAGACTTCATCTGAGGTTATTTCCTTTTTCACCATAGCCCTCTAAGGGCTTCCAAATATCACTTTGCCAATTCCACAAGAACTGTCTTAACGAAAGGCTTCTTGAGTGGAAAGCTGTAACTCTGTGAGATGATTTCACAGAACACAAAGAAGTTTCTCAGAAAGCTTCTTTCTCTTTGTTATCGGAGGATATTTCCTATGGCCCTGTAGTCTTCAAAGGGATGCGAAATATCTGTTCTCAGATTCCACAGAAATAAGGCTAGCAAAGAGATCCACGAAATACACATGTAACTCTGTGAGATGAATTAACAGAACACTAAGCAGTTTCTCAGAAAGCTTCTTTCCAGATTTCATCTGAGGATATTTCCTTTTTCACCATAGCCCTCTAAGGGCTTCCAAGTATCACTTTGCCAATTCCACAAGAACTGTCTTAGCGAAAGGCTTCTTGAGGGGAAAGCTGTAACTCTGTGAGATGATTTCACAGAACACAAAGAAGTTTCTCAGAAAGCTTCTTTCTCTTTGTTATCGGAGGATATTTCCTGTGGCCCTATAATCTTCAAAGGGATCCGAAATCTCTGTTCTCAGATTCCACAGAAATAAGGCTAGCAGAGAGATCCACGAAATACACATGTAACTCTGTGAGATGAATTCACAGAACACTAAGCAGTTTCTCAGAAAGCTTCTTTCCAGATTTCATCTGAGGATATTTCCATTTTCACCATAGCCCTCTATGGGCTTCCAATTATCACTTTGCCAATTCCACAAGAACTGTCTTAGCGAAAGGCTTCTTGAGGGGAATGCTGTAACTCTGTGAGATGATTTCACAGAACACAAAGATGTTTCTCAGAAAGCTTCTCTCTCCTAGTTATCGGAGGATATTTCCTTTGGCCCTATTGTCTTCAATGGGATCCGAAATATCTGTTCTCAGATTCCACAGAAATAAGGCTAGCAAAGAGATCCACGAAATACACATGTAACTCTGTGAGATGAATTCACAGAACACTAAGCAGTTTCTCAGAAAGCTTCTTTCCAGATTTCATCTGAGGATAATTCCTTTTTCACCATAGCCCTCTATGGGCTTCCAAATATCACTTTGCCCATTCCACAAGAACAGTCTTAGAGAAAGGCTTCTTGAGGGGAAAGCTGTAACTCTGTGAGATGATTTCACAGAACACAAAGATGTTTCTCAGAAAGCTTCTTTCTCTTTGTTATCGGAGGATATTTCCTTTGGCCCTATAGTCTACAAAGGGATCCGAAATTTCTGTTCTCAGATTCCACAGAAATAAGGCTAGCAAAGAGATCCACGAAATACACATGTAACTCTGTGAGATGAATTCACAGAACACTAAGCAGTTTCTCAGAAAGCTTCTTTCCAGATTTCATCTGAGCATATTAACTTTTTCACCATAGCCCTCTATGGGCTTCCAATTATCACTTTGCCAATTCCACAAGAACTGTCTTAATGAAAGGCTTCTTGAGGGGAAAGCTGTAACTCTGTGGGAAGATTTCACAGAACACAAAGAAGTTTCTCAGAAAGCTTCTTTCTCTTTGTTATCGGAGGATATTTCCTTTGGACTATAGTCTTCAAAGGGATCCGAAATATCTGTTCTCAGATTCCACAGAAATAAGGCTAGCAAAGAGATCCACGAAATACACATGTAACTCTGTGAGATGAATTCACAGAACACTAAGCAGTTTCTCAGAAAGCTTCTTTCCAGATTTCATCTGAGGATATTTCCTTTTTCACCATAGCCCTCTATGGGCTTCCAAGTATCACTTTGCCAATTCCACAAGAACTGTTTAACGAAAGGCTTCTTGAGGGGAAAGCTGTAACTTGTGAGATGATATCACAGAACACAAAGAAGTTTCTCAGAAAGCTTCTTTCTCTTTGTTATCGGAGGATATTTCCTGTGGCCCTATAGTCTTCAAAGGGATCCGAAATCTCTGTTCTCAGATTCCACAGAAATAAGGCTAGCAAAGAGATCCACGAAATACACATGTAACTCTGTGAGATGAATTCACAGAACACTAAGCAGTTGTCAGAAAGCTTCTTTCCAGATTTCATCTGAGGATATTTCCTTTTTCACCGTAGCCCTCTATGGGCTTCCAAATATCACTTTGCCAATTCCACAAGAACTGTCTTAGCGAAAGGTTTCCTGAGGGGAAAGCTGTAACTCTGTGAGATGATTTCACAGAACACAAAGAAGTTTCTCAGAAAGCTTCTTTCTCTCTGTTATCGGAGGATATTTCCTTTGGCCCTATAGTCTTCAAAGGGATCCGAAATATCTGTTCTCAGATTCCACAGAAATAAGGCTAGCAAAGAGATCCACGAAATACACTTGTAACTCTGTGAGATGAATTAACAGAACACTAAGCAGTTTCTCAGAAAGCTTCTTTCCAGATTTCATCTGAGGATATTTCCTTTTTCACCGTAGCCCTCTATGGGCTTCCAAATATCACTTTGCCCATTCCACAAGAACTGTCTTAGCGAAAGGCTTCTTGAGGGGAAAGCTGTAACTCTGTGAGATGATTTCACAGAACACAAAGAAGTTTCTCAGAAAGCTTCTTTCTCTTTGTTATCGGAGGATATTTCCTTTGGCCCTATAGTCTTCAAAGGGATCCGAAATATCTGTTCTCAGATTCCACAGAAATAAGGCTAGCAAAGAGATCCACGAAATACACATGTAACTCTGTGAGATGAATTAACAGAACACTAAGCAGTTTCTCAGAAAGCTTCTTTCCAGATTTCATCTGAGGATATTTCCTTTTTCACCATAGCCCTCTATGGGCTTCCAATTATCACTTTGCCAATTCCACAAGAACTGTCTTAGCGAAAGGCTTCTTGAGGGGAAAGCTGTAACTCTGTGAGATGATTTCTCAGAACACAAAGAAATTTCACAGAAAGTTTCTTTCTCTTTGTTATCGGAGGATATTTCCTTTGGCCCTATAGTCTTCAAAGGGATCCGAAATCTCTGTTCTCAGATTCCACAGAAATAAGGCTAGCAAAGAGATCCACGAAACACACATGTAACTCTTTGAGATGAATTCACAGAACACTAAGCAGTTTCTCAGAAAGCTTCTTTCCAGATTCCATCTGAGGATATTTCCTTTTTCACCATAGCCCTCTATGGGATACCTAATATCACTTTGCCAATTCCACAAGAAGTGTCTTAATGAAAGGCTTCTTGAGGGGAAAGCTGTAACTCTGTGAGAAGATTTCACAGAACACAAAGAAGTTTCTCAGAAAGCTTCTTTCTCTTTGTTATCGGAGGATATTTCCTTTGGCCCTAATGTCTTCAAAGGGATCCGAAATATCTGTTCCCAGATTCCACAGAAATAAGGCTAGCAAAGAGATCCAGGAAATACACATGTAACTCTGGGAGATGAATTCACAGAACACTAACCAGTTTCTCAGAAAGCTTCTTTCCAGACTTCATCTGAGGTTATTTCCTTTTTCACCATAGCCCTCTAAGGGCTTCCAAATATCACTTTGCCAATTCCACAAGAACTGTCTTAACGAAAGGCTTCTTGAGTGGAAAGCTGTAACTCTGTGAGATGATTTCACAGAACACAAAGAAGTTTCTCAGAAAGCTTCTTTCTCTTTGTTATCGGAGGATATTTCCTATGGCCCTGTAGTCTTCAAAGGGATGCGAAATATCTGTTCTCAGATTCCACAGAAATAAGGCTAGCAAAGAGATCCACGAAATACACATGTAACTCTGTGAGATGAATTAACAGAACACTAAGCAGTTTCTCAGAAAGCTTCTTTCCAGATTTCATCTGAGGATATTTCCTTTTTCACCATAGCCCTCTAAGGGCTTCCAAGTATCACTTTGCCAATTCCACAAGAACTGTCTTAGCGAAAGGCTTCTTGAGGGGAAAGCTGTAACTCTGTGAGATGATTTCACAGAACACAAAGAAGTTTCTCAGAAAGCTTCTTTCTCTTTGTTATCGGAGGATATTTCCTGTGGCCCTATAGTCTTCAAAGGGATCCGAAATCTCTGTTCTCAGATTCCACAGAAATAAGGCTAGCAAAGAGATCCACGAAATACACATGTAACTCTGTGAGATGAATTCACAGAACACTAAGCAGTTTGTCAGAAAGCTTCTTTCCAGATTTCATCTGAGGATATTTCCTTTTTCACCGTAGCCCTCTATGGGCTTCCAAATATCACTTTGCCAATTCCACAAGAACTGTCTTAGCGAAAGGCTTCCTGAGGGGAAAGCTGTAACTCTGTGAGATGATTTCACAGAACACAAAGAAGTTTCTCAGAAAGCTTCTTTCTCTTTGTTATCGGAGGATATTTCCTTTGGCCCTATAATCTTCAAAGGGATCCGAAATATCTGTTCTCAGATTCCACAGAAATAAGGCTAGCAAAGAGATCCACGAAATACACTTGTAACTCTGTGAGATGAATTAACAGAACACTAAGCAGTTTCTCAGAAAGCTTCTTTCCAGATTTCATCTGAGGATATTTCCTTTTTCACCGTAGCCCTCTATGGGCTTCCAAATATCACTTTGCCCATTCCACAAGAACTGTCTTAGCGAAAGGCTTCTTGAGGGGAAAGCTGTAACTCTGTGAGATGATTTCACAGAACACAAAGAAGTTTCTCAGAAAGCTTCTTTCTCTTTGTTATCGGAGGATATTTCCTTTGGCCCTATAGTCTTCAAAGGGATCCGAAATATCTGTTCTCAGATTCCACAGAAATAAGGCTAGCAAAGAGATCCACGAAATACACATGTAACTCTGTGAGATGAATTAACAGAACACTAAGCAGTTTCTCAGAAAGCTTCTTTCCAGATTTCATCTGAGGATATTTCCTTTTTCACCATAGCCCTCTATGGGCTTCCAATTATCACTTTGCCAATTCCACAAGAACTGTCTTAGCGAAAGGCTTCTTGAGGGGAAAGCTGTAACTCTGTGAGATGATTTCTCAGAACACAAAGAAATTTCACAGAAAGTTTCTTTCTCTTTGTTATCGGAGGATATTTCCTTTGGCCCTATAGTCTTCAAAGGGATCCGAAATCTCTGTTCTCAGATTCCACAGAAATAAGGCTAGCAAAGAGATCCCCGAAACACACATGTAACTCTTTGAGATGAATTCACAGAACACTAAGCAGTTCCTCAGAAAGCTTCTTTCCAGATTCCATCTGAGGATATTTCCTTTTTCACCATAGCCCTCTATGGGATTCCTAATATCACTTTGCCAATTCCACAAGAAGTGTCTTAATGAAAGGCTTCTTGAGGGGAAAGCTGTAACTCTGTGAGAAGATTTCACAGAACACAAAGAAGTTTCTCAGAAAGCTTCTTTCTCTTTGTTATCGGAGGATATTTCCTTTGGCCCTAAAGTCTTCAAAGGGATCCGAAATATCTGTTCTCAGATTCCACAGAAATAAGGCTAGCAAAGAGATCCAGGAAATACACATGTAACTCTGGGAGATGAATTCACAGAACACTAACCAGTTTCTCAGAAAGCTTCTTTCCAGACTTCATCTGAGGTTATTTCCTTTTTCACCATAGCCCTCTAAGGGCTTCCAAATATCACTTTGCCAATTCCACAAGAACTGTCTTAACGAAAGGCTTCTTGAGTGGAAAGCTGTAACTCTGTGAGATGATTTCACAGAACACAAAGAAGTTTCTCAGAAAGCTTCTTTCTCTTTGTTATCGGAGGATATTTCCTATGGCCCTGTAGTCTTCAAAGGGATGCGAAATATCTGTTCTCAGATTCCACAGAAATAAGGCTAGCAAAGAGATCCACGAAATACACATGTAACTCTGTGAGATGAATTAACAGAACACTAAGCAGTTTCTCAGAAAGCTTCTTTCCAGATTTCATCTGAGGATATTTCCTTTTTCACCATAGCCCTCTAAGGGCTTCCAAGTATCACTTTGCCAATTCCACAAGAACTGTCTTAGCGAAAGGCTTCTTGAGGGGAAAGCTCTAACTCTGTGAGATGATTTCACAGAACACAAAGAAGTTTCTCAGAAAGCTTCTTTCTCTTTGTTATCGGAGGATATTTCCTGTGGCCCTATAATCTTCAAAGGGATCCGAAATCTCTGTTCTCAGATTCCACAGAAATAAGGCTAGCAGAGAGATCCACGAAATACACATGTAACTCTGTGAGATGAATTCACAGAACACTAAGCAGTTTCTCAGAAAGCTTCTTTCCAGATTTCATCTGAGGATATTTCCATTTTCACCATAGCCCTCTAAGGGATTCCAATTATCACTTTGCCAATTCCACAAGAACTGTCTTAGCGAAAGACTTCTTGAGGGGAATGCTGTAACTCTGTGAGATGATTTCACAGAACACAAAGATGTTTCTCAGAAAGCTTCTTTCTCCTAGTTATCGGAGGATATTTCCTTTGGCCCTATTGTCTTCAATGGGATCCGAAATATCTGTTCTCAGATTCCACAGAAATAAGGCTAGCAAAGAGATCCACGAAATACACATGTAACTCTGTGAGATGAATTCACAGAACACTAAGCAGTTTCTCAGAAAGCTTCTTTCCAGATTTCATTTGAGGATAATTCCTTTTTCACCATAGCCCTCTATGGGCTTCCAAATATCACTTTGCCAATTCCACAAGAACTGTCTTAGCGAAAGGCTTCTTGAGGGGAAAGCTGTAACTCTGTGAGATGATTTCACAGAACACAAAGAAGTTTCTCAGAAAGCTTCTTTCTCTTTGTTATCGGAGGATATTTCCTTCTGCCCTATAGTCTTCAAAGGGATCCGAAATATCTGTTCTCAGATTCCACAGAAATAAGGCTAGCAAAGAGATCCACGAAATACACATGTAACTCTGTGAGATGAATTCACAGAACACTAAGCAGTTTCTCAGAAAGCTTCTTTCCAGATTTCATCTGAGCATATTTCCTTTTTCACCATAGCCCTCTATGGGCTTCCAATTATCACTTTGCCAATTCCACAAGAACTGTCTTAGTGAAAGGCTTCTTGAGGGGAAAGCTGTAACTCTGTGAGATGATTTCACAGAACACAAAGAAATTTCTCAGAAAGTTTCTTTCTCTTTGTTTTCGGAGGATATTTCCTTTGGCACTATAGTCTTCAAAGGGATCCGAAATCTCTGTTCTCAGATTCCACAGAAATAAGGCTAGCAAAGAGTTCCACGAAACACACATGTAACTCTTTGAGATGAATTCACAGAACACTAAGCAGTTTCTCAGAAAGCTTCTTTCCAGATTTCATCTGAGGATATTTCCTTTTTCACCATAGCCCTTTATGGGCTTCCAAATATCACTTTGCCAATTCCACAAGAAGTGTCTTAATGAAAGGCTTTTTGCAGGGAAAGCTGTAACTCTGTAAGAAGATTTCACAGAACACAAAGAAGTTTCTCAGAAAGCTTCTTTCTCTTTGTTATCGGAGGATATTTCCTTTGGTCCTATAGTCTGCTAAGGGATCCGAAATATCTGTTCTCAGATTCCACAGAAATAAGGCTAGCAAAGAGATCCGAGAAATACACATGTTACTCTGTGAGATGAATTAACAGAACACTAAGCAGTTTCTCAGAAAGCTTCCTTCCAGATTTCTTCTGAGGATATTTCCTTTTTCACCATAGCCCTCTATGGGCTTCCAAATATCACTTTGCAAATTCCACAAGAACTGTCTTAGCGAAAGACTTCTTGAGGGGAAAGCTGTAACTCTGTGAGATGATTTCACAGAACACAAAGAAGTTTCTCAGAAAGCTTCTTTCTCTTTGTTATCGGAGGATATTTCCTATGGCCCTGTAGTCTTCAAAGGGATGCGAAATATCTGTTCTCAGATTCCACAGAAATAAGGCTAGCAAAGAGATCCACGAAATACACATGTAACTCTGTGAGATGAATTCACAGAACACTAAGCAGTTTCTCAGAAAGCTTCTTTCCAGATTTCATCTGAGGATATTTCCTTTTTCACCATAGAACTCTAAGTGCTTCCAAGTATCACTTTGCCAATTCCACAAGAACTGTCTTAGCGAAAGGCTTCTTGAGGGGAAAGCTCTAACTCTGTGAGATGATTTCACAGAACACAAAGAAGTTTCTCAGAAAGCTTCTTTCTCTTTGTTATCGGAGGATATTTCCTGTGGCCCTATAATCTTCAAAGGGATCCGAAATCTCTGTTCTCAGATTCCACAGAAATAAGGCTAGCAGAGAGATCCACGAAATACACATGTAACTCTGTGAGATGAATTCACAGAACACTAAGCAGTTTCTCAGAAAGCTTCTTTCCAGATTTCATCTGAGGATATTTCCATTTTCACCATAGCCCTCTATGGGCTTCCAATTATCACTTTGCCAATTCCACAAGAACTGCCTTAGCGAAAGGCTTCTTGAGGGGAATGCTGTAACTCTGTGAGATGATTTCACAGAACACAAAGATGTTTCTCAGAAAGCTTCTTTCTCCTAGTTATCGGAGGATATTTCCTTTGGCCCTATTGTCTTCAATGGGATCCGAAATATCTGTTCTCATATTCCACAGAAATAAGGCTAGCAAAGAGATCCACGAAATACACATGTAACTCTGTGAGATGAATTCACAGAACACTAAGCAGTTTCTCAGAAAGCTTCTTTCCAGATTTCATTTGAGGATAATTCCTTTTTCACCATAGCCCTCTATGGGCTTCCAAATATCACTTTGCCAATTCCACAAGAACTGTCTTAGCGAAAGGCTTCTTGAGGGGAAAGCTGTTACTCTGGAGATGATTTCACAGAACACAAAGAAGTTTCTCAGAAAGCTTCTTTCTCTTTGTTATCGGAGGATATTTCCTTCTGCCCTATAGTCTTCAAAGGGATCCGAAATATCTGTTCTCAGATTCCACAGAAATAAGGCTAGCAAAGAGATCCACGAAATACACATGTAACTCTGTGAGATGAATTCACAGAACACTAAGCAGTTTCTCAGAAAGCTTCTTTCCAGATTTCATCTGAGCATATTTCCTTTTTCACCATAGCCCTCTATGGGCTTCCAATTATCACTTTGCCAATTCCACAAGAGCTGTCTTAGTGAAAGGCTTCTTGAGGGGAAAGCTGTAACTCTGTGAGGTGATTTCACAGAACACAAAGAAATTTCTCAGAAAGTTTCTTTCTCTTTGTTTTCGGAGGATATTTCCTTTGGCACTATAGTCTTCAAAGGGATCCGAAATCTCTGTTCTCAGATTCCACAGAAATAAGGCTAGCAAAGAGTTCCACGAAACACACATGTAACTCTTTGAGATGAATTCACAGAACACTAAGCAGTTTCTCAGAAAGCTTCTTTCCAGATTTCATCTGAGGATATTTCCTTTTTCACCATAGCCCTTTATGGGCTTCCAAATATCACTTTGCCAATTCCACAAGAAGTGTCTTAATGAAAGGCTTCTTGAGGGGAAAGCTGTAACTCTGTAAGAAGATTTCACAGAACACAAAGAAGTTTCTCAGAAAGCTTCTTTCTCTTTGTTATCGGAGGATATTACCTTTGGTCCCATAGTCTGCTAAGGGATCCGAAATATCTGTTCTCAGATTCCACAGAAATAAGGCTAGCAAAGAGATCCGAGAAATACACATGTTACTCTGTGAGATGAATTAACAGAACACTAAGCAGTTTCTCAGAAAGCTTCCTTCCAGATTTCTTCTGAGGATATTTCCTTTTTCACCATAGCCCTCTATGGGCTTCCAAATATCACTTTGCCAATTCCACAAGAACTGTCTTAGCGAAAGACTTCTTGAGGGGAAAACTGTAACTCTGTGATATGATTTCACAGAAGACAAAGAAGGTTCTCAGAAAGCTTCTTTCTCTTTGTTATCGGAGGATATTTCCTTTGGCCCTATAGACTTCAAAGGGATCCGAAATATCTGTTCTCAGATACCACAGAAATAAGGCTAGCAAAGAGATCCACGAAATACACATGTAACTCTGTGAGATGAATTCACAGAACACTAAGCAGTTTCTCAGAAAGCTTCCTTCCAGATTTCATCTGAGGATATTTCCTTTTTCACCATAGTCCTCTATGGGCTTCCAAATATCACTTTGCCAATTCCACAAGAACTGTCTTAGCGAAAGGCTTCTTGAGGGGGAAGCTGTAACTCTGTGAGATGATTTCACAGAACACAAAGAAGTTTCTCAGAAAACTTCTTTCTCTTTGTTATGGGAGGATATTTCCTTTGGCCCTATAGTCTTCAAAGGGATCCGAAATCTCTGTTCTCAGATTCCACAGAAATAAGGCTAGCAAAGAGATCCACGAAATACACTTGTAACTCTGTGAGATGAATTAACAGAACACTAAGCAGTTTCTCAGAAAGCTTCTTTCCAGATTTCATCTGAGCATATTTCCTTTTTCACCATAGCCCTCTATGGGCTTCCAATTATCACTTTGCCAATTCCACAAGAACTGTCTTAGCGACAGGCTTCTTGAGGGGAAAGCTGTAACTCTGTGAGATGATTTCACAGAACACAAAGAAATTTCTCAGAAAGTTTCTTTCTCTTTGTTATCGGAGGATATTTCCTTTGGCCCTATAGTCTTCAAAGGGATCCATAATCTCTGTTCTCAGATTCCACAGAAATAAGGCTAGCAAAGAGTTCCACGAAACACACATGTAACTCTTTGAGATGAATTCACAGAACACTAAGCAGTTTCTCAGAAAGCTTCTTTCCAGATTTCATCTGAGGATATTTCCTTTTTCACCATAGAACTCTAAGTGCTTCCAAGTATCACTTTGCCAATTCCACAAGAACTGTCTTAGCGAAAGGCTTCTTGAGGGGAAAGCTCTAACTCTGTGAGATGATTTCACAGAACACAAAGAAGTTTCTCAGAAAGCTTCTTTCTCTTTGTTATCGGAGGATATTTCCTGTGGCCCTATAATCTTCAAAGGGATCCGAAATCTCTGTTCTCAGATTCCACAGAAATAAGGCTAGCAGAGAGATCCACGAAATACACATGTAACTCTGTGAGATGAATTCACAGAACACTAAGCAGTTTCTCAGAAAGCTTCTTTCCAGATTTCATCTGAGGATATTTCCATTTTCACCATAGCCCTCTATGGGCTTCCAATTATCACTTTGCCAATTCCACAAGAACTGCCTTAGCGAAAGGCTTCTTGAGGGGAATGCTGTAACTCTGTGAGATGATTTCACAGAACACAAAGATGTTTCTCAGAAAGCTTCTTTCTCCTAGTTATCGGAGGATATTTCCTTTGGCCCTATTGTCTTCAATGGGATCCGAAATATCTGTTCTCATATTCCACAGAAATAAGGCTAGCAAAGAGATCCACGAAATACACATGTAACTCTGTGAGATGAATTCACAGAACACTAAGCAGTTTCTCAGAAAGCTTCTTTCCAGATTTCATTTGAGGATAATTCCTTTTTCACCATAGCCCTCTATGGGCTTCCAAATATCACTTTGCCAATTCCACAAGAACTGTCTTAGCGAAAGGCTTCTTGAGGGGAAAGCTGTTACTCTGGAGATGATTTCACAGAACACAAAGAAGTTTCTCAGAAAGCTTCTTTCTCTTTGTTATCGGAGGATATTTCCTTCTGCCCTATAGTCTTCAAAGGGATCCGAAATATCTGTTCTCAGATTCCACAGAAATAAGGCTAGCAAAGAGATCCACGAAATACACATGTAACTCTGTGAGATGAATTCACAGAACACTAAGCAGTTTCTCAGAAAGCTTCTTTCCAGATTTCATCTGAGCATATTTCCTTTTTCACCATAGCCCTCTATGGGCTTCCAATTATCACTTTGCCAATTCCACAAGAGCTGTCTTAGTGAAAGGCTTCTTGAGGGGAAAGCTGTAACTCTGTGAGGTGATTTCACAGAACACAAAGAAATTTCTCAGAAAGTTTCTTTCTCTTTGTTTTCGGAGGATATTTCCTTTGGCACTATAGTCTTCAAAGGGATCCGAAATCTCTGTTCTCAGATTCCACAGAAATAAGGCTAGCAAAGAGTTCCACGAAACACACATGTAACTCTTTGAGATGAATTCACAGAACACTAAGCAGTTTCTCAGAAAGCTTCTTTCCAGATTTCATCTGAGGATATTTCCTTTTTCACCATAGCCCTTTATGGGCTTCCAAATATCACTTTGCCAATTCCACAAGAAGTGTCTTAATGAAAGGCTTCTTGAGGGGAAAGCTGTAACTCTGTAAGAAGATTTCACAGAACACAAAGAAGTTTCTCAGAAAGCTTCTTTCTCTTTGTTATCGGAGGATATTACCTTTGGTCCCATAGTCTGCTAAGGGATCCGAAATATCTGTTCTCAGATTCCACAGAAATAAGGCTAGCAAAGAGATCCGAGAAATACACATGTTACTCTGTGAGATGAATTAACAGAACACTAAGCAGTTTCTCAGAAAGCTTCCTTCCAGATTTCTTCTGAGGATATTTCCTTTTTCACCATAGCCCTCTATGGGCTTCCAAATATCACTTTGCCAATTCCACAAGAACTGTCTTAGCGAAAGACTTCTTGAGGGGAAAACTGTAACTCTGTGATATGATTTCACAGAAGACAAAGAAGGTTCTCAGAAAGCTTCTTTCTCTTTGTTATCGGAGGATATTTCCTTTGGCCCTATAGACTTCAAAGGGATCCGAAATATCTGTTCTCAGATACCACAGAAATAAGGCTAGCAAAGAGATCCACGAAATACACATGTAACTCTGTGAGATGAATTCACAGAACACTAAGCAGTTTCTCAGAAAGCTTCCTTCCAGATTTCATCTGAGGATATTTCCTTTTTCACCATAGTCCTCTATGGGCTTCCAAATATCACTTTGCCAATTCCACAAGAACTGTCTTAGCGAAAGGCTTCTTGAGGGGGAAGCTGTAACTCTGTGAGATGATTTCACAGAACACAAAGAAGTTTCTCAGAAAACTTCTTTCTCTTTGTTATGGGAGGATATTTCCTTTGGCCCTATAGTCTTCAAAGGGATCCGAAATCTCTGTTCTCAGATTCCACAGAAATAAGGCTAGCAAAGAGATCCACGAAATACACTTGTAACTCTGTGAGATGAATTAACAGAACACTAAGCAGTTTCTCAGAAAGCTTCTTTCCAGATTTCATCTGAGCATATTTCCTTTTTCACCATAGCCCTCTATGGGCTTCCAATTATCACTTTGCCAATTCCACAAGAACTGTCTTAGCGACAGGCTTCTTGAGGGGAAAGCTGTAACTCTGTGAGATGATTTCACAGAACACAAAGAAATTTCTCAGAAAGTTTCTTTCTCTTTGTTATCGGAGGATATTTCCTTTGGCCCTATAGTCTTCAAAGGGATCCATAATCTCTGTTCTCAGATTCCACAGAAATAAGGCTAGCAAAGAGTTCCACGAAACACACATGTAACTCTTTGAGATGAATTCACAGAACACTAAGCAGTTTCTCAGAAAGCTTCTTTCCAGATTTCATCTGAGGATATTTCCTTTTTCACCATAGCCCTCTAAGGGCTTCCAAATATCACTTTGCCAATTCCACAAGAAGTGTCTTAATGAAAGGCTTCTTGAGGGGGAAGCTGTAACTCTGTGAGATGATTTCACAGAACACAAAGAAGTTTCTCAGAAAGCTTCTTTCTCTTTGTTATCGGAGGATATTTCCCTTGGCCCTATAGTCTTCAAAGGGATGCGAAATATCTGTTCTCAGATTCCACAGAAATAAGGCTAGCAAAGAGATCCACGAAATACACATGTAACTCTGTGAGATGAATTCACAGAACACTAAGCAGTTTCTCAGAAAGCTTCTTTCCAGATTTCATCTGAGTTTATTTCCTTTTTCACCATAGCCCTCTAAGGGCTTCCAAATATCACTTTGCCAATTCCACGAGAACTGTCTTAACGAAAGGCTTCTTGAGGGGAAAGCTGTAACTCTGTGAGATGATTTCACAGAACACAAAGAAGTTTCTCAGAAAGCTTCTTTCTCTTTGTTATCGGAGGATATTTCCTTTGGCCCTATAGTCTTCAAAGGGATGCGAAATATCTGTTCTCAGACTCCACAGAAATAAGGCTAGCAAAGAGATCCACGAAATACACATGTAACTCTTTGAGATGAATTAACAGAACACTAAGCAGTTTCTCAGAAAGCTTCTTTCCAGATTTCATCTGAGGATATTTCCTTTTACACCATAGCCCTCTATGGGCTTCCAAGTATCACTTTGCCAATTCCACAAGAACTGTCTTAGCGAAAGGCTTCTTGAGGGGAAAGCTGTAACACTGTGAGATGATATCAGAGAACACAAAGAAGTTTCTCAGAAAGCTTCTTTCTCTTTGTTATCGGAGGATATTTCCTGTGGCCCTATAGTCTTCAAAGGGATCCGAAATCTCTGTTCTCAGATTCCACAGAAATAAGGCTAGCAAAGAGATCCACGAAATACACATGTAACTCTGTGAGATGAATTAACAGAACACTAAGCAGTTTCTCAGAAAGCTTCTTTCCAGATTTCATCTGAGGATATTTCCTTTTTCACCATAGCCCTCTATGGGCTTCCAAATATCACTTTGCCAATTCCACAAGAACTGTCTTAGCGAAAGGCTTCTTGAGGGGAAAGCGGTAACTCTGTTAGATGATTTCACAGAACACAAAGAAGTTTCTCAGAAAGCTTCTTTCTCTTTGTTATCGGAGGATATTTCCTTTGGCCCTATAGTCATAAGGGATCCGAAATCTCTGTTCTCAGATTCCACAGAAATAAGGCTAGCAAAGAGATCCACGAAATACACATGTAACTCTGTAAGATGAATTCACAGAACACTAAGCAGTTTCTCAGAAAGCTTCTTTCCAGATTTCATCTGAGCATATTAACTTTTTCACCATAGCCCTCTATGGGCTTCCAATTATCACTTTGCCAATTCCACAAGAACTGTCTTAATGAAAGGCTTCTTGAGGGGAAAGCTGTAACTCTGTGAGAAGATTTCACAGAACACAAAGAAGTTTCTCAGAAAGCTTCTTTCTCTTTGTTATCGGAGGATATTTCCTTTGGACTATAGTCTTCAAAGGGATCCGAAATATCTGTTCTCAGATTCCACAGAAATAAGGCTAGCAAAGAGATCCACGAAATACACATGTAACTCTGTGAGATGAATTAACAGAACACTAAGCAGTTTCTCAGAAAGCTTCTTTCCAGATTTCATCTGAGGATATTTCCTTTTTCACCATAGCCCTCTACGGGCTTCCAAGTATCACTTTGCCAATTCCACAAGAACTGTCTTAGCGAAAGGCTTCTTGAGGGGAAAGCTGTAACTTGTGAGATGATATCACAGAACACAAAGAAGTTTCTCAGAAAGCTTCTTTCTCTTTGTTATCGGAGGATATTTCCTGTGGCCCTATAGTCTTCAAAGGGATCCGAAATCTCTGTTCTCAGATTCCACAGAAATAAGGCTAGCAAAGAGATCCACGAAATACACATGTAACTCTGTGAGATGAATTAACAGAACACTAAGCAGTTTCTCAGAAAGCTTCTTTCCAGATTTCATCTGAGGATATTTCCTTTTTCACCATAGCCCTCTATGGGCTTCCAATTATCACTTTGCCAATTCCACAAGAACTGTCTTAGCGAAAGGCTTCTTGAGGGGAAAGCTGTAACTCTGTGAGATGATTTCACAGAACACAAAGAAATTTCACAGAAAGTTTCTTTCTCTTTGTTATCGGAGGATATTTCCTTTGGCCCTACAGTCTTCAAAGGGATCCGAAATATCTGTTCTCAGATTCCACAGAAATAAGGCTAGCAAAGAGATCCGAGAAATACACATGTTACTCTGTGAGATGAATTAACAGAACACTAAGCAGTTTCTCAGAAAGCTTCCTTCCAGATTTCTTCTGAGGATATTTCCTTTTTCACCATAGCCCTCTATGGGCTTCCAAATATCACTTTGCCAATTCCACAAGAACTGTCTTAGCGAAAGACTTCTTGAGGGGAAAACTGTAACTCTGTGATATGATTTCACAGAAGACAAAGAAGTTTCTCAGAAAGCTTCCTTCTCTTTGTTATCGGAGGATATTTCCTTTGGCCCTATAGATTTCAAATGGATCCGAAATATCTGTTCTCAGATTCCACAGAAATAAGGCTAGCAAAGAGATCCACGAAATACACATGTAACTCTGTGAGATGAATTCACAGAACACTAAGCAGTTTCTCAGAAAGCTTCCTTCCAGATTTCATCTGAGGATATTTCCTTTTTCACCATAGTCGTCTATGGGCTTCCAAATATCACTTTGCCAATTCCACAAGAACTGTCTTAGCGAAAGGCTTCTTGAGGGGGAAGCTGTAACTCTGTGAGATGATTTCACGGAACACAAAGAAGTTTCTCAGAAAACTTCTTTCTCTTTGTTATGGGAGGATATTTCCTTTGGCCCTATAGTCTTCAAAGGGATCCGAAATCTCTGTTCTCAGATTCCACAGAAATAAGGCTAGCAAAGAGATCCACGAAATACACTTGTAACTCTGTGAGATGAATTAACAGAACACTAAGCAGTTTCTCAGAAAGCTTCTTTCCAGATTTCATCTGAGGATATTTCCTTTTTCACCATAGCCCTCTATGGGCTTCCAAATATCACTTTGCCCATTCCACAAGAACTGTCTTAGCGAAAGGCTTCTTTAGGGGAAAGCTGTAACTCTGTGAGATGATTTCACAGAACACAAAGAAATTTCTCAGAAAGTTTCTTTCTCTTTGTTATCGGAGGATATTTCCTTTGGCCCTATAGTCTTCAAAGGGATCCGAAATCTCTGTTCTCAGATTCCACAGAAATAAGGCTAGCAAAGAGTTCCACGAAACACACATGTAACTCTTTGAGATGAATTCACAGAACACTAAGCAGTTTCTCAGAAAGCTTCTTTCCAGATTTCATCTGAGGATATTTCCTTTTTCACCATAGCCCTCTAAGGGCTTCCAAATATCACTTTGCCAATTCCACAAGAAGTGTCTTAATGAAAGGCTTCTTGAGGGGGAAGCTGTAACTCTGTGAGATGATTTCACAGAACACAAAGAAGTTTCTCAGAAAGCTTCTTTCTCTTTGTTATCGGAGGATATTTCCCTTGGCCCTATAGTCTTCAAAGGGATCCGAAATATCTGTTCTCAGATTCCACAGAAATAAGGCTAGCAAAGAGATCCACGAAACACACATGTAACTCTGTGAGATGAATTCACAGAACACTAAGCAGTTTCTCAGAAAGCTTCTTTCCAGATTTCATCTGAGTTTATTTCCTTTTTCACCTTAGCCCTCTAAGGGCTTCCAAATATCACTTTGCCAATTCCACAAGAACTGTCTTAACGAAAGGCTTCTTGAGGGGAAAGCTGTAACTCTGTGAGATGATTTCACAGAACACAAAGAAGTTTCTCAGAAAGCTTCTTTCTCTTTGTTATCGGAGGATATTTCCTTTGGCCCTATAGTCTTCAAAGGGATGCGAAATATCTGTTCTCAGACTCCACAGAAATAAGGCTAGCAAAGAGATCCACGAAATACACATGTAACTCTGTGAGATGAATTAACTGAACACTAAGCAGTTTCTCAGAAAGCTTCTTTCCAGATTTCATCTGAGGATATTTCCTTTTTCACCATAGCCCTCTATGGGCTTCCAAGTATCACTTTGCCAATTCCACAAGAACTGTCTTAGCGAAAGGCTTCTTGAGGGGAAAGCTGTAACACTCTGAGATGATATCAGAGAACACAAAGAAGTTTCTCAGAAAGCTTCTTTCTCTTTGTTATCGGAGGATATTTCCTGTGGCCCTATAGTCTTCAAAGGGATCTGAAATCTCTGTTCTCAGATTCCACAGAAATAAGGCTAGCAAAGAGATCCACGAAATACACATGTAACTCTGTGAGATGAATTAACAGAACACTAAGCAGTTTCTCAGAAAGCTTCTTTCCAGATTTCATCTGAGGATATTTCCTTTTTCACCATAGACCTCTATGGGCTTCCAAATATCACCTTGCCAATTCCACAAGAACTGTCTTAGCGAAAGGCTTCTTGAGGGGAAAGCGGTAACTCTGTGAGATGATTTCACAGAACACAAAGAAGTTTCTCAGAAAGCTTCTTTCTCTTTGTTATCGGAGGATATTTCCTTTGGCCCTATAGTCTTCAAAGGGATCCGAAATCTCTGTTCTCTGATTCCACAGAAATAAGGCTAGCAAAGAGATCCACGAAATACACTTGTAAATCTGTGAGATGATTTCACAGAACACAAAGAAGTTTCTCAGAAAGCTTCTTTCTCTTTGTTATCGGAGGATATTTCCTTTGGCCCTATAGTCTTCAAAGGGATCCGAAATCTCTGTTCTCAGATTCCACAGAAATAAGGCTAGCAAAGAGATCCACGAAATACACATGCAACTCTGTGAGATGAATTAACAGAACACTAAGCAATTTCTCAGAAAGCTTCTTTCCAGATTTCATCTGAGGATATTTCCTTTTTCACCATAGCCCTCTATGGGCTTCCAAGTATCACTTTGCCAATTCCACAAGAACTGTCTTAGCGAAAGGCTTCTTGAGGGGAAAGCTGTAACACTGTGAGATGATATCAGAGAACACAAAGAAGTTTCTCAGAAAGCTTCTTTCTCTTTGTTATCGGAGGATATTTCCTGTGGCCCTATAGTCTTCAAAGGGATCCGAAATCTCTGTTCTCAGATTCCACAGAAATAAGGCTAGCAAAGAGATCCACGAAATACACTTGTAACTCTGTGAGATGATTTCACAGAACACAAAGAAGTTTCTCAGAAAGCTTCTTTCTCTTTGTTATCGGAGGATATTTCCTTTGGCCCTATAGTCTTCAAAGGGATCCGAAATCTCTGTTCTCAGATTCCACAGAAATAAGGCTAGCAAAGAGATCCACGAAATACACTTGTAACTCTGTGAGATGAATTAACAGAACACTAAGCAGTTTCTCAGAAAGCTTCTTTCCAGATTTCATCTGAGGATATTTCCTTTTTCACCATAGCCCTCTATGGGCTTCCAAATATCACTTTGCCCATTCCACAAGAACAGTCTTAGCGAAAGGCTTCTTGAGGGGAAAGCTGTAAATCTGTGAGATGATTTCACAGAACACAAAGAAGTTTCTCAGAAAGCTTCTTTCTCTTTGTTATCGGAGGATATTTCCTTTGGCCCTATAGTCTACAAAGGGATCCGAAATTTCTGTTCTCAGATTCCACAGAAATAAGGCTAGCAAAGAGATCCACGAAATACACATGTAACTCTGTGAGATGAATTCACAGAACACTAAGCAGTTTCTCAGAAAGCTTCTTTCCAGATTTCATCTGAGCATATTAACTTTTTCACCATAGCCCTCTAAGGGCTTCCAATTATCACTTTGCCAATTCCACAAGAACTGTCTTAATGAAAGGCTTCTTGAGGGGAAAGCTGTAACTCTGTGAGAAGATTTCACAGAACACAAAGAAGTTTCTCAGAAAGCTTCTTTCTCTTTGTTATCGGAGGATATTTCCTTTGGACTATAGTCTTCAAAGGGATCCGAAATATCTGTTCTCAGATTCCACAGAAATAAGGCTAGCAAAGAGATCCACGAAATACACATGTAACTCTGTGAGATGAATTAACAGAACACTAAGCAGTTTCTCAGAAAGCTTCTTTCCAGATTTCATCTGAGGATATTTCCTTTTTCACCATAGCCCTCTATGAGCTTCCAAGTATCATTTTGCCAATTCCACAAGAACTGTCTTAGCGAAAGGCTTCTTGAGGGGAAAGCTGTAACTTGTGAGATGATATCACAGAACACAAAGAAGTTTCTCAGAAAGCTTCTTTCTCTTTGTTATCGGAGGATATTTCCTGTGGCCCTATAGTCTTCAAAGGGATCCGAAATCTCTGTTCTCAGATTCCACAGAAATAAGGCTAGCAAAGAGATCCACGAAATACACATGTAACTCTGTGAGATGAATTAACAGAACACTAAGCAGTTTGTCAGAAAGCTTCTTTCCAGATTTCATCTGAGGATATTTCCTTTTTCACCATAGCCCTCTATGGGCTTCCAAATATCACTTTGCCAATTCCACAAGAACTGTCTTAGCGAAAGGCTTCCTGAGGGGAAAGCTGTAACTCTGTGAGATGATTTCACAGAACACAAAGAAGTTTCTCAGAAAGCTTCTTTCTCTTTGTTATCGGAGGATATTTCCTTTGGCCCTATAGTCTTCAAAGGGATCCGAAATATCTGTTCTCAGATTCCACAGAAATAAGGCTAGCAAAGAGATCCACGAAATACACTTGTAACTCTGTGAGATGAATTAACAGAACACTAAGCAGTTTCTCAGAAAGCTTCTTTCCAGATTTCATCTGAGGATATTTCCTTTTTCACCGTAGCCCTCTATGGGCTTCCAAATATCACTTTGCCCATTCCACAAGAACTGTCTTAGCGAAAGGCTTCTTGACGGGAAAGCTGTAACTCTGTGAGATGATTTCACAGAACACAAAGAAGTTTCTCAGAAAGCTTCTTTCTCTTTGTTATCGGAGGATATTTGCTTTGGCCCTATAGTCTTCAAAGGGATCCGAAATCTCTGTTCTCAGATTCCACAGAAATAAGGCTAGCAAAGAGATCCACGAAATACACTTGTAACTCTGTGAGATGATTTCACAGAACACAAAGAAGTTTCTCAGAAAGCTTCTTTCTCTTTGTTATCGGAGGATATTTCCTTTGGCCCTATAGTCTTCAAAGGGATCCGAAATCTCTGTTCTCAGATTCCACAGAAATAAGGCTAGCAAAGAGATCCACGAAATACACTTGTAACTCTGTGAGATGAATTAACAGAACACTAAGCAGTTTCTCAGAAAGCTTCTTTCCAGATTTCATCTGAGGATATTTCCTTTTTCACCATAGCCCTCTATGGGCTTCCAAATATCACTTTGCCCATTCCACAAGAACAGTCTTAGCGAAAGGCTTCTTGAGGGGAAAGCTGTAACTCTGTGAGATGATTTCACAGAACACAAAGAAGTTTCTCTGAAAGCTTCTTTCTCTTTGTTATCGGAGGATATTTCCTTTGGCCCTATAGTCTTCAAAGGGATCCGAAATATCTGTTCTCAGATTCCACAGAAATAAGGCTAGCAAAGAGATCCACGAAATACACTTGTAACTCTGTGAGATGAATTAACAGAACACTAAGCAGTTTCTCAGAAAGCTTGTTTCCAGATTTCATCTGAGGATATTTCCTTTTTCACCGTAGCCCTCTATGGGCTTCCAAATATCACTTTGCCCATTCCACAAGAACTGTCTTAGCGAAAGGCTTCTTGAGGGGAAAGCTGTAGCTCTGTGAGATGATTTCACAGAACACAAAGAAGTTTCTCAGAAAGCTTCTTTCTCTTTGTTATCGGAGGATATTTCCTTTGGCCCTATAGTCTTCAAAGGGATCCGAAATCTCTGTTCTCAGATTCCACAGAAATAAGGCTAGCAAAGAGATCCACGAAATACACTTGTAACTCTGTGAGATGATTTCACAGAACACAAAGAAGTTTCTCAGAAAGCTTCTTTCTCTTTGTTATCGGAGGATATTTCCTTTGGCCCTATAGTCTTCAAAGGGATACGAAATCTCTGTTCTCAGATTCCACAGAAATAAGGCTAGCAAAGAGATCCACGAAATACACTTGTAACTCTGTGAGATGAATTAACAGAACACTAAGCAGTTTCTCAGAAAGCTTCTTTCCAGATTTCATCTGAGGATATTTCCTTTTTCACCATAGCCCTCTATGGGCTTCCAAATATCACTTTGCCCATTCCACAAGAACAGTCTTAGCGAAAGGCTTCTTGAGGGGAAAGCTGTAACTCTGTGAGATGATTTCACAGAACACAAAGAAGTTTCTCAGAAAGCTTCTTTCTCTTTGTTATCGGAGGATATTTCCTTTGGCCCTATAGTCTACAAAGGGATCCGAAATTTCTGTTCTCAGATTCCACAGAAATAAGGCTAGCAAAGAGATCCACGAAATACACATGTAACTCTGTGAGATGAATTCACAGAACACTAAGCAGTTTCTCAGAAAGCTTCTTTCCAGATTTCATCTGAGAATATTAACTTTTTCACCATAGCCCTCTATGGGCTTCCAATTATCACTTTGCCAATTCCACAAGAACTGTCTTAATGAAAGGCTTCTTGAGGGGAAAGCTGTAACTCTGTGAGAAGATTTCACAGAACACAAAGAAGTTTCTCAGAAAGCTTCTTTCTCTTTGTTATCGGAGGATATTTCCTTTGGACTATAGTCTTCAAAGGGATCCGAAATATCTGTTCTCAGATTCCACAGAAATAAGGCTAGCAAAGAGATCCACGAAATACACATGTAACTCTGTGAGATGAATTAACAGAACACTAAGCAGTTTCTCAGAAAGCTTCTTTCCAGATTTCATCGGAGGATATTTCCTTTTTCACCATAGCCCTCTATGAGCTTCCAAGTATCACTTTGCCAATTCCACAAGAACTGTCTTAGCGAAAGGCTTCTTGAGGGGAAAGCTGTAACTCTGTGAGAAGATTTCACAGAACACAAAGAAGTTTCTCAGAAAGCTTCTTTCTCTTTGTTATCGGAGGATATTTCCTTTGGACTATAGTCTTCAAAGGGATCCGAAATATCTGTTCTCAGATTCCACAGAAATAAGGCTAGCAAAGAGATCCACGAAATACACATGTAACTCTGTGAGATGAATTAACAGAACACTAAGCAGTTTCTCAGAAAGCTTCTTTCCAGATTTCATCTGAGGATATTTCCTTTTTCACCATAGCCCTCTATGAGCTTCCAAGTATCACTTTGCCAATTCCACAAGAACTGTCTTAGCGAAAGGCTTCTTGAGGGGAAAGCTGTAACTTGTGAGATGATATCACAGAACACAAAGAAGTTTCTCAGAAAGCTTCTTTCTCTTTGTTATCGGAGGATATTTCCTGTGGCCCTATAGTCTTCAAAGGGATCCGAAATCTCTGTTCTCAGATTCCACAGAAATAAGGCTAGCAAAGAGATCCACGAAATACACATGTAACTCTGTGAGATGAATTAACAGAACACTAAGCAGTTTCTCAGAAAGCTTCTTTCCAGATTTCATCTGAGGATATTTCCTTTTTCACCATAGCCCTCTATGGGCTTCCAAATATCACTTTGCCCATTCCACAAGAACAGTCTTAGCGAAAGGCTTCTTGAGGGGAAAGCTGTAACTCTGTGAGATGATTTCACAGAACACAAAGAAGTTTCTCTGAAAGCTTCTTTCTCTTTGTTATCGGAGGATATTTCCTTTGGCCCTATAGTCTTCAAAGGGATCCGAAATATCTGTTCTCAGATTCCACAGAAATAAGGCTAGCAAAGAGATCCACGAAATACACTTGTAACTCTGTGAGATGAATTAACAGAACACTAAGCAGTTTCTCAGAAAGCTTGTTTCCAGATTTCATCTGAGGATATTTCCTTTTTCACCGTAGCCCTCTATGGGCTTCCAAATATCACTTTGCCCATTCCACAAGAACTGTCTTAGCGAAAGGCTTCTTGAGGGGAAAGCTGTAACTCTGTGAGATGATTTCACAGAACACAAAGAAGTTTCTCAGAAAGCTTCTTTCTCTTTGTTATCGGAGGATATTTCCTTTGGCCCTAGAGTCTTCAAAGGGATCCGAAATCTCTGTTCTCAGATTCCACAGAAATAAGGCTAGCAAAGAGATCCACGAAATACACTTGTAACTCTGTGAGATGATTTCACAGAACACAAAGAAGTTTCTCAGAAAGCTTCTTTCTCTTTGTTATCGGAGGATATTTCCTTTGGCCCTATAGTCTTCAAAGGGATACGAAATCTCTGTTCTCAGATTCCACAGAAATAAGGCTAGCAAAGAGATCCATGAAATACCCTTGTAACTCTGTGAGATGAATTAACAGAACACTAAGCAGTTTCTCAGAAAGCTTCTTTCCAGATTTCATCTGAGGATATTTCCTTTTTCACCATAGCCCTCTATGGGCTTCCAAATATCACTTTGCCCATTCCACAAGAACAGTCTTAGCGAAAGGCTTCTTGAGGGCAAAGCTGTAACTCTGTGAGATGATTTCACAGAACACAAAGAAGTTTCTCAGAAAGCTTCTTTCTCTTTGTTATCGGAGGATATTTCCTTTGGCCCTATAGTCTACAAAGGGATCCGAAATTTCTGTTCTCAGATTCCACAGAAATAAGGCTAGCAAAGAGATCCACGAAATACACATGTAACTCTGTGAGATGAATTCACAGAACACTAAGCAGTTTCTCAGAAAGCTTCTTTCCAGATTTCATCTGAGAATATTAACTTTTTCACCATAGCCCTCTAAGGGCTTCCAATTATCACTTTGCCAATTCCACAAGAACTGTCTTAATGAAAGGCTTCTTGAGGGGAAAGCTGTAACTCTGTGAGAAGATTTCACAGAACACAAAGAAGTTTCTCAGAAAGCTTCTTTCTCTTTGTTATCGGAGGATATTTCCTTTGGACTATAGTCTTCAAAGGGATCCGAAATATCTGTTCTCAGATTCCACAGAAATAAGGCTAGCAAAGAGATCCACGAAATACACATGTAACTCTGTGAGATGAATTAACAGAACACTAAGCAGTTTCTCAGAAAGCTTCTTTCCAGATTTCATCTGAGGATATTTCCTTTTTCACCATAGCCCTCTATGAGCTTCCAAGTATCACTTTGCCAATTCCACAAGAACTGTCTTAGCGAAAGGCTTCTTGAGGGGAAAGCTGTAACTCTGTGAGAAGATTTCACAGAACACAAAGAAGTTTCTCAGAAAGCTTCTTTCTCTTTGTTATCGGAGGATATTTCCTTTGGACTATAGTCTTCAAAGGGATCCGAAATATCTGTTCTCAGATTCCACAGAAATAAGGCTAGCAAAGAGATCCACGAAATACACATGTAACTCTGTGAGATGAATTAACAGAACACTAAGCAGTTTCTCAGAACGCTTCTTTCCAGATTTCATCTGAGGATATTTCCTTTTTCACCATAGCCCTCTATGAGCTTCCAAGTATCACTTTGCCAATTCCACAAGAACTGTCTTAGCGAAAGGCTTCTTGAGGGGAAAGCTGTAACTTGTGAGATGATATCACAGAACACAAAGAAGTTTCTCAGAAAGCTTCTTTCTCTTTGTTATCGGAGGATATTTCCTGTGGCCCTATAGTCTTCAAAGGGATCCGAAATCTCTGTTCTCAGATTCCACAGAAATAAGGCTAGCAAAGAGATCCACGAAATACACATGTAACTCTGTGAGATGAATTAACAGAACACTAAGCAGTTTGTCAGAAAGCTTCTTTCCAGATTTCAACTGAGGATATTTCCTTTTTCACCATAGCCCTCTATGGGCTTCCAAATATCACTTTGCCAATTCCACAAGAACTGTCTTAGCGAAAGGCTTCCTGAGGGGAAAGCTGTAACTCTGTGAGATGATTTCACAGAACACAAAGAAGTTTCTCAGAAAGCTTCTTTCTCTTTGTTATCGGAGGATATTTCCTTTGGCCCTATAGTCTTCAAAGGGATCCGAAATATCTGTTCTCAGATTCCACAGAAATAAGGCTAGCAAAGAGATCCACGAAATACACTTGTAACTCTGTGAGATGAATTAACAGAACACTAAGCAGTTTCATCAGAAAGCTTCTTTCCAGATTTCATCTGAGGATATTTCCTTTTTCACCGTAGCCCTCTATGGGCTTCCAAATATCACTTTGCCCATTCCACAAGAACTGTCTTAGCGAAAGGCTTCTTGAGGGGAAAGCTGTAACTCTGTGAGATGATTTCACAGAACACAAAGAAGTTTCTCAGAAAGCTTCTTTCTCTTTGTTATCGGAGGATATTTCCTTTGGCCCTATAGTCTTCAAAGGGATCCGAAATCTCTGTTCTCAGATTCCACAGAAATAAGGCTAGCAAAGAGATCCACGAAATACACTTGTAACTCTGTGAGATGATTTCACAGAACACAAAGAAGTTTCTCAGAAAGCTTCTTTCTCTTTGTTATCGGAGGATATTTCCTTTGGCCCTATAGTCTTCAAAGGGATCCGAAATCTCTGTTCTCAGATTCCACAGAAATAAGGCTAGCAAAGAGATCCACGAAATACACTTGTAACTCTGTGAGATGAATTAACAGAACACTAAGCAGTTTCTCAGAAAGCTTCTTTCCAGATTTCATCTGAGGATATTTCCTTTTTCACCATAGCCCTCTATGGGCTTCCAAATATCACTTTGCCCATTCCACAAGAACAGTCTTAGCGAAAGGCTTCTTGAGGGGAAAGCTGTAACTCTGTGAGATGATTTCACAGAACACAAAGAAGTTTCTCAGAAAGCTTCTTTCTCTTTGTTATCGGAGGATATTTCCTTTGGCCCTATAGTCTACAAAGGGATCCGAAATTTCTGTTCTCAGATTCCACAGAAATAAGGCTAGCAAAGAGATCCACGAAATACACATGTAACTCTGTGAGATGAATTCACAGAACACTAAGCAGTTTCTCAGAAAGCTTCTTTCCAGATTTCATCTGAGCATATTAACTTTTTCACCATAGCCCTCAATGGGCTTCCAATTATCACTTTGCCAATTCCACAAGAACTGTCTAAATGAAAGGCTTCTTGAGGGGAAAGCTGTAACTCTGTGAGAAGATTTCACAGAACACAAAGAAGTTTCTCAGAAAGCTTCTTTCTCTTTGTTATCGGAGGATATTTCCTTTGGACTATAGTCTTCAAAGGGATCCGAAATATCTGTTCTCAGATTCCACAGAAATAAGGCTAGCAAAGAGATCCAAGAAATACACATGTAACTCTTTGAGATGAATTCACAGAACACTAAGCAGTTTCTCAGAAAGCTTCTTTCCAGATTTCATCTGAGGATATTTCCTTTTTCACCATAGCCCTCTATGGGCTTCCAAGTATCACTTTGCCAATTCCACAAGAACTGTCTTAGCGAAAGGTTTCTTGAGGGGAAAGCTGTAACTTGTGAGATGATATCACAGAACACAAAGAAGTTTCTCAGAAAGCTTCTTTCTCTTTGTTATCGGAGGATATTTCCTGTGGCCCTATAGTCTTCAAAGGGATCCGAAATCTCTGTTCTCAGATTCCACAGAAATAAGGCTAGCAAAGAGATCCACGAAATACACATGTAACTCTGTGAGATGAATTAACAGAACACTAAGCAGATTCTCAGAAAGCTTCTTTCCAGATGTCATCTGAGGATATTTCCTTTTTCACCATAGCCCTCTATGGGCTTCCAAATATCATTTTGCCAATTCCACAAGAACTGTCTTAGCGAAAGGCTTCCTGAGGGGAAAGCTGTAACTCTGTGAGATGATTTCACAGAACACAAAGAAGTTTCTCAGAATGCTTCTTTCTCTTTGTTATCGGAGGATATTTCCTTTGGCCCTATAGTCTTCAAAGGGATCCGAAATATCTGTTCTCAGATTCCACAGAAATAAGGCTAGCAAAGAGATCCACGAAATACACTTGTAACTCTGTGAGATGAATTAACAGAACACTAAGGAGTTTCTCAGAAAGCTTCTTTCCAGATTTCATCTGAGGACATTTCCTTTTTCACCGTAGCCCTCTATGGGCTTCCAAATATCACTTTGCCCATTCCACAAGAACTGTCTTAGCGAAAGGCTTCTTGTGGGGAAAGCTGTAACTCTGTGAGATGATTTCACAGAACACAAAGAAGTTTCTCAGAAAGCTTCTTTCTCTTTGTTATCGGAGGATATTTCCTTTGGCCCTATAGTCTTCAAAGGGATCCGAAATATCTGTTCTCAGATTCCACAGAAATAAGGCTAGCAAAGAGATCCACGAAATACACATGTAACTCTGTGAGATGAATTCACAGAACACTAAGCAGTTTCTCAGAAAGCTTCTTTCCAGATTTCATCTGAGGATATTTCCTTTTTCACCATAGCCCTCTATGGGCTTCCAATTATCACTTTGCCAATTCCACAAGAACTGTCTTAGCGAAAGGGTTCTTGAGGGGAAAGCTGTAACTCTGTGAGATGATTTCACAGAACACAAAGAAATTTCACAGAAAGTTTCTTTCTCTTTGTTATCGGAGGATATTTCCTTTGGCCCTATAGTCTTCAAAGGGATCCGAAATCTCTGTTCTCAGATTCCACAGAAATAAGGCTAGCAAAGAGACCACGAAACACACATGTAACTCTTTGAGATGAATTCACAGAACACTAAGCAGTTTCTCAGAAAGCTTCTTTCCAGATTTCATTTGAGGATAATTCCTTTTTCACCATAGCCCTCTATGGGCTTCCAAATATCACTTTGCCAATTCCACAAGAACTGTCTTAGCGAAAGGCTTCTTGAGGGGAAAGCTGTAACTCTGTGAGATGATTTCACAGAACACAAACAAGTTTCTCAGAAAGCTTCTTTCTCTTTGTTATCGGAGGATATTTCCTTTGGCCCTATAGTCTTCAAAGGGATCCGAAATCTCTGTTCTCAGATTCCACAGAAATAAGGCTAGCAAAAAGATCCAGGAAACACATGTAACTCTGTGAGATGAATTCACAGAACACTAAGCAGTTTCTCAGAAAGCTTCTTTCTAGTTTTCATCTGAGGATATTTCCTTTTATACCATAGCCCTCTATGGGCTTCCAAATATCACTTTGCCAATTCCTCAAGAAATGTCTTAGCGAAAGGCTTCTTGAGGGGAAAGCTGTAACTCTGTGAGATGATTTCACAGAAAACAAAGAAGTTTCTCAGAAAGCTTCTTTCTCTTTGTTATCGGAGGATATTTTCTTTGGCCCTATAGTCTTCAAAGGGATCCGAAATATCTGTTCTCAGATTCCACAGAAATAAGACTAGCAAAGAGATCAACGAAATACACATGTAACTCTGGGA
Organism: Macaca nemestrina; assembly: GCF_043159975.1. NCBI lineage: Eukaryota > Metazoa > Chordata > Mammalia > Primates > Cercopithecidae > Macaca > Macaca nemestrina. Next base: position 56,626,869 of record NC_092140.1, read on the forward strand.
GATGAATTCACAGAACACTAACCAGTTTCTCAGAAAGCTTCTTTCCAGACTTCATCTGAGGTTATTTCATTTTTCACCATAGCCCTCTAAGGGCTTCCAAATATCACCTTGCCAATTCCACAAGAACTGTCTTAGCGAAAGGCTTCTTGAGGGGAATGCTGTAACTCTGTGAGATGATTTCACAGAACACAAAGATGTTTCTCAGAAAGCTTCTTTCTCCTAGTTATCGGAGGATATTTCCTTTGGCCCTATATTCTTCAATGGGATCCGAAATATCTGTTCTCAGATTCCACAGAAATAAGGCTAGCAAAGAGATCCACGAAATACACATGTAACTCTGTGAGATGAATTCACAGAACACTAAGCAGTTTCTCAGAAAGCTTCTTTCCAGATTTCATTTGAGGATAATTCCTTTTTCACCATAGCCCTCTATGGGCTTCCAAATATCACTTTGCCAATTCCACAAGAACTGTCTTAGCGAAAGGCTTCTTGAGGGGAAAGCTGTAACTCTGTGAGATGATTTCACAGAACACAAAGAAGTTTCTCAGAAAGCTTCTTTCTCTTTGTTATCGGAGGATATTTCCTTTGGCCCTATAGTCTTCAAAGGGATCCGAAATCTCTATTCTCAGATTCCACAGAAATAAGGCTAGTAAAAAGATCCACGAAACACATGTAACTCTGTGAGATGAATTCACAGAACACTAAGCAGTTTCTCAGAAAGCTTGTTTCCAGTTTTCATCTGAGGATATTTCCTTTTATACCATAGCCCTCTATGGGCTTCTAAATATCACTTTGCCAATTCCTCAAGAACTGTCTTAGCGAAAGGCTTCTTGAGGGGAAAGCTGTAACTCTGTGAGATGATTTCACAGAACACAAAGAAGTTTCTCAGAAAGCTTCTTTCTCTTTGTTATCGGAGGATATTTCCTGTGGCCCTATAGTCTTCAAAGGGATCCGAAATATCTGTTCTCAGATTCCACAGAAATAAGACTAGCAAAGAGATCCACGAAAGACACATGTAACTCTGTGAGATGAATTCACAGAACACTAAGCAGTTTCTCAGAAAGCTTCTTTACAGATTTCATCTGAGGATAATTCCTTTTTCACCATAGCCCTCTATGGGCTTCCAAATATCACTTTGCCGATTCCACAAGAACTGTCTTAGCGAAAGGCTTCTTGAGGGGAAAGCTGTAACTCTGTGAGATGATTTCACAGAACACAAAGAAGTTTCTCAGAAAGCTTCTTTCTCTTTGTTATCGGAGGATATTTCCTTTGGCCCTATAGTCTTCAAAGGGATCCGAAATATCTGTTCTCAGATTCCACAGAAATAAGGCTAGCAAAGAGATCCAAGAAACACACATGTAACTCTTTGAGATGAATTCACAGAACACTAAGCAGTTTCTCAGAAAGCTTCTTTCCAGATTTCATCTGAGGATATTTCCTTTTTCACCATAGCCCTCTATGGGCTTCCAAATATCACTTTGCCAATTCCACAAGAACTGTCTTAGCGAAAGGCTTCTTGAGGGGAAAGCTGTAACTCTGTGAGATGATTTCACAGAACACAAAGAAGTTTCTCAGAAAGCTTCTTTCTCTTTGTTATCGGAGGATATTTCCTGTGGCCCTACAGTCTTCAAAGGGATCCGAAATCTCTGCTCTCAGATTCCTCAGAAATAAGGCTAGAAAAGAGATCCACGAAACACACATGTAACTCTTTGAGATGAATTCACAGAACACTAAGCAGTTTCTCAGAAAGCTTCTTTCCAGATTTCATCTGAGGATATTTCCTTTTTCACCATAGCCCTCTATGGGCTACCTAATATCACTTTGCCAATTCCACAAGAACTGTCTTAATGAAAGGTTTCTTGAGGGTAAAGGTGTAACTCTGTAAGAAGATTTCACAGAACACAAAGAAGTTTCTCAGAAAGCTTCTTTCTCTTTGTTATCGGAGGATATTTCCTTTGGTCCTATAGTCTGCTAAGGGATCCGAAATATCTGTTCTCAGATTCCACAGAAATAAGGCTAGCAAAGAGATCCACGAAATACACATGTAACTCTGTGAGATGAATTCACAGAACACTAAGCAGTTTCTCAGAAAGCTTCCTTCCAGATTTCATCTGAGGATATTTCCTTTTATACCATAGCCCTCTGTGGGCTTCCAAGTATTACTTTGCCAATTCCACAAGAACTGTCTTAGCGAAAGGCTTCTTGAGGGGAAAGCTGTAACTCTGTGAGATGATTTCACAGAACACAAAGAAGTTTCTCAGAAAGCTTCTTTCTCTTTGTTATCGGAGGATATTTTCTTTGGCCCTATAGTCTTCAAAGGGATCCGAAATATCTGTTCTCAGATTCCACAGAAATAAGGCTAGTAAAGAGGTCCACGAAATAAACTTGTAACTCTTTGAGATGAATTAACAGAACACTAAGCAGTTTCTCAGAAAGCTTCTTTCCAGATTTCATCTGAGGATATTTCCTTTTCCACCATAGTCCTCTATGGGCTTCCAAATATCACTTTGCCTATTCCACAAGAACTGTCTTAGCGAAAGGCTTCTTGAGGGGATAGCTGTAACACTGTGAGAAGATTTCACAGAACACAAAGAAGTTTCTCAGAAAGCTTCTTTCTCTTTGTTATCGGAGGATATTTCCTTTGGACTATAGTCTTCAAAGGGATCCGAAATATCTGTTCTCAGATTCCACAGAAATAAGGCTAGCAAAGAGATCCACGAAATACACATGTAACTCTGTGAGATGAATTCACAGAACACTAAGCAGTTTCTCAGAAAGCTTCTTTCCAGATTTCATCTGAGGTTATTTCCTTTTTCACCATAGCCCTCTAAGGGCTTCCAAATATCAGTTTGCCAATTCCACAAGAACTGTCTTAGCGAAAGGCTTCTTGAGGGGAAAGCTGTAACTCTGTGAGATGATTTCACAGAACACAAAGAAGTTTCTCAGAAAGCTTCTTTCTCTTTGTTATCGGAGGATATTTCCTTTGGCCCTATAGTCTTCAAAGGGATGTGAAATATCTGTTCTCAGATTCCACAGAAATAAGGCTAGCAAAGAGATCCACGAAATACACATGTAACTCTGTGAGATGAATTCACAGAACACTAAGCAGTTTCTCAGAAAGCTTCTTTCCAGATTTCATCTGAGGATATTTCCTTTTTCACCATAGCCCTCTATGGGCTTCCAGGTATCACTTTGCCAATTCCACAAGAACTGTCTTAGCGAAAGGCTTCTTGAGGGGAAAGCTGTAACTCTGTGAGATGATTTCACAGAACACAAAGAAGTTTCTCAGAAAGCTTCTTTCTCTTTGTTATCGGAGGATATTTCCTGTGGCCCTATAGTCTTCAAAGGGATCCGAAAACTCTGTTCTCAGATTCCACAGAAATAAGGCTAGCAAAGAGATCCACGAAATACACATGTAACTCTGTGAGATGAATTCACAGAACACTAAGCAGTTTCTCAGAAAGCTTCTTTCCAGATTTCATCTGAGGATATTTCCTTTTTCACCAGAGCCCTCTATGGGCTTCCAAATATCACTTTTCCAATTCCACAAGAACTGTCTTAGCGAAAGGCTTCTTGAGGGGAAAGATGTAACTCTGTGAGATGATTTCACAAAACACAAAGAAGTTTCTCAGAAAGCTTCTTTCTCTTTGTTATCGGAGGATATTTCCTTTGGCCCTATAGTCTTCAAAGGGATCCGAAATATCTGTTCTCAGATTCCACAGAAATAAGACTAGCAAAGAGATCAACGAAATACACATGTAACTCTGGGAGATGAATTCACAGAACACTAACCAGTTTCTCAGAAAGCTTCTTTCCAGACTTCATCTGAGGTTATTTCCTTTTTCACCATAGCCCTCTAAGGGCTTCCAAATATCACCTTGCCAATTCCACAAGAACTGTCTTAGCGAAAGGCTTCTTGAGGGGAATGCTGTAACTCTGTGAGATGATTTCACAGAACACAAAGATGTTTCTCAGAAAGCTTCTTTCTCCTAGTTATCGGAGGATATTTCCTTTGGCCCTATATTCTTCAATGGGATCCGAAATATCTGTTCTCAGATTCCACAGAAATAAGGCTAGCAAAGAGATCCACGAAATACACATGTAACTCTGTGAGATGAATTCACAGAACACTAAGCAGTTTCTCAGAAAGCTTCTTTCCAGATTTCATTTGAGGATAATTCCTTTTTCACCATAGCCCTCTATGGGCTTCCAAATATCACTTTGCCAATTCCACAAGAACTGTCTTAGCGAAAGGCTTCTTGAGGGGAAAGCTGTAACTCTGTGAGATGATTTCACAGAACACAAAGAAGTTTCTCAGAAAGCTTCTTTCTCTTTGTTATCGGAGGATATTTCCTTTGGCCCTATAGTCTTCAAAGGGATCCGAAATCTCTGTTCTCAGATTCCACAGAAATAAGGCTAGTAAAAAGATCCACGAAACACATGTAACTCTGTGAGATGAATTCACAGAACACTAAGCAGTTTCTCAGAAAGCTTGTTTCCAGTTTTCATCTGAGGATATTTCCTTTTATACCATAGCCCTCTATGGGCTTCTAAATATCACTTTGCCAATTCCTCAAGAACTGTCTTAGCGAAAGCCTTCTTGAGGGGAAAGCTGTAACTCTGTGAGATGATTTCACAGAACACAAAGAAGTTTCTCAGAAAGCTTCTTTCTCTTTGTTATCGGAGGATATTTCCTGTGGCCCTATAGTCTTCAAAGGGATCCGAAATATCTGTTCTCAGATTCCACAGAAATAAGACTAGCAAAGAGATCCACGAAATACACATGTAACTCTGTGAGATGAATTCACAGAACACTAAGCAGTTTCTCAGAAAGCTTCTTTACAGATTTCATCTGAGGATATTTCCTTTTTCACCATAGCCCTCTATGGGCTTCCAAATATCACTTTGCCGATTCCACAAGAACTGTCTTAGCGAAAGGCTTCTTGAGGGGAAAGCTGTAACTCTGTGAGATGATTTCACAGAACACAAAGAAGTTTCTCAGAAAGCTTCTTTCTCTTTGTTATCGGAGGATATTTCCTTTGGCCCTATAGTCTTCAAAGGGATCCGAAATATCTGTTCTCACATTCCACAGAAATAAGGCTAGCAAAGAGATCCAAGAAACACACATGTAACTCTTTGAGATGAATTCACAGAACACTAAGCAGTTTCTCAGAAAGCTTCTTTCCAGATTTCATCTGAGGATATTTCCTTTTTCACCATAGCCCTCTATGGGCTTCCAAATATCACTTTGCCAATTCCACAAGAACTGTCTTAGCGAAAGGCTTCTTGAGGGGAAAGCTGTAACTCTGTGAGATGATTTCACAGAACACAAAGAAGTTTCTCAGAAAGCTTCTTTCTCTTTGTTATCGGAGGATATTTCCTGTGGCCCTATAGTCTTCAAAGGGATCCGAAATCTCTGTTCTCAGATTCCACAGAAATCAGGCTAGAAAAGAGATCCACGAAACACACATGTAACTCTTTGAGATGAATTCACAGAACACTAAGCAGTTTCTCAGAAAGCTTCTTTCCAGATTTCATCTGAGGATATTTCCTTTTTCACCATAGCCCTCTATGGGCTACCTAATATCACTTTGCCAATTCCACAAGAACTGTCTTAATGAAAGGTTTCTTGAGGGGAAAGGTGTAACTCTGTAAGAAGATTTCACAGAACACAAAGAAGTTTCTCAGAAAGCTTCTTTCTCTTTGTTATCGGAGGATATTTCCTTTGGTCCTATAGTCTGCTAAGGGATCCGAAATATCTGTTCTCAGATTCCACAGAAATAAGGCTAGCAAAGAGATCCACGAAATACACATGTAACTCTGTGAGATGAATTCACAGAACACTAAGCAGTTTCTCAGAAAGCTTCCTTCCAGATTTCATCTGAGGATATTTCCTTTTATACCATAGCCCTCTGTGGGCTTCCAAGTATTACTTTGCCAATTCCACAAGAACTGTCTTAGCGAAAGGCTTCTTGAGGGGAAAGCTGTAACTCTGTGAGATGATTTCACAGAACACAAAGAAGTTTCTCAGAAAGCTTCTTTCTCTTTGTTATCGGAGGATATTTTCTTTGGCCCTATAGTCTTCAAAGGGATCCGAAATATCTGTTCTCAGATTCCACAGAAATAAGGCTAGTAAAGAGGTCCACGAAATACACTTGTAACTCTTTGAGATGAATTAACAGAACACTAAGCAGTTTCTCAGAAAGCTTCTTTCCAGATTTCATCTGAGGATATTTCCTTTTCCACCATAGTCCTCTATGGGCTTCCAAATATCACTTTGCCTATTCCACAAGAACTGTCTTAGCGAAAGGCTTCTTGAGGGGATAGCTGTAACACTGTGAGAAGATTTCACAGAACACAAAGAAGTTTCTCAGAAAGCTTCTTTCTCTTTGTTATCGGAGGATATTTCCTTTGGACTATAGTCTTCAAAGGGATCCGAAATATCTGTTCTCAGATTCCACAGAATTAAGGCTAGCAAAGAGATCCACGAAATACACATGTAACTCTGTGAGATGAATTCACAGAACACTAAGCAGTTTCTCAGAAAGCTTCTTTCCAGATTTCATCTGAGGTTATTTCCTTTTTCACCATAGCCCTCTAAGGGCTTCCAAATATCAGTTTGCCAATTCCACAAGAACTGTCTTAGCGAAAGGCTTCTTGAGGGGAAAGCTGTAACTCTGTGAGATGATTTCACAGAACACAAAGAAGTTTCTCAGAAAGCTTCTTTCTCTTTGTTATCGGAGGATATTTCCTTTGGCCCTATAGTCTTCAAAGGGATGTGAAATATCTGTTCTCAGATTCCACAGAAATAAGGCTAGCAAAGAGATCCACGAAATACACATGTAACTCTGTGAGATGAATTCACAGAACACTAAGCAGTTTCTCAGAAAGCTTCTTTCCAGATTTCATCTGAGGATATTTCCTTTTTCACCATAGCCCTCTATGGGCTTCCAGGTATCACTTTGCCAATTCCACAAGAACTGTCTTAGCGAAAGGCTTCTTGAGGGGAAAGCTGTAACTCTGTGAGATGATATCACAGAACACAAAGAAGTTTCTAAGAAAGCTTCTTTCTCTTTGTTATCGGAGGATATTTCCTTTGGCCCTATAGTCTTCAAAGGGATCCGAAATGTCTGTTCTCAGATTCCACAGAAATAAGGCTAGCAAAGAGATCCACGAAATACACATGTAACTCTGTGAGATGAATTAACAGAACACTAAGCAGTTTCTCAGAAAGCTTCTTTCCAGATTTCATCTGAGGATATTTCCTTTTTCACCATAGCCCTCTATGGGCTTCCAAATATCACTTTGCCAATTCCACAAGAACTGTCTTAGCGAAAGGCTTCTTGAGGGGAAAGCTGTAACTCTGTGAGATGATTTCACAGAACACAAAGAAGTTTCTCAGAAAGCTTCTTTCTCTTTGTTATCGGAGGATATTTCCTTTGGCCCTATAGTCTTCAAAGGGATCCGAAATATCTGTTCTCAGATTCCACAGAAATAAGGCTAGCAAAGAGATCCACGAAATACACTTGTAACTCTGTGAGATGAATTAACAGAACACTAAGCAGTTTCTCAGAAAGCTTCTTTCCAGATTTCATCTGAGGATATTTCCTTTTTCACCATAGCCCTCTATGGGCTTCCAAATATCACTTTGCCCATTCCACAAGAACTGTCTTAGCGAAAGGCTTCTTGAGGGGAAAGCTGTAACTCTGTGAGATAATTTCACAGAACACAAAGAAGTTTCTCAGAAAGCTTCTTTCTCTTTGTTATCAGAGGATATTTCCTTTGGCCCTATAATCTTCAAAGGGATCCGAAATATCTGTTCTCAGATTCCACAGAAATAAGGCTAGCAAAGAAATCCACGAAATACACATGTAACTCTGTGAGATGAATTAACAGAACACTAAGCAGTTTCTCAGAAATCTTCTTTCCAGATTTCATCTGAGCATATTTCCTTTTTCAACATAGCCCTCTATGGGCTTCCAATTATCACTTTGCCAATTCCACAAGAACTGTCTTAGCGAAAGGCTTCTTGAGGGGAAAGCTGTAACTCTGTGAGATGATTTCACAGAACACAAAGAAATTTCCCAGAAAGTTTCTTTCTCTTTGTTATCGGAGGATATTTCCTTTGGCCCTATAGTCTTCAAAGGGATCCGAAATCTCTGTTCTCAGATTCCACAGAAATAAGGCTAGCAAAGAGATCCAGGAAACACACATGTAACTCTTTGAGATGAATTCACAGAACACTAAGCAGTTTCTCAGAAAGCTTCTTTCCAGATTCCATCTGAGGATATTTCCTTTTTCACCATAGCCCTCTATGAGATACCTAATATCACTTTGCCAATTCCACAAGAACTGTCTTAATGAAAGGCTTCTTGAGGGGAAAGCTGTAACTCTGTGAGAAGATTTCACAGAACACAAAGAAGTTTCTCAGAAAGCTTCTTTCTCTTTGTTATCGGAGGATATTTCCTTTGGACTATAGTCTTCAAAGGGATCCGAAATGTCTGTTCTCAGATTCCACAGAAATAAGGCTAGCAAAGAGATCCACGAAATACACATGTAACTCTGTGAGATGAATTAACAGAACACTAAGCAGTTTCTCAGAAAGCTTCTTTCCAGATTTCATCTGAGGATATTTCCTTTTTCACCATCGCCCTCTATGGGCTCCAAATACCACTTTGCCAATTCCACAAGAACTGTCTTAGCGAAAGGCTTCTTGAGGGTGAAGCTGTAACTCTGTGAGATGATTTCACAGAACACAAAGAAGTTTCTCAGAAAGCTTCTTTCACTTTGTTATCGGAGGATATTTCCTGTGGCCCTATAGTCTTCAAAGGGATCCGAAAACTCTGTTCTCAGATTCCACAGAAATAAGGCTAGCAAAGAGATCCACGAAATACACATGTAACTCTGTGAGATGAATTCACAGAACACTAAGCAGTTTCTCAGAAAGCTTCTTTCCAGATTTCATCTGAGGATATTTCCTTTTTCACCAGAGCCCTCTATGGGCTTCCAAATATCACTTTTCCAATTCCACAAGAACTGTCTTAGCGAAAGGCTTCTTGAGGGGAAAGATGTAACTCTGTGAGATGATTTCACAAAACACAAAGAAGTTTCTCAGAAAGCTTCTTTCTCTTTGTTATCGGAGGATATTTCCTTTGGCCCTATAGTCTTCAAAGGGATCCGAAATATCTGTTCTCAGATTCCACAGAAATAAGGCTAGCAAAGAGATCCACGGAATACACATGTAACTCTGTGAGATGAATTTACAGAACACTAAGCAGTTTCTCAGAAAGCTTCTTTCCAATTTCATCTGAGGATATTTCCTTTTTCACCATAGCCCTCTATGGGCTTCCAAATATCACTTTGCCAATTCCACAAGAACTGTCTTAGCGAAAGGCTTCTTGAGGGGAATGCTGTAACTCTGTGAGATGATTTCACAGAACACAAAGAAGTTTGTCAAAAAGCTTCTTTCTCTTAGTTATCAGAGGATATTTCCTTTGGCCCTATAGTCTTCAATGGGATCCGAAATATCTGTTCTCAGATTCCACAGAAATAAGGCTAGCAAAGAGATCCACGAAATACACATGTAACTCTGTGAGATGAATTCAAAGAACATTAAGCAGTTTCTCAGAAAGCTTCTTTCCAGATTTCATCTGAGGATATTTCCTTTTTCACCATAGCCCTCTATGGGCTTCCAAATATCACTTTGCCGATTCCACAAGAACTGTCTTAGCGAAAGGCTACTTGACGGAAAAGCTGTAACTCTGTGAGATGATTTAACAGAACACAAAGAAGTTTCTCAGAAAGCTTCTTTCTCTCTGTTATCGGAGGATATTTCCTTTGGCCCTATTGTCTTCAAAGGGATCCGAAATCTCTGTTCTCAGATGACACAGAAATAATGTTAGCAAAGAGATCCACGAAACACACATGTAACTCTTTGAGATGAATTCACAGAACACTAAGCAGTTTCTCAGAAACCTTCTTTCCAGATTTCATCTGAGGATATTTCCTTTTTCACCATAGCCCTCTATGCGCTACCTAATATCACTTTGCCAATTCCACAAGAACTGTCTTAATGAAAGGCTTCTTGAGGGGAAAGCTGTAACTCTGTGAGAAGATTTCACAGAACACAAAGAAGTTTCTCAGAAAGCTTCTGTCTCTTTGTTATCGGAGGATATTTCCTTTGGCCCTATAGTCTGCTAAGGGATACGAAATATCTGTTCTCATATTCCACAGAAATAAGGCTAGCAAAGAGATCCACGAAATACACATGTAACTCTGTGAGATGAATTAACAGAACACTAAGCAGTTTCTCAGAAAGCTTCTTTCCAGATTTCATCTGAAGATATTTCCTTTTTCATCATAGCCCTCTATGGGCTTCCAAATATCACTTTGCCAATACCACAAGAATTGTCTTAGGGAAAGGCTTCTTGAGGGGAAAGCTGTAACTCTGTGAGATGATTTCACAGAACACAAAGAAGTTTCTCAGAAAGCTTCTTTCTCTTTGTTATCGGAGGATATTTCCTTTGGCCCTATAGACTTCAAAGGGATCCGAAATCTCTGTTCTCAGATTCCACAGAAATAAGGCTAGGAAAGAGATCCACGAAATACACATGTAACTCTTTGAGATGAATTAACAGAACACTAAGCAGTATCTCAGAAAGCTTCTTTCCAGATTTCATCTGAGGATATTTCCTTTTATACCATAGCCCTCTCAGGGCTTCCAAATATCACTTTGCCAATTCCACAAGAACTGTCTTAGCGAAATGCTTCGTGAGGGGAAAGCTATAACTCTGTGAGATGATTTCACAGAACACAAAGAAGTTTCTCAGAAAGCTTCTTTCTCTTTGTTATCGGAGGATATTTCCTGTGGCCCTATAGTCTTCAAAGGGATCCGAAATATCTGTTCTCAGATACCACAGAAATAAGGCTAGCAAAGAGATCCACGAAATACACATGTAATTCTGTGAGATTAATTCACAGAACACTAAGCAGTTTCTCAGAAAGCCTCTTTCCAGATTTCATCTGAGGATATTTCCTTTTTCACCATAGCCCTCTATGGGCTACCTAATATCACTTTGCCAATTCCACAAGAACTGTCTTAATGAAAGGCTTCTTGAGGGGAAAGCTGTAACTCTGTGAGAAGATTTCACAGAACACAAAGAAATTTCTCCGAAAGCTTCTTTCTCTTTGTTATCGGAGGATATTTCCTTTGGCCCTATAGTCTGCTAAGGGATACGAAATATCTGTTCTCATATTCCACAGAAAAAAGGCTAGCAAAGAGATCCACGAAATACACATGTAACTCTGTGAGATGAATTAACAGAACACACAGCAGTTTCTCAGAAAGCTTCTTTCCAGATTTCGTCTGAGGATATTTCCTTTTTCACCATAGCCCTCTATGGGCTTCCAAATATCACTTTGCCAATTCCACAAGAACTGTCTTAGCGAAAGGCTTCTTGAGGGCAAAGCTGTAACTCTGTGAGATGATTTCACGGAACACAAAGAAGTTTCTCAGAAAGCTTCTTTCTCTTTGTTATCGGAGGATATTTCCTTTGGCCCTATAGACTTCAAAGGGATCCGAAATCTCTGTTCTCAGATTCCACAGAAATAAGGCTAGGAAAGAGATCCACGAAATACACATGTAACTCTTTGAGATGAATTAACAGAACACTAAGCAGTTTCTCAGAAAGCTTCTTTCCAGATTTCATCTGAGGATATTTCCTTTTATACCATAGCCCTCTAAGGGATTCCAAATATCACTTTGCCAATTCCACAAGAACTGTCTTAGCGAAAGGCTTCGTGAGGGGAAAGCTATAACTCTGTGAGATGATTACACAGAACACAAAGAAGTTTCTCAGAAAGCTTCTTTCTCTTTGTCATCGGAGGATATTTCCTGTGGCCCTATATTCTTCAAAGGGATCCGAAATATCTGTTCTCAGATACCACAGAAATAAGGCTAGCAAAGAGATCCACGAAATACACATGTAATTCTGTGAGATGAATTCACAGAACACTAAGCAGTTTCTCAGAAAGCTTCTTTCCAGATTTCATCTGAGGATATTTCCTTTTTCACCATAGCCCTCTATGGGCTACCTAATATCACTTTGCCAATTCCACAAGAACTGTCTTAATGAAAGGCTTCTTGAGGGGAAAGTTGTAACTCTGTAAGAAGATTTCACAGAACACAAAGAAGTTTCTCAGAAAGCTTCTTTCTCTTTGTTATCGGAGGATATTTCCTTTGGCCCTATAGTCTTCAAAGGGATCCGAAATATCTGTTCTCAGATTCCACAGAAATAAGGCTAGCAAAGAGATCCACGAAATACACATGTAACTCTGTGAGATGAATTAACAGAACACTAAGCAGTTTCTCAGAAACCTTCTTTCCAGATTTCATCTGAGGATATTTCCTTTTTCACCATAGCCCTCTATGGGCTTCCAAATATCACTTTGCCAATTCCACAAGAACTGTCTTAGCGAAAGGCTTCTTGAGGGGAAAGCTGTAACTCTGTGAGATGATTTCACGGAACACAAAGAAGTTTCTCAGAAAGCTTCTTTCTCTTTGTTATCGGAGGATATTTCCTTTGGCCCTATAGTCTTCAAAGGGATCCGAAATATCTGTTCTCAGATTCCACAGAAATAAGGCTAGCAAAGAGATCCACGAAAAACACATGTAACTCTGTGAGATGAATTTACAGAACACTAAGCAGTTTCTCAGAAAGCTTCTTTCCAATTTCATCTGAGGATATTTCCTTTTTCACCATAGCCCTCTATGGGCTTCCAAATATCACTTTGCCAATTCCACAAGAACTGTCTTAGCGAAAGGCTTCTTGAGGGGAATGCTGTAACTCTGTGAGATGATTTCACAGAACACAAAGAAGTTTGTCAAAAAGCTTCTTTCTCTTAGTTATCAGAGGATATTTCCTTTGGCCCTATAGTCTTCAATAGGATCCGAAATATCTGTTCTCAGATTCCACAGAAATAAGGCTAGCAAAGAGATCCACGAAATACACATGTAACTCTCTGAGATGAATTCACAGAACATTAAGCAGTTTCTCAGAAAGCTTCTTTCCAGATTTCATCTGAGGATATTTCCTTTTTCACCATAGCCCTCTATGGGCTTCCAAATATCACTTTGCCGATTCCACAAGAACTGTCTTAGCGAAAGGCTACTTGACGGAAAAGCTGTAACTCTGTGAGATGATTTCACAGAACACAAAGAAGTTTCTCAGAAAGCTTCTTTCTCTTTGTTATCGGAGGATATTTCCTTTGGCCCTATTGTCTTCAAAGGATCCGAAATCTCTGTTCTCAGATGCCACAGAAATAATGCTAGCAAAGAGATCCACGAAACACACATGTAACTCTGTGAGATGAATTAACAGAACACTAAGCAGTTTCTCAGAAAGCTTCTTTCCAGAGTTCATCTGAGGATATTTCCTTTTTCACCATAGCCCTCTATGGGCTACCTAATATCACTTTGCCAATTCCACAAGAACTGTCTTAATGAAAGGCTTCTTGAGGGGAAAGCTGTAACTCTGTGAGAAGATTTCACAGAACACAAAGAAGTTTCTCAGAAAGCTTCTTTCTCTTTGTTATCGTAGGATATTTCCTTTGGCCCTATATTCTGCTAAGGGATACGAAATATCTGTTCTCATATTCCACAGAAATAAGGCTAGCAAAGAGATCCACGAAATACACATGTAACTCTGTGAGATGAATTAACAGAACACTAAGCAGTTTCTCAGAAAGCTTCTTTCCAGATTTCATCTGAGGATATTTCCTTTTCACCATAGCCCTCTATGGGCTTCCAAATATCACTTTGCCAATTCCACAAGAACTGTCTTAGCGAAAGGCTTCTTGAGGGCAACTCTGTAACTCTGTGAGATGATTTCACGGAACACAAAGAAGTTTCTCAGAAAGCTTCTTTCTCTTTGTTATCAGAGGATATTTCCTTTGGCCCTATAGACTTCAAAGGGATCCGAAATCTCTGTTCTCAGATTCCACAGAAATAAGGCTAGGAAAGAGATCCACGAAATACACATGTAACTCTTTGAGATGAATTAACAGAACACTAAGCAGTTTCTCAGAAAGCTTCTTTCCAGATTTCATCTGAGGATATTTCCTTTTATACCATAGCCCTCTAAGGGCTTCCAAATATCACTTTGCCAATTCCACAAGAACTGTCTTAGCGAAAGGCTTCTTGAGGGGAAAGCTATAACTCTGTGAGATGATTTCACAGAACACAAAGAAGTTTCACAGAAAGCTTCTTTCTCTTTGTTATCGGAGGATATTTCCTGTGGCCCTATATTCTTCAAAGGGATCCGAAATATCTGTTCTCAGATACCACAGAAATAAGGCTAGCAAAGAAATCCACGAAATACACATGTAATTCTGTGAGATGAATTCACAGAACACTAAGCAGTTTCTCAGAAAGCTTCTTTCCAGATTTCATCTGAGGATATTTCCTTTTTCACCATAGCCCTCTATGGGCTACCTAATATCACTTTGCCAATTCCACAAGAACTGTCTTAATGAAAGGCTTCTTGAGGGGAAAGTTGTAACTCTGTAAGAAGATGTCACAGAACACAAAGAAGTTTCTCAGAAAGTTTCTTTCTCTTTGTTCTCGGAGGATATTTCCTTTGCCCCTATAGTCTTCAAAGAGATCCGAAGTATCTGTTCTCAGATTCCACAGAAGTAAGGCTAGCAAAGAGATCCACGAAATACACTTGTAACTCTGTGAGATGAATTAACAGAACACTAAGCAGTTTCTCAGAAAGCTTCTTTCCAGATTTCATCTGAGGATATTTCCTTTTTCAACATAGTCCTCTATGGGCTTCCAAATATCACTTTGCCCATTCCACAAGAACTGTCTTAGCGAAAGGTTTCTTGAGGGGAAAGCTGTAACTCTGTGAGATGATTTCACAGAACACAAAGAAATTTCTCAGAAAGTTTCTTTCTCTTTGTTATCGGAGGATATTTCCTTTGGCCCTATAGTCTTCAAAGGGATCCGAAATCTCTGTTCTCAGATTCCACAGAAATAAGGCTAGCAAAGAGATCCACGAAACACACATGTAACTCTTTGAGATGAATTCACAGAACACTAAGCAGTTTCTCAGAAAGCTTCTTTCCAGATTCCATCTGAGGATATTTCCTTTTTCACCATAGCCCTCTATGGGATACCTAATATCACTTTGCCAATTCCACAAGAACTGTCTTAATGAAAGGCTTCTTGAGGGGAAAGCTGTAACTCTGTGAGAAGATTTCACAGAACACAAAGAAGTTTCTCAGAAAGCTTCTTTCTCTTTGTTATCGGAGGATATTTCCTTTGGACTATAGTCTTCAAAGGGATCCGAAATGTCTGTTCTCAGATTCCACAGAAATAAGGCTAGCAAAGAGATCCACGAAATACACATGTAACTCTGTGAGATGAATTAACAGAACACTAAGCAGTTTCTCAGAAACCTTCTTTCCAGATTTCATCTGAGGATAT
Source organism: Macaca nemestrina (assembly GCF_043159975.1). Taxonomy (NCBI): domain Eukaryota; kingdom Metazoa; phylum Chordata; class Mammalia; order Primates; family Cercopithecidae; genus Macaca; species Macaca nemestrina. The sequence continues at coordinate 56,642,356 of NC_092140.1, forward strand.
TTCCTTTTTCACCATAGCCCTCTATGGGCTCCAAATACCACTTTTCCAATTCCACAAGAACTGTCTTAGCGAAAGGCTTCTTGAGGGTGAAACTGTAACTCTGTGAGATGATTTCACAGAACACAAAGAAGTTTCTCAGAAAGCTTCTTTCTCTTTGTTATCGGAGGATATTTCCTGTGGCCCTATAGTCTTCAAAGGGATCCGAAAACTCTGTTCTCAGATTCCACAGAAATAAGGCTAGCAAAGAGATCCACGAAATACACATGTAACTCTGTGAGATGAATTCACAGAACACTAAGCAGTTTCTCAGAAAGCTTCTTTCCAGATTTCATCTGAGGATATTTCCTTTTTCACCAGAGCCCTCTATGGGCTTCCAAATATCACTTTTCCAATTCCACAAGAACTGTCTTAGCGAAAGGCTTCTTGAGGGGAAAGATGTAACTCTGTGAGATGATTTCACAAAACACAAAGAAGTTTCTCAGAAAGCTTCTTTCTCTTTGTTATCGGAGGATATTTCCTTTGGCCCTATAGTCTTCAAAGGGATCCGAAATATCTCTTCTCAGATTCCACAGAAATAAGGCTAGCAAAGAGATCCACGAAAAACACATGTAACTCTGTGAGATGAATTTACAGAACACTAAGAAGTTTCTCAGAAAGCTTCTTTCCAATTTCATCTGAGGATATTTCCTTTTTCACCATAGCCCTCTATGGGCTTCCAAATATCACTTTGCCAATTCCACAAGAACTGTCTTAGCGAAAGGCTTCTTGAGGGGAATGCTGTAACTCTGTGAGATGATTTCACAGAACACAAAGAAGTTTGTCAAAAAGCTTCTTTCTCTTAGTTATCAGAGGATATTTCCTTTGGCCCTATAGTCTTCAATGGGATCCGAAATATCTGTTCTCAGATTCCACAGAAATAAGGCTAGCAAAGAGATCCACGAAATACACATGTAACTCTGTGAGATGAATTCACAGAACATTAAGCAGTTTCTCAGAAAGCTTCTTTCCAGATTTCATCTGAGGATATTTCCTTTTTCACCATAGCCCTCTATGGGCTTCCAAATATCACTTTGCCGATTCCACAAGAACTGTCTTAGCGAAAGGCTACTTGACGGAAAAGCTGTAACTCTGTGAGATGATTTCACAGAACACAAAGAAGTTTCTCAGAAAGCTTCTTTCTCTTTGTTATCGGAGGATATTTCCTTTGGCCCTATTGTCTTCAAAGGGATCCGAAATCTCTGTTCTCAGATGCCACAGAAATAATGCTAGCAAAGAGATCCACGAAACACACATGTAACTCTGTGAGATGAATTAACAGAACACTAAGCAGTTTCTCAGAAAGCTTCTTTCCAGATTTCATCTGAGGATATTTCCTTTTGCACCATAGCCCTCTATGGGCTACCTAATATCACTTTGCCAATTCCACAAGAACTGTCTTAATGAAAGGCTTCTTGAGGGGAAAGCTGTAACTCTGTGAGAAGATTTCACAGAACACAAAGAAGTTTCTCAGAAAGCTTCTTTCTCTTTGTTATCGTAGGATATTTCCTTTGGCCCTATATTCTGCTAAGGGATACGAAATATCTGTTCTCATATTCCACAGAAATAAGGCTAGCAAAGAGATCCACGAAATACACATGTAACTCTGTGAGATGAATTAACAGAACACTAAGCAGTTTCTCAGAAAGCTTCTTTCCAGATTTCATCTGAGGATATTTCCTTTTTCACCATAGCCCTCTATGGGCTTCCAAATATCACTTTGCCAATTCCACAAGAACTGTCTTAGCGAAAGGCTTCTTGAGGGCAACGCTGTAACTCTGTGAGATGATTTCACGGAACACAAAGAAGTTTCTCAGAAAGCTTCTTTCTCTTTGTTATCGGAGGATATTTCCTGTGGCCCTATAGTCTTCAAAGGGATCCGAAATATCTGTTCTCAGATACCACAGAAATAAGGCTAGCAAAGAGATCCACGAAATACACATGTAACTCTGTGAGATGAATTCACAGAACACTAAGCAGTTTCTCAGAAAGCTTCTTTCCAGATTTCATCTGAGGATATTTCCTTTTTCATCATAGCCCTCTATGGGCTACCTAATATCACTTTGCCAATTCCACAAGAACTGTCTTAATGAAAGGCTTCTTGAGGGGAAAGCTGTAACTCTGTGAGAAGATTTCACAGAACACAAAGAAGTTTCTCAGAAAGCTTCTTTCTCTTTGTTATCGGAGGATATTTCCTTTGGACTATAGTCTTCAAAGGGATCCGAAATGTCTGTTCTCAGATTCCACAGAAATAAGGCTAGCAAAGAGATCCACGAAATACACATGTAACTCTGTGAGATGAATTAACAGAACACTAAGCAGTTTCTCAGAAACCTTCTTTCCAGATTTCATCTGAGGATATTTCCTTTTTCACCATAGCCCTCTAAGGGCTTCCAAATATCACTTTGCCAATTCCACAAGAATTGTCTTAGCGAAAGGCTTCTTGAGGGCAAAGCTGTAACTCTGTGAGATGATTTCACGGAACACAAAGAAGTTTCTCAGAAAGCTTCTTTCTCTTTGTTATCGGAGGATATTTCCTTTGGCCCTATAGTCTTCAAAGGGATCCGAAATATCTCTTCTCAGATTCCACAGAAATAAGGCTAGCAAAGAGATCCACGAAAAACACATGTAACTCTGTGAGATGAATTTACAGAACACTAAGCAGTTTCTCAGAAAGCTTCTTTCCAATTTCATCTGAGGATATTTCCTTTTTCACCATAGCCCTCTATGGGCTTCCAAATATCACTTTGCCAATTCCACAAGAACTGTCTTAGCGAAAGGCTTCTTGAGGGGAATGCTGTAACTCTGGGAGATGATTTCACAGAACACAAAGAAGTTTGTCAAAAAGCTTCTTTCTCTTAGTTATCAGAGGATATTTCCTTTGGCCCTATAGTCTTCAATGGGATCCGAAATATCTGTTCTCAGATTCCACAGAAATAAGGCTAGCAAAGAGATCCACGAAATACACATGTAACTCTGTGAGATGAATTCACAGAACATTAAGCAGTTTCTCAGAAAGCTTCTTTCCAGATTTCATCTGAGGATATTTCCTTTTTCACCATAGCCCTCTATGGGCTTCCAAATATCACTTTGCCGATTCCACAAGAACTGTCTTAGCGAAAGGCTACTTGACGGAAAAGCTGTAACTCTGTGAGATGATTTCACAGAACACAAAGAAGTTTCTCAGAAAGCTTCTTTCTCTTTGTTATCGGAGGATATTTCCTTTGGCCCTATTGTCTTCAAAGGGTTCCGAAATCTCTGTTCTCAGATGCCACAGAAATAATGCTAGCAAAGAGATCCACGAAACACACATGTAACTCTGTGAGATGAATTAACAGAACACTAAGCAGTTTCTCAGAAAGCTTCTTTCCAGATTTCATCTGAGGATATTTCCTTTTTCACCATAGCCCTCTATGGGCTACCTAATATCACTTTGCCAATTCCACAAGAACTGTCTTAATGAAAGGCTTCTTGAGGGGAAAGCTGTAACTCTGTGAGATGATTTCACGGAACACAAAGAAGTTTCTCAGAAAGCTTCTTTCTCTTTGTTATCGGAGGATATTTCCTTTGGCCCTATAGTCTTCAAAGGGATCCGAAATATCTGTTCTCAGATTCCACAGAAATAAGGCTAGCAAAGAGATCCACGAAAAACACATGTAACTCTGTGAGATGAATTTACAGAACACTAAGCAGTTTCTCAGAAAGCTTCTTTCCAATTTCATCTGAGGATATTTCCTTTTTCACCATAGCCCTCTATGGGCTTCCAAATATCACTTTGCCAATTCCACAAGAACTGTCTTAGCGAAAGGCTTCTTGAGGGGAATGCTGTAACTCTGTGAGATGATTTCACAGAACACAAAGAAGTTTGTCAAAAAGCTTCTTTCTCTTAGTTATCAGAGGATATTTCCTTTGGCCCTATAGTCTTCAATAGGATCCGAAATATCTGTTCTCAGATTCCACAGAAATAAGGCTAGCAAAGAGATCCACGAAATACACATGTAACTCTCTGAGATGAATTCACAGAACATTAAGCAGTTTCTCAGAAAGCTTCTTTCCAGATTTCATCTGAGGATATTTCCTTTTTCACCATAGCCCTCTATGGGCTTCCAAATATCACTTTGCCGATTCCACAAGAACTGTCTTAGCGAAAGGCTACTTGACGGAAAAGCTGTAACTCTGTGAGATGATTTCACAGAACACAAAGAAGTTTCTCAGAAAGCTTCTTTCTCTTTGTTATCGGAGGATATTTCCTTTGGCCCTATTGTCTTCAAAGGATCCGAAATCTCTGTTCTCAGATGCCACAGAAATAATGCTAGCAAAGAGATCCACGAAACACACATGTAACTCTGTGAGATGAATTAACAGAACACTAAGCAGTTTCTCAGAAAGCTTCTTTCCAGAGTTCATCTGAGGATATTTCCTTTTTCACCATAGCCCTCTATGGGCTACCTAATATCACTTTGCCAATTCCACAAGAACTGTCTTAATGAAAGGCTTCTTGAGGGGAAAGCTGTAACTCTGTGAGAAGATTTCACAGAACACAAAGAAGTTTCTCAGAAAGCTTCTTTCTCTTTGTTATCGTAGGATATTTCCTTTGGCCCTATATTCTGCTAAGGGATACGAAATATCTGTTCTCATATTCCACAGAAATAAGGCTAGCAAAGAGATCCACGAAATACACATGTAACTCTGTGAGATGAATTAACAGAACACTAAGCAGTTTCTCAGAAAGCTTCTTTCCAGATTTCATCTGAGGATATTTCCTTTTCACCATAGCCCTCTATGGGCTTCCAAATATCACTTTGCCAATTCCACAAGAACTGTCTTAGCGAAAGGCTTCTTGAGGGCAACGCTGTAACTCTGTGAGATGATTTCACGGAACACAAAGAAGTTTCTCAGAAAGCTTCTTTCTCTTTGTTATCAGAGGATATTTCCTTTGGCCCTATAGACTTCAAAGGGATCCGAAATCTCTGTTCTCAGATTCCACAGAAATAAGGCTAGGAAAGAGATCCACGAAATACACATGTAACTCTTTGAGATGAATTAACAGAACACTAAGCAGTTTCTCAGAAAGCTTCTTTCCAGATTTCATCTGAGGATATTTCCTTTTATACCATAGCCCTCTAAGGGCTTCCAAATATCACTTTGCCAATTCCACAAGAACTGTCTTAGCGAAAGGCTTCGTGAGGGGAAAGCTATAACTCTGTGAGATGATTTCACAGAACACAAAGAAGTTTCACAGAAAGCTTCTTTCTCTTTGTTATCGGAGGATATTTCCTGTGGCCCTATATTCTTCAAAGGGATCCGAAATATCTGTTCTCAGATACCACAGAAATAAGGCTAGCAAAGAAATCCACGAAATACACATGTAATTCTGTGAGATGAATTCACAGAACACTAAGCAGTTTCTCAGAAAGCTTCTTTCCAGATTTCATCTGAGGATATTTCCTTTTTCACCATAGCCCTCTATGGGCTACCTAATATCACTTTGCCAATTCCACAAGAACTGTCTTAATGAAAGGCTTCTTGAGGGGAAAGTTGTAACTCTGTAAGAAGATGTCACAGAACACAAAGAAGTTTCTCAGAAAGTTTCTTTCTCTTTGTTCTCGGAGGATATTTCCTTTGCCCCTATAGTCTTCAAAGAGATCCGAAATATCTGTTCTCAGATTCCACAGAAGTAAGGCTAGCAAAGAGATCCACGAAATACACTTGTAACTCTGTGAGATGAATTAACAGAACACTAAGCAGTTTCTCAGAAAGCTTCTTTCCAGATTTCATCTGAGGATATTTCCTTTTTCAACATAGTCCTCTATGGGCTTCCAAATATCACTTTGCCCATTCCACAAGAACTGTCTTAGCGAAAGGTTTCTTGAGGGGAAAGCTGTAACTCTGTGAGATGATTTCACAGAACACAAAGAAATTTCTCAGAAAGTTTCTTTCTCTTTGTTATCGGAGGATATTTCCTTTGGCCCTATAGTCTTCAAAGGGATCCGAAATCTCTGTTCTCAGATTCCACAGAAATAAGGCTAGCAAAGAGATCCACGAAACACACATGTAACTCTTTGAGATGAATTCACAGAACACTAAGCAGTTTCTCAGAAAGCTTCTTTCCAGATTCCATCTGAGGATATTTCCTTTTTCACCATAGCCCTCTATGGGATACCTAATATCACTTTGCCAATTCCACAAGAACTGTCTTAATGAAAGGCTTCTTGAGGGGAAAGCTGTAACTCTGTGAGAAGATTTCACAGAACACAAAGAAGTTTCTCAGAAAGCTTCTTTCTCTTTGTTATCGGAGGATATTTCCTTTGGACTATAGTCTTCAAAGGGATCCGAAATGTCTGTTCTCAGATTCCACAGAAATAAGGCTAGCAAAGAGATCCACGAAATACACATGTAACTCTGTGAGATGAATTAACAGAACACTAAGCAGTTTCTCAGAAACCTTCTTTCCAGATTTCATCTGAGGATATTTCCTTTTTCACCATAGCCCTCTATGGGCTCCAAATACCACTTTTCCAATTCCACAAGAACTGTCTTAGCGAAAGGCTTCTTGAGGGTGAAACTGTAACTCTGTGAGATGATTTCACAGAACACAAAGAAGTTTCTCAGAAAGCTTCTTTCTCTTTGTTATCGGAGGATATTTCCTGTGGCCCTATAGTCTTCAAAGGGATCCGAAAACTCTGTTCTCAGATTCCACAGAAATAAGGCTAGCAAAGAGATCCACGAAATACACATGTAACTCTGTGAGATGAATTCACAGAACACTAAGCAGTTTCTCAGAAAGCTTCTTTCCAGATTTCATCTGAGGATATTTCCTTTTTCACCAGAGCCCTCTATGGGCTTCCAAATATCACTTTTCCAATTCCACAAGAACTGTCTTAGCGAAAGGCTTCTTGAGGGGAAAGATGTAACTCTGTGAGATGATTTCACAAAACACAAAGAAGTTTCTCAGAAAGCTTCTTTCTCTTTGTTATCGGAGGATATTTCCTTTGGCCCTATAGTCTTCAAAGGGATCCGAAATATCTCTTCTCAGATTCCACAGAAATAAGGCTAGCAAAGAGATCCACGAAAAACACATGTAACTCTGTGAGATGAATTTACAGAACACTAAGAAGTTTCTCAGAAAGCTTCTTTCCAATTTCATCTGAGGATATTTCCTTTTTCACCATAGCCCTCTATGGGCTTCCAAATATCACTTTGCCAATTCCACAAGAACTGTCTTAGCGAAAGGCTTCTTGAGGGGAATGCTGTAACTCTGTGAGATGATTTCACAGAACACAAAGAAGTTTGTCAAAAAGCTTCTTTCTCTTAGTTATCAGAGGATATTTCCTTTGGCCCTATAGTCTTCAATGGGATCCGAAATATCTGTTCTCAGATTCCACAGAAATAAGGCTAGCAAAGAGATCCACGAAATACACATGTAACTCTGTGAGATGAATTCACAGAACATTAAGCAGTTTCTCAGAAAGCTTCTTTCCAGATTTCATCTGAGGATATTTCCTTTTTCACCATAGCCCTCTATGGGCTTCCAAATATCACTTTGCCGATTCCACAAGAACTGTCTTAGCGAAAGGCTACTTGACGGAAAAGCTGTAACTCTGTGAGATGATTTCACAGAACACAAAGAAGTTTCTCAGAAAGCTTCTTTCTCTTTGTTATCGGAGGATATTTCCTTTGGCCCTATTGTCTTCAAAGGGATCCGAAATCTCTGTTCTCAGATGCCACAGAAATAATGCTAGCAAAGAGATCCACGAAACACACATGTAACTCTGTGAGATGAATTAACAGAACACTAAGCAGTTTCTCAGAAAGCTTCTTTCCAGATTTCATCTGAGGATATTTCCTTTTGCACCATAGCCCTCTATGGGCTACCTAATATCACTTTGCCAATTCCACAAGAACTGTCTTAATGAAAGGCTTCTTGAGGGGAAAGCTGTAACTCTGTGAGAAGATTTCACAGAACACAAAGAAGTTTCTCAGAAAGCTTCTTTCTCTTTGTTATCGTAGGATATTTCCTTTGGCCCTATATTCTGCTAAGGGATACGAAATATCTGTTCTCATATTCCACAGAAATAAGGCTAGCAAAGAGATCCACGAAATACACATGTAACTCTGTGAGATGAATTAACAGAACACTAAGCAGTTTCTCAGAAAGCTTCTTTCCAGATTTCATCTGAGGATATTTCCTTTTTCACCATAGCCCTCTATGGGCTTCCAAATATCACTTTGCCAATTCCACAAGAACTGTCTTAGCGAAAGGCTTCTTGAGGGCAACGCTGTAACTCTGTGAGATGATTTCACGGAACACAAAGAAGTTTCTCAGAAAGCTTCTTTCTCTTTGTTATCGGAGGATATTTCCTGTGGCCCTATAGTCTTCAAAGGGATCCGAAATATCTGTTCTCAGATACCACAGAAATAAGGCTAGCAAAGAGATCCACGAAATACACATGTAACTCTGTGAGATGAATTCACAGAACACTAAGCAGTTTCTCAGAAAGCTTCTTTCCAGATTTCATCTGAGGATATTTCCTTTTTCATCATAGCCCTCTATGGGCTACCTAATATCACTTTGCCAATTCCACAAGAACTGTCTTAATGAAAGGCTTCTTGAGGGGAAAGCTGTAACTCTGTGAGAAGATTTCACAGAACACAAAGAAGTTTCTCAGAAAGCTTCTTTCTCTTTGTTATCGGAGGATATTTCCTTTGGACTATAGTCTTCAAAGGGATCCGAAATGTCTGTTCTCAGATTCCACAGAAATAAGGCTAGCAAAGAGATCCACGAAATACACATGTAACTCTGTGAGATGAATTAACAGAACACTAAGCAGTTTCTCAGAAACCTTCTTTCCAGATTTCATCTGAGGATATTTCCTTTTTCACCATAGCCCTCTAAGGGCTTCCAAATATCACTTTGCCAATTCCACAAGAATTGTCTTAGCGAAAGGCTTCTTGAGGGCAAAGCTGTAACTCTGTGAGATGATTTCACGGAACACAAAGAAGTTTCTCAGAAAGCTTCTTTCTCTTTGTTATCGGAGGATATTTCCTTTGGCCCTATAGTCTTCAAAGGGATCCGAAATATCTCTTCTCAGATTCCACAGAAATAAGGCTAGCAAAGAGATCCACGAAAAACACATGTAACTCTGTGAGATGAATTTACAGAACACTAAGCAGTTTCTCAGAAAGCTTCTTTCCAATTTCATCTGAGGATATTTCCTTTTTCACCATAGCCCTCTATGGGCTTCCAAATATCACTTTGCCAATTCCACAAGAACTGTCTTAGCGAAAGGCTTCTTGAGGGGAATGCTGTAACTCTGGGAGATGATTTCACAGAACACAAAGAAGTTTGTCAAAAAGCTTCTTTCTCTTAGTTATCAGAGGATATTTCCTTTGGCCCTATAGTCTTCAATGGGATCCGAAATATCTGTTCTCAGATTCCACAGAAATAAGGCTAGCAAAGAGATCCACGAAATACACATGTAACTCTGTGAGATGAATTCACAGAACATTAAGCAGTTTCTCAGAAAGCTTCTTTCCAGATTTCATCTGAGGATATTTCCTTTTTCACCATAGCCCTCTATGGGCTTCCAAATATCACTTTGCCGATTCCACAAGAACTGTCTTAGCGAAAGGCTACTTGACGGAAAAGCTGTAACTCTGTGAGATGATTTCACAGAACACAAAGAAGTTTCTCAGAAAGCTTCTTTCTCTTTGTTATCGGAGGATATTTCCTTTGGCCCTATTGTCTTCAAAGGGTTCCGAAATCTCTGTTCTCAGATGCCACAGAAATAATGCTAGCAAAGAGATCCACGAAACACACATGTAACTCTGTGAGATGAATTAACAGAACACTAAGCAGTTTCTCAGAAAGCTTCTTTCCAGATTTCATCTGAGGATATTTCCTTTTTCACCATAGCCCTCTATGGGCTACCTAATATCACTTTGCCAATTCCACAAGAACTGTCTTAATGAAAGGCTTCTTGAGGGGAAAGCTGTAACTCTGTGAGAAGATTTCACAGAACACAAAGAAGTTTCTCAGAAAGCTTCTTTCTCTTTGGTATCGTAGGATATTTCCTTTGGCCCTATATTCTGCTAAGGGATACGAAATATCTGTTCTCATATTCCACAGAAATAAGGCTAGCAAAGAGATCCACGAAATACACATGTAACTCTGTGAGATGAATTAACAGAACACTAAGCAGTTTCTCAGAAAGCTTCTTTCCAGATTTCATCTGAGGATATTTCCTTTTTCACCATAGCCCTCTATGGGCTTCCAAATATCACTTTGCCAATTCCACAAGAACTGTCTTAGCGAAAGGCTTCTTGAGGACAACGCTGTAACTCTGTGAGATGATTTCACGGAACACAAAGAAGTTTCTCAGAAAGCTTCTTTGTCTTTGTTATCGGAGGATATTTCCTTTGGCCCTATAGACTTCAAAGGGATCCGAAATCTCTGTTCTCAGATTCCACAGAAATAAGGCTAGGAAAGAGATCCACGAAATACACATGTAACTCTTTGAGATGAATTAACAGAACACTAAGCAGTTTCTCAGAAAGCTTCTTTCCAGATTTCATCTGAGGATATTTCCTTTTATACCATAGCCCTCTAAGGGCTTCCAAATATCACTTTGCCAATTCCACAAGAACTGTCTTAGCGAAAGGCTTCGTGAGGGGAAAGCTATAACTCTGTGAGATGATTTCTCAGAACACAAAGAAGTTTCTCAGAAAGCTTCTTTCTCTTTGTTATCGGAGGATATTTCCTGTGGCCCTATATTCTTCAAAGGGATCCGAAATATCTGTTCTCAGATACCACAGAAATAAGGCTAGCAAAGAGATCCACGAAATACACATGTAATTCTGTGAGATGAATTCACAGAACACTAAGCAGTTTCTCAGAAAGCTTCTTTCCAGATTTCATCTGAGGATATTTCCTTTTTCACCATAGCCCTCTATGGGCTACCTAATATCACTTTGCCAATTCCACAAGAACTGTCTTAATGAAAGGCTTCTTGAGGGGAAATTTGTAACTCTGTAAGAAGATTTCACAGAACACAAAGAAGTTTCTCAGAAAGTTTCTTTCTCTTTGTTATCGGAGGATATTTCCTTTGCCCCTATAGTCTTCAAAGGGATCCGAAATATCTGTTCTCAGATTCCACAGAAATAAGGCTAGCAAAGAGATCCACGAAATACACATGTAACTCTGTGAGATGAATTCACAGAACACTAAGCAGTTTCTCAGAAAGCTTCTTTCCAGATTTCATCTGAGGATATTTCCTTTTATACCATAGCCCTATAAGGGCTTCCAAATATCACTTTGCCAATTCCACAAGAACTGTCTTAGCGAAAGGCTTCGTGAGGGCAACGCTGTAACTCTGTGAGATGATTTCACGGAACACAAAGAAGTTTCTCAGAAAGCTTCTTTCTCTTTGTTATCAGAGGATATTTCCTTTGGCCCTATAGACTTCAAAGGGATTCGAAATCTCTGTTCTCAGATTCCACAGAAATAAGGCTAGGAAAGAGATCCACGAAATACACATGTAACTCTTTGAGATGAATTAACAGAACACTAAGCAGTTTCTCAGAAAGCTTCTTTCCAGATTTCATCTGAGGATATTTCCTTTTATACCATAGCCCTCTAAGGGCTTCCAAATATCACTTTGCCAATTCCACAAGAACTGTCTTAGCGAAAGGCTTCGTGAGGGGAAAGCTATAACTCTGTGAGATGATTTCACAGAACACAAAGAAGTTTCACAGAAAGCTTCTTTCTCTTTGTTATCGGAGGATATTTCCTGTGGCCCTATATTCTTCAAAGGGATCCGAAATATCTGTTCTCAGATACCACAGAAATAAGGCTAGCAAAGAAATCCACGAAATACACATGTAATTCTGTGAGATGAATTCACAGAACACTAAGCAGTTTCTCAGAAAGCTTCTTTCCAGATTTCATCTGAGGATATTTCCTTTTTCACCATAGCCCTCTATGGGCTACCTAATATCACTTTGCCAATTCCACAAGAACTGTCTTAATGAAAGGCTTCTTGAGGGGAAAGTTGTAACTCTGTAAGAAGATGTCACAGAACACAAAGAAGTTTCTCAGAAAGTTTCTTTCTCTTTGTTCTCGGAGGATATTTCCTTTGCCCCTATAGTCTTCAAAGAGATCCGAAATATCTGTTCTCAGATTCCACAGAAGTAAGGCTAGCAAAGAGATCCACGAAATACACTTGTAACTCTGTGAGATGAATTAACAGAACACTAAGCAGTTTCTCAGAAAGCTTCTTTCCAGATTTCATCTGAGGATATTTCCTTTTTCAACATAGTCCTCTATGGGCTTCCAAATATCACTTTGCCCATTCCACAAGAACTGTCTTAGCGAAAGGTTTCTTGAGGGGAAAGCTGTAACTCTGTGAGATGATTTCACAGAACACAAAGAAATTTCTCAGAAAGTTTCTTTCTCTTTGTTATCGGAGGATATTTCCTTTGGCCCTATAGTCTTCAAAGGGATCCGAAATCTCTGTTCTCAGATTCCACAGAAATAAGGCTAGCAAAGAGATCCACGAAACACACATGTAACTCTTTGAGATGAATTCACAGAACACTAAGCAGTTTCTCAGAAAGCTTCTTTCCAGATTCCATCTGAGGATATTTCCTTTTTCACCATAGCCCTCTATGGGATACCTAATATCACTTTGCCAATTCCACAAGAACTGTCTTAATGAAAGGCTTCTTGAGGGGAAAGCTGTAACTCTGTGAGAAGATTTCACAGAACACAAAGAAGTTTCTCAGAAAGCTTCTTTCTCTTTGTTATCGGAGGATATTTCCTTTGGACTATAGTCTTCAAAGGGATCCGAAATGTCTGTTCTCAGATTCCACAGAAATAAGGCTAGCAAAGAGATCCACGAAATACACATGTAACTCTGTGAGATGAATTAACAGAACACTAAGCAGTTTCTCAGAAACCTTCTTTCCAGATTTCATCTGAGGATATTTCCTTTTTCACCATAGCCCTCTATGGGCTCCAAATACCACTTTTCCAATTCCACAAGAACTGTCTTAGCGAAAGGCTTCTTGAGGGTGAAACTGTAACTCTGTGAGATGATTTCACAGAACACAAAGAAGTTTCTCAGAAAGCTTCTTTCTCTTTGTTATCGGAGGATATTTCCTGTGGCCCTATAGTCTTCAAAGGGATCCGAAAACTCTGTTCTCAGATTCCACAGAAATAAGGCTAGCAAAGAGATCCACGAAATACACATGTAACTCTGTGAGATGAATTCACAGAACACTAAGCAGTTTCTCAGAAAGCTTCTTTCCAGATTTCATCTGAGGATATTTCCTTTTTCACCAGAGCCCTCTATGGGCTTCCAAATATCACTTTTCCAATTCCACAAGAACTGTCTTAGCGAAAGGCTTCTTGAGGGGAAAGATGTAACTCTGTGAGATGATTTCACAAAACACAAAGAAGTTTCTCAGAAAGCTTCTTTCTCTTTGTTATCGGAGGATATTTCCTTTGGCCCTATAGTCTTCAAAGGGATCCGAAATATCTCTTCTCAGATTCCACAGAAATAAGGCTAGCAAAGAGATCCACGAAAAACACATGTAACTCTGTGAGATGAATTTACAGAACACTAAGAAGTTTCTCAGAAAGCTTCTTTCCAATTTCATCTGAGGATATTTCCTTTTTCACCATAGCCCTCTATGGGCTTCCAAATATCACTTTGCCAATTCCACAAGAACTGTCTTAGCGAAAGGCTTCTTGAGGGGAATGCTGTAACTCTGTGAGATGATTTCACAGAACACAAAGAAGTTTGTCAAAAAGCTTCTTTCTCTTAGTTATCAGAGGATATTTCCTTTGGCCCTATAGTCTTCAATGGGATCCGAAATATCTGTTCTCAGATTCCACAGAAATAAGGCTAGCAAAGAGATCCACGAAATACACATGTAACTCTGTGAGATGAATTCACAGAACATTAAGCAGTTTCTCAGAAAGCTTCTTTCCAGATTTCATCTGAGGATATTTCCTTTTTCACCATAGCCCTCTATGGGCTTCCAAATATCACTTTGCCGATTCCACAAGAACTGTCTTAGCGAAAGGCTACTTGACGGAAAAGCTGTAACTCTGTGAGATGATTTCACAGAACACAAAGAAGTTTCTCAGAAAGCTTCTTTCTCTTTGTTATCGGAGGATATTTCCTTTGGCCCTATTGTCTTCAAAGGGATCCGAAATCTCTGTTCTCAGATGCCACAGAAATAATGCTAGCAAAGAGATCCACGAAACACACATGTAACTCTGTGAGATGAATTAACAGAACACTAAGCAGTTTCTCAGAAAGCTTCTTTCCAGATTTCATCTGAGGATATTTCCTTTTGCACCATAGCCCTCTATGGGCTACCTAATATCACTTTGCCAATTCCACAAGAACTGTCTTAATGAAAGGCTTCTTGAGGGGAAAGCTGTAACTCTGTGAGAAGATTTCACAGAACACAAAGAAGTTTCTCAGAAAGCTTCTTTCTCTTTGTTATCGTAGGATATTTCCTTTGGCCCTATATTCTGCTAAGGGATACGAAATATCTGTTCTCATATTCCACAGAAATAAGGCTAGCAAAGAGATCCACGAAATACACATGTAACTCTGTGAGATGAATTAACAGAACACTAAGCAGTTTCTCAGAAAGCTTCTTTCCAGATTTCATCTGAGGATATTTCCTTTTTCACCATAGCCCTCTATGGGCTTCCAAATATCACTTTGCCAATTCCACAAGAACTGTCTTAGCGAAAGGCTTCTTGAGGGCAACGCTGTAACTCTGTGAGATGATTTCACGGAACACAAAGAAGTTTCTCAGAAAGCTTCTTTCTCTTTGTTATCGGAGGATATTTCCTGTGGCCCTATAGTCTTCAAAGGGATCCGAAATATCTGTTCTCAGATACCACAGAAATAAGGCTAGCAAAGAGATCCACGAAATACACATGTAACTCTGTGAGATGAATTCACAGAACACTAAGCAGTTTCTCAGAAAGCTTCTTTCCAGATTTCATCTGAGGATATTTCCTTTTTCATCATAGCCCTCTATGGGCTACCTAATATCACTTTGCCAATTCCACAAGAACTGTCTTAATGAAAGGCTTCTTGAGGGGAAAGCTGTAACTCTGTGAGAAGATTTCACAGAACACAAAGAAGTTTCTCAGAAAGCTTCTTTCTCTTTGTTATCGGAGGATATTTCCTTTGGACTATAGTCTTCAAAGGGATCCGAAATGTCTGTTCTCAGATTCCACAGAAATAAGGCTAGCAAAGAGATCCACGAAATACACATGTAACTCTGTGAGATGAATTAACAGAACACTAAGCAGTTTCTCAGAAACCTTCTTTCCAGATTTCATCTGAGGATATTTCCTTTTTCACCATAGCCCTCTAAGGGCTTCCAAATATCACTTTGCCAATTCCACAAGAATTGTCTTAGCGAAAGGCTTCTTGAGGGCAAAGCTGTAACTCTGTGAGATGATTTCACGGAACACAAAGAAGTTTCTCAGAAAGCTTCTTTCTCTTTGTTATCGGAGGATATTTCCTTTGGCCCTATAGTCTTCAAAGGGATCCGAAATATCTCTTCTCAGATTCCACAGAAATAAGGCTAGCAAAGAGATCCACGAAAAACACATGTAACTCTGTGAGATGAATTTACAGAACACTAAGCAGTTTCTCAGAAAGCTTCTTTCCAATTTCATCTGAGGATATTTCCTTTTTCACCATAGCCCTCTATGGGCTTCCAAATATCACTTTGCCAATTCCACAAGAACTGTCTTAGCGAAAGGCTTCTTGAGGGGAATGCTGTAACTCTGTGAGATGATTTCACAGAACACAAAGAAGTTTGTCAAAAAGCTTCTTTCTCTTAGTTATCAGAGGATATTTCCTTTGGCCCTATAGTCTTCAATGGGATCCGAAATATCTGTTCTCAGATTCCACAGAAATAAGGCTAGCAAAGAGATCCACGAAATACACATGTAACTCTGTGAGATGAATTCACAGAACATTAAGCAGTTTCTCAGAAAGCTTCTTTCCAGATTTCATCTGAGGATATTTCCTTTTTCACCATAGCCCTCTATGGGCTTCCAAATATCACTTTGCCGATTCCACAAGAACTGTCTTAGCGAAAGGCTACTTGACGGAAAAGCTGTAACTCTGTGAGATGATTTCACAGAACACAAAGAAGTTTCTCAGAAAGCTTCTTTCTCTTTGTTATCGGAGGATATTTCCTTTGGCCCTATTGTCTTCAAAGGGTTCCGAAATCTCTGTTCTCAGATGCCACAGAAATAATGCTAGCAAAGAGATCCACGAAACACACATGTAACTCTGTGAGATGAATTAACAGAACACTAAGCAGTTTCTCAGAAAGCTTCTTTCCAGATTTCATCTGAGGATATTTCCTTTTTCACCATAGCCCTCTATGGGCTACCTAATATCACTTTGCCAATTCCACAAGAACTGTCTTAATGAAAGGCTTCTTGAGGGGAAAGCTGTAACTCTGTGAGAAGATTTCACAGAACACAAAGAAGTTTCTCAGAAAGCTTCTTTCTCTTTGGTATCGTAGGATATTTCCTTTGGCCCTATATTCTGCTAAGGGATACGAAATATCTGTTCTCATATTCCACAGAAATAAGGCTAGCAAAGAGATCCACGAAATACACATGTAACTCTGTGAGATGAATTAACAGAACACTAAGCAGTTTCTCAGAAAGCTTCTTTCCAGATTTCATCTGAGGATATTTCCTTTTTCACCATAGCCCTCTATGGGCTTCCAAATATCACTTTGCCAATTCCACAAGAACTGTCTTAGCGAAAGGCTTCTTGAGGACAACGCTGTAACTCTGTGAGATGATTTCACGGAACACAAAGAAGTTTCTCAGAAAGCTTCTTTGTCTTTGTTATCGGAGGATATTTCCTTTGGCCCTATAGACTTCAAAGGGATCCGAAATCTCTGTTCTCAGATTCCACAGAAATAAGGCTAGGAAAGAGATCCACGAAATACACATGTAACTCTTTGAGATGAATTAACAGAACACTAAGCAGTTTCTCAGAAAGCTTCTTTCCAGATTTCATCTGAGGATATTTCCTTTTATACCATAGCCCTCTAAGGGCTTCCAAATATCACTTTGCCAATTCCACAAGAACTGTCTTAGCGAAAGGCTTCGTGAGGGGAAAGCTATAACTCTGTGAGATGATTTCTCAGAACACAAAGAAGTTTCTCAGAAAGCTTCTTTCTCTTTGTTATCGGAGGATATTTCCTGTGGCCCTATATTCTTCAAAGGGATCCGAAATATCTGTTCTCAGATACCACAGAAATAAGGCTAGCAAAGAGATCCACGAAATACACATGTAATTCTGTGAGATGAATTCACAGAACACTAAGCAGTTTCTCAGAAAGCTTCTTTCCAGATTTCATCTGAGGATATTTCCTTTTTCACCATAGCCCTCTATGGGCTACCTAATATCACTTTGCCAATTCCACAAGAACTGTCTTAATGAAAGGCTTCTTGAGGGGAAATTTGTAACTCTGTAAGAAGATTTCACAGAACACAAAGAAGTTTCTCAGAAAGTTTCTTTCTCTTTGTTATCGGAGGATATTTCCTTTGCCCCTATAGTCTTCAAAGGGATCCGAAATATCTGTTCTCAGATTCCACAGAAATAAGGCTAGCAAAGAGATCCACGAAATACACATGTAACTCTGTGAGATGAATTCACAGAACACTAAGCAGTTTCTCAGAAAGCTTCTTTCCAGATTTCATCTGAGGATATTTCCTTTTATACCATAGCCCTATAAGGGCTTCCAAATATCACTTTGCCAATTCCACAAGAACTGTCTTAGCGAAAGGCTTCGTGAGGGGAAAGCTATAACTCTGTGAGATGATTACACAGAACACAAAGAAGTTTCTCAGAAAGCTTCTTTCTCTTTTGTCATCGGAGGATATTTCCTGTGGCCCTATATTCTTCAAAGGGATCCGAAATATCTGTTCTCAGATACCACAGAAATAAGGCTATCAAAGAGATCCACGAAATACACATGTAATTCTGTGAGATGAATTCACAGAACACTAAGCAGTTTCTCAGAAAGCTTCTTTCCAGATTTCATCTGAGGATATTTCCTTTTTCACCATAGCCCTCTATGGGCTACCTAATATCACTTTGCCAATTCCACAAGAACTGTCTTAATGAAAGGCTTCTTGAGGGGAAATTTGTAACTCTGTAAGAAGATTTCACAGAACACAAAGAAGTTTCTCAGAAAGTTTCTTTCTCTTTGTTATCGGAGGATATTTCCTTTGCCCCTATAGTCTTCAAAGGGATCCGAAATATCTGTTCTCAGATTCCACAGAAATAAGGCTAGCAAAGAGATCCACGAAATACACATGTAACTCTGTGAGATGAATTCACAGAACACTAAGCAGTTTCTCAGAAAGCTTCTTTCCAGATTTCATCTGAGGATATTTCCTTTTATACCATAGCCCTATAAGGGCTTCCAAATATCACTTTGCCAATTCCACAAGAACTGTCTTAGCGAAAGGCTTCGTGAGGGGAAAGCTATAACTCTGTGAGATGATTACACAGAACACAAAGAAGTTTCTCAGAAAGCTTCTTTCTCTTTGTCATCGGAGGATATTTCCTGTGGCCCTATATTCTTCAAAGGGATCCGAAATATCTGTTCTCAGATACCACAGAAATAAGGCTAGCAAAGAGATCCACGAAATACACATGTAATTCTGTGAGATGAATTCACAGAACACTAAGCAGTTTCTCAGAAAGCTTCTTTCCAGATTTCATCTGAGGATATTTCCTTTTTCACCATAGCCCTCTATGGGCTACCTAATATCACTTTGCCAATTCCACAAGAACTGTCTTAATGAAAGGCTTCTTGAGGGGAAAGTTGTAACTCTGTAAGAAGATTTCACAGAACACAAAGAAGTTTCTCAGAAAGTTTCTTTCTCTTTGTTATCGGAGGATATTTCATTTGGCCCTATAGTCTTCAAAGGGATCCGAAATATCTGTTCTCAGATTCCACAGAAATAAGGCTAGCAAAGAGATCCACGAAATACACTTGTAACTCTGTGAGATAAATTAACAGAACACTAAGCAGTTTCTCAGAAAGCTTCTTTCCAGATTTCATCTGAGGATATTTCCTTTTTCAACATAGCCCTCTATGGGCTTCCAAAGATCACTTTTCCCATTCCACAAGAACTGTCTTAGCGAAAGGCTTCTTGAGGGGAAAGCTGTAACTCTGTGAGATGATTTCACAGAACACAAAGAAATTTCTCAGAAAGTTTCTTTCTCTTTGTTATCGGAGGATATTTCCTTTGGCCCTATAGTCTTCAAAGGGATCCGAAATCTCTGTTCTCAGATTCCACAGAAATAAGGCTAGCAAAGAGATCCACGAAACACACATGTAACTCTTTGAGATGAATTCACAGAACACTAAGCAGTTTCTCAGAAAGCTTCTTTCCAGATTCCATCTGAGGATATTTCCTTTTTCACCATAGCCCTCTATGGGATACCTACTATCACTTTGCCAATTCCACAAGAACTGTCTTAATGAAAGGCTTCCTGAGGGGAAAGCTGTAACTCCGTGAGATGATTTCACGGAACACAAAGAAGTTTCTCAGAAAGCTTCTTTCTCTTTGTTATCGGAGGATATTTCCTTTGGCCCTATAGTCTTCAAAGGGATCCGAAATATCTCTTCTCAGATTCCACAGAAATAAGGCTAGCAAAGAGATCCACGAAAAACACATGTAACTCTGTGAGATGAATTTACAGAACACTAAGCAGTTTCTCAGAAAGCTTCTTTCCAATTTCATCTGAGGATATTTCCTTTTTCACCATAGCCCTCTATGGGCTTCCAAATATCACTTTGCCAATTCCACAAGAACTGTCTTAGCGAAAGGCTTCTTGAGGGGAATGCTGTAACTCTGTGAGATGATTTCACAGAACACAAAGAAGTTTGTCAAAAAGCTTCTTTCTCTTAGTTATCAGAGGATATTTCCTTTGGCCCTATAGTCTTCAATGGGATCCGAAATATCTGTTCTCAGATTCCACAGAAATAAGGCTAGCAAAGAGATCCACGAAATACACATGTAACTCTGTGAGATGAATTCACAGAACATTAAGCAGTTTCTCAGAAAGCTTCTTTCCAGATTTCATCTGAGGATATTTCCTTTTTCACCATAGCCCTCTATGGGCTTCCAAATATCACTTTGCCGATTCCACAAGAACTGTCTTAGCGAAAGGCTACTTGACGGAAAAGCTGTAACTCTGTGAGATGATTTCACAGAACACAAAGAAGTTTCTCAGAAAGCTTCTTTCTCTTTGTTATCGGAGGATATTTCCTTTGGCCCTATTGTCTTCAAAGGGATCCGAAATCTCTGTTCTCAGATGCCACAGAAATAATGCTAGCAAAGAGATCCACGAAACACACATGTAACTCTGTGAGATGAATTAACAGAACACTAAGCAGTTTCTCAGAAAGCTTCTTTCCAGATTTCATCTGAGGATATTTCCTTTTTCACCATAGCCCTCTATCGGCTACCTAATATCACTTTGCCAATTCCACAAGAACTGTCTTAATGAAAGGCTTCTTGAGGGGAAAGCTGTAACTCTGTGAGAAGATTTCACAGAACACAAAGAAGTTTCTCAGAAAGCTTCTTTCTCTTTGTTATCGTAGGATATTTCCTTTGGCCCTATATTCTGCTAAGGGATACGAAATATCTGTTCTCATATTCCACAGAAATAAGGCTAGCAAAGAGATCCACGAAATACACATGTAACTCTGTGAGATGAATTAACAGAACACTAAGCAGTTTCTCAGAAAGCTTCTTTCCAGATTTCATCTGAGGATATTTCCTTTTCACCATAGCCCTCTATGGGCTTCCAAATATCACTTTGCCAATTCCACAAGAACTGTCTTAGCGAAAGGCTTCTTGAGGGCAACGCTGTAACTCTGTGAGATGATTTCACGGAACACAAAGAAGTTTCTCAGAAAGCTTCTTTCTCTTTGTTATCAGAGGATATTTCCTTTGGCCCTATAGACTTCAAAGGGATCCGAAATCTCTGTTCTCAGATTCCACAGAAATAAGGCTAGGAAAGAGATCCACGAAATACACATGTAACTCTGTGAGATGAATTAACAGAACACTAAGCAGTTTCTCAGAAAGCTTCTTTCCAGATTTCATCTGAGGATATTTCCTTTTATACCATAGCCCTCTAAGGGCTTCCAAATATCACTTTGCCAATTCCACAAGAACTGTCTTAGCGAAAGGCTTCGTGAGGGGAAAGCTATAACTCTGTGAGATGATTTCACAGAACACAAAGAAGTTTCTCAGAAAGCTTCTTTCTCTTTGTTATCGGAGGATATTTCCTGTGGCCCTATATTCTTCAAAGGGATCCGAAATATCTGTTCTCAGATACCACAGAAATAAGGCTAGCAAAGAGATCCACGAAATACACATGTAATTCTGTGAGATGAATTCACAGAACACTAAGCAGTTTCTCAGAAAGCTTCTTTCCAGATTTCATCTGAGGATATTTCCTTTTTCACCATAGCCCTCTATGGGCTACCTAATATCACTTTGCCAATTCCACAAGAACTGTCTTAATGAAAGGCTTCTTGAGGGGAAAGTTGTAACTCTGTATGAAGATTTCACAGAACACAAAGAAGTTTCTCAGAAAGTTTCTTTCTCTTTCTTATCGGAGGATATTTCCTTTGCCCCTATAGTCTTCAAAGGGATCCGAAATATCTGTTCTCAGATTCCACAGAAATAAGGCTAGCAAAGAGATCCACGAAATACACTTGTAACTCTGTGAGATGAATTAACAGAACACTAAGCAGTTTCTCAGAAAGCTTCTTTCCAGATTTCATCTGAGGATATTTCCTTTTTCAACTTAGCCCTCTATGGGCTTCCAAATATCACTTTGCCCATTCCACAAGAACTGTCTTAGCGAAAGGTTTCTTGAGGGGAAAGCTGTAACTCTGTGAGATGATTTCACAGAACACAAAGAAATTTCTCAGAAAGTTTCTTTCTCTTTGTTATCGGAGGATATTTCCTTTGGCCCTAGGTCTTCAAAGGGATCCGAAATCTCTGTTCTCAGATTCCACAGAAATAAGGCTAGCAAAGAGATCCACGAAACACACATGTAACTCTTTGAGATGAATTCACAGAACACTAAGCAGTTTCTCAGAAAGCTTCTTTCCAGATTCCATCTGAGGATATTTCCTTTTTCACCATAGCCCTCTATGGGATACCTAATATCACTTTGCCAATTCCACAAGAACTGTCTTAATGAAAGGCTTCTTGAGGGGAAAGCTGTAACTCTGTGAGAAGATTTCACAGAACACAAAGAAGTTTCTCAGAAAGCTTCTTTCTCTTTGTTATCGGAGGATATTTCCTTTGGACTATAGTCTTCAAAGGGATCCGAAATGTCTGTTCTCAGATTCCACAGAAATAAGGCTAGCAAAGAGATCCACGAAATACACATGTAACTCTGTGAGATGAATTAACAGAACACTAAGCAGTTTCTCAGAAACCTTCTTTCCAGATTTCATCTGAGGATATTTCCTTTTTCACCATAGCCCTCTATGGGCTTCCAAATATCACTTTGCCGATTCCACAAGAACTGTCTTAGCGAAAGGCTACTTGACGGAAAAGCTGTAACTCTGTGAGATGATTTCACAGAACACAAAGAAGTTTCTCAGAAAGCTTCTTTCTCTTTGTTATCGGAGGATATTTCCTTTGGCCCTATTGTCTTCAAAGGGATCCGAAATCTCTGTTCTCAGATGCCACAGAAATAATGCTAGCAAAGAGATCCACGAAACACACATGTAACTCTGTGAGATGAATTAACAGAACACTAAGCAGTTTCTCAGAAAGCTTCTTTCCAGATTTCATCTGAGGATATTTCCTTTTGCACCATAGCCCTCTATGGGCTACCTAATATCACTTTGCCAATTCCACAAGAACTGTCTTAATGAAAGGCTTCTTGAGGGGAAAGCTGTAACTCTGTGAGAAGATTTCACAGAACACAAAGAAGTTTCTCAGAAAGCTTCTTTCTCTTTGTTATCGTAGGATATTTCCTTTGGCCCTATATTCTGCTAAGGGATACGAAATATCTGTTCTCATATTCCACAGAAATAAGGCTAGCAAAGAGATCCACGAAATACACATGTAACTCTGTGAGATGAATTAACAGAACACTAAGCAGTTTCTCAGAAAGCTTCTTTCCAGATTTCATCTGAGGATATTTCCTTTTTCACCATAGCCCTCTATGGGCTTCCAAATATCACTTTGCCAATTCCACAAGAACTGTCTTAGCGAAAGGCTTCTTGAGGGCAACGCTGTAACTCTGTGAGATGATTTCACGGAACACAAAGAAGTTTCTCAGAAAGCTTCTTTCTCTTTGTTATCGGAGGATATTTCCTGTGGCCCTATAGTCTTCAAAGGGATCCGAAATATCTGTTCTCAGATACCACAGAAATAAGGCTAGCAAAGAGATCCACGAAATACACATGTAACTCTGTGAGATGAATTCACAGAACACTAAGCAGTTTCTCAGAAAGCTTCTTTCCAGATTTCATCTGAGGATATTTCCTTTTTCATCATAGCCCTCTATGGGCTACCTAATATCACTTTGCCAATTCCACAAGAACTGTCTTAATGAAAGGCTTCTTGAGGGGAAAGCTGTAACTCTGTGAGAAGATTTCACAGAACACAAAGAAGTTTCTCAGAAAGCTTCTTTCTCTTTGTTATCGGAGGATATTTCCTTTGGACTATAGTCTTCAAAGGGATCCGAAATGTCTGTTCTCAGATTCCACAGAAATAAGGCTAGCAAAGAGATCCACGAAATACACATGTAACTCTGTGAGATGAATTAACAGAACACTAAGCAGTTTCTCAGAAACCTTCTTTCCAGATTTCATCTGAGGATATTTCCTTTTTCACCATAGCCCTCTAAGGGCTTCCAAATATCACTTTGCCAATTCCACAAGAATTGTCTTAGCGAAAGGCTTCTTGAGGGCAAAGCTGTAACTCTGTGAGATGATTTCACGGAACACAAAGAAGTTTCTCAGAAAGCTTCTTTCTCTTTGTTATCGGAGGATATTTCCTTTGGCCCTATAGTCTTCAAAGGGATCCGAAATATCTCTTCTCAGATTCCACAGAAATAAGGCTAGCAAAGAGATCCACGAAAAACACATGTAACTCTGTGAGATGAATTTACAGAACACTAAGCAGTTTCTCAGAAAGCTTCTTTCCAATTTCATCTGAGGATATTTCCTTTTTCACCATAGCCCTCTATGGGCTTCCAAATATCACTTTGCCAATTCCACAAGAACTGTCTTAGCGAAAGGCTTCTTGAGGGGAATGCTGTAACTCTGGGAGATGATTTCACAGAACACAAAGAAGTTTGTCAAAAAGCTTCTTTCTCTTAGTTATCAGAGGATATTTCCTTTGGCCCTATAGTCTTCAATGGGATCCGAAATATCTGTTCTCAGATTCCACAGAAATAAGGCTAGCAAAGAGATCCACGAAATACACATGTAACTCTGTGAGATGAATTCACAGAACATTAAGCAGTTTCTCAGAAAGCTTCTTTCCAGATTTCATCTGAGGATATTTCCTTTTTCACCATAGCCCTCTATGGGCTTCCAAATATCACTTTGCCGATTCCACAAGAACTGTCTTAGCGAAAGGCTACTTGACGGAAAAGCTGTAACTCTGTGAGATGATTTCACAGAACACAAAGAAGTTTCTCAGAAAGCTTCTTTCTCTTTGTTATCGGAGGATATTTCCTTTGGCCCTATTGTCTTCAAAGGGTTCCGAAATCTCTGTTCTCAGATGCCACAGAAATAATGCTAGCAAAGAGATCCACGAAACACACATGTAACTCTGTGAGATGAATTAACAGAACACTAAGCAGTTTCTCAGAAAGCTTCTTTCCAGATTTCATCTGAGGATATTTCCTTTTTCACCATAGCCCTCTATGGGCTACCTAATATCACTTTGCCAATTCCACAAGAACTGTCTTAATGAAAGGCTTCTTGAGGGGAAAGCTGTAACTCTGTGAGAAGATTTCACAGAACACAAAGAAGTTTCTCAGAAAGCTTCTTTCTCTTTGGTATCGTAGGATATTTCCTTTGGCCCTATATTCTGCTAAGGGATACGAAATATCTGTTCTCATATTCCACAGAAATAAGGCTAGCAAAGAGATCCACGAAATACACATGTAACTCTGTGAGATGAATTAACAGAACACTAAGCAGTTTCTCAGAAAGCTTCTTTCCAGATTTCATCTGAGGATATTTCCTTTTTCACCATAGCCCTCTATGGGCTTCCAAATATCACTTTGCCAATTCCACAAGAACTGTCTTAGCGAAAGGCTTCTTGAGGACAACGCTGTAACTCTGTGAGATGATTTCACGGAACACAAAGAAGTTTCTCAGAAAGCTTCTTTGTCTTTGTTATCGGAGGATATTTCCTTTGGCCCTATAGACTTCAAAGGGATCCGAAATCTCTGTTCTCAGATTCCACAGAAATAAGGCTAGGAAAGAGATCCACGAAATACACATGTAACTCTTTGAGATGAATTAACAGAACACTAAGCAGTTTCTCAGAAAGCTTCTTTCCAGATTTCATCTGAGGATATTTCCTTTTATACCATAGCCCTCTAAGGGCTTCCAAATATCACTTTGCCAATTCCACAAGAACTGTCTTAGCGAAAGGCTTCGTGAGGGGAAAGCTATAACTCTGTGAGATGATTTCTCAGAACACAAAGAAGTTTCTCAGAAAGCTTCTTTCTCTTTGTTATCGGAGGATATTTCCTGTGGCCCTATATTCTTCAAAGGGATCCGAAATATCTGTTCTCAGATACCACAGAAATAAGGCTAGCAAAGAGATCCACGAAATACACATGTAATTCTGTGAGATGAATTCACAGAACACTAAGCAGTTTCTCAGAAAGCTTCTTTCCAGATTTCATCTGAGGATATTTCCTTTTTCACCATAGCCCTCTATGGGCTACCTAATATCACTTTGCCAATTCCACAAGAACTGTCTTAATGAAAGGCTTCTTGAGGGGAAATTTGTAACTCTGTAAGAAGATTTCACAGAACACAAAGAAGTTTCTCAGAAAGTTTCTTTCTCTTTGTTATCGGAGGATATTTCCTTTGCCCCTATAGTCTTCAAAGGGATCCGAAATATCTGTTCTCAGATTCCACAGAAATAAGGCTAGCAAAGAGATCCACGAAATACACATGTAACTCTGTGAGATGAATTCACAGAACACTAAGCAGTTTCTCAGAAAGCTTCTTTCCAGATTTCATCTGAGGATATTTCCTTTTATACCATAGCCCTATAAGGGCTTCCAAATATCACTTTGCCAATTCCACAAGAACTGTCTTAGCGAAAGGCTTCGTGAGGGGAAAGCTATAACTCTGTGAGATGATTACACAGAACACAAAGAAGTTTCTCAGAAAGCTTCTTTCTCTTTGTCATCGGAGGATATTTCCTGTGGCCCTATATTCTTCAAAGGGATCCGAAATATCTGTTCTCAGATACCACAGAAATAAGGCTAGCAAAGAGATCCACGAAATACACATGTAATTCTGTGAGATGAATTCACAGAACACTAAGCAGTTTCTCAGAAAGCTTCTTTCCAGATTTCATCTGAGGATATTTCCTTTTTCACCATAGCCCTCTATGGGCTACCTAATATCACTTTGCCAATTCCACAAGAACTGTCTTAATGAAAGGCTTCTTGAGGGGAAATTTGTAACTCTGTAAGAAGATTTCACAGAACACAAAGAAGTTTCTCAGAAAGTTTCTTTCTCTTTGTTATCGGAGGATATTTCCTTTGCCCCTATAGTCTTCAAAGGGATCCGAAATATCTGTTCTC
This sequence comes from Macaca nemestrina, assembly GCF_043159975.1. Classification (NCBI taxonomy): domain Eukaryota; kingdom Metazoa; phylum Chordata; class Mammalia; order Primates; family Cercopithecidae; genus Macaca; species Macaca nemestrina. The sequence goes on from NC_092140.1 coordinate 56,669,307, forward strand.
AGATTCCACAGAAATAAGGCTAGCAAAGAGATCCACGAAATACACATGTAACTCTGTGAGATGAATTCACAGAACACTAAGCAGTTTCTCAGAAAGCTTCTTTCCAGATTTCATCTGAGGATATTTCCTTTTATACCATAGCCCTATAAGGGCTTCCAAATATCACTTTGCCAATTCCACAAGAACTGTCTTAGCGAAAGGCTTCGTGAGGGGAAAGCTATAACTCTGTGAGATGATTACACAGAACACAAAGAAGTTTCTCAGAAAGCTTCTTTCTCTTTGTCATCGGAGGATATTTCCTGTGGCCCTATATTCTTCAAAGGGATCCGAAATATCTGTTCTCAGATACCACAGAAATAAGGCTAGCAATGAGATCCACGAAATACACATGTAATTCTGTGAGATGAATTCACAGAACACTAAGCAGTTTCTCAGAAAGCTTCTTTCCAGATTTCATCTGAGGATATTTCCTTTTTCACCATAGCCCTCTATGGGCTACCTAATATCACTTTGCCAATTCCACAAGAACTGTCTTAATGAAAGGCTTCTTGAGGGGAAAGTTGTAACTCTGTAAGAAGATTTCACAGAACACAAAGAAGTTTCTCAGAAAGTTTCTTTCTCTTTGTTATCGGAGGATATTTCCTTTGGCCCTATAGTCTTCAAAGGGATCCGAAATATCTGTTCTCAGATTCCACAGAAATAAGGCTAGCAAAGAGATCCACGAAATACACTTGTAACTCTGTGAGATAAATTAACAGAACACTAAGCAGTTTCTCAGAAAGCTTCTTTCAAGATTCCATCTGAGGATATTTCCTTTTTCACCATAGCCCTCTATGGGATACCTACTATCACTTTGCCAATTCCACAAGAACTGTCTTAATGAAAGGCTTCTTGAGGGGAAAGCTGTAACACTGTGAGATGATTTCACGGAACACAAAGAAGTTTCTCAGAAAGCTTCTTTCTCTTTGTTATCGGAGGATATTTCCTTTGGCCCTATAGTCTTCAAAGGGATCCGAAATATCTCTTCTCAGATTCCACAGAAATAAGGCTAGCAAAGAGATCCACGAAAAACACATGTAACTCTGTGAGATGAATTTACAGAACACTAAGCAGTTTCTCAGAAAGCTTCTTTCCAATTTCATCTGAGGATATTTCCTTTTTCACCATAGCCCTCTATGGGCTTCCAAATATCACTTTGCCAATTCCACAAGAACTGTCTTAGCGAAAGGCTTCTTCAGGGGAATGCTGTAACTCTGTGAGATGATTTCACAGAACACAAAGAAGTTTGTCAAAAAGCTTCTTTCTCTTAGTTATCAGAGGATATTTCCTTTGGCCCTATAGTCTTCAATGGGATCCGAAATATCTGTTCTCAGATTCCACAGAAATAAGGCTAGCAAAGAGATCCACGAAATACACATGTAACTCTGTGAGATGAATTCACAGAACATTAAGCAGTTTCTCAGAAAGCTTCTTTCCAGATTTCATCTGAGGATATTTCCTTTTTCACCATAGCCCTCTATGGGCTTCCAAATATCACTTTGCCGATTCCACAAGAACTGTCTTAGCGAAAGGCTACTTGACGGAAAAGCTGTAACTCTGTGAGATGATTTCACAGAACACAAAGAAGTTTCTCAGAAAGCTTCTTTCTCTTTGTTATCGGAGGATATTTCCTTTGGCCCTATTGTCTTCAAAGGGATCCGAAATCTCTGTTCTCAGATGCCACAGAAATAATGCTAGCAAAGAGATCCACGAAACACACATGTAACTCTGTGAGATGAATTAACAGAACACTAAGCAGTTTCTCAGAAAGCTTCTTTCCAGATTTCATCTGAGGATATTTCCTTTTTCACCATAGCCCTCTATGGTCTACCTAATATCACTTTGCCAATTCCACAAGAACTGTCTTAATGAAAGGCTTCTTGAGGGGAAAGCTGTAACTCTGTGAGAAGATTTCACAGAACACAAAGAAGTTTCTCAGAAAGCTTCTTTCTCTTTGTTATCGTAGGATATTTCCTTTGGCCCTATATTCTGCTAAGGGATACGAAATATCTGTTCTCATATTCCACAGAAATAAGGCTAGCAAAGAGATCCACGAAATACACATGTAACTCTGTGAGATGAATTAACAGAACACTAAGCAGTTTCTCAGAAAGCTTCTTTCCAGATTTCATCTGAGGATATTTCCTTTTCACCATAGCCCTCTATGGGCTTCCAAATATCACTTTGCCAATTCCACAAGAACTGTCTTAGCGAAAGGCTTCTTGAGGGCAACGCTGTAACTCTGTGAGATGATTTCACGGAACACAAAGAAGTTTCTCAGAAAGCTTCTTTCTCTTTGTTATCAGAGGATATTTCCTTTGGCCCTATAGACTTCAAAGGGATCCGAAATCTCTGTTCTCAGATTCCACAGAAATAAGGCTAGGAAAGAGATCCACGAAATACACATGTAACTCTTTGAGATGAATTAACAGAACACTAAGCAGTTTCTCAGAAAGCTTCTTTCCAGATTTCATCTGAGGATATTTCCTTTTATACCATAGCCCTCTAAGGGCTTCCAAATATCACTTTGCCAATTCCACAAGAACTGTCTTAGCGAAAGGCTTCGTGAGGGGAAAGCTATAACTCTGTGAGATGATTTCACAGAACACAAAGAAGTTTCTCAGAAAGCTTCTTTCTCTTTGTTATCGGAGGATATTTCCTGTGGCCCTATATTCTTCAAAGGGATCCGAAATATCTGTTCTCAGATACCACAGAAATAAGGCTAGCAAAGAGATCCACGAAATACACATGTAATTCTGTGAGATGAATTCACAGAACACTAAGCAGTTTCTCAGAAAGCTTCTTTCCAGATTTCATCTGAGGATATTTCCTTTTTCACCATAGCCCTCTATGGGCTACCTAATATCACTTTGCCAATTCCACAAGAACTGTCTTAATGAAAGGCTTCTTGAGGGGAAAGTTGTAACTCTGTATGAAGATTTCACAGAACACAAAGAAGTTTCTCAGAAAGTTTCTTTCTCTTTGTTATCGGAGGATATTTCCTTTGCCCCTATAGTCTTCAAAGGGATCCGAAATATCTGTTCTCAGATTCCACAGAAATAAGGCTAGCAAAGAGATCCACGAAATACACTTGTAACTCTGTGAGATGAATTAACAGAACACTAAGCAGTTTCTCAGAAAGCTTCTTTCCAGATTTCATCTGAGGATATTTCCTTTTTCAACTTAGCCCTCTATGGGCTTCCAAATATCACTTTGCCCATTCCACAAGAACTGTCTTAGCGAAAGGCTTCTTGAGGGCAACGCTGTAACTCTGTGAGATGATTTCACAGAACACAAAGAAATTTCTCAGAAAGTTTCTTTCTCTTTGTTATCGGAGGATATTTCCTTTGGCCCTAGGTCTTCAAAGGGATCCGAAATCTCTGTTCTCAGATTCCACAGAAATAAGGCTAGCAAAGAGATCCACGAAACACACATGTAACTCTTTGAGATGAATTCACAGAACACTAAGCAGTTTCTCAGAAAGCTTCTTTCCAGATTCCATCTGAGGATATTTCCTTTTTCACCATAGCCCTCTATGGGATACCTAATATCACTTTGCCAATTCCACAAGAACTGTCTTAATGAAAGGCTTCTTGAGGGGAAAGCTGTAACTCTGTGAGAAGATTTCACAGAACACAAAGAAGTTTCTCAGAAAGCTTCTTTCTCTTTGTTATCGGAGGATATTTCCTTTGGACTATAGTCTTCAAAGGGATCCGAAATGTCTGTTCTCAGATTCCACAGAAATAAGGCTAGCAAAGAGATCCACGAAATACACATGTAACTCTGTGAGATGAATTAACAGAACACTAAGCAGTTTCTCAGAAACCTTCTTTCCAGATTTCATCTGAGGATATTTCCTTTTTCACCATAGCCCTCTATGGGCTCCAAATACCACTTTTCCAATTCCACAAGAACTGTCTTAGCGAAAGGCTTCTTGAGGGTGAAGCTGTAACTCTGTGAGATGATTTCACAGAACACAAAGAAGTTTCTCAGAAAGCTTCTTTCTCTTTGTTATCGGAGGATATTTCCTGTGGCCCTATAGTCTTCAAAGGGATCCGAAAACTCTGTTCTCAGATTCCACAGAAATAAGGCTAGCAAAGAGATCCACGAAATACACATGTAACTCTGTGAGATGAATTCACAGAACACTAAGCAGTTTCTCAGAAAGCTTCTTTCCAGATTTCATCTGAGGATATTTCCTTTTTCACCAGAGCCCTCTATGGGCTTCCAAATATCACTTTTCCAATTCCACAAGAACTGTCTTAGCGAAAGGCTTCTTGAGGGGAAAGCTGTAACTCTGTGAGATGATTTCACAGAACACAAAGAAGTTTCTCAGAAAGCTTCTTTCTCTTTGTTATCGGAGGATATTTCCTTTGGCCCTATAGTCTTCAAAGGGATCCGAAATATCTCTTCTCAGATTCCACAGAAATAAGGCTAGCAAAGAGATCCACGAAAAACACATGTAACTCTGTGAGATGAATTTACAGAACACTAAGCAGTTTCTCAGAAAGCTTCTTTCCAATTTCATCTGAGGATATTTCCTTTTTCACCATAGCCCTCTATGGGCTTCCAAATATCACTTTGCCAATTCCACAAGAACTGTCTTAGCGAAAGTCTTCTTGAGGGGAATGCTGTAACTCTGGGAGATGATTTCACAGAACACAAAGAAGTTTGTCAAAAAGCTTCTATCTCTTAGTTATCAGAGGATATTTCCTTTGGCCCTATAGTCTTCAATGGGATCCGAAATATCTGTTCTCAGATTCCACAGAAATAAGGCTAGCAAAGAGATCCACGAAATACACATGTAACTCTGTGAGATGAATTCACAGAACATTAAGCAGTTTCTCAGAAAGCTTCTTTCCAGATTTCATCTGAGGATATTTCCTTTTTCACCATAGCCCTCTATGGGCTTCCAAATATCACTTTGCCGATTCCACAAGAACTGTCTTAGCGAAAGGCTACTTGACGGAAAAGCTGTAACTCTGTGAGATGATTTCACAGAACACAAAGAAGTTTCTCAGAAAGCTTCTTTCTCTTTGTTATCGGAGGATATTTCCTTTGGCCCTATTGTCTTCAAAGGGATCCGAAATCTTTGTTCTCAGATGCCACAGAAATAATGCTAGCAAAGAGATCCACGAAACACACATGTAACTCTGTGAGATGAATTAACAGAACACTAAGCAGTTTCTCAGAAAGCTTCTTTCCAGATTTCATCTGAGGATATTTCCTTTTTCACCATAGCCCTCTATGGGCTTCCAAATATCACTTTGCCAATTCCACAAGAACTGTCTTAGCGAAAGGCTTCTTGAGGGCAACGCTGTAACTCTGTGAGATGATTTCAAAGAACACAAAGAAGTTTCTCAGAAAGCTTCTTTCTCTTTGTTATCGGAGGATATTTCCTGTGGCCCTATAGTCTTCAAAGGGATCCGAAATATCTGTTCTCAGATTCCACAGAAATAAGGCTAGCAAAGAGATCCACGAAATACACATGTAACTCTGTGAGATGAATTCACAGAACACTAAGCAGTTTCTCAGAAAGCTTCTTTCCAGATTTCATCTGAGGATATTTCCTTTTTCACCATAGCCCTCTATGGGCTACCTAATATCACTTTGCCAATTCCACAAGAACTGTCTTAATGAAAGGCTTCTTGAGGGGAAAGCTGTAACTCTGTGAGAATATTTCACAGAACACAAAGAAATTTCTCAGAAAGCTTCTTTCTCTTTGTTATCGGAGGATATTTCCTTTGGCCCTATAGTCTGCTAAGGGATACGAAATATCTGTTCTCATATTCCACAGAAAAAAGGCTAGCAAAGAGATCCACGAAATACACATGTAACTCTGTGAGATGAATTAACAGAACACTAAGCAGTTTCTCAGAAAGCTTCTTTCCAGATTTCATCTGAGGATATTTCCTTTTTCACCATAGCCCTCTATGGGCTTCCAAATATCACTTTGCCAATTCCACAAGAACTGTCTTAGCGAAAGGCTTCTTGAGGGCAAAGCTGTAACTCTGTGAGATGATTTCAAGGAACACAAAGAAGTTTCTCAGAAAGCTTCTTTCTCTTTGTTATCGGAGGATATTTCCTTTGGCCCTATAGACTTCAAAGGGATCCGAAATCTCTGTTCTCAGATTCCACAGAAATAAGGCTAGGAAAGAGATCCACGAAATACACATGTAACTCTTTGAGATGAATTAACAGAACACTAAGCAGTTTCTCAGAAAGCTTCTTTCCAGATTTCATCTGAGGATATTTCCTTTTATACCATAGCCCTCTAAGGGCTTCCAAATATCACTTTGCCAATTCCACAAGAACTGTCTTAGCGAAAGGCTTCGTGAGGGGAAAGCTATAACTCTGTGAGATGATTACACAGAACACAAAGAAGTTTCTCAGAAAGCTTCTTTCTCTTTGTCATCGGAGGATATTTCCTGTGGCCCTATATTCTTCAAAGGGATCCGAAATATGTGTTCTCAGATACCACAGAAATAAGGCTAGCAAAGAGATCCACGAAATACACATGTAATTCTGTGAGATGAATTCACAGAACACTAAGCAGTTTCTCAGAAAGCTTCTTTCCAGATTTCATCTGAGGATATTTCCTTTTTCACCATAGCCCTCTATGGGCTACCTAATATCACTTTGCCAATTCCACAAGAACTGTCTTAATGAAAGGCTTCTTGAGGGGAAAGCTGTAACTCTGTGAGAAGATTTCACAGAACACAAAGAAGTTTCTCAGAAAGCTTCTTTCTCTTTGTTATCGGAGGATATTTCCTTTGGACTATAGTCTTCAAAGGGATCCGAAATGTCTGTTCTCAGATTCCACAGAAATAAGGCTAGCAAAGAGATCCACGAAATACACATGTAACTCTGTGAGATGAATTAACAGAACACTAAGCAGTTTCTCAGAAACCTTCTTTCCAGATTTCATCTGAGGATATTTCCTTTTTCACCATAGCCCTCTATGGTGTTCCAAATATCACTTTGCCAATTCCACAAGAATTGTCTTAGCGAAAGGCTTCTTGAGGGCAAAGCTGTAACTCTGTGAGATGATTTCACGGAACACAAAGAAGTTTCTCAGAAAGCTTCTTTCTCTTTGTTATCGGAGGATATTTCCTTTGGCCCTATAGTCTTCAAAGGGATCCGAAATATCTCTTCTCAGATTCCACAGAAATAAGGCTAGCAAAGAGATCCACGAAAAACACATGTAACTCTGTGAGATGAATTTACAGAACACTAAGCAGTTTCTCAGAAAGCTTCTTTCCAATTTCATCTGAGGATATTTCCTTTTTCACCATAGCCCTCTATGGGCTTCCAAATATCACTTTGCCAATTCCACAAGAACTGTCTTAGCGAAAGGCTTCTTGAGGGGAATGCTGTAACTCTGGGAGATGATTTCACAGAACACAAAGAAGTTTGTCAAAAAGCTTCTTTCTCTTAGTTATCAGAGGATATTTCCTTTGGCCCTATAGTCTTCAATGGGATCCGAAATATCTGTTCTCAGATTCCACAGAAATAAGGCTAGCAAAGAGATCCACGAAATACACATGTAACTCTGTGAGATGAATTCACAGAACATTAAGCAGTTTCTCAGAAAGCTTCTTTCCAGATTTCATCTGAGGATATTTCCTTTTTCACCATAGCCCTCTATGGGCTTCCAAATATCACTTTGCCGATTCCACAAGAACTGTCTTAGCGAAAGGCTACTTGACGGAAAAGCTGTAACTCTGTGAGATGATTTCACAGAACACAAAGAAGTTTCTCAGAAAGCTTCTTTCTCTTTGTTATCGGAGGATATTTCCTTTGGCCCTATTGTCTTCAAAGGGATCCGAAATCTCTGTTCTCAGATGCCACAGAAATAATGCTAGCAAAGAGATCCACGAAACACACATGTAACTCTGTGAGATGAATTAACAGAACACTAAGCAGTTTCTCAGAAAGCTTCTTTCCAGATTTCATCTGAGGATATTTCCTTTTTCACCATAGCCCTCTATGGGCTACCTAATATCACTTTGCCAATTCCACAAGAACTGTCTTAATGAAAGGCTTCTTGAGGGGAAAGCTGTAACTCTGTGAGAAGATTTCACAGAACACAAAGAAGTTTCTCAGAAAGCTTCTTTCTCTTTGTTATCGTAGGATATTTCCTTTGGCCCTATATTCTGCTAAGGGATACGAAATCTCTGTTCTCATATTCCACAGAAATAAGGCTAGCAAAGAGATCCACGAAATACACATGTAACTCTGTGAGATGAATTAACAGAACACTAAGCAGTTTCTCAGAAAGCTTCTTTCCAGATTTCATCTGAGGAGATCTCCTTTTTCACCATAGCCCTCTATGGGCTTCCAAATATCACTTTGCCAATTCCACAAGAACTGTCTTAGCGAAAGGCTTCTTGAGGGCAACGCTGTAACTCTGTGAGATGATTTCACGGAACACAAAGAAGTTTCTCAGAAAGCTTCTTTCTCTTTGTTATCGGAGGATATTTCCTTTGGCCCTATAGACTTCAAAGGGATCCGAAATCTCTGTTCTCAGATTCCACAGAAATAAGGCTAGGAAAGAGATCCACGAAATACACATGTAACTCTTTGAGATGAATTAACAGAACACTAAGCAGTTTCTCAGAAAGCTTCTTTCCAGATTTCATCTGAGGATATTTCCTTTTATACCATAGCCCTCTAAGGGCTTCCAAATATCACTTTGCCAATTCCACAAGAACTGTCTTAGCGAAAGGCTTCGTGAGGGGAAAGCTATAACTCTGTGAGATGATTACACAGAACACAAAGAAGTTTCTCAGAAAGCTTCTTTCTCTTTGTCATCGGAGGATATTTCCTGTGGCCCTATATTCTTCAAAGGGATCCGAAATATGTGTTCTCAGATACCACAGAAATAAGGCTAGCAAAGAGATCCACGAAATACACATGTAATTCTGTGAGATGAATTCACAGAACACTAAGCAGTTTCTCAGAAAGCTTCTTTCCAGATTTCATCTGAGGATATTTCCTTTTTCACCATAGCCCTCTATGGGCTACCTAATATCACTTTGCCAATTCCACAAGAACTGTCTTAATGAAAGGCTTCTTGAGGGGAAAGCTGTAACTCTGTGAGAAGATTTCACAGAACACAAAGAAGTTTCTCAGAAAGCTTCTTTCTCTTTGTTATCGGAGGATATTTCCTTTGGAGTATAGTCTTCAAAGGGATCCGAAATGTCTGTTCTCAGATTCCACAGAAATAAGGCTAGCAAAGAGATCCACGAAATACACATGTAACTCTGTGAGATGAATTAACAGAACACTAAGCAGTTTCTCAGAAACCTTCTTTCCAGATTTCATCTGAGGATATTTCCTTTTTCACCATAGCCCTGTATGGGCTTCCAAATATCACTTTGCCAATTCCACAAGAACTGTCTTAGCGAAAGGCTTCTTGAGGGCAAAGCTGTAACTCTGTGAGATGATTTCACAGAACACAAAGAAGTTTCTCAGAAAGCTTCTTTCTCTTTGTTATCGGAGGATATTCCCTGTGGCCCTATAGTCTTCAAAGGGATCCGAAAACTCTGTTCTCAGATTCCACAGAAATAAGGCTAGCAAAGAGATCCACGAAATACACATGTAACTCTGTGAGATGAATTCACAGAACATTAAGCAGTTTCTCAGAAAGCTTCTTTCCAGATTTCATCTGAGGATATTTCCTTTTTCACCAGAGCCCTCTATGGGCTTCCAAATATCACTTTTCCAATTCCACAAGAACTGTCTTAGCGAAAGGCTTCTTGAGGGGAAAGATGTAACTCCGTGAGATGATTTCACAAAACACAAAGAAGTTTCTCAGAAAGCTTCTTTCTCTTTGTTATCGGAGGATATTTCCTGTGGCCCTATAGTCTTCAAAGGGATCCGAAATATCTGTTCTCAGATACCACAGAAATAAGGCTAGCAAGGAGATCCACGAAATACACATGTAACTCTGTGAGATGAATTCACAGAACACTAAGCAGTTTCTCAGAAAGCTTCTTTCCAGATTTCATCTGAGGATATTTCCTTTTTCACCATAGCCCTCTATGGGCTACCTAATATCACCTTGCCAATTCCACAAGAACTGTCTTAATGAAAGGCTTCTTGAGGGGAAAGCTGTAACTCTGTGAGAATATTTCACAGAACACAAAGAAATTTCTCAGAAAGCTTCTTTCTCTTTGTTATCGGAGGATATTTCCTTTGGCCCTATAGTCTGCTAAGGGATACGAAATATCTGTTCTCATATTCCACAGAAAAAAGGCTAGCAAAGAGATCCACGAAATACACATGTAACTCTGTGAGATGAATTAACAGAACACTAAGCAGTTTCTCAGAAAGCTTCTTTCCAGATTTCATCTGAGGATATTTCCTTTTATACCATAGCCCTCTAAGGGCTTCCAAATATCACTTTGCCAATTCCACAAGAACTGTCTTAGCGAAAGGCTTCGTGAGGGGAAAGCTATAACTCTGTGAGATGATTACACAGAACACAAAGAAGTTTCTCAGAAAGCTTCTTTCTCTTTGTCATCGGAGGATATTTCCTGTGGCCCTATATTCTTCAAAGGGATCCGAAATATGTGTTCTCAGATACCACAGAAATAAGGCTAGCAAAGAGATCCACGAAATACACATGTAATTCTGTGAGATGAATTCACAGAACACTAAGCAGTTTCTCAGAAAGCTTCTTTCCAGATTTCATCTGAGGATATTTCCTTTTTCACCATAGCCCTCTATGGGCTACCTAATATCACTTTGCCAATTCCACAAGAACTGTCTTAATGAAAGGCTTCTTGAGGGGAAAGCTGTAACTCTGTGAGAAGATTTCACAGAACACAAAGAAGTTTCTCAGAAAGCTTCTTTCTCTTTGTTATCGGAGGATATTTCCTTTGGACTATAGTCTTCAAAGGGATCCGAAATGTCTGTTCTCAGATTCCACAGAAATAAGGCTAGCAAAGAGATCCACGAAATACACATGTAACTCTGTGAGATGAATTAACAGAACACTAAGCAGTTTCTCAGAAACCTTCTTTCCAGATTTCATCTGAGGATATTTCCTTTTTCACCATAGCCCTCTATGGTGTTCCAAATATCACTTTGCCAATTCCACAAGAATTGTCTTAGCGAAAGGCTTCTTGAGGGCAAAGCTGTAACTCTGTGAGATGATTTCACGGAACACAAAGAAGTTTCTCAGAAAGCTTCTTTCTCTTTGTTATCGGAGGATATTTCCTTTGGCCCTATAGTCTTCAAAGGGATCCGAAATATCTCTTCTCAGATTCCACAGAAATAAGGCTAGCAAAGAGATCCACGAAAAACACATGTAACTCTGTGAGATGAATTTACAGAACACTAAGCAGTTTCTCAGAAAGCTTCTTTCCAATTTCATCTGAGGATATTTCCTTTTTCACCATAGCCCTCTATGGGCTTCCAAATATCACTTTGCCAATTCCACAAGAACTGTCTTAGCGAAAGGCTTCTTGAGGGGAATGCTGTAACTCTGGGAGATGATTTCACAGAACACAAAGAAGTTTGTCAAAAAGCTTCTTTCTCTTAGTTATCAGAGGATATTTCCTTTGGCCCTATAGTCTTCAATGGGATCCGAAATATCTGTTCTCAGATTCCACAGAAATAAGGCTAGCAAAGAGATCCACGAAATACACATGTAACTCTGTGAGATGAATTCACAGAACATTAAGCAGTTTCTCAGAAAGCTTCTTTCCAGATTTCATCTGAGGATATTTCCTTTTTCACCATAGCCCTCTATGGGCTTCCAAATATCACTTTGCCGATTCCACAAGAACTGTCTTAGCGAAAGGCTACTTGACGGAAAAGCTGTAACTCTGTGAGATGATTTCACAGAACACAAAGAAGTTTCTCAGAAAGCTTCTTTCTCTTTGTTATCGGAGGATATTTCCTTTGGCCCTATTGTCTTCAAAGGGATCCGAAATCTCTGTTCTCAGATGCCACAGAAATAATGCTAGCAAAGAGATCCACGAAACACACATGTAACTCTGTGAGATGAATTAACAGAACACTAAGCAGTTTCTCAGAAAGCTTCTTTCCAGATTTCATCTGAGGATATTTCCTTTTTCACCATAGCCCTCTATGGGCTACCTAATATCACTTTGCCAATTCCACAAGAACTGTCTTAATGAAAGGCTTCTTGAGGGGAAAGCTGTAACTCTGTGAGAAGATTTCACAGAACACAAAGAAGTTTCTCAGAAAGCTTCTTTCTCTTTGTTATCGTAGGATATTTCCTTTGGCCCTATATTCTGCTAAGGGATACGAAATCTCTGTTCTCATATTCCACAGAAATAAGGCTAGCAAAGAGATCCACGAAATACACATGTAACTCTGTGAGATGAATTAACAGAACACTAAGCAGTTTCTCAGAAAGCTTCTTTCCAGATTTCATCTGAGGATATCTCCTTTTTCACCATAGCCCTCTATGGGCTTCCAAATATCACTTTGCCAATTCCACAAGAACTGTCTTAGCGAAAGGCTTCTTGAGGGCAAAGCTGTAACTCTGTGAGATGATTTCAAGGAACACAAAGAAGTTTCTCAGAAAGCTTCTTTCTCTTTGTTATCGGAGGATATTTCCTTTGGCCCTATAGACTTCAAAGGGATCCGAAATCTCTGTTCTCAGATTCCACAGAAATAAGGCTAGGAAAGAGATCCACGAAATACACATGTAACTCTTTGAGATGAATTAACAGAACACTAAGCAGTTTCTCAGAAAGCTTCTTTCCAGATTTCATCTGAGGATATTTCCTTTTATACCATAGCCCTCTAAGGGCTTCCAAATATCACTTTGCCAATTCCACAAGAACTGTCTTAGCGAAAGGCTTCGTGAGGGGAAAGCTATAACTCTGTGAGATGATTACACAGAACACAAAGAAGTTTCTCAGAAAGCTTCTTTCTCTTTGTCATCGGAGGATATTTCCTGTGGCCCTATATTCTTCAAAGGGATCCGAAATATGTGTTCTCAGATACCACAGAAATAAGGCTAGCAAAGAGATCCACGAAATACACATGTAATTCTGTGAGATGAATTCACAGAACACTAAGCAGTTTCTCAGAAAGCTTCTTTCCAGATTTCATCTGAGGATATTTCCTTTTTCACCATAGCCCTCTATGGGCTACCTAATATCACTTTGCCAATTCCACAAGAACTGTCTTAATGAAAGGCTTCTTGAGGGGAAAGCTGTAACTCTGTGAGAAGATTTCACAGAACACAAAGAAGTTTCTCAGAAAGCTTCTTTCTCTTTGTTATCGGAGGATATTTCCTTTGGAGTATAGTCTTCAAAGGGATCCGAAATGTCTGTTCTCAGATTCCACAGAAATAAGGCTAGCAAAGAGATCCACGAAATACACATGTAACTCTGTGAGATGAATTAACAGAACACTAAGCAGTTTCTCAGAAACCTTCTTTCCAGATTTCATCTGAGGATATTTCCTTTTTCACCATAGCCCTCTATGGTGTTCCAAATATCACTTTGCCAATTCCACAAGAATTGTCTTAGCGAAAGGCTTCTTGAGGGCAAAGCTGTAACTCTGTGAGATGATTTCACGGAACACAAAGAAGTTTCTCAGAAAGCTTCTTTCTCTTTGTTATCGGAGGATATTTCCTTTGGCCCTATAGTCTTCAAAGGGATCCGAAATATCTCTTCTCAGATTCCACAGAAATAAGGCTAGCAAAGAGATCCACGAAAAACACATGTAACTCTGTGAGATGAATTTACAGAACACTAAGCAGTTTCTCAGAAAGCTTCTTTCCAATTTCATCTGAGGATATTTCCTTTTTCACCATAGCCCTCTATGGGCTTCCAAATATCACTTTGCCAATTCCACAAGAACTGTCTTAGCGAAAGGCTTCTTGAGGGGAATGCTGTAACTCTGGGAGATGATTTCACAGAACACAAAGAAGTTTGTCAAAAAGCTTCTTTCTCTTAGTTATCAGAGGATATTTCCTTTGGCCCTATAGTCTTCAATGGGATCCGAAATATCTGTTCTCAGATTCCACAGAAATAAGGCTAGCAAAGAGATCCACGAAATACACATGTAACTCTGTGAGATGAATTCACAGAACATTAAGCAGTTTCTCAGAAAGCTTCTTTCCAGATTTCATCTGAGGATATTTCCTTTTTCACCATAGCCCTCTATGGGCTTCCAAATATCACTTTGCCGATTCCACAAGAACTGTCTTAGCGAAAGGCTACTTGACGGAAAAGCTGTAACTCTGTGAGATGATTTCACAGAACACAAAGAAGTTTCTCAGAAAGCTTCTTTCTCTTTGTTATCGGAGGATATTTCCTTTGGCCCTATTGTCTTCAAAGGGATCCGAAATCTCTGTTCTCAGATGCCACAGAAATAATGCTAGCAAAGAGATCCACGAAACACACATGTAACTCTGTGAGATGAATTAACAGAACACTAAGCAGTTTCTCAGAAAGCTTCTTTCCAGATTTCATCTGAGGATATTTCCTTTTTCACCATAGCCCTCTATGGGCTACCTAATATCACTTTGCCAATTCCACAAGAACTGTCTTAATGAAAGGCTTCTTGAGGGGAAAGCTGTAACTCTGTGAGAAGATTTCACAGAACACAAAGAAGTTTCTCAGAAAGCTTCTTTCTCTTTGTTATCGTAGGATATTTCCTTTGGCCCTATATTCTGCTAAGGCATACGAAATCTCTGTTCTCATATTCCACAGAAATAAGGCTAGCAAAGAGATCCACGAAATACACATGTAACTCTGTGAGATGAATTAACAGAACACTAAGCAGTTTCTCAGAAAGCTTCTTTCCAGATTTCATCTGAGGATATCTCCTTTTTCACCATAGCCCTCTATGGGCTTCCAAATATCACTTTGCCAATTCCACAAGAACTGTCTTAGCGAAAGGCTTCTTGAGGGCAACGCTGTAACTCTGTGAGATGATTTCACGGAACACAAAGAAGTTTCTCAGAAAGCTTCTTTCTCTTTGTTATCGGAGGATAATTCCTTTGGCCCTATAGACTTCAAAGGGATCCGAAATCTCTGTTCTCAGATTCCACAGAAATAAGGCTAGGAAAGAGATCCACGAAATACACATGTAACTCTTTGAGATGAATTAACAGAACACTAAGCAGTTTCTCAGAAAGCTTCTTTCCAGATTTCATCTGAGGATATTTCCTTTTATACCATAGCCCTCTAAGGGCTTCCAAATATCACTTTGCCAATTCCACAAGAACTGTCTTAGCGAAAGGCTTCGTGAGGGGAAAGCTATAACTCTGTGAGATGATTACACAGAACACAAAGAAGTTTCTCAGAAAGCTTCTTTCTCTTTGTCATCGGAGGATATTTCCTGTGGCCCTATATTCTTCAAAGGGATCCGAAATATGTGTTCTCAGATACCACAGAAATAAGGCTAGCAAAGAGATCCACGAAATACACATGTAATTCTGTGAGATGAATTCACAGAACACTAAGCAGTTTCTCAGAAAGCTTCTTTCCAGATTTCATCTGAGGATATTTCCTTTTTCACCATAGCCCTCTATGGGCTACCTAATATCACTTTGCCAATTCCACAAGAACTGTCTTAATGAAAGGCTTCTTGAGGGGAAAGCTGTAACTCTGTGAGAAGATTTCACAGAACACAAAGAAGTTTCTCAGAAAGCTTCTTTCTCTTTGTTATCGGAGGATATTTCCTTTGGACTATAGTCTTCAAAGGGATCCGAAATGTCTGTTCTCAGATTCCACAGAAATAAGGCTAGCAAAGAGATCCACGAAATACACATGTAACTCTGTGAGATGAATTAACAGAACACTAAGCAGTTTCTCAGAAACCTTCTTTCCAGATTTCATCTGAGGATATTTCCTTTTTCACCATAGCCCTCTATGGTGTTCCAAATATCACTTTGCCAATTCCACAAGAATTGTCTTAGCGAAAGGCTTCTTGAGGGCAAAGCTGTAACTCTGTGAGATGATTTCACGGAACACAAAGAAGTTTCTCAGAAAGCTTCTTTCTCTTTGTTATCGGAGGATATTTCCTTTGGCCCTATAGTCTACAAAGGGATCCGAAATATCTCTTCTCAGATTCCACAGAAATAAGGCTAGCAAAGAGATCCACGAAAAACACATGTAACTCTGTGAGATGAATTTACAGAACACTAAGCAGTTTCTCAGAAAGCTTCTTTCCAATTTCATCTGAGGATATTTCCTTTTTCACCATAGCCCTCTATGGGCTTCCAAATATCACTTTGCCAATTCCACAAGAACTGTCTTAGCGAAAGGCTTCTTGAGGGGAATGCTGTAACTCTGGGAGATGATTTCACAGAACACAAAGAAGTTTGTCAAAAAGCTTCTTTCTCTTAGTTATCAGAGGATATTTCCTTTGGCCCTATAGTCTTCAATGGGATCCGAAATATCTGTTCTCAGATTCCACAGAAATAAGGCTAGCAAAGAGATCCACGAAATACACATGTAACTCTGTGAGATGAATTCACAGAACATTAAGCAGTTTCTCAGAAAGCTTCTTTCCAGATTTCATCTGAGGATATTTCCTTTTTCACCATAGCCCTCTATGGGCTTCCAAATATCACTTTGCCGATTCCACAAGAACTGTCTTAGCGAAAGGCTACTTGACGGAAAAGCTGTAACTCTGTGAGATGATTTCACAGAACACAAAGAAGTTTCTCAGAAAGCTTCTTTCTCTTTGTTATCGGAGGATATTTCCTTTGGCCCTATTGTCTTCAAAGGGATCCGAAATCTCTGTTCTCAGATGCCACAGAAATAATGCTAGCAAAGAGATCCACGAAACACACATGTAACTCTGTGAGATGAATTAACAGAACACTAAGCAGTTTCTCAGAAAGCTTCTTTCCAGATTTCATCTGAGGATATTTCCTTTTTCACCATAGCCCTCTATGGGCTACCTAATATCACTTTGCCAATTCCACAAGAACTGTCTTAATGAAAGGCTTCTTGAGGGGAAAGCTGTAACTCTGTGAGAAGATTTCACAGAACACAAAGAAGTTTCTCAGAAAGCTTCTTTCTCTTTGTTATCGTAGGATATTTCCTTTGGCCCTATATTCTGCTAAGGGATACGAAATCTCTGTTCTCATATTCCACAGAAATAAGGCTAGCAAAGAGATCCACGAAATACACATGTAACTCTGTGAGATGAATTAACAGAACACTAAGCAGTTTCTCAGAAAGCTTCTTTCCAGATTTCATCTGAGGATATCTCCTTTTTCACCATAGCCCTCTATGGGCTTCCAAATATCACTTTGCCAATTCCACAAGAACTGTCTTAGCGAAAGGCTTCTTGAGGGCAAAGCTGTAACTCTGTGAGATGATTTCAAGGAACACAAAGAAGTTTCTCAGAAAGCTTCTTTCTCTTTGTTATCGGAGGATATTTCCTTTGGCCCTATAGACTTCAAAGGGATCCGAAATCTCTGTTCTCAGATTCCACAGAAATAAGGCTAGGAAAGAGATCCACGAAATACACATGTAACTCTTTGAGATGAATTAACAGAACACTAAGCAGTTTCTCAGAAAGCTTCTTTCCAGATTTCATCTGAGGATATTTCCTTTTATACCATAGCCCTCTAAGGGCTTCCAAATATCACTTTGCCAATTCCACAAGAACTGTCTTAGCGAAAGGCTTCGTGAGGGGAAAGCTATAACTCTGTGAGATGATTACACAGAACACAAAGAAGTTTCTCAGAAAGCTTCTTTCTCTTTGTCATCGGAGGATATTTCCTGTGGCCCTATATTCTTCAAAGGGATCCGAAATATGTGTTCTCAGATACCACAGAAATAAGGCTAGCAAAGAGATCCACGAAATACACATGTAATTCTGTGAGATGAATTCACAGAACACTAAGCAGTTTCTCAGAAAGCTTCTTTCCAGATTTCATCTGAGGATATTTCCTTTTTCACCATAGCCCTCTATGGGCTACCTAATATCACTTTGCCAATTCCACAAGAACTGTCTTAATGAAAGGCTTCTTGAGGGGAAAGCTGTAACTCTGTGAGAAGATTTCACAGAACACAAAGAAGTTTCTCGGAAAGCTTCTTTCTCTTTGTTATCGGAGGATATTTCCTTTGGAGTATAGTCTTCAAAGGGATCCGAAATGTCTGTTCTCAGATTCCACAGAAATAAGGCTAGCAAAGAGATCCACGAAATACACATGTAACTCTGTGAGATGAATTAACAGAACACTAAGCAGTTTCTCAGAAACCTTCTTTCCAGATTTCATCTGAGGATATTTCCTTTTTCACCATAGCCCTGTATGGGCTTCCAAATATCACTTTTCCAATTCCACAAGAACTGTCTTAGCGAAAGGCTTCTTGAGGGCAAAGCTGTAACTCTGTGAGATGATTTCACAGAACACAAAGAAGTTTCTCAGAAAGCTTCTTTCTCTTTGTTATCGGAGGATATTCCCTGTGGCCCTATAGTCTTCAAAGGGATCCGAAAACTCTGTTCTCAGATTCCACAGAAATAAGGCTAGCAAAGAGATCCACGAAATACACATGTAACTCTGTGAGATGAATTCACAGAACATTAAGCAGTTTCTCAGAAAGCTTCTTTCCAGATTTCATCTGAGGATATTTCCTTTTTCACCAGAGCCCTCTATGGGCTTCCAAATATCACTTTTCCAATTCCACAAGAACTGTCTTAGCGAAAGGCTTCTTGAGGGGAAAGATGTAACTCCGTGAGATGATTTCACAAAACACAAAGAAGTTTCTCAGAAAGCTTCTTTCTCTTTGTTATCGGAGGATATTTCCTTTGGCCCTATAGTCTTCAAAGGGATCCGAAATATCTCTTCTCTGATTCCACAGAAATAAGGCTAGCAAAGAGATCCACGAAAAACACATGTAACTCGGTGAGATGAATTTACAGAACACTAAGCAGTTTCTCAGAAAGCTTCTTTCCAGATTTCATCTGAGGATATTTCCTTTTTCACCATAGCCCTCTATGGGCTTCCAAATATCACTTTGCCAATTCCACAAGAACTGTCTTAGCGAAAGGCTTCTTGAGGGCAACGCTGTAACTCTGTGAGATGATTTCACAGAACACAAAGAAGTTTCTCAGAAAGCTTCTTTCTCTTTGTTATCGGAGGATATTTCCTGTGGCCCTATAGTCTTCAAAGGGATCCGAAATATCTGTTCTCAGATACCACAGAAATAAGGCTAGCAAAGAGATCCACGAAATACACATGTAACTCTGTGAGATGAATTCACAGAACACTAAGCAGTTTCTCAGAAAGCTTCTTTCCAGATTTCATCTGAGGATATTTCCTTTTTCACCATAGCCCTCTATGGGCTACCTAATATCACTTTGCCAATTCCACAAGAACTGTCTTAATGAAAGGCTTCTTGAGGGGAAAGCTGTAACTCTGTGAGAATATTTCACAGAACACAAAGAAATTTCTCAGAAAGCTTCTTTCTCTTTGTTATCGGAGGATATTTCCTTTGGCCCTATAGTCTGCTAAGGGATACGAAATATCTGTTCTCATATTCCACAGAAAAAAGGCTAGCAAAGAGATCCACGAAATACACATGTAACTCTGTGAGATGAATTAACAGAACACTAAGCAGTTTCTCAGAAAGCTTCTTTCCAGATTTCATCTGAGGATATTTCCTTTTATACCATAGCCCTCTAAGGGCTTCCAAATATCACTTTGCCAATTCCATAAGAACTGTCTTAGCGAAAGGCTTCGTGAGGGGAAAGCTATAACTCTGTGAGATGATTACACAGAACAAAAAGAAGTTTCTCAGAAAGCTTCTTTCTCTTTGTCATCGGAGGATATTTCCTGTGGCCCTATATTCTTCAAAGGGATCCGAAATATGTGTTCTCAGATACCACAGAAATAAGGCTAGCAAAGAGATCCACGAAATACACATGTAATTCTGTGAGATGAATTCACAGAACACTAAGCAGTTTCTCAGAAAGCTTCTTTCCAGATTTCATCTGAGGATATTTCCTTTTTCACCATAGCCCTCTATGGGCTACCTAATATCACTTTGCCAATTCCACAAGAACTGTCTTAATGAAAGGCTTCTTGAGGGGAAAGCTGTAACTCTGTGAGAAGATTTCACAGAACACAAAGAAGTTTCTCAGAAAGCTTCTTTCTCTTTGTTATCGGAGGATATTTCCTTTGGACTATAGTCTTCAAAGGGATCCGAAATGTCTGTTCTCAGATTCCACAGAAATAAGGCTAGCAAAGAGATCCACGAAATACACATGTAACTCTGTGAGATGAATTAACAGAACACTAAGCAGTTTCTCAGAAACCTTCTTTCCAGATTTCATCTGAGGATATTTCCTTTTTCACCATAGCCCTCTATGGTGTTCCAAATATCACTTTGCCAATTCCACAAGAATTGTCTTAGCGAAAGGCTTCTTGAGGGCAAAGCTGTAACTCTGTGAGATGATTTCACGGAACACAAAGAAGTTTCTCAGAAAGCTTCTTTCTCTTTGTTATCGGAGGATATTTCCTTTGGCCCTATAGTCTTCAAAGGGATCCGAAATATCTCTTCTCAGATTCCACAGAAATAAGGCTAGCAAAGAGATCCACGAAAAACACATGTAACTCTGTGAGATGAATTTACAGAACACTAAGCAGTTTCTCAGAAAGCTTCTTTCCAATTTCATCTGAGGATATTTCCTTTTTCACCATAGCCCTCTATGGGCTTCCAAATATCACTTTGCCAATTCCACAAGAACTGTCTTAGCGAAAGGCTTCTTGAGGGGAATGCTGTAACTCTGGGAGATGATTTCACAGAACACAAAGAAGTTTGTCAAAAAGCTTCTTTCTCTTAGTTATCAGAGGATATTTCCTTTGGCCCTATAGTCTTCAATGGGATCCGAAATATCTGTTCTCAGATTCCACAGAAATAAGGCTAGCAAAGAGATCCACGAAATACACATGTAACTCTGTGAGATGAATTCACAGAACATTAAGCAGTTTCTCAGAAAGCTTCTTTCCAGATTTCATCTGAGGATATTTCCTTTTTCACCATAGCCCTCTATGGGCTTCCAAATATCACTTTGCCGATTCCACAAGAACTGTCTTAGCGAAAGGCTACTTGACGGAAAAGCTGTAACTCTGTGAGATGATTTCACAGAACACAAAGAAGTTTCTCAGAAAGCTTCTTTCTCTTTGTTATCGGAGGATATTTCCTTTGGCCCTATTGTCTTCAAAGGGATCCGAAATCTCTGTTCTCAGATGCCACAGAAATAATGCTAGCAAAGAGATCCACGAAACACACATGTAACTCTGTGAGATGAATTAACAGAACACTAAGCAGTTTCTCAGAAAGCTTCTTTCCAGATTTCATCTGAGGATATTTCCTTTTTCACCATAGCCCTCTATGGGCTACCTAATATCACTTTGCCAATTCCACAAGAACTGTCTTAATGAAAGGCTTCTTGAGGGGAAAGCTGTAACTCTGTGAGAAGATTTCACAGAACACAAAGAAGTTTCTCAGAAAGCTTCTTTCTCTTTGTTATCGTAGGATATTTCCTTTGGCCCTATATTCTGCTAAGGGATACGAAATCTCTGTTCTCATATTCCACAGAAATAAGGCTAGCAAAGAGATCCACGAAATACACATGTAACTCTGTGAGATGAATTAACAGAACACTAAGCAGTTTCTCAGAAAGCTTCTTTCCAGATTTCATCTGAGGATATCTCCTTTTTCACCATAGCCCTCTATGGGCTTCCAAATATCACTTTGCCAATTCCACAAGAACTGTCTTAGCGAAAGGCTTCTTGAGGGCAAAGCTGTAACTCTGTGAGATGATTTCAAGGAACACAAAGAAGTTTCTCAGAAAGCTTCTTTCTCTTTGTTATCGGAGGATATTTCCTTTGGCCCTATAGACTTCAAAGGGATCCGAAATCTCTGTTCTCAGATTCCACAGAAATAAGGCTAGGAAAGAGATCCACGAAATACACATGTAACTCTTTGAGATGAATTAACAGAACACTAAGCAGTTTCTCAGAAAGCTTCTTTCCAGATTTCATCTGAGGATATTTCCTTTTATACCATAGCCCTCTAAGGGCTTCCAAATATCACTTTGCCAATTCCACAAGAACTGTCTTAGCGAAAGGCTTCGTGAGGGGAAAGCTATAACTCTGTGAGATGATTACACAGAACACAAAGAAGTTTCTCAGAAAGCTTCTTTCTCTTTGTCATCGGAGGATATTTCCTGTGGCCCTATATTCTTCAAAGGGATCCGAAATATGTGTTCTCAGATACCACAGAAATAAGGCTAGCAAAGAGATCCACGAAATACACATGTAATTCTGTGAGATGAATTCACAGAACACTAAGCAGTTTCTCAGAAAGCTTCTTTCCAGATTTCATCTGAGGATATTTCCTTTTTCACCATAGCCCTCTATGGGCTACCTAATATCACTTTGCCAATTCCACAAGAACTGTCTTAATGAAAGGCTTCTTGAGGGGAAAGCTGTAACTCTGTGAGAAGATTTCACAGAACACAAAGAAGTTTCTCAGAAAGCTTCTTTCTCTTTGTTATCGGAGGATATTTCCTTTGGAGTATAGTCTTCAAAGGGATCCGAAATGTCTGTTCTCAGATTCCACAGAAATAAGGCTAGCAAAGAGATCCACGAAATACACATGTAACTCTGTGAGATGAATTAACAGAACACTAAGCAGTTTCTCAGAAACCTTCTTTCCAGATTTCATCTGAGGATATTTCCTTTTTCACCATAGCCCTCTATGGTGTTCCAAATATCACTTTGCCAATTCCACAAGAATTGTCTTAGCGAAAGGCTTCTTGAGGGCAAAGCTGTAACTCTGTGAGATGATTTCACGGAACACAAAGAAGTTTCTCAGAAAGCTTCTTTCTCTTTGTTATCGGAGGATATTTCCTTTGGCCCTATAGTCTTCAAAGGGATCCGAAATATCTCTTCTCAGATTCCACAGAAATAAGGCTAGCAAAGAGATCCACGAAAAACACATGTAACTCTGTGAGATGAATTTACAGAACACTAAGCAGTTTCTCAGAAAGCTTCTTTCCAATTTCATCTGAGGATATTTCCTTTTTCACCATAGCCCTCTATGGGCTTCCAAATATCACTTTGCCAATTCCACAAGAACTGTCTTAGCGAAAGGCTTCTTGAGGGGAATGCTGTAACTCTGGGAGATGATTTCACAGAACACAAAGAAGTTTGTCAAAAAGCTTCTTTCTCTTAGTTATCAGAGGATATTTCCTTTGGCCCTATAGTCTTCAATGGGATAAGAAATATCTGTTCTCAGATTCCACAGAAATAAGGCTAGCAAAGAGATCCACGAAATACACATGTAACTCTGTGAGATGAATTCACAGAACATTAAGCAGTTTCTCAGAAAGCTTCTTTCCAGATTTCATCTGAGGATATTTCCTTTTTCACCATAGCCCTCTATGGGCTTCCAAATATCACTTTGCCGATTCCACAAGAACTGTCTTAGCGAAAGGCTACTTGACGGAAAAGCTGTAACTCTGTGAGATGATTTCACAGAACACAAAGAAGTTTCTCAGAAAGCTTCTTTCTCTTTGTTATCGGAGGATATTTCCTTTGGCCCTATTGTCTTCAAAGGGATCCGAAATCTCTGTTCTCAGATGCCACAGAAATAATGCTAGCAAAGAGATCCACGAAACACACATGTAACTCTGTGAGATGAATTAACAGAACACTAAGCAGTTTCTCAGAAAGCTTCTTTCCAGATTTCATCTGAGGATATTTCCTTTTTCACCATAGCCCTCTATGGGCTACCTAATATCACTTTGCCAATTCCACAAGAACTGTCTTAATGAAAGGCTTCTTGAGGGGAAAGCTGTAACTCTGTGAGAAGATTTCACAGAACACAAAGAAGTTTCTCAGAAAGCTTCTTTCTCTTTGTTATCGTAGGATATTTCCTTTGGCCCTATATTCTGCTAAGGCATACGAAATCTCTGTTCTCATATTCCACAGAAATAAGGCTAGCAAAGAGATCCACGAAATACACATGTAACTCTGTGAGATGAATTAACAGAACACTAAGCAGTTTCTCAGAAAGCTTCTTTCCAGATTTCATCTGAGGATATCTCCTTTTTCACCATAGCCCTCTATGGGCTTCCAAATATCACTTTGCCAATTCCACAAGAACTGTCTTAGCGAAAGGCTTCTTGAGGGCAACGCTGTAACTCTGTGAGATGATTTCACGGAACACAAAGAAGTTTCTCAGAAAGCTTCTTTCTCTTTGTTATCGGAGGATATTTCCTTTGGCCCTATAGACTTCAAAGGGATCCGAAATCTCTGTTCTCAGATTCCACAGAAATAAGGCTAGGAAAGAGATCCACGAAATACACATGTAACTCTTTGAGATGAATTAACAGAACACTAAGCAGTTTCTCAGAAAGCTTCTTTCCAGATTTCATCTGAGGATATTTCCTTTTATACCATAGCCCTCTAAGGGCTTCCAAATATCACTTTGCCAATTCCACAAGAACTGTCTTAGCGAAAGGCTTCGTGAGGGGAAAGCTATAACTCTGTGAGATGATTACACAGAACACAAAGAAGTTTCTCAGAAAGCTTCTTTCTCTTTGTCATCGGAGGATATTTCCTGTGGCCCTATATTCTTCAAAGGGATCCGAAATATGTGTTCTCAGATACCACAGAAATAAGGCTAGCAAAGAGATCCACGAAATACACATGTAATTCTGTGAGATGAATTCACAGAACACTAAGCAGTTTCTCAGAAAGCTTCTTTCCAGATTTCATCTGAGGATATTTCCTTTTTCACCATAGCCCTCTATGGGCTACCTAATATCACTTTGCCAATTCCACAAGAACTGTCTTAATGAAAGGCTTCTTGAGGGGAAAGCTGTAACTCTGTGAGAAGATTTCACAGAACACAAAGAAGTTTCTCAGAAAGCTTCTTTCTCTTTGTTATCGGAGGATATTTCCTTTGGAGTATAGTCTTCAAAGGGATCCGAAATGTCTGTTCTCAGATTCCACAGAAATAAGGCTAGCAAAGAGATCCACGAAATACACATGTAACTCTGTGAGATGAATTAACAGAACACTAAGCAGTTTCTCAGAAACCTTCTTTCCAGATTTCATCTGAGGATATTTCCTTTTTCACCATAGCCCTCTATGGTGTTCCAAATATCACTTTGCCAATTCCACAAGAATTGTCTTAGCGAAAGGCTTCTTGAGGGCAAAGCTGTAACTCTGTGAGATGATTTCACGGAACACAAAGAAGTTTCTCAGAAAGCTTCTTTCTCTTTGTTATCGGAGGATATTTCCTTTGGCCCTATAGTCTTCAAAGGGATCCGAAATATCTCTTCTCAGATTCCACAGAAATAAGGCTAGCAAAGAGATCCACGAAAAACACATGTAACTCTGTGAGATGAATTTACAGAACACTAAGCAGTTTCTCAGAAAGCTTCTTTCCAATTTCATCTGAGGATATTTCCTTTTTCACCATAGCCCTCTATGGGCTTCCAAATATCACTTTGCCAATTCCACAAGAACTGTCTTAGCGAAAGGCTTCTTGAGGGGAATGCTGTAACTCTGGGAGATGATTTCACAGAACACAAAGAAGTTTGTCAAAAAGCTTCTTTCTCTTAGTTATCAGAGGATATTTCCTTTGGCCCTATAGTCTTCAATGGGATCCGAAATATCTGTTCTCAGATTCCACAGAAATAAGGCTAGCAAAGAGATCCACGAAATACACATGTAACTCTGTGAGATGAATTCACAGAACATTAAGCAGTTTCTCAGAAAGCTTCTTTCCAGATTTCATCTGAGGATATTTCCTTTTTCACCATAGCCCTCTATGGGCTTCCAAATATCACTTTGCCGATTCCACAAGAACTGTCTTAGCGAAAGGCTACTTGACGGAAAAGCTGTAACTCTGTGAGATGATTTCACAGAACACAAAGAAGTTTCTCAGAAAGCTTCTTTCTCTTTGTTATCGGAGGATATTTCCTTTGGCCCTATTGTCTTCAAAGGGATCCGAAATCTCTGTTCTCAGATGCCACAGAAATAATGCTAGCAAAGAGATCCACGAAACACACATGTAACTCTGTGAGATGAATTAACAGAACACTAAGCAGTTTCTCAGAAAGCTTCTTTCCAGATTTCATCTGAGGATATTTCCTTTTTCACCATAGCCCTCTATGGGCTACCTAATATCACTTTGCCAATTCCACAAGAACTGTCTTAATGAAAGGCTTCTTGAGGGGAAAGCTGTAACTCTGTGAGAAGATTTCACAGAACACAAAGAAGTTTCTCAGAAAGCTTCTTTCTCTTTGTTATCGTAGGATATTTCCTTTGGCCCTATATTCTGCTAAGGCATACGAAATCTCTGTTCTCATATTCCACAGAAATAAGGCTAGCAAAGAGATCCACGAAATACACATGTAACTCTGTGAGATGAATTAACAGAACACTAAGCAGTTTCTCAGAAAGCTTCTTTCCAGATTTCATCTGAGGATATCTCCTTTTTCACCATAGCCCTCTATGGGCTTCCAAATATCACTTTGCCAATTCCACAAGAACTGTCTTAGCGAAAGGCTTCTTGAGGGCAACGCTGTAACTCTGTGAGATGATTTCACGGAACACAAAGAAGTTTCTCAGAAAGCTTCTTTCTCTTTGTTATCGGAGGATATTTCCTTTGGCCCTATAGACTTCAAAGGGATCCGAAATCTCTGTTCTCAGATTCCACAGAAATAAGGCTAGGAAAGAGATCCACGAAATACACATGTAACTCTTTGAGATGAATTAACAGAACACTAAGCAGTTTCTCAGAAAGCTTCTTTCCAGATTTCATCTGAGGATATTTCCTTTTATACCATAGCCCTCTAAGGGCTTCCAAATATCACTTTGCCAATTCCACAAGAACTGTCTTAGCGAAAGGCTTCGTGAGGGGAAAGCTATAACTCTGTGAGATGATTTCACAGAACACAAAGAAGTTTCTCAGAAAGCTTCTTTCTCTTTGTTATCGGAGGATATTTCCTGTGGCCCTATATTCTTCAAAGGGATCCGAAATATTTGTTCTCAGATACCACAGAAATAAGGCTAACAAAGAGATCCACGAAATACACTTGTAATTCTCTGAGATGAATTCACAGAACACTAAGCAGTTTCTCAGAAAGCTTCTTTCCAGATTTCATCTGAGGATATTTCCTTTTTCACCATAGCCCTCTCAGGGCTACCTAATATCACTTTGCCAATTCCACAAGAACTGTCTTAATGAAAGGCTTCTTGAGGGGAAAGTTGTAACTCTGTAAGAAGATTTCACAGAACACAAAGAAGTTTCTCAGAAAGCTTCTTTCTCTTTGTTATCGGAGGATATTTCCTTTGCCCCTATAGTCTGCTAAGGGATCCGAAATATCTGTTCTCAGATTCCACAGAAATAAGGCTCGCAAAGAGATCCGAGAAATACACATGTAACTCTGTGAGATGAATTCACAGAACACTAAGCAGTTTCTCAGAAAGCTTCTTTCCAGATTTCATCTGAGGATATTTCCTTTTTCACCATAGCCCTGTATGGGCTTCCAAATATCACTTTGCCAATTCCACAAGAACTGTCTTAGCGAAAGGCTTCTTGAGGGCAAAGCTGTAACTCTGTGAGATGATTTCACAGAACACAAAGAAGTTTCTCAGAAAGCTTCTTTCTCTTTGTTATCGGAGGATATTCCCTGTGGCCCTATAGTCTTCAAAGGGATCCGAAAACTCTGTTCTCAGATTCCACAGAAATAAGGCTAGCAAAGAGATCCACGAAATACACATGTAACTCTGTGAGATGAATTCACAGAACACTAAGCAGTTTCTCAGAAAGCTTCTTTCCAGATTTCATCTGAGGATATTTCCTTTTTCACCAGAGCCCTCTATGGGCTTCCAAATATCACTTTTCCAATTCCACAAGAACTGTCTTAGCGAAAGGCTTCTTGAGGGGAAAGATGTAACTCCGTGAGATGATTTCACAAAACACAAAGAAGTTTCTCAGAAAGCTTCTTTCTCTTTGTTATCGGAGGATATTTCCTTTGGCCCTATAGTCTTCAAAGGGATCCGAAATATCTCTTCTCAGATTCCACAGAAATAAGGCTAGCAAAAAGATCCACGAAAAACACATGTAACTCTGTGAGATGAATTTACAGAACACTAAGCAGTTTCTCAGAAAGCTTCTTTCCAATTTCATCTGAGGATATTTCCTTTTTCACCATAGCCCTCTAGGGGCTTCCAAATATCACTTTGCCAATTCCACAAGAACTGTCTTAGCGAAAGGCTTCTTGAGGGGAATGCTGTAACTCTGGGAGATGATTTCACAGAACACAAAGAAGTTTGTCAAAAAGCTTCTTTCTCTTAGTTATCAGAGGATATTTCCTTTGGCCCTATAGTCTTCAATGGGATCCGAAATATCTGTTCTCAGATTCCACAGAAATAAGGCTAGCAAAGAGATCCACGAAATACACATGTAACTCTGTGAGATGAATTCACAGAACATTAAGCAGTTTCTCAGAAAGCTTCTTTCCAGATTTCATCTGAGGATATTTCCTTTTTCACCATAGCCCTCTATGGGCTTCCAAATATCACTTTGCCAATTCCACAAGAACTGTCTTAGCGAAAGGCTTCTTGAGGGCAAAGCTGTAACTCTGTGAGATGATTTCACAGAACACAAAGAAGTTTCTCAGAAAGCTTCTTTCTCTTTGTTATCGGAGGATATTCCCTGTGGCCCTATAGTCTTCAAAGGGATCCGAAAACTCTGTTCTCAGATTCCACAGAAATAAGGCTAGGAAAGAGATCCACGAAATACACATGTAACTCTGTGAGATGAATTCACAAAACACTAAGCAGTTTCTCAGAAAGCTTCTTTCCAGATTTCATCTGAGGATATTTCCTTTTTCACCAGAGCCCTCTATGGGCTTCCAAATATCACTTTTCCAATTCCACAAGAACTGTCTTAGCGAAAGGCTTCTTGAGGGGAAAGATGTAACTCTGTGAGATGATTTCACAAAACACAAAGAAGTTTCTCAGAAAGCTTCTTTCTCTTTGTTATCGGAGGATATTTCCTTTGGCCCTATAGTCTTCAAAGGGATCCGAAATATCTCTTCTCAGATTGCACAGAAATAAGGCTAGCAAAGAGATCCACGAAAAACACATGTAACTCTGTGAGATGAATTTACAGAACACTAAGCAGTTTCTCAGAAACCTTCTTTCCAATTTCATCTGAGGATATTTCCTTTTTCACCATAGCCCTCTAGGGGCTTCCAAATATCACTTTGCCAATTCCACAAGAACTGTCTTAGCGAAAGGCTTCTTGAGGGGAATGCTGTAACTCTGGGAGATGATTTCACAGAACACAAAGAAGTTTGTCAAAAAGCTTCTTTCTCTTAGTTATCAGAGGATATTTCCTTTGGCCCCATAGTCTTCAATGGGATCCGAAATATCTGTTCTCAGATTCCACAGAAATAAGGCTAGCAAAGAGATCCACGAAATACACATGTAACTCTGTGAGATGAATTCACAGAACATTAAGCAGTTTCTCAGAAAGCTTCTTTCCAGATTTCATCTGAGGATATTTCCTTTTTCACCATAGCCCTCTATGGGCTTCCAAATATCACTTTGCCGATTCCACAAGAACTGTCTTAGCGAAAGGCTACTTGACGGAAAAGCTGTAACTGTGTGAGATGATTTCACAGAACACAAAGAAGTTTCTCAGAAAGCTTCTTTCTCTTTGTTATCGGAGGATATTTCCTTTGGCCCTATTGTCTTCAAAGGGATCCGAAATCTCTGTTCTCAGATGCCACAGAAATAATGCTAGCAAAGAGATCCACGAAACACACATGTAACTCTGTGAGATGAATTAACAGAACACTAAGCAGTTTCTCAGAAAGCTTCTTTCCAGATTTCATCTGAGGATATTTCCTTTTTCACCATAGCCCTCTATGGGCTACCAAATATCACTTTGCCAATTCCACAAGAACTGTCTTAATGAAAGGCTTCTTGAGGGGAAAGCTGTAACTCTGTGAGAAGATTTCACAGAACACAAAGAAGTTTCTCAGAAAGCTTCTTTCTCTTTGTTATCGTAGGATATTTCCTTTGGCCCTATATTCTGCTAAGGGATACGAAATATCTGTTCTCATATTCCACAGAAATAAGGCTAGCAAAGAGATCCACGAAATACACATGTAACTCTGTGAGATGAATTAACAGAACAGTAAGCAGTTTCTCAGAAAGCTTCTTTCCAGATTTCATCTGAGGATATTTCCTTTTTCACCATAGCCCTCTATGGGCTTCCAAATATCACTTTGCCAATTCCACAAGAACTGTCTTAGCGAAAGGCTTCTTGAGGGCAACGCTGTAACTCTGTGAGATGATTTCACGGAACACAAAGAAGTTTCTCAGAAAGCTTCTTTCTCTTTGTTATCGGAGGATATTTCCTTTGGCCCTATAGACTTCAAAGGGATCCGAAATCTCTGTTCTCAGATTCCACAGAAATAAGGCTAGGAAAGAGATCCACGAAATACACATGTAACTCTTTGAGATGAATTAACAGAACACTAAGCAGTTTCTCAGAAAGCTTCTTTCCAGATTTCATCTGAGGATATTTCCTTTTATACCATAGCCCTCTAAGGGCTTCCAAATATCACTTTTCCAATTCCACAAGAACTGTCTTAGCGAAAGGCTTCGTGAGGGGAAAGCTATAACTCTGTGAGATGATTTCACAGAACACAAAGAAGTTTCTCAGAAAGCTTCTCTCTCTTTGTTATCGGAGGATATTTCCTGTGGCCCTATATTCTTCAAAGGGATCCGAAATATTTGTTCTCAGATACCACAGAAATAAGGCTAACAAAGAGATCCACGAAATACACATGTAATTCTGTGAGATGAATTCACAGAACACTAAGCAGTTTCTCAGAAAGCTTCTTTCCAGATTTCATCTGAGGATATTTCCTTTTTCACCATAGCCCTCTAAGGGCTACCTAATATCACTTTGCCAATTCCACAAGAACTGTCTTAATGAAAGGCTTCTTGAGGGGAAAGTTGTAACTCTGTAAGAAGATTTCACAGAACACAAAGAAGTTTCTCAGAAAGCTTCTTTCTCTTTGTTATCGGAGGATATTTCCTTTGCCCCTATAGTCTGCTAAGGGATCCGAAATATCTGTTCTCAGATTCCACAGAAATAAGGCTCGCAAAGAGATCCGAGAAATACACATGTAACTCTGTGAGATGAATTCACAGAACACTAAGCAGTTTCTCAGAAAGCTTCTTTCCAGATTTCATCTGAGGATATTTCCTTTTTCACCATAGCCCTGTATGGGCTTCCAAATATCACTTTGCCAATTCCACAAGAACTGTCTTAGCGAAAGGCTTCTTGAGGGCAAAGCTGTAACTCTGTGAGATGATTTCACAGAACACAAAGAAGTTTCTCAGAAAGCTTCTTTCTCTTTGTTATCGGAGGATATTCCCTTTGGCTCTATATTCTTCAAAGGGATCCGAAATATCTGTTCTCAGATTCCACAGAAATAAGGCTAGCAAAGAGATCCACGAAATACACATGTAATTCTGTGAGATGAATTCACAGAACACTAAGCAGTTTATCAGAAAGCTTCTTTCCAGATTTCATCTGAGGATATTTCCTTTTTCACCATAGCCCTCTATGGGCTACCTAATATCACTTTGCCAATTCCACAAGAACTGTCTTAATGAAAGGCTTCTTGAGGGGAAAGTTGTAACTCTGTAAGAAGATTTCACAGAACACAAAGAAGTTTCTCAGAAAGCTTCCTTCTCTTTGTTATCGGAGGATATTTCCTTTGCCCCTATAGTCTGCTAAGGGATCCGAAATATCTGTTCTCAGATTCCACAGAAATAAGGCTAGCAAAGAGATCCGAGAAATACACATGTAACTCTGTGAGATGAATTCACAGAACACTAAGCAGTTTCTCAGAAAGCTTCTTTCCAGATTTCATCTGAGGATATTTCCTTTTTCACCATAGCCCTGTATGGGCTTCCAAATATCACTTTGCCAATTCCACAAGAACTGTCTTAGCGAAAGGCTTCTTGAGGGGAAAGCTGTAACTCTGTGAGATGATTTCACAGAACACAAAGAAGTTTCTCAGAAAGCTTCTTTCTCTTTGTTATCGGAGGATATTTCCTTTGGCCCTATAGTCTTCAAAGGGATCCGAAATCTCTGTTCTCAGATTCCACAGAAATAAGGCTAGCAAAGAGATCCACGAAACACACATGTAACTCTTTGAGATGAATTCACAGAACACTAAGCAGGTTCTCAGAAAGCTTCTTTCCAGATTTCATCTGATGATATTTCCTTTTTCACCATATCCCTCTATGGGCTACCTAATATCACTTTGCCAATTCCACAAGAACTGTCTTAATGAAAGCCTTCTTGAGGGGAAAGCTGTAACTCTGTGAGAAGATTTCACAGAACACAAAGAAGTTTCTCAGAAAGCTTCTTTCTCTTTGTTATCGGAGGATATTTCCTTTGGACTATAATCTTCAATGGGATCCGAAATATCTCTTCTCACATTCCACAGAAATAAGGCTAGCAAAGAGATCCACGAAATACACTTGTAACTCTGTGAGATGAATTCACAGAACACTAAGCAGTTTCTCTGAAAGCTTCTTTCCAGATTTCATCTGAGGATATTTCCTTTTTCACCATAGCCCTCTATGGGCTTCCAAATATCACTTTGCCAATTCCACAAGAACTGTCTTAGCAAAAGGTTCTTGAGGGAAAAGCTGTAACTCTGTGAGATGATTTCACAGAACACAAAGAAGTTTCTCAAAAAGCTTCTTTCTCTTTGTTATCGGAGGATATTTCCTTTGGCCCTATAGTCTTCAAAGGGATGCGAAATATCTGTTCTCAGATTCCACAGAAATAAGGCTAGCAAAGAGATCCACGAAATACACATGTAACTCTGTGAGATGAATTCACAGAACACTAAGCATTTTCTCAGAAAGCTTCTTTCCAGATTTCATCTGAGGATATTTCCTTTTTCACCATAGCCGTCTGTGGACTTCCAAGTATCATTTTGCCAATTCCACAAGAACTGTCTTAGCGAAAGGCTTCTTGAGGGGAAAGCTGTAACTCGGTGAGATGATTTCACGGAGCACAAAGAAGTTTCTCAGAAAGCTTCTTTATCTTTGTTATCGGAGGATATTTCCTGTGGCCCTATAGTCTTCAAAGGGATTCGAAATCTCTGTTCTCAGATTCCACAGAAATAAGGCTAGCAAAGAGATCCACGAAATACACCTGTAACTCTGTGAGATGAATTCACAGAACACTAAGCAGTTTCTCAGAAAGCTTCTTTCCATATTTCATCTGAGGATATTTCCTTTTTCACCATAGCCCTCTATGGGCTTCCAAATATCACTTTGCCAATTCCACAAGAACTGTCTAAGCGAAAGGCTTCTTGAGGGGAAAGCTGTAACTCTGTGAGATGATTTCACAGAACACAAAGAAGTTTTTCAGAAAGCTTCTTTCTCTTTGTTATCGGAGGATATTTCCTTTGGCCCTATAGTCTTCAAAGGGATCCGAAATATCTGTTCTCAGATTCCACAGAAATAAGGATAGGAAAGAGATCCACGAAATTCACATGTAACTCTATGAGATGAATTAACAGAACACTAAGCAGTTTCTCAGAAAGCTTCTTTCCAGATTTCATCTGAGGATATTTCCTTTTTCACCATAGACCTCTATGGGCTTCCAAATATCACTTTGCCAATTCCACAAGAACTGTCTTAGCGAAAGGCTTCTTGAGGCGAAAGCTGTAACTCTGTGAGATGATTTCACAGAACACAAAGAAATTTCTCAGAAAGCTTCTTTCTCTTTGTTATCGGAGGATATTTCCTTTGGCCCTATAGTCTTCAAAGGGATCCGAAATCTCTGTTCTCAGATTCCACAGAAATAAGGCTAGCAAAGAGATTCACGAAATACACATGTAACTCTTTGAGATGAATTAACAGAACACTAAGCAGTTTCTCAGAAAGCTTCTTTCCAGATTTCATCTGAGGATATTTCCTTTTTCACCATAGACCTCTAAGGGTTACCTAATATCACTTTGCCAATTCCACAAGAACTGTCTTAATGAAAGGCTTCTTGAGGGGAAAGCTGTAACTCTGTAAGAAGATTTCACAGAAAACAAAGAAGTTTCTCAGAAAGCTTCTTTCTCTTTGTTATTGGAGGATATTTCCTTTGGCCCTATAGTCTGTTAAGGGATCCGAAATATCTGTTCTCAGATTCCACAGAAATAAGGCTAGCAAAGAGATCCGAGAAATACACACGTTATTCTGTGAGATGAATTAACAGAACACTAAGCAGTTTCTCAGAAAGCTTCTTTCCATATTTCATCTGAGGATATTTCCTTTTTCACCATAGCCCTCTATGGGCTTCCAAATATCACTTTGCCAATTCCACAAGAACTGTCTAAGCGAAAGGCTTCTTGAGGGGAAAGCTGTAACTCTGTGAGATGATTTCACAGAACACAAAGAAGTTTCTCAGAAAGCTTCTTTCTCTTCGTTATCGGAGGATATTTCCTTTGGCCCTATAGTCTTCAAAGTGATCCGAAATATCTGTTCTGAGATTCCACAGGAATAAGGCTAGCAAAGAGATCCACGAAATACACATGTAACTCTGTGAGAAGAATTAACAGAACACTAAGCAGTTTCTCAGAAAGCTTCTCTCCAATTTCATCTGAGGATATTTCCTTTTTCACCATAGCCCTCTAAGGGCTACCTAATATCACTTTGCCAATTCCACAAGAACTGTCTTAATGAAAGGCTTCTTGAGGGGAAAGTTGTAACTCTGTAAGAAGATTTCACAGAACACAAAGAAGTTTCTCAGAAAGCTTCTTTCTCTTTGTTATCGGAGGATATTTCCTTTGCCCCTATAGTCTGCTAAGGGATCCGAAATATCTGTTCTCAGATTCCACAGAAATAAGGCTCGCAAAGAGATCCGAGAAATACACATGTAACTCTGTGAGATGAATTCACAGAACACTAAGCAGTTTCTCAGAAAGCTTCTTTCCAGATTTCATCTGAGGATATTTCCTTTTTCACCATAGCCCTGTATGGGCTTGCAAATATCACTTTGCCAATTCCACAAGAACTGTCTTAGCGAAAGGCTTCTTGAGGGCAAAGCTGTAACTCTGTGAGATGATATCACAGAACACAAAGAAGTTTCTCAGAAAGCTTCTTTCTCTTTGTTATCGGAGGATATTCCCTTTGGCTCTATATTCTTCAAAGGGATCCGAAATATCTGTTCTCAGATTCCACAGAAATAAGGCTAGCAAAGAGATCCACGAAATACACATGTAATTCTGTGAGATGAATTCACAGAACACTAAGCAGTTTATCAGAAAGCTTCTTTCCAGATTTCATCTGAGGATATTTCCTTTTTCACCATAGCCCTCTATGGGCTACCTAATATCACTTTGCCAATTCCACAAGAACTGTCTTAATGAAAGGCTTCTTGAGGGGAAAGTTGTAACTCTGTAAGAAGATTTCACAGAACACAAAGAAGTTTCTCAGAAAGCTTCCTTCTCTTTGTTATCGGAGGATATTTCCTTGCCCCTATAGTCTGCTAAGGGATCCGAAATATCTGTTCTCAGATTCCACAGAAATAAGGCTAGCAAAGAGATCCGAGAAATACACATGTAACTCTGTGAGATGAATTCACAGAACACTAAGCAGTTTCTCAGAAAGCTTCTTTCCAGATTTCATCTGAGGATATTTCCTTTTTCACCATAGCCCTGTATGGGCTTCCAAATATCACTTTGCCAATTCCACAAGAACTGTCTTAGCGAAAGGCTTCTTGAGGGGAAAGCTGTAACTCTGTGAGATGATTTCACAGAACACAAAGAAGTTTCTCAGAAAGCTTCTTTCTCTTTGTTATCGGAGGATATTTCCTTTGGCCCTATAGTCTTCAAAGGGATCCGAAATCTCTGTTCTCAGATTCCACAGA
The DNA here is from genome assembly GCF_043159975.1 of Macaca nemestrina. Lineage (NCBI taxonomy): Eukaryota > Metazoa > Chordata > Mammalia > Primates > Cercopithecidae > Macaca > Macaca nemestrina. The sequence continues at coordinate 56,705,306 of NC_092140.1, forward strand.
AATAAGGCTAGCAAAGAGATCCACGAAACACACATGTAACTCTTTGAGATGAATTCACAGAACACTAAGCAGGTTCTCAGAAAGCTTCTTTCCAGATTTCATCTGATGATATTTCCTTTTTCACCATATCCCTCTATGGGCTACCTAATATCACTTTGCCAATTCCACAAGAACTGTCTTAATGAAAGCCTTCTTGAGGGGAAAGCTGTAACTCTGTGAGAAGATTTCACAGAACACAAAGAAGTTTCTCAGAAAGCTTCTTTCTCTTTGTTATCGGAGGATATTTCCTTTGGACTATAATCTTCAAAGGGATCCGAAATATCTCTTCTCACATTCCACAGAAATAAGGCTAGCAAAGAGATCCACGAAATACACTTGTAACTCTGTGAGATGAATTCACAGAACACTAAGCAGTTTCTCTGAAAGCTTCTTTCCAGATTTCATCTGAGGATATTTCCTTTTTCACCATAGCCCTCTATGGGCTTCCAAATATCACTTTGCCAATTCCACAAGAACTGTCTTAGCGAAAGGTTCTTGAGGGAAAAGCTGTAACTCTGTGAGATGATTTCACAGAACACAAAGAAGTTTCTCAAAAAGCTTCTTTCTCTTTGTTATCGGAGGATATTTCCTTTGGCCCTATAGTCTTCAAAGGGATGCGAAATATCTGTTCTCAGATTCCACAGAAATAAGGCTAGCAAAGAGATCCACGAAATACACATGTAACTCTGTGAGATGAATTAACAGAACACTAAGCATTTTCTCAGAAAGCTTCTTTCCAGATTTCATCTGAGGATATTTCCTTTTTCACCATAGCCGTCTGTGGACTTCCAAGTATCATTTTGCCAATTCCACAAGAACTGTCTTAGCGAAAGGCTTCTTGAGGGGAAAGCTGTAACTCGGTGAGATGATTTCACGGAGCACAAAGAAGTTTCTCAGAAAGCTTCTTTATCTTTGTTATCGGAGGATATTTCCTGTGGCCCTATAGTCTTCAAAGGGATTCGAAATCTCTGTTCTCAGATTCCACAGAAATAAGGCTAGCAAAGAGATCCACGAAATACACCTGTAACTCTGTGAGATGAATTCACAGAACACTAAGCAGTTTCTCAGAAAGCTTCTTTCCATATTTCATCTGAGGATATTTCCTTTTTCACCATAGCCCTCTATGGGCTTCCAAATATCACTTTGCCAATTCCACAAGAACTGTCTAAGCGAAAGGCTTCTTGAGGGGAAAGCTGTAACTCTGTGAGATGATTTCACAGAACACAAAGAAGTTTTTCAGAAAGCTTCTTTCTCTTTGTTATCGGAGGATATTTCCTTTGGCCCTATAGTCTTCAAAGGGATCCGAAATATCTGTTCTCAGATTCCACAGAAATAAGGATAGGAAAGAGATCCACGAAATTCACATGTAACTCTGTGAGATGAATTAACAGAACACTAAGCAGTTTCTCAGAAAGCTTCTTTCCAGATTTCATCTGAGGATATTTCCTTTTTCACCATAGACCTCTATGGGCTTCCAAATATCACTTTGCCAATTCCACAAGAACTGTCTTAGCGAAAGGCTTCTTGAGGCGAAAGCTGTAACTCTGTGAGATGATTTCACAGAACACAAAGAAATTTCTCAGAAAGCTTCTTTCTCTTTGTTATCGGAGGATATTTCCTTTGGCCCTATAGTCTTCAAAGGGATCCGAAATATCTGTTCTCAGATTCCACAGAAATAAGGCTAGCAAAGAGATTCACGAAATACACATGTAACTCTTTGAGATGAATTAACAGAACACTAAGCAGTTTCTCAGAAAGCTTCTTTCCAGATTTCATCTGAGGATATTTCCTTTTTCACCATAGACCTCTAAGGGTTACCTAATATCACTTTGCCAATTCCACAAGAACTGTCTTAATGAAAGGCTTCTTGAGGGGAAAGCTGTAACTCTGTAAGAAGATTTCACAGAAAACAAAGAAGTTTCTCAGAAAGCTTCTTTCTCTTTGTTATTGGAGGATATTTCCTTTGGCCCTATAGTCTGTTAAGGGATCCGAAATATCTGTTCTCAGATTCCACAGAAATAAGGCTAGCAAAGAGATCCGAGAAATACACACGTTATTCTGTGAGATGAATTAACAGAACACTAAGCAGTTTCTCAGAAAGCTTCTTTCCATATTTCATCTGAGGATATTTCCTTTTTCACCATAGCCCTCTATGGGCTTCCAAATATCACTTTGCCAATTCCACAAGAACTGTCTAAGCGAAAGGCTTCTTGAGGGGAAAGCTGTAACTCTGTGAGATGATTTCACAGAACACAAAGAAGTTTCTCAGAAAGCTTCTTTCTCTTTGTTATCGGAGGATATTTCCTTTGGCCCTATAGTCTTCAAAGTGATCCGAAATATCTGTTCTCAGATTCCACAGGAATAAGGCTAGCAAAGAGATCCACGAAATACACATGTAACTCTGTGAGAAGAATTAACAGAACACTAAGCAGTTTCTCAGAAAGCTTCTTTCCAATTTCATCTGAGGATATTTCCTTTTTCACCATAGCCCTCTATGGGCTTCCAAATATCTCTTTGCCAATTCCACAAGAACTGTCTTAGCGAAAGGCTTCTTGAGGGGAATGCTGTAACTCTGTGAGATGATTTCACAGAACACAAAGAAGTTTGTCAAAAAGCTTCTTTCTCTTAGTTATCGGAGGATATTTCCTTTGGCCCTATAGTCTGCTAAGGGATACGAAATATCTGTTCTCATATTCCACAGAAAAAAGGCTAGCAAAGAGATCCACGAAATACACATGTAACTCTGTGAGATGAATTAACAGAACACTAAGCAGTTTCTCAGAAACCTTCTTTCCAGATTTCATCTGAGGATATTTCCTTTTTCACCATAGCCCTCTATGGTGTTCCAAATATCACTTTGCCAATTCCACAAGAATTGTCTTAGCGAAAGGCTTCTTGAGGGCAAAGCTGTAACTCTGTGAGATGATTTCACGGAACACAAAGAAGTTTCTCAGAAAGCTTCTTTCTCTTTGTTATCGGAGGATATTTCCTTTGGCCCTATAGTCTTCAAAGGGATCCGAAATATCTCTTCTCAGATTCCACAGAAATAAGGCTAGCAAAGAGATCCACGAAAAACACATGTAACTCTGTGAGATGAATTTACAGAACACTAAGCAGTTTCTCAGAAAGCTTCTTTCCAATTTCATCTGAGGATATTTCCTTTTTCACCATAGCCCTCTATGGGCTTCCAAATATCACTTTGCCAATTCCACAAGAACTGTCTTAGCGAAAGGCTTCTTGAGGGGAATGCTGTAACTCTGGGAGATGATTTCACAGAACACAAAGAAGTTTGTCAAAAAGCTTCTTTCTCTTAGTTATCAGAGGATATTTCCTTTGGCCCTATAGTCTTCAATGGGATCCGAAATATCTGTTCTCAGATTCCACAGAAATAAGGCTAGCAAAGAGATCCACGAAATACACATGTAACTCTGTGAGATGAATTCACAGAACATTAAGCAGTTTCTCAGAAAGCTTCTTTCCAGATTTCATCTGAGGATATTTCCTTTTTCACCATAGCCCTCTATGGGCTTCCAAATATCACTTTGCCGATTCCACAAGAACTGTCTTAGCGAAAGGCTACTTGACGGAAAAGCTGTAACTCTGTGAGATGATTTCACAGAACACAAAGAAGTTTCTCAGAAAGCTTCTTTCTCTTTGTTATCGGAGGATATTTCCTTTGGCCCTATTGTCTTCAAAGGGATCCGAAATCTCTGTTCTCAGATGCCACAGAAATAATGCTAGCAAAGAGATCCACGAAACACACATGTAACTCTGTGAGATGAATTAACAGAACACTAAGCAGTTTCTCAGAAAGCTTCTTTCCAGATTTCATCTGAGGATATTTCCTTTTTCACCATAGCCCTCTAAGGGCTTCCAAATATCAGTTTGCCAATTCCACAAGAACTGTCTAACCGAAAGGCTTCTTCAGGGGAAAGCTGTAACTCTGTGAGATGATTTCACAGAACACAAAGAAGTTTCTCAGAAAGCTTCTTTCTCTTTGTTATCGGAGGATATTTCCTTTGGCCCTATAGTCTTCAAAGTGATCCGAAATATCTGTTCTCAGATTCCACAGGAATAAGGCTAGCAAAGAGATCCACGGAATACACATGTAACTCTGTGAGAAGAATTAACAGAACACTAAGCAGTTTCTCAGAAAGCTTCTTTCCAATTTCATCTGAGGATATTTCCTTTTTCACCATAGCCCTCTAAGGGCTACCTAATATCACTTTGCCAATTCCACAAGAACTGTCTTAATGAAAGGCTTCTTGAGGGGAAAGTTGTAACTCTGTAAGAAGATTTCACAGAACACAAAGAAGTTTCTCAGAAAGCTTCTTTCTCTTTGTTATCGGAGGATATTTCCTTTGCCCCTATAGTCTGCTAAGGGATCCGAAATATCTGTTCTCAGATTCCACAGAAATAAGGCTCGCAAAGAGATCCGAGAAATACACATGTAACTCTGTGAGATGAATTCACAGAACACTAAGCAGTTTCTCAGAAAGCTTCTTTCCAGATTTCATCTGAGGATATTTCCTTTTTCACCATAGCCCTGTATGGGCTTCCAAATATCACTTTGCCAATTCCACAAGAACTGTCTTAGCGAAAGGCTTCTTGAGGGCAAAGCTGTAACTCTGTGAGATGATTTCACAGAACACAAAGAAGTTTCTCAGAAAGCTTCTTTCTCTTTGTTATCGGAGGATATTCCCTTTGGCTCTATATTCTTCAAAGGGATCCGAAATATCTGTTCTCAGATTCCACAGAAATAAGGCTAGCAAAGAGATCCACGAAATACACATGTAATTCTGTGAGATGAATTCACAGAACACTAAGCAGTTTATCAGAAAGCTTCTTTCCAGATTTCATCTGAGGATATTTCCTTTTTCACCATAGCCCTCTATGGGCTACCTAATATCACTTTGCCAATTCCACAAGAACTGTCTTAATGAAAGGCTTCTTGAGGGGAAAGTTGTAACTCTGTAAGAAGATTTCACAGAACACAAAGAAGTTTCTCAGAAAGCTTCCTTCTCTTTGTTATCGGAGGATATTTCCTTGCCCCTATAGTCTGCTAAGGGATCCGAAATATCTGTTCTCAGATTCCACAGAAATAAGGCTAGCAAAGAGATCCGAGAAATACACATGTAACTCTGTGAGATGAATTCTCAGAACACTAAGCAGTTTCTCAGAAAGCTTCTTTCCAGATTTCATCTGAGGATATTTCCTTTTTCACCATAGCCCTGCATGGGCTTCCAAATATCACTTTGCCAATTCCACAAGAACTGTCTTAGCGAAAGGCTTCTTGAGGGGAAAGCTGTAACTCTGTGAGATGATTTCACAGAACACAAAGAAGTTTCTCAGAAAGCTTCTTTCTCTTTGTTATCGGAGGATATTTCCTTTGGCCCTATAGTCTTCAAAGGGATCCGAAATCTCTGTTCTCAGATTCCACAGAAATAAGGCTAGCAAAGAGATCCACGAAACACACATGTAACTCTTTGAGATGAATTCACAGAACACTAAGCAGGTTCTCAGAAAGCTTCTTTCCAGATTTCATCTGATGATATTTCCTTTTTCACCATATCCCTCTATGGGCTACCTAATATCACTTTGCCAATTCCACAAGAACTGTCTTAATGAAAGCCTTCTTGAGGGGAAAGCTGTAACTCTGTGAGAAGATTTCACAGAACACAAAGAAGTTTCTCAGAAAGCTTCTTTCTCTTTGTTATCGGAGGATATTTCCTTTGGACTATAATCTTCAAAGGGATCCGAAATATCTCTTCTCACATTCCACAGAAATAAGGCTAGCAAAGAGATCCACGAAAAACACTTGTAACTCTGTGAGATGAATTCACAGAACACTAAGCAGTTTCTCTGAAAGCTTCTTTCCAGATTTCATCTGAGGATATTTCCTTTTTCACCATAGCCCTCTATGGGCTTCCAAATATCACTTTGCCAATTCCACAAGAACTGTCTTAGCGAAAGGTTCTTGAGGGAAAAGCTGTAACTCTGTGAGATGATTTCACAGAACACAAAGAAGTTTCTCAAAAAGCTTCTTTCTCTTTGTTATCGGAGGATATTTCCTTTGGCCCTATAGTCTTCAAAGGGATGCGAAATATCTGTTCTCAGATTCCACAGAAATAAGGCTAGCAAAGAGATCCACGAAATACACATGTAACTCTGTGAGATGAATTCACAGAACACTAAGCATTTTCTCAGAAAGCTTCTTTCCAGATTTCATCTGAGGATATTTCCTTTTTCACCATAGCCGTCTGTGGACTTCCAAGTATCATTTTGCCAATTCCACAAGAACTGTCTTAGCGAAAGGCTTCTTGAGGGGAAAGCTGTAACTCGGTGAGATGATTTCACGGAGCACAAAGAAGTTTCTCAGAAAGCTTCTTTATCTTTGTTATCGGAGGATATTTCCTGTGGCCCTATAGTCTTCAAAGGGATTCGAAATCTCTGTTCTCAGATTCCACAGAAATAAGGCTAGCAAAGAGATCCACGAAATACACCTGTAACTCTGTGAGATGAATTCACAGAACACTAAGCAGTTTCTCAGAAAGCTTCTTTCCATATTTCATCTGAGGATATTTCCTTTTTCACCATAGCCCTCTATGGGCTTCCAAATATCACTTTGCCAATTCCACAAGAACTGTCTAAGCGAAAGGCTTCTTGAGGGGAAAGCTGTAACTCTGTGAGATGATTTCACAGAACACAAAGAAGTTTTTCAGAAAGCTTCTTTCTCTTTGTTATCGGAGGATATTTCCTTTGGCCCTATAGTCTTCAAAGGGATCCGAAATATCTGTTCTCAGATTCCACAGAAATAAGGATAGGAAAGAGATCCACGAAATTCACATGTAACTCTGTGAGATGAATTAACAGAACACTAAGCAGTTTCTCAGAAAGCTTCTTTCCAGATTTCATCTGAGGATATTTCCTTTTTCAGCATAGACCTCTATGGGCTTCCAAATATCACTTTGCCAATTCCACAAGAACTGTCTTAGCGAAAGGCTTCTTGAGGCGAAAGCTGTAACTCTGTGAGATGATTTCACAGAACACAAAGAAATTTCTCAGAAAGCTTCCTTCTCTTTGTTATCGGAGGATATTTCCTTTGGCCCTATAGTCTTCAAAGGGATCCGAAATATCTGTTCTCAGATTCCACAGAAATAAGGCTAGCAAAGAGATTCACGAAATACACATGTAACTCTTTGAGATGAATTAACAGAACACTAAGCAGTTTCTCAGAAAGCTTCTTTCCAGATTTCATCTGAGGATATTTCCTTTTTCACCATAGACTTCTAAGGGTTACCTAATATCACTTTGCCAATTCCACAAGAACTGTCTTAATGAAAGGCTTCTTGAGGGGAAAGCTGTAACTCTGTAAGAAGATTTCACAGAAAACAAAGAAGTTTCTCAGAAAGCTTCTTTCTCTTTGTTATTGGAGGATATTTCCTTTGGCCCTATAGTCTGTTAAGGGATCCGAAATATCTGTTCTCAGATTCCACAGAAATAAGGCTAGCAAAGAGATCCGAGAAATACACACGTTATTCTGTGAGATGAATTAACAGAACACTAAGCAGTTTCTCAGAAAGCTTCTTTCCATATTTCATCTGAGGATATTTCCTTTTTCACCATAGCCCTCTATGGGCTTCCAAATATCACTTTGCCAATTCCACAAGAACTGTCTAAGCGAAAGGCTTCTTGAGGGGAAAGCTGTAACTCTGTGAGATGATTTCACAGAACACAAAGAAGTTTCTCAGAAAGCTTCTTTCTCTTTGTTATCGGAGGATATTTCCTTTGGCCCTATAGTCTTCAAAGTGATCCGAAATATCTGTTCTCAGATTCCACAGGAATAAGGCTAGCAAAGAGATCCACGAAATACACATGTAACTCTGTGAGAAGAATTAACAGAACACTAAGCAGTTTCTCAGAAAGCTTCTTTCCAATTTCATCTGAGGATATTTCCTTTTTCACCATAGCCCTCTATGGGCTTCCAAATATCTCTTTGCCAATTCCACAAGAACTGTCTTAGCGAAAGGCTTCTTGAGGGGAATGCTGTAACTCTGTGAGATGATTTCACAGAACACAAAGAAGTTTGTCAAAAAGCTTCTTTCTCTTAGTTATCGGAGGATATTTCCTTTGGCCCTATAGTCTGCTAAGGGATACGAAATATCTGTTCTCATATTCCACAGAAAAAAGGCTAGCAAAGAGATCCACGAAATACACATGTAACTCTGTGAGATGAATTAACAGAACACTAAGCAGTTTCTCATAAAGCTTCTTTCCAGATTTCATCTGAGGATATTTCGTTTTTCACCATAGCCCTCTATGGGATTCCAAATATCACTTTGCCAATTCCACAAGAACTGTCTTAGCGAAAGGCTTCTTGAGGGCAAAGCTGTAACTCTGTGAGATGATTTCAAGGAACACAAAGAAGTTTCTCAGAAAGCTTCTTTCTCTTTGTTATCGGAGGATATTTCCTTTGGCCCTATAGACTTCAAAGGGATCCGAAATCTCTGTTCTCAGATTCCACAGAAATAAGGCTAGGAAAGAGATCCACGAAATACACATGTAACTCTTTGAGATGAATTAACAGAACACTAAGCAGTTTCTCAGAAAGCTTCTTTCCAGATTTCATCTGAGGATATTTCCTTTTATACCATAGCCCTCTAAGGGCTTCCAAATATCACTTTGCCAATTCCACAAGAACTGTCTTAGCGAAAGGCTTCGTGAGGGGAAAGCTATAACTCTGTGAGATGATTACACAGAACACAAAGAAGTTTCTCAGAAAGCTTCTTTCTCTTTGTTATCGGAGGATATTTCCTTTGGACTATAGTCTTCAAAGGGATCCGAAATGTCTGTTCTCAGATTCCACAGAAATAAGGCTAGCAAAGAGATCCACGAAATACACATGTAACTCTGTGAGATGAATTAACAGAACACTAAGCAGTTTCTCAGAAACCTTCTTTCCAGATTTCATCTGAGGATATTTCCTTTTTCACCATAGCCCTCTATGGTGTTCCAAATATCACTTTGCCAATTCCACAAGAATTGTCTTAGCGAAAGGCTTCTTGAGGGCAAAGCTGTAACTCTGTGAGATGATTTCACGGAACACAAAGAAGTTTCTCAGAAAGCTTCTTTCTCTTTGTTATCGGAGGATATTTCCTTTGGCCCTATAGTCTTCAAAGGGATCCGAAATATCTCTTCTCAGATTCCACAGAAATAAGGCTAGCAAAGAGATCCACGAAAAACACATGTAACTCTGTGAGATGAATTTACAGAACACTAAGCAGTTTCTCAGAAAGCTTCTTTCCAATTTCATCTGAGGATATTTCCTTTTTCACCATAGCCCTCTATGGGCTTCCAAATATCACTTTGCCAATTCCACAAGAACTGTCTTAGCGAAAGGCTACTTGACGGAAAAGCTGTAACTCTGTGAGATGATTTCACAGAACACAAAGAAGTTTCTCAGAAAGCTTCTTTCTCTTTGTTATCGGAGGATATTTCCTTTGGCCCTATTGTCTTCAAAGGGATCCGAAATCTCTGTTCTCAGATGCCACAGAAATAATGCTAGCAAAGAGATCCACGAAACACACATGTAACTCTGTGAGATGAATTAACAGAACACTAAGCAGTTTCTCAGAAAGCTTCTTTCCAGATTTCATCTGAGGATATTTCCTTTTTCACCATAGCCCTCTATGGGCTACCTAATATCACTTTGCCAATTCCACAAGAACTGTCTTAATGAAAGGCATCTTGAGGGGAAAGCTGTAACTCTGTGAGAAGATTTCACAGAACACAAAGAAGTTTCTCAGAAAGCTTCTTTCTCTTTGTTATCGTAGGATATTTCCTTTGGCCCTATATTCTGCTAAGGGATACGAAATCTCTGTTCTCATATTCCACAGAAATAAGGCTAGCAAAGAGATCCACGAAATACACATGTAACTCTGTGAGATGAATTAACAGAACACTAAGCAGTTTCTCAGAAAGCTTCTTTCCAGATTTCATCTGAGGATATCTCCTTTTTCACCATAGCCCTCTATGGGCTTCCAAATATCACTTTGCCAATTCCACAAGAACTCTCTTAGCGAAAGGCTTCTTGAGGGCAACGCTGTAACTCTGTGAGATGATTTCACGGAACACAAAGAAGTTTCTCAGAAAGCTTCTTTCTCTTTGTTATCGGAGGATATTTCCTTTGGCCCTATAGACTTCAAAGGGATCCGAAATCTCTGTTCTCAGATTCCACAGAAATAAGGCTAGGAAAGAGATCCACGAAATACACATGTAACTCTTTGAGATGAATTAACAGAACACTAAGCAGTTTCTCAGAAAGCTTCTTTCCAGATTTCATCTGAGGATATTTCCTTTTATACCATAGCCCTCTAAGGGCTTCCAAATATCACTTTGCCAATTCCACAAGAACTGTCTTAGCGAAAGGCTTCGTGAGGGGAAAGCTATAACTCTGTGAGATGATTTCACAGAACACAAAGAAGTTTCTCAGAAAGCTTCTTTCTCTTTGTTATCGGAGGATATTTCCTGTGGCCCTATATTCTTCAAAGGCATCCGAAATATTTGTTCTCAGATACCACAGAAATAAGGCTAACAAAGAGATCCACGAAATACACATGTAATTCTCTGAGATGAATTCACAGAACACTAAGCAGTTTCTCAGAAACCTTCTTTCCAGATTTCATCTGAGGATATTTCCTTTTTCACCATAGCCCTCTAAGGGCTACCTAATATCACTTTGCCAATTCCACAAGAACTGTCTTAATGAAAGGCTTCTTGAGGGGAAAGTTGTAACTCTGTAAGAAGATTTCACAGAACACAAAGAAGTTTCTCAGAAAGCTTCTTTCTCTTTGTTATCGGAGGATATTTCCTTTGCCCCTATAGTCTGCTAAGGGATCCGAAATATCTGTTCTCAGATTCCACAGAAATAAGGCTCGCAAAGAGATCCGAGAAATACACATGTAACTCTGTGAGATGAATTCACAGAACACTAAGCAGTTTCTCAGAAAGCTTCTTTCCAGATTTCATCTGAGGATATTTCCTTTTTCACCATAGCCCTGTATGGGCTTCCAAATATCACTTTGCCAATTCCACAAGAACTGTCTTAGCGAAAGGCTTCTTGAGGGCAAAGCTGTAACTCTGTGAGATGATTTCACAGAACACAAAGAAGTTTCTCAGAAAGCTTCTTTCTCTTTGTTATCGGAGGATATTCCCTGTGGCCCTATAGTCTTCAAAGGGATCCGAAAACTCTGTTCTCAGATTCCACAGAAATAAGGCTAGCAAAGAGATCCACGAAAAACACATGTAACTCTGTGAGATGAATTTACAGAACACTAAGCAGTTTCTCAGAAAGCTTCTTTCCAATTTCATCTGAGGATATTTCCTTTTTCACCATAGCCCTCTAGGGGCTTCCAAATATCACTTTGCCAATTCCACAAGAACTGTCTTAGCGAAAGGCTTCTTGAGGGGAATGCTGTAACTCTGGGAGATGATTTCACAGAACACAAAGAAGTTTGTCAAAAAGCTTCTTTCTCTTAGTTATCAGAGGATATTTCCTTTGGCCCTATAGTCTTCAATGGGATCCGAAATATCTGTTCTCAGATTCCACAGAAATAAGGCTAGCAAAGAGATCCACGAAATACACATGTAACTCTGTGAGATGAATTCACAGAACATTAAGCAGTTTCTCAGAAAGCTTCTTTCCAGATTTCATCTGAGGATATTTCCTTTTTCACCATAGCCCTGTATGGGCTTCCAAATATCACTTTGCCAATTCCACAAGAACTGTCTTAGCGAAAGGCTTCTTGAGGGCAAAGCTGTAACTCTGTGAGATGATTTCACAGAACACAAAGAAGTTTCTCAGAAAGCTTCTTTCTCTTTGTTATCGGAGGATATTCCCTGTGGCCCTATAGTCTTCAAAGGGATCCGAAAACTCTGTTCTCAGATTCCACAGAAATAAGGCTAGCAAAGAGATCCACGAAATACACATGTAACTCTGTGAGATGAATTCACAGAACACTAAGCAGTTTCTCAGAAAGCTTCTTTCCAGATTTCATCTGAGGATATTTCCTTTTTCACCAGAGCCCTCTATGGGCTTCCAAATATCACTTTTCCAATTCCACAAGAACTGTCTTAGCGAAAGGCTTCTTGAGGGGAAAGATGTAACTCTGTGAGATGATTTCACAAAACACAAAGAAGTTTCTCAGAAAGCTTCTTTCTCTTTGTTATCGGAGGATAATTCCTTTGGCCCTATAGTCTTCAAAGGGATCCGAAATATCTCTTCTCAGATTCCACAGAAATAAGGCTAGCAAAGAGATCCACGAAAAACACATGTAACTCTGTGAGATGAATTTACAGAACACTAAGCAGTTTCTCAGAAAGTTTCTTTCCAATTTCATCTGAGGATATTTCCTTTTTCACCATAGCCCTCTAGGGGCTTCCAAATATCACTTTGCCAATTCCACAAGAACTGTCTTAGCGAAAGGCTTCTTGAGGGGAATGCTGTAACTCTGGGAGATGATTTCACAGAACACAAAGAAGTTTGTCAAAAAGCTTCTTTCTCTTAGTTATCAGAGGATATTTCCTTTGGCCCCATAGTCTTCAATGGGATCCGAAATATCTGTTCTCAGATTCCACAGAAATAAGGCTAGCAAAGAGATCCACGAAATACACATGTAACTCTGTGAGATGAATTCACAGAACATTAAGCAGTTTCTCAGAAAGCTTCTTTCCAGATTTCATCTGAGGATATTTCCTTTTTCACCATAGCCCTCTATGGGCTTCCAAATATCACTTTGCCGATTCCACAAGAACTGTCTTAGCGAAAGGCTACTTGACGGAAAAGCTGTAACTGTGTGAGATGATTTCACAGAACACAAAGAAGTTTCTCAGAAAGCTTCTTTCTCTTTGTTATCGGAGGATATTTCCTTTGGCCCTATTGTCTTCAAAGGGATCCGAAATCTCTGTTCTCAGATGCCACAGAAATAATGCTAGCAAAGAGATCCACGAAACAAACATGTAACTCTGTGAGATGAATTAACAGAACACTAAGCAGTTTCTCAGAAAGCTTCTTTCCAGATTTCATCTGAGGATATTTCCTTTTTCACCATAGCCCTCTATGGGCTACCAAATATCACTTTGCCAATTCCACAAGAACTGTCTTAATGAAAGGCTTCTTGAGGGGAAAGCTGTAACTCTGTGAGAAGATTTCACAGAGCACAAAGAAGTTTCTCAGAAAGCTTCTTTCTCTTTGTTATCGTAGGATATTTCCTTTGGCCCTATATTCTGCTAAGGGATACGAAATATCTGTTCTCATATTCCACAGAAATAAGGCTAGCAAAGAGATCCACGAAATACACATGTAACTCTGTGAGATGAATTAACAGAACAGTAAGCAGTTTCTCAGAAAGCTTCTTTCCAGATTTCATCTGAGGATATTTCCTTTTGCACCATAGCCCTCTATGGGCTTCCAAATATCACTTTGCCAATTCCACAAGAACTGTCTTAGCGAAAGGCTTCTTGAGGGCAACGCTGTAACTCTGTGAGATGATTTCACGGAACACAAAGAAGTTTCTCAGAAAGCTTCTTTCTCTTTGTTATCGGAGGATATTTCCTTTGGCCCTATAGACTTCAAAGGGATCCGAAATCTCTGTTCTCAAATTCCACAGAAATAAGGCTAGGAAAGAGATCCACGAAATACACATGTAACTCTTTGAGATGAATTAACAGAACACTAAGCAGTTTCTCAGAAAGCTTCTTTCCAGATTTCATCTGAGGATATTTCCTTTTATACCATAGCCCTCTAAGGGCTTCCAAATATCACTTTGCCAATTCCACAAGAACTGTCTTAGCGAAAGGCTTCGTGAGGGGAAAGCTATAACTCTGTGAGATGATTTCACAGAACACAAAGAAGTTTCTCAGAAAGCTTCTTTCCCTTTGTTATCGGAGGATATTTCCTGTGGCCCTATATTCTTCAAAGGGATCCGAAATATTTGTTCTCAGATACCACAGAAATAAGGCTAACAAAGAGATCCACGAAATACACATGTAATTCTGTGAGATGAATTCACAGAACACTAAGCAGTTTCTCAGAAAGCTTCTTTCCAGATTTCATCTGAGGATATTTCCTTTTTCACCATAGCCCTCTAAGGGCTACCTAATATCACTTTGCCAATTCCACAAGAACTGTCTTAATGAAAGGCTTCTTGAGGGGAAAGTTGTAACTCTGTAAGAAGATTTCACAGAACACAAAGAAGTTTCTCAGAAAGCTTCTTTCTCTTTGTTATCGGAGGATATTTCCTTTGCCCCTATAGTCTGCTAAGGGATCCGAAATATCTGTTCTCAGATTCCACAGAAATAAGGCTCGCAAAGAGATCCGAGAAATACACATGTAACTCTGTGAGATGAATTCACAGAACACTAAGCAGTTTCTCAGAAAGCTTCTTTCCAGATTTCATCTGAGGATATTTCCTTTTTCACCATAGCACTGTATGGGCTTCCAAATATCACTTTGCCAATTCCACAAGAACTTTCTTAGCGAAAGGCTTCTTGAGGGCAAAGCTGTAACTCTGTGAGATGATTTCACAGAACACAAAGAAGTTTCTCAGAAAGCTTCTTTCTCTTTGTTATCGGAGGATATTCCCTTTGGTTCTATATTCTTCAAAGGGATCCGAAATCTCTGTTCTCAGATTCCAGAGAAATAAGGCTAGCAAAGAGATCCACGAAACACACATGTAACTCTTTGAGATGAATTCACAGAACACTAAGCAGGTTCTCAGAAAGCTTCTTTCCAGATTTCATCTGATGATATTTCCTTTTTCACCATATCCCTCTATGGGCTACCTAATATCACTTTGCCAATTCCACAAGAACTGTCTTAATGAAAGCCTTCTTGAGGGGAAAGCTGTAACTCTGTGAGAAGATTTCACAGAACACAAAGAAGTTTCTCAGAAAGCTTCTTTCTCTTTGTTATCGGAGGATATTTCCTTTGGACTATAATCTTCAAAGGGATCCGAAATATCTCTTCTCACATTCCACAGAAATAAGGCTAGCAAAGAGATCCACGAAATACACTTGTAACTCTGTGAGATGAATTCACAGAACACTAAGCAGTTTCTCTGAAAGCTTCTTTCCAGATTTCATCTGAGGATATTTCCTTTTTCACCATAGCCCTCTATGGGCTTCCAAATATCACTTTGCCAATTCCACAAGAACTGTCTTAGCGAAAGGTTCTTGAGGGAAAAGCTGTAACTCTGTGAGATGATTTCACAGAACACAAAGAAGTTTCTCAAAAAGCTTCTTTCTCTTTGTTATCGGAGGATATTTCCTTTGGCCCTATAGTCTTCAAAGGGATGCGAAATATCTGTTCTCAGATTCCACAGAAATAAGGCTAGCAAAGAGATCCACGAAATACACATGTAACTCTGTGAGATGAATTCACAGAACACTAAGCATTTTCTCAGAAAGCTTCTTTCCAGAAATCATCTGAGGATATTTCCTTTTTCACCATAGCCGTCTGTGGACTTCCAAGTATCATTTTGCCAATTCCACAAGAACTGTCTTAGCGAAAGGCTTCTTGAGGGGAAAGCTGTAACTCGGTGAGATGATTTCACGGAGCACAAAGAAGTTTCTCAGAAAGCTTCTTTATCTTTGTTATCGGAGGATATTTCCTGTGGCCCTATAGTCTTCAAAGGGATTCGAAATCTCTGTTCTCAGATTCCACAGAAATAAGGCTAGCAAAGAGATCCACGAAATACACCGGTAACTCTGTGAGATGAATTCACAGAACACTAAGCAGTTTCTCAGAAAGCTTCTTTCCATATTTCATCTGAGGATATTTCCTTTTTCACCATAGCCCTCTATGGGCTTCCAAATATCACTTTGCCAATTCCACAAGAACTGTCTTAGCGAAAGGCTTCTTGAGGGGAAAGCTGTAACTCTGTGAGATGATTTCACAGAACACAAAGAAGTTTTTCAGAAAGCTTCTTTCTCTTTGTTATCGGAGGATATTTCCTTTGGCCCTATAGTCTTCAAAGGGATCCGAAATATCTGTTCTCAGATTCCACAGAAATAAGGATAGGAAAGAGATCCACGAAATTCACATGTAACTCTATAGATGAATTAACAGAACACTAAGCAGTTTCTCAGAAAGCTTCTTTCCAGATTTCATCTGAGGATATTTCCTTTTTCACCATAGACCTCTATGGGCTTCCAAATATCACTTTGCCAATTCCACAAGAACTGTCTTAGCGAAAGGCTTCTTGAGGCGAAAGCTGTAACTCTGTGAGATGATTTCACAGAACACAAAGAAATTTCTCAGAAAGCTTCTTTCTCTTTGTTATCGGAGGATATTTCCTTTGGCCCTATAGTCTTCAAAGGGATCCGAAATATCTGTTCTCAGATTCCACAGAAATAAGGCTAGCAAACAGATTCACGAAATACACATGTAACTCTTTGAGATGAATTAACAGAACACTAAGCAGTTTCTCAGAAAGCTTCTTTCCAGATTTCATCTGAGGATATTTCCTTTTTCACCATAGACCTCTAAGGGTTACCTAATATCACTTTGCCAATTCCACAAGAACTGTCTTAATGAAAGGCTTCTTGAGGGGAAAGCTGTAACTCTGTGAGATGATTTCACAGAACACAAAGAAGTTTCTCAGAAAGCTTCTTTCTCTTTGTTATCGGAGGATATTCCCTGTGGCCCTATAGTCTTCAAAGGGATCCGAAAACTCTGTTCTCAGATTCCACAGAAATAAGGCTAGCAAAGAGATCCACGAAAAACACATGTAACTCTGTGAGATGAATTTACAGAACACTAAGCAGTTTCTCAGAAAGCTTCTTTCCAATTTCATCTGAGGATATTTCCTTTTTCACCATAGCCCTCTAGGGGCTTCCAAATATCACTTTGCCAATTCCACAAGAACTGTCTTAGCGAAAGGCTTCTTGAGGGGAATGCTGTAACTCTGGGAGATGATTTCACAGAACACAAAGAAGTTTGTCAAAAAGCTTCTTTCTCTTAGTTATCAGAGGATATTTCCTTTGGCCCTATAGTCTTCAATGGGATCCGAAATATCTGTTCTCAGATTCCACAGAAATAAGGCTAGCAAAGAGATCCACGAAATACACATGTAACTCTGTGAGATGAATTCACAGAACATTAAGCAGTTTCTCAGAAAGCTTCTTTCCAGATTTCATCTGAGGATATTTCCTTTTTCACCATAGCCCTGTATGGGCTTCCAAATATCACTTTGCCAATTCCACAAGAACTGTCTTAGCGAAAGGCTTCTTGAGGGCAAAGCTGTAACTCTGTGAGATGATTTCACAGAACACAAAGAAGTTTCTCAGAAAGCTTCTTTCTCTTTGTTATCGGAGGATATTCCCTGTGGCCCTATAGTCTTCAAAGGGATCCGAAAACTCTGTTCTCAGATTCCACAGAAATAAGGCTAGCAAAGAGATCCACGAAATACACATGTAACTCTGTGAGATGAATTCACAGAACACTAAGCAGTTTCTCAGAAAGCTTCTTTCCAGATTTCATCTGAGGATATTTCCTTTTTCACCAGAGCCCTCTATGGGCTTCCAAATATCACTTTTCCAATTCCACAAGAACTGTCTTAGCGAAAGGCTTCTTGAGGGGAAAGATGTAACTCTGTGAGATGATTTCACAAAACACAAAGAAGTTTCTCAGAAAGCTTCTTTCTCTTTGTTATCGGAGGATAATTCCTTTGGCCCTATAGTCTTCAAAGGGATCCGAAATATCTCTTCTCAGATTCCACAGAAATAAGGCTAGCAAAGAGATCCACGAAAAACACATGTAACTCTGTGAGATGAATTTACAGAACACTAAGCAGTTTCTCAGAAAGTTTCTTTCCAATTTCATCTGAGGATATTTCCTTTTTCACCATAGCCCTCTAGGGGCTTCCAAATATCACTTTGCCAATTCCACAAGAACTGTCTTAGCGAAAGGCTTCTTGAGGGGAATGCTGTAACTCTGGGAGATGATTTCACAGAACACAAAGAAGTTTGTCAAAAAGCTTCTTTCTCTTAGTTATCAGAGGATATTTCCTTTGGCCCCATAGTCTTCAATGGGATCCGAAATATCTGTTCTCAGATTCCACAGAAATAAGGCTAGCAAAGAGATCCACGAAATACACATGTAACTCTGTGAGATGAATTCACAGAACATTAAGCAGTTTCTCAGAAAGCTTCTTTCCAGATTTCATCTGAGGATATTTCCTTTTTCACCATAGCCCTCTATGGGCTTCCAAATATCACTTTGCCGATTCCACAAGAACTGTCTTAGCGAAAGGCTACTTGACGGAAAAGCTGTAACTGTGTGAGATGATTTCACAGAACACAAAGAAGTTTCTCAGAAAGCTTCTTTCTCTTTGTTATCGGAGGATATTTCCTTTGGCCCTATTGTCTTCAAAGGGATCCGAAATCTCTGTTCTCAGATGCCACAGAAATAATGCTAGCAAAGAGATCCACGAAACAAACATGTAACTCTGTGAGATGAATTAACAGAACACTAAGCAGTTTCTCAGAAAGCTTCTTTCCAGATTTCATCTGAGGATATTTCCTTTTTCACCATAGCCCTCTATGGGCTACCAAATATCACTTTGCCAATTCCACAAGAACTGTCTTAATGAAAGGCTTCTTGAGGGGAAAGCTGTAACTCTGTGAGAAGATTTCACAGAGCACAAAGAAGTTTCTCAGAAAGCTTCTTTCTCTTTGTTATCGTAGGATATTTCCTTTGGCCCTATATTCTGCTAAGGGATACGAAATATCTGTTCTCATATTCCACAGAAATAAGGCTAGCAAAGAGATCCACGAAATACACATGTAACTCTGTGAGATGAATTAACAGAACAGTAAGCAGTTTCTCAGAAAGCTTCTTTCCAGATTTCATCTGAGGATATTTCCTTTTGCACCATAGCCCTCTATGGGCTTCCAAATATCACTTTGCCAATTCCACAAGAACTGTCTTAGCGAAAGGCTTCTTGAGGGCAACGCTGTAACTCTGTGAGATGATTTCACGGAACACAAAGAAGTTTCTCAGAAAGCTTCTTTCTCTTTGTTATCGGAGGATATTTCCTTTGGCCCTATAGACTTCAAAGGGATCCGAAATCTCTGTTCTCAAATTCCACAGAAATAAGGCTAGGAAAGAGATCCACGAAATACACATGTAACTCTTTGAGATGAATTAACAGAACACTAAGCAGTTTCTCAGAAAGCTTCTTTCCAGATTTCATCTGAGGATATTTCCTTTTATACCATAGCCCTCTAAGGGCTTCCAAATATCACTTTGCCAATTCCACAAGAACTGTCTTAGCGAAAGGCTTCGTGAGGGGAAAGCTATAACTCTGTGAGATGATTTCACAGAACACAAAGAAGTTTCTCAGAAAGCTTCTTTCCCTTTGTTATCGGAGGATATTTCCTGTGGCCCTATATTCTTCAAAGGGATCCGAAATATTTGTTCTCAGATACCACAGAAATAAGGCTAACAAAGAGATCCACGAAATACACATGTAATTCTGTGAGATGAATTCACAGAACACTAAGCAGTTTCTCAGAAAGCTTCTTTCCAGATTTCATCTGAGGATATTTCCTTTTTCACCATAGCCCTCTAAGGGCTACCTAATATCACTTTGCCAATTCCACAAGAACTGTCTTAATGAAAGGCTTCTTGAGGGGAAAGTTGTAACTCTGTAAGAAGATTTCACAGAACACAAAGAAGTTTCTCAGAAAGCTTCTTTCTCTTTGTTATCGGAGGATATTTCCTTTGCCCCTATAGTCTGCTAAGGGATCCGAAATATCTGTTCTCAGATTCCACAGAAATAAGGCTCGCAAAGAGATCCGAGAAATACACATGTAACTCTGTGAGATGAATTCACAGAACACTAAGCAGTTTCTCAGAAAGCTTCTTTCCAGATTTCATCTGAGGATATTTCCTTTTTCACCATAGCACTGTATGGGCTTCCAAATATCACTTTGCCAATTCCACAAGAACTTTCTTAGCGAAAGGCTTCTTGAGGGCAAAGCTGTAACTCTGTGAGATGATTTCACAGAACACAAAGAAGTTTCTCAGAAAGCTTCTTTCTCTTTGTTATCGGAGGATATTCCCTTTGGTTCTATATTCTTCAAAGGGATCCGAAATCTCTGTTCTCAGATTCCAGAGAAATAAGGCTAGCAAAGAGATCCACGAAACACACATGTAACTCTTTGAGATGAATTCACAGAACACTAAGCAGGTTCTCAGAAAGCTTCTTTCCAGATTTCATCTGATGATATTTCCTTTTTCACCATATCCCTCTATGGGCTACCTAATATCACTTTGCCAATTCCACAAGAACTGTCTTAATGAAAGCCTTCTTGAGGGGAAAGCTGTAACTCTGTGAGAAGATTTCACAGAACACAAAGAAGTTTCTCAGAAAGCTTCTTTCTCTTTGTTATCGGAGGATATTTCCTTTGGACTATAATCTTCAAAGGGATCCGAAATATCTCTTCTCACATTCCACAGAAATAAGGCTAGCAAAGAGATCCACGAAATACACTTGTAACTCTGTGAGATGAATTCACAGAACACTAAGCAGTTTCTCTGAAAGCTTCTTTCCAGATTTCATCTGAGGATATTTCCTTTTTCACCATAGCCCTCTATGGGCTTCCAAATATCACTTTGCCAATTCCACAAGAACTGTCTTAGCGAAAGGTTCTTGAGGGAAAAGCTGTAACTCTGTGAGATGATTTCACAGAACACAAAGAAGTTTCTCAAAAAGCTTCTTTCTCTTTGTTATCGGAGGATATTTCCTTTGGCCCTATAGTCTTCAAAGGGATGCGAAATATCTGTTCTCAGATTCCACAGAAATAAGGCTAGCAAAGAGATCCACGAAATACACATGTAACTCTGTGAGATGAATTCACAGAACACTAAGCATTTTCTCAGAAAGCTTCTTTCCAGAAATCATCTGAGGATATTTCCTTTTTCACCATAGCCGTCTGTGGACTTCCAAGTATCATTTTGCCAATTCCACAAGAACTGTCTTAGCGAAAGGCTTCTTGAGGGGAAAGCTGTAACTCGGTGAGATGATTTCACGGAGCACAAAGAAGTTTCTCAGAAAGCTTCTTTATCTTTGTTATCGGAGGATATTTCCTGTGGCCCTATAGTCTTCAAAGGGATTCGAAATCTCTGTTCTCAGATTCCACAGAAATAAGGCTAGCAAAGAGATCCACGAAATACACCGGTAACTCTGTGAGATGAATTCACAGAACACTAAGCAGTTTCTCAGAAAGCTTCTTTCCATATTTCATCTGAGGATATTTCCTTTTTCACCATAGCCCTCTATGGGCTTCCAAATATCACTTTGCCAATTCCACAAGAACTGTCTTAGCGAAAGGCTTCTTGAGGGGAAAGCTGTAACTCTGTGAGATGATTTCACAGAACACAAAGAAGTTTTTCAGAAAGCTTCTTTCTCTTTGTTATCGGAGGATATTTCCTTTGGCCCTATAGTCTTCAAAGGGATCCGAAATATCTGTTCTCAGATTCCACAGAAATAAGGATAGGAAAGAGATCCACGAAATTCACATGTAACTCTATAGATGAATTAACAGAACACTAAGCAGTTTCTCAGAAAGCTTCTTTCCAGATTTCATCTGAGGATATTTCCTTTTTCACCATAGACCTCTATGGGCTTCCAAATATCACTTTGCCAATTCCACAAGAACTGTCTTAGCGAAAGGCTTCTTGAGGCGAAAGCTGTAACTCTGTGAGATGATTTCACAGAACACAAAGAAATTTCTCAGAAAGCTTCTTTCTCTTTGTTATCGGAGGATATTTCCTTTGGCCCTATAGTCTTCAAAGGGATCCGAAATATCTGTTCTCAGATTCCACAGAAATAAGGCTAGCAAACAGATTCACGAAATACACATGTAACTCTTTGAGATGAATTAACAGAACACTAAGCAGTTTCTCAGAAAGCTTCTTTCCAGATTTCATCTGAGGATATTTCCTTTTTCACCATAGACCTCTAAGGGTTACCTAATATCACTTTGCCAATTCCACAAGAACTGTCTTAATGAAAGGCTTCTTGAGGGGAAAGCTGTAACTCTGTAAGAAGATTTCACAGAAAACAAAGAAGTTTCTCAGAAAGCTTCTTTCTCTTTGTTATTGGAGGATATTTCCTTTGGCCCTATAGTCTGTTAAGGGATCCGAAATATCTGTTCTCAGATTCCACAGAAATAAGGCTAGCAAAGAGTTCCGAGAAATACACACGTTATTCTGTGAGATGAATTAACAGAACACTAAGCAGTTTCTCAGAAAGCTTCTTTCCATATTTCATCTGAGGATATTTCCTTTTTCACCATAGCCCTCTATGGGCTTCCAAATATCACTTTGCCAATTCCACAAGAACTGTCTAAGCGAAAGGCTTCTTGAGGGGAAAGCTGTAACTCTGTGAGATGATTTCACAGAACACAAAGAAGTTTCTCAGAAAGCTTCTTTCTCTTTGTTATCGGAGGATATTTCCTTTGGCCCTATAGTCTTCAAAGTGATCCGAAATATCTGTTCTCAGATTCCACAGGAATAAGGCTAGCAAAGAGATCCACGAAATACACATGTAACTCTGTGAGAAGAATTAAAAGAACACTAAGCAGTTTCTCAGAAAGCTTCTTTCCAATTTCATCTGAGGATATTTCCTTTTTCACCATAGCCCTCTATGGGCTTCCAAATATCTCTTTGCCAATTCCACAAGAACTGTCTTAGCGAAAGTCTTCTTGAGGGGAATGCTGTAACTCTGTGAGATGATTTCACAGAACACAAAGAAGTTTGTCAAAAAGCTTCTTTCTCTTAGTTATCGGAGGATATTTCCTTTTGCCCTATATTCTTCAATGGGATCCGAAATATCTGTTCTCAGATTCCACAGAAATAAGGCTAGCAAAGAGATCCACGAAATACACATGTAACTCTGTGAGATGAATTCACAGAACACTAAGCAGTTTCTCAGAAAGCTTCTTTCCAGATTTCATCTGAGGATATTTCCTTTTTCATCATAGCCCTCTATGGGCTTCCAAATATCACTTTGCCAATTCCACAAGAACTGTCTTAGCGAAAGGCTTCTTGAAGCGAAAGCTGTAACTCTGTGAGATGATTTCACAGAACACAAAGAAGTTTCTCAGAAAGCTTCTTTCTCTTTTTTATCGGAGGATATTTTCTTTGGCCCTATAGTCTTCAAAGGGATCCGAAATATCTGTTCTCAGATACCACAGAAATAAGGCTAGCAAAGAAATCCACGAAATACACATGTAACTCTGTGAGATGAATTCACAGAACACAAAGCAGTTTCTCAGAAAGCTTCTTTCCAGATTTCATCTGAGGATATTTCCTTTTTCACCATAGCCCTCTAAGGGCTTCCAAATATCACTTTGCCAATTCCACAAGAACTGTCTTAGCGAAAGGCTTCTTGAGGGGAAAGGTGTAACTGTGTGAGATGATTTCACAGAACACAAAGAAGTTTCTCAGAAAGCTTCTTCCTCTTTGTTATCGGAGGATATTTCCTTCTGCCCTATGGTCTTCAAAGGGATCGCAAATATCTCTTCTCAGATTGCACAGAAATAAGGCTAACAAGGAGATCCACGAAATACACATGGAACTCTGTGAGATGAATTCACAGAACAGTAAGCAGTTTCTCAGAAAGCTTCTTTCCAGATTTCATCTGAGGATATTTCCTTTTTCACCATAGCCCTCTATGGGCTTCCAAATATCACTTTGCCAATTCCACAAGAACTGTCTTAGCGAAAGGCTTCTTGAAGGGAAAGCTGTAACTCTGTGAGATGATTTCACAGAACACAAAGAAGTTACTCAGAAAGCTTCTTTCTCTTTTTTATCGGAGGATATTTTCTTTGGCCCTATAGTCTTCAAAGGGATCCGAAATATCTGTTCTCAGATACCAGAGAAATAAGGCTAGCAAAGAGATCCACGAAATACACATGTAACTCTTTGAGATGAATTAACAGAACACGAAGCAGTTTCTCAGAAAGCTTCTTTCCAGATTTCATCTGAGGATATTTCCTTTTATACCATAGCCCTCTAAGGGCTTCCAAATATCACTTTGCCAATTCCACAAGAACTGTCTTAGCGAAAGGCTTCTTGAGGGGAAAGCTGTAACTGTGTGAGATGATTTCACAGAACACAAAGAAGTTTCTCAGAAAGCTTCTTTCTCTTTGTTATCGGAGGATATTTCCTTTGGCCCTATAGTCTTCAAAGGGATCCGAAATCTCTGTTCTCAGATTCCACAGAAACAAGGCTAGCAAAGAGATCCACGAAATACACATGTAACTCTGTGAGATGAATTCACAGAACACTAAGCAGTTTCTCAGAAAGCTTCTTTCCAGATTTCATCTGAGGATATTTCCTTTTTCACCATAGCCCTCTATGGGCTACCTAATATCACTTTGCCAATTCCACAAGAACTGTCTTAATGAAAGGCTTCTTGAGGGGAAAGCTGTAACTCTGTAAGAAGATTTCACAGAACACAAAGAAGTTTCTCAGAAAGCTTCTTTCTCTTTGTTATCGGAGGATATTTGCTTTGGCCCTATAGTCTGCTAAGGGATCCGAAATATTTGTTCTCAGATTACACAGAAATAAGGCTAGCAAAGAGATCTGTGAAATACACATGTTATTCTGTGAGATGAATTAACAGAACACTAAGCAGTTTCTCAGAAAGCTTCTTTCCAGATTTCATCTGAGGATATTTCCTTTTTAACTATAGCCCTCTATGGGCTTCCAAATATCACTTTTCCAATTCCACAAGAACTGTCTTAGCGAAAGGCTTCTTGAGGGGAAAGCTGTAACTCTGTGAGATGATTTCACAGAACACAAAGAAGTTTCTCAGAAAGCTTCTTTCTCTTTGTTATCAGAGGATATTTCCTGTGGCCCTATAGTCTTCAAAGGGATCCGAAATATCTGTTCTCAGATTCCACAGAAATAAGACTAGCAAAGAGATCCACGAAATACACATGTAACTCTGTGACATGAATTCACAGAACACTAAGCAGTTTCTCAGAAAGCTTCTTTCCAGATTTCATCTGAGGATATTTCCTTTTTCACCATAGCCCTCTATGGGCTTCCAAATATCACTTTGCCGATTCCACAAGAACTGTCTTAGCGAAAGGCTTCTTGAGGGGAAAGCTGTAACTCTGTGAGATGATTTCACAGAACACAAAGAAGTTTCTCAGAAAGCTTCTTTCTCTTTGTTATCGGAGGATATTTCCTTTGGCCCTATAGTCTTCAAAGGGATCCGAAATATCTGTTCTCAGATTCCACAGAAATAAGGCTAGCAAAGACATCCACGAAATACACTTGTAACTCTTTGAGATGAATTCACAGAACACTAAGCAGTTTCTCAGAAAGCTTCTTTCCAGATTTCATCTGAGGATATTTCCTTTTTCACCATAGCCCTCTATGGGCTTCCAAATATCACTTTGCCAATTCCACAAGAACTGTCTTAGAGAAAGGCTTCTTGAGGGGAAAGCTGTAACTCTGTGAGATCATTTCACAGAACACAAAGAAATTTCTCAGAAAGCTTCTTTCTCTTTGTTATCGGAGGATATTTCCTTTGGCCCTATAGTCTTCAAAGGGATCCGAAATCTCTGTTCTCAGATTCCACAGAAATAAGGCTAGCAAAGAGATCCACGAAATACACTTGTAACTCTGTGAGATGAATTCACAGAACACTAAGCAGTTTCTCAGAAAGCTTCTTTCCAGTTTTCATCTGAGGATATTTCCTTTTTCACCATAGCCCTCTAAGGGCTTCCAAATATCACTTTGCCAATTCCACAAGAACTGTCTTAGCGAAAGGCTTCCTGAGGGGAAAGCTGTAACTGTGTGAGATGATTTCACAGAACACAAAGAAGTTTCTCAGAAAGCTTCTTTCTCTTTGTTATCGGAGGATATTTCCTGTGGCCCTATTGTCTTCAAAGGGATCCGAAATATCTGTTCTCAGATTCCACAGAAATAAGGCTAGCAAAGAGATCCACGAAATACACATGTAACTCTGTGAGATGAATTAACAGAACACTAAGAAGTTTCTCAGAAAGCTTCTTTCCAGATTTCATCTGAGGATATTTCCTTTTTCACCATAGCCCTCTATGGGCTTCCAAATATCACTTTGCCGATTCCAGAAGAACTGTCTTAGCGAAAGGCTTCTTGAGGTGAAAGCTGTAACTCTGTGAGATGATTTCACAGAACACAAAGAAGTTTCTCAGAAAGCTTCTTTCTCTTTGTTATCGGAGGATATTTCCTTTGGCCCTATAGTCTTCAAAGGGATCCGAAATATCTGTTCTCAGATTCCACAGAAATAAGTCTAGCAAAGAGATCCACGAAATACACTTGTAACTCTTTCAGATGAATTAACAGAACACTAAGCAGTTTCTCAGAAAGCTTCTTTCCAGATTTCATCTGAGGATATTTCCTTTTTCACCAGAGCCCTCTATGGGCTTCCAAATATCACTTTGCCAATTCCACAAGAACTGTCTTAGCGAAAGGCTTCTTGAGGGGAAAGCTGTAACTCTGTGAGATGATTTCACAGAACACAAAGAAGTTTCTCAGAAAGCTTCTTTCTCTTTGTTATCGGAGGATATTATCTTTGGCCCTATAGTCTTCAAAGGGATCCGAAATCTCTGTTCTCAGATTCCACAGAAATAAGGCTAGCAAAGAGATCCACGAAATACACTTGTAACTCTGTGTGATGAGTTAACAGAACACTAAGTAGTTTCTCAGAAAGCTTCTTTCCAGATTTCATCTGAGGATATTTCCTTTTTCACCATAGCCCTCTATGGGCTTCCAAATATCACTTTGCCAATTCCACAAGAACTGTCTTAGCGAAAGGCTTCTTGAGGGGAAAGCTGTAACTCTGTGAGATGATTTCACAGAACACAAAGAAGTTTCCCAGAAAGCTTCTTTCTCTTTGTTATCGGAGGATATTTCCTTTGGCCCTATAGTCTTCAAAGGGATCCGAAATATCTGTTCTCAGATTCCACAGAAATAAGGCTAGCAAAGAGATCCACGAAATACACATGTAACTCTGTGAGATGAATTAACAGAACCCTAAACAGTTTCTCAGAAAGCTTATTTCCAGATTTCATCTGAGGATATTTCCTTTTTCACCATAGCCCTCAAAGGACTTCCAAATATCACTTTAACAATTCCACAAAAACTGTCTTAGCGAAAGGCTTCTTGAGGGGAAAGCTGTAACTCTGTGAGATGATTTCACAGAACACAAAGAAGTTTCTCAGAAAGCTTCTTTTCGTTGTTATCGGAGGATATTTCCTTTGGCCCTATAGTCTTCAATGGGATCCGAAATATCTGTTCCCAGATTCCACAGAAATAAGGCTAGCAAAGAGATCCACGAAACACACATGTAACTCTTTGAGATGAATTCACAGAACACTAAGCAGTTTCTCAGAAAGCTTCTTTCCAGGTTCCATCTGAGGGTATTTCCTTTTTCACCATAGCCCTCTAAGGGATACCTAATATCACTTTGCCAATTCCACAAGAACTGTCTTAGCGAAAGGCTTCTTGAGGGGAAAGCTGTACCTCTGTGAGATGATTTCACAGACACAAAGAAGTTTCTCAGAAAGCTTCTTTCTCTTTGTTATCGGAGGATATTTCCTTCTGCCCTATAGTCTTCAAAGGGATCCGAAATATCTGTTCTCAGATTCCACAGAAATAAGGCTAGCAAAGAGATCCACGAAACACATGTAACTCTGTGAGATGAATTCACAGAACACTAAGCAGTTTCTCAGAATGCTTCTTTCCAGTTTTCATCTGAGGATATTTCCTTTTTCACCATAGCCCTCTATGCGCTTCCAAATATCACTTTGCCAATTCCACAAGAACTGTCTTAGCGAAAGGCTTTTGAGGGGAAAGCTGTAACTCTGTGAGATGATTTCACAGAACACAAAGAAGTTTCTCAGAAAGCTTCTTTCTCTTTGTTATCGGAGGATATTTCCTTTGGCCCTATAGTCTTCAAAGGGATCCGAAATATCTGTTCTCAGATTCCACAGAAATAAGAATAGCAAAGAGATCCACGAAATACACATGTAACTCTGTGAGATGAATTCACAGAACACTAAGCAGTTTCTCAGAAAGCTTCTTTCCAGATTTCATCTGAAGATATTTCCTTTTTCACCATAGCCCTCTATGGGCTTCCAAATATCACTTTGCCGATTCCACAAGAACTGTCTTAGCGAAAGGCTTCTTGAGGGGGAAGCTGTAACTCTGTGAGATGATTTCACAGAACACAAAGAAGTTTCTCAGAAAGCTTCTTTCTCTTTGTTATCGGAGGATATTTCCTTTGGCCCTAAAGTCTTCAAAGGGATCCGAAATATCTATTCTCAGATTCCACAGAAATAAGGCTAGCAAAGAGATCCACGAAATACACATGTAACTCTGTGAGATGAATTCACAGAACACTAAGCAGTTTCTCAGAAAGCTTCTTTCCAGATTTCATCTGAGGATATTTCCTTTTTCACCATAGCCCACTAAGGGCTTCCAAATATCAATTTGCCAATTCCACAAGAAATGTCTTAACGAAAGGCTTCTTGAGTGGAAAGCTGTAACTCTGTGAGAAGATTTCACAGAGCACAAGGAAGTTTCTCTGAAAGCTTCTTTCTCTTTTTATGGGAGGATATTTCCTTTGGCCCTATAGTCTTCAAACGGATGCGAAATATCTGTTCTCAGATTCCACAGAAATAAGGCTAGCAAAGAGATCCACGAAACACACATGTAACTCTGTGAGATGAATTAACAGAACACTAAGCAGTTTCTCAGAAAGCTTATTTCCAGATTTCATCTGAGGCTATTTCGTTTTTCACCATAGGCCTCTATGGGCTTCCAAGTATCACTTTGCCAATTCCACAAGAACTGTCTTAGAGAAAGGCTTCTTTAGGGGAAAGCTACAACTCTGTGAGATGATTTCACGGAACACAAAGAAGTTTCTCAGAAAGCTTCTTTCTCTTTGTAATCGGAGGATATTTCCTTCTGCCCTATAGTCTTCAAAGGGTTCCGAAATATCTGTTCTCAGATCCCACAGAAATAAGGCTAGCAAAGAGATCCACGAAATACACACGTAACTCTGCGAGATGAATTCACAGAACACTAAGCAGTTTCTCAGAAAGCTTCTTTCCAGATTTCATCTGAGGATATTTCCTTTTTCACCATAGCCCTCTATGGGCTTCCAAATATCACTTTTCCAATTCCACAAGAACTGTCTTAGCGAAAGGCTTCTTGAGGGGAAAGCTGTAACTCTGTGAGATGATTTCACAGAACACAAAGAAGTTTCTCAGAAAGCTTCTTTCTCTTTGTTATCGGAGGATATTTCCTTTGGCCCTATAGTCTTCAAAGGGATCCGAAATATCTGTTCTCAGATTCCACAGAAATAAGGCTAGCAAAGAGATCCACGAAATACACATGTAACTCTGTGAGATGAATTCACAGAACACTAAGCAGTTTCTCAGAAAGCATCTTTCCAGATTTCATCTGAGGATATTTCCTTTTATACCATAGCCCTCTATGGGCTTCCAAATATTACTTTGCCAATTCCACAAGAACTGTCTTAGCGAAAGGCTTCTTGAGGGAAAAGCTGTAACTCTGTGAGATGATTTCACAGAACACAAAGAAGTTTCTCAGAAAGCTTCTTTCTCTTTGTTATCGGAGGTTATTTCCTTTGGCCCTATAGTCTTCAAAGGGATCCGAAATATCTGTTCTCAGATTCCACAGAAATAAGGCTAGCAAAGAGATCCACGAAATACACTTGTAACTCTGTGAGATGAATTAACAGAACACTAAGCAGTTTCTCAGAAAGCTTCTTTCCAGATTTCATCTGAAGATATTTCCTTTTTCCTCATAGCCCTCTATGGGCTTCCCAATATCACTTTGCCAATTCCACAAGAACTGTCTTAGCGAAAGGCTTCTTGAGGGGAAAGCTGTAACTCTGTGAGAAGATTTCACAGAACACAAAGAAGTTTCTCAGAAAGCTTCTTTCTCTTTGTTATCGGAGGATATTTCCTTTGGACTATAGTCTTCAAAGGGATCCGAAATGTCTGTTCTCAGATTCCACAGAAATAAGGCTAGCAAAGAGATCCACGAAATACACATGTAACTCTGTGAGATGAATTAACAGAACACTAAGCAGTTTCTCAGAAAGCTTCTTTCCAGATTTCATCTGAGGATATTTCCTTTTTCACCATAGCCCTCTATGGGCTCCAAATACCACTTTGCCAATTCCACAAGAACTGTCTTAGCGAAAGGCTTCTTGAGGGTGAAGCTGTAACTCTGTGAGATGATTTGACAGAACACAAAGAAGTTTCTCAGAATGCTTCTTTCTCTTTGTTATCGGAGGATATTTCCTGTGGCCCTATAGTCTTCAAAGGGATCCGAAAACTCTGTTCTCAGATTCCACAGAAATAAGGCTAGCAAAGAGATCCACGAAATACACACGTAACTCTGCAAGATGAATTCACAGAACACTAAGCAGTTTCTCAGAAAGCTTCTTTCCAGATTTCATCTGAGGATATTTCCTTTTTCACCAGAGCCCTGTATGGGCTTCCAAATATCACTTTGCCAATTCCACAAGAACTCTCTTAGCGAAAGGCTTCTTGAGGGGAAAGCTGTAACTCTGTGAGATGATTTCACAGAACACAAAGAAGTTTCTCAGAAAGCTTCTTTCTCTTTGTTATCGGAGGATATTTCCTTTGGCGCTATAGTCTTCAAAGGGATGCGAAATATCTGTTCTCAAATTCCACAGAAATAAGGCTAGCAAAGAGATCCACGAAATACACATGTAACTCCGTGAGATGAATTCACAGAACACTAAGCATTTTCTCAGAAAGCTTCTTTCCAGATTTCATCTGAGGATATTTCCTTTTTCACCATAGCCGTCTATGGACTTCCAAATATCATTTTGCCAATTCCACAAGAACTGTCTTAGCGAAAGGCTTCTTGAGGGGAAAGCTGTAACTCGGTGAGATGATTTCACGGAACACAAAGAAGTTTCTCAGAAAGTTTCTTTATCTTTGTTATCGGAGGATATTTCCTGTGGCCCTATAGTCTTCAAAGGGATTCGAAATCTCTGTTCTCAGATTCCACAGAAATAAGGCTAGCAAAGAGATCCACGAAATACACATGTAACTCTGTGAGATGAATTCACACAACACTAAGCAGTTTCTCAGAAAGCTTCTTTCCATATTTCATCTGAGGATATTTCCTTTTTCACCATAGCCCTCTATGGGCTTCCAAATATCACTTTGCCAATTCCACAAGAACTGTCTAAGCGAAAGGCTTCTTGAGGGGAAAGCTGTAACTCTGTGAGATGATTTCACAGAACACAAAGAAGTTTTTCAGAAAGCTTCTTTCTCTTTGTTATCGGAGGATATTTCCTTTGGCCCTATAGTCTTCAAAGGGATCCGAAATATCTGTTCTCAGATTCCACAGAAATAAGGATAGGAAAGAGATCCACGAAATACACATGTAACTCTATGAGATGAATTAACAGAACACTAAGCAGTTTCTCAGAAAGCTTCTTTCCAGATTTCATCTGAGGATATTTCCTTTTTCACCATAGACCTCTATGGGCTTCCAAATATCACTTTGCCAATTCCACAAGAACTGTCTTAGCGAAAGGCTTCTTGAGGGGAAAGCTGTAACTCTGTGAGATGATTTCACAGAACACAAAGAAGTTTCTCAGAAAGCTTCTTTCTCTTTGTTATCGGAGGATATTTCCTTTGGCCCTATAGCCTTCAAAGGGATCCGAAATATCTGTTCACAGATTCCACAGAAATAAGGCTAGCAAAGAGATCCACGAAATACACATGTAACTCTTTGAGATGAATTCACAGAACACTAAGCAGTTTCTCAGAAAGCTTCTTTCCAGATTTCATCTGAGGATATTTCCTTTTTCACCATAGACCTCTAAGGGCTACCTAATATCACTTTGCCAATTCCACAAGAACTGTCTTAATGAAAGGCTTCTTGAGGGGAAAGCTGTAACTCTGTAAGAAGATTTCACAGAACACAAAGAAGTTTCTCAGAAAGCTTCTTTCTCTTTGTTATTGGAGGATATTTCCTTTGGCCCTATAGTCTGTTAAGGGATCCGAAATATCTGTTCTCAGATTCCACAGAAATAAGGCTAGCAAAGAGAGCCGAGAAATACACACGTTATTCTGTGAGATGAATTAACAGAACACTAAGCAGTTTCTCAGAAAGCTTCTTTCCAGATTTCATCTGAGGATATTTCCTTTTTCACCATAGCCCTCTATGGGCTTCCAAATATCACTTTGCCAATTCCACAAGAACTGTCTAAGCGAAAGACTTCTTGAGGGGAAAGCTGTAACTCTGTGAGATGATTTCACAGAACACAAAGAAGTTTCTCAGAAAGCTTCTTCCTCTTTGTTATCGGAGGATATTTCCTTCTGCCCTATAGTCTTCAAAGGGATCGCAAATATCTGTTCTCAGATTGCACAGAAATAAGGCTAACAAAGAGATCCACGAAATACACATGTAACTCTGTGAGATGAATTCACAGAACAGTAAGCAGTTTCTCAGAAATCTTCTTTCCAGATTTCATCTGAGGATATTTCCTTTTTCACCATAGCCCTCTATGGGCTTCCAAATATCACTTTGCCAATTCCACAAGAACTGTCTTAGCGAAAGGCTTCTTGAAGGGAAAGCTGTAACTCTGTGACATGATTTCACAGAACACAAAGAAGTTTCTCAGAAAGCTTCTTTCTCTTTTTTATCGGAGGATATTTTCTTTGGCCCTATAGTCTTCAAAGGGATGCGAAATATCTGTTCTCAGATTCCACAGAAATAAGGCTAGCAAAGAGATACACGAAATACACATGGAACTCTGTGAGATGAATTAACAGAACACTAAGCAGTTTCAGCTTCTTTCCAGATTTCATCTGAGGATATTTCCTTTTTCACCATAGCCCTCTATGGGCTTCCAAATATCACTTTGCCGATTCCACAAGAACTGTCTTAGCGAAAGGCTTCTTGAGGGGAAAGCTGTAACTCCGTGAGATGATTTCACAGAACACAAAGAAGTTTCTCAGAAAGCTTCTTTCTCTTTGTTATCGGAGGATATTTCCTTCTGCCCTATAGTCTTCAAAGGGATCCGAAATATCTGTTCTCAGATTCCACAGAAATAAGGCTAGCAAAGAGATCCACGAAACACATGTAACTCTGTGAGATGAATTCACAGAACACTAAGCAGTTTCTCAGAATGCTTCTTTCCAGTTTTCATCTGAGGATATTTCCTTTTTCACCATAGCCCTCTATGCGCTCCAAATATCACTTTGCCAATTCCACAAGAACTGTCTTAGCGAAAGGCTTCTTGAGGGGAAAGCTGTAACTCTGTGAGATGATTTCACAGAACACAAAGAAGTTTCTCAGAAAGCTTCTTTCTCTTTGTTATCGGAGGATATTTCCTTTGGCCCTATAGTCTTCAAAGGGATCCGAAATATCTGTTCTCAGATTCCACAGAAATAAGACTAGCAAAGAGATCCACGAAATACACATGTAACGCTGTGAGATGAATTCACAGAACACTAAGCAGTTTCTCAGAAAGCTTCTTTCCAGATTTCATCTGAGGATATTTCCTTTTTCGCCATAGCCCTCTATGGGCTTCCAAATATCACTTTGCCGATTCCACAAGAATTGTCTTAGCGAAAGGCTTCTTGAAGGGAAAGCTGTAACTCTGTGAGATGATTTCACAGAACACAAAGAAGTTTCTCAGAAAGCTTCTTTCTCTTTGTTATCGGAGGATATTTCCTTTGGCCCTAAAGTCTTCAAAGGGATCCGAAATATCTATTCTCAGATTCCACAGAAATAAGGCTAGCAAAGAGATCCACGAAATACACATGTAACTCTGTGAGATGAATTCACAGAACACTAAGCAGTTTCTCAGAAAGCTTCTTTCCAGATTTCATCTGAGGATATTTCCTTTTTCACCATAGCCCACTAAGGGCTTCCAAATATCACTTTGCCAATTCCACAAGAACTGTCTTAACGAAAGGCTTCTAGAGTGGAAAGCTGTAACTCTGTGAGATGATTTCACAGAACACAAGGAAGTTTCTCTGAAAGCTTCTTTCTCTTTTTATGGGAGGATATTTCCTTTGGCCCTATAGTCTTCAAAGGGATGCGAAATATCTGTTCTCAGATTCCACAGAAATAAGGCTAGCAAAGAGATCCACGAAATACACATGTAACTCTGTGTGATGAATTAACAGAACACTAAACAGTTTCTCAGAAAGCTTATTTCCAGATTTCATCTGAGGATATTTCGTTTTTCAACATAGCCCTCTATGGGCTTCCAAGTATCACTTTGCCAATTCCACAAGAACTGTCTTAGAGAAAGGCTTCTTGAGGGGAAAGCTGTAACTCTGTGAGATGATTTCACGGAACACAAAGAAGTTTCTCAGAAAGCTTCTTTCTCTTTGTTATCGGAGGATATTTCCCTCTGCCCTATAGTCTTCAAAGGGATCCGAAATATCTGTTCTCAGATCCCACAGAAATAAGGCTAGCAAAGGGATCCACGAAATACACACGTAACTCAGCGAGATGAATTCACAGAACACTAAGCAATTTCTCAGAAAGCTTCTTTCCAGATTTCATCTGAGGATATTTCCTTTTTCACCATAGCCCTCTATGGGCTTCCAAATATCACTTTTCCAATTCCACAAGAACTGTCTTAGCGAAAGGCTTCTTGTGGGGAAAGCTGTAACTCTGTGAGATGATTTCACAGAACACAAAGAAGTTTCTCAGAAAGCTTCTTTCTCTTTGTTATCGGAGGATATTTCCTGTGGCCCTATAGTCTTCTGGGGGATCCGAAATATCTGTTCCCAGATTCCACAGAAATAAGGCTAGCAAAGAGATCAACGAAATACACATGTAACTCTGTGAGATGAATTCACAGAACACTAAGCAGTTTCTCAGAAAGCTTCTTTCCAGATTTCATCTGAGGATATTTCCTTTTTCACCATAGCCCTCTATGGGCTTCCAAATATCACTTTGCCAATTCCACAAGAACTGTCTTAGCGAAAGGCTTCTTGAGGGGAAAGCTGTAACTCTGTGAGATGATTTCACAGAACACAAAGAAATTTCTCAGAAAGCTTCTTTCTCTTTGTTATCGGAGGATATTTCCTTTGGCCCTATAGTCTTCAAAGGGATGCGAAATATCTGTTCTCAGATTCCACAGAAATAAGGCTAGCAAAGAGATCCACGAAATACACATGGAACTCTGTGAGATGAATTAACAGAACACTAAGCAGTTTCAGCTTCTTTCCAGATTTCATCTGAGGATATTTCCTTTTTCACCATAGCCCTCTATGGGCTTCCAAATATCACTTTGCCGATTCCACAAGAACTGTCTTAGCGAAAGGCTTCTTGAGGGGAAAGCTGTAACTCCGTGAGATGATTTCACAGAACACAAAGAAGTTTCTCAGAAAGCTTCTTTCTCTTTGTTATCGGAGGATATTTCCTTCTGCCCTATAGTCTTCAAAGGGATCCGAAATATCTGTTCTCAGATTCCACAGAAATAAGGCTAGCAAAGAGATCCACGAAACACATGTAACTCTGTGAGATGAATTCACAGAACACTAAGCAGTTTCTCAGAATGCTTCTTTCCAGTTTTCATCTGAGGATGTTTCCTTTTTCACCATAGCCCTCTATGCGCTCCAAATATCACTTTGCCAATTCCACAAGAACTGTCTTAGCGAAAGGCTTCTTGAGGGGAAAGCTGTAACTCTGTGAGATGATTTCACAGAACACAAAGAAGTTTCTCAGAAAGCTTCTTTCTCTTTGTTATCGGAGGATATTTCCTTTGGCCCTATAGTCTTCAAAGGGATCCGAAATATCTGTTCTCAGATTCCACAGAAATAAGACTAGCAAAGAGATCCACGAAATACACATGTAACTCTGTGAGATGAATTCACAGAACACTAAGCAGTTTCTCAGAAAGCTTCTTTCCAGATTTCATCTGAGGATATTTCCTTTTTCGCCATAGCCCTCTATGGGCTTCCAAATATCACTTTGCCGATTCCACAAGAATTGTCTTAGCGAAAGGCTTCTTGAAGGGAAAGCTGTAACTCTGTGAGATGATTTCACAGAACACAAAGAAGTTTCTCAGAAAGCTTCTTTCTCTTTGTTATCGGAGGATATTTCCTTTGGCCCTGAAGTCTTCAAAGGGATCCGAAATATCTATTCTCAGATTCCACAGAAATAAGGCTAGCAAAGAGATCCACGAAATACACATGTAACTCTGTGAGATGAATTCACAGAACACTAAGCAGTTTCTCAGAAAGCTTCTTTCCAGATTTCATCTGAGGATATTTCCTTTTTCACCATAGCCCACTAAGGGCTTCCAAATATCACTTTGCCAATTCCACAAGAACTGTCTTAACGAAAGGCTTCTAGAGTGGAAAGCTGTAACTCTGTGAGATGATTTCACAGAACACAAGGAAGTTTCTCTGAAAGCTTCTTTCTCTTTTTATGGGAGGATATTTCCTTTGGCCCTATAGTCTTCAAAGGGATGCGAAATATCTGTTCTCAGATTCCACAGAAATAAGGCTAGCAAAGAGATCCACGAAATACACATGTAACTCTGTGTGATGAATTAACAGAACACTAAACAGTTTCTCAGAAAGCTTATTTCCAGATTTCATCTGAGGATATTTCGTTTTTCAACATAGCCCTCTATGGGCTTCCAAGTATCACTTTGCCAATTCCACAAGAACTGTCTTAGAGAAAGGCTTCTTGAGGGGAAAGCTGTAACTCTGTGAGATGATTTCACGGAACACAAAGAAGTTTCTCAGAAAGCTTCTTTCTCTTTGTTATCGGAGGATATTTCCCTCTGCCCTATAGTCTTCAAAGGGATCCAAAATATCTGTTCTCAGATCCCACAGAAATAAGGCTAGCAAAGGGATCCACGAAATACACACGTAACTCAGCGAGATGAATTCACAGAACACTAAGCAATTTCTCAGAAAGCTTCTTTCCAGATTTCATCTGAGGATATTTCCTTTTTCACCATAGCCCTCTATGGGCTTCCAAATATCACTTTTCCAATTCCACAAGAACTGTCTTAGCGAAAGGCTTCTTGAGGGGAAAGCTGTAACTCTGTGAGATGATTTCACAGAACACAAAGAAGTTTCTCAGAAAGCTTCTTTCTCTTTGTTATCGGAGGATATTTCCTTTGGCCCTATAGTCTTCAAAGGGATCCGAAATATCTGTTCTCAGATTCCACAGAAATAAGGCTAGCAAAGAGATCCACGAAATACACATGTAACTCTGTGAGATGAATTAACAGAACACTAAGCAGTTTCTCAGAAAGCTTCTTTCCAATTTCATCTGAGGATATTTACTTTTTCACCATAGCCCTCTATGGGCTTCCAAATATCACTTTGCCAATTCCACAAGAACTGTCTTAGCGAAAGGCTTCTTGAGGGGAAAGCTGTAACTCTGTGAGATGATTTCACAGAACACAAAGAAGTTTCTCAGAAAGCTTCTTTCTCTTTGTTATAGGAGGATATTTCCTTTGGCCCTATAGTCTTCAAAGGGATCCGAAATATCTGTTCTCAGATTCCACAGAAATAAGGCTAGCAAAGAGATCCACGAAATACACATGTAACTCTGTGAGATGAATTAATAGAACACTAAGCAGTTTCTCAGAAAGCTTTTTTCCAGATTTCTTCTGAGGATATTTCCTTTTTCAACATAGCCCTCTATGGGCTTCCAAATATCACTTTGCCAATTCCACAAGAACTTTCTTAGCGAAAGGCTTCTTGAAGGGAAAGCCGTAACTCTGTGAGATGATTTCACATAACACAGAGAAGTTTCTCAGAAAGCTTCTTTCTCTTTGTTATCGGAGGATATTTCCTTTGGCCCTACAGTCTTCAAAAGATCCGAAATCTCTGTTCTCAGATTCCACAGAAATAAGGCTAGCAAAGAGATCCACGAAACACACATTTAACTCTTTGAGATGAATTCACAGAACACTAAGCAGGTTCTCAGAAAGCTTCTTTCCAGATTTCATCTGATGATATTTCCTTTTTCACCATATCCCTCTATGGGCTACCTAATATCACTTTGCCAATTCCACAAGAACTGTCTTAATGAAAGGCTTCTTGAGGGGAAAGCTGTAACTCTGTGAGAAGATTTCACAGAACACAAAGAAGTTTCTCAGAAAGCTTCTTTCTCTTTGTTATCGGAGGATATTTCCTTTGGACTATAATCTTCAAAGGGATCCGAAATATCTGTTCCCAGATTCCACAGAAATAAGGCTAGCAAAGAGATCCACGAAACACACATGTAACTCTTTGAGATGAATTCACAGAACACTAAGCAGTTTCTCAGAACGCTTCTTTCCAGGTTCCATCTGAGGGTATTTCCTTTTTCACCATAGCCCTCTATGGGATACCTAATATCACTTTGCCAATTCCACAAGAACTGTCTTAGCGAAAGGCTTCTTGAGGGGAAAGCTGTAACTCTGTGAGAAGATTTCACAGAACACAAAGAAGTTTCTCAGAAAGCTTCTTTCTCTTTGTTATCGGAGGATATTTCCTTTGGACTATAGTCTTCAAAGGGATCCGAAATATCTGTTCTCAGATTCCACAGAAATAAGGCTAGCAAAGAGATCCACGAAATACACATGTAACACTGTGAGATGAATTAACAGAACACTAAGCAGTTTCTCAGAAACCTTCTTTCCAGATTTCATCTGAGGATATTTCCTTTTTCACCATAGCCCTCTAACGGCTTCCATATATCACTTTGCCAATTCCACAAGAACTGTCTTAACGAAAGGCTTCTTGAGGGAAAAGC
Organism: Macaca nemestrina; assembly: GCF_043159975.1. Lineage (NCBI taxonomy): Eukaryota > Metazoa > Chordata > Mammalia > Primates > Cercopithecidae > Macaca > Macaca nemestrina. The sequence continues at coordinate 56,744,217 of NC_092140.1, forward strand.
TGTAACTCTGTGAGATGATTTCACGGAACACAAAGAAGTTTCTCAGAAAGCTTCTTTCTCTTTGTTATCGGAGGATATTTCCTGTGGCCCTATAGTCTTCTGGGGGATCCGAAATCTCTGTTCTCAGATTCCACAGAAATAAGGCTAGCAATGAGATCCACGAAATACACATGTAACTCTGTGAGATGAATTCACAGAACACTAAGCAGTTTCTCAGAAAGCTTCTTTCCAGATTTCATCTGAGGATATTTCCTTTTTCACCATAGCCCTCTATGGGCTTCCAAATATCACTTTGCCAATTCCACAAGAACTGTCTTAGCGAAAGGCTTCTTGAGGGGAAAGCTGTAACTCTGTGAGATGATTTCACAGAACACAAAGAAGTTTCTCAGAAAGCTTCTTTCTCTTTTTTATCGGAGGATATTTCCTTTGGCCCTATAGTCTTCAAAGGGATCCGAAATATCTGTTCTCGGATTCCACAGAAATAAGGCTAGCAAAGAGATCCAAGAAATACACATGTAAATCTGTGAGATGAATTAACAGAACCCTAAGCAGTTTCTCAGAAAGCTTCTTTCCAGATTTCATCTGAGGATATTTCCTTTTTCACCATAGCCCTCAAAGGAATTCCAAATATCACTTTAACAACTCCAAAAAAACTATCTTAGCGAAAGGCTTCTTGACGAGAAAGCTGTAACTCTGTGAGATGATTTCACAGAACAGAAAGAAGTTTCTCAGAAAGCTTCTTTCTCTTTGTTATCGGAGGATATTTCCTTTGGCCCTATAGTCTTCAAAGGGATCCGAAATATCTGTTCTCAGATTCCACAGAAATAAGGCTAGCAAAGAGATCCACGAAATACACATGTAACTCTGTGAGATGAATTAACAGAACACTAAGCAGTTTCTCAGAAAGCTTCTTTCCAATTTCATCTGAGGATATTTACTTTTTCACCATAGCCCTCTATGGGCTTCCAAATATCACTTTGCCAATTCCACAAGAACTGTCTTAGCGAAAGGCTTCTTGAGGGGAAAGCTGTAACTCTGTGAGATGATTTCACAGAACACAAAGAAGTTTCTCAGAAAGCTTCTTTCTCTTTGTTATAGGAGGATATTTCCTTTGGCCCTATAGTCTTCAAAGGGATCCGAAATATCTGTTCTCAGATTCCACAGAAATAAGGCTAGCAAAGAGATCCACGAAATACACATGTAACTCTGTGAGATGAATTAATAGAACACTAAGCAGTTTCTCAGAAAGCTTTTTTCCAGATTTCTTCTGAGGATATTTCCTTTTTCAACATAGCCCTCTATGGGCTTCCAAATATCACTTTGCCAATTCCACAAGAACTTTCTTAGCGAAAGGCTTCTTGAAGGGAAAGCCGTAACTCTGTGAGATGATTTCACATAACACAGAGAAGTTTCTCAGAAAGCTTCTTTCTCTTTGTTATCGGAGGATATTTCCTTTGGCCCTACAGTCTTCAAAAGATCCGAAATCTCTGTTCTCAGATTCCACAGAAATAAGGCTAGCAAAGAGATCCACGAAACACACATTTAACTCTTTGAGATGAATTCACAGAACACTAAGCAGGTTCTCAGAAAGCTTCTTTCCAGATTTCATCTGATGATATTTCCTTTTTCACCATATCCCTCTATGGGCTACCTAATATCACTTTGCCAATTCCACAAGAACTGTCTTAATGAAAGGCTTCTTGAGGGGAAAGCTGTAACTCTGTGAGAAGATTTCACAGAACACAAAGAAGTTTCTCAGAAAGCTTCTTTCTCTTTGTTATCGGAGGATATTTCCTTTGGACTATAATCTTCAAAGGGATCCGAAATATCTGTTCCCAGATTCCACAGAAATAAGGCTAGCAAAGAGATCCACGAAACACACATGTAACTCTTTGAGATGAATTCACAGAACACTAAGCAGTTTCTCAGAACGCTTCTTTCCAGGTTCCATCTGAGGGTATTTCCTTTTTCACCTTAGCCCTCTATGGGATACCTAATATCACTTTGCCAATTCCACAAGAACTGTCTTAGCGAAAGGCTTCTTGAGGGGAAAGCTGTAACTCTGTGAGAAGATTTCACAGAACACAAAGAAGTTTCTCAGAAAGCTTCTTTCTCTTTGTTATCGGAGGATATTTCCTTTGGACTATAGTCTTCAAAGGGATCCGAAATATCTGTTCTCAGATTCCACGGAAATAAGGCTAGCAAAGAGATCCACGAAATACACATGTAACTCTGTGAGATGAATTAACAGAACACTAAGCAGTTTCTCAGAAACCTTCTTTCCAGATTTCATCTGAGGATATTTCCTTTTTCACCATAGCCCTCTAACGGCTTCCATATATCACTTTGCCAATTCCACAAGAACTGTCTTAACGAAAGGCTTCTTGAGGGGAAAGCTGTAACTCTGTGAGATGATTTCACGGAACACAAAGAAGTTTCTCAGAAAGCTTCTTTCTCTTTGTTATCGGAGGATATTTCCTGTGGCCCTATAGTCTTCTGGGGGATCCGAAATCTCTGTTCTCAGATTCCACAGAAATAAGGCTAGCAATGAGATCCACGAAATACACATGTAACTCTGTGAGATGAATTCACAGAACACTAAGCAGTTTCTCAGAAAGCTTCTTTCCAGATTTCATCTGAGGATATTTCCTTTTTCACCATAGCCCTCTATGGGCTTCCAAATATCACTTTGCCAATTCCACAAGAACTGTCTTAGCGAAAGGCTTCTTGAGGGGAAAGCTGTAACTCTGTGAGATGATTTCACAGAACACAAAGAAGTTTCTCAGAAAGCTTCTTTCTCTTTTTTATCGGAGGATATTTCCTTTGGCCCTATAGTCTTCAAAGGGATCCGAAATATCTGTTCTCGGATTCCACAGAAATAAGGCTAGCAAAGAGATCCAAGAAATACACATGTAAATCTGTGAGATGAATTAACAGAACCCTAAGCAGTTTCTCAGAAAGCTTCTTTCCAGATTTCATCTGAGGATATTTCCTTTTTCACCATAGCCCTCAAAGGAATTCCAAATATCACTTTAACAATTCCAAAAAAACTATCTTAGCGAAAGGCTTCTTGACGGGAAAGCTGTAACTCTGTGAGATGATTTCACAGAACAGAAAGAAATTTCTCAGAAAGCTTCTTTCTCTTTGTTATCGGAGGATATTTCCTTTGGCCCTATAGTCTTCAAAGGGATCCGAAATATCTGTTCCCAGATTCCACAGAAATAAGGCTAGCAAAGAGATCCACGAAACACACATGTAACTCTTTGAGATGAATTCACAGAACACTAAGCAGTTTCTCAGAAAGCTTCTTTACAGGTTCCATCTGAGGGTATTTCCTTTTTCACCATAGCCCTCTATGGGATACCTAATATCACTTTGCCAATTCCACAAGAACTGTCTTAACGAAAGGCTTCTTGAGGGGAAAGCAGTAACTCTGTGAGAAGATTTCACAGAACACAAAGAAGTTTCTCAGAAAGCTTCTTTCTCTTTGTTATCGGAGGATATTTCCTTTGGACTATAGTCTTCAAAGGGATCCGAAATATCTGTTCTCAGATTCCACAGAAATAAGACTAGCAAAGAGATCCACGAAATACACATGTAACTCTGTGAGATGAATTAACAGAACACTAAGCAGTTTCTCAGAAAGCTTATTTCCAGATTTCATCTGAGGATATTTCCTTTTTCACCATAGCCCTCTATGGGCTTCCAAATATCACTTTGCCGATTCCACAAGAACTGTCTTAGCGAAAGGCTTCTTGAGGGGAAAGCTGTAACTCTGTGAGATGATTTCACAGAACACAAAGATGTTTCTCAGAAAGCTTCTTTCTCTTTGTTATTGGAGGATATTTCCTTTGGCCCTATAGTCTTCTAAGGGATCCGAAATATCTGTTCTCAGATTCCACAGAAATAAGGCTAGTAAAGAGATCCACGAAATACACTTGTAACTCTGTGAGATGAATTAACAGAACACTAAGCAGTTTCTCAGAAAGCTTCTTTCCAGATTTCATCTGAGGATATTTCCTTTTTAACCAAAGCCCTCTATGGGCTTCCAAATATCACTTTTCCAATTCCACAAGAACTGTCTTAGCGAAAGGCTTCTTGAGGGGAAAGCTGTAACTCTGTGATATGATTTCACACAACACAAAGAAGTTTCTCAGAAAGCTTCTTTCTCTTTGTTATCAAAGGATATTTCCTTTGGAACTATAGCCTTCAAAGGGATCCGAAATATCTGTTCTCAGATTCCACAGAAATAAGGCTAGCAAAGAGATACACGAAATACACAGGTAACTCTGTGAGATGAATTGACAGAACACTAAGCAGTTTCTCAGAAAGCTTCTTTCCAGATTTCATCTGAGGATATTTCCTTTTATACCATAGCCCTCTATGGGCTTCCAAATATTACTTTGCCAATTCCACAAGAACTGTCTTAGCGAAAGGCTTCTTGAGGGGAAACCTGTAACTCTGTGAGATGATTTCACAGAACACAAAGAAGTTTCTCAGAAGGCTTCTTGCTCTTTGTTATCGGAGGATGTTTCCTTTGGACTATAGTCTTAAAAGGGATGCGAAATATCTGTTCTCAGATTCCACAGAAATAAGGCTAGCAAAGAGATCCACGAAATACACATGTAACTCTGTGAGATGAATTAACAGAACACTAAGCAGTTTCTCAGAAAGCTTCTTTCCAATTTCATCTGAGGATATTTACTTTTTCACCATAGCCCTCTATGGGCTTCCAAATATCACTTTGCCAATTCCACAAGAACTGTCTTAGCGAAAGGCTTCTTGAGGTGAAAGCTGTAACTCTGTGAGATGATTTCACAGAACACAAAGAAGTTTCTCTGAAAGCTTCTTTCTCTTTGTTATAGGAGGATATTTCCTTTGGCCCTATAGTCTTCAAAGGGATCCGAAATATCTGTTCTCAGATACCACAGAAATAAGGCTAGCAAAGAGATCCACGAAATACACATGTAACTCTGTGAGATGAATTAATAGAACACTAAGCAGTTTCTCAGAAAGCTTCTTTCCAGATTTCATCTGAGGATATTTCCTTTTTCACCATAGCCCTCTATGGGCTTCCAAATATCACTTTGCCAATTCCACAAGAACTGTCTTAGAGAAAGGCTTCTTGAGGGGAAAGCTGTAACTCTGTGAGATGATTTCACAGAACACAAAGAAGTTTCTCAGAAACCTTCTTTCTCTTTGTTATCGGAGGATATTTTCTTTGGCCCTATAGTCTTCAAAGGGATCCGAAATATCTGTTCTCAGATTCCACAGAAATAAGGCTAGCAAAGAGATCCACGAAATACACATGTAACTCTGTGAGATGAATTCACAGAACACTAAGCAGTTTCTCAGAAAGCTTCTTTCCAGATTTCATCTGAGGATATTTCCTTTTTCACCATAGCCCTCTATGGGCTTCCAAATATCACTTTGCCAATTCCACAAGAACTGTCTTAGCGAAAGGCTTCTTGAGGGGAAAGCTGTAACTGTGTGAGATGATTTCACAGAACACAAAGAAGTTTCTCAGAAAGCTTCTTTCTCTTTGTTATCGGAGGATATTTCCTTTGGCCCTATATTCTTCAAAGGGATCCGAAATCTCTGTTCTCAGATTCCACAGAAATAAGGCTAGCAAAGAGATCCACGAAACACACATGTAACTCTTTGAGATGAATTCACAGAACACTAAGCAGTTTCTCAGAAAGCTTCTTTCCAGATTCCATCTGAGGATATTTCCTTTTCACCATAGCCCTCTATGGGATACCTAATATCACTTTGCCAATTCCACAAGAACTGTCTTAATGAAAGGCTTCTTGAGGGGAAAGCTGAAACTCTGTGAGAAGATTTCAGAGAACACAAAGAAGTTTCTCAGAAAGCTTCTTTCTCTTTGTTATCGGAGGATATTTTCTTTGGACTATAGTCTTCAAAGGGATCCGAAATGTCTGTTCTCAGATTCCACAGAAATAAGGCTAGCAAAGTGATCCACGAAATACACATGTAACTCTGTGAGATGAATTCACAGAACACTAAGCAGTTTCTCAGAAAGCTTCTTTCCAGATTTCATCTGAGGATATTTCCTTTTTCACCATAGCCCTCTATGGGCTCCAAATACCACTTTGCCAATTCCACAAGAACTTTCTTAGCGAAAGGCTTCTTGAGGGGGAAGCTGTAACTCTGTGAGATGATTTCACAGAACACAAAGAAGTTCCTCAGAAAGCTTCTTTCTCTTTGTTATCGGAGGATATTTCCTTTGGCCCTAAAGTCTTCAAAGGGATCCGAAATATCTATTCTCAGATTCCACAGAAATAAGGCTAGCAAAGAGATCCACGAAATACACATGTAACTCTGTGAGATAAATTCACAGAACACTAAGCAGTTTCTCAGAAAGCTTCTTTCCAGATTTCATCTGAGGATATTTCCTTTTTCACCATAGCCCACTAAGGGCTTCCAAATATCACTTTGCCAATTCCACAAGAACTGTCTTAACGAAAGGCTTCTTGAGTGGAAATCTGTAACTCTGTGAGATGATTTCACAGAACACAAGGAAGTTTCTCTGAAAGCTTCTTTCTCTTTTTATGGGAGGATAATTCCTTTGGCCCTATATTCTCCAAAGGGATGCGAAATATCTGTTCTCAGATTCCACAGAAATAAGGCTAGAAAAGAGATCCACGAAATACACATGTAACTCTGTGAGATGAATTAACAGAACACTAAGCAGTTTCTCAGAAAGCTTATTTCCAGATTTCATCTGAGGATATTTCGTTTTTCACCATAGCCCTCTATTGGCTTCCAAGTATCACTTTGCCAATTCCACAAGATCTGTCTTAGAGAAAGGCTTCTTGAGGGGAAAGCTGTAACTCTGTGAGATGATTTCACGGAACACAAATTAGTTAGTCAGAAAGCTTCTTTCTCTTTGTTATCGGAGGATATTTCCTTCTGCCCTATACTCTTCAAAGGGATCCGAAATATCTGTTCTCAGATCCCACAGAAATAAGGCTAGCAAAGAGATCCACGAAATACACACGTAACTCTACGAGATGAATTCACAGAACACTAAGGAGTTTCTCAGAAAGCTTCTTTCCAGATTTCATCTGAGGATATTTCCTTTTTAACCAAAGCCCTCTATGGGCTTCCAAATATCACTTTTCCAATTCCACAAGAACTGTCTTAGCGAAAGGCTTCTTGAGGGGAAAGCTGTAACTCTGTGATATGATTTCAGACAACACAAAGAAGTTTCTCAGAAAGCTTCTTTCTCTTTGTTATCAAAGGATATTTCCTTTGGAACTATAGCCTTCAAAGGGATCCGAAATATCTGTTCTCAGATTCCACAGAAATAAGGCTAGCAAAGAGATACACGAAATACACAGGTAACTCTGTGAGATGAATTGACAGAACACTAAGCAGTTTCTCAGAAAGCTTCTTTCCAGATTTCATCTGAGGATATTTCCTTTTATACCATAGCCCTCTATGGGCTTCCAAATATTACTTTGCCAATTCCACAAGAACTGTCTTAGCGAAAGGCTTCTTGAGGGGAAACCTGTAACTCTGTGAGATGATTTCACAGAACACAAAGAAGTTTCTCAGAAGGCTTCTTGCTCTTTGTTATCGGAGGATGTTTCCTTTGGACTATAGTCTTAAAAGGGATGCGAAATATCTGTTCTCAGATTCCACAGAAATAAGGCTAGCAAAGAGATCCACGAAATACACATGTAACTCTGTGAGATGAATTAACAGAACACTAAGCAGTTTCTCAGAAAGCTTCTTTCCAATTTTATCTGAGGATATTTACTTTTTCACCATAGCCCTCTATGGGCTTCCAAATATCACTTTGCCAATTCCACAAGAACTGTCTTAGCGAAAGGCTTCTTGAGGTGAAAGCTGTAACTCTGTGAGATGATTTCACAGAACACAAAGAAGTTTCTCTGAAAGCTTCTTTCTCTTTGTTATAGGAGGATATTTCCTTTGGCCCTATAGTCTTCAAAGGGATCCGAAATATCTGTTCTCAGATACCACAGAAATAAGGCTAGCAAAGAGATCCACGAAATACACATGTAACTCTGTGAGATGAATTAATAGAACACTAAGCAGTTTCTCAGAAAGCTTCTTTCCAGATTTCATCTGAGGATATTTCCTTTTTCACCATAGCCCTCTATGGGCTTCCAAATATCACTTTGCCAATTCCACAAGAACTGTCTTAGAGAAAGGCTTCTTGAGGGGAAAGCTGTAACTCTGTGAGATGATTTCACAGAACACAAAGAAGTTTCTCAGAAACCTTCTTTCTCTTTGTTATCGGAGGATATTTTCTTTGGCCCTATAGTCTTCAAAGGGATCCGAAATATCTGTTCTCAGATTCCACAGAAATAAGGCTAGCAAAGAGATCCACGAAATACACATGTAACTCTGTGAGATGAATTCACAGAACACTAAGCAGTTTCTCAGAAAGCTTCTTTCCAGATTTCATCTGAGGATATTTCCTTTTTCACCATAGCCCTCTATGGGCTTCCAAATATCACTTTGCCAATTCCACAAGAACTGTCTTAGCGAAAGGCTTCTTGAGGGGAAAGCTGTAACTGTGTGAGATGATTTCACAGAACACAAAGAAGTTTCTCAGAAAGCTTCTTTCTCTTTGTTATCGGAGGATATTTCCTTTGGCCCTATATTCTTCAAAGGGATCCGAAATCTCTGTTCTCAGATTCCACAGAAATAAGGCTAGCAAAGAGATCCACGAAACACACATGTAACTCTTTGAGATGAATTCACAGAACAGTAAGCAGTTTCTCAGAAAGCTTCTTTCCAGATTCCATCTGAGGATATTTCCTTTTCACCATAGCCCTCTATGGGATACCTAATATCACTTTGCCAATTCCACAAGAACTGTCTTAATGAAAGGCTTCTTGAGGGGAAAGCTGAAACTCTGTGAGAAGATTTCAGAGAACACAAAGAAGTTTCTCAGAAAGCTTCTTTCTCTTTGTTATCGGAGGATATTTTCTTTGGACTATAGTCTTCAAAGGGATCCGAAATGTCTGTTCTCAGATTCCACAGAAATAAGGCTAGCAAAGTGATCCACGAAATACACATGTAACTCTGTGAGATGAATTCACAGAACACTAAGCAGTTTCTCAGAAAGCTTCTTTCCAGATTTCATCTGAGGATATTTCCTTTTTCACCATAGCCCTCTATGGGCTCCAAATACCACTTTGCCAATTCCACAAGAACTTTCTTAGCGAAAGGCTTCTTGAGGGGGAAGCTGTAACTCTGTGAGATGATTTCACAGAACACAAAGAAGTTTCTCAGAAAGCTTCTTTCTCTTTGTTATCGGAGGATATTTCCTTTGGCCCTAAAGTCTTCAAAGGGATCCGAAATATCTATTCTCAGATTCCACAGAAATAAGGCTAGCAAAGAGATCCACGAAATACACATGTAACTCTGTGAGATAAATTCACAGAACACTAAGCAGTTTCTCAGAAAGCTTCTTTCCAGATTTCATCTGAGGATATTTCCTTTTTCACCATAGCCCACTAAGGGCTTCCAAATATCACTTTGCCAATTCCACAAGAACTGTCTTAACGAAAGGCTTCTTGAGTGGAAATCTGTAACTCTGTGAGATGATTTCACAGAACACAAGGAAGTTTCTCTGAAAGCTTCTTTCTCTTTTTATGGGAGGATAATTCCTTTGGCCCTATATTCTTCAAAGGGATGCGAAATATCTGTTCTCAGATTCCACAGAAATAAGGCTAGAAAAGAGATCCACGAAATACACATGTAACTCTGTGAGATGAATTAACAGAACACTAAGCAGTTTCTCAGAAAGCTTATTTCCAGATTTCATCTGAGGATATTTCGTTTTTCACCATAGCCCTCTATTGGCTTCCAAGTATCACTTTGCCAATTCCACAAGATCTGTCTTAGAGAAAGGCTTCTTGAGGGGAAAGCTGTAACTCTGTGAGATGATTTCACGGAACACAAATTAGTTAGTCAGAAAGCTTCTTTCTCTTTGTTATCGGAGGATATTTCCTTCTGCCCTATAGTCTTCAAAGGGATCCGAAATATCTGTTCTCAGATCCCACAGAAATAAGGCTAGCAAAGAGATCCACGAAATACACACGTAACTCTACGAGATGAATTCACAGAACACTAAGCAGTTTCTCAGAAAGCTTCTTTCCAGATTTCATCTGAGGATATTTCCTTTTTCACCAGAGCCCTCTATGGGCTTCCAAATATCACTTTTCCAATTCCACAAGAACTGTCTTAGCAAAAGCCTTCTTGAGGGGAAAGCTGTAACTCTGTGAGATGATTTCACAGAACACAAAGAAGTTTCTCAGAAAGCTTCTTTCTCTTTGTTATCGGAGGATATTTCCTTTGGCCCTATAGTCTTCAAAGGGATCCGAAATATCTGTTCTCAGATTCCACAGAAATAAGGCTAGCAAAGAGATCCACGAAATACACATGTAACTCTGTGAGATGAATTTACAGAACACTAAGCAGTTTCTCAGAAAGCTTCTTTCCAATTTCATCTGAGGATATTTCCTTTTTCACCATAGCCCTCTATGGGCTTCCAAATATCACTTTGCCAATTCCACAAGAACTGTCTTAGCGAAAGGCTTCTTGAGGGGGAAGCTGAAACTCTGTGAGATGATTTCAAAGAACACAAAGAAGTTTCTCAGAAAGCTTCTTTCTCTTTGTTATCGGAGGATATTTCCTTTGGACTATAGTCTTCAAAGGGATGCGAAATATCTGTTCTCAGATTGCACAGAAATAAGGCTAGCAAAGAGATCCACGAAATACACATGTAACTCTGTGAGATGAATTCACAGTGCACTAAGCATTTTCTCAGAAAGCTTCTTTCCAGATTTCATCTGAGGATATTTCCTTTTTCACCATAGCCCTCTAAGGGCTTCCAAGTATCATTTTGCCAATTCCACAAGAACTGTCTTAGCGAAAGGCTTCTTGAGGGGAAAGCTGTAACTCTGTGAGATGATTTCACGGAACACAAAGAAGTTTCTCAGAAAGCTTCTTTCTCTTTGTTATCGGAGGATATTTCCTGTGGCCCTATAGTCTTCAAAGGGATTCGAAATCTCTGTTCTCAGATTCCACAGAAATAAGGCTAGCAAAGAGATCCAGGAAATACACATGTAACTCTGTGAGATGAATTCACAGAACACTAAGCAGTTTCTCAGAAAGCTTCTTTCCAGATTTCATCTGAGGATATTTCCTTTTATACCATAGCCCTCTATGGGCTTCCAAATATTACTTTGCCAATTCCACAAGAACTGTCTTAGCGAAAGGCTTCTTGAGGGGAAAGCTGTAACTCTGTGAGATGATTTCACAGAACACAAAGAAGTTTCTCAGAAGGCTTCTTGCTCTTTGTTATCGGAGGATGTTTCCTTTGGACTATAGTCTTAAAAGGGATGCGAAATATCTGTTCTCAGATTCCACAGAAATAAGGCTAGCAAAGAGATCCACGAAATACACATGTAACTCTGTGAGATGAATTAACAGAACACTAAGCAGTTTCTCAGAAAGCTTCTTTCCAATTTCATCTGAGGATATTTACTTTTTCACCATAGCCCTCTATGGGCTTCCAAATATCACTTTGCCAATTCCACAAGAACTGTCTTAGCGAAAGGCTTCTTGAGGTGAAAGCTGTAACTCTGTGAGATGATTTCACAGAACACAAAGAAGTTTCTCTGAAAGCTTCTTTCTCTTTGTTAGAGGAGGATATTTCCTTTGGCCCTATAGTCTTCAAAGGGATCCGAAATATCTGTTCTCAGATTCCACAGAAATAAGGCTAGCAAAGAGGTCCACGAAATACACATGTAACTCTGTGAGATGAATTAATAGAACACTAAGCAGTTTCTCAGAAAGCTTCTTTCCAGATTTCATCTGAGGATATTTCCTTTTTCACCATAGCCCTCTATGGGCTTCCAAATATCACTTTGCCAATTCCACAAGAACTGTCTTAGAGAAAGGCTTCTTGAGGGGAAAGCTGTAACTCTGTGAGATGATTTCACAGAACACAAAAAAGTTTCTCAGAAAGCTTCTTTCTCTTTGTTATCGGAGGATATTTTCTTTGGCCCTATAGTCTTCAAAGGGATCCGAAATATCTGTTCTCAGATTCCACAGAAATAAGGCTAGCAAAGAGATCCACGAAATACACATGTAACTCTGTGAGATGAATTCACAGAACACTAAGCAGTTTCTCAGAAAGCTTCTTTCCAGATTTCATCTGAGGATATTTCCTTTTTCACCATAGCCCTCTAAGGGCTTCCAAATATCACTTTGCCAATTCCACAAGAACTGTCTTAGCGAAAGGCTTCTTGAGGGGAAAGCTGTAACTGTGTGAGATGATTTCACAGAACACAAAGAAGTTTCTCAGAAAGCTTCTTTCTCTTTGTTATCGGAGGATATTTCCTTTGGCCCTCTAGTCTTCAAAGGGATCCGAAATATCTGTTCTCAGATTCCACAGAAATAAGGCTAGCAAAGAGATCCACGAAATACACATGTAACTCTGTGAGGTGAATTCACAGAACAGTAAGCAGTTTCTCAGAAAGCTTCTTTCCAGATTTCATCTGAGGATATTTCCTTTTTCACCATAGCCCTCTATGGGCTTCCAAATATCACTTTGCCAATTCCACAAGAACTGTCTTAGCGAAAGGCTTCTTGAGGGGAAAGCTGTAACTCTGTGAGATCATTTCACAGAAAACAAAGAAATTTCTCAAAAAGCTTCTTTCTCTTTGTTATCGGAGGATATTTCCTTTGGTCCTATAGTCTTCAATGGGATCCGAAATCTCTGTTCTCAGATTCCACAGAAATAAGGCTAGCAAAGAGATTCACGAAATACACATGTAACTCTGTGAGATGAATTCACAGAACACTAAGCAGATTCTCAGAAAGCTTCTTTCCAGATTTCATCTGAGGATATTTCCTTTTTCACCATAGCCCTCTATGGGCTTCCAAATATCACTTTGCCAATTCCACAAGAACTGTCTTAGCGAAAGGCTTCTTGAGGGGAAAGCTGTAACTCTGTGAGATGATTTCACAGAACACAAAGAAGTTTCTCAGAAAGCTTCTTTCTCTTTGTTATCGGAGGATATTTTCTTTGGCCCTATAGTCTTCAAAGCGATCCGAAATATCTGTTCTCAGATTCCACAGAAATAAGGCTAGCAAAGAGATCTACGAAATACACATGTAACTCTGTGAGATGAATTCACAGAACACTAAGCAGTTTCTCAGAAAGCTTCTTTCCAGATTTCATCTGAGGATATTTCCTTTTTCACCATAGCCCTCTATGGGCTTCCAAATATCACTTTGCCAATTCCACAAGAACTGTCTTAGCGAAAGGCTTCTTGAGGGGAAAGCTGTAACTGTGTGAGATGATTTCACAGAACACAAAGAAGTTTCTCAGAAAGCTTCTTTCTCTTTGTTATCGGAGGATATTTCCTTTGGCCCTATATTCTTCAAAGGGATCCGAAATCTCTGTTCTCAGATTCCACAGAAATAAGGCTAGCAAAGAGATCCACGAAACACACATGTAACTCTTTGAGATGAATTCACAGAACACTAAGCAGTTTCTCAGAAAGCTTCTTTCCAGATTCCATCTGAGGATATTTCCTTTTCACCATAGCCCTCTATGGGATACCTAATATCACTTTGCCAATTCCACAAGAACTGTCTTAATGAAAGGCTTCTTGAGGGGAAAGCTGAAACTCTGTGAGAAGATTTCACAGAACACAAAGAAGTTTCTCAGAAAGCTTCTTTCTCTTTGTTATCGGAGGATATTTTCTTTGGACTATAGTCTTCAAAGGGATCCGAAATGTCTGTTCTCAGATTCCACAGAAATAAGGCTAGCAAAGTGATCCACGAAATACACATGTAACTCTGTGAGATGAATTCACAGAACACTAAGCAGTTTCTCAGAAAGCTTCTTTCCAGATTTCATCTGAGGATATTTCCTTTTTCACCATAGCCCTCTATGGGCTCCAAATACCACTTTGCCAATTCCACAAGAACTTTCTTAGCGAAAGGCTTCTTGAGGGGGAAGCTGTAACTCTGTGAGATGATTTCACAGAACACAAAGAAGTTTCTCAGAAAGCTTCTTTCTCTTTGTTATCGGAGGATATTTCCTTTGGCCCTAAAGTCTTCAAAGGGATCCGAAATATCTATTCTCAGATTCCACAGAAATAAGGCTAGCAAAGAGATCCACGAAATACACATGTAACTCTGTGAGATAAATTCACAGAACACTAAGCAGTTTCTCAGAAAGCTTCTTTCCAGATTTCATCTGAGGATATTTCCTTTTTCACCATAGCCCACTAAGGGCTTCCAAATATCACTTTGCCAATTCCACAAGAACTGTCTTAACGAAAGGTTTCTTGAGTGGAAATCTGTAACTCTGTGAGATGATTTCACAGAACACAAGGAAGTTTCTCTGAAAGCTTCTTTCTCTTTTTATGGGAGGATAATTCCTTTGGCCCTATATTCTTCAAAGGGATGCGAAATATCTGTTCTCAGATTCCACAGAAATAAGGCTAGCAAAGAGATCCACGAAATACACATGTAACTCTGTGAGATGAATTAACAGAACACTAAGCAGTTTCTCAGAAAGCTTCTTTCCAATTTCATCTGAGGATATTTCGTTTTTCACCATAGCCCTCTATTGGCTTCCAAGTATCACTTTGCCAATTCCACAAGATCTGTCTTAGAGAAAGGCTTCTTGAGGGGAAAGCTGTAACTCTGTGAGATGATTTCACGGAACACAAATTAGTTAGTCAGAAAGCTTCTTTCTCTTTGTTATCGGAGGATATTTCCTTCTGCCCTATAGTCTTCAAAGGGATCCGAAATATCTGTTCTCAGATCCCACAGAAATAAGGCTAGCAAAGAGATCCACGAAATACACACGTAACTCTGCGAGATGAATTCACAGAACACTAAGCAGTTTCTCAGAAAGCTTCTTTCCAGATTTCATCTGAGGATATTTCCTTTTTCACCAGAGCCCTCTATGGGCTTCCAAATATCACTTTTCCAATTCCACAAGAACTGTCTTAGCAAAAGCCTTCTTGAGGGGAAAGCTGTAACTCTGTGAGATGATTTCACAGAACACAAAGAAGTTTCTCAGAAAGCTTCTTTCTCTTTGTTATCGGAGGATATTTCCTTTGGCCCTATAGTCTTCAAAGGGATCCGAAATATCTGTTCTCAGATTCCACAGAAATAAGGCTAGCAAAGAGATCCACGAAATACACATGTAACTCTGTGAGATGAATTTACAGAACACTAAGCAGTTTCTCAGAAAGCTTCTTTCCAATTTCATCTGAGGATATTTACTTTTTCACCATAGCCCTCTATGGGCTTCCAAATATCACTTTGCCAATTCCACAAGAACTGTCTTAGCGAAAGGCTTCTTGAGGGGGAAGCTGAAACTCTGTGAGATGATTTCAAAGAACACAAAGAAGTTTCTCAGAAAGCTTCTTTCTCTTTGTTATCGGAGGATATTTCCTTTGGACTATAGTCTTCAAAGGGATGCGAAATATCTGTTCTCAGATTGCACAGAAATAAGGCTAGCAAAGAGATCCACGAAATACACATGTAACTCTGTGAGATGAATTCACAGTGCACTAAGCATTTTCTCAGAAAGCTTCTTTCCAGATTTCATCTGAGGATATTTCCTTTTTCACCATAGCCCTCTAAGGGCTTCCAAGTATCATTTTGCCAATTCCACAAGAACTGTCTTAGCGAAAGGCTTCTTGAGGGGAAAGCTGTAACTCTGTGAGATGATTTCACGGAACACAAAGAAGTTTCTCAGAAAGCTTCTTTCTCTTTGTTATCGGAGGATATTTCCTGTGGCCCTATAGTCTTCAAAGGGATTCGAAATCTCTGTTCTCAGATTCCACAGAAATAAGGCGAGCAAAGAGATCCAGGAAATACACATGTAACTCTGTGAGATGAATTCACAGAACACTAAGCAGTTTCTCAGAAAGCTTCTTTCCAGATTTCATCTGAGGATATTTCCTTTTTCACCATAGCCCTCTATGGGCTTCCAAATATCACTTTGCCAATTCCACAAGAACTGTCTAAGCGAAAGGCTTCTTGAGGGGAAAGCTGTAACTCTGTGAGATGATTTCACAGAACACAAAGAAGTTTCTCAGAAAGCTTCTTTCTCTTTGTTATCGGAGGATATTTCCTTTGGCCCTATAGTCTTCAAAGGGATCCGAAATCTCTGTTCTCAGATTCCACAGAAATAAGTCTAGCAAAGAGATCCGAGAAATACACACGTTATTCTGTGAGATGAATTAACAGAACACTAAGCAGTTTCTCCGAAAGCTTCTTTCCATATTTCATCTGAGGATATTTCCTTTTTCACCGTAGCCCTCTATGGGCTTCCAAATATCACTTTGCCGATTCCACAAGAACTGTCTAAGCGAAAGGCTTCTTGAGGGGAAAGCTGTAACTGTGTGAGATGATTTCACAGAACACAAAGAAGTTTCTCAGAAAGCTTCTTTCTCTTTGTTATCGGAGGATATTTCCTTTGGCCCTATAGTCTGCTAAGGGATCCGAAATATCTGTTCTCAGATTCCACAGAGATAAGGCTAGCAAAGAGATCAGAGAAATACACATGTTATTCTGTGAGATGAATTAACAGAACACTAAGCAGTTTCTCAGAAAGCTTCTTTCCAGATTTCATCTGAGGATATTTCCTTTTTAACCAAAGCCCTCTATGGGCTTCCATATATCACTTTTCCAATTCCACAAGAACTGTCTTAGCGAAAGGCTTCTTGAGGGGAAAGCTGTAACTCTGTGATATGATTTCACACAACACAAAGAAGTTTCTCAGAAAGCTTCTTTCTCTTTGTTATCAAAGGATATTTCCTTTGGAACTATAGTCTTCAAAGGGATCCGAAATATCTGTTCTCAGATTCCACAGAAATAAGGCTAGCAAAGAGATACACGAAATACACAGGTAACTCTGTGAGATGAATTGACAGAACACTAAGCAGTTTCTCAGAAAGCTTCTTTCCAGATTTCATCTGAGGATATTTCCTTTTATACCATAGCCCTCTATGGGCTTCCAAATATTACTTTGCCAATTCCACAAGAACTGTCTTAGCGAAAGGCTTCTTGAGGGGAAAGCTGTAACTCTGTGAGATGATTTCACAGAACACAAAGAAGTTTCTCAGAAGGCTTCTTGCTCTTTGTTATCGGAGGATGTTTCCTTTGGACTATAGTCTCAAAAGGGATGCGAAATATCTGTTCTCAGATTCCACAGAAATAAGGCTAGCAAAGAGATCCACGAAATACACATGTAACTCTGTGAGATGAATTAACAGAACACTAAGCAGTTTCTCAGAAAGCTTCTTTCCAATTTCATCTGAGGATATTTACTTTTTCACCATAGCCCTCTATGGGCTTCCAAATATCACTTTGCCAATTCCACAAGAACTGTCTTAGCGAAAGGCTTCTTGAGGTGAAAGCTGTAACTCTGTGAGATGATTTCACAGAACACAAAGAAGTTTCTCTGAAAGATTCTTTCTCTTTGTTATAGGAGGATATTTCCTTTGGCCCTATAGTCTTCAAAGGGATCCGAAATATCTGTTCTCAGATTCCACAGAAATAAGGCTAGCAAAGAGATCCACGAAATACACATGTACCTCTGTGAGATGAATTAATAGAACACTAAGCAGTTTCTCAGAAAGCTTCTTTCCAGATTTCATCTGAGGATATTTCCTTTTTCACCATAGCCCTCTATGGGCTTCCAAATATCACTTTGCCAATTCCACAAGAACTGTCTTAGCGAAAGGCTTCCTGACGGGGAAAGCTGTAACTCTGTGAGATGATTTCACAGAACACAAAGAAGTTTCTCAGAAAGCTTCTTTCTCTTTGTTATCGGAGGATATTTTCTTTGGCCCTATAGTCTTCAAAGGGATCCGAAATATCTGTTCTCAGATTCCACAGAAATAAGGCTAGCAAAGAGATCCACGAAATACACATGTAACTCTGTGAGATGAATTCACAGAACACTAAGCAGTTTCTCAGAAAGCTTCTTTCCAGATTTCATCTGAGGATATTTCCTTTTTCACCATAGCCCTCTAAGGGCTTCCAAATATCACTTTGCCAATTCCACAAGAACTGTCTTAGCGAAAGGCTTCTTGAGGGGAAAGCTGTAACTGTGTGAGATGATTTCACAGAACACAAAGAAGTTTCTCAGAAAGCTTCTTTCTCTTTGTTATCGGAGGATATTTCCTTTGGCCCTCTAGTCTTCAAAGGGATCCGAAATATCTGTTCTCAGATTCCACAGAAATAAGGCTAGCAAAGAGATCCACGAAATACACATGTAACTCTGTGAGGTGAATTCACAGAACAGTAAGCAGTTTCTCAGAAAGCTTCTTTCCAGATTTCATCTGAGGATATTTCCTTTTTCACCATAGCCCACTAAGGGCTTCCAAATATCACTTTGCCAATTCCACAAGAACTGTCTTAACGAAAGGCTTCTTGAGTGGAAATCTGTAACTCTGTGAGATGATTTCACAGAACACAAGGAAGTTTCTCTGAAAGCTTCTTTCTCTTTTTATGGGAGGATAATTCCTTTGGCCCTATATTCTTCAAAGGGATGCGAAATATCTGTTCTCAGATTCCACAGAAATAAGGCTAGAAAAGAGATCCACGAAATACACATGTAACTCTGTGAGATGAATTAACAGAACACTAAGCAGTTTCTCAGAAAGCTTATTTCCAGATTTCATCTGAGGATATTTCGTTTTTCACCATAGCCCTCTATTGGCTTCCAAGTATCACTTTGCCAATTCCACAAGATCTGTCTTAGAGAAAGGCTTCTTGAGGGGAAAGCTGTAACTCTGTGAGATGATTTCACGGAACACAAATTAGTTAGTCAGAAAGCTTCTTTCTCTTTGTTATCGGAGGATATTTCCTTCTGCCCTATAGTCTTCAAAGGGATCCGAAATATCTGTTCTCAGATCCCACAGAAATAAGGCTAGCAAAGAGATCCACGAAATACACACGTAACTCTACGAGATGAATTCACAGAACACTAAGCAGTTTCTCAGAAAGCTTCTTTCCAGATTTCATCTGAGGATATTTCCTTTTTCACCAGAGCCCTCTATGGGCTTCCAAATATCACTTTTCCAATTCCACAAGAACTGTCTTAGCAAAAGCCTTCTTGAGGGGAAAGCTGTAACTCTGTGAGATGATTTCACAGAACACAAAGAAGTTTCTCAGAAAGCTTCTTTCTCTTTGTTATCGGAGGATATTTCCTTTGGCCCTATAGTCTTCAAAGGGATCCGAAATATCTGTTCTCAGATTCCACAGAAATAAGGCTAGCAAAGAGATCCACGAAATACACATGTAACTCTGTGAGATGAATTTACAGAACACTAAGCAGTTTCTCAGAAAGCTTCTTTCCAATTTCATCTGAGGATATTTCCTTTTTCACCATAGCCCTCTATGGGCTTCCAAATATCACTTTGCCAATTCCACAAGAACTGTCTTAGCGAAAGGCTTCTTGAGGGGGAAGCTGAAACTCTGTGAGATGATTTCAAAGAACACAAAGAAGTTTCTCAGAAAGCTTCTTTCTCTTTGTTATCGGAGGATATTTCCTTTGGACTATAGTCTTCAAAGGGATGCGAAATATCTGTTCTCAGATTGCACAGAAATAAGGCTAGCAAAGAGATCCACGAAATACACATGTAACTCTGTGAGATGAATTCACAGTGCACTAAGCATTTTCTCAGAAAGCTTCTTTCCAGATTTCATCTGAGGATATTTCCTTTTTCACCATAGCCCTCTAAGGGCTTCCAAGTATCATTTTGCCAATTCCACAAGAACTGTCTTAGCGAAAGGCTTCTTGAGGGGAAAGCTGTAACTCTGTGAGATGATTTCACGGAACACAAAGAAGTTTCTCAGAAAGCTTCTTTCTCTTTGTTATCGGAGGATATTTCCTGTGGCCCTATAGTCTTCAAAGGGATTCGAAATCTCTGTTCTCAGATTCCACAGAAATAAGGCTAGCAAAGAGATCCAGGAAATACACATGTAACTCTGTGAGATGAATTCACAGAACACTAAGCAGTTTCTCAGAAAGCTTCTTTCCAGATTTCATCTGAGGATATTTCCTTTTATACCATAGCCCTCTATGGGCTTCCAAATATTACTTTGCCAATTCCACAAGAACTGTCTTAGCGAAAGGCTTCTTGAGGGGAAAGCTGTAACTCTGTGAGATGATTTCACAGAACACAAAGAAGTTTCTCAGAAGGCTTCTTGCTCTTTGTTATCGGAGGATGTTTCCTTTGGACTATAGTCTTAAAAGGGATGCGAAATATCTGTTCTCAGATTCCACAGAAATAAGGCTAGCAAAGAGATCCACGAAATACACATGTAACTCTGTGAGATGAATTAACAGAACACTAAGCAGTTTCTCAGAAAGCTTCTTTCCAATTTCATCTGAGGATATTTACTTTTTCACCATAGCCCTCTATGGGCTTCCAAATATCACTTTGCCAATTCCACAAGAACTGTCTTAGCGAAAGGCTTCTTGAGGTGAAAGCTGTAACTCTGTGAGATGATTTCACAGAACACAAAGAAGTTTCTCTGAAAGCTTCTTTCTCTTTGTTAGAGGAGGATATTTCCTTTGGCCCTATAGTCTTCAAAGGGATCCGAAATATCTGTTCTCAGATTCCACAGAAATAAGGCTAGCAAAGAGGTCCACGAAATACACATGTAACTCTGTGAGATGAATTAATAGAACACTAAGCAGTTTCTCAGAAAGCTTCTTTCCAGATTTCATCTGAGGATATTTCCTTTTTCACCATAGCCCTCTATGGGCTTCCAAATATCACTTTGCCAATTCCACAAGAACTGTCTTAGAGAAAGGCTTCTTGAGGGGAAAGCTGTAACTCTGTGAGATGATTTCACAGAACACAAAAAAGTTTCTCAGAAAGCTTCTTTCTCTTTGTTATCGGAGGATATTTTCTTTGGCCCTATAGTCTTCAAAGGGATCCGAAATATCTGTTCTCAGATTCCACAGAAATAAGGCTAGCAAAGAGATCCACGAAATACACATGTAACTCTGTGAGATGAATTCACAGAACACTAAGCAGTTTCTCAGAAAGCTTCTTTCCAGATTTCATCTGAGGATATTTCCTTTTTCACCATAGCCCTCTAAGGGCTTCCAAATATCACTTTGCCAATTCCACAAGAACTGTCTTAGCGAAAGGCTTCTTGAGGGGAAAGCTGTAACTGTGTGAGATGATTTCACAGAACACAAAGAAGTTTCTCAGAAAGCTTCTTTCTCTTTGTTATCGGAGGATATTTCCTTTGGCCCTCTAGTCTTCAAAGGGATCCGAAATATCTGTTCTCAGATTCCACAGAAATAAGGCTAGCAAAGAGATCCACGAAATACACATGTAACTCTGTGAGGTGAATTCACAGAACAGTAAGCAGTTTCTCAGAAAGCTTCTTTCCAGATTTCATCTGAGGATATTTCCTTTTTCACCATAGCCCTCTATGGGCTTCCAAATATCACTTTGCCAATTCCACAAGAACTGTCTTAGCGAAAGGCTTCTTGAGGGGAAAGCTGTAACTCTGTGAGATCATTTCACAGAAAACAAAGAAATTTCTCAAAAAGCTTCTTTCTCTTTGTTATCGGAGGATATTTCCTTTGGTCCTATAGTCTTCAATGGGATCCGAAATCTCTGTTCTCAGATTCCACAGAAATAAGGCTAGCAAAGAGATTCACGAAATACACATGTAACTCTGTGAGATGAATTCACAGAACACTAAGCAGTTTCTCAGAAAGCTTCTTTCCAGATTTCATCTGAGGATATTTCCTTTTTCACCATAGCCCTCTATGGGCTTCCAAATATCACTTTGCCAATTCCACAAGAACTGTCTTAGCGAAAGGCTTCTTGAGGGGAAAGCTGTAACTCTGTGAGATGATTTCACAGAACACAAAGAAGTTTCTCAGAAAGCTTCTTTCTCTTTGTTATCGGAGGATATTTTCTTTGGCCCTATAGTCTTCAAAGCGATCCGAAATATCTGTTCTCAGATTCCACAGAAATAAGGCTAGCAAAGAGATCTACGAAATACACATGTAACTCTGTGAGATGAATTCACAGAACACTAAGCAGTTTCTCAGAAAGCTTCTTTCCAGATTTCATCTGAGGATATTTCCTTTTTCACCATAGCCCTCTATGGGCTTCCAAATATCACTTTGCCAATTCCACAAGAACTGTCTTAGCGAAAGGCTTCTTGAGGGGAAAGCTGTAACTGTGTGAGATGATTTCACAGAACACAAAGAAGTTTCTCAGAAAGCTTCTTTCTCTTTGTTATCGGAGGATATTTCCTTTGGCCCTATATTCTTCAAAGGGATCCGAAATCTCTGTTCTCAGATTCCACAGAAATAAGGCTAGCAAAGAGATCCACGAAACACACATGTAACTCTTTGAGATGAATTCACAGAACACTAAGCAGTTTCTCAGAAAGCTTCTTTCCAGATTCCATCTGAGGATATTTCCTTTTCACCATAGCCCTCTATGGGATACCTAATATCACTTTGCCAATTCCACAAGAACTGTCTTAATGAAAGGCTTCTTGAGGGGAAAGCTGAAACTCTGTGAGAAGATTTCACAGAACACAAAGAAGTTTCTCAGAAAGCTTCTTTCTCTTTGTTATCGGAGGATATTTTCTTTGGACTATAGTCTTCAAAGGGATCCGAAATGTCTGTTCTCAGATTCCACAGAAATAAGGCTAGCAAAGTGATCCACGAAATACACATGTAACTCTGTGAGATGAATTCACAGAACACTAAGCAGTTTCTCAGAAAGCTTCTTTCCAGATTTCATCTGAGGATATTTCCTTTTTCACCATAGCCCTCTATGGGCTCCAAATACCACTTTGCCAATTCCACAAGAACTTTCTTAGCGAAAGGCTTCTTGAGGGGGAAGCTGTAACTCTGTGAGATGATTTCACAGAACACAAAGAAGTTTCTCAGAAAGCTTCTTTCTCTTTGTTATCGGAGGATATTTCCTTTGGCCCTAAAGTCTTCAAAGGGATCCGAAATATCTATTCTCAGATTCCACAGAAATAAGGCTAGCAAAGAGATCCACGAAATACACATGTAACTCTGTGAGATAAATTCACAGAACACTAAGCAGTTTCTCAGAAAGCTTCTTTCCAGATTTCATCTGAGGATATTTCCTTTTTCACCATAGCCCACTAAGGGCTTCCAAATATCACTTTGCCAATTCCACAAGAACTGTCTTAACGAAAGGTTTCTTGAGTGGAAATCTGTAACTCTGTGAGATGATTTCACAGAACACAAGGAAGTTTCTCTGAAAGCTTCTTTCTCTTTTTATGGGAGGATAATTCCTTTGGCCCTATATTCTTCAAAGGGATGCGAAATATCTGTTCTCAGATTCCACAGAAATAAGGCTAGCAAAGAGATCCACGAAATACACATGTAACTCTGTGAGATGAATTAACAGAACACTAAGCAGTT
Source organism: Macaca nemestrina (assembly GCF_043159975.1). Lineage (NCBI taxonomy): Eukaryota > Metazoa > Chordata > Mammalia > Primates > Cercopithecidae > Macaca > Macaca nemestrina. The sequence continues at coordinate 56,767,714 of NC_092140.1, forward strand.
TCTCAGAAAGCTTCTTTCCAATTTCATCTGAGGATATTTCGTTTTTCACCATAGCCCTCTATAGGCTTCCAAGTATCACTTTGCCAATTCCACAAGATCTGTCTTAGAGAAAGGCTTCTTGAGGGGAAAGCTGTAACTCTGTGAGATGATTTCACGGAACACAAATTAGTTAGTCAGAAAGCTTCTTTCTCTTTGTTATCGGAGGATATTTCCTTCTGCCCTATAGTCTTCAAAGGGATCCGAAATATCTGTTCTCAGATCCCACAGAAATAAGGCTAGCAAAGAGATCCACGAAATACACACGTAACTCTGCGAGATGAATTCACAGAACACTAAGCAGTTTCTCAGAAAGCTTCTTTCCAGATTTCATCTGAGGATATTTCCTTTTTCACCAGAGCCCTCTATGGGCTTCCAAATATCACTTTTCCAATTCCACAAGAACTGTCTTAGCAAAAGCCTTCTTGAGGGGAAAGCTGTAACTCTGTGAGATGATTTCACAGAACACAAAGAAGTTTCTCAGAAAGCTTCTTTCTCTTTGTTATCGGAGGATATTTCCTTTGGCCCTATAGTCTTCAAAGGGATCCGAAATATCTGTTCTCAGATTCCACAGAAATAAGGCTAGCAAAGAGATCCACGAAATACACATGTAACTCTGTGAGATGAATTTACAGAACACTAAGCAGTTTCTCAGAAAGCTTCTTTCCAATTTCATCTGAGGATATTTACTTTTTCACCATAGCCCTCTATGGGCTTCCAAATATCACTTTGCCAATTCCACAAGAACTGTCTTAGCGAAAGGCTTCTTGAGGGGGAAGCTGAAACTCTGTGAGATGATTTCAAAGAACACAAAGAAGTTTCTCAGAAAGCTTCTTTCTCTTTGTTATCGGAGGATATTTCCTTTGGACTATAGTCTTCAAAGGGATGCGAAATATCTGTTCTCAGATTGCACAGAAATAAGGCTAGCAAAGAGATCCACGAAATACACATGTAACTCTGTGAGATGAATTCACAGTGCACTAAGCATTTTCTCAGAAAGCTTCTTTCCAGATTTCATCTGAGGATATTTCCTTTTTCACCATAGCCCTCTAAGGGCTTCCAAGTATCATTTTGCCAATTCCACAAGAACTGTCTTAGCGAAAGGCTTCTTGAGGGGAAAGCTGTAACTCTGTGAGATGATTTCACGGAACACAAAGAAGTTTCTCAGAAAGCTTCTTTCTCTTTGTTATCGGAGGATATTTCCTGTGGCCCTATAGTCTTCAAAGGGATTCGAAATCTCTGTTCTCAGATTCCACAGAAATAAGGCGAGCAAAGAGATCCAGGAAATACACATGTAACTCTGTGAGATGAATTCACAGAACACTAAGCAGTTTCTCAGAAAGCTTCTTTCCAGATTTCATCTGAGGATATTTCCTTTTTCACCATAGCCCTCTATGGGCTTCCAAATATCACTTTGCCAATTCCACAAGAACTGTCTAAGCGAAAGGCTTCTTGAGGGGAAAGCTGTAACTCTGTGAGATGATTTCACAGAACACAAAGAAGTTTCTCAGAAAGCTTCTTTCTCTTTGTTATCGGAGGATATTTCCTTTGGCCCTATAGTCTTCAAAGGGATCCGAAATCTCTGTTCTCAGATTCCACAGAAATAAGTCTAGCAAAGAGATCCGAGAAATACACACGTTATTCTGTGAGATGAATTAACAGAACACTAAGCAGTTTCTCCGAAAGCTTCTTTCCATATTTCATCTGAGGATATTTCCTTTTTCACCGTAGCCCTCTATGGGCTTCCAAATATCACTTTGCCGATTCCACAAGAACTGTCTAAGCGAAAGGCTTCTTGAGGGGAAAGCTGTAACTGTGTGAGATGATTTCACAGAACACAAAGAAGTTTCTCAGAAAGCTTCTTTCTCTTTGTTATCGGAGGATATTTCCTTTGGCCCTATAGTCTGCTAAGGGATCCGAAATATCTGTTCTCAGATTCCACAGAGATAAGGCTAGCAAAGAGATCAGAGAAATACACATGTTATTCTGTGAGATGAATTAACAGAACACTAAGCAGTTTCTCAGAAAGCTTCTTTCCAGATTTCATCTGAGGATATTTCCTTTTTAACCAAAGCCCTCTATGGGCTTCCATATATCACTTTTCCAATTCCACAAGAACTGTCTTAGCGAAAGGCTTCTTGAGGGGAAAGCTGTAACTCTGTGATATGATTTCACACAACACAAAGAAGTTTCTCAGAAAGCTTCTTTCTCTTTGTTATCAAAGGATATTTCCTTTGGAACTATAGTCTTCAAAGGGATCCGAAATATCTGTTCTCAGATTCCACAGAAATAAGGCTAGCAAAGAGATACACGAAATACACAGGTAACTCTGTGAGATGAATTGACAGAACACTAAGCAGTTTCTCAGAAAGCTTCTTTCCAGATTTCATCTGAGGATATTTCCTTTTATACCATAGCCCTCTATGGGCTTCCAAATATTACTTTGCCAATTCCACAAGAACTGTCTTAGCGAAAGGCTTCTTGAGGGGAAAGCTGTAACTCTGTGAGATGATTTCACAGAACACAAAGAAGTTTCTCAGAAGGCTTCTTGCTCTTTGTTATCGGAGGATGTTTCCTTTGGACTATAGTCTCAAAAGGGATGCGAAATATCTGTTCTCAGATTCCACAGAAATAAGGCTAGCAAAGAGATCCACGAAATACACATGTAACTCTGTGAGATGAATTAACAGAACACTAAGCAGTTTCTCAGAAAGCTTCTTTCCAATTTCATCTGAGGATATTTACTTTTTCACCATAGCCCTCTATGGGCTTCCAAATATCACTTTGCCAATTCCACAAGAACTGTCTTAGCGAAAGGCTTCTTGAGGTGAAAGCTGTAACTCTGTGAGATGATTTCACAGAACACAAAGAAGTTTCTCTGAAAGATTCTTTCTCTTTGTTATAGGAGGATATTTCCTTTGGCCCTATAGTCTTCAAAGGGATCCGAAATATCTGTTCTCAGATTCCACAGAAATAAGGCTAGCAAAGAGATCCACGAAATACACATGTAACTCTGTGAGATGAATTAATAGAACACTAAGCAGTTTCTCAGAAAGCTTCTTTCCACATTTCATCTGAGGATATTTCCTTTTTCACCATAGCCCTCTATGGGCTTCCAAATATCACTTTGCCAATTCCACAAGAACTGTCTTAGCGAAAGGCTTCCTGACGGGGAAAGCTGTAACTCTGTGAGATGATTTCACAGAACACAAAGAAGTTTCTCAGAAAGCTTCTTTCTCTTTGTTATCGGAGGATATTTTCTTTGGCCCTATAGTCTTCAAAGGGATCCGAAATATCTGTTCTCAGATTCCACAGAAATAAGGCTAGCAAAGAGATCCACGAAATACACATGTAACTCTGTGAGATGAATTCACAGAACACTAAGCAGTTTCTCAGAAAGCTTCTTTCCAGATTTCATCTGAGGATATTTCCTTTTTCACCATAGCCCTCTAAGGGCTTCCAAATATCACTTTGCCAATTCCACAAGAACTGTCTTAGCGAAAGGCTTCTTGAGGGGAAAGCTGTAACTGTGTGAGATGATTTCACAGAACACAAAGAAGTTTCTCAGAAAGCTTCTTTCTCTTTGTTATCGGAGGATATTTCCTTTGGCCCTCTAGTCTTCAAAGGGATCCGAAATATCTGTTCTCAGATTCCACAGAAATAAGGCTAGCAAAGAGATCCACGAAATACACATGTAACTCTGTGAGGTGAATTCACAGAACAGTAAGCAGTTTCTCAGAAAGCTTCTTTCCAGATTTCATCTGAGGATATTTCCTTTTTCACCATAGCCCTCTATGGGCTTCCAAATATCACTTTGCCAATTCCACAAGAACTGTCTTAGCGAAAGGCTTCTTGAGGGGAAAGCTGTAACTCTGTGAGATCATTTCACAGAAAACAAAGAAATTTCTCAAAAAGCTTCTTTCTCTTTGTTATCGGAGGATATTTCCTTTGGTCCTATAGTCTTCAATGGGATCCGAAATCTCTGTTCTCAGATTCCACAGAAATAAGGCTAGCAAAGAGATTCACGAAATACACATGTAACTCTGTGAGATGAATTCACAGAACACTAAGCAGTTTCTCAGAAAGCTTCTTTCCAGATTTCATCTGAGGATATTTCCTTTTTCACCATAGCCCTCTATGGGCTTCCAAATATCACTTTGCCAATTCCACAAGAACTGTCTTAGCGAAAGGCTTCTTGAGGGGAAAGCTGTAACTCTGTGAGATGATTTCACAGAACACAAAGAAGTTTCTCAGAAAGCTTCTTTCTCTTTGTTATCGGAGGATATTTTCTTTGGCCCTATAGTCTTCAAAGCGATCCGAAATATCTGTTCTCAGATTCCACAGAAATAAGGCTAGCAAAGAGATCCACGAAATACACATGTAACTCTGTGAGATGAATTCACAGAACACTAAGCAGTTTCTCAGAAAGATTCTTTCCAGATTTCATCTGAGGATATTTCCTTTTTCACCATAGCCCTCTATGGGCTTCCAAATATCACTTTGCCGATTCCACAAGAACTGTCTTAGCGAAAGGCTTCTTGAGGTGAAAGCTGTAACTCTGTGAGATGATTTCACAGAACACAAAGAAGTTTCTCAGAAAGCTTCTTTCTCTTAGTTATCGGAGGATATTTCCTTTGGTCCTATAGTCTTCAAAGGGATCCGAAATATCTGTTCTCAGATTCCACAGAAATAAGGCTAGCAAAGAGGTCCCCGAAATACACTTGTAACTCTTTGAGATGAATTAACAGAACACTAAGCAGTTTCTCAGAAAGCTTCTTTCCAGATTTCATCTGAGGATATTTCCTTTTTCACCAGAGCCCTCTATGGGCTTCCAAATATCACTTTGCCAATTCCACAAGAACTGTCTTAGCGAAAGGCTTCTTGAGGGGAAAGCTGTAACTCTCTGAGATGATTTCACAGAACACAAAGAAGTTTCTCAGAAAGCTTCTTTCTCTTTGTTATCGGAGGATATTTTCTTTCACCCTATAGTCTTCAAAGGGATCCGAAATCTCTGTTCTCAGATTCCACAGAAATAAGGCTAGCAAAGAGATCCACGAAATACACATGTAACTCTGTGAGATGAATTAACAGAACCCTAAGCAGTTTCTCAGAAAGCTTCTTTCCAGATTTCATCTGAGGATATTTCCTTTTTCACCATAGCCCTCAAAGGACTTCCAAATATCACTTTAACAATTCCACAAGAACTGTCTTAGCGAAAGGCTTCTTGAGGGGAAAGCTGTAACTCTGTGAGATGATTTCACAGAACACAAAGAAGTTTCTCAGAAAGCTTCTTTCTCTTTGTTATCGGAGGATATTTCCTTTGGCCCTATAGTCTTCAAAGGGATCCGAAATCTCTGTTCTCAGATTCCACAGATATAAGGCTAGCAAAGAGATCCACGAAATACACATGTAACTCTGTGAGATGAATTCACAGAACACTAAGCAGTTTCTCAGAAAGCTTCTTTCCAGATTTCATCGGAGGATATTTCCTTTTTCACCATAGCCCTCTATGGGCTTCCAAATATCACTTTGCCAATTCCACAAGAACTGTCTTAGCGAAAGGCTTCCTGAGGGGAAAGCTGTACCTCTGTGAGATGATTTCACAGAACACAAAGAAGTTTCTCAGAAAGCTTCTTTCTCTTTGTTATCGGAGGATATTTCCTGTGGCCCTATAGTCTTCAAAGGGATCCGAAATATATGTTCTCAGATTCCACAGAAATAAGGCTAGCAAAGAGATCCACGAAATACACATGTAACTCTGTGAGATGAATTCACAGAACACTAAGCAGTTTCTCAGAAAGATTCTTTCCAGATTTCATCTGAGGATATTTCCTTTTTCACCATAGCCCTCTATGGGCTTCCAAATATCACTTTGCCGATTCCACAAGAACTGTCTTAGCGAAAGGCTTCTTGAGGTGAAAGCTGTAACTCTGTGAGATGATTTCACAGAACACAAAGAAGTTTCTCAGAAAGCTTCTTTCTCTTAGTTATCGGAGGATATTTCCTTTGGTCCTATAGTCTTCAAAGGGATCCGAAATATCTGTTCTCAGATTCCACAGAAATAAGGCTAGCAAAGAGGTCCCCGAAATACACTTGTAACTCTTTGAGATGAATTAACAGAACACTAAGCAGTTTCTCAGAAAGCTTCTTTCCAGATTTCATCTGAGGATATTTCCTTTTTCACCAGAGCCCTCTATGGGCTTCCAAATATCACTTTGCCAATTCCACAAGAACTGTCTTAGCGAAAGGCTTCTTGAGGTGAAAGCTGTAACTCTCTGAGATGATTTCACAGAACACAAAGAAGTTTCTCAGAAAGCTTCTTTCTCTTTGTTATCGGAGGATATTTTCTTTCACCCTATAGTCTTCAAAGGGATCCGAAATCTCTGTTCTCAGATTCCACAGAAATAAGGCTAGCAAAGAGATCCACGAAATACACATGTAACTCTGTGAGATGAATTAACAGAACCCTAAGCAGTTTCTCAGAAAGCTTCTTTCCAGATTTCATCTGAGGATATTTCCTTTTTCACCATAGCCCTCAAAGGACTTCCAAATATCACTTTAACAATTCCACAAGAACTGTCTTAGCGAAAGGCTTCTTGAGGGGAAAGCTGTAACTCTGTGAGATGATTTCACAGAACACAAAGAAGTTTCTCAGAAAGCTTCTTTCTCTTTGTTATCGGAGGATATTTCCTTTGGCCCTATAGTCTTCAAAGGGATCCGAAATCTCTGTTCTCAGATTCCACAGATATAAGGCTAGCAAAGAGATCCACGAAATACACATGTAACTCTGTGAGATGAATTCACAGAACACTAAGCAGTTTCTCAGAAAGCTTCTTTCCAGATTTCATCGGAGGATATTTCCTTTTTCACCATAGCCCTCTATGGGCTTCCAAATATCACTTTGCCAATTCCACAAGAACTGTCTTAGCGAAAGGCTTCCTGAGGGGAAAGCTGTACCTCTGTGAGATGATTTCACAGAACACAAAGAAGTTTCTCAGAAAGCTTCTTTCTCTTTGTTATCGGAGGATATTTCCTGTGGCCCTATAGTCTTCAAAGGGATCCGAAATATATGTTCTCAGATTCCACAGAAATAAGGCTAGCAAAGAGATCCACGAAATACACATGTAACTCTGTGAGATGAATTCACAGAACACTAAGCAGTTTCTCAGAAAGCTTCTTTCCAGATTTCATCTGAGGATATTTCCTTTTTCACCATAGCCCTCTATGGGCTTCCAAATATCACTTTGCCAATTCCACAAGAACTGTCTTAGAGAAAGGCTTCTTGAGGGGAAAGTTGTAACTCTGTGAGATGATTTCACAGAACACAAAGAAGTTTCTCAGAAAGCTTCTTTCTCTTTGTTATCGGAGGATATTTTCTTTGGCCCTATAGTCTTCAAAGGGATCCGAAATATCTGTTCTCAGATTCCACAGAAATAAGGCTAGCAAAGAGATCCACGAAATACACATGTAACTCTGTGAGATGAATTCACAGAACACTAAGCAGTTTCTCAGAAAGCTTCTTTCCAGATTTCATCTGAGGATATTTCCTTTTTCACCATAGCCCTCTAAGGGCTTCCAAATATCACTTTGCCAATTCCACAAGAACTGTCTTAGCGAAAGGCTTCTTGAGGGGAAAGCTGTAACTGTGTGAGATGATTTCACAGAACACAAAGAAGTTTCTCAGAAAGCTTCTTTCTCTTTGTTATCGGAGGATATTTCCTTTGGCCCTCTAGTCTTCAAAGGGATCCGAAATATCTGTTCTCAGATTCCACAGAAATAAGGCTAGCAAAGCGATCCAAGAAATACACATGTAACTCTGTGAGGTGAATTCACAGAAGAGTAAGCAGTTTCTCAGAAAGCTTCTTTCCAGATTTCATCTGAGGATATTTCCTTTTTCAACATAGGACTCTATGGGCTTCCAAATATCACTTTGCCAGTTCCACAAGAACTGTCTTAGCGAAAGGCTTCTTGAGGGGAAAGCTGTAACTCTGTGAGATGATTTCACAGAACACAAAGAAGTTTCTCAGAAAGCTTCTTTCTCTTTGTTATCGGAGGATATTTCCTTTGGCCCTATAGTCTTCAAAGGGATCCGAAATATCTGTTTTCAGATTCCACAGAAATAAGACTAGCAAAGAGATCCACGAAATACACATGTAACTCTGTAAGATGAATTAACAGAACACTAAGCAGTTTCTCAGAAAGCTTCTTTCCAGATTTCATCTGAGGATATTTCCTTTTTCACCATAGCCCTCTATGGGCTTCCAAATATCACTTTGCCGATTCCACAAGAACTGTCTTAGGGAAAGGCTTCTTGAGCGGAAAGCTGTAACTCTGTGAGATGATTTCACAGAACACAAAGAAGTATCTCAGAAAGCTTCTTTCTCTTTGTTATCGGAGGATATTTCCTTTGGCCCTATAGTCTTCAAAGGGATCCGAAATATCTGTTCTCAGATTCCACAGAAATAAGGCTAGCAAAGACATCCACGAAATACACTTGTAACTCTTTGAGATGAATTAACAGAACACTAAGCAGTTTCTCAGAAAGCTTCTTTCCAGATTTCATCTGAGGATATTTCCTTTTTCAACATAGCCCTCTATGGGCTTCCAAATATCACTTTGCCAATTCCACAAGAACTGTCTTAGAGAAAGGCTTCTTGAGGGGAAAGCTGTAACTCTGTGAGATGATTTCACAGAACACAAAGAAGTTTCTCAGAAAGCTTCTTTCTCTTTGTTATCGGAGGATATTTCCTGTGGCCCTATAGTCTTCAAAGGGATCCGAAATATCTGTTCTCAGATTCCACAGAAATAAGGCTAGCAAAGAGATCCACGAAATACACATGTAACTCTTTGAGATGAATTAACAGAACACTAAGCAGTTTCTCAGAAAGCTTCTTTCCAGATTTCATCTGAGGATATTTCCTTTTTCACCATAGCCCTCTAAGGGCTTCCAAATATCACTTTGCCAATTCCACAAGAACTGTCTTAGCGAAAGGCTTCTTGAGGGGAAAGCTGTAACTGTGTGAGATGATTTCACAGAACACAAAGAAGTTTCTCAGAAAGCTTCTTTCTCTTTGTTATCGGAGGATATTTCCTTTGGCCCTATAGTCTTGAAAGGGATCCGAAATATCTGTTCTCAGATTCCACAGAAATAAGGCTAGCAAAGAGGTCCACGAAATACACATGTAACTCTGTGAGGTGAATTCACATAACAGTAAGCAGTTTCTCAGAAAGCTTCTTTCCAGATTTCATCTGAGGATATTTCCTTTTTCACCATAGCCCTCTATGGGCTTCCCAATATCACTTTGCCAATTCCACAAGAACTGTCTTAGCGAAAGGCTTCTTGAGGGGAAAGCTGTAACTCTGTGAGATCATTTCACAGAACACAAAGAAATTTCTCAGAAAGCTTCTTTCTCTTTGTTATCGGAGGATATTTCCTTTGGCCCTATAGTCTTCAAAGAGATCCGAAATCTCTGTTCTCAGATTCCACAGAAATAAGGCTCGCAAAGAGATCCACGAAATACACATGGAACTCTGTGAGATGAATTCACAGAACACTAAGCAGTTTCTCAGAAAGCTTCTTTCCAGATTTCATCTGAGGATATTTCCTTTTTCACCATAGCCCTCTATGGGCTTCCAAATATCACTTTGCCAATTCCACAAGAACTGTCTTAGCGAAAGGATTCTTGAGGGGAAAGCTGTAACTCTGTGAGATGATTTCACAGAACAGAAAGAAGTTTCTCAGAAAGCTTCTTTCTCTTTGTTAACGGAGGATATTTTCTTTGGCCCTATAGTCTTCAAAGGGATCCGAAATATCTGTTCTCAGATTCCACAGAAATAAGGCTAGCAAAGAGATCCACGAAATACACATGTAACTCTTTGAGATGAATTAACAGAACACTAAGCAGTTTCTCAGAAAGCTTCTTTCCAGATTTCATCTGAGGATATTTCCTTTTTCACCATAGCCCTCTAAGGGCTTCCAAATATCACTTTGCCAATTCCAAAAGAACTGTCTTAGCGAAAGGCTTCTTGAGGGGAAAGCTGTAACTGTGTGAGATGATTTCACAGAACACAAAGAAGTTTCTCAGAAAGCTTCTTTCTCTTTGTTATCGGAGGATATTTCCTTTGGCCCTATAGTCTTCAAAGGGATCCGAAATATCTGTTCTCAGATTCCACAGAAATAAGGCTAGCAAAGAGATCCACGAAATACACATGTAACTCTGTGAGATGAATTAACAGAACACTAAGCAGTTTCTCAGAAAGCTTCTTTCCAGATTTCCTCTGAGGATATTTCCTTTTTCACCATAGCCCTCTAAGGGCTTCCAAATATCACTTTGCCAATTCCAAAAGAACTGTCTTAGCGAAAGGCTTCTTGAGGGGAAAGCTGTAACTGTGTGAGATGATTTCACAGAACACAAAGAAGTTTCTCAGAAAGCTTCTTTCTCTTTGTTATCGGAGGATATTTCCTTTGGCCCTATAGTCTTCAAAGGGATCCGAAATATCTGTTCTCAGATTCCACAGAAATAAGGCTAGCAAAGAGATCCACGAAATACACATGTAACTCTGTGAGGTTAATTCACATAACAGTAAGCAGTTTCTCAGAAAGCTTCTTTCCAGATTTCATCTGAGGATATTTCCTTTTTCACCATAGCCCTCTATGGGCTTCCCAATATCACTTTGCCAATTCCACAAGAACTGTCTTAGCGAAAGGCTTCTTGAGGGGAAAGCTGTAACTCTGTGAGATCATTTCACAGAACACAAAGAAATTTCTCAGAAAGCTTCTTTCTCTTTGTTATCGGAGGATATTTCCTTTGGCCCTATAGTCTTCAAAGGGATCCGAAATCTCTGTTCTCAGATTCCACAGATATAAGGCTAGCAAAGAGATCCACGAAATACCCATGTAACTCTGTGAGATGAATTCACAGAACACTAAGCAGATTCTCAGAAAGCTTCTTTCCAGATTTCATCGGAGCATATTTCCTTTTTCAACATAGCCCTCTATGGGCTTCCAAATATCACTTTGCCAATTCCTCAAGAACTGTCTTAGCGAAAGGCTTCTTGAGGGGAAAGCTGTAACTCTGTGAGATGATTTCACAGAACACAAAGAAGTTTCTCAGAAAACTTCTTTCTCTTTGTTATCGGAGGATATTTCCTTTGGCCCTATAGTCTTCAAAGGGATCCGAAATATCTGTTCTCAGATTCCACAGAAATAAGGCTAGCAAAGAGATCCACGAAATACACATGTAACTCTGTGAGGTGAATTCACATAACAATAAGCAGTTTCTCAGAAAGCTTCTTTCCAGATTTCATCTGAGGATATTTCCTTTATCACCGTAGCCCTCTATGGGCTTCCCAATATCACTTTGCCAATTCCACAAGAACTGTCTTAGCGAAAGGCTTCTTGAGGGGAAAGCTGTAACTCTGTGAGATCATTTCACAGAACACAAAGAAGTTTCTCAGAAAGCTTCTTTCTCTTTGTTATCGGAGGATATTTCCTTTGGCCCTATAGTCTTCAAAGGGATCCGAAATCTCTGTTCTCAGATTCCACAGATATAAGGCTAGCAAAGAGATCCACGAAATACACATGTAACTCTGTGAGATGAATTCACAGAACACTAAGCAGTTTCTCAGAAAGCTTCTTTCCAGATTTCATCGGAGGATATTTCCTTTTTCACCATAGCCCTCTATGGGCTTCCAAATATCACTTTGCCAATTCCTCAAGAACTGTCTTAGCGAAAGGCTTCTTGAGGGGAAAGCTGTAACTCTGTGAGATGATTTCACAGAACACAAAGAAGTTTCTCAGAAAGCTTCTTTCTCTTTGTTATCGGAGGATATTTCCTGTGGCCCTATAGTCGTCAAAGGGATCCGAAATATCTGTTCTCAGATTCCACAGAAATAAGGCTAGCAAAGAGATCCACGAAATACACATGTAACTCTGTGAGATGAATTCACAGAACACTAAGCAGTTTCTCAGAAAGCTTCTTTCCAGATTTCATCTGAGGATATTTCCTTTTTCACCATAGCCCTCTATGGGCTTCCAAATATCACTTTGTCGATTCCACAAGAACTGTCTTAGCGAAAGGCTTCTTGACGGGAAAGCTGTAACTCTCTGAGATGATTTCACAGAACACAAAGAAGTTTCTCAGAAAGCTTCTTTCTCTTTGTTATCGGAGGATATTTCCTTTGGCCCTATAGTCTTCAAAGGGATCCGAAATATCTGTTCTCAGATTCCACAGAAATAAGGCTAGCAAAGACATCCACGAAATACACTTGTATCTCTTTGAGATGAATTAACAGAACACTAAGCAGTTTCTCAGAAAGCTTCTTTCCAGATTTCATCTGAGGATATTTCCTTTTTCACCATAGCCCTCTATGGGCTTCCAAATATCACTTTGCCAATTCCACAGGAACTGTCTTAGAGAAAGGCTTCTTGAGGGGAAAGCTGTAACTCTGTGAGATGATTTCACAGAACACAAAGAAGTTTCTCATAAAGCTTCTTTCTCTTTGTTATCGGAGGATATTTTCTTTGGCCCTATAGTCTTCAAAGGGATCCGAAATATCTGTTCTCAGATTCCACAGAAATAAGGCTAGCAAAGAGATCCACGAAATACACATGTAACTCTTTGAGATGAATTAACAGAACACTAAGCAGTTTCTCAGAAAGCTTCTTTCCAGATTTCATCTGAGGATATTTCCTTTTTCACCATAGCCCTCTAAGGGCTTCCAAATATCACTTTGCCAATTCCAAAAGAACTGTCTTAGCGAAAGGCTTCTTGAGGGGAAAGCTGTAACTGTGTGAGATGATTTCACAGAACACAAAGAAGTTTCTCAGAAAGCTTCTTTCTCTTTGTTATCGGAGGATATTTCCTTTGGCCCTATAGTCTTCAAAGGGATCCGAAATATCTGTTCTCAGATTCCACAGAAATAAGGCTAGCAAAGAGATCCACGAAATACACATGTAACTCTGTGAGGTTAATTCACATAACAGTAAGCAGTTTCTCAGAAAGCTTCTTTCCAGATTTCATCTGAGGATATTTCCTTTTTCACCATAGCCCTCTATGGGCTTCCCAATATCACTTTGCCAATTCCACAAGAACTGTCTTAGCGAAAGGCTTCTTGAGGGGAAAGCTGTAACTCTGTGTGATCATTTCACAGAACACAAAGAAATTTCTCAGAAAGCTTCTTTCTCTTTGTTATCGGAGGATATTTCCTTTGGCCCTATAGTCTTCAAAGGGATCCGAAATCTCTGTTCTCAGATTCCACAGATATAAGGCTAGCAAAGAGATCCACGAAATACCCATGTAACTCTGTGAGATGAATTCACAGAACACTAAGCAGATTCTCAGAAAGCTTCTTTCCAGATTTCATCGGAGCATATTTCCTTTTTCAACATAGCCCTCTATGGGCTTCCAAATATCACTTTGCCAATTCCTCAAGAACTGTCTTAGCGAAAGGCTTCTTGAGGGGAAAGCTGTAACTCTGTGAGATGATTTCACAGAACACAAAGAAGTTTCTCAGAAAGCTTCTTTCTCTTTGTTATCGGAGGATATTTCCTTTGGCCCTATAGTCTGTTAAGGGATCCGAAATATCTGTTCTCAGATTCCACAGAAATAAGGCTAGCAAAGAGATCCGAGAAATACACACGTTATTCTGTGAGATGAATTAACAGAACACTAAGCAGTTTCTCCGAAAGCTTCTTTCCATATTTCATCTGAGGATATTTCCTTTTTCACCATAGCCCTCTATGGGCTTCAAAATATCACTTTGCCGATTCCACAAGAACTGTCTAAGCGAAAGGCTTCTTGAGGGGAAAGCTGTAACTGTGTGAGATGATTTCACAGAACACAAAGAAGTTTTTCAGAAAGCTTCTTTCTCTTTGTTATCGGAGGATATTTCCTTTGGCCCTATAGTCTGCTAAGGGATCCGAAATATCTGTTCTCAGATTCCACAGAAATAAGGCTAGCAAAGAGATCAGAGAAATACACATGTTATTCTGTGAGATGAATTAACAGAACACTAAGCAGTTTCTCAGAAAGCTTCTTTCCAGATTTCATCTGAGGATATTTCCTTTTTCACCATAGCCCTCTATGGGCTTCCAAATATCACTTTGCCAATTCCACAAGAACTGTATTAGAGAAAGGCTTCTTGAGGGGAAAGCTGTAACTCTGTGAGATGATTTCACAGAACACAAAGAAGTTTCTCAGAAAGCTTCTTTCTCTTTGTTATCGGAGGATATTTTCTTTGGCCCTATAGTCTTCAAAGGGATCCGAAATATCTGTTCTCAGATTCCACAGAAATAAGGCTAGCAAAGAGATCCACGAAATACACTTGTAACTCTGTGAGATGAATTCACAGAACACTAAGCAGTTTCTCAGAAATCTTCTTTCCAGATTTCATCTGAGGATATTTCCTTTTTCACCATAGCCCTCTAAGGGCTTCCAAATATCACTTTGCCAATTCCACAACAACTGTCTTAGCGAAAGGCTTCTTGAGGGGAAAGCTGTAACTGTGTGAGATGATTTCACAGAACACAAAGAAGTTTCTCAGAAAGCTTCTTTCTCTTTGTTATCGGAGGATATTTCCTGTGGCCCTATAGTCTTCAAAGGGATCCGAAATATCTGTTCTCAGATTCCACAGAAATAAGGCTAGCAAAGAGATCCAAGAAATACACATGTAACTCTGTGAGGTGAATTCACAGAACAGTAAGCAGTTTCTCAGAAAGCTTCTTTCCAGATTTCATCTGAGGATATTTCCTTTTTCACCATAGCCCTCTATGGGCTTCCCAATATCACTTTGCTAATTCCACAAGAACTGACTTAGCGAAAGGCTTCTTGAGGGGAAAGCTGTAACTCTGTGAGATCATTTCACAGAACACAAAGAAATTTCTCAGAAAGCTTCTTTCTCTTTGTTATCGGAGGATATTTCCTTTGGCCCTATAGTCTTCAAAGGGATCCGAAATCTCTGTTCTCAGATTCCACAGAAATAAGGCTAGCAAAGAGATCCACGAAATACACATGTAACTCTGTGAGATGAATTCACAGAACACTAAGCAGTTTCTCAGAAAGCTTCTTTACAGATTTCATCTGAGGATATTTCCTTTTTCACCATAGCCCTCTATGGGCTTCCAAATATCACTTTGCCAATTCCACAAGAACTGTCTTAGCGAAAGGCTTCTTGAGGGGAAAGCTGTAACTCTGTGAGATGATTTCACAGAACACAAAGAAGTTTCTCAGAAAGCTTCTTTCTCTTTGTTAACGGAGGATATTTTCTTTGGCCCTATAGTCTTCAAAGGGATCCGAAATATCTGTTCTCAGATTCCACAGAAATAAGGCTAGCAAAGAGATCCACGAAATACACATGTAACTCTTTGAGATGAATTAACAGAACACTAAGCAGTTTCTCAGAAAGCTTCTTTCCAGATTTCATCTGAGGATATTTCCTTTTTCACCATAGCCCTCTAAGGGCTTACAAATATCACTTTGCCAATTCCACAAGAACTGTCTTAGCGAAAGGCTTCTTGAGGGGAAAGCTGTAACTCTGTGAGATGATTTCACAGAACACAAAGAAGTTTCTCAGAAAGCTTCTTTCTCTTTGTTATCGGAGGATATTTCCTGTGGCCCTATAGTCTTCAAAGGGATCCGAAATATCTGTTCTCAGATTCCACAGAAATAAGGCTAGCAAAGAGATCCACGAAATACACATGTAACTCTGTGAGATGAATTCACAGAACACTAAGCAGTTTCTCAGAAAGCTTCTTTCCAGATTTCATCAGAGGATATTTCCTTTTTCACCATAGCCCTCTATGGGCTTCCAAATATCACTTTGTCGATTCCACAAGAACTGTCTTAGCGAAAGGCTTCTTGACGGGAAAGCTGTAACTCTCTGAGATGATTTCACAGAACACAAAGAAGTTTCTCAGAAAGCTTCTTTCTCTTTGTTATCGGAGGATATTTCCTTTGGCCCTATAGTCTTCAAAGGGATCCGAAATATCTGTTCTCAGATTCCACAGAAAAAAGGCTAGCAAAGACATCCATGAAATACACTTGTATCTCTTTGAGATGAATTAACAGAACACTAAGCAGTTTCTCAGAAAGCTTCTTTCCAGATTTCATCTGAGGATATTTCCTTTTTCACCATAGCCCTCTATGGGCTTCCAAATATCACTTTGCCAATTCCACAGGAACTGTCTTAGAGAAAGGCTTCTTGAGGGGAAAGCTGTAACTCTGTGAGATGATTTCACAGAACACAAAGAAGTTTCTCATAAAGCTTCTTTCTCTTTGTTATCGGAGGATATTTTCTTTGGCCCTATAGTCTTCAAAGGGATCCGAAATATCTGTTCTCAGATTCCACAGAAATAAGGCTAGCAAAGAGATCCACGAAATACACATGTAACTCTTTGAGATGAATTAACAGAACACTAAGCAGTTTCTCAGAAAGCTTCTTTCCAGATTTCATCTGAGGATATTTCCTTTTTCACCATAGCCCTCTAAGGGCTTCCAAATATCACTTTGCCAATTCCAAAAGAACTGTCTTAGCGAAAGGCTTCTTGAGGGGAAAGCTGTAACTGTGTGAGATGATTTCACAGAACACAAAGAAGTTTCTCAGAAAGCTTCTTTCTCTTTGTTATCGGAGGATATTTCCTTTGGCCCTATAGTCTTCAAAGGGATCCGAAATATCTGTTCTCAGATTCCACAGAAATAAGGCTAGCAAAGAGATCCACGAAATACACATGTAACTCTGTGAGATGAATTAACAGAAAACTAAGCAGTTTCTCAGAAAGCTTCTTTCCAGATTTCATCTGAGGATATTTCCTTTTTCACCATAGCCCTCTATGGGCTTCCAAATATCACTTTGCCGATTCCACAAGAACAGTCTTAGCGAAAGGCTTCTTGAGGGGAAAGCTGTTACTCTGTGAGATGATTTCACAGAACACAAAGAAGTTTCTCAGAAAGCTTCTTTCTCTTTGTTATCGGAGGATATTTCCTTTGGCCCTATAGTCTTCAAAGGGATCCGAAATATCTGTTCTCAGATTCCACAGAAATAAGGCTAGCAAAGACATCCACGAAATACACTTGTAACTCTTTGAGATGAATTAACAGAACACTAAGCAGTTTCTCAGAAAGCTTCTTTCCAGATTTCATCTGAGGATATTTCCTTTTTCACCATAGCCCTCTAAGGGCTTCCAAATATCACTTTGCCAATTCCAAAAGAACTGTCTTAGCGAAAGGCTTCTTGAGGGGAAAGCTGTAACTCTGTGAGATGATTTCACAGAACACAAAGAAGTTTCTCAGAAAACTTCTTTCTCTTTGTTATCGGAGGATATTTCCTTTGGCCCTATAGTCTTCAAAGGGATCCGAAATATCTGTTCTCAGATTCCACAGAAATAAGGCTAGCAAAGAGATCCACGAAATACACATGTAACTCTGTGAGGTGAATTCACATAACAATAAGCAGTTTCTCAGAAAGCTTCTTTCCAGATTTCATCTGAGGATATTTCCTTTATCACCATAGCCCTCTATGGGCTTCCCAATATCACTTTGCCAATTCCACAAGAACTGTCTTAGCGAAAGGCTTCTTGAGGGGAAAGCTGTAACTCTGTGAGATCATTTCACAGAACACAAAGAAGTTTCTCAGAAAGCTTCTTTCTCTTTGTTATCGGAGGATATTTCCTTTGGCCCTATAGTCTTCAAAGGGATCCGAAATCTCTGTTCTCAGATTCCACAGATATAAGGCTAGCAAAGAGATCCACGAAATACACATGTAACTCTGTGAGATGAATTCACAGAACACTAAGCAGTTTCTCAGAAAGCTTCTTTCCAGATTTCATCGGAGGATATTTCCTTTTTCACCATAGCCCTCTATGGGCTTCCAAATATCACTTTGCCAATTCCACAAGAACTGTCTTAGCGAAAGGCTTCTTGAGGGGAAAGCTGTAACTCTGTGAGATGATTTCACAGAACACAAAGAAGTTTCTCAGAAAGCTTCTTTCTCTTTGTTATCGGAGGATATTTCCTGTGGCCCTATAGTCTTCAAAGGGATCCGAAATATCTGTTCTCAGATTCCACAGAAATAAGGCTAGCAAAGAGATCCACGAAATACACATGTAACTCTGTGAGATGAATTCACAGAACACTAAGCAGTTTCTCAGAAAGCTTCTTTCCAGATTTCATCTGAGGATATTTCCTTTTTCACCATAGCCCTCTATGGGCTTCCAAATATCACTTTGTCGATTCCACAAGAACTGTCTTAGCGAAAGGCTTCTTGACGGGAAAGCTGTAACTCTCTGAGATGATTTCACAGAACACAAAGAAGTTTCTCAGAAAGCTTCTTTCTCTTTGTTATCGGAGGATATTTCCTTTGGCCCTATAGTCTTCAAAGGGATCCGAAATATCTGTTCTCAGATTCCACAGAAATAAGGCTAGCAAAGACATCCACGAAATACACTTGTATCTCTTTGAGATGAATTAACAGAACACTAAGCAGTTTCTCAGAAAGCTTCTTTCCAGATTTCATCTGAGGATATTTCCTTTTTCACCATAGCCCTCTATGGGCTTCCAAATATCACTTTGCCAATTCCACAGGAACTGTCTTAGAGAAAGGCTTCTTGAGGGGAAAGCTGTAACTCTGTGAGATGATTTCACAGAACACAAAGAAGTTTCTCATAAAGCTTCTTTCTCATTGTTATCGGAGGATATTTTCTTTGGCCCTATAGTCTTCAAAGGGATCCGAAATATCTGTTCTCAGATTCCACAGAAATAAGGCTAGCAAAGAGATCCACGAAATACACATGTAACTCTTTGAGATGAATTAACAGAACACTAAGCAGTTTCTCAGAAAGCTTCTTTCCAGATTTCATCTGAGGATATTTCCTTTTTCACCATAGCCCTCTAAGGGCTTCCAAATATCACTTTGCCAATTCCAAAAGAACTGTCTTAGCGAAAGGCTTCTTGAGGGGAAAGCTGTAACTGTGTGAGATGATTTCACAGAACACAAAGAAGTTTCTCAGAAAGCTTCTTTCTCTTTGTTATCGGAGGATATTTCCTTTGGCCCTATAGTCTTCAAAGGGATCCGAAATATCTGTTCTCAGATTCCACAGAAATAAGGCTAGCAAAGAGATCCACGAAATACACATGTAACTCTGTGAGGTGAATTCACATAACAGTAAGCAGTTTCTCAGAAAGCTTCTTTCCAGATTTCATCTGAGGATATTTCCTTTTTCACCATAGCCCTCTATGGGCTTCCCAATATCACTTTGCCAATTCCACAAGAACTGTCTTAGCGAAAGGCTTCTTGAGGGGAAAGCTGTAACTCTGTGAGATCATTTCACAGAACACAAAGAAATTTCTCAGAAAGCTTCTTTCTCTTTGTTATCGGAGGATATTTCCTTTGGCCCTGTAGTCTTCAAAGGGATCCGAAATCTCTGTTCTCAGATTCCACAGATATAAGGCTAGCAAAGAGATCCACGAAATACACATGTAACTCTGTGAGATGAATTCACAGAACACTAAGCAGATTCTCAGAAAGCTTCTTTCCAGATTTCATCGGAGCATATTTCCTTTTTCAACATAGCCCTCTATGGGCTTCCAAATATCACTTTGCCAATTCCTCAAGAACTGTCTTAGCGAAAGGCTTCTTGAGGGGAAAGCTGTAACTCTGTGAGATGATTTCACAGAACACAAAGAAGTTTCTCAGAAAGCTTCTTTCTCTTTGTTATCGGAGGATATTTCCTTTGGCCCTATAGTCTGTTAAGGGATCCGAAATATCTGTTCTCAGATTCCACAGAAATAAGGCTAGCAAAGAGATCCGAGAAATACACACGTTATTCTGTGAGATGAATTAACAGAACACTAAGCAGTTTCTCCGAAAGCTTCTTTCCATATTTCATCTGAGGATATTTCCTTTTTCACCATAGCCCTCTATGGGCTTCAAAATATCACTTTGCCGATTCCACAAGAACTGTCTAAGCGAAAGGCTTCTTGAGGGGAAAGCTGTAACTGTGTGAGATGATTTCACAGAACACAAAGAAGTTTTTCAGAAAGCTTCTTTCTCTTTGTTATCGGAGGATATTTCCTTTGGCCCTATAGTCTGCTAAGGGATCCGAAATATCTGTTCTCAGATTCCACAGAAATAAGGCTAGCAAAGAGATCAGAGAAATACACATGTTATTCTGTGAGATGAATTAACAGAACACTAAGCAGTTTCTCAGAAAGCTTCTTTCCAGATTTCATCTGAGGATATTTCCTTTTTCACCATAGCCCTCTATGGGCTTCCAAATATCACTTTGCCAATTCCACAAGAACTGTATTAGAGAAAGGCTTCTTGAGGGAAAGCTGTAACTCTGTGAGATGATTTCACAGAACACAAAGAAGTTTATCAGAAAGCTTCTTTCTCTTTGTTATCGGAGGATATTTTCTTTGGCCCTATAGTCTTCAAAGGGATCCGAAATATCTGTTCTCAGATTCCACAGAAATAAGGCTAGCAAAGAGATCCACGAAATACACTTGTAACTCTGTGAGATGAATTCACAGAACACTAAGCAGTTTCTCAGAAAGCTTCTTTCCAGATTTCATCTGAGGATATTTCCTTTTTCACCATAGCCCTCTAAGGGCTTCCAAATATCACTTTGCCAATTCCACAACAACTGTCTTAGCGAAAGGCTTCTTGAGGGGAAAGCTGTAACTGTGTGAGATGATTTCACAGAACACAAAGAAGTTTCTCAGAAAGCTTCTTTCTCTTTGTTATCGGAGGATATTTCCTGTGGCCCTATAGTCTTCAAAGGGATCCGAAATATCTGTTCTCAGATTCCACAGAAATAAGGCTAGCAAAGAGATCCAAGAAATACACATGTAACTCTGTGAGGTGAATTCACAGAACAGTAAGCAGTTTCTCAGAAAGCTTCTTTCCAGATTTCATCTGAGGATATTTCCTTTTTCACCATAGCCCTCTATGGGCTTCCCAATATCACTTTGCCAATTCCACAAGAACTGTCTTAGCGAAAGGCTTCTTGAGGGGAAAGCTGTAACTCTGTGAGATCATTTCACAGAACACAAAGAAATTTCTCAGAAAGCTTCTTTCTCTTTGTTATCGGAGGATATTTCCTTTGGCCCTATAGTCTTCAAAGGGATCCGAAATCTCTGTTCTCAGATTCCACAGAAATAAGGCTAGCAAAGAGATCCACGAAATACACATGTAACTCTGTGAGATGAATTCACAGAACACTAAGCAGTTTCTCAGAAAGCTTCTTTCCATATTTCATCTGAGGATATTTCCTTTTTCACCATAGCCCTCTATGGGCTTCAAAATATCACTTTGCCGATTCCACAAGAACTGTCTAAGCGAAAGGCTTCTTGAGGGGAAAGCTGTAACTGTGTGAGATGATTTCACAGAACACAAAGAAGTTTTTCAGAAAGCTTCTTTCTCTTTGTTATCGGAGGATATTTCCTTTGGCCCTATAGTCTGCTAAGGGATCCGAAATATCTGTTCTCAGATTCCACAGAAATAAGGCTAGCAAAGAGATCAGAGAAATACACATGTTATTCTGTGAGATGAATTAACAGAACACTAAGCAGTTTCTCAGAAAGCTTCTTTCCAGATTTCATCTGAGGATATTTCCTTTTTCACCATAGCCCTCTATGGGCTTCCAAATATCACTTTGCCAATTCCACAAGAACTGTATTAGAGAAAGGCTTCTTGAGGGAAAGCTGTAACTCTGTGAGATGATTTCACAGAACACAAAGAAGTTTATCAGAAAGCTTCTTTCTCTTTGTTATCGGAGGATATTTTCTTTGGCCCTATAGTCTTCAAAGGGATCCGAAATATCTGTTCTCAGATTCCACAGAAATAAGGCTAGCAAAGAGATCCACGAAATACACTTGTAACTCTGTGAGATGAATTCACAGAACACTAAGCAGTTTCTCAGAAAGCTTCTTTCCAGATTTCATCTGAGGATATTTCCTTTTTCACCATAGCCCTCTAAGGGCTTCCAAATATCACTTTGCCAATTCCACAACAACTGTCTTAGCGAAAGGCTTCTTGAGGGGAAAGCTGTAACTGTGTGAGATGATTTCACAGAACACAAAGAAGTTTCTCAGAAAGCTTCTTTCTCTTTGTTATCGGAGGATATTTCCTGTGGCCCTATAGTCTTCAAAGGGATCCGAAATATCTGTTCTCAGATTCCACAGAAATAAGGCTAGCAAAGAGATCCAAGAAATACACATGTAACTCTGTGAGGTGAATTCACAGAACAGTAAGCAGTTTCTCAGAAAGCTTCTTTCCAGATTTCATCTGAGGATATTTCCTTTTTCACCATAGCCCTCTATGGGCTTCCCAATATCACTTTGCCAATTCCACAAGAACTGTCTTAGCGAAAGGCTTCTTGAGGGGAAAGCTGTAACTCTGTGAGATCATTTCACAGAACACAAAGAAATTTCTCAGAAAGCTTCTTTCTCTTTGTTATCGGAGGATATTTCCTTTGGCCCTATAGTCTTCAAAGGGATCCGAAATCTCTGTTCTCAGATTCCACAGAAATAAGGCTAGCAAAGAGATCCACGAAATACACATGTAACTCTGTGAGATGAATTCACAGAACACTAAGCAGTTTCTCAGAAAGCTTCTTTACAGATTTCATCTGAGGATATTTCCTTTTTCACCATAGCCCTCTATGGGCTTCCAAATATCACTTTGCCAATTCCACAAGAACTGTCTTAGCGAAAGGCTTCTTGAGGGGAAAGCTGTAACTCTGTGAGATGATTTCACAGAACACAAAGAAGTTTCTCAGAAAGCTTCTTTCTCTTTGTTAACGGAGGATATTTTCTTTGGCCCTATAGTCTTCAAAGGGATCCGAAATATCTGTTCTCAGATTCCACAGAAATAAGGCTAGCAAAGAGATCCACGAAATACACATGTAACTCTTTGAGATGAATTAACAGAACACTAAGCAGTTTCTCAGAAAGCTTCTTTCCAGATTTCATCTGAGGATATTTCCTTTTTCACCATAGCCCTCTAAGGGCTTACAAATATCACTTTGCCAATTCCAAAAGAACTGTCTTAGCGAAAGGCTTCTTGAGGGGAAAGCTGTAACTCTGTGAGATGATTTCACAGAACACAAAGAAGTTTCTCAGAAAGCTTCTTTCTCTTTGTTATGGGAGGATATTTCCTTTGGCCCTATAGTCTTCAAAGGGATCCGAAATATCTGTTCTCAGATTCCACAGAAATAAGGCTAGCAAAGAGATCCACGAAATACACATGTAACTCTGTGAGATGAATTCACAGAACACTAAGCAGTTTCTCAGAAAGCTTCTTTCCAGATTTCATCTGAGGATATTTCCTTTTTCACCATAGCCCTCTATGGGCTTCCAAATATCACTTTGCCGATTCCACAAGAACTGTCTTAGCGAAAGGCTTCTTGAGGTGAAAGCTGTAACTCTGTGAGATGATTTCACAGAACACAAAGAAGTTTCTCAGAAAGCTTCTTTTTCTTTGTTATCGGAGGATATTTCCTTTGGCCCTATAGTCTTCAAAGGGATCCGAAATATCTGTTCTCAGATTCCACAGAAATAAGGCTAGCAAAGAGATCCACGAAATACACTTGTAACTCTTTGAGATGAATTAACAGAACACTAAGCAGTTTCTCAGAAAGCTTCTTTCCAGATTTCATCTGAGGATATTTCCTTTTTCACCATAGCCCTCTATGGGCTTCCAAATATCACTTTGCCAATTCCACAAGAACTGTCTTAGCGAAAGGCTTCTTGAGGGGAAAGCTGTAACTCTGTGAGATGATTTCACAGAACACAAAGAAGTTTCTCAGAAAGCTTCTTTCTCTTTGTTATCGGAGGATATTTCCTTTGGCCCTATAGTCTTCAAAGGGATCCGAAATATCTGTTCTCAGATTCCACAGAAATAAGACTAGCAAAGAGATCCACGAAATACACATGTAACTCTGTGAGATGAATTAACAGAACACTAAGCAGTTTCTCAGAAAGCTTCTTTCCAGATTTCATCTGAGGATATTTCCTTTTTCACCGTAGCCCTCTATGGGCTTCAAAATATCACTTTGCCGATTCCACAAGAACTGTCTAAGCGAAAGGCTTCTTGAGGGGAAAGCTGTAACTGTGTGAGATGATTTCACAGAACACAAAGAAGTTTTTCAGAAAGCTTCTTTCTCTTTGTTATCGGAGGATATTTCCTTTGGCCCTATAGTCTTCAAAGGGATCCGAAATATCTCTTCTCAGATTCCACAGAAATAAGGCTAGCAAAGAGATCAGAGAAATACACATGTTATTCTGTGAGATGAATTAACAGAACACTAAGCAGTTTCTCAGAAAGCTTCTTTCCAGATTTCATCTGAGGATATTTCCTTTTTCACCATAGCCCTCTATGGGCTTCCAAATATCACTTTGCCAATTCCACAAGAACTGTATTAGAGAAAGGCTTCTTGAGGGGAAAGCTGTAACTCTGTGAGGTGATTTCACAGAACACAAAGAAGTTTCTCAGAAAGCTTCTTTCTCTTTGTTATCGGAGGATATTTTCTTTGGCCCTATAGTCTTCAAAGGGATCCGAAATATCTGTTCTCAGATTCCACAGAAATAAGGCTAGCAAAGAGATCCACGAAATACACTTGTAACTCTGTGAGATGAATTCACAGAACACTAAGCAGTTTCTCAGAAAGCTTCTTTCCAGATTTCATCTGAGGATATTTCCTTTTTCACCATAGCCCTCTAAGGGCTTCCAAATATCACTTTGCCAATTCCACAACAACTGTCTTAGCGAAAGGCTTCTTGAGGGGAAAGCTGTAACTGTGTGAGATGATTTCACAGAACACAAAGAAGTTTCTCAGAAAGCTTCTTTCTCTTTGTTATCGGAGGATATTTCCTGTGGCCCTATAGTCTTCAAAGGGATCCGAAATATCTGTTCTCAGATTCCACAGAAATAAGGCTAGCAAAGAGATCCAAGAAATACACATGTAACTCTGTGAGGTGAATTCACAGAACAGTAAGCAGTTTCTCAGAAAGCTTCTTTCCAGATTTCATCTGAGGATATTTCCTTTTTCACCATAGCCCTCTATGGGCTTCCCAATATCACTTTGCCAATTCCACAAGAACTGTCTTAGCGAAAGGCTTCTTGAGGGGAAAGCTGTAACTCTGTGAGATCATTTCACAGAACACAAAGAAATTTCTCAGAAAGCTTCTTTCTCTTTGTTATCGGAGGATATTTCCTTTGGCCCTATAGTCTGCTAAGGGATCCGAAATCTCTGTTCTCAGATTCCACAGAAATAAGGCTAGCAAAGAGATCCACGAAATACACATGTAACTCTGTGAGATGAATTCACAGAACACTAAGCAGTTTCTCAGAAAGCTTCTTTACAGATTTCATCTGAGGATATTTCCTTTTTCACCATAGCCCTCTATGGGCTTCCAAATATCACTTTGCCAATTCCACAAGAACTGTCTTAGCGAAAGGCTTCTTGAGGGGAAAGCTGTAACTCTGTGAGATGATTTCACAGAACACAAAGAAGTTTCTCAGAAAGCTTCTTTCTCTTTGTTAACGGAGGATATTTTCTTTGGCCCTATAGTCTTCAAAGGGATCCGAAATATCTGTTCTCAGATTCCACAGAAATAAGGCTAGCAAAGAGATCCACGAAATACACATGTAACTCTTTGAGATGAATTCACAGAACACTAAGCAGTTTCTCAGAAAGCTTCTTTCCAGATTTCATCTGAGGATATTTCCTTTTTCACCATAGCCCTCTAAGGGCTTCCAAATATCACTTTGCCAATTCCAAAAGAACTGTCTTAGCGAAAGGCTTCTTGAGGGGAAAGCTGTAACTCTGTGAGATGATTTCACAGAACACAAAGAAGTTTCTCAGAAAGCTTCTTTCTCTTTGTTATCGGAGGATATTTCCTTTGGCCCTATAGTCTTCAAAGGGATCCGAAATATCTGTTCTCAGATTCCACAGAAATAAGGCTAGCAAAGAGATCCACGAAATACACATGTAACTCTTTGAGATGAATTAACAGAACATTAAGCAGTTTCTCAGAAAGCTTCTTTCCAGATTTCATCTGAGGATATTTCCTTTTTCACCATAGCCCTCTAAGGGCTTCCAAATATCACTTTGCCAATTCCAAAAGAACTGTCTTAGCGAAAGGCTTCTTGAGGGGAAAGCTGTAACTGTGTGAGATGATTTCACAGAACACAAAGAAGTTTCTCAGAAAGCTTCTTTCTCTTTGTTATCGGAGGATATTTCCTTTGGCCCTATAGTCTTCAAAGGGATCCGAAATATCTGTTCTCAGATTCCACAGAAATAAGGCTAGCAAAGAGATCCACGAAATACACATGTAACTCTGTGAGGTGAATTCACATAACAGTAAGCAGTTTCTCAGAAAGCTTCTTTCCATATTTCATCTGAGGATATTTCCTTTTTCACCATAGCCCTCTATGGGCTTCCCAATATCACTTTGCCAATTCCACAAGAACTGTCTTAGCGAAAGGCTTCTTGAGGAGAAAGCTGTAACTCTGTGAGATCATTTCACAGAACACAAAGAAATTTCTCAGAAAGCTTCTTTCTCTTTGTTATCGGAGGATATTTCCTTTGGCCCTATAGTCTTCAAAGGGATCCGAAATCTCTGTTCTCAGATTCCACAGATATAAGGCTAGCAAAGAGATCCACGAAATACACATGTAACTCTGTGAGATGAATTCACAGAACACTAAGCAGTTTCTCAGAAAGCTTCTTTCCAGATTTCATCTGAGGATATTTCCTTTTTCACCATAGCCCTCTATGGGCTTCCCAATATCACTTTGCCAATTCCACAAGAACTGTCTTAGCGAAAGGCTTCTTGAGGGGAAAGCTGTAACTCTGTGAGATCATTTCACAGAACACAAAGAAATTTCTCAGAAAGCTTCTTTCTCTTTGTTATCGGAGGATATTTCCTTTGGCCCTATAGTCTTCAAAGGGATCCGAAATCTCTGTTCTCAGATTCCACAGATATAAGGCTAGCAAAGAGATCCACGAAATACACATGTAACTCTGTGAGATGAATTCACAGAACACTAAGCAGTTTCTCAGAAAGCTTCTTTCCAGATTTCATCTGAGGATATTTCCTTTTTCACCATCGCCCTCTATGGGCTTCCAAATATCACTTTGCCAATTCCACAAGAACTGTCTTAGCGAAAGGCTTCTTGAGGGGAAAGCTGTAACTCTGTGAGATGATTTCACAGAACACAAAGAAGTTTCTCAGAAAGCTTCTTTCTCTTTGTTATCGGAGGATAATTCCTTTGGCCCTATAGTCTTCAAAGGGATCCGAAATCTCTGTTCTCAGATTCCACAGAAATAAGGCTAGCAAAGAGATCCACGAAATACACATGTAACTCTGTGAGATGAATTAACAGAACCCTAAGCAGTTTCGCTGAAAGCTTCTTTCCAGATTTCATCTGAGGATATTTCTTTTTTCACCATAGCTCTCAAAGGACTTCCAAATATCACTTTAACAATTCCACAAGAACTGTCTTAGCGAAAGGCTTCTTGAGGGGAAAGCTGTAACTCTGTGAGATGATTTCACAGAACACAAAGAAGTTTCTCAGAAAGCTTCTTTCTCTTTGTTATCGGAGGATATTTCCTTTGGCCCTATAGTCTTCAAAGGGATCCGAAATATCTGTTCCCAGATTCCACAGAAATAAGGCTAGCAAAGAGATCCACGAAACACACATATAACTCTTTGAGATGAATTCACAGAACACTAAGCAGTTTCTCAGAAAGCTTCTTTCCAGGTTCCATCTGAGGGTATTTCCTTTTTCACCATAGCTCTCTATGGGATACCTAATATCAATTTGCCAATTCCACAAGAACTGTCTTAATGAAAGGCTTCTTGAGGGGAAAGCTGTAACTCTGTGAGAAGATTTCACAGAACACAAAGAAGTTTCTCAGAAAGCTTCTTTCTCTTTGTTATCGGAGGATATTTCCTTTGGACTATAGTCTTCAAAGGGATCCGAAATATCTGTTCTCAGATTCCACAGAAATAAGGCTAGCAAAGAGATCCACGAAATACACATGTAACACTGTGAGATGAATTCACAGAACACTAAGCAGTTTCTCAGAAAGCTTCTTTCCAGATTTCTTCTGAGGATATTTCCTTTTTCACCATAGCCCTCTAACGGCTTCCAAATATCACTTTGCCAATTCCACAAGAACTGTCTTAGAGAAAGGCTTCTTGAGGGGAAAGCTGTAACTCTGTGAGATGATTTCACAGAACACAAAGAAGTTTCTCAGAAAGCTTCTTTCTCTTTGTTATCGGAGGATATTTTCTTTGGCCCTATAGTCTTCAAAGGGATCCGAAATATCTGTTCTCAGATTCCACAGAAATAAGGCTAGCAAAGAGATCCACGAAATACACATGTAACTCTTTGAGATGAATTAACAGAACACTAAGCAGTTTCTCAGAAAGCTTCTTTCCAGATTTCATCTGAGGATATTTCCTTTTTCACCATAGCCCTCTAAGGGCTTACAAATATCACTTTGCCAATTCCAAAAGAACTGTCTTAGCGAAAGGCTTCTTGAGGGGAAAGCTGTAACTCTGTGAGATGATTTCACAGAACACAAAGAAGTTTCTCAGAAAGCTTCTTTCTCTTTGTTATCGGAGGATATTTCCTTTGGCCCTATAGTCTTCAAAGGGATCCGAAATATCTGTTCTCAGATTCCACAGAAATAAGGCTAGCAAAGAGATCCACGAAATACACATGTAACTCTGTGAGATGAATTCACAGAACACTAAGCAGTTTCTCAGAAAGCTTCTTTCCAGATTTCATCTGAGGATATTTCCTTTTTCACGATAGCCCTCTATGGGCTTCCAAATATCACTTTGCCGATTCCACAAGAACTGTCTTAGCGAAAGGCTTCTTGAGGTGAAAGCTGTAACTCTGTGAGATGATTTCACAGAACACAAAGAAGTTTCTCAGAAAGCTTCTTTCTCTTTGTTATCGGAGGATATTTCCTTTGGCCCTATAGTCTTCAAAGGGATCCGAAATGTCTGTTCTCAGATTCCACAGAAATAAGGCTAGCAAAGAGATCCACGAAATACACTTGTAACTCTTTGAGATGAATTAACAGAACACTAAGCAGTTTCTCAGAAAGCTTCTTTCCAGATTTCATCTGAGGATATTTCCTTTTTCACCACAGCCCTCTATGGGCTTCCAAATATCACTTTGCCAATTCCACAAGAACTGTCTTAGCGAAAGGCTTCTTGAGGGGAAAGCTGTAACTCTGTGAGATGATTTCACAGAACACAAAGAAGTTTCCCAGAAAGCTTCTTTCTCTTTGTTATCGGAGGATATTTTCTTTGGCCCTATAGTCTTCAAAGGGATCCGAAATATCTGTTCTCAGATTCCACAGAAATATGGCTAGCAAAGAGATCCACGAAATACACATGTAACTCTTTGAGATGAATTAACAGAACACTAAGCAGTTTCTCAGAAAGCCTCTTTCCAGATTTCATCTGAGGATATTTCCTTTTTCACCATAGCCCTCTAAGGGCTTCCAAATATCACTTTGCCAATTCCACAAGAACTGTCTTAGCGAAAGGCTTCTTGAGGGGAAAGCTGTAACTGTGTGAGATGATTTCACAGAACACAAAGAAGTTTCTCAGAAAGCTTCTTTCTCTTTGTTATCGGAGGATATTTCCTTTGGCCCTATAGTCTTCAAAGGGATCCGAAATATCTGTTCTCAGATTCCACAGAAATAAGGCTAGCAAAGAGATCCACGAAATACACATGTAACTCTGTGAGGTGAATTCACATAACAGTAAGCAGTTTCTCAGAAAGCTTCTTTCCAGATTTCATCTGAGGATATTTCCTTTTTCACCATAGCCCTCTATGGGCTTCCCAATATCACTTTGCCATTTCCACAAGAACTGTCTTAGCGAAAGGCTTCTTGAGGGGACAGCTGTAACTCTGTGAGATCATTTCACAGAACACAAAGAAATTTCTCAGAAAGCTTCTTTCTCTTTGTTATCGGAGGATATTTCCTTTGGCCCTATAGTCTTCAATGGGATCCGAAATCTCTGTTCTCAGATTCCACAGATATAAGGCTAGCAAAGAGATCCACGAAATACACATGTAACTCTGTGAGATGAATTCACAGAACACTAAGCAGTTTCTCAGAAAGCTTCTTTCCAGATTTCATCTGAGGATATTTCCTTTTTCACCATCGCCCTCTATGTGCTTCCAAATATCACTTTGCCAATTGCACAAGAACTGTCTTAGCGAAAGTCTTCTTGAGGGGAAAGCTGTAACTCTGTGAGATGATTTCACAGAACACAAATAAGTTTCTCAGAAAGCTTCTTTCTCTTTGTTATCGGAGGATATTTTCTTTGGCCCTATAGTCTTCAAAGCGATCCGAAATATCTGTTCTCAGATTCCACAGAAATAAGGCTAGCAAAGAGATCCACGAAATATACATGTAACACTGTGAGATGAATTCACAGAACCCTAAGCAGTTTCTCAGAAAGCTTCTTTCCAGATTTCATCTGAGGATATTTCCTTTTTCACCATAGCCCTCTATGGGCTTCCAAATATCACTTTGCCGATTCCACAAGAACTGTCTTAGCGAAAGGCTTCTTGAGGTGAAAGCTGTAACTCTGTGAGATGATTTCACAGAACACAAAGAAGTTTCTCAGAAAGCTTCTTTCTCTTTGTTATCGGAGGATATTTCCTTTGGCCCTATAGTCTTCAAAGGGATCCGAAATATCTGTTCTCAGATTCCACAGAAATAAGGCTAGCAAAGAGATCCACGAAATACACTTGTAACTCTTTGAGATGAATTAACAGAACACTAAGCAGTTTCTCAGAAAGCTTCTTTCCAGATTTCATCTGAGTATATTTCCTTTTTCACCATAGCCCTCTAGGGGCTTCCAAATATCACTTTGCCAATTCCACAAGAACTGTCTTAGCGAAAGGCTTCTTGAGGGGAAAGCTGTGACTCTGTGAGATGATTTCACAGAACACAAAGAAGTTTCTCAGAAAGCTTCTTTCTCTTTGTTATCGGAGGATATTTTCTTTGGCCCTATAGTCTTCAAAGGGATCCGAAATCTCTGTTCTCAGATTCCACAGATATAAGGCTAGCAAAGAGATCCACGAAATACACATGTAACTCTGTGAGATGAATTAACAGAACCCTAAGCAGTTTCTCAGAAAGCTTCTTTCCAGATTTCATCTGAGGATATTTCCTTTTTCACCATAGCCCTCAAAGGACTTCCAAATATCACTTTAACAATTCCACAAGAACTGTCTTAGCGAAAGGCTTCTTGAGGGGAAAGCTGTAACTCTGTGAGATGATTTCACAGAACACAAAGAAGTTTCTCAGAAAGCTTCTTTCTCTTTGTTATCGGAGGATATTTCCTTTGGCCCTATAGTCTTCAAAGGGATCCGAAATATCTGTTCCCAGATTCCACAGAAATAAGGCTAGCAAAGAGATCCACGAAACACACATATAACACTTTGAGATGAATTCACAGAATACTAAGCAGTTTCTCAGAAAGCTTCTTTCCAGGTTCCATCTGAGGGTATTTCCTTTTTCACCATAGCTCTCTATGGGATACCTAATATCAATTTGCCAATTCCACAAGAACTGTCTTAATGAAAGGCTTCTTGAGGGGAAAGCTGTAACTCTGTGAGAAGATTTCACAGAACACAAAGAGGTTTCTCAGAAAGCTTCTTTCTCCTTGTTATCGGAGGATATTTCCTTTGGACTATAGTCTTCAAAGGAATCCGAAATATCTGTTCTCAGATTCCACAGAAATAAGGCTAGCAAAGAGATCCACGAAATACACATGTAACTCTGTGAGATGATTTAACAGAACACTAAGCCGTTTCTCAGAAAGCTTCTTTCCAGATTTCTTCTGAGGATATTTCCTTTTTCACCATAGCCCTCTAACGGCTTCCAAATATCACTTTGCCAATTCCACAAGAACTGTCTTAGCGAAAGGCTTCTTGAGGGGAAAGCTGTAACTCTGTGAGATGATTTCACAGAACACAAAGAAGTTTCTCAGAAAGCTTCTTTCTCTTTGTTATCGGAGGATATTTCCTGTGGCCCTATAGTCTTCAAAGGGATCCGAAATATCTGTTCTCAGATTCCACAGAAATAAGGCTAGCAAAGAGATCCACGAAATACACATGTAACTCTGTGAGATGAATTCACAGAACACTAAGCAGTTTCTCAGAAAGCTTCTTTCCACATTTCATCTGAGGATATTTCCTTTTTCACCATACCCCTCTATGGGCTTCCAAATATCACTTTGTCGATTCCACAAGAACTGTCTTAGCGAAAGGCTTCTTGACGGTAAAGCTGTAACTCTGTGAGATGATTTCACAGAACACAAAGAAGTTTCTCAGAAAGCTTCTTTCTCTTTGTTATCGGAGGATATTTCCTTTGGCCCTATAGTCTTCAAAGGGATCCGAAATCTCTGTTCTCAGATTCCACAGAAATAAGGCTAGCAAAGAGATCCACGAAACACACATGTAACTCTTTGAGATGAATTCACAGAACACTAAGCAGTTTCTCAGAAAGCTTCTTTCCAGATTTCATCTGAGGATATTTCCTTTTTTACCATAGCCCTCTATGGGCTACCTAATATCACTTTGCCAATTCCACAAGAACTGTCTTAATGAAAGGCTTCTTGAGGGGAAAACTGTAACTCTGTGAGATGATTTCACAGAACACAAAGAAGTTTCTCAGAAATCTTCTTTCTCTTTGTTATCGGAGGATATTTCCTTTGGCCCTATAGTCTGCTAAGGGATCCGAAATACCTGTTCTCATATTCCACAGAAATAAGGCTAGCAAAGAGATCCACGAAATACACATGTAACTCTGTGAGATGAATTCACAGAACACTAAGCAGTTTCTCAGAAAGCTTCTTTCCAGATTTCATCTGAGGATATTTCCTTTTTCACCATAGCCCTCTATGGGCTTCCAAATATCACTTTGCCAATTCCACAAGAACTGTCTTAGCGAAAGGCTTCTTGAGGGGAAAGCTGTAACTCTGTGAGATAATTTCACAGAACACAAAGTAGTTTCTCAGAAAGCTTATTTCTCTTTGTTATCGGAGGATATTTCCTTTGGCCCTATAGTCTTCAAAGGGATCCGAAATATCTGTTCTCAGATTCCACAGAAATAAGGCTAGCAAAGAGATCCACGAAACACACATGTAATTCTTTGAGATGAATTGACAGAACACTAAGCAGTTTCTCAGAAAGCTTCTTTCCTGATTTCATCTGAGGATATTTCCTTTTTCATCATAGCCCTCTATGGGCTACCTAATATCACTTTGCCAATTCCACAAGAACTGTCTTAATGAAAGGCTTCTTGAGGGGAAAGCTGTAACTCTGTAAGAAGATTTCACAGAACACAAAGAAGTTTCTCAGAAAGCTTCTTTCTCTTTGTTATCGGAGGATATTTCCTTTGGCCCTATAGTCTGCTAAGGGATCCGAAATATCTGTTCTCAGATTCCACAGAAATAAGGCTAGCAAAGAGATCCGAGAAATACACATGTTACACTGTGAGATGAATTAACAAAACACTAAGCAGTTTCTCAGAAAGCTTCCTTCCAGATTTCATCTGAGGATATTTCCTTTTTCACCATAGCCCTCTAAGGGCTTCCAAATATCACTTTGCCAATTCCACAAGAACTGTCTTAGCGAAAGGCTTCTTGAGGGGAAAGATGTAACTCTGTGACATGATTTCACAGAAGACAAAGAAGTTTCCCAGAAAGCTTCTTTCTCTTTGTTATCGGAGGATATTTCCTTTGGCCCTATAGTCTTCAAAGGGATCCGAAATATCTGTTCTCAGATTCCACAGAAATAAGGCTAGCAAAGAGATCCACGAAATACACATGTAACTCTGTGAGATGAATTCACAGAACACTAAGCAGTTTCTCAGAAAGCTTCTTTCCAGATTTCATCTGAGGATATTAGCTTTTATACCATAGCCCTCTATGGGCTTCCAAATATTACTTTGCCAATTCCACAAGAACTGTCTTAGCGAAAGGCTTCTTGAGGGGAAAGCTGTAACTCTGTGAGATGATTTCACAGAACACAAAGAAGTTTCTCAGAAAGCTTCTGTATCTTTGTTATCGGAGGATATTTTCTTTGGCCCTATAGTCTTCAAAGGGATCCGAAATATCTGTTCTCAGATTCCACAGAAATAAGGCTAGTAAAGAGGTCCACGAAATACACTTGTAACTCTTTGAGATGAATTAACAGAACACTAAGCAGTTTCTCAGAAAGCTTCTTTCCAGATTTCATCTGAGGATACTTCCTTTTTCACCATAGTCCTCTATGGGCTTCCAAATATCACTTTGCCAATTCCACAAGAACTGTCTTAGCGAAAGGCTTCTTGAGGGGAATGCTGTAACTCTGTGAGATGATTTCACAGAACATAAAGAAGTTTCTCAGAAAGCTTCTTTCTCTTTGTTATTGGAGGATATTTCCTTTGGCCCTATAGTCTTCAAAGGGATCCGAAATATCTGTTCTCAGATTCCACAGAAATAAGGCTAGCAAAGAGATCCACGAAATACACTTGTAACTCTGTGAGATGAATTAACAGAACACTAAGCAGTTTCTCAGAAAGCTTCTTTCCAGATTTCATCTGAGGATATTTCCTTTTTCACCATAGCCCTCTATGGGCTACCTAATATCAATTTGCCAATTCCACAAGAACTGTCTTAATGAAAGGCTTCTTGAGGGGAAAGCTGTAACTCTGTGAGAAGATGTCACAGAACACAAAGAAGTTTCTCAGAAATCTTCTTTCTCTTTGTTATCGGAGGATATTTCCTTTGGCCCTATAGTATGCTAAGGGATCCGAAATACCTGTTCTCATATTCCACAGAAATAAGGCTAGCAAAGAGATCCACGAAATACACATGTAACTCTGTGAGATGAATTAACAGAACACTAAGCAGTTTCTCAGAAAGCTTCTTTCCAGATTTCATCTGAGGATATTTCCTTTTTCACCATAGCCCTCTATGGGCTTCCAAATATCACTTTGCCAATTCCACAAGAACTGTCTTAGCGAAAGGTTTCTTGAGGGGAAAGCTGTAACTCTGTGAGATGATGTCACAGAACACAAAGAAGCTTCTCAGAAAGCTTCTTTCTCTTTGTTAACGGAGGATATTTCCTTTGGACCTAAAATCTTCAAAGGGATCCGAAATATCTGTTCTCAGATTCCACAGAAATAAGGCTAGCAAAGAGATCCACGAAATACACATGTAACTCTGTGAGATGAATTCACAGAACACTAAGCAGTTTCTCAGAAGGCTTCTTTCCAGATTTCATCTGAGGATATTTCCTTTTTCTCCATAGACCTCTTAGGGCTTCCAAATATCACTTTGCGAATTCCACAAGAACTGTCTTAACGAAAGGCTTCTTGAGTGGAAAGCTGTAACTCTGTGAGATGATTTCACAGAACACAAAGAAGTTTCTCAGAAAGCTTCTTTCTCTTTGTTATCGGAGGATATTTCCTTTGGCCCTATAGTCTTCAAAGGGATGCGAAATATCTGTTCTCAGATTCCACAGAAATAAGGCTAGCAAAGAGATCCACGAAATACACATGTAACTCTGTGAGATGAATTAACAGAACACTAAGCAGTTTCTCAGAAAGCTTCTTTCCAGATTTCATCTGAGGATATTTCCTTTTTCACCATAGCCCTCTATGGGCTTCCAAGTATCACTTTGCCAATTCCACAAGAACTGTCTTAGCGAAAGGCTTCTTGAGGGGAAAGCTGTAACTCTGTGAGATGATTTCACAGAACACAAAGAAGTTTCTCAGAAAGATTCTTTCTCTTTGTTATCGGAGGATATTTCCTTTGGCCCTAAAGTCTTCAAAGGGATACGAAATATCTGTTCTCAGATTCCACAGAAATAAGGCTAGCAAAGAGATCCACGAAATACACATGTAACTCTGTGAGATGAATTCACAGAACACTAAGCAGTTTCTCAGAAAGCTTCTTTCCAGATTTCATCTGAGGATATTTCCTTTTTCTCCATAGCCCTCTAAGGGCTTCCAAATATCACTTTGCGAATTCCACAAGAACTGTCTTAACGAAAGGCTTCTTGAGTGGAAAGCTGTAACTCTGTGAGATGATTTCACAGAACACAAAGAAGTTTCTCAGAAAGCTTCTTTCTCTTTGTTATTGGAGGATATTTCCTTTGGCCCTATAGTCTTCAAAGGGATGCGAAATATCTGTTCTCACATTCCACAGAAATAAGGCTAGCAAAGAGATCCACGAAATACACATGTAACTCTGTGAGATGAATTAACAGAACACTAAGCAGTTTCTCAGAAAGCTTCTTTCCAGATTTCATCTGAGGATATTTCCTTTTTCACCATAGCCCTCTATGGGCTTCCAAGTATCACTTTGCCAATTCCACAAGAACTGTCTTAGCGAAAGGCTTCTTGAGGGGAAAGCTGTAACTCTGTGAGATGATTTCACAGAACACAAAGAAGTTTCTCAGAAAGCTTCTTTCTCTTTGTTATCGGAGGATATTTCCTTTGGCCCTAAAGTCTTCAAAGGGATCCGAAATATCTGTTCTCAGATTCCACAGAAATAAGGCTAGCAAAGAGATCCACGAAATACACATGTAACTCTGTGAGATGAATTCACAGAACACTAAGCAGTTTCTCAGAAAGCTTCTTTCCAGATTTCATCTGAGGATATTTCCTTTTTCACCAGAGCCCTCTTTGGGCTTCCAAATATCACTTTGCGAATTCCACAAGAAATGTCTTAGCGAAAGGCTTCTTGAGGGGAAAGATGTAACTCTGTGAGATGATTTCACAAAACACAAAGAAGTTTCTCAGAAAACTTCTATTTCTTTGTTATCGGAGGATACTTCCTTTGGCCCTATAGTCTTCAAAGGGATCCGAAATATCTGTTCTCAGATTCCACAGAAATAAGGCTAGCAAAGAGATCCACGAAATACACATGTAACTCTGTGAGATGAATTAACAGAACACTAAGCAGTTTCTCAGAAAGCTTCTTTCCAGATTTCATCTGAGAATATTTCCTTTTTCACCATAGCCCTCTATGGGCTTCCCAATATCACTTTGCCAATTCCACAAGAACTGTCTTAGCGAAAGGTTTCTTGAGGGAAAAGCTGTAACTCTGTGAGATGATTTCACAGAACACAAAGAAATTTCTCAGAAAGCTTCTTTCTCTTTGTTATCGGAGGATATTTCCTTTGGCCCTATAGTCTTCAAAGGGATCCGAAATATCTGTTCTCAGATTCCACAGAAATAAGGCTAGCAAAGAGATCCACGAAACACACATGTAATTCTTTGAGATGAATTCACAGAACACTAAGCAGTTTCTCAGAAAGCTTCTTTCCTGATTTCATCTGAGGATAATTCCTTTTTCATCATAGCCCTCTAAGGGCTACCTAATATCACTTTGCCAATTCCACAAGAACTGTCTTAATGAAAGGCTTCTTGAGGGCAAAGCTGTAACTCTGTAAGAAGATTTCACAGAACACAAAGAAGTTTCTCAGAAAGCTTCTTTCTCTTTGATATCGGAGGATATTTCCTTTGGCCCTATAGCCTTCAAAGGGATCCGAAATATCTCTTCTCAGATTCCACAGAAATAAGGCTAGCAAAGACATCCACGAAATACCCATGTAACTCTGTGAGATGAATTCACAGAACACTAAGCAGTTTCAGCTTCTTTCCATATTTCATCTGAGGATATTTCCTTTTTCACCATAGCCCTCTATGGGCTTCCAAATATCACTTTGCCAATTCCACAAGAACTGTCTAATCGAAAGGCTTCTTGAGGGGAAAGCTGTAACTCTGTGAGATGATTTCACAGAACACAAAGAAGTTTCTCAGAAAGCTTCTTTCTCTTTGTAATCGGAGGATATTTCCTTTGGCCCTATAGTCTTCAAAGGGATCCGAAATATCTGTTCTCAGATTCCACAGAAATAAGGTTAGCAAAGAGATCCACGAAACACATGTAACTCTGTGAGATGAATTCACAGAACACTAAGCAGTTTCTCAGAATGCTTCTTTCCAGATTTCATCTGAGGATATTTCCTTTTTCACCATAGCCCTCTATGCGCTTCCAAATATCACTTTGCCAATTCCACAATAACTGTCTTAGCGAAAGGCTTCTTGAGGGGAAAGCTGAAACTCTGTGAGATGATTTCACAGAACACAAAGAAGTTTCTCAGAAAGCTTCTTTCTCTTTGTTATCGGAGGATATTTCCTTTGGCCCTAAAATCTTCAAAGGGATCCGAAATATCTGTTCTCAGATTCCACAGAAATAAGGCTAGCAAAGAGATCCACGAAATACACATGTAACTCTGTGAGATGAATTCACAGAACACTAAGCAGTTTCTCAGAAAGCTTCTTTCCAGATTTCATCTGAGGATATTTCCTTTTTCACCAGAGCCCTCTTTGGGCTTCCAAATATCACTTTGCGAATTCCACAAGAAATGTCTTAGCGAAAGGCTTCTTGAGGGGAAAGATGTAACTCTGTGAGATGATTTCACAAAACACAAAGAAGTTTCTCAGAAAGCTTCTTTTTCTTTGTTATCGGAGGATACTTCCTTTGGCCCTATAGTCTTCAAAGGGATCCGAAATATCTGTTCTCAGATTCCACAGAAATAAGGCTAGCAAAGAGATCCACGAAATACACATGTAACTCTGTGAGATGAATTCACAGAACACTAAGCAGTTTCTCAGAAAGCTTCTTTCCAGATTTCATCTGAGGATATTTCCTTTTTCACCATAGCCCTCTATGGGCTTCCAAATATCACTTTGCCAATTCCACAAGAACTGTCTTAGCGAAAGGCTTCTTGAGGGAAAAGCTGTAACTCTGTGAGATGATTTCACAGAACACAAAGAAATTTCTCAGAAAGCTTCTTTCTCTTTGTTATCGGAGGATATTTCCTTTGGCCCTATAGTCTTCAAAGGGATCCGAAATCTCTGTTCTCAGATTCCACAGAAATAAGGCTAGCAAAGAGATCCACGAAACACACATGTAATTCTTTGAGATGAATTCACAGAACACTAAGCAGTTTCTCAGAAAGCTTCTTTCCTGATTTCATCTGAGGATATTTCCTTTTTCATCATAGCCCTCTATGGGCTACCTAATATCACTTTGCCAATTCCACAAGAACTGTCTTAATGAAAGGCTTCTTGAGGGGAAAGCTGTAACTCTGTAAGAAGATTTCACAGAACACAAAGAAGTTTCTCAGAAAGCTTCTTTCTCTTTGTTATCGGAGGATATTTCCTTTGGCCCTATAGTCTGCTAAGGGATCCGAAATATCTGTTCTCAGATTCCACAGAAATAAGGCTAGCAAAGAGATCCGAGAAATACACATGTTACACTGTGAGATGAATTAACAGAACACTAAGCAGTTTCTCAGAAAGCTTCCTTCCAGATTTCATCTGAGGATATTTCCTTTTTCACCATAGCCCTCTATGGGCTTCCAAATATCACTTTGCCAATTCCACAAGAACTGTCTTAGCGAAAGGCTTCTTGAGGGGAAAGATGTAACTCTGTGAGATGATTTCAAAGAACATAAAGAAGTTTCTCAGAAAGCTTCTTTCTCTTTGTTATTGGAGGATATTTCCTTTGGCCCTATAGTCTTCAAAGGGATCCGAAATATCTGTTCTCAGATTCCACAGAAATAAGGCTAGCAAAGAGATCCACGAAATACACTTGTAACTCTGTGAGATGAATTAACAGAACACTAAGCAGTTTCTCAGAAATCTTCTTTCCAGATTTCATCTGAGGATATTTCCTTTTTCACCATAGCCCTCTATGGGCTTCCAAATATCACTTTGCCAATTCCACAAGAACTGTCTTAGCGAAAGGCTTCTTGAGGGGAAAGCTGTAACTGTGTGAGATGATTTCACAGAACACAAAGAAGTTTCTCAGAAAGCTTCTTTCTCTTTGTTATCGGAGGATATTTCCTTTGGCCCTATAGTCTTCAAAGGGATCCGAAATATCTGTTCTCAGATTCCACAGAAATAAGGCTAGCAAAGAGATCAACGAAATACACTTGTAACTCTGTGAGATGAATTAACAGAACACTAAGCAGTTTCTCAGAAAGCTTCTTTCCAGATTTCATCTGAGGATATTTCCTTTTTCACCATAGCCCTTTATGCGCTTCCAAATATCACTTTGCCAATTCCACAAGAACTGTCTTAGCGAAAGGCTTCTTGAGGGGAAAGCTGTAACTCTGTGAGATGATTTCACAGAACACAAAGAAGTTTCTCAGAAAGCTTCTTTCTCTTTGTTATCGGAGGATATTTCCTTTGGCCCTATAGTCTTCAAAGGGATCCGAAATATCTGTTCTCAGATTCCACAGAAATAAGGCTAGCAAA
Source organism: Macaca nemestrina (assembly GCF_043159975.1). NCBI lineage: Eukaryota > Metazoa > Chordata > Mammalia > Primates > Cercopithecidae > Macaca > Macaca nemestrina. Next base: position 56,808,113 of record NC_092140.1, read on the forward strand.
GAGATCCACAAAATACACATGTAACTCTGTGAGATGAATTCACAGAACACTAAGCAGTTTCTCAGAAAGCTTCTTTCCAGATTTCATCTGAGGATATTTCCTTTTATACCATAGCCATCTATGGGCTTCCAAATATTACTTTGCCAATTCCACAAGAACTGTCTTAGTGAAAGGCTTCTTGAGGGGAAAGCTGTAACTCTGTGAGATGATTTCACAGAACACAAAGAAGTTTCTCAGAAAGCTTCTTTCTCTTTGTTATCGGAGGATATTTTCTTGGGCCCTATATTCTTCAAAGGGATCCGACATATCTGTACTCAGATTTCACAGAAATAAGGCTAGTAAAGATATCCACGAAATACACTTGTAACTCTTTGAGATGAATTCACAGAACACTAAGCAGTTTCTCAGAAAGCTTCTTTCCAGATTTCATCTGAGGATATTTCCTTTTTCACCATAGTCCTCTATGGGTTTCCAAATATCACTTTGCCAGTTCCACAAGAACTGTCTTAGCGAAAGGCTTCTTGAGGGGAAAGCTGTAACTCTGTGAGATGATTTCACAGAACACAAAGAAGTTTCTCAGAAAGCTTCTTTCTCTTTGTTATCGGAAGATAATTTCTTTGGCCCTATAGTCTTCAAAGGGATCCGAAATATCTGTTCTCAGATTCCACAGAAATAAGGCTAGTAAAGAGATCCACGAAATACACATGTAACACATTGAAATGAATTCACAGAACACTAAGCAGTTTCTCAGAAAGCTTCTTTCCAGATTTCATCTGAGGATATTTCCTTTTTCACCATAGTCCTCTATGGGCTTCCAAATATCACTTTGCCAATTCCACAAGAACTGTCTTAGCGAAAGGCTTCTTGAGGGGAAAGCTGTAACTCTGTGAGATGATTTCACAGAACACAAAGAAGTTTCTCAGAAAGCTTCTTTCTCTTTGTTATCCGAGGATATTTCCTTTGGCCCTATAGTCTTCAAAGGGATGCGAAATATCTGTTCTCAGATTCCACAGAAATAAGGCTAGCAAAAAGATCCACAAAATACACATGTAACTCTGTGAGATGAATTCACAGAACACTAAGCAGTTTCTCAGAAAGCTTCTTTCCAGATTTCATCTGAGGATATTTCCTTTTTCACCATAGCCCTCTATGGGCTTCCAAATATCACTTTGCCAATTCCACAAGAACTGTCTCAATGAAAGGCTTCTTGAGGGGAAGGCTGTAACTCTGTGAGATGATTTCACAGAATACAAAGAAGTTTCTCAGAAAGCTTCTTTCTCTTTGTTATCGGAGGATATTTCCTTTGGCCCTATAGTCTTCAAAGGGATCCGAAATATCTGTTCTCAGATTCCACAGAAATAAGGCTAGCAAAGAGATCCACGAAACACACATGTAATTCCTTGAGATGAATTCACAGAACACTAAGCAGTTTCTCAGAAAGCTTCTTTCCAGATTTCATCTGAGGATATTTCCTTTTTCACCATAGCCCTCTGTGGGCTTCCATATATCACTTTGCCAATTCCACAAGAAGTGTCTTAGCGAAAGGCTTCTTGAGGGGAAAGCTGTAACTCTGTGAGATGATTTCACAGAACACAAAGAAGGTTCTCTGAAAGCTTCTTTCTCTTTGTTATCGGAGGATATTTCCTTTGGACTATCGTCTTAAAAGGGATGCGAAATATCTGTTCTCAGATTCCACAGAAATAAGGCTAGCAAAGAGATCCACGAAATACACATGTAACTCTTTGAGATGAATTTACAGAAGACTAAGCAGTTTCGCAGAAAGCTTCTTTCCAGATTTCATCTGAGGATATTTCCTTTTTCACCATAGCCCTCTATGGGCTTCCAAATATCACTTTGCCAATTCCACAAGAACTGTCTTAGCGAAAGGCTTCTTGAGGGGAAAGCTGTAACTCTGTGAGATGATTTCACAGAACACAAAGAAGTTTCTCAGAAAGCTTCTTTCTCTTTGTTATCGGAGGATATTTCCTGTGGCCCTATAGTCTTCAAAGGGATCCGAAATATCTGTTCTCAGATTCCACAGAAATAAGGCTAGCAAAGAGATCCACGAAATACACATGTAACTCTGTGAGATGAAGTAACAGAACACTAAGCAGTTTCTCAGAAAGCTTCTTTCCAGATTTCATCTGAGGATATTTCCTTTTATACCACAGCCCTCTATGGGCTTCCAAATATCACTTTGCCAATTCCACAAGAACAGTCTTAGCGAAAGGCTTCTTGAGGGGAAAGCTGTAACTCTGTGAGATGATTTCACAGAACACAAAGAAGTTTCTCAGAAAGCTTCTTTCTCTCTGTTATCGGAGGATATTTCCTTTGGCCCTATAGTCTTCAAAGGGATCCGAAATATCTGTTCTCAGATTCCACAGAAATAAGGCTAGCAAAGAGATCCACGAAATACACATGTAACTCTGTGAGATGAATTAACAGAACACTAAGCAGTTTCTCAGAAAGCTTCTTTCCAGATTTCATGTGAGGATATTTCCTTTTTCACCATAGCCCTCTATGGGCTTCCAAATATCAGTTTGCCAATTCCACAAGAACTGTCTTAGCGAAAGCCTTCTTGAGGGGTAAGCTGTAACTCTGTGAGATGATTTCACAGAACACAAAGAAGTTTCTCAGAAAGCTTCTTTCTCTTTGTTATCGGAGGATATTTCCTGTGGCCCTATAGTCTTCAAAGGGATCCGAAATATCTGTTCTCAGATTCCACAGAAATAAGGCTAGCAAAGAGATCCACGAAATACACATGTAACTCTGTGAGATGAATTCACAGAACACTAAGCCGTTTCTCAGAAAGCTTCTTTCCAGATTTCATCTGAGGATATTTCCTTTTTCACCATAGCCCTCTATGGGCTTCAAAATATCACTATGCCAATTCCACAAGAACTGTCTTAGCGAAAGGCTTCTTGAGGCGAAAACTGTAACTCTGTGAGATGATTTCACAGAACACAAAGAAGTTTCTCAGAAAGCTTCTTTCTCTTTGTTATCGCAGGATATTTCCTTTGGACTATAGTCTTAAAAGGGATGCGAAATATATGTTCTCAGATTCCACAGAAATAAGGCTAGCAAAGAGATCCACGAAATACACATGTAACACTTTGAGATGAATTCACAGAACACTAAGCAGTTTCTCAGAAAGCTTCTTTCCAGATTTCATCTGAGGATATTTCCTTTTTCACCATAGCCCTCTATGGCCTACCTACTATCACTTTGCCAATTCCACAAGAACTGTCTTAATGAAAGGCTTCTTGAGGGGAAAGCAGTAACTCTGTGAGAAGATTTCACAGAACACAAAGAAGTTTTTCAGAAAGCTTCTTTCTCTTTGTTATTGGAGGATATTTCCTTTGACCCTATAGTCTTCAAAGGGATCCAAAATATCTGTTCTCAGATTCCACAGAAATAAGGCTAGCAAAGAGATCCACGAAATACACATGTAACTCTGTGAGATGAATTAACAGAACACTAAGCAGTTTCTCAGAAAGCTTCTTTCCAGATTTCATCTGAGGATATTTCCTTTTTCACCATAGCCCTCTATGGGCTTCCAAATATCACTTTGCCAATTCCACAAGAACTGTCTTAGCGAAAGGCTTCTTGAGGGGAAAGCTGTAACTCTGTGAGATGATTTCACAGAACACAAAGAAGTTTCTCAGAAAGCTTCTTTCTCTTTGTTATCGGAGGATATTTCCTGTGGCCCTATAGTCTTCAAAGGGATCCGAAATATCTGTTCTCAGATTCCACAGAAATAAGGCTAGCAAAGAGATCCACGAAATACACATGTAACTCTGTGAGATGAATTCACAGAACACTAAGCAGTTTCTCAGAAAGCTTCTTTCCAGATTTCATCTGAGGATATTTCCTTTTTCACCATAGCCCTCTATGGGCTTCCAAATATCACTTTGCCGATTCCACAAGAACTGTCTTAGCGAAAGGCTTCTTGAGGGGAATGATGTAACTCTGTGAGATGATTTCACAGAACACAAAGAAGTTTCTCAGAGCGCTTCTTTCTCTTTGTTATCTGAGGATATTTCCTTTGGCCCTATAGTCTTCAAAGGGATCCGAAATATCTGTTCTCAGATTCCACAGAAATAAGGCTAGCAAAGAGATCCACGAAACACACATGTAACTCTTTGAAATGAATTCACAGAACACTAAGCAGTTTCTCAGAAAGCTTCTTTCCAGATTTCATCTGAGGATATTTCCTTTTTCACCATAGCCCTCTATGGGCTTCCAAATCTCACTTTGCCAATTCCACAAGAACTGTCTTAGAGAAAGGCTTCTTGAGGGGAAAGCTGTAACTCTGTGAGATGATTTCACAGAACACTAAGAAGTTTCTCAGAAAGCTTCTTTCTCTTTGTTATCGGAGGATATTTCCTTTGGCCATATAGTCTTCAATGGGATCCGAAATCTCTGTTCTCAGATTCCACAGAAATAAGGCTAGCAAAGAGATCCACGAAATACACATGTAACTCTGTGAGATGAATGAACAGAACAGTAAGCAGTTTCTCAGAAAGCTTCTTTCCAGACTTCATCTGAGGATATTTCCTTTTTCACCATAGCGCTCTATGGGCTTCCAAATATCACTTTGCCAATTCCACAAGAACTGTCTTAGCGAAAGGCTTCTTGAGGGGAAAGCTGTAACTCTGTGAGATGATTTCACAGAACACAAAGAAGTTTCTCAGAAAGCTTCTTTCTCTTTGTTATCGGAGGATATTTCCTGTGGCCCTATAGTCTTCAAAGGGATCCGAAATATCTGTTCTCAGATTCCACAGAAATAAGGCTAGCAAAGAGATCCACGAAATACACATGTAACTCTGTGAGATGAATTCACAGAACACTAAGCCGTTTCTCAGAAAGCTTCTTTCCAGATTTCATCTGAGGATATTTCCTTTTTCACCATAGCCCTCTATGGGCTTCCAAATATCACTTTGCCAATTCCACAAGAACTGTCTTAGCGAAAGGCTTCTTGAAGGGAAAGCTGTAGCTCTGTGAGATGATTTCACAGAACACAAAGAAGTTTCTCAGAAAGCTTCTTTCTCTTTGTTATCGGAGGATATTTCCTTTGGACTTTAGTCTTAAGAGGGATGCGAAATATCTGTTCTCAGATTCCACAGAAATAAGGCTAGCAAAGAGATCCACGAAATACACATGTAACTCCGCGAGATGAATTAACAGAACACTAAGCAGTTTCTCAGAAAGCTTCTTTCCAGATTTCATCTGAGGATATTTCCTTTTTCACCATAGCCCTCTATGGGCTTCCAAATATCACTTTGCCAATTCCACAAGAACTGTCTTAGCGAAAGGCTTCTTGAGGGGAAAGCTGTAACTCTGTGAGATGATTTCACAGAACACAAAGAAGTTTCTCAGAAAGATTCTTTCTCTTTGTTATCGGAGGATATTACTGTGGCCATATAGTCTTCAAAGGGATGCGAAATATCTGTTCTCAGATTCCACAGAAATAAGGCTAGCAAAGAGATCCACGAAATACACATGGAACTCTGTGAGATGAATTCACAGAACACTAAGCAGTTTCTCAGAAAGCTTCTTTCCAGATTTCATCTGAGGATATTTCCTTTTTCACCATAGCCCTCTATGGGCTTCCAAATATCACTTTGCCAATTCCACAAGGACTGTCTTAGCGAAAGGCTTCTTGAGGGGAAAGCTGTAACTCTGTGAGATGATTTCACAAAACACAAAGAAGTTTCTCAGAAAGCTTCTTTCTCTTTGTTATTGAAGGATATTTCCTTTGGCCCTATAGTCTTCAAAGGGATCCGAAATATCTGTTCTCAGATTCCACAGAAATAAGGCTAGCAAAGAGATCCACGAAATACACATGTAACTCTGTGAGATGAAGTAACAGAACACTAAGCAGTTTCTCAGAAAGCTTCTTTCCAGATTTCATCTGAGGATATTTCCTTTTATACCACAGCCCTCTATGGGCTTCCAAATATCACTTTGCCAATTCCACAAGAACTGTCTTAGCGAAAGGCTTCTTGAGGGGAAAGCTGTAACTCTGTGAGATGATTTCACAGAACACAAAGAAGTTTCTCAGAAAGCTTCTTTCTCTTTGTTATCGCAGGATATTTCCTTTGGCCCTATAGTCTTCAAAGGGATCCGAAATATCTGTTCTCAGATTCCACAGAAATAAGGCTAGCAAAGAGATCCAGGAAACACACATGTAACTCTTTGAGATGAATTCACAGAACACTAAGAAGTTTCTCAGAAAGCTTCTTTCCAGATTTCATCTGAGGATATTTCCTTTTTCACCATAGCCCTCTATGGGCTTCCAAATATCACTTTGCCAATTCCACAAGAACTGTCTTAGCGAAAGCCTTCTTGAGGGGTAAGCTGTAACTCTGTGAGATGATTTCACAGAACACAAAGAAGTTTCTCAGAAAGCTTCTTTCTCTTTGTTATCGGAGGATATTTCCTGTGGCCCTATAGTCTTCAAAGGGATCCGAAATATCTGTTCTCAGATTCCACAGAAATAAGGCTAGCAAAGAGATCCACGAAATACACATGTAACTCTGTGAGATGAATTCACAGAACACTAAGCCGTTTCTCAGAAAGCTTTTTTCCAGATTTCATCTGAGGATATTTCCTTTTTCACCATAGCCCTCTATGGGCTTCAAAATATCACTATGCCAATTCCACAAGAACTGTCTTAGCGAAAGGCTTCTTGAGGCGAAAACTGTAACTCTGTGAGATGATTTCACAGAACACAAAGAAGTTTCTCAGAAAGCTTCTTTCTCTTTGTTATCGCAGGATATTTCCTTTGGACTATAGTCTTAAAAGGGATGCGAAATATATGTTCTCAGATTTCACAGAAATAAGGCTAGCAAAGAGATCCACGAAATACACATGTAACACTTTGAGATGAATTCACAGAACACTAAGCAGTTTCTCAGAAAGCTTCTTTCCAGATTTCATCTGACGATATTTCCTTTTTCACCATAGCCCTCTATGGCCTACCTACTATCACTTTGCCAATTCCACAAGAACTGTCTTAATGAAAGGCTTCTTGAGGGGAAAGCAGTAACTCTGTGAGAAGATTTCACAGAACACAAAGAAGTTTTTCAGAAAGCTTCTTTCTCTTTGTTATTGGAGGATATTTCCTTTGACCCTATAGTCTTCAAAGGGATCCAAAATATCTGTTCTCAGATTCCACAGAAATAAGGCTAGCAAAGAGATCCACGAAATACACATGTAACTCTGTGAGATGAATTCACAGAACACTAAGCAGTTTCTCAGAAAGCTTCTTTCCAGATTTCATCTGAGGATATTTCCTTTTTCACCATAGCCCTCTATGGGCTTCCAAATATCACTTTGCCAATTCCACAAGAACTGTCTTAGCGAAAGGCTTCTTGAGGGGAAAGCTGTAACTCTGTGAGATGATTTCACAGAACACAAAGAAGTTTCTCAGAAAGCTTCTTTCTCTTTGTTATCGGAGGATATTTCCTGTGGCCCTATAGTCTTCAAAGGGATCCGAAATATCTGTTCTCAGATTCCACAGAAATAAGGCTAGCAAAAAGATCCACGAAATACACATGTAACTCTGTGAGATGAATTCACAGAACACTAAGCAGTTTCTCAGAAAGCTTCTTTCCAGATTTCATGTGAGGATATTTCCTTTTTCACCATAGCCCTCTATGGGCTTCCAAATATCACTTTGCCGATTCCACAAGAACTGTCTTAGCGAAAGGCTTCTTGAGGGGAATGATGTAACTCTGTGAGATGATTTCACAGAACACAAAGAAGTTTCTCAGAAAGCTTCTTTCTCTTTGTTATCTGAGGATATTTCCTTTGGCCCTATAGTCTTCAAAGGGATCCGAAATATCTGTTCTCAGATTCCACAGAAATAAGGCTAGCAAAGAGATCCACGAAACACACATGTAACTCTTTGAAATGAATTCACAGAACACTAAGCAGTTTCTCAGAAAGATTCTTTCCAGATTTCATCTGAGGATATTTCCTTTTTCACCATAGCCCTCTATGGGCTTCCAAATCTCACTTTGCCAATTCCACAAGAACTGTCTTAGAGAAAGGCTTCTTGAGGGGAAAGCTGTAACTCTGTGAGATGATTTCACAGAACACAAAGAAGTTTCTCAGAAAGCTTCTTTCTCTTTGTTATCGGAGGATATTTCCTTTGGCCATATAGTCTTCAATGGGATCCGAAATCTCTGTTCTCAGATTCCTCAGAAATAAGGCTAGCAAAGAGATCCACGAAATACACATGTAACTCTGTGAGATGAATGAACAGAACAGTAAGCAGTTTCTCAGAAAGCTTCTTTCCAGACTTCATCTGAGGATATTTCCTTTTTCACCATAGCGCTCTATGGGCTTCCAAATATCACTTTGCCAATTCCACAAGAACTGTCTTAGCGAAAGGCTTCTTGAGGGGAAAGCTGTAACTCTGTGAGATGATTTCACAGAACACAAAGAAGTTTCTCAGAAAGCTTCTTTCTCTTTGTTATCGGAGGATATTTCCTGTGGCCCTATAGTCTTCAAAGGGATCCGAAATATCTGTTCTCAGATTCCACAGAAATAAGGCTAGCAAAGAGATCCACGAAATACACATGTAACTCTGTGAGATGAATTCACAGAACACTAAGCCGTTTCTCAGAAAGCTTCTTTCCAGATTTCATCTGAGGATATTTCCTTTTTCACCATAGCCCTCTATGGGCTTCCAAATATCACTTTGCCAATTCCACAAGAACTGTCTTAGCGAAAGGCTTCTTGAAGGGAAAGCTGTAGCTCTGTGAGATGATTTCACAGAACACAAAGAAGTTTCTCAGAAAGCTTCTTTCTCTTTGTTATCGGAGGATATTTCCTTTGGACTATAGTCTTAAGAGGGATGCGAAATATCTGTTCTCAGATTCCACAGAAAAAAGGCTAGCAAAGACATCCACGAAATACACATGTAACTCCGCGAGATGAATTAACAGAACACTAAGCAGTTTCTCAGAAAGCTTCTTTCCAGATTTCATCTGAGGATATTTCCTTTTTCACCATAGCCCTCTATGGGCTTCCAAATATCACTTTGCCAATTCCACAAGAACTGTCTTAGCGAAAGGCTTCTTGAGGGGAAAGCTGTAACTCTGTGAGATGATTTCACAGAACACAAAGAAGTTTCTCAGAAAGATTCTTTCTCTTTTTTATCGGAGGATATTACTGTGGCCATATAGTCTTCAAAGGGATGCGAAATATCTGTTCTCAGATTCCACAGAAATAAGGCTAGCAAAGAGATCCACGAAATACACATGGAACTCTGTGAGATGAATTCACAGAACACTAAGCAGTTTCTCAGAAAGCTTCTTTCCAGATTTCATCTGAGGATATTTCCTTTTTCACCATAGCCCTCAATGGGCTTCCAAATATCACTTTGCCAATTCCACAAGGACTGTCTTAGCGAAAGGCTTCTTGAGGGGAAAGCTGTAACTCTGTGAGATGATTTCACAAAACACAAAGAAGTTTCTCAGAAAGCTTCTTTCTCTTTGTTATTGAAGGATATTTCCTTTGGCCCTATAGTCTTCAAAGGGATCCGAAATATCTGTTCTCAGATTCCACAGAAAAAAGGCTAGCAAAGAGATCCACGAAATACACATGTAACTCTGTGAGGTGAATTAACAGAACACTAAGCAGTTTCTCAGAAAGCTTCTTTCCAGATTTCATCTGAGGATATTTCCTTTTTCACCATAGCCCTCTATGGGCTTCCAAATATCACTTTGCCAATTCCACAAGAACTGTCTTAGCGAAAGGCTTCTTGAGGGGAAAGCTGTAACTCTGTGAGATGATTTCACAGAACACAAAGAAGTTTCTCAGAAAGCTTCTTTCTCTTTGTTATCGGAGGATATTTCCTGTGGCCCTATAGTCTTCAAAGGGATCCGAAATATCTGTTCTCAGATTCCACAGAAATAAGGCTAGCAAAAAGATCCACGAAATACACATGTAACTCTGTGAGATGAATTCACAGAACACTAAGCAGTTTCTCAGAAAGCTTCTTTCCAGATCTCATGTGAGGATATTTCCTTTTTCACCATAGCCCTCTATGGGCTTCCAAATATCACTTTGCCGATTCCACAAGAACTGTCTTAGCGAAAGGCTTCTTGAGGGGAATGATGTAACTCTGTGAGATGATTTCACAGAACACAAAGAAGTTTCTCAGAAAGCTTCTTTCTCTTTGTTATCTGAGGATATTTCCTTTGGCCCTATAGTCTTCAAAGGGATCCGAAATATCTGTTCTCAGATTCCACAGAAATAAGGCTAGCAAAGAGATCCACGAAACACACATGTAACTCTTTGAAATGAATTCACAGAACACTAAGCAGTTTCTCAGAAAGCTTCTTTCCAGATTTCATCTGAGGATATTTCCTTTTTCACCATAGCCCTCTATGGGCTTCCAAATCTCACTTTGCCAATTCCACAAGAACTGTCTTAGAGAAAGGCTTCTTGAAGGGAAAGCTGTAGCTCTGTGAGATGATTTCACAGAACACAAAGAAGTTTCTCAGAAAGCTTCTTTCTCTTTGTTATCGGAGGATATTTCCTTTGGACTATAGTCTTAAGAGGGATGCGAAATATCTGTTCTCAGATTCCACAGAAATAAGGCTAGCAAAGAGATCCACGAAATACACATGTAACTCCGCGAGATGAATTAACAGAACACTAAGCAGTTTCTCAGAAAGCTTCTTTCCAGATTTCATCTGAGGATATTTCCTTTTTCACCATAGCCCTCTATGGGCTTCCAAATATCACTTTGCCAATTCCACAAGAACTGGCTTAGCGAAAGGCTTCTTGAGGGGAAAGCTGTAACTCTGTGAGATGATTTCACAGAACACGAAGAAGTTTCTCAGAAAGATTCTTTCTCTTTGTTATCGGAGGATATTACTGTGGCCATATAGTCTTCAAAGGGATGCGAAATATCTGTTCTCAGATTCCACAGAAATAAGGCTAGCAAAGAGATCCACGAAATACACATGGAACTCTGTGAGATGAATTCACAGAACACTAAGCAGTTTCTCAGAAAGCTTCTTTCCAGATTTCATCTGAGGATATTTCCTTTTTCACCATAGCCCTCTATGGGCTTCCAAATATCACTTTGCCAATTCCACAAGGACTGTCTTAGCGAAAGGCTTCTTGAGGGGAAAGCTGTAACTCTGTGAGATGATTTCACAAAACACAAAGAAGTTTCTCAGAAAGCTTCTTTCTCTTTGTTATTGAAGGATATTTCCTTTGGCCGTATAGTCTTCAAAGGGATCCGAAATATCTGTTCTCAGATTCCACAGAAATAAGGCTAGCAAAGAGATCCACGAAATACACATGTAACTCTGTGAGGTGAATTCACAGAACACTAAGCAGTTTCTCAGAAAGCTTCTTTCCAATTTCATCTGAGGATATTTCCTTTTTCACCATATCCCTCTTTGGGCTTCCAAATATCACTTTGCCAATTCCACAAGAACTGTCTTAGTGAAAGGCTTCTTGAGGGGAAAGCTGTAACTCTGTGAGATGATTTCACAGAACACAAAGAAGTTTCTCAGAAAGCTTCCTTCTCTTTGTTATCGGAGGATATTTTCTTTGGCCCTATAGTCTTCAAAGGGATCCGAAATATCTGTTCTCAGATTCCACAGAAATAAGGCTAGTAAAGAGATCCACGAAATACACTTGTAACTCTTTGAGATGAATTAACAGAACACTAAGCAGTTTCTCAGAAAGCTTCTTTCCAGATTTCATCTGAGGATATTTCCTTTTTCACCATAGTCCTCTATGGGCTTCCAAATATCACTTTGCCAATTCCACAAGAACTGTCTTAGCGAAAGGCTTCTTGAGGGGAAAGCTGTAACTCTGTGAGATGATTTCACAGAACACAAAGAAGTTTCTCAGAAAGCTTCTTTCTCTTTGTTATCGGAGGATATTTCCTTTGGCCCTATAGTCTTCAAAGGGATCCGAAATATCTGTTCTTAGATTCCACAGAAATAAGGTTAGCAAAGAGATCCACGAAATACACATGTAACTCTGTGAGATGAATTCACAGAACACTAAGCAGTTTCTCAGAAAGCTTCTTTCCAGATTTCATCTGAGGATATTTCCTTTTTCACCATAGCCCTCTAGGGGCTTCCAAATATCACTTTGCCAATTCCACAAGAACTGTCTTAGCGAAAGGCTTCTTGAGGGGAAAGCTATAACTCTGTGAGATGATTTCACAGAACACAAAGAAGTTTCTCAGAAAGCTTGTTTCTCTTTGTTATCGGAGGATATTTCCTTTGGCCCTATAGTCTTCAAAGGGATCCGAAATCTATGTTCTCAGATTCCACAGAAATAAGGCTAGCAAAGAGATCCACGAAATACACATGTAACTCTTTGAGATGAATTCACAGAACACTAAGCAGTTTCTCTGAAAGCTTCTTTCCAGATTTCATCTGAGGATATTTCCTTTTTCACCATAGCCCTCTATGGGCTTCAAAATATCACTATGCCAATTCCACAAGAACTGTCTTAGAGAAAGGCTTCTTGAGTGGAAAGCTGTAACTCTGTGAGATGATTTCACAGAACACAAAGAAGTTTCTCCGAAAGCTTCTTTTTCTTTGTTATCGGAGGATATTTCCTTTGGACTATAGTCTTAAAAGGGTTGCGAAATATCTGTTCTCAGATTCCACAGAAATAAGGCTAGCAAAGAGATCCACGAAATACACATGTAACTCTGTGAGATGAAGTAACAGAACACTAAGCAGTTTCTCAGAAAGCTTCTTTCCAGATTTCATCTGAGGATATTTCCTTTTTCACCATAGCCCTCTATGGGATACTTAATATCACTTTGCCAATTCCACAAGAACTGTCTTAGCGAAAGGCTTCTTGAGGGGAAAGCTGTAACTATGTGAGAAGATTTCACAGAACACAAAGAAGTTTCTCAGAAAGCTTCTTTCTCTTTGTTATCGGAGGATATTTCCTTTGGACTATATTCTTCAAAGGGGTCCGAAATCTCTGTTCTCAGATTCCACAGAAATAAGGCTAGCAAAGAGATCCACGAAATACACATGTAACTCTGTGAGATGAATTAACAGAACACTAAGCAGTTTCTCAGAAAGCTTCTTTCCAGATTTCATCTGAGGATATTTCCTTTTTCACCATAGCCCTCTAAGGGCTTCCAAATATCACTTTGCCAATTCCACAAGAACTGTCTTAACGAAAGGCTTCTTGAGCGGAAAGATGTAACTCTGTGAGATGATTTCACAGAACACAAAGAAGTTTCTCAGAAAGCTTCTTTCTCTTTGTTATCGGAGGATATTTCCTTTGGCCCTATAGTCTTCAAAGGGATGCGAAATATCTGTTCTGAGATTCCACAGAAATAAGGCTAGCAAAGAGATCCACGAAATACAAATGTGACTCTGTGAGAAGAATTAACAGAACACTAAGCAGTTTCTCAGAAAGCTTCATTCCAGATTTCATCTGAGGATATTTCCTTTTTCACCATAGCCCTCTATGGGCTTCCAAGTATCACTTTGCCAATTCCACAAGAACTGTCTTAGCGAAAGGCTTCTTTAGAGGAAAGCTGTAACTCTGTGATATGATTTCACGGAAGACAAAGAAGTTTCTCAGAAAGCTTCTTTCTCTTTGTTATCGGAGGATATTTCCTTTGGCCCTATAGTCTTCAAAGGGATCCGAAATGTCTGTTCTCAGATTCCACAGAAATAAGGCTAGCAAAGAGATCCACGAAATACACATGTAACACTTTGAGATGAATTCACAGAACACTAAGCAGTTTCTCAGAAAGCTTCTTTCCAGATTTCATCTGAGGATATTTCCTTTTATACCATAGCCCTCTATGGGCTTCCAAATATTACTTTGCAAATTCCACAAGAACTGTCTTAGCGAAAGGCTTCTTGAGTGGAAAGCTGTAACTCTGTGAGATGATTTCACAGAACACAAAGAAGTTTCTCAGAAAGCTTCTTTCTCTTTGTTATCGGAGGATATTTTCTTTGGCCCTATATTCTTCAAAGGGATCCGACATATCTGTTCTCAGATTCCACAGAAATAAGGCTAGTAAAGAGATCCACGAAATACACTTGTAACTCTTTGAGATGAATTAACAGAACACTAAGCAGTTTCTCAGAGAGCTTCTTTCCAGTTTTCATCTGAGGATATTTCCTTTTTCACCATAGTCCTCTACGGGCTTCCAAATATCACTTTGCCAATTCCACAAGAACTGTCTTAGCGAAAGGCTTCTTGAGGGGAAAGCTGTAACTCTGTGAGATGATTTCACAGAACACAAAGAAGTTTCTCAGAAAGCTTCTTTCTCTTTGTTATCGGAGGATATTTCCTTTGGCCCTATAGTCTTCAAAGGGATCCGAAATATCTGTTCTCAGATTCCACAGAAATAAGGCTAGCAAAGAGATCCACGAAATACACATGTATCTCTGTGAGATGAATTAACAGAACACTAAGCAGTTTCTCAGAAAGCTTCTTTCCAGATTTCATCTGAGGATATTTCCTTTTTCTCCATAGCCCTCTAGGGGCTTCCAAATATCACTTTGCCAATTCCACAAGAACTGTCTTAGCGAAAGGCTTCTTGAGGGGAAAGCTGTAACTCTGTGAGATGATTTCACAGAACACAAAGAAGTTTCTCAGAAAGCTTCTTTCTCTTTGTTATCGGAGGATATTTTCTTTGGCCCTATATTCTTCAAAGGGATCCGACATATCTGTTCTCAGATTCCACAGAAATAAGGCTAGTAAAGAGATCCACGAAATACACTTGTAACTCTTTGAGATGAATTCACGGAACACTAAGCAGTTTCTCAGAAAGCTTCTTTCCAGATTTCATCTGAGGATATTTCCTTTTTCACCATAGTCCTCTATGGGCTTCCAAATATCACTTTGCCAATTCCACAAGAACTGTCTTAGCGAAAGGCTTCTTGAGGGGAAAGCTGTAACTCTGTGAGATGATTTCACAGAACACAAAGAAGTTTCTCAGAAAGCTTCTTTCTCTTTGTTATCGGAGGATATTTCCTTTGGCCCTATAGTCTTCAAAGGGATCCGAAATCTCTGCTCTCAGATTCCACAGAAATAAGGCTAGCAAAGAGATCCACGAAATACACATGTAACTCTGTGAGATGAATTCACAGAACACTAAGCAGTTTCTAAGAAAGCTTCTTTCCAGATTTCATCTGAGGATATTTCCTTTTTCACCATAGCCCTCTATGGGCTTCCAAATATCACTTTGCCGATTCCACAAGAACTGTCTTAGCGAAAGGCTTCTTGAGGGGAAAGCTGTAACTCTGTGAGATGATTTCACAGAACACAAAGAAGTTTCTCAGAAAGCTTCTTTCTCTTTGTAATCGGAGGATATTTCCTGTGGCCCTATAGTCTTCAAAGGGATCCGAAATATCTGTTCTCAGATTCCACACAAATAAGGCTAGCAAAGAGATCCACGAAATACACATGTAACTCTGTGAGATGAATTCACAGAACACTAAGCAGTTTCTCAGAAAGCTTCTTTCCAGATTTCATCTGAGGATATTTCCTTTTTCACCATAGCCCTCTAAGGGCTTCCAAATATCACGTTGCCGATTCCACAAGAACTGTCTTAGCGAAAGGCTTCTTGAGTGGAAAGCTGTAACTCTGTGAGATGATTTCACAGAACACAAAGAAGTTTCTCAGAAAGCTTCTTTCTCTTTGTTATCGGAAGATATTTTCTTTGGCCCTATAGTCTTCAAAGGGATCCGAAATATCTGTTCTCAGATTCCACAGAAATAAGGCTAGTAAAGAGATCCACGAAATACACATGTAACACTTTGAGATGAATTCACAGAACACTAAGCAGTTTCTCAGAAAGCTTCTTTCCAGATTTCATCTGAGGATATTTCCTTTTTCACCACAGCCCTCTATGGGCTTCCAAATATCACTTTGCCAATTCCACAAGAACTGTCTTAGCGAAAGGCTTCTTGAGGGGAAAGCTGTAACTCTGTGAGATGATTTCACAGAACACAAAGAAGTTTCTCAGAAAGCTTCTTTCTCTTTGTTATCGGAGGATATTTCCTGTGGCCCTATAGTCTTCAAAGGGATCCGAAATATCTGTTCTAAGATTCCACAGAAATAAGGCTAGTAAAGAGATCCACGAAACACACTTCTATCTCTTTAAGATGAATTAACAGAACACTAAGCAGTTTCTCAGAAAGCTTCTTTCCAGATTTCATCTAAGGACATTTCCTTTTTCACCATAGCCCTCTATGGCCTTCCAAATATCACTTTTCGAATTCCACAAGAACAGTCTTAGCGAAAGGCTTCTTGAGGGGAAAGCTGTAACTCTGTGAGATGATTTCAGAGAACACAAAGAAGTTTCTCAGAAAGCTTCTTTCTCTTTGTTATCGGAGGATATTTCCTGTGGCCCTATAGTCTTCAAAGGGATCCGAAATATCTGTTCTCAGATTCCACAGAAATAAGGCTAGCAAAGAGATCCACGAAATACACATGTAACTCTGTGAGATGAATTCACAGAACACTAAGCCGTTTCTCAGAAAGCTTCTTTCGAGATTTCATCTGAGGATATTTCCTTTTTCACCATAGCCCTCTATGGGCTTACAAATATCACTTTGCCAATTCCACAAGAACTGTCTTAGCGAAAGGCTTCTTGAAGGGAAAGCTGTAGCTCTGTGAGATGGTTTCACAGAACACCAAGAAGTTTCTCAGAAAGCTTCTTTCTCTTTGTTATCGGAGGATATTTCCTTTGGACTATAGTCTTAATAGGGATGCGAAATATCTGTTCTCAGATTCCACAGAAATAAGGCTAGCAAAGAGATCCACGAAATACACATGTAACTCCGCGAGATGAATTAACAGAACACTACGCAGTTTCTCAGAAAGCTTCTTTCCAGATTTCATCTGAGGATATTTCCTTTTTCACCATAGCCCTCTATGGGCTTCCAAATATCACTCTGCCAATTCCACAAGAACTGTCTTAGCGAAAGGCTTCTTGAGGGGAAAGCTGTAACTCTGTGAGATGATTTCACAGAACACAAAGAAGTTTTAAAGAAAGATTCTTTCTCTTTGTTATCGGAGGATATTCCTGTGGCCCTATAGTCTTCAAAGGGATGCGAAATATCTGTTCTCAGATTCCACAGAAATAAGGCTAGCAAAGAGATCCACGAAATACACATGGAACTCTGTGAGATGAATTCACAGAACACTAAGCAGTTTCTCAGAAAGCTTCTTTCCAGATTTCATCTGAGGATATTTCCTTTTTCACCATAGCCCTCTATGGGCTTCCAAGTATCACTTTGCCAATTCCACAAGGACTGTCTTAGCGAAAGGCTTCTTGAGGGGAAAGCTGTAACTCTGTGAGATGATTTCACAGAACACAAAGAAGTTTCTCAGAAAGCTTCTTTCTCTTTGTTATCGGAGGTTATTTTCTTTGGCCCTATATTCTTCAAAGGGATCCGACATATCTGTTCTCAGATTCCACAGAAATAAGGCTAGCAAAGAGATCCACGAAATACACATGTAACTCTGTGAGATGAATTCACAGAACACTAAGCAGTTTCTCAGAAAGCTTCTTTCCAGATTTCATCTGAGGATATTTCCTTTTTCACCATAGTCCTCTATGGGCTTCCAAATATCTCTTTGCCAATTCCACAAGAACTGTCTTAGCGAAAGGCTTCTTGAGGGGAAAGCTGTAACTCTGTGAGATGATTTCACAGAACACAAAGAAGTTTCTCAGAAAGCTTCTTTCTCTTTGTTATCGGAGGATATTTCCTGTGGCCCTATAGTCTTCAAAGGGATCCGAAATATCTGTTCTCAGATTCCACAGAAATAAGTCTAGCAAAAAGATCCACGAAATACACATGTAACTCTGTGAGATGAATTCACAGAACACTAAGCAGTTTCTCAGAAAGCTTCTTTCCAGATTTCATCTGAGGATATTTCCTTTTTCACCATAGCCCTCTAAGGGCTTCCAAATATCACTTTGCCGATTCCACAAGAACTGTCTTAGCGAAAGGCTTCTTGAGTGGAAAGCTGTAACTCTGTGAGATGATTTCACAGAACACAAAGAAGTTTCTCAGAAAGCTTCTTTCTCTTTGTTATCGGAAGAT
This sequence comes from Macaca nemestrina, assembly GCF_043159975.1. Taxonomy (NCBI): domain Eukaryota; kingdom Metazoa; phylum Chordata; class Mammalia; order Primates; family Cercopithecidae; genus Macaca; species Macaca nemestrina. The sequence goes on from NC_092140.1 coordinate 56,826,202, forward strand.
ATTTTCTTTGGCCCTATAGTCTTCAAAGGGATCCGAAATATCTGTTCTAAGATTCCACAGAAATAAGGCTAGTAAATAGATCCACGAAACACACTTCTATCTCTTTGAGATGAATTCACAGAACACTAAGCAGTTTCTCAGAAAGCTTCTTTCCAGATTTCATCTGAGGATATTTCCTTTTTCACCATAGCCCTCTATGGGCTTCCAAGTATCACTTTGTCAATTCCACAAGAACTGTCTTAGCGAAAGGCTTCTTGAGGGGAAAGCTGTAACTCTGTGAGATGATTTCACAAAACACAAAGAAGTTTCTCAGAAAGCTTCTTTCTCTTTGTTATTGAAGGATATTTCCTTTGGCCCTATAGCCTTCAAAGGGATCCGAAATATCTGTTCTCAGATTCCACAGAAATAAGGCTAGCAAAGAGATCCACGAAATACACATGTAACTCTGTGAGATGAATACACAGAACACTAAGCAGTTTCTCAGAAAGCTTCTTTATAATTTCATCTGAGGATATTTCCTTTTTCACCATAGCCCTCTATGGGCTTCCAAATATCACTTTGCCAATTCCACAAGAACTGACTTAGCGAAAGGCTTCTTGAGGGGAAAGCTGTAACTCTGTGAGATGATTTCACAGAACACAAAGAAGTTTCTCAGAAAGCTTCCTTCTCTTTGTTATCGGAGGATATTTTCTTTGGCCCTATAGTCTTCAAAGGGATCCGAAATATCTGTTCTCAGATTCCACAGAAATAAGGCTAGTAAAGAGATCCACGAAATACACTTGTAACTCTTTGAGATGAATTCACAGAACACTAAGCAGTTTCTCAGAAAGCTTCTTTCCAGATTTCATCTGAGGATATTTCCTTTTTCACCATAGTCCTCTATGGGCTTCCAAATATCACTTTGCCAATTCCACAAGAACTGTCTTAGCGAAAGGCTTCTTGAGGGGAAAGCTGTAACTCTGTGAGATGATTTCACAGAACACAAAGAAGTTTCTCAGAAAGCTTCTTTCTCTTTGTTATCGGAGGATATTTTCTTTGGCCCTATATTCTTCAAAGGGATCCGACATATCTGTTCTCAGATTCCACAGAAATAAGGCTAGTAAAGAGATCCACGAAATACACTTGTAACTGTTTGAGATGAATTCACAGAACACTAAGCAGTTTCTCAGAAAGCTTCTTTCCAGATTTCATCTGAGGATATTTCCTTTTTCACCATAGCCCTCTATGGGCTTCCAAATCTCACTTTGCCAATTCCACAAGAACTGTCTTAGCGAAAGGCTTCTTGAGGGGAAAGCTGTAACTCTGTGAGATGATTTCACAGAACACAAAGAAGTTTCTCAGAAAGCTTCTTTCTCTTTGTTATCGGAGGATATTTCCTTTGGCCCTGTAGTCTTCAAAGGGATCCGAAATCTCTGTTCTCAGATTCCACAGAAATAAGGCTAGCAAAGAGATCCAGGAAATACACATGTAACTCTGTGAGATGAATTCACAGAACACTAAGCCGTTTCTCGGAAAGCTTCTTTCCAGATTTCATCTGAGGATATTTCCTTTTTCACCATAGTCCTCTAAGGGCTTCCAAATATCACTTTGCCGATTCCACAAGAACTGTCTTAGCGAAAGGCTTCTTGAGTGGAAAGCTGTAACTCTGTGAGATGATTTCACAGAACACAAAGAAGTTTCTCAGAAAGCTTCTTTCTCTTTGTTATCGGAAGATATTTTCTTTGGCCCTATAGTCTTCAAAGAGATCCGAAATATCTGTTCTCAGATTCCACAGAAATAAGGCTAGCAAAGAGATCCACGAAACACACATATAACTCATTGAGATGAATTCACAGAACACTAAGCAGTTTCTCAGAAATCTTCTTTCCAGATTTCATCTGAGGATATTTGTTTTTCACCATAGCCCTCTGTGGGCTTCCATATATCACTTTGCCAATTCCACAAGAAGTGTCTTAGCGAAAGGCTTCTTGAGGGGAAAGCTGTAACTCTGTGAGATGGTTTCACAGAACACAAAGAAGTTTCTCTGAAAGCTTCTTTCTCTTTGTTATCGGAGGATAATTCCTTTGGACTATAGTCTTAAAAGGGATGCGAAATATCTGTTTTCAGATTCCACAGAAATAAGGCTAGCAAAGAGATCCACGAAATACACATGTAACTCTTTGAGATGAATTAACAGAACACTAAGCAGTTTCTCAGAAAGCTTCTTTCCAGATTTCATCTGAGGATATTTCCTTTTTCACCGTAGCCCTCTATGGGCTTCCAAATATCACTTTGCCAATTCCACAAGAACTGTCTTAACGAAAGGCTTCTTGAGGGGAAAGCTGTAACTCTGTGAGATGATTTCACAGAACACAAAGAAGTTTCTCAGAAAGCTTCTTTCTCTTTGTTATCGGAGGATATTTCCTCTGGCCCTATAGTCTTCAAAGGGATCCGAAATATCTGTTCTCAGATTCCACAGAAATAAGGCTAGCAAAGAGATCCACGAAATACACATGTAACTCTGTGAGATGAAGTAACAGAACAGTAAGCAGTTTCTCAGAAAGCTTCTTTCCAGATTTCATCTGAGGATATTTCCTTTTATACCACAGCCCTCTATGGGCTTCCAAATATCACTTTGCAAATTCCACAAGAACTGTCTTATCGAAAGGCTTCTTGAGGGGAAAGCTGTAACTCTGTGAGATGATTTCACAGAACACAAAGAAGTTTCTCAGAAAGCTTCTTTCTCTTTGTTATCGGAGGATATTTCCTGTGGCCCTATAGTCTTCAAAGGGATCCGAAATATCTGTTCTCAGATTCCACAGAAATAAGGCTAGCAAATAGATCCACGAAATACACATGTAACTCTGCGAGATGAATTCACAGAACACTAAGCAGTTTCTCAGAAAGCTTCTTTCCAGATTTCATCTGAGGATATTTCCTTTTTCACCATAGCCCTCTATGGGCTTCAAATATCACTTTGCCAATTTCACAAGAACTGTCTTAGCGAAAGGCTTCTTGAGGTGAAACCTGTAACTCTGTGAGATGATTTCACAGAACACAAAGAAGTTTCTCAGAAAGCTTCTTTCTCTTTGTTATCGGAGGAAATTTCCTTTGGCCCTATAGTCTTCAAAGGGATCCGAAATATCTGTTCTCAGATTCCACAGAAATAAGGCTAGCAAAGAGATCCACGAAATACACATGTAACTCTGTGAGATGAATTAACAGAACACTAAGCAGTTTCTCAGAAAGCTTCTTTCCAGATTCCATGTGAGGATATTTCCTTTTTCACCATAGCCCTCTATGGGCTTCCAAATATCACTTTGCCAATTCCACAAGAACTGTCTTAGCGAAAGCCTTCTTGAGGGGTAAGCTGTAACTCTGTGAGATGATTTCACAGAACACAAAGAAGTTTCTCAGAAAGCTTCTTTCTCTTTGTTATCGGAGGATATTTCCTGTGGCCCTATAGTCTTCAAAGGGATCCGAAATATCTGTTCTCAGATTCCACAGAATTAAGGCTAGCAAAGAGATCCACGAAATACACATGTAACTCTGTGAGATGAATTCACAGAACACTAAGCCGTTTCTCAGAAAGCTTCTTTCCAGATTTCATCTGAGGATATTTCCTTTTTCACCATAGCCCTCTATGGGCTTCAAAATATCACTATGCCAATTCCAAAAGAACTGTCTTAGCGAAAGGCTTCTTGAGGGGAAAACTGTAACTCTGTGAGATGATTTCACAGAACACAAAGAAGTTTCTCAGAAAGCTTCTTTGTCTTTGTTATCGCAGGATATTTCCTTTGGACTATAGTCTTAAAAGGGATGCGAAATATCTGTTCTCAGATTCCACAGAAATAAGGCAAGCAAAGAGATCCACGAAATACACATGTAACACTTTGAGATGAATTCACAGAACACTAAGCAGTTTCTCAGAAAGCTTCTTTCCAGATTTCATCTGAGGATATTTCCTTTTTCACCATAGCCCTCTATGGGCTACCTAATATCACTTTGCCAATTCCACAAGAACTGTCTTAGCGAAAGGCTTCTTGAGGGGAAAGCTGTAACTCTGTGAGATGATTTCACAGAACACAAAGAAGTTTCTCAGAAAGCTTCTTTCTCTTTGTTATCGGAGGATATTTCCTGTGGCCCTATAGTCTTCAAAGGGATCCGAAATATCTGTTCTCAGATTCCAGAGAAATAAGGCTAGCAAAGAGATCCACGAAACACACATGTAACTCTTTGAAATGAATTCACAGAACACTAAGCAGTTTCTCAGAAAGCGTCTTTCCAGATTTCATATGAGGATATTTCCTTTTTCACCATAGCCCTCTAAGGGCTTCCAAATCTCACTTTGCCAATTCCACAAGAAGTGTCTTAGCGAAAGGCTTCTTGAGGGGAAAGCTGTAACTCTGTGAGATGATTTCACAGAACACAAAGAAGTTTCTCTGAAAGCTTCTTTCTCTTTGTTATCGGTGGATAATTCCTTTGGACTATAGTCTTAAAAGGGATGCGAAATATCTGTTCTCAGATTCCACAGAAATAAGGCTAGCAAAGAGATCCACGAAATACACATGTAATTCTTTGAGATGAATTAACAGAACACTAAGCAGTTTCTCAGAAAGCTTCTTTCCAGATTTCATCTGAGGATATTTCCTTTTTCACCGTAGCCCTCTATGGGCTTCCAAATATCACTTTGCCAATTCCACAAGAACTGTCTTAACGAAAGGCTTCTTGAGGGGAAAGCTGTAACTCTGTGAGATGATTTCACAGAACACAAAGAAGTTTCTCAGAAAGCTTCTTTCTCTTTGTTATCGGAGGATATTTCCTGTGGCCCTATAGTCTTCAAAGGGATCCGAAATATCTGTTCTCAGATTCCACAGAAATAAGGCTAGCAAAGAGATCCACGAAATACACATGTAACTCTGTGAGATGAAGTAACAGAACAGTAAGCAGTTTCTCAGAAAGCTTCTTTCCAGATTTCATCTGAGGATATTTCCTTTTATACCACAGCCCTCTATGGGCTTCCAAATATCACTTTGCAAATTCCACAAGAACTGTCTTATCGAAAGGCTTCTTGAGGGGAAAGCTGTAACTCTGTGAGATGATTTCAGAGAACACAAAGAAGTTTCTCAGAAAGCTTCTTTCTCTTTGTTATCGGAGGATATTTCCTGTGGCCCTATAGTCTTCAAGGGGATACGAAATATCTGTTCTCAGATTCCACAGAAATAAGGCTAGCAAAGAGATCCAAGAAATACACATGTAACTCTGCGAGATGAATTCACAGAACACTAAGCAGTTTCTCAGAAAGCTTCTTTCCAGATTTCATCTGAGGATATTTCCTTTTTCACCATAGCCCTCTATGGGCTTCAAATATCACTTTGCCAATTTCACAAGAACTGTCTTAGCGAAAGGCTTCTTTAGGGGAAACCTGTAACTCTGTGAGATGATTTCACAGAACACAAAGAAGTTTCTCAGAAAGCTTCTTTCTCTTTGTTATCGGAGGATATTTCCTTTGGCCCTATAGTCTTCAAAGGGATCCGAAATATCTGTTCTCAGATTCCACAGAAATAAGGCTAGCAAAGAGATCCACGAAATACACATGTAACTCCGCGAGATGAATTAACAGAACACTAAGCAGTTTCTCAGAAAGCTTCTTTCCAGATTTCATCTGAAGATATTTCCTTTTTCACCATAGCCCTCTATGGGCTTCCAAATATCACTTTGCCAATTCCACAAGAACTGTCTTAGCGAAAGGCTTCTTGAGGGGAAAGCTGTAACTCTGTGAGTTGATTTCACAGAACACAAAGAAGTTTCTCAGAAAGCTTCTTTCTCTTTGTTATCGGAGGATATTCCTGTGGCCCTATAGTCTTCAAAGGGATGCGAAATATCTGTTCTCAGATTCCACAGAAATAAGGCTAGCAAAGAGATCCACGAAATACACATGGAACTCTGTGAGATGAATTCACAGAACACTAAGCAGTTTCTCAGAAAGCTTCTTTCCAGATTTCATCTGAGGATATTTCCTTTTTCACCATAGCCCTCTATGGGCTTCCAAGTATCACTTTGCCAATTCCACAAGGACTGTCTTAGCGAAAGGCTTCTTGAGGGGAAAGCTGTAAATCTGTGAGATGATTTCACAAAACACAAAGAAGTTTCTCAGAAAGCTTCTTTCTCTTTGTTATCGAAGGATATTTCCTTTGGCCCTATAGTCTTCAAAGGGATCCGAAATATCTGTTCTCAGATTCCACAGAAATAAGGCTAGCAAAGAGATCCACGAAATACACATGTAACTCTGTGAGATGAATTAACAGAACACTAAGCAGTTTCTCAGAAAGCTTCTTTCCAATTTCATCTGAGGATATTTCCTTTTTCACCATAGCCCTCTATGGGCTTCCAAATATCACTTTGCCAAATCCACAAGAACTGTCTTAGCGAAAGGCTTCTTGAGAGGAATGCTGTAACTCTGTGAGATGATTTCACAGAGCACAAAGAAGTTTGTCAAAAAGCTTCTTTCTCTTAGTTATCGGAGGATATTTCCTTTGGCCCTATAGTCTTCAATGGGTTCCGAAATATCTGTTCTCAGATTCCACAGAAATAAGGACAGCAAAGAGATCCACGAAATACACATGTATTTCTGTTAGATGAATTCACAGAACACTAAGCCGTTTCTCAGAAAGCTTCTTTCCAGATTTCATCGGAGGATATTTCCTTTTTCACCATAGCCCTCTATGGGCTTCCAAGTATCACTTTGCCAATTCCACAAGGACTGTCTTAGCGAAAGGCTTCTTGAGGGGAAAACTGTAACTCTGTGAGATGATTTCACAAAACACAAAGAAGTTTCTCAGAAAGCTTCTTTCTCTTTGTTATTGAAGGATATTTCCTTTGGCCCTATAGTCTTCAAAGGGATCCGAAATATCTGTTCTCAGATTCCACAGAAATAAGGCTAGCAAAGAGATCCACGAAATACACATGTAACTCTGTGAGATGAATTAACAGAACACTAAGCAGTTTCTCAGAAAGCTTCTTTCCAGATTTCATCTGAGGATATTTCCTTTTTCACCATAGCCCTCTATGGCCTTCCAAATATCACTTTTCCAATTCCACAAGAACTGTCTTAGCGAAAGGCTTCTTGAGGGGAAAGCTGTAACTCTGTGAGATGGTTTCACAGAACACCAAGAAGTTTCTCAGAAAGCTTCTTTCTCTTTGTTATCGGAGGATATTTCCTTTCGACTATAGTCTTAAGAGGGATGCGAAATATCTGTTCTCAGATTCCACAGAAATAAGGCTAGCAAAGAGATCCACGAAATACACATGTAACTCCGCGAGATGAATTAACAGAACACTACGCAGTTTCTCAGAAAGCTTCTTTCCAGATTTCATCTGAGGATATTTCCTTTTTCACCATAACCCTCTATGGGCTTCCAAGTATCACTCTGCCAATTCCACAAGAACTGTCTTAGCGAAAGGCTTCTTGAGGGGAAAGCTGTAACTCTGTGAGATGATTTCACAGAACACAAAGAAGTTTTAAAGAAAGATTCTTTCTCTTTGTTATCGGAGGATATTCCTGTGGCCCTACAGTCTTCAAAGGGATGCGAAATATCTGTTCTCAGATTCCACAGAAATAAGGCTAGCAAAGAGATCCACGAAATACACATGGAACTCTGTGAGATGAATTCACAGAACACTAAGCAGTTTCTCAGAAAGCTTCTTTCCAGATTTCATCTGAGGATATTTCCTTTTTCACCATAGCCCTCTATGGGCTTCCAAGTATCACTTTGCCAATTCCACAAGAACTGTCTTAGCGAAAGGCTTCTTGAGGGGAAAGCTGTAACTCTGTGAGATGATTTCACAAAACACAAAGAAGTTTCTCAGAAAGCTTCTTTCTCTTTGTTATTGAAGGATATTTCCTTTGGCCCTATAGCCTTCAAAGGGATCCGAAATATCTGTTCTCAGATTCCACAGAAATAAGGCTAGCAAAGAGATCCACGAAATACACATGTAACTCTGTGAGATGAATACACAGAACACTAAGCAGTTTCTCAGAAAGCTTCTTTATAATTTCATCTGAGGATATTTCCTTTTTCACCATAGCCCTCTATGGGCTTCCAAATATCACTTTGCCAATTCCACAAGAACTGACTTAGCGAAAGGCTTCTTGAGGGGAAAGCTGTAACTCTGTGAGATGATTTCACAGAACACAAAGAAGTTTCTCAGAAAGCTTCCTTCTCTTTGTTATCGGAGGATATTTTCTTTGGCCCTATAGTCTTCAAAGGGATCCGAAATATCTGTTCTCAGATTCCACAGAAATAAGGCTAGTAAAGAGATCCACGAAATACACTTGTAACTCTTTGAGATGAATTCACAGAACACTAAGCAGTTTCTCAGAAAGCTTCTTTCCAGATTTCATCTGAGGATATTTCCTTTTTCACCATAGTCCTCTATGGGCTTCCAAATATCACTTTGCCAATTCCACAAGAACTGTCTTAGCGAAAGGCTTCTTGAGGGGAAAGCTGTAACTCTGTGAGATGATTTCACAGAACACAAAGAAGTTTCTCAGAAAGCTTCTTTCTCTTTGTTATCGGAGGATATTTTCTTTGGCCCTATATTCTTCAAAGGGATCCGACATATCTGTTCTCAGATTCCACAGAAATAAGGCTAGTAAAGAGATCCACGAAATACACTTGTAACTGTTTGAGATGAATTCACAGAACACTAAGCAGTTTCTCAGAAATCTTCTTTCCAGATTTCATCTGAGGATATTTCCTTTTTCACCATAGCCCTCTATGGGCTTCCAAATCTCACTTTGCCAATTCCACAAGAACTGTCTTAGCGAAAGGCTTCTTGAGGGGAAAGCTGTAACTCTGTGAGATGATTTCACAGAACACAAAGAAGTTTCTCAGAAAGCTTCTTTCTCTTTGTTATCGGAGGATATTTCCTTTGGCCCTGTAGTCTTCAAAGGGATCCGAAATCTCTGTTCTCAGATTCCACAGAAATAAGGCTAGCAAAGAGATCCAGGAAATACACATGTAACTCTGTGAGATGAATTCACAGAACACTAAGCCGTTTCTCGGAAAGCTTCTTTCCAGATTTCATCTGAGGATATTTCCTTTTTCACCATAGTCCTCTAAGGGCTTCCAAATATCACTTTGCCGATTCCACAAGAACTGTCTTAGCGAAAGGCTTCTTGAGTGGAAAGCTGTAACTCTGTGAGATGATTTCTCAGAACACAAAGAAATTTCTCAGAAAGCTTCTTTCTCTTTGTTATCGGAAGATATTTTCTTTGGCCCTATAGTCTTCAAAGAGATCCGAAATATCTGTTCTCGGATTCCACAGAAATAAGGCTAGCAAAGAGATCCACGAAACACACATATAACTCTTTGAGATGAATTCACAGAACACTAAGCAGTTTCTCAGAAATCTTCTTTCCAGATTTCATCTGAGGATATTTGTTTTTCACCATAGCCCTCTGTGGGCTTCCATATATCACTTTGCCAATTCCACAAGAAGTGTCTTAGCGAAAGGCTTCTTGAGGGGAAAGCTGTAACTCTGTGAGATGGTTTCACAGAACACAAAGAAGTTTCTCTGAAAGCTTCTTTCTCTTTGTTATCGGAGGATAATTCCTTTGGACTATAGTCTTAAAAGGGATGCGAAATATCTGTTCTCAGATTCCACAGAAATAAGGCTAGCAAAGAGATCCACGAAATACACATGTAACTCTTTGAGATGAATTAACAGAACACTAAGCAGTTTCTCAGAAAGCTTCTTTCCAGATTTCATCTGAGGATATTTCCTTTTTCACCGTAGCCCTCTATGGGCTTCCAAATATCACTTTGCCAATTCCACAAGAACTGTCTTAACGAAAGGCTTCTTGAGGGGAAAGCTGTAACTCTGTGAGATGATTTCACAGAACACAAAGAAGTTTCTCAGAAAGCTTCTTTCTCTTTGTTATCGGAGGATATTTCCTGTGGCCCTATAGTCTTCAAAGGGATCCGAAATATCTGTTCTCAGATTCCACAGAAATAAGGCTAGCAAAGAGATCCACGAAATACACATGTAACTCTGTGAGATGAAGTAACAGAACAGTAAGCAGTTTCTCAGAAAGCTTCTTTCCAGATTTCATCTGAGGATATTTCCTTTTATACCACAGCCCTCTATGGGCTTCCAAATATCACTTTGCAAATTCCACAAGAACTGTCTTATCGAAAGGCTTCTTGAGGGGAAAGCTGTAACTCTGTGAGATGATTTCACAGAACACAAAGAAGTTTCTCAGAAAGCTTCTTTCTCTTTGTTATCGGAGGATATTTCCTGTGGCCCTATAGTCTTCAAAGGGATCCGAAATATCTGTTCTCAGATTCCACAGAAATAAGGCTAGCAAATAGATCCACGAAATACACATGTAACTCTGCGAGATGAATTCACAGAACACTAAGCAGTTTCTCAGAAAGCTTCTTTCCAGATTTCATCTGAGGATATTTCCTTTTTCACCATAGCCCTCTATGGGCTTCAAATATCACTTTGCCAATTTCACAAGAACTGTCTTAGCGAAAGGCTTCTTGAGGTGAAACCTGTAACTCTGTGAGATGATTTCACAGAACACAAAGAAGTTTCTCAGAAAGCTTCTTTCTCTTTGTTATCGGAGGAAATTTCCTTTGGCCCTATAGTCTTCAAAGGGATCCGAAATATCTGTTCTCAGATTCCACAGAAATAAGGCTAGCAAAGAGATCCACGAAATACACATGTAACTCTGTGAGATGAATTAACAGAACACTAAGCAGTTTCTCAGAAAGCTTCTTTCCAGATTCCATGTGAGGATATTTCCTTTTTCACCATAGCCCTCTATGGGCTTCCAAATATCACTTTGCCAATTCCACAAGAACTGTCTTAGCGAAAGCCTTCTTGAGGGGTAAGCTGTAACTCTGTGAGATGATTTCACAGAACACAAAGAAGTTTCTCAGAAAGCTTCTTTCTCTTTGTTATCGGAGGATATTTCCTGTGGCCCTATAGTCTTCAAAGGGATCCGAAATATCTGTTCTCAGATTCCACAGAATTAAGGCTAGCAAAGAGATCCACGAAATACACATGTAACTCTGTGAGATGAATTCACAGAACACTAAGCCGTTTCTCAGAAAGCTTCTTTCCAGATTTCATCTGAGGATATTTCCTTTTTCACCATAGCCCTCTATGGGCTTCAAAATATCACTATGCCAATTCCAAAAGAACTGTCTTAGCGAAAGGCTTCTTGAGGGGAAAACTGTAACTCTGTGAGATGATTTCACAGAACACAAAGAAGTTTCTCAGAAAGCTTCTTTGTCTTTGTTATCGCAGGATATTTCCTTTGGACTATAGTCTTAAAAGGGATGCGAAATATCTGTTCTCAGATTCCACAGAAATAAGGCAAGCAAAGAGATCCACGAAATACACATGTAACACTTTGAGATGAATTCACAGAACACTAAGCAGTTTCTCAGAAAGCTTCTTTCCAGATTTCATCTGAGGATATTTCCTTTTTCACCATAGCCCTCTATGGGCTACCTAATATCACTTTGCCAATTCCACAAGAACTGTCTTAGCGAAAGGCTTCTTGAGGGGAAAGCTGTAACTCTGTGAGATGATTTCACAGAACACAAAGAAGTTTCTCAGAAAGCTTCTTTCTCTTTGTTATCGGAGGATATTTCCTGTGGCCCTATAGTCTTCAAAGGGATCCGAAATATCTGTTCTCAGATTCCAGAGAAATAAGGCTAGCAAAGAGATCCACGAAACACACATGTAACTCTTTGAAATGAATTCACAGAACACTAAGCAGTTTCTCAGAAAGCGTCTTTCCAGATTTCATATGAGGATATTTCCTTTTTCACCATAGCCCTCTAAGGGCTTCCAAATCTCACTTTGCCAATTCCACAAGAAGTGTCTTAGCGAAAGGCTTCTTGAGGGGAAAGCTGTAACTCTGTGAGATGATTTCACAGAACACAAAGAAGTTTCTCTGAAAGCTTCTTTCTCTTTGTTATCGGTGGATAATTCCTTTGGACTATAGTCTTAAAAGGGATGCGAAATATCTGTTCTCAGATTCCACAGAAATAAGGCTAGCAAAGAGATCCACGAAATACACATGTAATTCTTTGAGATGAATTAACAGAACACTAAGCAGTTTCTCAGAAAGCTTCTTTCCAGATTTCATCTGAGGATATTTCCTTTTTCACCGTAGCCCTCTATGGGCTTCCAAATATCACTTTGCCAATTCCACAAGAACTGTCTTAACGAAAGGCTTCTTGAGGGGAAAGCTGTAACTCTGTGAGATGATTTCACAGAACACAAAGAAGTTTCTCAGAAAGCTTCTTTCTCTTTGTTATCGGAGGATATTTCCTGTGGCCCTATAGTCTTCAAAGGGATCCGAAATATCTGTTCTCAGATTCCACAGAAATAAGGCTAGCAAAGAGATCCACGAAATACACATGTAACTCTGTGAGATGAAGTAACAGAACAGTAAGCAGTTTCTCAGAAAGCTTCTTTCCAGATTTCATCTGAGGATATTTCCTTTTATACCACAGCCCTCTATGGGCTTCCAAATATCACTTTGCAAATTCCACAAGAACTGTCTTATCGAAAGGCTTCTTGAGGGGAAAGCTGTAACTCTGTGAGATGATTTCAGAGAACACAAAGAAGTTTCTCAGAAAGCTTCTTTCTCTTTGTTATCGGAGGATATTTCCTGTGGCCCTATAGTCTTCAAGGGGATACGAAATATCTGTTCTCAGATTCCACAGAAATAAGGCTAGCAAAGAGATCCAAGAAATACACATGTAACTCTGCGAGATGAATTCACAGAACACTAAGCAGTTTCTCAGAAAGCTTCTTTCCAGATTTCATCTGAGGATATTTCCTTTTTCACCATAGCCCTCTATGGGCTTCAAATATCACTTTGCCAATTTCACAAGAACTGTCTTAGCGAAAGGCTTCTTTAGGGGAAACCTGTAACTCCGTGAGATGATTTCACAGAACACAAAGAAGTTTCTCAGAAAGCTTCTTTCTCTTTGTTATCGGAGGATATTTCCTTTGGCCCTATAGTCTTCAAAGGGATCCGAAATATCTGTTCTCAGATTCCACAGAAATAAGGCTAGCAAAGAGATCCACGAAATACACATGTAACTCCGCGAGATGAATTAACAGAACACTAAGCAGTTTCTCAGAAAGCTTCTTTCCAGATTTCATCTGAAGATATTTCCTTTTTCACCATAGCCCTCTATGGGCTTCCAAATATCACTTTGCCAATTCCACAAGAACTGTCTTAGCGAAAGGCTTCTTGAGGGGAAAGCTGTAACTCTGTGAGTTGATTTCACAGAACACAAAGAAGTTTCTCAGAAAGCTTCTTTCTCTTTGTTATCGGAGGATATTCCTGTGGCCCTATAGTCTTCAAAGGGATGCGAAATATCTGTTCTCAGATTCCACAGAAATAAGGCTAGCAAAGAGATCCACGAAATACACATGGAACTCTGTGAGATGAATTCACAGAACACTAAGCAGTTTCTCAGAAAGCTTCTTTCCAGATTTCATCTGAGGATATTTCCTTTTTCACCATAGCCCTCTATGGGCTTCCAAGTATCACTTTGCCAATTCCACAAGGACTGTCTTAGCGAAAGGCTTCTTGAGGGGAAAGCTGTAAATCTGTGAGATGATTTCACAAAACACAAAGAAGTTTCTCAGAAAGCTTCTTTCTCTTTGTTATCGAAGGATATTTCCTTTGGCCCTATAGTCTTCAAAGGGATCCGAAATATCTGTTCTCAGATTCCACAGAAATAAGGCTAGCAAAGAGATCCACGAAATACACATGTAACTCTGTTAGATGAATTCACAGAACACTAAGCCGTTTCTCAGAAAGCTTCTTTCCAGATTTCATCTGAGGATATTTCCTTTTTCACCATAGCCCTCTATGGGCTTCCAAGTATCACTTTGCCAATTCCACAAGGACTGTCTTAGCGAAAGGCTTCTTGAGGGGAAAACTGTAACTCTGTGAGATGATTTCACAAAACACAAAGAAGTTTCTCAGAAAGCTTCTTTCTCTTTGTTATTGAAGGATATTTCCTTTGGCCCTATAGTCTTCAAAGGGATCCGAAATATCTGTTCTCAGATGCCACAGAAATAAGGCTAGCAAAGAGATCCACGAAATACACATGTAACTCTGTGAGATGAATTAACAGAACACTAAGCAGTTTCTCAGAAAGCTTCTTTCCAGATTTCATCTGAGGATATTTCCTTTTTCACCATAGCCCTCTATGGGCTTCCAAATATCACTTTGCCAATTCCACAAGAACTGTCTTAGCGAAAGGCTTCTTGAGGGGAAAGCTGTAACTCTGTGAGATGATTTCACAGAACACAAAGAAGTTTCTCAGAAAGCTTCTTTCTCTTTGTTATCGGAGGATATTTCCTTTGGCCCTGTAGTCTTCAAAGGGATCCGAAATATCTGTTCTCAGATTCCACAGAAATAAGGCTAGCAAAGAGATCCACGAAATACACATGTAACTCTGTGAGATGAAATCACAGAACACTAAGCCGTTTCTCGGAAAGCTTCTTTCCAGATTTCATCTGAGGATATTTCCTTTTTCACCATAGTCCTCTAAGGGCTTCCAAATATCACTTTGCCGATTCCACAAGAACTGTCTTAGCGAAAGGCTTCTTGAGTGGAAAGCTGTAACTCTGTGAGATGATTTCACAGAACACAAAGAAGTTTCTCAGAAAGCTTCTTTCTCTTTGTTATCGGAAGATATTTTCTTTGGCCCTATAGTCTTCAAAGAGATCCGAAATATCTGTTCTCAGATTCCACAGAAATAAGGCTAGCAAAGAGATCCACGAAACACACATATAACTCTTTGAGATGAATTCACAGAACACTAAGCAGTTTCTCAGAAATCTTCTTTCCAGATTTCATCTGAGGATATTTGTTTTTCACCATAGCCCTCTGTGGGCTTCCATATATCACTTTGCCAATTCCACAAGAAGTGTCTTAGCGAAAGGCTTCTTGAGGGGAAAGCTGTAACTCTGTGAGATGGTTTCACAGAACACAAAGAAGTTTCTCTGAAAGCTTCTTTCTCTTTGTTATCGGAGGATAATTCCTTTGGACTATAGTCTTAAAAGGGATGCGAAATATCTGTTCTCAGATTCCACAGAAATAAGGCTAGCAAAGAGATCCACGAAATACACATGTAACTCTTTGAGATGAATTAACAGAACACTAAGCAGTTTCTCAGAAAGCTTCTTTCCAGATTTCATCTGAGGATATTTCCTTTTTCACCGTAGCCCTCTATGGGCTTCCAAATATCACTTTGCCAATTCCACAAGAACTGTCTTAACGAAAGGCTTCTTGAGGGGAAAGCTGTAACTCTGTGAGATGATTTCACAGAACACAAAGAAGTTTCTCAGAAAGCTTCTTTCTCTTTGTTATCGGAGGATATTTCCTGTGGCCCTATAGTCTTCAAAGGGATCCGAAATCTCTGCTCTCAGATTCCACAGAAATAAGGCTAGCAAAGAGATCCACGAAATACACATGTAATTCTGTGAGATGAAGTAACAGAATAGTAAGCAGTTTCTCAGAAAGCTTCTTTCCAGATTTCATCTGAGGATATTTCCTTTTATACCACAGCCCTCTATGGGCTTCCAAATATCACTTTGCAAATTCCACAAGAACTGTCTTATCGAAAGGCTTCTTGAGGGGAAAGCTGTAACTCTGTGAGATGATTTCACAGAACACAAAGAAGTTTCTCAGAAAGCTTCTTTCTCTTTGTTATCGGAGGATATTTCCTGTGGCCCTATAGTCTTCAAAGGGATCCGAAATATCTGTTCTCAGATTCCACAGAAATAAGGCTAGCAAATAGATCCACGAAATACACATGTAACTCTGCGAGATGAATTCACAGAACACTAAGCAGTTTCTCAGAAAGCTTCTTTCCAGATTTCATCTGAGGATATTTCCTTTTTCACCATAGCCCTCTATGGGCTTCAAATATCACTTTGCCAATTTCACAAGAACTGTCTTAGCGAAAGGCTTCTTGAGGTGAAACCTGTAACTCTGTGAGATGATTTCACAGAACACAAAGAAGTTTCTCAGAAAGCTTATTTCTCTTTGTTATCGGAGGATATTTCCTTTGGCCCTATAGTCTTCAAAGGGATCCGAAATATCTGTTCTCAGATTCCACAGAAATAAGGCTAGCAAAGAGATCCACGAAATACACATGTAACTCTGTGAGATGAATTAACAGAACACTAAGCAGTTTCTCAGAAAGCTTCTTTCCAGATTTCATGTGAGGATATTTCCTTTTTCACCATAGCCCTCTATGGGCTTCCAAATATCACTTTGCCAATTCCACAAGAACTGTCTTAGCGAAAGCCTTCTTGAGGGGTAAGCTGTAACTCTGTGAGATGATTTCACAGAACACAAAGAAGTTTCTCAGAAAGCTTCTTTCTCTTTGTTATCGGAGGATATATCCTGTGGCCCTATAGTCTTCAAAGGGATCCGAAATATCTGTTCTCAGATTCCACAGAATTAAGGCTAGCAAAGAGATCCACGAAATACACATGTAACTCTGTGAGATGAATTCACAGAACACTAAGCCGTTTCTCAGAAAGCTTCTTTCCAGATTTCATCTGAGGATATTTCCTTTTTCACCATAGCCCTCTATGGGCTTCAAAATATCACTATGCCAATTCCAAAAGAACTGTCTTAGCGAAAGGCTTCTTGAGGGGAAAACTGTAACTCTGTGAGATGATTTCACAGAACACAAAGAAGTTTCTCAGAAAGCTTCTTTGTCTTTTTATCGCAGGATATTTCCTTTGGACTATAGTCTTAAAAGGGATGCGAAATATCTGTTCTCAGATTCCACAGAAATAAGGAAAGCAAAGAGATCCACGAAATACACATGTAACACTTTGAGATGAATTCACAGAACACTAAGCAGTTTCTCAGAAAGCTTCTTTCCAGATTTCATCTGAGGATATTTCCTTTTTCACCATAGCCCTCTATGGGCTACCTAATATCACTTTGCCAATTCCACAAGAACTGTCTTAGCGAAAGGCTTCTTGAGGGGAAAGCTGTAACTCTGTGAGATGATTTCACAGAACACAAAGAAGTTTCTCAGAAAGCTTCTTTCTCTTTGTTATCGGAGGATATTTCCTGTGGCCCTATAGTCTTCAAAGGGATCCGAAATATCTGTTCTCAGATTCCAGAGAAATAAGGCTAGCAAAGAGATCCACGAAACACACATGTAACTCTTTGAAATGAATTCACAGAACACTAAGCAGTTTCTCAGAAAGCTTCTTTCCAGATTTCATCTGAGGATATTTCCTTTTTCACCATAGCCCTCTAAGGGCTTCCAAATCTCACTTTGCCAATTCCACAAGAAGTGTCTTAGCGAAAGGCTTTTTGAGGGGAAAGCTGTAACTCTGTGAGATGATTTCACGGAACACAAAGAAGTTTCTCTGAAAGCTTCTTTCTCTTTGTTATCGGTGGATAATTCCTTTGGACTATAGTCTTAAAAGGGATGCGAAATATCTGTTCTCAGATTCCACAGAAATAAGGCTAGCAAAGAGATCCACGAAATACACATGTAATTCTTTGAGATGAATTAACAGAACACTAAGCAGTTTCTCAGAAAGCTTCTTTCCAGATTTCATCTGAGGATATTTCCTTTTTCACCGTAGCCCTCTATGGGCTTCCAAATATCACTTTGCCAATTCCACAAGAACTGTCTTAACGAAAGGCTTCTTGAGGGGAAAGCTGTAACTCTGTGAGATGATTTCACAGAACACAAAGAAGTTTCTCAGAAAGCTTCTTTCTCTTTGTTATCGGAGGATATTTCCTGTGGCCCTATAGTCTTCAAAGGGATCCGAAATATCTGTTCTCAGATTCCACAGAAATAAGGCTAGCAAAGAGATCCACGAAATACACATGTAACTCTGTGAGATGAAGTAACAGAACAGTAAGCAGTTTCTCAGAAATCTTCTTTCCAGATTTCATCTGAGGATATTTCCTTTTATACCACAGCCCTCTATGGGCTTCCAAATATCACTTTGCAAATTCCACAAGAACTGTCTTATCGAAAGGCTTCTTGAGGGGAAAGCTGTAACTCTGTGAGATGATTTCAGAGAACACAAAGAAGTTTCTCAGAAAGCTTCTTTCTCTTTGTTATCGGAGGATATTTCCTGTGGCCCTATAGTCTTCAAGGGGATACGAAATATCTGTTCTCAGATTCCACAGAAATAAGGCTAGCAAAGAGATCCAAGAAATACACATGTAACTCTGCGAGATGAATTCACAGAACACTAAGCAGTTTCTCAGAAAGCTTCTTTCCAGATTTCATCTGAGGATATTTCCTTTTTCACCATAGCCCTCTATGGGCTTCAAATATCACTTTGCCAATTTCACAAGAACTGTCTTAGCGAAAGGCTTCTTGAGGGGAAACCTGTAACTCTGTGAGATGATTTCCCAGAACACAAAGAAGTTTCTCAGAAAGCTTCTTTCTCTTTGTTATCGGAGGATATTTCCTTTGGCCCTATAGTCTTCAAAGGGATCCGAAATATCTGTTCTCAGATTCCACAGAAATAAGGCTAGCAAAGAGATCCACGAAATACACATGTAACTCCGCGAGATGAATTAACAGAACACTAAGCAGTTTCTCAGAAAGCTTCTTTCCAGATTTCATCTGAAGATATTTCCTTTTTCACCATAGCCCTCTATGGGCTTCCAAATATCACTTTGCCAATTCCACAAGAACTGTCTTAGCGAAAGGCTTCTTGAGGGGAAAGCTGTAACTCTGTGAGTTGATTTCACAGAACACAAAGAAGTTTCTCAGAAAGCTTCTTTCTCTTTGTTATCGGAGGATATTCCTGTGGCCCTATAGTCTTCAAAGGGATGCGAAATATCTGTTCTCAGATTCCACAGAAATAAGGCTAGCAAAGAGATCCACGAAATACACATGGAACTCTGTGAGATGAATTCACAGAACACTAAGCAGTTTCTCAGAAAGCTTCTTTCCAGATTTCATCTGAGGATATTTCCTTTTTCACCATAGCCCTCTATGGGCTTCCAAGTATCACTTTGCCAATTCCACAAGGACTGTCTTAGCGAAAGGCTTCTTGAGGGGAAAGCTGTAAATCTGTGAGATGATTTCACAAAACACAAAGAAGTTTCTCAGAAAGCTTCTTTCTCTTTGTTATCGAAGGATATTTCCTTTGGCCCTATAGTCTTCAAAGGGATCCGAAATATCTGTTCTCAGATTCCACAGAAATAAGGCTAGCAAAGAGATCCACGAAATACACATGTAACTCTGTGAGATGAATTAACAGAACACTAAGCAGTTTCTCAGAAAGCTTCTTTCCAATTTCATCTGAGGATATTTCCTTTTTCACCATAGCCCTCTATGGGCTTCCAAATATCACTTTGCCAAATCCACAAGAACTGTCTTAGCGAAAGGCTTCTTGAGAGGAATGCTGTAACTCTGTGAGATGATTTCACAGAGCACAAAGAAGTTTGTCAAAAAGCTTCTTTCTCTTAGTTA
This sequence comes from Macaca nemestrina, assembly GCF_043159975.1. Taxonomy (NCBI): domain Eukaryota; kingdom Metazoa; phylum Chordata; class Mammalia; order Primates; family Cercopithecidae; genus Macaca; species Macaca nemestrina. The sequence goes on from NC_092140.1 coordinate 56,845,716, forward strand.
TCGGAGGATATTTCCTTTGGCCCTATAGTCTTCAATGGGTTCCGAAATATCTGTTCTCAGATTCCACAGAAATAAGGCCAGCAAAGAGATCCACGAAATACACATGTAACTCTGTTAGATGAATTCACAGAACACTAAGCCATTTCTCAGAAAGCTTCTTTCCAGATTTCATCTGAGGATATTTCCTTTTTCACCATAGCCCTCTATGGGCTTCCAAGTATCACTTTGCCAATTCCACAAGGACTGTCTTAGCGAAAGGCTTCTTGAGGGGAAAACTGTAACTCTGTGAGATGATTTCACAAAACACAAAGAAGTTTCTCAGAAAGCTTCTTTCTCTTTGTTATTGAAGGATATTTCCTTTGGCCCTATAGTCTTCAAAGGGATCCGAAATATCTGTTCTCAGATTCCACAGAAATAAGGCTAGCAAAGAGATCCACGAAATACACATGTAACTCTGTGAGATGAATTAACAGAACACTAAGCAGTTTCTCAGAAAGCTTCTTTCCAGATTTCATCTGAGGATATTTCCTTTTTCACCATAGCCCTCTATGGGCTTCCAAATATCACTTTGCCAATTCCACAAGAACTGTCTTAGCGAAAGGCTTCTTGAGGGGAAAGCTGTAACTCTGTGAGATGATTTCACAGAACAAAGAAGTTTCTCAGAAAGCTTCTTTCTCTTTGTTATCGGAGGATATTTCCTTTGGCCCTATAGTCTTCAATGGGATCCGAAATCTCTGTTCTCAGATTCCACAGAAATAAGGCTAGCAAAGAGATCCACGAAATACACATGTAACTCTGTGAGATGAATTCACAGAACACTAAGCAGTTTCTCAGAAAGCTTTTTTCCAGACTTCATCTGAGGATATTTCCTTTTTCACCATAGCCCTCTATGGGCTTCCAAATATCACTTTGCCAATTCCACAAGAACTGTCTTAGCGAAAGGCTTCTTGAAGGGAAAGCTGTAGCTCTGTGAGATGATTTCACAGAACACAAAGAAGTTTCTCGGAAAACTTCTTTCTCTTTGTTATCGGAGGATATTTCCTTTGGACTATAGTCTTAAGAGGGATGCGAAATATCAGTTCTCAGATTCCACAGAAATAAGGCTAGCAAAGAGATCCACGAAATACACATGTAACTCCGCGAGATGAATTAACAGAACACTAAGCAGTTTCTCAGAAAGCTTCTTTCCAGATTTCATCTGAGGATATTTCCTTTTTCACCATAGCCCTCTATGGGCTTCCAAATATCACTTTGCCAATTCCACAAGAACTGTCTTAGCGAAAGGCTTCTTGAGGGGAAAGCTGTAACTCTGTGAGATGATTTCACAGAACACAAAGAAGTTTCTCAGAAAGATTCTTTCTCTTTGTTATCGGAGGATATTCCTGTGGCCCTATAGTCTTCAAAGGGATGCGAAATATCTGTTCTCAGATTCCACAGAAATAAGGCTAGCAAAGAGATCCAAGAAATACACATGTAACTCTGCGAGATGAATTCACAGAACACTAAGCAGTTTCTCAGAAAGCTTCTTTCCAGATTTCATCTGAGGATATATCCTTTTTCACCATAGCCCTCTATGGGCTTCAAATATCACTTTGCCAATTTCACAAGAACTGTCTTAGCGAAAGGCTTCTTGAGGGGAAACCTGTAACTCTGTGAGATGATTTCCCAGAACACAAAGAAGTTTCTCAGAAAGCTTCTTTCTCTTTGTTATCGGAGGATATTTCCTTTGGCCCTATAGTCTTCAAAGGGATCCGAAATATCTGTTCTCAGATTCCACAGAAATAAGGCTAGCAAAGAGATCCACGAAATACACATGTAACTCCGCGAGATGAATTAACAGAACACTAAGCAGTTTCTCAGAAAGCTTCTTTCCAGATTTCATCTGAAGATATTTCCTTTTTCACCATAGCCCTCTATGGGCTTCCAAATATCACTTTGCCAATTCCACAAGAACTGTCTTAGCGAAAGGCTTCTTGAGGGGAAAGCTGTAACTCTGTGAGTTGATTTCACAGAACACAAAGAAGTTTCTCAGAAAGCTTCTTTCTCTTTGTTATCGGAGGATATTCCTGTGGCCCTATAGTCTTCAAAGGGATGCGAAATATCTGTTCTCAGATTCCACAGAAATAAGGCTAGCAAAGAGATCCACGAAATACACATGGAACTCTGTGAGATGAATTCACAGAACACTAAGCAGTTTCTCAGAAAGCTTCTTTCCAGATTTCATCTGAGGATATTTCCTTTTTCACCATAGCCCTCTATGGGCTTCCAAGTATCACTTTGCCAATTCCACAAGGACTGTCTTAGCGAAAGGCTTCTTGAGGGGAAAGCTGTAAATCTGTGAGATGATTTCACAAAACACAAAGAAGTTTCTCAGAAAGCTTCTTTCTCTTTGTTATCGAAGGATATTTCCTTTGGCCCTATAGTCTTCAAAGGGATCCGAAATATCTGTTCTCAGATTCCACAGAAATAAGGCTAGCAAAGAGATCCACGAAATACACATGTAACTCTGTGAGATGAATTAACAGAACACTAAGCAGTTTCTCAGAAAGCTTCTTTCCAATTTCATCTGAGGATATTTCCTTTTTCACCATAGCCCTCTATGGGCTTCCAAATATCACTTTGCCAAATCCACAAGAACTGTCTTAGCGAAAGGCTTCTTGAGAGGAATGCTGTAACTCTGTGAGATGATTTCACAGAGCACAAAGAAGTTTGTCAAAAAGCTTCTTTCTCTTAGTTTTCGGAGGATATTTCCTTTGGCCCTATAGTCTTCAATGGGTTCCGAAATATCTGTTCTCAGATTCCACAGAAATAAGGCCAGCAAAGAGATCCACGAAATACACATGTAACTCTGTTAGATGAATTCACAGAACACTAAGCCGTTTCTCAGAAAGCTTCTTTCCAGATTTCATCTGAGGATATTTCCTTTTTCACCATAGCCCTCTATGGGCTTCCAAATATCACTTTGCCAATTCCACAAGAACTGTCTTAGCGAAAGGCTTCTTGAGGGGAAAGCTGTAACTCTGTGAGATGATTTCACAGAACACAAAGAAGTTTCTCAGAAAGATTCTTTCTCTTTGTTATCGGAGGATATTCCTGTGGCCCTATAGTCTTCAAAGGGATGCGAAATATCTGTTCTCAGATTCCACAGAAATAAGGCTAGCAAAGAGATCCACGAAATACACATGGAACTCTGTGAGATGAATTCACAGAACACTAAGCAGTTTCTCAGAAAGCTTCTTTCCAGATTTCATCTGAGGATATTTCCTTTTTCACCATAGCCCTCTATGGGCTTCCAAGTATCACTTTGCCAATTCCACAAGGACTGTCTTAGCGAAAGGTTTCTTGAGGGGAAAGCTGTAACTCTGTGAGATGATTTCACAAAACACAAAGAAGTTTCTCAGAAAGCTTCTTTCTCTTTGTTATTGAAGGATATTTCCTTTGGCCCTATAGTCTTCAAAGGGATCCGAAATATCTGTTCTCAGATTCCACAGAAATAAGGCTAGCAAAGAGATCCACGAAATACACATGTAACTCTGTGAGATGAATTAACAGAACACTAAGCAGTTTCTCAGAAAGCTTCTTTCCAATTTCATCTGAGGATATTTCCTTTTTCACCATAGCCCTCTATGGGCTTCCAAATATCACTTTGCGAATTCCACAAGAACTGTCTTAGCGAAAGGCTTCTTGAGGGGAAAGCTGTAACTCTGTGAGATGATTTCACCGAACACAAAGAAGTTTCTCAGAAAGCTTCCTTCTCTTTGTTATCGGAGGATATTTTCTTTGGCCCTATAGTCTTCAAACGGATCCGAAATATCTGTTCTCAGATTCCACAGAAATAAGGCTAGCAAAGAGATCCACGAAATACACTTGTAACTCTTTGAGATGAATTAACAGAACACTAAGCAGTTTCTCAGAAAGCTTCTTTCCAGATTTCATCTGAGGATATTTCCTTTTTCACCATAGTCCTCTATGGGCTTCCAAATATCACTTTGCCAATTCCACAAGAACTGTCTTAGCGAAAGGCTTCATAAGGGGAAAGCTGTAACTCTGTGAGATGATTTCACAGAACACAAAGAAGTTTCTCAGAAAGCTTCTTTCTCTTTGTTATCGGAGGATAATTTCTTTGGCCCTATATTCTTCAAAGGGATCCGACATATCTGTTCTCAGATTCCACAGAAATAAGGCTAGTAAAGAGATCCACGAAATACACTTGTAACTGTTTGAGATGAATTCACAGAACACTAAGTAGTTTCTCAGAAAGCTTCTTTCCAGATTTCATCTGAGGATATTTCCTTTTATACCACAGCCCTCTATGGGCTTCCAAATATCACTTTGCAAATTCCACAAGAACTGTCTTATCGAAAGGCTTCTTGAGGGGAAAGCTGTAACTCTGTGAGATGATTTCACAGAACACAAAGAAGTTTCTCAGAAAGCTTCTTTCTCTTTGTTATCGGAGGATATTTCCTGTGGCCCTATAGTCTTCAAAGGGATCCGAAATATCTGTTCTCAGATTCCACAGAAATAAGGCTAGCAAAGAGATCCACGAAACACACATGTAACTCTTTGAAATGAATTCACAGAACACTAAGCAGTTTCTCAGAAAGCTTCTTTCCAGATTTCATCTGAGGATATTTCCTTTTTCACCATAGCCCTCTATGGGCTTCCAAATATCACTTTGCCAATTCCACAAGAACTGTCTTAGCGAAAGGCTTCTTGAGGGGAAAGCTGTAACTCTGTGAGATGATTTCACAGAACACAAAGAAGTTTCTCAGAAAGCTTCTTTCTCTTTGTTATCGGAGGATATTTCCTTTGGCCCTGTAGTCTTCAAAGGGATCCGAAATCTCTGTTCTCAGATTCCACAGAAATAAGGCTAGCAAAGAGATCCACGAAATACACATGTAACTCTGTGAGATGAATTCACAGAACACTAAGCCGTTTCTCGGAAAGCTTCTTTCCAGATTTCATCTGAGGATATTTCCTTTTTCACCATAGCCCTCTAAGGGCTTCCAAATATCACTTTACCGATTCCACAAGAACTGTCTTAGCGAAAGGCTTCTTGAGTGGAAAGCTGTAACTCTGTGAGATGATTTCACAGAACACAAAGAAGTTTCTCAGAAAGCTTCTTTCTCTTTGTTATCGGAAGATATTTTCTTTGGCCCTATAGTCTTCAAAGAGATCCGAAATATCTGTTCTCAGATTCCACAGAAATAAGGCTAGCAAAGAGATCCACGAAACACACATATAACTCTTTGAGATGAATTCACAGAACACTAAGCAGTTTCTCAGCAAGCTTCTTTCCAGATTTCATCTGAGGATATTTGTTTTTCACCATAGCCCTCTGTGGGCTTCCATATATCACTTTGCCAATTCCACAAGAAGTGTCTTAGCGAAAGGCTTCTTGAGGGGAAAGCTGTAACTCTGTGAGATGGTTTCACAGAACACAAAGAAGTTTCTCTGAAAGCTTCTTTCTCTTTGTTATCGGAGGATAATTCCTTTGGACTATAGTCTTAAAAGGGATGCGAAATATCTGTTCTCAGATTCCACAGAAATAAGGCTAGCAAAGAGATCCACGAAATACACATGTAACTCTTTGAGATGAATTAACAGAACACTAAGCAGTTTCTCAGAAAGCTTCTTTCCAGATTTCATCTGAGGATATTTCCTTTTTCACCGTAGCCCTCTATGGGCTTCCAAATATCACTTTGCCAATTCCACAAGAACTGTCTTAACGAAAGGCTTCTTGAGGGGAAAGCTGTAACTCTGTGAGATGATTTCACAGAACACAAAGAAGTTTCTCAGAAAGCTTCTTTCTCTTTGTTATCGGAGGATATTTCCTGTGGCCCTATAGTCTTCAAAGGGATCCGAAATATCTGTTCTCAGATTCCACAGAAATAAGGCTAGCAAAGAGATCCACGAAATACACATGTAACTCTGTGAGATGAAGTAACAGAACAGTAAGCAGTTTCTCAGAAAGCTTCTTTCCAGATTTCATCTGAGGATATTTCCTTTTATACCACAGCCCTCTATGGGCTTCCAAATATCACTTTGCAAATTCCACAAGAACTGTCTTATCGAAAGGCTTCTTGAGGGGAAAGCTGTAACTCTGTGAGATGATTTCACAGAACACAAAGAAGTTTCTCAGAAAGCTTCTTTCTCTTTGTTATCGGAGGATATTTCCTGTGGCCCTATAGTCTTCAAAGGGATCCGAAATATCTGTTCTCAGATTCCACAGAAATAAGGCTAGCAAATAGATCCACGAAATACACATGTAACTCTGCGAGATGAATTCACAGAACACTAAGCAGTTTCTCAGAAAGCTTCTTTCCAGATTTCATCTGAGGATATTTCCTTTTTCACCATAGCCCTCTATGGGCTTCAAATATCACTTTGCCAATTGCACAAGAACTGTCTTAGCGAAAGGCTTCTTGAGGTGAAACCTGTAACTCTGTGAGATGATTTCACAGAACACAAAGAAGTTTCTCAGAAAGCTTCTTTCTCTTTGTTATCGGAGGATATTTCCTTTGGCCCTATAGTCTTCAAAGGGATCCGAAATATCTGTTCTCAGATTCCACAGAAATAAGGCTAGCAAAGAGATCCACGAAATACACATGTAACTCTGTGAGATGAATTAACAGAACACTAAGCAGTTTCTCAGAAAGCTTCTTTGCAGATTCCATGTGAGGATATTTCCTTTTTCACCATAGCCCTCTATGGGCTTCCAAATATCACTTTGCCAATTCCACAAGAACTGTCTTAGCGAAAGCCTTCTTGAGGGGTAAGCTGTAACTCTGTGAGATGATTTCACAGAACACAAAGAAGTTTCTCAGAAAGCTTCTTTCTCTTTGTTATCGGAGGATATTTCCTGTGGCCCTATAGTCTTCAAAGGGATCCGAAATATCTGTTCTCAGATTCCACAGAATTAAGGCTAGCAAAGAGATCCACGAAATACACATGTAACTCTGTGAGATGAATTCACAGAACACTAAGCCGTTTCTCAGAAAGCTTCTTTCCAGATTTCATCTGAGGATATTTCCTTTTTCACCATAGCCCTCTAAGGGCTTCAAAATATCACTATGCCAATTCCACAAGAACTGTCTTAGCGAAAGGCTTCTTGAGGGGAAAACCGTAACTCTGTGAGATGATTTCACAGAACACAAAGAAGTTTCTCAGAAAGCTTCTTTGTCTTTGTTATCGCAGGATATTTCCTTTGGACTATAGTCTTAAAAGGGATGCGAAATATCTGTTCTCAGATTCCACAGAAATAAGGCTAGCAAAGAGATCCACGAAATACACATGTAACATTTTGAGATGAATTCACAGAACACTAAGCAGTTTCTCAGAAAGCTTCTTTCCAGATTTCATCTGAGGATATTTCCTTTTTCACCATAGCCCTCTATGGGCTACCTAATATCACTTTGCCAATTGCACAAGAACTGTCTTAGCGAAAGGCTTCTTGAGGGGAAAGCTGTAACTCTGTGAGATGATTTCACAGAACACAAAGAAGTTTCTCAGAAAGCTTCTTTCTCTTTGTTATCGGAGGATATTTCCTGTGGCCCTATAGTCTTCAAAGGGATCCGAAATATCTGTTCTCAGATTCCACAGAAATAAGGCTAGCAAAGAGATCCACGAAACACACATGTAACTCTTTGAAATGAATTCACAGAACACTAAGCAGTTTCTCAGAAAGCTTCTTTCCAGATTTCATCTGAGGATATTTCCTTTTTCACCATAGCCCTCTAATGGCTTCCAAATCTCACTTTGCCAATTCCACAAGAAGTGTCTTAGCGAAAGGCTTCTTGAGGGGAAAGCTGTAACTCTATGAGATGATTTCACAGAACACAAAGAAGTTTCTCTGAAAGCTTCTTTCTCTTTGTTATCGGAGGATAATTCCTTTGGACTATAGTCTTAAAAGGGATGCGAAATATCTGTTCTCAGATTCCACAGAAATAAGGCTAGCAAAGAGATCCACGAAATACACATGTAACTCTTTGAGATGAATTTACAGAACACTAAGCAGTTTCTCAGAAAGCTTCTTTCCAGATTTCATCTGAGGATATTTCCTTTTTCACCGTAGCCCTCTATGGGCTTCCAAATATCACTTTGCCAATTCCACAAGAACTGTCTTAACGAAAGGCTTCTTGAGGGGAAAGCTGTAACTCTGTGAGATGATTTCACAGAACACAAAGAAGTTTCTCAGAAAGCTTCTTTCTCTTTGTTATCGGACGATATTTCCTGTGGCCCTATAGTCTTCAAAGGGATCCGAAATATCTGTTCTCAGATTTCACAGAAATAAGGCTAGCAAAGAGATCCACGAAATACACATGTAACTCTGTGAGATGAAGTAACAGAACACTAAGCAGTTTCTCAGAAAGCTTCTTTCCAGATTTCATCTGAGGATATTTCCTTTTTCACCATAGCCCTCTATGGGCTACCTAATATCACTTTGCCAATTGCACAAGAACTGTCTTAGCGAAAGGCTTCTTGAGGGGAAAGCTGTAACTCTGTGAGATGATTTCACAGAACACAAAGAAGTTTCTCAGAAAGCTTCTTTCTCTTTGTTATCGGAGGATATTTCCTGTGGCCCTATAGTCTTCAAAGGGATCCGAAATATCTGTTCTCAGATTCCACAGAAATAAGGCTAGCAAAGAGATCCACGAAATACACATGTAACTCTGTGAGATGAATTCACAGAACACTAAGCCGTTTCTCAGAAAGCTTCTTTCCAGATTTCATCTGAGGATATTTCCTTTTTCACCATAGCCCTCTATGGGCTTCAAAATATCACTATGCCAATTCCACAAGAACTGTCTTAGCGAAAGGCTTCTTGAGGGGAAAACTGTAACTCTGTGAGATGATTTCACAGAACACAAAGTAGTTTCTCAGAAAGCTTCTTTGTCTTTGTTATCGCAGGATATTTCCTTTGGACTATAGTCTTAAAAGGGATGCGAAATATCTGTTCTCAGATTCCACAGAAATAAGGCTAGCAAAGAGATCCACGAAATACACATGTAACACTTTGAGATGAATTCACAGAACACTAAGCAGTTTCTCAGAAAGCTTCTTTCCAGATTTCATCTGAGGATATTTCCTTTTTCACCATTGCCCTCTATGGGCTACCTAATATCACTTTGCCAATTCCACAAGAACTGTCTTAATGAAAGGCTTCTTGAGGGGAAAGCTGTAACTCTGTGAGAAGATTTCACAGAACACAAAGAAGTTTTTCAGAAAGCTTCTTTCTCTTTGTTATTGGAGGATATTTCCTTTGGCCCTATAGTCTTCAAAGGGATCCAAAATATCTGTTCTCAGATTCCACAGAAATAATGCTAGCAAAGAGATCCACGAAATACACATGTAACTCTGTGAAATGAATTAACAGAACACTAAGCAGTTTCTCAGAAAGCTTCTTTCCAGATTTCATCTGAGGATATTTCCTTTTTCACCGTAGCCCTCTATGGGCTTCCAAATATCACTTTGCCAATTCCACAAGAACTGTCTTAGCGAAAGGCTTCTTGAGGGGAAAGCTGTAACACTGTGAGATGATTTCACAGAACACAAAGAAGTTTCTCAGAAAGCTTCTTTCTCTTTGTTATCGGAGGATATTTCCTGTGGCCCTATAGTCTTCAAAGGGATCCGAAATATCTGTTCTCAGATTCCACAGAAATATGGCTAGCAAAGAGATCCACGAAACACACATGTAACTCTTTGAAATGAATTCGAGAACACTAAGCAGTTTCTCAGAAAGCTTCTTTCCAGATTTCATCTGAGGATATTTCCTTTTTCACCATAGCCCTCTAAGGGCTTCCAAATCTCACTTTGCCAATTCCACAAGAACTGTCTTAGCGAAAGGCTTCTTGAGGAGAAAGCTGTAACTCTGTGAGATGATTTCACAGAACACAAAGAAGTTTCTCAGAAAGCTTCTTTCTCTTTGTTATCGGAGGATATTTCCTTTGCCCCTATAGTCTTCAATGGGATCCGAAATCTCTGTTCTCAGATTCCACAGAAATAAGGCTAGCAAAGAGATCCACGAAATACACATGTAACTCTGTGAGATGAATTCACAGAACACTAAGCAGTTTCTCAGAAAGCTTCTTTCCAGATTTCATCTGAGGATATTTCCTTTTTCACCATAGCCCTCTATGGGCTACCTAATATCACTTTGCCAATTCCACAAGAACTGTCTTAATGAAAGGCTTCTTGAGGGGAAAGCTGTAACTCTGTGAGAAGATTTCACAGAACACAAAGAAGTTTCTCAGAAAGCTTCTTTCTCTTTGTTATTGGAGGATATTTCCTTTGGCCCTATAGTCTTCAAAGGGATCCAAAATATCTGTTCTCAGATTCCACAGAAATAAGGCTAGCAAAGAGATCCACGAAATACACTTGTAACTCTGTGAGATGAATTCACAGAACACTAAGCAGTTTCTCAGAAAGCTTCTTTCCAGATTTCATCTGAGGATATTTCCTTTTTCACCGTAGCCCTCTACGGGCTTCCAAATATCACTTTGCCAATTCTACAAGAACTGTCTTAGCAAAAGGCTTCTTGAGGGGAAAGCTGTAACACTGTGAGATGATTTCACAGAACACGAAGAAGTTTCTCAGAAAGCTTCTTTCTCTTTGTTATCGGAGGATATTTCCTGTGGCCCTATAGTCTTCAAAGGGATCCGAAATATCTGTTCTCAGATTCCACAGAAATAAGGCTAGCAAAGAGATCCACGAAACACACATGTAACTCTTTGAAATGAATTCACAGAACACTAAGCAGTTTCTCAGAAAGCTTCTTTCCAGATTTCATCTGAGGATATTTCCTTTTTCACCATAGCCCTCTATGGGCTTCCAAATATCACTTTGCCAATTCCACAAGGACTGTCTTAGCGAAAAGCTTCTTGAGGGGAAAGCTGTAACTCTGTGAGATGATTTCACAGAACACAAACAAGTTTCTCAGAAAGCTTCTTTCTCTTTGTTATCGGAGGATATTTCCTTTGGACCTATAGTCTTCAAAGGGATCCGAAATATCTGTTCTCAGATTCCACAGAAATAAGGCTAGCAAAGAGATTCACGAAATACACATGTAACTCTCTGAGATGAATTCACAGAACACTAAGCCGTTTCTCAGAAAGCTTCTTTCCAGATTTCATCTGAGGATATTTCCTTTTTCACCATAGCCCTCTATGGGCTTCCAAATATCACTTTGCCAATTCCACAAGAACTGTCTTAGCGAAAGGCTTCTTGAAGGGAAAGCTGTAGCTCTGTGAGATGATTTCACAGAACACAAAGAAGTTTCTCAGAAAGCTTCTTTCTCTTTGTTATCGGAGGATATTTCCTATGGACTATAGTCTTAACAGGGATGCGAAATATCTGTTCTCAAATTCCACAGAAATAAGGCTAGCAAAGAGATCCACGAAATACACATGTAACTCCGCGAGATGAATTAACAGAACACTAAGCAGTTTCTCAGAAAGCTTCTTTCCAGATTTCATCTGAAGATATTTCCTTTTTCACCATAGCCCTCTATGGGCTTCCAAATATCACTTTGCCAATTCCACAAGAACTGTCTTAGCGAAAGGCTTCTTGAGGGGAAAGCTGTAACTCTGTGAGATGATTTCACAGAACACAAAGAAGTTTCTCAGAAAGCTTCTTTCTCTTTGTTATCGGAGGATATTCCTGTGGCCCTATAGTCTTCAAAGGGATGCGAAATATCTGTTCTCAGATTCCACAGAAATAAGGCTAGCAAAGAGATCCACGAAATACACATGGAACTCTGTGAGATGAATTCACAGAACACTAAGCAGTTTCTCAGAAAGCTTCTTTCCAGATTTCATCTGAGGATATTTCCTTTTTCACCATAGCCTTCTATGGGCTTCCAAGTATCACTTTGCCAATTCCACAAGGACTGTCTTAGCGAAAGGCTTCTTGAGGGGAAAGCTGTAACTCTGTGAGATGATTTCACAAAACACAAAGAAGTTTCTCAGAAAGCTTCTTTCTCTTTGTTATCGAAGGATATTTCCTTTGGCCCTATAGTCTTCAAAGGGATCCGAAATATCTGTTCTCAGCTTCCACAGAAATAAGGCTAGCAAAGAGATCCACGAAATACACATGTAACTCTGTGAGATGAATTAACAGAACACTAAGCAGTTTCTCAGAAAGCTTCTTTCCAATTTCATCTGAGGATATTTCCTTTTTCACCATAGCCCTCTATGGGCTTCCAAATATCACTTTGCCAATTCCACAAGAACTGTCTTAGCGAAAGGCTTCTTGAGAGGAATGCTGTAACTCTGTGAGATGATTTCACAGAACACAAAGAAGTTTGTCAAAAAGCTTCTTTCTCTTAGTTATTCGAGGATATTTCCTTTGGCCCTATAGTCTTCAATGGGTTCCGAAATATCTGTTCTCAGATTCCACAGAAATAAGGCCAGCAAAGAGATCCACGAAATACACATGTAACTCTGTTAGATGAATTCACAGAACACTAAGCCGTTTCTCAGAAAGCTTCTTTCCAGATTTCATCTGAGGATATTTCCTTTTTCACCATAGCCCTCTATGGGCTTCCAAATATCACTTTGCCAATTCCACAAGGACTGTCTTAGCGAAAAGCTTCTTGAAGGGAAAGCTGTAACTCTGTGAGATGATTTCACAGAACACAAACAAGTTTCTCAGAAAGCTTCTTTCTCTTTGTTATCGGAGGATATTTCCTTTGGACCTATAGTCTTCAAAGGGATCCGAAATATCTGTTCTCAGATTCCACAGAAATAAAGCTAGCAAAGAGATCCACGAAATACACATGTAATTCCGTGAGATGAATTCACAGAACACTAAGCAGTTTCTCAGAAAGCTTCTTTCTCTTTGTTATCGGAGGATATTTCCTTTGGACCTATAGTCTTCAAAGGGATCTGAAATATCTGTTCTCAGATTCCACAGAAATAAGGCTAGCAAAGAGATCCACGAAATACACATGTAACTCCGTTAGATGAATTCACAGAACACTAAGCAGTTTCTCAGAAAGCTTCTTTCCAGATTTCATCTGAGGATATTTCCTTTTTCACCATAGCCCTCTATGGGCTTCCAAATATCACTTTGCCAATTCCACAAGAACTGTCTTAGCGAAAGGCTTCTTGAGGGAAAAGCTGTAACTCTGTGAGATGATTTCACAGAACACAAAGAAATTTCTCAGAAAGCTTCTTTCTCTTTGTTATCGGAGGATATTTCCTTTGGCCCTATAGTCTTCAAAGGGATCCGAAATCTCTGTTCTCAGATTCCACAGAAATAAGGCTAGCAGAGAGATCCACGAAACACACATGTAACTCTTTGAGATGAATTCACAGAACACTAAGCAGTTTCTCAGAAAGCTTCTTTCCAGATTTCATCTGAGGATATTTCCTTTTTCACCGTAGTCCTCTATCGGCTTCCAAATATCACTTTGCCAATTCCAAAAGAACTGTCTTAGCGAAAGGCTTCTTGAGGGGAAAGCTGTAACTCTGTGAGATGATTTCACAGAACACAAAGAAGTTTCTCAGAAAGCTTCTTTCTCTTTGTTATCGGACGATATTTCCTTTGGCCCTATAGTCTTCAAAGGGATCCGAAATATCTGTTCTCAGATTCCACAGAAATAAGGCTAGCAAAGAGATCCACGAAATACACCTGTAACTGTGTGAGACGAATTCACAGAACACTAAGCAGTTTCTCAGAAAGCTTGTTTCCAGATTTCATCTGAGGATATTTCCTTTTTCACCATAGCCCTCTATGGGCTTCCAAGTATCACTTTGCCAATTCCACAAGAACTGTCTTAGCGAAAGGCTTCTTGAGGGGAAAGCTGTAACTCTGTGAGAAGATTTCACAGAACACAAAGACGTTTCTCAGAAAGCTTCTTTCTCTTTGTTATCGGAGGATATTTCCTTTGGACTATAGTCTTCAAAGGGATCCGAAATCTCTGTTCTCAGATTCCACAGAAATAAGGCTAGCAAAGAGATCCACGAAATACACATGTAACTCTGTGAGATGAATTCACAGAACACTAAGCAGTTTCTCAGAAAGCTTCTTTCCAGATTTCATCTGAGGATATTTCCTTTTTCACCATAGCACTCTATGGGCTCCAAATATCACTTTGCCAATTCCACAAGAACTGTCTTACCGAAAGGCTTCTTGAGGGGGAAGCTGTAACTCTGTGATATGATTTCACAGAAGACAAAGAAGTTTCTCAGAAAACTTCTTTCTCTTTGTTATCGGAGGATATTTCCTTTGGCCCTATAGTCTTCAAAGGGATCCGAAATCTCTGTTCTCAGATTCCACAGAAATAAGGCTAGCAAAGTGATCCACGAAATACACATGTAACTCTGTGAGATGAATTCACAGAACACTAAGCAGTTTCTCAGAAAGCTTCTTTCCAGATTTCATCTGAGGATATTTCCTTTTATACCATAGCCCTCTATGGGCTTCCAAATATTACTTTGCCAATTCCACAAGAACTGTCTTAGCGAAAGGCTTCTTGAGGGGAAAGCTGTAACTCTGTGAGATGATTTCACAGAACACAAAGAAGTTTCTCAGAAAGCTTCTTTCTCTTTGTTATCGGAGGATATTTCCTGTGGCCCTAGAGTCTTCAAAGGGATCCGACATATCTGTTCTCAGATTCCACAGAAATAAGGCTAGTAAAGAGATCCACGAAATACACTTGTAACTCTTTGAGATGAATTCACAGAACACTAAGCAGTTTCTCAGAAAGCTTCTTTCCAGATTTCATCTGAGGATATTTCCTTTTTCACCATAGTCCTCTATGGGCTTCCAAATATCACTTTGCCAATTCCACAAGAACTGTCTTAGCGAAAGGCTTCTTGAGGGGAAAGCTGTAACTCTGTGAGATGATTTCACAGAACACAAAGAAGTTTCTCAGAAAGCTTCTTTCTCTTTGTTATCGGAGGATATTTCCTTTGGCCCTATAGTCTTCAAAGGGATCCGAAATATCTGTTCTCAGATTCCACAGAAATAAGGCTAGCAAAGAGATCCACGAAATACACATGTAACTCTTTGAGATGAATTCACAGAACACTAAGCAGTTTCTCAGAAAGCTTCTTTCCAGATTTCATCTGAGGATATTTCCTTTTTCACCATAGCTCTCTATGGGCTTCCAAATATCACTTTGCCAATTCCACAAGAACTGTCTTAGCGAAAGGCTTCTTGAGGGGAAAGCTGTAACTCTGTGAGATGATTTCACAGAACACAAAGAAGTTTCTCAGAAACTTCTTTCTCTTTGTTATCGGAGGATATTTCCTTTGGCCCTAAAGTCTTCAAAGGGATCCGAAATATCTGTTCTCTGATTCCACAGAAATAAGGCTAGCAAAGAGATCCACGAAATACACATGTAACTCTGTGAGATGAATTCACAGAACACTAAGCAGTTTCTCAGAAAGCTTCTTTCCAGATTTCATCTGAGGATATTTTCTTTTTCACCATAGCCCTCTAAGGGCTTCCAAATATCACTTTTCCAATTCCACAAGAACTGTCTTAACGAAAGGCTTCTTGAGTGGAAAGCTGTAACTCTGTGATATGATTTCACGGAAGACAAAGAAGTTTCTCAGAAATCTTCTTTCTCTTTGTTATCGGAGGATATTTCCCTTGGCCCTATAGTCTTCAAAGGGATCCGAAATCTCTGTTCTCAGATTCCACAGAAATAAGGCTAGCAAAGAGATCCACGAAATACACATGTAACTCTGTGAGATGAATTCACAGAACACTAAGCCGTTTCTCAGAAAGTTTCTTTCCAGATTTCATCTGAGGATATTTCCTTTTATACCATAGCCCTCTATGGGCTTCCAAATATTACTTTGCCAATTCCACAAGAACTGTCTTAGCGAAAGGCTTCTTGAGGAGAAAGCTGTAACTCTGTGAGATGATTTCACAGAACACAAAGAAGTTTCTCAGAAAGCTTCTTTCTCTTTGTTATCGGAGGATATTTTCTTTGGCCCTATATTCTTCAAAGGGATCCGACATATCTGTTCTCAGATTCCACAGAAATAAGGCTAGTAAAGAGATCCACGAAATACACTTGTAACTCTTTGAGATGAATTCACAGAACACTAAGCAGTTTCTCAGAAAGCTTCTTTCCAGATTTCATCTGAGGATATTTCCTTTTTCACCATAGTCCTCTATGGGCTTCCAAATATCACTTTGCCAATTCCACAAGAACTGTCTTAGCGAAAGGCTTCTTGAGGGGAAAGCTGTAACTCTGTGAGATGATTTCACAGAACACAAAGAAGTTTCTCAGAAAGCTTCTTTCTCTTTGTTATCGGAGGATATTTCCTGTGGCCCTATAGTCTTCAAAGGGATCCGAAATCTCTGTTCTCAGATTCCACAGAAATAAGGCTAGCAAAGAGATCCACGAAATACACATGTAACTCTGTGAGATGAATTCACAGAACACTAAGCATTTTCTCAGAAAGCTTCTTTCCAGATTTCATCTGAGGATATTTCCTTTTTCACCATAGCCCTCTATGGGCTTCCAAATATCACTTTGCCAATTCCACAAGAACTGCCTCAATGAAAGGCTTCTTGAGGGGAAAGCTGTAACTCTGTGAGATGATTTCACAGAACACAAAGAAGTTTCTCAGAAAGCTTCTTTCTCTTTGTTATCGGAGGATATTTCCTTTGGCCCTATAGTCTTCAAAGGGATCCGAAATATCTGTTCTCAGATTCCACAGAAATAAGGCTAGTAAAGAGATCCACGAAACACACATGTAATTCCTTGAGATGAATTCACAGAACACTAAGCAGTTTCTCAGAAAGCTTCTTTCCAGATTTCATCTGAGGATATTTCCTTTTTCATCATAGCCCTCTATGGGCTTCCAAATATCACTTTGCCAATTCCACAAGAACTGTCTTAGCGAAAGACTTCTTGAGGGGAAAGCTGTAACTCTGTGAGATGATTTCACATAACACAAAGAAGTTTCTCAGAAAGCTTCTTTCTCTTTGTTATCGGAGGATATTTCCTTTGGACTATAGTCTTAAAAGGGTTGCGAAATATCTGTTCTCAGATTCCACAGAAATAAGGCTAGCAAAGAGATCCACGAAATACACATGTAACTCTGTGAGATGAATTAACAGAACACTAAGCCGTTTCTTAGACAGCTTCTTTCCAGATTTCATCTGAGGATATTTCCTTTTTCACCATAGCCCTCTATGGGCTTCCAAATATCACTTTGCCAATTCCACAAGAACTGTCTTCGCGAAAGGCTTCTTGAGGGGAAAGCTGTAACTCTGTGAGATGATTTCACAGAACACAAAGAAGTTTCTCAGAAAGCTTCTTTCTCTTTGTTATCGGAGGATATTTCCTTTGGCCCTATAGTCTTCAAAGGGATCCGAAATATCTGTTCTCAGATTCCACAGAAATAAGGCTAGCAAAGAGATCCACGAAATACACTTGTAACTGTGTGAGATGAATTCACAGAACACTAAGCAGTTTCTCAGAAAGCTTGTTTCCAGATTTCATCTGAGGATATTTCCTTTTTCACCTTAGCCCTCTATGGGCTTCCAAGTATCACTTTGCCAATTCCACAAGAACTGTCTTATCGAAAGGCTTCTTGAGGGGAAAGCTGTAACTCTGTGAGAAGATTTCACAGAACACAAAGACGTTTCTCAGAAAGCTTCTTTCTCTTTGTTATCGGAGGATATTTCCTTTGGACTATAGTCTTCAAAGGGATCCGAAATATCTGTTCTCAGATTCCACAGAAATAAGGCTAGAAAAGAGATCCACGAAATACACATGTAACTCTGTGAGATGAATTAACAGAACACTAAGCAGTTTCTCAGAGAGCTTCTTTCCAGATTTCATCTGAGGATATTTCCTTTTTCACCTTAGCCCTCTATGGGCTTCCAAGTATCACTTTGCCAATTCCACAAGAACTGTCTTAGCGAAAGGCTTCTTGAGGGGAAAGCTGTAACTCTGTGATATGATTTCACAGAAGACAAAGAAGTTTCTCAGAAAGCTTCTTTCTCTTTGTTATCGGAGGATATTTCCTTTGGCCCTATAGTCTTCAAAGGGATCCGAAATCTCTGTTCTCAGATTCCACAGAAATAAGGCTAGCAAAGTGATCCACGAAATACACATGTAACTCTGTGAGATGAATTCACAGAACACTAAGCAGTTTCTCAGAAAGCTTCTTTCCAGATTTCATCTGAGGATATTTCCTTTTATACCATAGCCCTCTATGGGCTTCCAAATATTACTTTGCCAATTCCACAAGAACTGTCTTAGCGAAAGGCTTCTTGAGGGGAAAGCTGTAACTCTGTGAGATGATTTCACAGAACACAAAGAAGTTTCTCAGAAAGCTTCTTTCTCTTTGTTATCGGAGGATATTTCCTGTGGCCCTATAGTCTTAAAAGGGATGCGAAATATCTGTTCTCAGATTCCACAGAAATAAGGCTAGCAAAGAGATCCACGAAATACACATGTAACTCCGCGAGATGAATTAACAGAACACTAAGCAGTTTCTCAGAAAGCTTCTTTCCAGATTTCATCTGAGGATATTTCCTTTTTCACCATAGCCCTCTATGGGCTTCCAAATATCACTTTGCCAATTCCACAAGAACTGTCTTAGCGAAAGGCTTCTTGAGGGGAAAGCTGTAACTCTGTGAGATGATTTCACAGAACACAAAGAAGTTTCTCAGAAAGATTCTTTCTCTTTGTTATCGGAGGATATTCCTTTGGCCCTATAGTCTTCAAAGGGATGCGAAATATCTGTTCTCAGATTCCACAGAAATAAGGCTAGCAAAGAGATCCACGAAATACACATGGAACTCTGTGAGATGAATTCACAGAACACTAAGCAGTTTCTCAGAAAGCTTCTTTCCAGATTTCATCTGAGGATATTTCCTTTTTCACCATAGCCCTCTATGGGCTTCCAAGTATCACTTTGCCAATTCCACAAGGACTGTCTTAGGGAAAGGCTTCTTGAGGGGAAAGCTGTAACTCTGTGAGATGATTTCACAAAACACAAAGAAGTTTCTCAGAAAGCTTCTTTCTCTTTGTTATTGAAGGATATTTCCTTTGGCCCTAGAGTCTTCAAAGGGATCCGAAATATCTGTTCTCAGATTCCACAGAAATAAGGCTAGCAAGAGATCCACGAAATACACATGTAACTCTGTGAGATGAATTAACAGAACACTAAGCAGTTTCTCAGAAAGCTTCTTTCCAATTTCATCTGAGGATATTTCCTTTTTCACCATAGCCCTCTATGGGCTTCCAAATATCACTTTGCGAATTCCACAAGAACTGTCTTAGCGAAGGGCTTATTTAGGGGAAAGCTGTAACTCTGTGAGATGATTTCACCGAACACAAAGAAGTTTCTCAGAAAGCTTCCTTCTCTTTGTTATCGGAGGATATTTTCTTTGGCCCTATAGTCTTCAAACGGATCCGAAATATCTGTTCTCAGATTCCACAGAAATAAGGCTAGCAAAGAGATCCAAGAAATACACATGTAACTCTGTGAGATGAATTCACAGAACACTAAGCAGTTTCTCGGAAAGCTTCTTTCCAGATTTCATCTGAGGATATTTCCTTTTTCACCATAGCCCTCTAAGGGCTTCCAAATATCACTTTACCGATTCCACAAGAACTGTCTTAGCGAAAGGCTTCTTGAGTGGAAAGCTGTAACTCTGTGAGATGATTTCACAGAACACAAAGAAGTTTCTCAGAAAGCTTCTTTCTCTTTGTTATCGGAAGATATTTTCTTTGGCCCTATAGTCTTCAAAGAGATCCGAAATATCTGTTCTCAGATTCCACAGAAATAAGGCTAGCAAAGAGATCCACGAAACACACATATAACTCTTTGAGATGAATTCACAGAACACTAAGCAGTTTCTCCGAAAGCTTCTTTCCAGATTTCATCTGAGGATATTTGTTTTTCACCATAGCCCTCTGTGGGCTTCCATATATCACTTTGCCAATTCCACAAGAAGTGTCTTAGCGAAAGGCTTCTTGAGGGGAAAGCTGTAACTCTGTGAGATGGTTTCACAGAACACAAAGAAGTTTCTCTGAAAGCTTCTTTCTCTTTGTTATCGGAGGATAATTCCTTTGGACTATAGTCTTAAAAGGGATGCGTAATATCTGTTCTCAGATTCCACAGAAATAAGGCTAGCAAAGAGATCCACGAAATACACATGTAACTCTTTGAGATGAATTAACAGAACACTAAGCAGTTTCTCAGAAAGCTTCTTTCCAGATTTCATCTGAGGATATTTCCTTTTTCACCGTAGCCCTCTATGGGCTTCCAAATATCACTTTGCCAATTCCACAAGAACTGTCTTAACGAAAGGCTTCTTGAGGGGAAAGCTGTAACTCTGTGAGATGATTTCACAGAACACAAAGAAGTTTCTCAGAAAGCTTCTTTCTCTTTGTTATCGGAGGATATTTCCTGTGGCCCTATAGTCTTCAAAGGGATCCGAAATATCTGTTCTCAGATTCCACAGAAATAAGGCTAGCAAAGAGATCCACGAAATACACATGTAACTCTGTGAGATGAAGTAACAGAACAGTAAGCAGTTTCTCAGAAAGCTTCTTTCCAGATTTCATCTGAGGATATTTCCTTTTATACCACAGCCCTCTATGGGCTTCCAAATATCACTTTGCAAATTCCACAAGAACTGTCTTATCGAAAGGCTTCTTGAGGGGAAAGCTGTAACTCTGTGAGATGATTTCACAGAACACAAAGAAGTTTCTCAGAAAGCTTCTTTCTCTTTGTTATCGGAGGATATTTCCTGTGGCCCTATAGTCTTCAAAGGGATCCGAAATATCTGTTCTCAGATTCCACAGAAATAAGGCTAGCAAATAGATCCACGAAATACACATGTAACTCTGCGAGATGAATTAACATAACACTAAGCAGTTTCTCAGAAAGCTTCTTTCCAGATTTCATCTGAGGATATTTCCTTTTTCACCATAGCCCTCTATGGGCTTCAAATATCACTTTGCCAATTTCACAAGAACTGTCTTAGCGAAAGGCTTCTTGAGGTGAAACCTGTAACTCTGTGAGATGATTTCACAGAACACAAAGAAGTTTCTCAGAAAGCTTCTTTCTCTTTGTTATCGGAGGATATTTCCTTTGGCCCTATAGTCTTCAAAGGGATCCGAAATATCTGTTCTCAGATTCCACAGAAATAAGGCTAGCAAAGAGATCCACGAAATACACATGTAACTCTGTGAGATGAATTAACAGAACACTAAGCAGTTTCTCAGAAAGCTTCTTTCCAGATTCCATGTGAGGATATTTCCTTTTTCACCATAGCCCTCTATGGGCTTCCAAATATCACTTTGCCAATTCCACAAGAACTGTCTTAGCGAAAGCCTTCTTGAGGGGTAAGCTGTAACTCTGTGAGATGATTTCACAGAACACAAAGAAGTTTCTCAGAAAGCTTCTTTCTCTTTGTTATCGGAGGATATTTCCTGTGGCCCTATAGTCTTCAAAGGGATCCGAAATATCTGTTCTCAGATTCCACAGAATTGAGGCTAGCAAAGAGATACACGAAATACACATGTAACTCTGTGAGATGAATTCACAGAACACTAAGCCGTTTCTCAGAAAGCTTCTTTCCAGATTTCATCTGAGGATATTTCCTTTTTCACCATAGCCCTCTAAGGGCTTCAAAATATCACTAAGCCAATTCCACAAGAACTGTCTTAGCGAAAGGCTTCTTGAGGGGAAAACTGTAACTCTGTGAGATGATTTCACAGAACACAAAGAAGTTTCTCAGAAAGCTTCTTTGTCTTTGTTATCGCAGGATATTTCCTTTGGACTATAGTCTTAAAAGGGATGCGAAATATCTGTTCTCAGATTCCACAGAAATAAGGCTAGCAAAGAGATCCACGAAATACACATGTAACACTTTGAGATGAATTCACAGAACACTAAGCAGTTTCTCAGAAAGCTTCTTTCCAGATTTCATCTGAGGATATTTCCTTTTTCACCATAGCCCTCTATGGGCTACCTAATGTCTCTTTGCCAATTGCACAAGAACTGTCTTAGCGAAAGGCTTCTTGAGGGGAAAGCTGTAACTCTGTGAGATGATTTCACAGAACACAAAGAAGTTTCTCAGAAAGATTCTTTCTCTTTGTTATCGGAGGATATTTCCTGTGGCCCTATAGTCTTCAAAGGGATCCGAAATATCTGTTCTCAGATTCCACAGAAATAAGGCTAGCAAAGAGATCCACGAAACACACATGTAACTCTTTGAAATGAATTCACAGAACACTAAGCAGTTTCTCAGAAAGCTTCTCTCCAGATTTCATCTGAGGATATTTCCTTTTTCACCATAGCCCTCTAAGGGCTTCCAAATCTCACTTTGCCAATTCCACAAGAAGTGTCTTAGCGAAAGGCTTCTTGAGGGGAAAGCTGTAACTCTGTGAGATGATTTCACAGAACACAAAGAAGTTTCTCTGAAAGCTTCTTTCTCTTTGTTATCGGAGGATAATTCATTTGGACTATAGTCTTAAAAGGGATGCGAAATATCTGTTCTCAGATTCCACAGAAATAAGGCTAGCAAAGAGATCCACGAAATACACATGTAACTCTTTGAGATGAATTTACAGAACACTAAGCAGTTTCTCAGAAAGCTTCTTTCCAGATTTCATCTGAGGATATTTCCTTTTTCACCGTAGCCCTCTATGGGCTTCCAAATATCACTTTGCCAATTCCACAAGAACTGTCTTAACGAAAGGCTTCTTGAGGGGAAAGCTGTAACTCTGTGAGATGATTTCACAGAACACAAAGAAGTTTCTCAGAAAGCTTCTTTCTCTTTGTTATCGGACGATATTTCCTGTGGCCCTATAGTCTTCAAAGGGATCCGAAATATCTGTTCTCAGATTCCACAGAAATAAGGCTAGCAAAGAGATCCACGAAATACACATGTAACTCTGTGAGATGAAGTAACAGAACAGTAAGCAGTTTCTCAGAAAGCTTCTTTCCAGATTTCATCTGAGGATATTTCCTTTTATACCACAGCCCTCTATGGGCTTCCAAATATCACTTTGCAAATTCCACAAGAACTGTCTTATCGAAAGGCTTCTTGAGGGGAAAGCTGTAACTCTGTGAGATGATTTCACAGAACACAAAGAAGTTTCTCAGAAAGCTTCTTTCTCTTTGTTATCGGAGGATATTTCCTGTGGCCCTATAGTCTTCAAAGGGATCCGAAATATCTGTTCTCAGATTCCACAGAAATAAGGCTAGCAAAGAGATCCACGAAATACACATGTAACTCTGCGAGATGAATTCACAGAACACTAAGCAGTTTCTCAGAAAGCTTCTTTCCAGATTTCATCTGAGGATATTTCCTTTTTCACCATAGCCCTCTATGGGCTTCAAATATCACTTTGCCAATTTCACAAGAACTGTCTTAGCGAAAGGCTTCTTGAGGGGAAACCTGTAACTCTGTGAGATGATTTCACAGAACACAAAGAAGTTTCTCAGAAAGCTTCTTTCTCTTTGTTATCGGAGGATATTTCCTTTGGCCCTATAGTCTTCAAAGGGATCCGAAATATCTGTTCTCAGATTCCACAGAAATAAGGCTAGCAAAGAGATCCACGAAATACACATGTAACTCTGTGAGATGAAGTAACAGAACACTAAGCAGTTTCTCAGAAAGCTTCTTTCCAGATTTCATGTGAGGATATTTCCTTTTTCACCATAGCCCTCTATGGGCTTCCAAATATCACTTTGCCAATTCCACAAGAACTGTCTTAGCGAAAGCCTTCTTGAGGGGTAAGCTGTAGCTCTGTGAGATGATTTCACAGAACACAAAGAAGTTTCTCAGAAAGCTTCTTTCTCTTTGTTATCGGAGGATATTTCCTGTGGCCCTATAGTCTTCAAAGGGATCCGAAATATCTGTTCTCAGATTCCACAGAATTAAGGCTAGCAAAGAGATCCACGAAATACACATGTAACTCTGTGAGATGAATTCACAGAACACTAAGCCGTTTCTCAGAAAGCTTCTTTCCAGATTTCATCTGAGGATATTTCCTTTTTCACCGTAGCCCTGTATGGGCTTCCAAATATCACTTTGCCAATTCCACAAGAACTGTCTTAGCGAAAGGCTTCTTGAGGGGAAAGCTGTAACACTGTGAGATGATTTCACAGAACACAAAGAAGTTTCTCAGAAAGCTTCTTTCTCTTTGTTATCGGAGGATATTTCCTGTGGCCCTATAGTCTTCAAAGGGATCCGAAATATCTGTTCTCAGATTCCACAGAAATAAGGCTAGCAAAGAGATCCACGAAACACACATGTAACTCTTTGAAATGAATTCGAGAACACTAAGCAGTTTCTCAGAAAGCTTCTTTCCAGATTTCATCTGAGGATATTTCCTTTTTCACCATAGCCCTCTAAGGGCTTCCAAATCTCACTTTGCCAATTCCACAAGAACTGTCTTAGCGAAAGGCTTCTTGAGGAGAAAGCTGTAACTCTGTGAGATGATTTCACAGAACACAAAGAAGTTTCTCAGAAAGCTTCTTTCTCTTTGTTATCGGAGGATATTTCCTTTGCCCCTATAGTCTTCAATGGGATCCGAAATATCTGTTCTCAGATTCCACAGAAATAAGGCTAGCAAAGAGATCCACGAAATACACATGTAACTCTCTGAGATGAATTCACAGAACACTAAGCCGTTTCTCAGAAAGCTTCTTTCCAGATTTCATCTGAGGATATTTCCTTTTTCACCATAGCCCTCTATGGGCTTCCAAATATCACTTTGCCAATTCCACAAGAACTGTCTTAGCGAAAGGCTTCTTGAAGGGAAAGCTGTAGCTCTGTGAGATGATTTCACAGAACACAAAGAAGTTTCTCAGAAAGCTTCTTTCTCTTTGTTATCGGAGGATATTTCCTTTGGACTATAGTCTTAAGAGGGATGCGAAATATCTGTTCTCAGATTCCACAGAAATAAGGCTAGCAAAGAGATCCACGAAATACACATGTAACTCCGCGAGATGAATTAACAGAACACTAAGCAGTTTCTCAGAAAGCTTCTTTCCAGATTTCATCTGAAGATATTTCCTTTTTCAGAATAGCCCTCTATGGGCTTCCAAATATCACTTTGCCAATTCCACAAGAACTGTCTTAGCGAAAGGCTTCTTGAGGGGAAAGCTGTAACTCTGTGAGATGATTTCACAGAACACAAAGAAGTTTCTCAGAAAGCTTCTTTCTCTTTGTTATCGGAGGATATTCCTGTGGCCCTATAGTCTTCAAAGGGATGCGAAATATCTGTTCTCAGATTCCACAGAAATAAGTCTAGCAAAGAGATCCACGAAATACACATGGAACTCTGTGAGATGAATTCACAGAACACTAAGCAGTTTCTCAGAAAGCTTCTTTCCAGATTTCATCTGAGGATATTTCCTTTTTCACCATAGCCCTCTATGGGCTTCCAAGTATCACTTTGCCAATTCCACAAGGACTGTCTTAGAGAAAGCCTTCTTGAGGGGTAAGCTGTAACTCTGTGAGATGATTTCACAGAACACAAAGAAGTTTCTCAGAAAGCTTCTTTCTCTTTGTTATCGGAGGATATTTCCTGTGGCCCTATAGTCTTCAAAGGGATCCGAAATATCTGTTCTCAGATTCCACAGAATTAAGGCTAGCAAAGAGATCCACGAAATACACATGTAACTCTGTGAGATGAATTCACAGAACACTAAGCCGTTTCTCAGAAAGCTTCTTTCCAGATTTCATCTAAGGATATTTCCTTTTTCACCATAGCCCTCTATGGGCTTCAAAATATCACTATGCCAATTCCACAAGAACTGTCTTAGCGAAAGGCTTCTTGAGGGGAAAACTGTAACTCTGTGAGATGATTTCACAGAACACAAAGAAGATTCTCAGAAAGCTTCTTTGTCTTTGTTATCGCAGGATATTTCCTTTGGACTATAGTCTTAAAAGGGATGCGAAATATCTGTTCTCAGATTCCACAGAAATAAGGCTAGCAAAGAGATCCACGAAATACACATGTAACACTTTGAGATGAATTCACAGAACACTAAGCAGTTTCTCAGAAAGCTTCTTTCCAGATTTCATCTGAGGATATTTCCTTTTTCACCATAGCCCTCTATGGGCTACCTAATATCACTTTGCCAATTCCACAAGAACTGTCTTAATGAAAGGCTTCTTGAGGGGAAAGCTGTAACTCTGTGAGAAGATTTCACAGAACACAAAGAAGTTTTTCAGAAAGCTTCTTTCTCTTTGTTATTGGAGGATATTTCCTTTGGCCCTATAGTCTTCAAAGGGATCCAAAATATCTGTTCTCAGATTCCACAGAAATAAGGCTAGCAAAGAGATCCACGAAATACACTTGTAACTCTGTGAGATGAATTCACAGAACACTAAGCAGTTTCTCAGAAAGCTTTTTTCCAGATTTCATCTGAGGATATTTCCTTTTTCACCATAGCCCTCTATGGGCTTCCAAATATCACTTTGCCAATTCTACAAGAACTGTCTTAACAAAAGGCTTCTTGAGGGGAAAGCTGTAACTCTGTGAGATGATTTCACAGAACACAAAGAAGTTTCTCAGAAAGCTTCTTTCTCTTTGTTATCGGAGGATATTTCCTGAGGCCCTATAGTCTTCAAAGGGATCCGAAATATCTGTTCTCAGATTCCACAGAAATAAGGCTAGCAAAGAGATCCACGAAACACACATGTAACTCTTTGAAATGAATTCACAGAACACTAAGCAGTTTCTCAGAAAGCTTCTTTCCAGATTTCATCTGAGGATATTTCCTTTTTCACCATAGCCCTCTATGGGCTTCCAAATATCACTTTGCCAATTCCACAAGGACTGTCTTAGCGAAAAGCTTCTTGAGGGGAAAGCTGTAACTCTGTGAGATGATTTCACAGAACACAAACAAGTTTCTCAGAAAGCTTCTTTCTCTTTGTTATCGGAGGATATTTCCTTTGGACTTATAGTCTTCAAAGGGATCCGAAATATCTGTTCTCAGATTCCACAGAAATAAGGCTAGCAAAGAGATCCACGAAATACACATGTAACTCTCTGAGATGAATTCACAGAACACTAAGCCGTTTCTCAGAAAGCTTCTTTCCAGATTTCATCTGAGGATATTTCCTTTTTCACCATAGCCCTCTATGGGCTTCCAAATATCACTTTGCCAATTCCACAAGAACTGTCTTAGCGAAAGGCTTCTTTAAGGGAAAGCTGTAGCTCTGTGAGATGATTTCACAGAACACAAAGAAGTTTCTCAGAAAGCTTCTTTCTCTTTGTTATCGGAGGATATTTCCTTTGGCCCTATAGTCTTCAAAGGGATCCGAAATATCTGTTCTCAAATTCCACAGAAATAAGGCTAGCAAAGAGATCCACGAAATACACATGTAACTCCGCGAGATGAATTAACAGAACACTAAGCAGTTTCTCAGAAAGCTTCTTTCCAGATTTCATCTGAAGATATTTCCTTTTTCACCATAGCCCTCTATGGGCTTCCAAATATCACTTTGCCAATACACAAGAACTGTCTTAGCGAAAGGCTTCTTGAGGGGAAAGCTGTAACTCTGTGAGATGATTTCACAGAACACAAAGAAGTTTCTCAGAAAGCTTCTTTCTCTTTGTTATCGGAGGATATTCCTGTGGCCCTATAGTCTTCAAAGGGATCCGAAATATCTGTTCTCTGATTCCACAGAAATAAGGCTAGCAAAGAGATCCATGAAATACACATGGAACTCTGTGAGATGAATTCACAGAACACTAAGCAGTTTCTCAGAAAGCTTCTTTCCAGATTTCATCTGAGGATATTTCCTTTTTCACCATAGCCTTCTATGGGCTTCCAAGTATCACTTTGCCAATTCCACAAGGATTGTCTTAGCGAAAGGCTTCTTGAGGGGAAAGCTGTAACTCTGTGAGATGATTTCACAAAACACAAAGAAGTTTCTCAGAAAGCTTCTTTCTCTTTGTTATCGAAGGATATTTCCTTTGGCCCTATAGTCTTCAAAGGGATCCGAAATATCTGTTCTCAGATTCCACAGAAATAAGGCTAGCAAAGAGATCCACGAAATACACATGTAACTCTGTGAGATGAATTAACAGAACACTAAGCAGTTTCTCAGAAAGCTTCTTTCCAATTTCATCTGAGGATATTTCCTTTTTCACCATAGCCCTCTATGGGCTTCCAAATATCACTTTGCCAATTCCACAAGAACTGTCTTAGCGAAAGGCTTCTTGAGAGGAATGCTGTAACTCTGTGAGATGATTTCACAGAACACAAAGAAGTTTGTCAAAAAGCTTCTTTCTCTTAGTTATTCGAGGATATTTCCTTTGGCCCTATAGTCTTCAATGGGTTCCGAAATATCTGTTCTCAGATTCCACAGAAATAAGGCCAGCAAAGAGATCCACGAAATACACATGTAACACTGTTAGATGAATTCACAGAACACTAAGCCGTTTCTCAGAAAGCTTCTTTCCAGATTTCATCTGAGGATATTTCCTTTTTCACCATAGCCCTCTATGGGCTTCCAAATATCACTTTGCCAATTCCACAAGGACTGTCTTAGCGAAAAGCTTCTTGAGGGGAAAGCTGTAACTCTGTGAGGTGATTTCACAGAACACAAACAAGTTTCTCAGAAAGCTTCTTTCTCTTTGTTATCGGAGGATATTTCCTTTGGACCTATAGTCTTCAAAGGGATCCGAAATATCTGTTCTCAGATTCCACAGAAATAAAGCTAGCAAAGAGATCCACGAAATACACATGTAATTCCGTGAGATGAATTGACAGAACACTAAGCAGTTTCTCAGAAAGCTTCTTTCCAGATTTCATCTGAGGATATTTCCTTTTTCACCATTGCCCTCTATGGGCTTCCAAATATCACTTTGCCAATTCCACAAGAACTGTCTTAGCGAAAGGCTTCTTGAGGGAAAAGCTGTAACTCTGTGAGATGATTTCACAGAACACAAAGAAATTTCCCAGAAAGCTTCTTTCTCTTTGTTATCGGAGGATATTTCCTTTGGACTATAGTCTTCAAAGGGATCCGAAATCTCTGTTCTCAGATTCCACAGAAATAAGGCTAGCAAAGAGATCCACGAAATACACATGTAACTCTGTGAGATGAATTCACAGAACACTAAGCAGTTTCTCAGAAAGCTTCTTTCCAGATTTCATCTGAGGATATTTCCTTTTTCACCGTAGCCCTCTATGGGCTCCAAATATCACTTTGCCAATTCCACAAGAACTGTCTTAGCGAAAGGCTTCTTGAGGGGGAAGCTGTAACTCTGTGAGATGATTTCACAGAACACAAAGAAGTTTCTCAGAAACTTCTTTCTCTTTGTTATCGGAGGATATTTCCTTTGGCCCTAAAGTCTTCAAAGGGATCCGAAATATCTGTTCTCTGATTCCACAGAAATAAGGCTAGCAAAGAGATCCACGAAATACACATGTAACTCTGTGAGATGAATTCAGAGAACACTAAGCAGTTTCTCAGAAAGCTTCTTTCCAGATTTCATCTGAGGATATTTCCTTTTTCACCATAGCCCTCTAAGTGCTTCCAAATATCACTTTGCCAATTCCACAAGAACTGTCTTAACGAAAGGCTTCTTGAGTGGAAAGCTGTAGCTCTGTGAGATGATTTCACAGAACACAAAGAAGTTTCTCAGAAAGCTTCTTTCTCTTTGTTATCGGAGGATATTTCCTTTGGCCCTATAGTCTTCAAAGGGATGCGAAATATCTGTTCTGAGATTCCACAGAAATAAGGCTAGCAAAGAGATCCACGAAATACAAATGTAACTCTGTGAGATGAATTCACAGAACACTAAGCAGTTTCTCAGAAAGCTTCTTTCCAGATTTCATCTGAGGATATTTCCTTTTTCACCATAGTCCTCTATGGGCTTCCAAATATCACTTTGCCAATTCCACAAGAACTGTCTTAGCGAAAGGCTTCTTGAGGGGAAAGCTGTAACTCTGTGAGATGATTTCACAGAACACAAAGAAGTTTCTCAGAAAGCTTCTTTCTCTTTGTTTTCGGAGGATATTTCCTTTGGCCCTATAGTCTTCAAAGGGATCCGAAATATCTGTTCTCAGATTCCACAGAAATAAGGCTAGCAAAGAGATCCACGAAATACACATGTAACTCTGTGAGATGAATTCACAGAACACTAAGCAGTTTCTCAGAAAGCTTCTTTCCAGATTTCATCTGAGGATATTTCCTTTTTCACCATAGCCCTCTATGGGCTTCCAAATATCACTTTGCCAATTCCACAAGAACTGTCTTAGCGAAAGGCTTCTTGAGGGGAAAGCTGTAACTCTGTGAGATGATTTCACAGAACACAAAGAAGTTTCTCAGAAAGCTTCTTTCTCTTTGTTATCGGAGGATATTTCCTTTGGCCCTATAGTCTTCAAAGGGATCCGAAATATCTGTTCTCAGATTCCACAGAAATAAGGCTAGCAAAGAGATCCACGAAATACACATGTAACTCTTTGAGATGAATTCACAGAACACTAAGCAGTTTCCCAGAAAGCTTCTTTCCAATTTCATCTGAGGATATTTCCTTTTTCACCATAGCCCTCTATGGGCTTCCAAATATCACTTTGCCAATTCCACAAGAACTGTCTTATCGAAAGGCTTCTTGAGAGGGATGCTGTAACTCTGTGAGATGATTTCACAGAACACAAAGAAGTTTGTCAAAAAGCTTCTTTCTCTTAGTTATCGGAGGATATTTCCTTCGGCCCTATAGTCTTCAGTGGGATCCGAAATATCTGTTCTCAGATTCCACAGAAATAAGGCCAGGAAAGAGATCCACGAAATAC
Source organism: Macaca nemestrina (assembly GCF_043159975.1). Lineage (NCBI taxonomy): Eukaryota > Metazoa > Chordata > Mammalia > Primates > Cercopithecidae > Macaca > Macaca nemestrina. Next base: position 56,876,471 of record NC_092140.1, read on the forward strand.
ACATGTAACTCTGTTAGATGAATTCACAGAACACAAAGAAGTTTCTCAGAAAGCTTCTTTCTCTTTGTTATCGGAGGATATTTCCTTTGGCCCTATAATCTTCAAAGGGATCCGAAATCTCTGTTCTCAGATTCCACAGAAATAAGGCTAGCAAAGTGATCCACGAAATACACATGTAACTCTGTGAGATGAATTCACAGAACACTAAGCAGTTTCTCAGAAAGCTTCTTTCCAGATTTCATCTGAGGATATTTCCTTTTTCACCATAGCCCTCTATGGGCTTCCAAATATCACTTTGCCAATTCCACAAGAACTGTCTTAGCGAAAGGCTTCTTGAAGGGAAAGCTGTGGCTCTGTGAGATGATTTCACAGAACACAAAGAAGTTTCTCAGAAAGCTTCTTTCTCTTTGTTATCGTAGGATATTTCCTTTGGACTATAGTCTTAAGAGGGATGCGAAATATCTGTTCTCAGATTCCACAGAAATAAGGCTAGTAAAGAGATCCACGAAATACACATGTAACTCCGCGAGATGAATTAACAGAACACTAAGCAGTTTCTCAGAAAGCTTCTTTCCAGATTTCATCTGAAGATATTTCCTTTTTCACCATAGCCCTCTATGGGCTTCCAAATATCACTTTGCCAATTCCACAAGAACTGTCTTAGCGAAAGGCTTCTTGAGGGGAAAGCTGTAACTCTGTGAGATGATTTCACAGAACACAAAGAAGTTTCTCAGAAAGCTTCTTTCTCTTTGTTATCGGAGGATATTCCTGTGGCCCTATAGTCTTCAAAGGGATGCGAAATATCTGTTCTCAGATTCCACAGAAATAAGGCTAGCAAAGAGATCCACGAAATACACATGGAACTCTGTGAGATGAATTCACAGAACACTAAGCAGTTTCTCAGAAAGCTTCTTTCCAGATTTCATCTGAGGATATTTCCTTTTTCACCATAGCCCTCTATGGGCTTCCAAGTATCACTTTGCCAATTCCACAAGGACTGTCTTAGCGAAAGCCTTCTTGAGGGGTAAGCTGTAACTCTGTGAGATGATTTCACAGAACACAAAGAAGTTTCTCAGAAAGCTTCTTTCTCTTTGTTATCGGAGGATATTTCCTGTGGCCCTATAGTCTTCAAAGGGATCCGAAATATCTGTTCTCAGATTCCACAGAATTAAGGCTAGCAAAGAGATCCACGAAATACACATGGAACTCTGTGAGATGAATTCACAGAACACTAAGCCGTTTCTCAGAAAGCTTCTTTCCAGATTTCATCTGAGGATATTTCCTTTTTCACCATAGCCCTCTATGGGCTTCAAAATATCACTATGCCAATTCCACAAGAACTGTCTTAGCGAAAGGCTTCTTGAGGGGAAAACTGTAACTCTGTGAGATGATTTCACAAAACACAAAGAAGATTCACAGAAAGCTTCTTTGTCTTTGTTATCGCAGGATATTTCCTTTGGACTATAGTCTTAAAAGGGATGCGAAATATCTGTTCTCAGATTCCACAGAAATAAGGCTAGCAAAGAGATCCACGAAATACACATGTAACACTTTGAGATGAATTCACAGAACACTTAGCAGTTTCTCAGAAAGCTTCTTTCCAGATTTCATCTGAGGATATTTCCTTTTTCACCATAGCCCTCTATGGGCTACCTAATATCACTTTGCCAATTCCACAAGAACTGTCTTAATGAAAGGCTTCTTGAGGGGAAAGCTGTAACTCTGTGAGAAGATTTCACAGAACACAAAGAAGTTTTTCAGAAAGCTTCTTTCTCTTTGTTATTGGAGGATATTTCCTTTGGCCCTATAGTCTTCAAAGGGATCCAAAATATCTGTTCTCAGATTCCACAGAAATAAGGCTAGCAAAGAGATCCACGAAATACACTTGTAACTCTGTGAGATGAATTCACAGAACACTAAGCAGATTCTCAGAAAGCTTCTTTCCAGATTTCATCTGAGGATATTTCCTTTTTCACCGTAGCCCTCTATGGGCTTCCAAATATCACTTTGCCAATTCTACAAGAACTGTCTTAGCAAAAGGCTTCTTGAGGGGAAAGCTGTAACACTGTGAGATGATTTCACAGAACACAAAGAAGTTTCTCAGAAAGCTTCTTTCTCTTTGTTATCGGAGGATATTTCCTTTGGACCTGTAGTCTTCAAAGGGATCCGAAATATCTGTTCTCAGATTCCACAGAAATAAGGCTAGCAAAGAGATCCACGAAATACACATGTAACTCTCTGAGATGAATTCACAGAACACTAAGCCGTTTCTCAGAAAGCTTCTTTCCAGATTTCATCTGAGGATATTTCCTTTTTCACCATAGCCCTCTATGGGCTTCCAAATATCACTTTGCCAATTCCACAAGAACTGTCTTAGCGAAAGGCTTCTTTAAGGGAAAGCTCTAGCTCTGTGAGATGATTTCACAGAACACAAAGAAGTTTCTCAGAAAGCTTCTTTCTCTTTGTTATCGGAGGATATTTCCTTTGGACTATAGTCTTAAGAGGGATGCGAAATATCTGTTCTCAAATTCCACAGAAATAAGGCTAGCAAAGAGATCCACGAAATACACATGTAACTCCGCGAGATGAATTAACAGAACACTAAGCAGTTTCTCAGAAAGCTTCTTTCCAGATTTCATCTGAAGATATTTCCTTTTTCACCATAGCCCTCTATGGGCTTCCAAATATCACATTGCCAATACACAAGAACTGTCTTAGCGAAAGGCTTCTTGAGGGGAAAGCTGTAACTCTGTGAGATGATTTCACAGAACACAAAGAAGTTTCTCAGAAAGCTTCTTTCTCTTTGTTATCGGAGGATATTCCTGTGGCCCTATAGTCTTCATAGGGATGCGAAATATCTGTTCTCAGATTCCACAGAAATAAGGCTAGCAAAGAGATCCACGAAATACACATGGAACTCTGTGAGATGAATTCACAGAACACTAAGCAGTTTCTCAGAAAGCTTCTTTCCAGATTTCATCTGAGGATATTTCCTTTTTCACCATAGCCTTCTATGGGCTTCCAAGTATCACTTTGCCAATTCCACAAGGACTGTCTTAGCGAAAGGCTTCTTGAGGGGAAAGCTGTAACTCTGTGAGATGATTTCACAAAACACAAAGAAGTTTCTCAGAAAGCTTCTTTCTCTTTGTTATCGAAGGATATTTCCTTTGGCCCTATAGTCTTCAAAGGGATCCGAAATATCTGTTCTCAGATTCCACAGAAATAAGGCTAGCAAAGAGATCCACGAAATACACATGTAACTCTGTGAGATGAATTCACAGAACACTAAGCAGTTTCTCAGAAAGCTTCTTTCCAATTTCATCTGAGGATATTTCCTTTTTCACCATAGCCCTCTATGGGCTTCCAAATATCACTTTGCCAATTCCACAAGAACTGTCTTAGCGAAAGGCTTCTTGAGAGGAATGCTGTAACTCTGTGAGATGATTTCACAGAACACAAAGAAGTTTGTCAAAAAGCTTCTTTCTCTTAGTTATCGGAGGATATTTCCTTCGGCCCTATAGTCTTCAGTGGGATCCGAAATATCTGTTCTCAGATTCCACAGAAATAAGGCCAGGAAAGAGATCCACGAAATACACATGTAACTCTGTTAGATGAATTCACAGAACACTAAGCAGTTTCTCAGAACGCTTCTTTCCAGATTTCATCTGAGGATATTTCCTTTTTCACCATACCCCTCTATGGGCTTCCAAATATCACTTTACCAATTCCACAAGAACTGTCTTAGCGAAAAGCTTCTTGAGGGGAAAGCTGTAACTCTGTGAGATGATTTCACAGAACACAAAGAAGTTTCTCAGAAAGCTTCTTTCTCTTTGTTATCGGAGGATATTTCCTTTGGCCCTATAGTCTTCAAAGGGATCTGAAATATCTGTTCTCAGATTCCACAGAAATAAGGCTAGCAAAGAGATCCACGAAATACACATGTAACTCCGTTAGATGAATTGACAGAACACTAAGCAGTTTCTCAGAAAACTTCTTTCCAGATTTCATCTGAGGATATTTCCTTTTTCACCATAGCCCTCTATGGGCTTCCAAATATCACTTTGCCAATTCCACAAGAACTGTCTTAGCGAAAGGCTTCTTGAGGGAAAAGCTGTAACTCTGTGAGATGATTTCACAGAACACAAAGAAATTTCTCAGAAAGCTTCTTTCTCTTTGTTATCGGAGGATATTTCCTTTGGACCTATAGTCTTCAAAGGGATCTGAAATATCTGTTCTCAGATTCCACAGAAATAAGGCTAGCAGAGAGATCCACGAAACACACATGTAACTCTTTGAGATGAATTCACAGAACACTAAGCAGTTTCTCAGAAAGCTTCTTTCCAGATTTCATCTGAGGATATTTCCTTTTTCACCGTAGTCCTCTATCGGCTTCCAAATATCACTTTGCCAATTCCAAAAGAACTGTCTTAGCGAAAGGCTTCTTGAGGGGAAAGCTGTAACTCTGTGAGATGATTTCACAGAACACAAAGAAGTTTCTCAGAAAGCTTCTTTCTCTTTGTTATCGGACGATATTTCCTTTGGCCCTATAGTCTTCAAAGGGATCCGAAATATCTCTTCTCAGATTCCACAGAAATAAGGCTAGCAAAGAGATCCACGAAATACACTTGTAACTGTGTGAGACGAATTCACAGAACACTAAGCAGTTTCTCAGAAAGCTTGTTTCCAGATTTCATCTGAGGATATTTCCTTTTTCACCATAGCCCTCTATGGGCTTCCAAGTATCACTTTGCCAATTCCACAAGAACTGTCTTAGCGAAAGGCTTCTTGAGGGGAAAGCTGTAACTCTGTGAGAAGATTTCACAGAACACAAAGACGTTTCTCAGAAAGCTTCTTTCTCTTTGTTATCGGAGGATATTTCCTTTGGACTATAGTCTTCAAAGGGATCCGAAATCTTTGTTCTCAGATTCCACAGAAATAAGGCTAGCAAAGAGATCCACGAAACACACATGTAACTCTGTGAGATGAATTCACAGAACACTAAGCAGTTTCTCAGAAAGCTTCTTTCCATATTTCATCTGAGGATATTTCCTTTTTCACCATAGCACTCTATGGGCTCCAAATATCACTTTGCCAATTCCACAAGAACTGTCTTAGCGAAAGGCTTCTTGAGGGGGAAGCTGTAACTCTGTGATATGATTTCACAGAAGACAAAGAAGTTTCTCAGAAAGCTTCTTTCTCTTTGTTATCGGAGGATATTTCCTTTGGCCCTATAGTCTTCAAAGGGATCCGAAATCTCTGTTCTCAGATTCCACAGAAATAAGGCTAGCAAAGTGATCCACGAAATACACATGTAACTCTGTGAGATGAATTCACAGAACACTAAGCAGTTTCTCAGAAAGCTTCTTTCCAGATTTCATCTGAGGATATTTCCTTTTATACCATAGCCCTCTATGGGCTTTCAAATATTACTTTGCCAATTCCACAAGAACTGTCTTAGCGAAAGGCTTCTTGAGGGGAAAGCTGTAACTCTGTGAGATGATTTCACAGAACACAAAGAAGTTTCTCAGAAAGCTTCTTTCTCTTTGTTATCGGAGGATATTTCCTGTGGCCCTAGAGTCTTCAAAGGGATCCGACATATCTGTTCTCAGATTCCACAGAAATAAGGCTAGTAAAGAGATCCACGAAATACACTTGTAACTCTTTGAGATGAATTCACAGAACACTAAGCAGTTTCTCAGAAAGCTTCTTTCCAGATTTCATCTGAGGATATTTCCTTTTTCACCATAGTCCTCTATGGGCTTCCAAATATCACTTTGCCAATTCCACAAGAACTGTCTTAGCGAAAGGCTTCTTGAGGGGAAAGCTGTAACTCTGTGAGATGATTTCACAGAACACAAAGAAGTTTCTCAGAAAGCTTCTTTCTCTTTGTTATCGGAGGATATTTCCTTTGGCCCTATAGTCTTCAGAGGGATCCGAAATCTCTGTTCTCAGATTCCACAGAAATAAGGCTAGCAAAGTGATCCACGAAATACACATGTAACTCTGTGAGATGAATTCACAGAACACTAAGCCGTTTCTCAGAAAGCTTCTTTCCAGATTTCATCTGAGGATATTTCCTTTTATACCATAGCCCTCTATGGGCTTCCAAATATTACTTTGCCAATTCCACAAGAACTGTCTTAGCGAAAGGCTTCTTGAGGGGAAAGCTGTAACTCTGTGAGATGATTTCACAGAACACAAAGAAGTTTCTCAGAAAGCTTCTTTCTCTTTGTTATCGGAGGATATTTCCTGTGGCCCTAGAGTCTTCAAAGGGATCCGACATATCTGTTCTCAGATTCCACAGAAATAAGGCTAGTAAAGAGATCCACGAAATACACTTGTAACTCTTTGAGATGAATTCACAGAACACTAAGCAGTTTCTCAGAAAGCTTCTTTCCAGATTTCATCTGAGGATATTTCCTTTTTCACCATAGTCCTCTATGGGCTTCCAAATATCACTTTGCCAATTCCACAAGAACTGTCTTAGCGAAAGGCTTCTTGAGGGGAAAGCTGTAACTCTGTGAGATGATTATACAGAACACAAAGAAGTTTCTCAGAAAGCTTCTTTCTCTTTGTTATCGGAGGATATTTCCTTTGGCCCTATAGTCTTCAAAGGGATCCGAAATATCTGTTCTCAGATTCCACAGAAATAAGGCTAGCAAAGAGATCCACGAAATACACATGTAACTCTTTGAGATGAATTCACAGAACACTAAGCAGTTTCTCAGAAAGCTTCTTTCCAGATTTCATCTGAGGATATTTCCTTTTTCACCTTAGCCCTCTATGGGCTTCCAAGTATCACTTTGCCAATTCCACAAGAACTGTCTTAGCGAAAGGCTTCTTGAGGGGAAAGCTGTAACTCTGTGAGATGATTTCACAGAACACAAAGAAATTTCTCAGAAAGCTTCTTTCTCTTTGTTATCGGAGGATATTTCCTTTGGCCCTATAGTCTTCAAAGGGATCCGAAATCTCTGTTCTCAGATTCCACAGAAATAAGGCTAGCAAAGAGATTCACGAAACACACATGTAACTCTTTGAGATGAATTCACAGAACACTAAGCAGTTTCTCAGAAAGCTTCTTTCCAGATTTCATCTGAGGATATTTCCTTTTTCACCATAGCTCTCTATGGGCTTCCAAATATCACTTTGCCAATTCCACAAGAACTGTCTTAGCGAAAGGCTTCTTGAGGGGAAAGCTGTAACTCTGTGAGATGATTTCACAGAACACAAAGAAGTTTCTCAGAAACTTCTTTCTCTTTGTTATCGGAGGATATTTCCTTTGGCCCTAAAGTCTTCAAAGGGATCCGAAATATCTGTTCTCTGATTCCACAGAAATAAGGCTAGCAAAGAGATCCACGAAATACACATGTAACTCTGTGAGATGAATTCACAGAACACTAAGCAGTTTCTCAGAAAGCTTCTTTCCAGATTTCATCTGAGGATATTTTCTTTTTCACCATAGCCCTCTAAGGGCTTCCAAATATCACTTTTCCAATTCCACAAGAACTGTCTTAACGAAAGGCTTCTTGAGTGGAAAGCTGTAACTCTGTGATATGATTTCACGGAAGACAAAGAAGTTTCTCAGAAAGCTTCTTTCTCTTTGTTATCGGAGGATATTTCCCTTGGCCCTATAGTCTTCAAAGGGATCCGAAATCTCTGTTCTCAGATTCCACAGAAATAAGGCTAGCAAAGAGATCCACGAAATACACATGTAACTCTGTGAGATGAATTCACAGAACACTAAGCCGTTTCTCAGAAAGTTTCTTTCCAGATTTCATCTGAGGATATTTCCTTTTATACCATAGCCCTCTATGGGCTTCCAAATATTACTTTGCCAATTCCACAAGAACTGTCTTAGCGAAAGGCTTCTTGAGGAGAAAGCTGTAACTCTGTGAGATGATTTCACAGAACACAAAGAAGTTTCTCAGAAAGCTTCTTTCTCTTTGTTATCGGAGGATATTTTCTTTGGCCCTATATTCTTCAAAGGGATCCGACATATCTGTTCTCAGATTCCACAGTAATAAGGCTAGTAAAGAGATCCACGAAATACACTTGTAACTCTTTGAGATGAATTCACAGAACACTAAGCAGTTTCTCAGAAAGCTTCTTTACAGATTTCATCTGAGGATATTTCCTTTTTCACCATAGTCCTCTATGGGCTTCCAAATATCACTTTGCCAATTCCACAAGAACTGTCTTAGCGAAAGGCTTCTTGAGGGGAACGCTGTAACTCTGTGAGATGATTTCACAGAACACAAAGAAGTTTCTCAGAAAGCTTCTTTCTCTTTGTTATCGGAGGATATTTCCTGTGGCCCTATAGTCTTCAAAGGGATCCGAAATCTCTGTTCTCAGATTCCACAGAAATAAGGCTAGCAAAGAGATACACGAAATACACATGTAACTCTGTGAGATGAATTCACAGAACACTAAGCATTTTCTCAGAAAGCTTCTTTCCAGATTTCATCTGAGGATATTTCCTTTTTCACCATAGCCCTCTATGGGCTTCCAAATATCACTTTGCCAATTCCACAAGAACTGCCTCAATGAAAGGCTTCTTGAGGGAAAAGCTGTAACTCTGTGAGATGATTTCACAGAACACAAAGAAGTTTCTCAGAAAGCTTCTTTCTCTTTGTTATCGGAGGATATTTCCTTTGGCCCTATAGTCTTCAAAGGGATCCGAAATATCTGTTCTCAGATTCCACAGAAATAAGGCTAGCAAAGAGATCCACGAAACACACATGTAATTCCTTGAGATGAATTCACAGAACACTAAGCAGTTTCTCAGAAAGCTTGTTTCCAGATTTCATCTGAGGATATTTCCTTTTTCATCATAGCCCTCTATGGGCTTCCAAATATCACTTTGCCAATTCCACAAGAACTGTCTTAGCGAAAGACTTCTTGAGGGGAAAGCTGTAACTCTGTGAGATGATTTCACATAACACAAAGAAGTTTCTCAGAAAGCTTCTTTCTATTTGTTATCGGAGGATATTTCCTGTGGCCCTATAGTCTTCAAAGGGATCCGAAATATCTGTTCTCAGATTCCACAGAAATAAGGCTAGCAAAGAGATCCACGAAATACACATGTAACTCTGTGAGATGAATTAACAGAACACTAAGCCGTTTCTTAGACAGCTTCTTTCCAGATTTCATCTGAGGATATTTCCTTTTTCACCATAGCCCTCTATGGGCTTCCAAATATCACTTTGCCAATTCCACAAGAACTGTCTTATCGAAAGGCTTCTTGAGGGGAAAGCTGTAACTCTGTGAGATGATTTCACAGAACACAAAGAAGTTTCTCAGAAAGCTTCTTTCTCTTTGTTATCGGAGGATATTTCCTTTGGCCCTATAGTCTTCAAAGGGATCCGAAATCTCTGTTCTCAGATTCCACAGAAATAAGGCTAGCAAAGAGATCCACGAAACACACATGTAACTCTTTGAGATGAATTAACAGAACACTAAGCAGTTTCTCAGAAAGCTTCTTTCCAGATTTCATCTGAGGATATTTCCTTTTTCACCGTAGTCCTCTATCGGCTTCCAAATATCACTTTGCCAATTCCACAAGAACTGTCTTAGCGAAAGGCTTCTTGAGGGGAAAGCTGTAACTCTGTGAGATGATTTCACAGAACACAAAGAAGTTTCCCAGAAAGCTTCTTTCTCTTTGTTATCGGAGGATATTTCCTTTGGCCCTATAGTCTTCAAAGGGATCCGAAATATCTGTTCTCAGATTCCACAGAAATAAGGCTAGCAAGGAGATCCACAAAATACACTTGTAACTGTGTGAGATGAATTCACAGAACACTAAGCAGTTTCTCAGAAAGCTTGTTTCCAGATTTCATCTGAGGATATTTCCTTTTTCACCTTAGCCCTCTATGGGCTTCCAAGTATCACTTTGCCAATTCCACAAGAACTGTCTTAGCGAAAGGCTTCTTGAGGGAAAAGCTGTAACTCTGTGAGATGATTTCACAGAACACAAAGAAATTTCTCAGAAAGCTTCTTTCTCTTTGTTATCGGAGGATATTTCCTTTGGCCCTATAGTCTTCAAAGGGATCCGAAATCTCTGTTCTCAGATTCCACAGAAATAAGGCTAGCAAAGAGATCCACGAAACACACATGTAACTCTTTGAGATGAATTCACAGAACACTAAGCAGTTTCTCAGAAAGCTTGTTTCCAGATTTCATCTGAGGATATTTCCTTTTTCACCATAGCCCTCTATGGGCTTCCAAGTATCACTTTGCCAATTCCACAAGAACTGTCTTAGCGAAAGGCTTCTTGAGGGGAAAGCTGTAACTCTGTGAGAAGATTTCACAGAACACAAAGACGTTTCTCAGAAAGCTTCTTTCTCTTTGTTATCGGAGGATATTTCCTTTGGACTATAGTCTTCAAAGGGATCCGAAATATCTGTTCTCAGATTCCACAGAAATAAGGCTAGAAAAGAGATCCACGAAATACACATGTAACTCTGTGAGATGAATTAACAGAACACTAAGCAGTTTCTCAGAAAGCTTCTTTCCAGATTTCATCTGAGGATATTTCCTTTTTCACCTTAGCCCTCTATGGGCTTCCAAGTATCACTTTGCCAATTCCACAAGAACTGTCTTAGCGAAAGGCTTCTTGAGGGGAAAGCTGTAACTCTGTGATATGATTTCACAGAAGACAAAGAAGTTTCTCAGAAAGCTTCTTTCTCTTTGTTATCGGAGGATATTTCCTTTGGCCCTATAGTCTTCAAAGGGATCCGAAATCTCTGTTCTCAGATTCCACAGAAATAAGGCTAGCAAAGTGATCCACGAAATACACATGTAACTCTGTGAGATGAATTCACAGAACACTAAGCAGTTTCTCAGACAGCTTCTTTCCAGATTTCATCTGAGGATATTTCCTTTTATACCATAGCCCTCTATGGGCTTCCAAATATTACTTTGCCAATTCCACAAGAACTGTCTTAGCGAAAGGCTTCTTGAGGGGAAAGCTGTAACTCTGTGAGATGATTTCACAGAACACAAAGAAGTTTCTCAGAAAGCTTCTTTCTCTTTGTTATCGGAGGATATTTCCTGTGGCCCTAGAGTCTTCAAAGGGATCCGACATATCTGTTCTCAGATTCCACAGAAATAAGGCTAGTAAAGAGATCCACGAAATACACTTGTAACTTTTTGAGATGAATTCAGAGAACACTAAGCAGTTTCTCAGAAAGCTTCTTTCCAATTTCATCTGAGGATATTTCCTTTTTCACCATAGTCCTCTATGGGCTTCCAAATATCACTTTGCCAATTCCACAAGAACTGTCTTAGCGAAAGGCTTCTTGAGGGGAAAGCTGTAACTCTGTGAGATGATTTCACAGAACACAAAGAAGTTTCTCAGAAAGCTTCTTTCTCTTTGTTATCGGAGGATATTTCCTTTGGCCCTATAGTCTTCAAAGGGATCCAAAATATCTGTTCTCAGATTCCACAGAAATAAGGCTAGCAAAGAGATCCACGAAATACACATGTAACTCTGTGAGATGAATTCACAGAACACTAAGCAGTTTCTCAGAAAGCTTCTTTCCAGATTTCATCGGAGGATATTTCCTTTTTCACCATAGCCCTCTAGGGGCTTCCAAATATCACTTTGCCAATTCCACAAGAACTGTCTTAGCGAAAGGGTTCTTGAGGGGAAAGCTGTAACTCTGTGAGAAGATTTCACAGAACACAAAGAAGTTTCTCAGAAAGCTTCTTTCTCTTTGTTATCGGAGGATATTTCCTTTGGCCCTATAGTCTTCAAAGGGATCCGAAATATCTGTTCTCAGATTCCACAGAAATAAGGCTAGCAAAGAGATCCACGAAATACACATGTAACTCTTTGAGATGAATTCACAGAACACTAAGCAGTTTCTCAGAAAGCTTCTTTCCAGATTTCATCTGAGGATATTTCCTTTTTCACCATAGCTCTCTATGGGCTTCCAAATATCACTTTGCCAATTCCACAAGAACTGTCTTAGCGAAAGGCTTCTTGAGGGGAAAGCTGTAACTCTGTGAGATGATTTCACAGAACACAAAGAAGTTTCTCAGAAACTTCTTTCTCTTTGTTATCGGAGGATATTTCCTTTGGCCCTAAAGTCTTCAAAGGGATCCGAAATATCTGTTCTCTGATTCCACAGAAATAAGGCTAGCAAAGAGATCCACGAAATACACATGTAACTCTGTGAGATGAATTCACAGAACACTAAGCAGTTTCTCAGAAAGCTTCTTTCCAGATTTCATCTGAGGATATTTTCTTTTTCACCATAGCCCTCTAAGGGCTTCCAAATATCACTTTTCCAATTCCACAAGAACTGTCTTAACGAAAGGCTTCTTGAGTGGAAAGCTGTAACTCTGTGATATGATTTCACGGAAGACAAAGAAGTTTCTCAGAAAGCTTCTTTCTCTTTGTTATCGGAGGATATTTCCCTTGGCCCTATAGTCTTCAAAGGGATCCGAAATCTCTGTTCTCAGATTCCACAGAAATAAGGCTAGCAAAGAGATCCACGAAATACACATGTAACTCTGTGAGATGAATTCACAGAACACTAAGCCGTTTCTCAGAAAGTTTCTTTCCAGATTTCATCTGAGGATATTTCCTTTTATACCATAGCCCTCTATGGGCTTCCAAATATTACTTTGCCAATTCCACAAGAACTGTCTTAGCGAAAGGCTTCTTGAGGAGAAAGCTGTAACTCTGTGAGATGATTTCACAGAACACAAAGAAGTTTCTCAGAAAGCTTCTTTCTCTTTGTTATCGGAGGATATTTTCTTTGGCCCTATATTCTTCAAAGGGATCCGACATATCTGTTCTCAGATTCCACAGAAATAAGGCTAGTAAAGAGATCCACGAAATACACTTGTAACTCTTTGAGATGAGTTCACAGAACACTAAGCAGTTTCTCAGAAAGCTTCTTTCCAGATTTCATCTGAGGATATTTCCTTTTTCACCATAGTCCTCTATGGGCTTCCAAATATCACTTTGCCAATTCCACAAGAACTGTCTTAGCGAAAGGCTTCTTGAGGGGAAAGCTGTAACTCTGTGAGATGATTTCACAGAACACAAAGAAGTTTCTCAGAAAGCTTCTTTCTCTTTGTTATCGGAGGATATTTCCTGTGGCCCTATAGTCTTCAAAGGGATCCGAAATCTCTGTTCTCAGATTCCACAGAAATAAGGCTAGCAAAGAGATCCACGAAATACACATGTAACTCTGTGAGATGAATTCACAGAACACTAAGCAGTTTCTCAGAAACTTCTTTCCAGATTTCATCTGAGGATATTTCCTTTTTCACCATAGCCCTCTATGGGCTTCCAAATATCACTTTGCCAATTCCACAAGAACTGCCTCAATGAAAGGCTTCTTGAGGGGAAAGCTGTAACTCTGTGAGATGATTTCACAGAACACAAAGAAGTTTCTCAGAAAGCTTCTTTCTCTTTGTTATCGGAGGATATGTCCTTTGGCCCTATAGTCTTCAAAGGGATCCGAAATATCTGTTCTCAGATTCCACAGAAATAAGGCTAGCAAAGAGATCCACGAAACACACATGTAATTCCTTGAGATGTATTCACAGAACACTAAGCAGTTTCTCAGAAAGCTTCTTTCCAGATTTCATCTGAGGATATTTCCTTTTTCATCATAGCCCTCTATGGGCTTCCAAATATCACTTTGCCAATTCCACAAGAACTGTCTTAGCGAAAGGCTTCTTGAGGGGAATGCTGTAACTCTGTGAGATGATTTCACATAACACAAAGAAGTTTCTCAGAAAGCTTCTTTCTCTTTGTTATCGGAGGATATTTCCTTTGGACTATAGTCTTAAAAGGGTTGCGAAATATCTGTTCTCAGATTCCACAGAAATAAGGCTAGCAAAGAGATCCACGACATACACATGTAACTCTGTGAGATGAATTAACAGAACACTAAGCCGTTTCTTAGACAGCTTCTTTCCAGATTTCATCTGAGGATATTTCCTTTTTCACCATAGCCCTCTATGGGCTTCCAAATATCACTTTGCCAATTCCACAAGAACTGTCCTATCGAAAGGCTTCTTGAGGGGAAAGCTGTAACTCTGTGAGATGATTTCACAGAACACAAAGAAGTTTCTCAGAAAGCTTCTTTCTCTTTGTTATCGGAGGATATTTCCTTTGGCCCTATAGTCTTCAAAGAGATCCGAAATATCTGTTCTCAGATTCCACAGAAATAAGGCTAGCAAAGAGATCCACGAAACACACATATAACTCTTTGAGATGAATTCACAGAACACTAAGCAGTTTCTCAGAAAGCTTCTTTCCAGATTTCATCTGAGGATATTTCCTTTTTCACCATAGCCCTCTGTGGGCTTCCATATATCACTTTGCCAATTCCACAAGAAGTGTCTTAGCGAAAGGCTTCTTGAGGGGAAAGCTGTAACTCTGTAAGATCATTTCACAGAACACAAAGAAGTTTCTCTGAAAGCTTCTTTCTCTTTGTTATCGGAGGATATTTCCTTTGGACTATAGTCTTAAAAGGGATGCGAAATATCTGTTCTCAGATTCCACAGAAATAAGGCTAGCAAATAGATCCACGAAATACACATGTAACTCTTTGAGATGAATTAACAGAACACTAAGCAGTTTCTCAGAAAGCTTCTTTCCAGATTTCATCTGAGGATATTTCCTTTTTCATCATAGCCCTCTATGGGCTTCCAAATATCACTTTGCCAATTCCACAAGAACTGTCTTAGCGAAAGGCTTCTTGAGGGGATAGCTGTAACTCTGTGAGATGATTTCACAGAACACAAAGAAGTTTCTCAGAAAGCTTCTTTCTCTTTGTTATCGGAGGATATTTCCTGTGGCCCTATAGTCTTCAAAGGGATCCGAAATATCTGTTCTCAGATTCCACAGAAATAAGGCTAGCAAAGAGATCCACGAAACACACATGTAATTCCTTGAGATGAATTCACAGAACACTAAGCAGTTTCTCAGAAAGCTTCTTTCCAGATTTCATCTGAGGATATTTCCTTTTTCACCATAGCCCTCTATGGGCTTCCAAATATCACTTTGCCAATTCCACAAGAACTGTCTTAGCGAAAGGCTTCTTGAGGGAAAAGCTGTAACTCTGTGAGATGATTTCACAGAACACAAAGAAATTTCTCAGAAAGCTTCTTTCTCTTTGTTATCGGAGGATATTTCCTTTGGCCCTATAGTCTTCAAAGGGATCCGAAATCTCTGTTCTCAGATTCCACAGAAATAAGGCTAGCAAAGAGATCCACGAAACACACATGTAACTCTTTGAGATGAATTCACAGAACACTAAGCAGTTTCTCAGAAAGCTTCTTTCCAGATTTCATCTGAGGATATTTCCTTTTTCACCGTAGTCCTCTATCGGCTTCCAAATATCACTTTGCCAATTCCACAAGAACTGTCTTAGCGAAAGGCTTCTTGAGGGGAAAGCTGTAACTCTGTGAGATGATTTCACAGAACACAAAGAAGTTTCTCAGAAAGCTTCTTTCTCTTTGTTATCGGAGGATATTTCCTTTGGCCCTATAGTCTTCAAAGGGATCCGAAATATCTGTTCTCAGATTCCTCAGAAATAAGGCTAGCAAAGAGATCCACGAAATACACTTGTAACTGTGTGAGATGAATTCACAGAACACTAAGCAGTTTCTCAGAAAGCTTGTTTCCAGATTTCATCTGAGGATATTTCCTTTTTCACCATAGCCCTCTATGGGCTTCCAAGTATCACTTTGCCAATTCCACAAGAACTGTCTTAGCGAAAGGCTTCTTGAGGGGAAAGCTGTAACTCTGTGAGAAGATTTCACAGAACACAAAGAAGTTTCTCAGAAAGCTTCTTTCTCTTTGTTATCGGAGGATATTTCCTTTGGACTATAGTCTTCAAAGGGATCCGAAATATCTGTTCTCAGATTCCACAGAAATAAGGCTAGAAAAGAGATCCACGAAATACACATGTAACTCTGTGAGATGAATTAACAGAACACTAAGCAGTTTCTCAGAAAGCTTCTTTCCAGATTTCATCTGAGGATATTTCCTTTTTCACCTTAGCCCTCTATGGGCTTCCAAGTATCACTTTGCCAATTCCACAAGAACTGTCTTAGCGAAAGGCTTCTTGAGGGGAAAGCTGTAACTCTGTGATATGATTTCACAGAAGACAAAGAAGTTTCTCAGAAAGCTTCTTTCTCTTTGTTATCGGAGGATATTTCCTTTGGCCCTATAGTCTTCAAAGGGATCCGAAATCTCTGTTCTCAGATTCCACAGAAATAAGGCTAGCAAAGTGATCCACGAAATACACATGTAACTCTGTAAGATGAATTCACAGAACACTAAGCAGTTTCTCAGACAGCTTCTTTCCAGATTTCATCTGAGGATATTTCCTTTTTCACCATAGCTCTCTATGGGCTTCCAAATATCACTTTGCCAATTCCACAAGAACTGTCTTAGCGAAAGGCTTCTTGAGGGGAAAGCTGTAACTCTGTGAGATGATTTCACAGAACACAAAGAAGTTTCTCAGAAACTTCTTTCTCTTTGTTATCGGAGGATATTTCCTTTGGCCCTAAAGTCTTCAAAGGGATCCGAAATATCTGTTCTCTGATTCCACAGAAATAAGGCTAGCAAAGAGATCCACGAAATACACATGTAACTCTGTGAGATGAATTCACACAACACTAAGCAGTTTCTCAGAAAGCTTCTTTCCAGATTTCATCTGAGGATATTTTCTTTTTCACCATAGCCCTCTAAGGGCTTCCAAATATCACTTTTCCAATTCCACAAGAACTGTCTTAACGAAAGGCTTCTTGAGTGGAAAGCTGTAACTCTGTGATATGATTTCACGGAAGACAAAGAAGTTTCTCAGAAAGCTTCTTTCTCTTTGTTATCGGAGGATATTTCCCTTGGCCCTATAATCTTCAAAGGGATCCGAAATCTCTGTTCTCAGATTCCACAGAAATAAGGCTAGCAAAGAGATCCACGAAATACACATGTAACTCTGTGAGATGAATTCACAGAACACTAAGCCGTTTCTCAGAAAGTTTCTTTCCAGATTTCATCTGAGGATATTTCCTTTTATACCATAGTCCTCTATGGGCTTCCAAATATTACTTTGCCAATTCCACAAGAACTGTCTTAGCGAAAGGCTTCTTGAGGGGAAAGCTGTAACTCTGTGAGATGATTTCACAGAACACAAAGAAGTTTCTCAGAAAGCTTCTTTCTCTTTGTTATCGGAGGATATTTCCTGTGGCCCTATAGTCTTCAAAGGGATCCGAAATCTCTGTTCTCAGATTCCACAGAAATAAGGCTAGCAAAGAGATCCACGAAATACACATGTAACTCTGTGAGATGAATTCACAGAACACTAAGCAGTTTCTCAGAAAGCTTCTTTCCAGATTTCATCTGAGGATATTTCCTTTTTCACCATAGCCCTCTATGGGCTTCCAAATATCACTTTGCCAATTCCCCAAGAACTGTCTTAGCGAAAGGCTTCTTGAGGGGAAAGCTGTAACTCTGTGAGATGATTTCACAGAACACAAAGAAGTTTCTCAGAAAGCTTCTTTCTCTTTGTTATCGGAGGATATTTCCTTTGGCCCTATAGTCTTCAAAGGGATCCGAAATATCTGTTCTCAGATTCCACAGAAATAAGGCTAGCAAAGAGATCCACGAAATACACTTGTAACTGTGTGAGATGAATTCACAGAACACTAAGCAGTTTCTCAGAAAGCTTGTTTCCAGATTTCATCTGAGGATATTTCCTTTTTCACCATAGCCCTCTATGGGCTTCCAAGTATCACTTTGCCAATTCCACAAGAACTGTCTTAGCGAAAGGCTTCTTGAGGGGAAAGCTGTAACTCTGTGAGAAGATTTCACAGAACACAAAGACGTTTCTCAGAAAGCTTCTTTCTCTTTGTTATCGGAGGATATTTCCTTTGGACTATAGTCTTCAAAGGGATCCGAAATATCTGTTCTCAGATTCCACAGAAATAAGGCTAGAAAAGAGATCCACGAAATACACATGTAACTCTGTGAGATGAATTAACAGAACACTAAGCAGTTTCTCAGAAAGCTTCTTTCCAGATTTCATCTGAGGATATTTCCTTTTTCACCTTAGCCCTCTATGGGCTTCCAAGTATCACTTTGCCAATTCCACAAGAACTGTCTTAGCGAAAGGCTTCTTGAGGGGAAAGCTGTAACTCTGTGATATGATTTCACAGAAGACAAAGAAGTTTCTCAGAAAGCTTCTTTCTCTTTGTTATCGGAGGATATTTCCTTTGGCCCTATAGTCTTCAAAGGGATCCGAAATCTCTGTTCTCAGATTCCACAGAAATAAGGCTAGCAAAGTGATCCACGAAATACACATGTAACTCTGTGAGATGAATTCACAGAACACTAAGCAGTTTCTCAGACAGCTTCTTTCCAGATTTCATCTGAGGATATTTCCTTTTATACCATAGCCCTCTATGGGCTTCCAAATATTACTTTGCCAATTCCACAAGAACTGTCTTAGCGAAAGGCTTCTTGAGGGGAAAGCTGTAACTCTGTGAGATGATTTCACAGAACACAAAGAAGTTTCTCAGAAAGCTTCTTTCTCTTTGTTATCGGAGGATATTTCCTGTGGCCCTAGAGTCTTCAAAGGGATCCGACATATCTGTTCTCAGATTCCACAGAAATAAGGCTAGTAAAGAGATCCACGAAATACACTTGTAACTTTTTGAGATGAATTCAGAGAACACTAAGCAGTTTCTCAGAAAGCTTCTTTCCAGATTTCATCTGAGGATATTTCCTTTTTCACCATAGTCCTCTATGGGCTTCCAAATATCACTTTGCCAATTCCACAAGAACTGTCTTAGCGAAAGGCTTCTTGAGGGGAAAGCTGTAACTCTGTGAGATGATTTCACAGAACACAAAGAAGTTTCTCAGAAAGCTTCTTTCTCTTTGTTATCGGAGGATATTTCCTTTGGCCCTATAGTCTTCAAAGGGATCCAAAATATCTGTTCTCAGATTCCACAGAAATAAGGCTAGCAAAGAGATCCACGAAATACACATGTAACTCTGTGAGATGAATTCACAGAACACTAAGCAGTTTCTCAGAAAGCTTCTTTCCAGATTTCATCGGAGGATATTTCCTTTTTCACCATAGCCCTCTAGGGGCTTCCAAATATCACTTTGCCAATTCCACAAGAACTGTCTTAGCGAAAGGGTTCTTGAGGGGAAAGCTGTAACTCTGTGAGAAGATTTCACAGAACACAAAGAAGTTTCTCAGAAAGCTTCTTTCTCTTTGTTATCGGAGGATATTTCCTTTGGCCCTATAGTCTTCAAAGGGATCCGAAATATCTGTTCTCAGATTCCACAGAAATAAGGCTAGCAAAGAGATCCACGAAATACACATGTAACTCTTTGAGATGAATTCACAGAACACTAAGCAGTTTCTCAGAAAGCTTCTTTCCAGATTTCATCTGAGGATATTTCCTTTTTAACCATAGCTCTCTATGGGCTTCCAAATATCACTTTGCCGATTCCACAAGAACTGTCTTAGCGAAAGGCTTCTTCAGGGGAAAGCTGTAACTCTGTGAGATGATTTCACAGAACACAAAGAAGTTTCTCAGAAACTTCTTTCTCTTTGTTATCGGAGGATATTTCCTTTGGCTCTAAAGTCTTCAAAGGGATCCGAAATATCTGTTCTCTGATTCCACAGAAATAAGGCTAGCAAAGAGATCCACGAAATACACATGTAACTCTGTGAGATGAATTCACAGAACACTAAGCAGTTTCTCAGAAAGCTTCTTTCCAGATTTCATCTGAGGATATTTTCTTTTTCACCATAGCCCTCTAAGGGCTTCCAAATATCACTTTTCCAATTCCACAAGAACTGTCTTAACGAAAGGCTTCTTGAGTGGAAAGCTGTAACTCTGTGATATGATTTCACGGAAGACAAAGAAGTTTCTCAGAAAGCTTCTTTCTCTTTGTTATCGGAGGATATTTCCCTTGGCCCTATAGTCTTCAAAGGGATCCGAAATCTCTGTTCTCAGATTCCACAGAAATAAGGCTAGCAAAGAGATCCACGAAATACACATGTAACTCTGTGAGATGAATTCACAGAACACTAAGCCGTTTCTCAGAAAGTTTCTTTCCAGATTTCATCTGAGGATATTTCCTTTTATACCATAGCCCTCTATGGGCTTCCAAATATTACTTTGCCAATTCCACAAGAACTGTCTTAGCGAAAGGCTTCTTGAGGAGAAAGCTGTAACTCTGTGAGATGATTTCACAGAACACAAAGAAGTTTCTCAGAAAGCTTCTTTCTCTTTGTTATCGGAGGATATTTTCTTTGGCCCTATATTCTTCAAAGGGATCCGACATATCTGTTCTCAGATTCCACAGAAATAAGGCTAGTAAAGAGATCCACGAAATACACTTGTAACTCCTTGAGATGAATTCACAGAACACTAAGCAGTTTCTCAGAAAGCTTCTTTCCAGATTTCATCTGAGGATATTTCCTTTTTCACCATAGTCCTCTATGGGCTTCCAAATATCACTTTGCCAATTCCACAAGAACTGTCTTAGCGAAAGGCTTCTTGAGGGGAAAGCTGTAACTCTGTGAGATGATTTCACAGAACACAAAGAAGTTTCTCAGAAAGCTTCTTTCTCTTTGTTATCGGAGGATATTTCCTGTGGCCCTATAGTATGCTAAGGGATCCGAAATCTCTGTTCTCAGATTCCACAGAAATAAGGCTAGCAAAGAGATCCACGAAATACACATGTAACTCTGTGAGATGAATTCACAGAACACTAAGCAGTTTCTCAGAAAGCTTCTTTCCAGATTTCATCTGAGGATATTTCCTTTTTCACCATAGCCCTCTATGGGCTTCCAAATATCACTTTGCCAATTCCACAAGAACTGCCTCAATGAAAGGCTTCTTGAGGGGAAAGCTGTAACTCTGTGAGATGATTTCACAGAACACAAAGAAGTTTCTCAGAAAGCTTCTTTCTCTTTGTTATCGGAGGATATTTCCTTTGGCCCTATAGTCTTCAAAGGGATCCGAAATATCTGTTCTCAGATTCCACAGAAATAAGGCTAGCAAAGAGATCCACGAAACACACATGTAATTCCTTGAGATGTATTCACAGAACACTAAGCAGTTTCTCAGAAAGCTTCTTTCCAGATTTCATCTGAGGATATTTCCTTTTTCATCATAGCCCTCTATGGGCTTCCAAATATCACTTTGCCAATTCCACAAGAACTGTCTTAGCGAAAGGCTTCTTGAGGGGAATGCTGTAACTCTGTGAGATGATTTCACATAACACAAAGAGGTTTCTCAGAAAGCTTCTTTCTCTTTGTTATCGGAGGATATTTCCTTTGGACTATAGTCTTAAAAGGGTTGCGAAATATCTGTTCTCAGATTCCACAGAAATAAGGCTAGCAAAGAGATCCACGAAATACACATGTAACTCTGTGAGATGAATTAACAGAACACTAAGCCGTTTCTTAGACAGCTTCTTTCCAGATTTCATCTGAGGATATTTCCTTTTTCACCATAGCCCTCTATGGGCTTCCAAATATCACTTTGCCAATTCCACAAGAACTGTCCTATCGAAAGGCTTCTTGAGGGGAAAGCTGTAACTCTGTGAGATGATTTCACAGAACACAAAGAAGTTTCTCAGAAAGCTTCTTTCTCTTTGTTATCGGAGGATATTTCCTTTGGCCCTATAGTCTTCAAAGAGATCCGAAATATCTGTTCTCAGATTCCACAGAAATAAGGCTAGCAAAGAGATCCACGAAACACACATATAACTCTTTGAGATGAATTCACAGAACACTAAGCAGTTTCTCAGAAAGCTTCTTTCCAGATTTCATCTGAGGATATTTCCTTTTTCACCATAGCCCTCTGTGGGCTTCCATATATCACTTTGCCAATTCCACAAGAAGTGTCTTAGCGAAAGGCTTCTTGAGGGGAAAGCTGTAACTCTGTAAGATCATTTCACAGAACACAAAGAAGTTTCTCTGAAAGCTTCTTTCTCTTTGTTATCGGAGGATATTTCCTTTGGACTATAGTCTTAAAAGGGATGCGAAATATCTGTTCTCAGATTCCACAGAAATAAGGCTAGCAAATAGATCCACGAAATACACATGTAACTCTTTGAGATGAATTAACAGAACACTAAGCAGTTTCTCAGAAAGCTTCTTTCCAGATTTCATCTGAGGATATTTCCTTTTTCACCATAGCCCTCTATGGGCTTCCAAATATCACTTTGCCAATTCCACAAGAACTGTCTTAGCGAAAGGCTTCTTGAGGGGATAGCTGTAACTCTGTGAGATGATTTCACAGAACACAAAGAAGTTTCTCAGAAAGCTTCTTTCTCTTTGTTATCGGAGGATATTTCCTGTGGCCCTATAGTCTTCAAAGGGATCCGAAATATCTGTTCTCAGATTCCACAGAAATAAGGCTAGCAAAGAGATCCACGAAACACACATGTAATTCCTTGAGATGAATTCACAGAACACTAAGCAGTTTCTCAGAAAGCTTCTTTCCAGATTTCATCTGAGGATATTTCCTTTTTCACCATAGCCCTCTATGGGCTTCCAAATATCACTTTGCCAATTCCACAAGAACTGTCTTAGCGAAAGGCTTCTTGAGGGAAAAGCTGTAACTCTGTGAGATGATTTCACAGAACACAAAGAAATTTCTCAGAAAGCTTCTTTCTCTTTGTTATCGGAGGATATTTCCTTTGGCCCTATAGTCTTCAAAGGGATCCGAAATCTCTGTTCTCAGATTCCACAGAAATAAGGCTAGCAAAGAGATCCACGAAACACACATGTAACTCTTTGAGATGAATTCACAGAACACTAAGCAGTTTCTCAGAAAGCTTCTTTCCAGATTTCATCTGAGGATATTTCCTTTTTCACCGTAGTCCTCTATCGGCTTCCAAATATCACTTTGCCAATTCCACAAGAACTGTCTTAGCGAAAGGCTTCTTGAGGGGAAAGCTGTAACTCTGTGAGATGATTTCACAGAACACAAAGAAGTTTCTCAGAAAGCTTCTTTCTCTTTGTTATCGGAGGATATTTCCTTTGGCCCTATAGTCTTCAAAGGGATCCGAAATATCTGTTCTCAGATTCCTCAGAAATAAGGCTAGCAAAGAGATCCACGAAATACACTTGTAACTGTGTGAGATGAATTCACAGAACACTAAGCAGTTTCTCAGAAAGCTTGTTTCCAGATTTCATCTGAGGATATTTCCTTTTTCACCATAGCCCTCTATGGGCTTCCAAGTATCACTTTGCCAATTCCACAAGAACTGTCTTAGCGAAAGGCTTCTTGAGGGGAAAGCTGTAACTCTGTGAGAAGATTTCACAGAACACAAAGACGTTTCTCAGAAAGCTTCTTTCTCTTTGTTATCGGAGGATATTTCCTTTGGACTATAGTCTTCAAAGGGATCCGAAATATCTGTTCTCAGATTCCACAGAAATAAGGCTAGAAAAGAGATCCACGAAATACACATGTAACTCTGTGAGATGAATTAACAGAACACTAAGCAGTTTCTCAGAAAGCTTCTTTCCAGATTTCATCTGAGGATATTTCCTTTTTCACCTTAGCCCTCTATGGGCTTCCAAGTATCACTTTGCCAATTCCACAAGAACTGTCTTAGCGAAAGGCTTCTTGAGGGGAAAGCTGTAACTCTGTGATATGATT
This sequence comes from Macaca nemestrina, assembly GCF_043159975.1. Classification (NCBI taxonomy): domain Eukaryota; kingdom Metazoa; phylum Chordata; class Mammalia; order Primates; family Cercopithecidae; genus Macaca; species Macaca nemestrina. The sequence goes on from NC_092140.1 coordinate 56,900,138, forward strand.
TCACAGAAGACAAAGAAGTTTCTCAGAAAGCTTCTTTCTCTTTGTTATCGGAGGATATTTCCTTTGGCCCTATAGTCTTCAAAGGGATCCGAAATCTCTGTTCTCAGATTCCACAGAAATAAGGCTAGCAAAGTGATCCACGAAATACACATGTAACTCTGTAAGATGAATTCACAGAACACTAAGCAGTTTCTCAGACAGCTTCTTTCCAGATTTCATCTGAGGATATTTCCTTTTATACCATAGCCCTCTATGGGCTTCCAAATATTACTTTGCCAATTCCACAAGAACTGTCTTAGCGAAAGGCTTCTTGAGGGGAAAGCTGTAACTCTGTGAGATGATTTCACAGAACACAAAGAAGTTTCTCAGAAAGCTTCTTTCTCTTTGTTATCGGAGGATATTTCCTTTGGCCCTATAGTCTTCAAAGGGATCCGAAATATCTGTTCTCAGATTCCACAGAAATAAGGCTAGCAAAGAGATCCACGAAATACACATGTAACTCTTTGAGATGAATTCACAGAACACTAAGCAGTTTCTCAGAAAGCTTCTTTCCAGATTTCATCTGAGGATATTTCCTTTTTCACCATAGCTCTCTATGGGCTTCCAAATATCACTTTGCCAATTCCACAAGAACTGTCTTAGCGAAAGGCTTCTTGAGGGGAAAGCTGTAACTCTGTGAGATGATTTCACAGAACACAAAGAAGTTTCTCAGAAACTTCTTTCTCTTTGTTATCGGAGGATATTTCCTTTGGCCCTAAAGTCTTCAAAGGGATCCGAAATATCTGTTCTCTGATTCCACAGAAATAAGGCTAGCAAAGAGATCCACGAAATACACATGTAACTCTGTGAGATGAATTCACACAACACTAAGCAGTTTCTCAGAAAGCTTCTTTCCAGATTTCATCTGAGGATATTTTCTTTTTCACCATAGCCCTCTAAGGGCTTCCAAATATCACTTTTCCAATTCCACAAGAACTGTCTTAACGAAAGGCTTCTTGAGTGGAAAGCTGTAACTCTGTGATATGATTTCACGGAAGACAAAGAAGTTTCTCAGAAAGCTTCTTTCTCTTTGTTATCGGAGGATATTTCCCTTGGCCCTATAGTCTTCAAAGGGATCCGAAATCTCTGTTCTCAGATTCCACAGAAATAAGGCTAGCAAAGAGATCCACGAAATACACATGTAACTCTGTGAGATGAATTCACAGAACACTAAGCCGTTTCTCAGAAAGTTTCTTTCCAGATTTCATCTGAGGATATTTCCTTTTATACCATAGTCCTCTATGGGCTTCCAAATATTACTTTGCCAATTCCACAAGAACTGTCTTAGCGAAAGGCTTCTTGAGGGGAAAGCTGTAACTCTGTGAGATGATTTCACAGAACACAAAGAAGTTTCTCAGAAAGCTTCTTTCTCTTTGTTATCGGAGGATATTTCCTGTGGCCCTATAGTCTTCAAAGGGATCCGAAATCTCTGTTCTCAGATTCCACAGAAATAAGGCTAGCAAAGAGATCCACGAAATACACATGTAACTCTGTGAGATGAATTCACAGAACACTAAGCAGTTTCTCAGAAAGCTTCTTTCCAGATTTCATCTGAGGATATTTCCTTTTTCACCATAGCCCTCTATGGGCTTCCAAATATCACTTTTCCAATTCCCCAAGAACTGTCTTAGCGAAAGGCTTCTTGAGGGGAAAGCTGTAACTCTGTGAGATGATTTCACAGAACACAAAGAAGTTTCTCAGAAAGCTTCTTTCTCTTTGTTATCGGAGGATATTTCCTTTGGCCCTATAGTCTTCAAAGGGATCCGAAATATCTGTTCTCAGATTCCACAGAAATAAGGCTAGCAAAGAGATCCACGAAATACACTTGTAACTGTGTGAGATGAATTCACAGAACACTAAGCAGTTTCTCAGAAAGCTTGTTTCCAGATTTCATCTGAGGATATTTCCTTTTTCACCATAGCCCTCTATGGGCTTCCAAGTATCACTTTGCCAATTCCACAAGAACTGTCTTAGCGAAAGGCTTTTTGAGGGGAAAGCTGTAACTCTGTGAGAAGATTTCACAGAACACAAAGACGTTTCTCAGAAAGCTTCTTTCTCTTTGTTATCGGAGGATATTTCCTTTGGACTATAGTCTTCAAAGGGATCCGAAATATCTGTTCTCAGATTCCACAGAAATAAGGCTAGAAAAGAGATCCACGAAATACACATGTAACTCTGTGAGATGAATTAACAGAACACTAAGCAGTTTCTCAGAAAGCTTCTTTCCAGATTTCATCTGAGGATATTTCCTTTTTCACCTTAGCCCTCTATGGGCTTCCAAGTATCACTTTGCCAATTCCACAAGAACTGTCTTAGCGAAAGGCTTCTTGAGGGGAAAGCTGTAACTCTGTGATATGATTTCACAGAAGACAAAGAAGTTTCTCAGAAAGCTTCTTTCTCTTTGTTATCGGAGGATATTTCCTTTGGCCCTATAGTCTTCAAAGGGATCCGAAATCTCTGTTCTCAGATTCCACAGAAATAAGGCTAGCAAAGTGATCCACGAAATACACATGTAACTCTGTGAGATGAATTCACAGAACACTAAGCAGTTTCTCAGACAGCTTCTTTCCAGATTTCATCTGAGGATATTTCCTTTTATACCATAGCACTCTATGGGCTTCCAAATATTACTTTGCCAATTCCACAAGAACTGTCTTAGCGAAAGGCTTCTTGAGGGGAAAGCTGTAACTCTGTGAGATGATTTCACAGAACACAAAGAAGTTTCTCAGAAAGCTTCTTTCTCTTTGTTATCGGAGGATATTTCCTGTGGCCCTAGAGTCTTCAAAGGGATCCGACATATCTGTTCTCAGATTCCACAGAAATAAGGCTAGTAAAGAGATCCACGAAATACACTTGTAACTTTTTGAGATGAATTCAGAGAACACTAAGCAGTTTCTCAGAAAGCTTCTTTCCAGATTTCATCTGAGGATATTTCCTTTTTCACCATAGTCCTCTATGGGCTTCCAAATATCACTTTGCCAATTCCACAAGAACTGTCTTAGCGAAAGGCTTCTTGAGGGGAAAGCTGTAACTCTGTGAGATGATTTCACAGAACACAAAGAAGTTTCTCAGAAAGCTTCTTTCTCTTTGTTATCGGAGGATATTTCCTTTGGCCCTATAGTCTTCAAAGGGATCCAAAATATCTGTTCTCAGATTCCACAGAAATAAGGCTAGCAAAGAGATCCACGAAATACACATGTAACTCTGTGAGATGAATTCACAGAACACTAAGCAGTTTCTCAGAAAGCTTCTTTCCAGATTTCATCGGAGGATATTTCCTTTTTCACCATAGCCCTCTAGGGGCTTCCAAGTATCACTTTCCCAATTCCACAAGAACTGTCTTAGCGAAAGGGTTCTTGAGGGGAAAGCTGTAACTCTGTGAGAAGATTTCACAGAACACAAAGAAGTTTCTCAGAAAGCTTCTTTCTCTTTGTTATCGGAGGATATTTCCTTTGGCCCTATAGTCTTCAAAGGGATCCGAAATATCTGTTCTCAGATTCCACAGAAATAAGGCTAGCAAAGAGATCCACGAAATACACATGTAACTCTTTGAGATGAATTCACAGAACACTAAGCAGTTTCTCAGAAAGCTTCTTTCCAGATTTCATCTGAGGATATTTCCTTTTTAATCATAGCTCTCTATGGGCTTCCAAATATCACTTTGCCAATTCCACAAGAACTGTCTTAGCGAAAGGCTTCTTGAGGGGAAAGCTGTAACTCTGTGAGATGATTTCACAGAACACAAAGAAGTTTCTCAGAAACTTCTTTCTCTTTGTTATCGGAGGATATTTCCTTTGGCCCTAAAGTCTTCAAAGGGATCCGAAATATCTGTTCTCTGATTCCACAGAAATAAGGCTAGCAAAGAGATCCACGAAATACACATGTAACTCTGTGAGATGAATTCACAGAACACTAAGCAGTTTCTCAGAAAGCTTCTTTCCAGATTTCATCTGAGGATATTTTCTTTTTCACCATAGCCCTCTAAGGGCTTCCAAATATCACTTTTCCAATTCCACAAGAACTGTCTTAACGAAAGGCTTCTTGAGTGGAAAGCTGTAACTCTGTGATATGATTTCACGGAAGACAAAGAAGTTTCTCAGAAAGCTTCTTTCTCTTTGTTATCGGAGGATATTTCCCTTGGCCCTATAGTCTTCAAAGGGATCCGAAATCTCTGTTCTCAGATTCCACAGAAATAAGGCTAGCAAAGAGATCCACGAAATACACATGTAACTCTGTGAGATGAATTCACAGAACACTAAGCCGTTTCTCAGAAAGTTTCTTTCCAGATTTCATCTGAGGATATTTCCTTTTATACCATAGCCCTCTATGGGCTTCCAAATATTACTTTGCCAATTCCACAAGAACTGTCTTAGCGAAAGGCTTCTTGAGGAGAAAGCTGTAACTCTGTGAGATGATTTCACAGAACACAAAGAAGTTTCTCAGAAAGCTTCTTTCTCTTTGTTATCGGAGGATATTTTCTTTGGCCCTATATTCTTCAAAGGGATCCGACATATCTGTTCTCAGATTCCACAGAAATAAGGCTAGTAAAGAGATCCACGAAATACACTTGTAACTCCTTGAGATGAATTCACAGAACACTAAGCAGTTTCTCAGAAAGCTTCTTTCCAGATTTCATCTGAGGATATTTCCTTTTTCACCATAGTCCTCTATGGGCTTCCAAATATCACTTTGCCAATTCCACAAGAACTGTCTTAGCGAAAGGCTTCTTGAGGGGAAAGCTGTAACTCTGTGAGATGATTTCACAGAACACAAAGAAGTTTCTCAGAAAGCTTCTTTCTCTTTGTTATCGGAGGATATTTCCTGTGGCCCTATAGTCTTCAAAGGGATCCGAAATCTCTGTTCTCAGATTCCACAGAAATAAGGCTAGCAAAGAGATCCACGAAATACACATGTAACTCTGTGAGATGAATTCACAGAACACTAAGCAGTTTCTCAGAAAGCTTCTTTCCAGATTTCATCTGAGGATATTTCCTTTTTCACCATAGCCCTCTATGGGCTTCCAAATATCACTTTGCCAATTCCACAAGAACTGCCTCAATGAAAGGCTTCTTGAGGGGAAAGCTGTAACTCTGTGAGATGATTTCACAGAACACAAAGAAGTTTCTCAGAAAGCTTCTTTCTCTTTGTTATCGGAGGATATTTCCTTTGGCCCTATAGTCTTCAAAGGGATCCGAAATATCTGTTCTCAGATTCCACAGAAATAAGGCTAGCAAAGAGATCCACGAAACACACATGTAATTCCTTGAGATGTATTCACAGAACACTAAGCAGTTTCTCAGAAAGCTTCTTTCCAGATTTCATCTGAGGATATTTCCTTTTTCATCATAGCCCTCTATGGGCTTCCAAATATCACTTTGCCAATTCCACAAGAACTGTCTTAGCGAAAGGCTTCTTGAGGGGAATGCTGTAACTCTGTGAGATGATTTCACATAACACAAAGAGGTTTCTCAGAAAGCTTCTTTCTCTTTGTTATCGGAGGATATTTCCTTTGGACTATAGTCTTAAAAGGGTTGCGAAATATCTGTTCTCAGATTCCACAGAAATAAGGCTAGCAAAGAGATCCACGAAATACACATGTAACTCTGTGAGATGAATTAACAGAACACTAAGCCGTTTCTTAGACAGCTTCTTTCCAGATTTCATCTGAGGATATTTCCTTTTTCACCATAGCCCTCTATGGGCTTCCAAATATCACTTTGCCAATTCCACAAGAACTGTCCTATCGAAAGGCGTCTTGAGGGGAAAGCTGTAACTCTGTGAGATGATTTCACAGAACACAAAGAAGTTTCTCAGAAAGCTTCTTTCTCTTTGTTATCGGAGGATATTTCCTTTGGCCCTATAGTCTTCAAAGAGATCCGAAATATCTGTTCTCAGATTCCACAGAAATAAGGCTAGCAAAGAGATCCACGAAACACACATATAACTCTTTGAGATGAATTCACAGAACACTAAGCAGTTTCTCAGAAAGCTTCTTTCCAGATTTCATCTGAGGATATTTCCTTTTTCACTATAGCCCTCTGTGGGCTTCCATATATCACTTTGCCAATTCCACAAGAAGTGTCTTAGCGAAAGGCTTCTTGAGGGGAAAGCTGTAACTCTGTGAGATCATTTCACAGAACACAAAGAAGTTTCTCTGAAAGCTTCTTTCTCTTTGTTATCGGAGGATATTTCCTTTGGACTATAGTCTTAAAAGGGATGCGAAATATCTGTTCTCAGATTCCACAGAAATAAGGCTAGCAAATAGATCCACGAAATACACTTGTAACTGTGTGAGATGAATTCACAGAACACTAAGCAGTTTCTCAGAAAGCTTGTTTCCAGATTTCATCTGAGGATATTTCCTTTTTCACCATAGCCCTCTATGGGCTTCCAAGTATCACTTTGCCAATTCCACAAGAACTGTCTTAGCGAAAGGCTTCTTGAGGGGAAAGCTGTAACTCTGTGAGAAGATTTCACAGAACACAAAGACGTTTCTCAGAAAGCTTCTTTCTCTTTGTTATCGGAGGATATTTCCTTTGGACTATAGTCTTCAAAGGGATCCGAAATATCTGTTCTCAGATTCCACAGAAATAAGGCTAGAAAAGAGATCCACGAAATACACATGTAACTCTGTGAGATGAATTAACAGAACACTGAGCAGTTTCTCAGAAAGCTTCTTTCCAGATTTCATCTGAGGATATTTCCTTTTTCACCTTAGCCCTCTATGGGCTTCCAAGTATCACTTTGCCAATTCCACAAGAACTGTCTTAGCGAAAGGCTTCTTGAGGGGAAAGCTGTAACTCTGTGATATGATTTCACAGAAGACAAAGAAGTTTCTCAGAAAGCTTCTTTCTCTTTGTTATCGGAGGATATTTCCTTTGGCCCTATAGTCTTCAAAGGAATCCGAAATCTCTGTTCTCAGATTCCACAGAAATAAGGCTAGCAAAGTGATCCACGAAATACACATGTAACTCTGTGAGATGAATTCACAGAACACTAAGCAGTTTCTCAGACAGCTTCTTTCCAGATTTCATCTGAGGATATTTCCTTTTATACCATAGCCCTCTATGGGCTTCCAAATATTACTTTGCCAATTCCACAAGAACTGTCTTAGCGAAAGGCTTCTTGAGGGGAAAGCTGTAACTCTGTGAGATGATTTCACAGAACACAAAGAAGTTTCTCAGAAAGCTTCTTTCTCTTTGTTATCGGAGGATATTTCCTGTGGCCCTAGAGTCTTCAAAGGGATCCGACATATCTGTTCTCAGATTCCACAGAAATAAGGCTAGTAAAGAGATCCACGAAATACACTTGTAACTCTTTGAGATGAATTCAGAGAACACTAAGCAGTTTCTCAGAAAGCTTCTTTCCAGATTTCATCTGAGGATATTTCCTTTTTCACCATAGTCCTCTATGGGCTTCCAAATATCACTTTGCCAATTCCACAAGAACTGTCTTAGCGAAAGGCTTCTTGAGGGGAAAGCTGTAACTCTGTGAGATGATTTCACAGAACACAAAGAAGTTTCTCAGAAAGCTTCTTTCTCTTTGTTATCGGAGGATATTTCCTTTGGCCCTATAGTCTTCAAAGGGATCCAAAATATCTGTTCTCAGATTCCACAGAAATAAGGCTAGCAAAGAGATCCAGGAAATACACATGTAACTCTGTGAGATGAATTCACAGAACACTAAGCAGTTTCTCAGAAAGCTTCTTTCCAGATTTCATCGGAGGATATTTCCTTTTTCACCATAGCCCTCTAGGGGCTTCCAAATATCACTTTGCCAATTCCACAAGAACTGTCTTAGCGAAAGGCTTCTTGAGGGGAAAGCTGTAACTCTGTGAGAAGATTTCACAGAACACAAAGAAGTTTCTCAGAAAGCTTCTTTCTCTTTGTTATCGGAGGATATTTCCTTTGGCCCTATAGTCTTCAAAGGGATCCGAAATATCTGTTCTCAGATTCCACAGAAATAAGGCTAGCAAAGAGATCCACGAAATACACATGTAACTCTTTGAGATGAATTCACAGAACACTAAGCAGTTTCTCAGAAAGCTTCTTTCCAGATTTCATCTGAGGATATTTCCTTTTACACCATAGCTCTCTATGGGCTTCCAAATATCACTTTGCCAATTCCACAAGAACTGTCTTAGCGAAAGGCTTCTTGAGGGGAAAGCTGTAACTCTGTGAGATGATTTCACAGAACACAAAGAAGTTTCTCAGAAACTTCTTTCTCTTTGTTATCGGAGGATATTTCCTTTGGCCCTAAAGTCTTCAAAGGGATCCGAAATATCTGTTCTCTGATTCCACAGAAATAAGGCTAGCAAAGAGATCCACGAAATACACATGTAACTCTGTGAGATGAATTCACAGAACACGAAGCAGTTTCTCAGAAAGCTTCTTTCCAGATTTCATCTGAGGATATTTTCTTTTTCACCATAGCCCTCTAAGGGCTTCCAAATATCACTTTTCCAATTCCACAAGAACTGTCTTAACGAAAGGCTTCTTGAGTGGAAAGCTGTAACTCTGTGATATGATTTCACGGAAGACAAAGAAGTTTCTCAGAAAGCTTCTTTCTCTTTGTTATCGGAGGATATTTCCCTTGGCCCTATAGTCTTCAAAGGGATCCGAAATCTCTGTTCTCAGATTCCACAGAAATAAGGCTAGCAAAGAGATCCACGAAATACACATGTAACTCTGTGAGATGAATTCACAGAACACTAAGCCGTTTCTCAGAAAGTTTCTTTCCAGATTTCATCTGAGGATATTTCCTTTTATACCATAGCCCTCTATGGGCTTCCAAATATTACTTTGCCAATTCCACAAGAACTGTCTTAGCGAAAGGCTTCTTGAGGAGAAAGCTGTAACTCTGTGAGATGATTTCACAGAACACAAAGAAGTTTCTCAGAAAGCTTCTTTCTCTTTGTTATCGGAGGATATTTTCTTTGGCCCTATATTCTTCAAAGGGATCCGACATATCTGTTCTCAGATTCCACAGAAATAAGGCTAGTAAAGAGATCCACGAAATACACTTGTAACTCTTTGAGATGAATTCACAGAACACTAAGCAGTTTCTCAGAAAGCTTCTTTCCAGATTTCATCTGAGGATATTTCCTTTTTCACCATAGTCCTCTATGGGCTTCCAAATATCACTTTGCCAATTCCACAAGAACTGTCTTAGCGAAAGGCTTCTTGAGGGGAAAGCTGTAACTCTGTGAGATGATTTCACAGAACACAAAGAAGTTTCTCAGAAAGCTTCTTTCTCTTTGTTATCGGAGGATATTTCCTGTGGCCCTATAGTCTTCAAAGGGATCCGAAATCTCTGTTCTCAGATTCCACAGAAATAAGGCTAGCAAAGAGATCCACGAAATACACATGTAACTCTGTGAGATGAATTCACAGAACACTAAGCAGTTTCTCAGAAAGCTTCTTTCCAGATTTCATCTGAGGATATTTCCTTTTTCACCATAGCCCTCTATGGGCTTCCAAATATCACTTTGCCAATTCCACAAGAACTGCCTCAATGAAAGGCTTCTTGAGGGGAAAGCTGTAACTCTGTGAGATGATTTCACAGAACACAAAGAAGTTTCTCAGAAAGCTTCTTTCTCTTTGTTATCGGAGGATATGTCCTTTGGCCCTATAGTCTTCAAAGGGATCCGAAATATCTGTTCTCAGATTCCACAGAAATAAGGCTAGCAAAGAGATCCACGAAACACACATGTAATTCCTTGAGATGTATTCACAGAACACTAAGCAGTTTCTCAGAAAGCTTCTTTCCAGATTTCATCTGAGGATATTTCCTTTTTCATCATAGCCCTCTATGGGCTTCCAAATATCACTTTGCCAATTCCACAAGAACTGTCTTAGCGAAAGGCTTCTTGAGGGGAATGCTGTAACTCTGTGAGATGATTTCACATAACACAAAGAAGTTTCTCAGAAAGCTTCTTTCTCTTTGTTATCGGAGGATATTTCCTTTGGACTATAGTCTTAAAAGGGTTGCGAAATATCTGTTCTCAGATTCCACAGAAATAAGGCTAGCAAAGAGATCCACGAAATACACATGTAACTCTGTGAGATGAATTAACAGAACACTAAGCCGTTTCTTAGACAGATTCTTTCCAGATTTCATCTGAGGATATTTCCTTTTTCACCATAGCCCTCTATGGGCTTCCAAATATCACTTTGCCAATTCCACAAGAACTGTCTTATCGAAAGGCTTCTTGAGGGGAAAGCTGTAACTCTGTGAGATGATTTCACAGAACACAAAGAAGTTTCTCAGAAAGCTTCTTTCTCTTTGTTGTCGGAGGATATTTCCTTTGGCCCTATAGTCTTCAAAGAGATCCGAAATATCTGTTCTCAGATTCCACAGAAATAAGGCTAGCAAAGAGATCCACGAAACACACATATAACTCTTTGAGATGAATTCACAGAACACTAAGCAGTTTCTCAGAAAGCTTCTTTCCAGATTTCATCTGAGGATATTTCCTTTTTCACCATAGCCCTCTGTGGGCTTCCATATATCACTTTGCCAATTCCACAAGAAGTGTCTTAGCGAAAGGCTTCTTGAGGGGAAAGCTGTAACTCTGTGAGATGATTTCACAGAACACAAAGAAGTTTCTCAGAAAGCTTCTTTCTCTTTGTTATCGGAGGATATTTCCTGTGGCCCTATAGTCTTCAAAGGGATCCGAAATCTCTGTTCTCAGATTCCACAGAAATAAGGCTAGCAAAGAGATCCACGAAATACACATGTAACTCTGTGAGATGAATTCACAGAACACTAAGCAGTTTCTCAGAAAGCTTCTTTCCAGATTTCATCTGAGGATATTTCCTTTTTCACCATAGCCCTCTATGGGCTTCCAAATATCACTTTGCCAATTCCACAAGAACTGCCTCAATGAAAGGCTTCTTGAGGGGAAAGCTGTAACTCTGTGAGATGATTTCACAGAACACAAAGAAGTTTCTCAGAAAGCTTCTTTCTCTTTGTTATCGGAGGATATTTCCTTTGGCCCTATAGTCTTCAAAGGGATCCGAAATATCTGTTCTCAGATTCCACAGAAATAAGGCTAGCAAAGAGATCCACGAAACACACATGTAATTCCTTGAGATGTATTCACAGAACACTAAGCAGTTTCTCAGAAAGCTTCTTTCCAGATTTCATCTGAGGATATTTCCTTTTTCATCATAGCCCTCTATGGGCTTCCAAATATCACTTTGCCAATTCCACAAGAACTGTCTTAGCGAAAGGCTTCTTGAGGGGAATGCTGTAACTCTGTGAGATGATTTCACATAACACAAAGAAGTTTCTCAGAAAGCTTCTTTCTCTTTGTTATCGGAGGATATTTCCTTTGGACTATAGTCTTAAAAGGGTTGCGAAATATCTGTTCTCAGATTCCACAGAAATAAGGCTAGCAAAGAGATCCACGAAATACACATGTAACTCTGTGAGATGAATTAACAGAACACTAAGCCGTTTCTTAGACAGATTCTTTCCAGATTTCATCTGAGGATATTTCCTTTTTCACCATAGCCCTCTATGGGCTTCCAAATATCACTTTGCCAATTCCACAAGAACTGTCTTATCGAAAGGCTTCTTGAGGGGAAAGCTGTAACTCTGTGAGATGATTTCACAGAACACAAAGAAGTTTCTCAGAAAGCTTCTTTCTCTTTGTTATCGGAGGATATTTCCTTTGGCCCTATAGTCTTCAAAGAGATCCGAAATATCTGTTCTCAGATTCCACAGAAATAAGGCTAGCAAAGAGATCCACGAAACACACATATAACTCTTTGAGATGAATTCACAGAACACTAAGCAGTTTCTCAGAAAGCTTCTTTCCAGATTTCATCTGAGGATATTTCCTTTTTCACCATAGCCCTCTGTGGGCTTCCATATAACACTTTGCCAATTCCACAAGAAGTGTCTTAGCGAAAGGCTTCTTGAGGGGAAAGCTGTAACTCTGTGAGATCATTTCACAGAACACAAAGAAGTTTCTCTGAAAGCTTCTTTCTCTTTGTTATCGGAGGATATTTCCTTTGGACTATAGTCTTAAAAGGGATGCGAAATATCTGTTCTCAGATTCCACAGAAATAAGGCTAGCAAATAGATCCACGAAATACACATGTAACTATTTGAGATGAATTAACAGAACACTAAGCAGTTTCTCAGAAAGCTTCTTTCCAGATTTCATCTGAGGATATTTCCTTTTTCACCATAGCCCTCTATGGGCTTCCAAATATCACTTTGCCAATTCCACAAGAACTGTCTTAGAGAAAGGCTTCTTGAGGGGAAAGCTGTAACTCTGTGAGATGATTTCACAGAACACAAAGAAGTTTCTCAGAAAGCTTCTTTCTCTTTGTTATCGGAGGATATTTCCTGTGGCCCTATAGTCTTCAAAGGCATCCGAAATATCTGTTCTCAGATTCCACAGAAATAAGGCTAGCAAAGAGATCCACGAAATACACATGTAACTCTGTGAGATGAAGTAACAGAACACTAAGCAGTTTCTCAGAAAGCTTCTTTCCAGATTTCATCTGAGGATATTTCCTTTTATACCATAGCCCTCTATGGGCTTCCAAAAATCACTTTGCCAATTCCACAAGAACTGTCTTATCGAAAGGCTTCTTGAGGGGAAAGCTGTAACTCTGTGAGATGATTTCACAGAACACAAAGAAGTTTCTCAGAAAGCTTCTTTCTCTTTGTTATCGGAGGATATTTCCTTTGGCCCTATAGTCTTCAAAGGGATCCGAAATATCTGTTCTCAGATTCCACAGAAATAAGGCTAGCAAAGAGATCCACGAAACACATATGTAACTCTTTGAGATGAATTCACAGAACACTAAGAAGTTTCTCAGAAAGCTTCTTTCCAGATTTCATCTGAGGATATTTCCTTTTTTCACCATTGCCCTCTATGGGCTACCTAATATCACTTTGCCAATTCCACAAGAACTGTCTTAATGAAAGACTTCTTGAGGGGAAAGCTGTAACTCTGTGAGATGATTTCACATAACACAAAGAAGTTTCTCAGAAAGCTTCTTTCTCTTTGTTATCGGAGGATATTTCCTTTGGACTATAGTCTTAAAGGGTTGCGAAATATCTGTTCTCAGATTCCACACAAATAAGGCTAGCAAAGAGATCCACGAAATACACATGTAACTCTGTGAGATGAATTAACAGAACACTAAGCCGTTTCTTAGACAGCTTCTTTCCAGATTTCATCTGAGGATATTTCCTTTTTCACCATAGCCCTCTATGGGCTTCCAAATATCACTTTGCCAATTCCACAAGAACTGTCTTATCGAAAGGCTTCTTGAGGGGAAAGCCGTAACTCTGTGAGATGATTTCACAGAACACAAAGAAGTTTCTCAGAAAGCTTCTTTCTCTTTGTTATCGGAGGATATTTCCTTTGGACCTATAGTCTTCAAAGGGATCTGAAATATCTGTTCTCAGATTCCACAGAAATAAGGCTAGCAAAGAGATCCACAAAATACACATGTAATCCGTTAGATGAATTCACAGAACACTAAGCAGTTTCTCAGAAAGCTTCTTTCCAGATTTCATCTGAGGATATTTCCTTTTTCACCATAGCCCTCTATGGGCTTCCAAATATCACTTTGCCAATTCCACAAGAACTGTCTTAGCGAAAGGCTTCTTGAGGGACAAGCTGTAACTCTGTGAGATGATTTCACAGAACACAAAGAAATTTCTCAGAAAGCTTCTTTCTCTTTGTTATCGGAGGATATTTCCTTTGGCCCTATAGTCTTCAAAGGGATCCGAAATCTCTGTTCTCAGATTCCACAGAAATAAGGCTAGCAAAGAGATCCACGAAACACACATGTAACTCTTTGAGATGAATTCACAGAACACTAAGCAGTTTCTCAGAAAGCTTCTTTCCAGATTTCATCTGAGGATATTTCCTTTTTCACCGTAGTCCTCTATCGGCTTCCAAATATCACTTTGCCAATTCCACAAGAACTGTCTTAGCGAAAGGCTTCTTGAGGGGAAAGCTGTAACTCTGTGAGAAGATTTCACAGAACACAAAGACGTTTCTCAGAAAGCTTCTTTTTCTTTGTTATCGGAGGATATTTCCTTTGGACTATAGTCTTCAAAGGGATCCGAAATATCTGTTCTCAGATTCCACAGAAATAAGGCTAGAAAAGAGATCCACGAAATACACATGTAACTCTGTGAGATGAATTAACAGAACACTAAGCAGTTTCTCAGAAAGCTTCTTTCCAGATTTCATCTGAGGATATTTTCTTTTTCACCTTAGCCCTCTAAGGGCTTCCAAATATCACTTTTCCAATTCCACAAGAACTGTCTTAACGAAAGGCTTCTTGAGTGGAAAGCTGTAACTCTGTGATATGATTTCACGGAAGACAAAGAAGTTTCTCAGAAAGCTTCTTTCTCTTTGTTATCGGAGGATATTTCCCTTGGCCCTATAGTCTTCAAAGGGATCCGAAATCTCTGTTCTCAGATTCCACAGAAATAAGGCTAGCAAAGAGATCCACGAAATACACATGTAACTCTGTGAGATGAATTCACAGAACACTAAGCCGTTTCTCAGAAAGTTTCTTTCCAGATTTCATCTGAGGATATTTCCTTTTATACCATAGCCCTCTATGGGCTTCCAAATATTACTTTGCCAATTCCACAAGAACTGTCTTAGCGAAAGGCTTCTTGAGGAGAAAGCTGTAACTCTGTGAGATGATTTCACAGAACACAAAGAAGTTTCTCAGAAAGCTTCTTTCTCTTTGTTATCGGAGGATATTTTCTTTGGCCCTATATTCTTCAAAGGGATCCGACATATCTGTTCTCAGATTCCACAGAAATAAGGCTAGTAAAGAGATCCACGAAATACACTTGTAACTCTTTGAGATGAATTCACAGAACACTAAGCAGTTTCTCAGAAAGCTTCTTTCCAGATTTCATCTGAGGATATTTCCTTTTTCACCATAGTCCTCTATGGGCTTCCAAATATCACTTTGCCAATTCCACAAGAACTGTCTTAGCGAAAGGCTTCTTGAGGGGAAAGCTGTAACTCTGTGAGATGATTTCACAGAACACAAAGAAGTTTCTCAGAAAGCTTCTTTCTCTTTGTTATCGGAGGATATTTCCTGTGGCCCTATAGTCTTCAAAGGGATCCGAAATCTCTGTTCTCAGATTCCACAGAAATAAGGCTAGCAAAGAGATCCACGAAATACACATGTAACTCTGTGAGATGAATTCACAGAACACTAAGCAGTTTCTCAGAAAGCTTCTTTCCAGATTTCATCTGAGGATATTTCCTTTTTCACCATAGCCCTCTATGGGCTTCCAAATATCACTTTGCCAATTCCACAAGAACTGCCTCAATGAAAGGCTTCTTGAGGGGAAAGCTGTAACTCTGTGAGATGATTTCACAGAACACAAAGAAGTTTCTCAGAAAGCTTCTTTCTCTTTGTTATCGGAGGATATGTCCTTTGGCCCTATAGTCTTCAAAGGGATCCGAAATATCTGTTCTCAGATTCCACAGAAATAAGGCTAGCAAAGAGATCCACGAAACACACATGTAATTCCTTGAGATGTATTCACAGAACACTAAGCAGTTTCTCAGAAAGCTTCTTTCCAGATTTCATCTGAGGATATTTCCTTTTTCATCATAGCCCTCTATGGGCTTCCAAATATCACTTTGCCAATTCCACAAGAACTGTCTTAGCGAAAGGCTTCTTGAGGGGAATGCTGTAACTCTGTGAGATGATTTCACATAACACAAAGAAGTTTCTCAGAAAGCTTCTTTCTCTTTGTTATCGGAGGATATTTCCTTTGGACTATAGTCTTAAAAGGGTTGCGAAATATCTGTTCTCAGATTCCACAGAAATAAGGCTAGCAAAGAGATCCACGAAATACACATGTAACTCTGTGAGATGAATTAACAGAACACTAAGCCGTTTCTTAGACAGATTCTTTCCAGATTTCATCTGAGGATATTTCCTTTTTCACCATAGCCCTCTATGGGCTTCCAAATATCACTTTGCCAATTCCACAAGAACTGTCTTATCGAAAGGCTTCTTGAGGGGAAAGCTGTAACTCTGTGAGATGATTTCACAGAACACAAAGAAGTTTCTCAGAAAGCTTCTTTCTCTTTGTTGTCGGAGGATATTTCCTTTGGCCCTATAGTCTTCAAAGAGATCCGAAATATCTGTTCTCAGATTCCACAGAAATAAGGCTAGCAAAGAGATCCACGAAACACACATATAACTCTTTGAGATGAATTCACAGAACACTAAGCAGTTTCTCAGAAAGCTTCTTTCCAGATTTCATCTGAGGATATTTCCTTTTTCACCATAGCCCTCTGTGGGCTTCCATATATCACTTTGCCAATTCCACAAGAAGTGTCTTAGCGAAAGGCTTCTTGAGGGGAAAGCTGTAACTCTGTGAGATGATTTCACAGAACACAAAGAAGTTTCTCAGAAAGCTTCTTTCTCTTTGTTATCGGAGGATATTTCCTGTGGCCCTATAGTCTTCAAAGGGATCCGAAATCTCTGTTCTCAGATTCCACAGAAATAAGGCTAGCAAAGAGATCCACGAAATACACATGTAACTCTGTGAGATGAATTCACAGAACACTAAGCAGTTTCTCAGAAAGCTTCTTTCCAGATTTCATCTGAGGATATTTCCTTTTTCACCATAGCCCTCTATGGGCTTCCAAATATCACTTTGCCAATTCCACAAGAACTGCCTCAATGAAAGGCTTCTTGAGGGGAAAGCTGTAACTCTGTGAGATGATTTCACAGAACACAAAGAAGTTTCTCAGAAAGCTTCTTTCTCTTTGTTATCGGAGGATATTTCCTTTGGCCCTATAGTCTTCAAAGGGATCCGAAATATCTGTTCTCAGATTCCACAGAAATAAGGCTAGCAAAGAGATCCACGAAACACACATGTAATTCCTTGAGATGTATTCACAGAACACTAAGCAGTTTCTCAGAAAGCTTCTTTCCAGATTTCATCTGAGGATATTTCCTTTTTCATCATAGCCCTCTATGGGCTTCCAAATATCACTTTGCCAATTCCACAAGAACTGTCTTAGCGAAAGGCTTCTTGAGGGGAATGCTGTAACTCTGTGAGATGATTTCACATAACACAAAGAAGTTTCTCAGAAAGCTTCTTTCTCTTTGTTATCGGAGGATATTTCCTTTGGACTATAGTCTTAAAAGGGTTGCGAAATATCTGTTCTCAGATTCCACAGAAATAAGGCTAGCAAAGAGATCCACGAAATACACATGTAACTCTGTGAGATGAATTAACAGAACACTAAGCCGTTTCTTAGACAGATTCTTTCCAGATTTCATCTGAGGATATTTCCTTTTTCACCATAGCCCTCTATGGGCTTCCAAATATCACTTTGCCAATTCCACAAGAACTGTCTTATCGAAAGGCTTCTTGAGGGGAAAGCTGTAACTCTGTGAGATGATTTCACAGAACACAAAGAAGTTTCTCAGAAAGCTTCTTTCTCTTTGTTATCGGAGGATATTTCCTTTGGCCCTATAGTCTTCAAAGAGATCCGAAATATCTGTTCTCAGATTCCACAGAAATAAGGCTAGCAAAGAGATCCACGAAACACACATATAACTCTTTGAGATGAATTCACAGAACACTAAGCAGTTTCTCAGAAAGCTTCTTTCCAGATTTCATCTGAGGATATTTCCTTTTTCACCATAGCCCTCTGTGGGCTTCCATATAACACTTTGCCAATTCCACAAGAAGTGTCTTAGCGAAAGGCTTCTTGAGGGGAAAGCTGTAACTCTGTGAGATCATTTCACAGAACACAAAGAAGTTTCTCTGAAAGCTTCTTTCTCTTTGTTATCGGAGGATATTTCCTTTGGACTATAGTCTTAAAAGGGATGCGAAATATCTGTTCTCAGATTCCACAGAAATAAGGCTAGCAAATAGATCCACGAAATACACATGTAACTATTTGAGATGAATTAACAGAACACTAAGCAGTTTCTCAGAAAGCTTCTTTCCAGATTTCATCTGAGGATATTTCCTTTTTCACCATAGCCCTCTATGGGCTTCCAAATATCACTTTGCCAATTCCACAAGAACTGTCTTAGAGAAAGGCTTCTTGAGGGGAAAGCTGTAACTCTGTGAGATGATTTCACAGAACACAAAGAAGTTTCTCAGAAAGCTTCTTTCTCTTTGTTATCGGAGGATATTTCCTGTGGCCCTATAGTCTTCAAAGGCATCCGAAATATCTGTTCTCAGATTCCACAGAAATAAGGCTAGCAAAGAGATCCACGAAATACACATGTAACTCTGTGAGATGAAGTAACAGAACACTAAGCAGTTTCTCAGAAAGCTTCTTTCCAGATTTCATCTGAGGATATTTCCTTTTATACCATAGCCCTCTATGGGCTTCCAAAAATCACTTTGCCAATTCCACAAGAACTGTCTTATCGAAAGGCTTCTTGAGGGGAAAGCTGTAACTCTGTGAGATGATTTCACAGAACACAAAGAAGTTTCTCAGAAAGCTTCTTTCTCTTTGTTATCGGAGGATATTTCCTTTGGCCCTATAGTCTTCAAAGGGATCCGAAATATCTGTTCTCAGATTCCACAGAAATAAGGCTAGCAAAGAGATCCACGAAACACATATGTAACTCTTTGAGATGAATTCACAGAACACTAAGAAGTTTCTCAGAAAGCTTCTTTCCAGATTTCATCTGAGGATATTTCCTTTTTTCACCATTGCCCTCTATGGGCTACCTAATATCACTTTGCCAATTCCACAAGAACTGTCTTAATGAAAGACTTCTTGAGGGGAAAGCTGTAACTCTGTGAGATGATTTCACATAACACAAAGAAGTTTCTCAGAAAGCTTCTTTCTCTTTGTTATCGGAGGATATTTCCTTTGGACTATAGTCTTAAAGGGTTGCGAAATATCTGTTCTCAGATTCCACACAAATAAGGCTAGCAAAGAGATCCACGAAATACACATGTAACTCTGTGAGATGAATTAACAGAACACTAAGCCGTTTCTTAGACAGCTTCTTTCCAGATTTCATCTGAGGATATTTCCTTTTTCACCATAGCCCTCTATGGGCTTCCAAATATCACTTTGCCAATTCCACAAGAACTGTCTTATCGAAAGGCTTCTTGAGGGGAAAGCCGTAACTCTGTGAGATGATTTCACAGAACACAAAGAAGTTTCTCAGAAAGCTTCTTTCTCTTTGTTATCGGAGGATATTTCCTTTGGACCTATAGTCTTCAAAGGGATCTGAAATATCTGTTCTCAGATTCCACAGAAATAAGGCTAGCAAAGAGATCCACAAAATACACATGTAATCCGTTAGATGAATTCACAGAACACTAAGCAGTTTCTCAGAAAGCTTCTTTCCAGATTTCATCTGAGGATATTTCCTTTTTCACCATAGCCCTCTATGGGCTTCCAAATATCACTTTGCCAATTCCACAAGAACTGTCTTAGCGAAAGGCTTCTTGAGGGACAAGCTGTAACTCTGTGAGATGATTTCACAGAACACAAAGAAATTTCTCAGAAAGCTTCTTTCTCTTTGTTATCGGAGGATATTTCCTTTGGCCCTATAGTCTTCAAAGGGATCCGAAATCTCTGTTCTCAGATTCCACAGAAATAAGGCTAGCAAAGAGATCCACGAAACACACATGTAACTCTTTGAGATGAATTCACAGAACACTAAGCAGTTTCTCAGAAAGCTTCTTTCCAGATTTCATCTGAGGATATTTCCTTTTTCACCGTAGTCCTCTATCGGCTTCCAAATATCACTTTGCCAATTCCACAAGAACTGTCTTAGCGAAAGGCTTCTTGAGGGGAAAGCTGTAACTCTGTGAGAAGATTTCACAGAACACAAAGACGTTTCTCAGAAAGCTTCTTTTTCTTTGTTATCGGAGGATATTTCCTTTGGACTATAGTCTTCAAAGGGATCCGAAATATCTGTTCTCAGATTCCACAGAAATAAGGCTAGAAAAGAGATCCACGAAATACACATGTAACTCTGTGAGATGAATTAACAGAACACTAAGCAGTTTCTCAGAAAGCTTCTTTCCAGATTTCATCTGAGGATATTTCCTTTTTCACCTTAGCCCTCTATGGGCTTCCAAGTATCACTTTGCCAATTCCACAAGAACTGTCTTAGCGAAAGGCTTCTTGAGGGGAAAGCTGTAACTCTGTGATATGATTTCACAGAAGACAAAGAAGTTTCTCAGAAAGCTTCTTTCTCTTTGTTATCGGAGGATATTTCTTTTGGCCCTATAGTCTTCAAAGGGATCCGAAATCTCTGTTCTCAGATTCCACAGAAATAAGGCTAGCAAAGTGATCCACGAAATACACATGTAACTCTGTGAGATGAATTCACAGAACACTAAGCAGTTTCTCAGACAGCTTCTTTCCAGATTTCATCTGAGGATATTTCCTTTTATACCATAGCCCTCTATGGGCTTCCAAATATTACTTTGCCAATTCCACAAGAACTGTCTTAGCGAAAGGCTTCTTGAGGGGAAAGCTGTAACTCTGTGAGATGATTTCACAGAACACAAAGAAGTTTCTCAGAAAGCTTCTTTCTCTTTGTTATCGGAGGATATTTCCTGTGGCCCTAGAGTCTTCAAAGGGATCCGACATATCTGTTCTCAGATTCCACAGAAATAAGGCTAGTAAAGAGATCCACGAAATACACTTGTAACTTTTTGAGATGAATTCAGAGAACACTAAGCAGTTTCTCAGAAAGCTTCTTTCCAGATTTCATCTGAGGATATTTCCTTTTTCACCATAGTCCTCTATGGGCTTCCAAATATCACTTTGCCAATTCCACAAGAACTGTCTTAGCGAAAGGCTTCTTGAGGGGAAAGCTGTAACTCTGTGAGATGATTTCACAGAACACAAAGAAGTTTCTCAGAAAGCTTCTTTCTCTTTGTTATCGGAGGATATTTCCTTTGGCCCTATAGTCTTCAAAGGGATCCAAAATATCTGTTCTCAGATTCCACAGAAATAAGGCTAGCAAAGAGATCCACGAAATACACATGTAACTCTTTGAGATGAATTCACAGAACACTAAGCAGTTTCTCAGAAAGCTTCTTTCCAGATTTCATCTGAGGATATTTCCTTTTTCACCATAGCTCTCTATGGGCTTCCAAATATCACTTTGCCAATTCCACAAGAACTGTCTTAGCGAAAGGCTTCTTGAGGGGAAAGCTGTAACTCTGTGAGATGATTTCACAGAACACAAAGAAGTTTCTCAGAAACTTCTTTCTCTTTGTTATCGGAGGATATTTCCTTTGGCCCTAAAGTCTTCAAAGGGATCCGAAATATCTGTTCTCTGATTCCACAGAAATAAGGCTAGCAAAGAGATCCACGAAATACACATGTAACTCTGTGAGATGAATTCACAGAACACTAAGCAGTTTCTCAGAAAGCTTCTTTCCAGATTTCATCTGAGGATATTTTCTTTTTCACCATAGCCCTCTAAGGGCTTCCAAATATCACTTTTCCAATTCCACAAGAACTGTCTTAACGAAAGGCTTCTTGAGTGGAAAGCTGTAACTCTGTGATATGATTTCACGGAAGACAAAGAAGTTTCTCAGAAAGCTTCTTTCTCTTTGTTATCGGAGGATATTTCCCTTGGCCCTATAGTCTTCAAAGGGATCCGAAATCTCTGTTCTCAGATTCCACAGAAATAAGGCTAGCAAAGAGATCCACGAAATACACATGTAACTCTGTGAGATGAATTCACAGAACACTAAGCCGTTTCTCAGAAAGTTTCTTTCCAGATTTCATCTGAGGATATTTCCTTTTATACCATAGCCCTCTATGGGCTTCCAAATATTACTTTGCCAATTCCACAAGAACTGTCTTAGCGAAAGGCTTCTTGAGGAGAAAGCTGTAACTCTGTGAGATGATTTCACAGAACACAAAGAAGTTTCTCAGAAAGCTTCTTTCTCTTTGTTATCGGAGGATATTTTCTTTGGCCCTATATCCTTCAAAGGGATCCGACATATCTGTTCTCAGATTCCACAGAAATAAGGCTAGTAAAGAGATCCACGAAATACACTTGTAACTCTTTGAGATGAATTCACAGAACACTAAGCAGTTTCTCAGAAAGCTTCTTTCCAGATTTCATCTGAGGATATTTCCTTTTTCACCATAGTCCTCTATGGGCTTCCAAATATCACTTTGCCAATTCCACAAGAACTGTCTTAGCGAAAGGCTTCTTGAGGGGAAAGCTGTAACTCTGTGAGATGATTTCACAGAACACAAAGAAGTTTCTCAGAAAGCTTCTTTCTCTTTGTTATCGGAGGATATTTCCTGTGGCCCTATAGTCTTCAAAGGGATCCGAAATCTCTGTTCTCAGATTCCACAGAAATAAGGCTAGCAAAGAGATCCACGAAATACACATGTAACTCTGTGAGATGAATTCACAGAACACTAAGCAGTTTCTCAGAAAGCTTCTTTCCAGATTTCATCTGAGGATATTTCCTTTTTCACCATAGCCCTCTATGGGCTTCCAAATATCACTTTGCCAATTCCACAAGAACTGCCTCAATGAAAGGCTTCTTGAGGGGAAAGCTGTAACTCTGTGAGATGATTTCACAGAACACAAAGAAGTTTCTCAGAAAGCTTCTTTCTCTTTGTTATCGGAGGATATTTCCTTTGGCCCTATAGTCTTCAAAGGGATCCGAAATATCTGTTCTCAGATTCCACAGAAATAAGGCTAGCAAAGAGATCCACGAAACACACATGTAATTCCTTGAGATGTATTCACAGAACACTAAGCATTTTCTCAGAAAGCTTCTTTCCAGATTTCATCTGAGGATATTTCCTTTTTCATCATAGCCCTCTATGGGCTTCCAAATATCACTTTGCCAATTCCACAAGAACTGTCTTAGCGAAAGGCTTCTTGAGGGGAATGCTGTAACTCTGTGAGATGATTTCACATAACACAAAGAAGTTTCTCAGAAAGCTTCTTTCTCTTTGTTATCGGAGGATATTTCCTTTGGACTATAGTCTTAAAAGGGTTGCGAAATATCTGTTCTCAGATTCCACAGAAATAAGGCTAGCAAAGAGATCCACGAAATACACATGTAACTCTGTGAGATGAATTAACAGAACACTAAGCCGTTTCTTAGACAGCTTCTTTCCAGATTTCATCTGAGGATATTTCCTTTTTCACCATAGCCCTCTATGGGCTTCCAAATATCACTTTGCCAATTCCACAAGAACTGTCTTATCGAAAGGCTTCTTTTGGGGAAAGCTGTAACTCTGTGAGATGATTTCACAGAACACAAAGAAGTTTCTCAGAAAGCTTCTTTCTCTTTGTTATCGGAGGATATTTCCTTTGGCCCTATAGTCTTCAAAGAGATCCGAAATATCTGTTCTCAGATTCCACAGAAATAAGGCT
This sequence comes from Macaca nemestrina, assembly GCF_043159975.1. Classification (NCBI taxonomy): domain Eukaryota; kingdom Metazoa; phylum Chordata; class Mammalia; order Primates; family Cercopithecidae; genus Macaca; species Macaca nemestrina. The sequence goes on from NC_092140.1 coordinate 56,923,567, forward strand.
AGCAAAGAGATCCACGAAACACACATATAACTCTTTGAGATGAATTCACAGAACACTAAGCAGTTTCTCAGAAAGCTTCTTTCCAGATTTCATCTGAGGATATTTCCTTTTTCACCATAGCCCTCTGTGGGCTTCCATATATCACTTTGCCAATTCCACAAGAACTGTCTTAGCGAAAGGCTTCTTGAGGGGAAAGCTGTAACTCTGTGAGATCATTTCACAGAACACAAAGAAGTTTCTCAGAAAGCTTCTTTCTCTTTGTTATCGGAGGATATTTCCTGTGGCCCTAGAGTCTTCAAAGGGATCCGACATATCTGTTCTCAGATTCCACAGAAATAAGGCTAGTAAAGAGATCCACGAAATACACTTGTAACTCTTTGAGATGAATTCAGAGAACACTAAGCAGTTTCTCAGAAAGCTTCTTTCCAGATTTCATCTGAGGATATTTCCTTTTTCACCATAGTCCTCTATGGGCTTCCAAATATCACTTTGCCAATTCCACAAGAACTGTCTTAGCGAAAGGCTTCTTGAGGGGAAAGCTGTAACTCTGTGAGATGATTTCACAGAACACAAAGAAGTTTCTCAGAAAGCTTCTTTCTCTTTGTTATCGGAGGATATTTCCTTTGGCCCTATAGTCTTCAAAGGGATCCAAAATATCTGTTCTCAGATTCCACAGAAATAAGGCTAGCAAAGAGATCCAGGAAATACACATGTAACTCTGTGAGATGAATTCACAGAACACTAAGCAGTTTCTCAGAAAGCTTCTTTCCAGATTTCATCGGAGGATATTTCCTTTTTCACCATAGCCCTCTAGGGGCTTCCAAATATCACTTTGCCAATTCCACAAGAACTGTCTTAGCGAAAGGCTTCTTGAGGGGAAAGCTGTAACTCTGTGAGAAGATTTCACAGAACACAAAGAAGTTTCTCAGAAAGCTTCTTTCTCTTTGTTATCGGAGGATATTTCCTTTGGCCCTATAGTCTTCAAAGGGATCCGAAATATCTGTTCTCAGATTCCACAGAAATAAGGCTAGCAAAGAGATCCACGAAATACACATGTAACTCTTTGAGATGAATTCACAGAACACTAAGCAGTTTCTCAGAAAGCTTCTTTCCAGATTTCATCTGAGGATATTTCCTTTTTCACCATAGCTCTCTATGGGCTTCCAAATATCACTTTGCCAATTCCACAAGAACTGTCTTAGCGAAAGGCTTCTTGAGGGGAAAGCTGTAACTCTGTGAGATGATTTCACAGAACACAAAGAAGTTTCTCAGAAACTTCTTTCTCTTTGTTATCGGAGGATATTTCCTTTGGCCCTAAAGTCTTCAAAGGGATCCGAAATATCTGTTCTCTGATTCCACAGAAATAAGGCTAGCAAAGAGATCCACGAAATACACATGTAACTCTGTGAGATGAATTAACAGAACACTAAGCCGTTTCTTAGACAGCTTCTTTCCAGATTTCATCTGAGGATATTTCCTTTTTCACCATAGCCCTCTATGGGCTTCCAAATATCACTTTGCCAATTCCACAAGAACTGTCTTATCGAAAGGCTTCTTGAGGGGAAAGCTGTAACTCTGTGAGATGATTTCACAGAACACAAAGAAGTTTCTCAGAAAGCTTCTTTCTCTTTGTTATCGGAGGATATTTCCTTTGGCCCTATAGTCTTCAAAGAGATCCGAAATATCTGTTCTCAGATTCCACAGAAATAAGGCTAGCAAAGAGATCCACGAAACACACATATAACTCTTTGAGATGAATTCACAGAACACTAAGCAGTTTCTCAGAAAGCTTCTTTCCAGATTTCATCTGAGGATATTTCCTTTTTCACCATAGCCCTCTGTGGGCTTCCATATATCACTTTGCCAATTCCACAAGAAGTGTCTTAGCGAAAGGCTTCTTGAGGGGAAAGCTGTAACTCTGTGAGATCATTTCACAGAACACAAAGAAGTTTCTCTGAAAGCTTCTTTCTCTTTGTTATCGGAGGATATTTCCTTTGGACTATAGTCTTAAAAGGGATGCGAAATATCTGTTCTCAGATTCCACAGAAATAAGGCTAGCAAATAGATCCACGAAATACACATGTAACTCTTTGAGATGAATTAACAGAACACTAAGCAGTTTCTCAGAAAGCTTCTTTCCAGATTTCATCTGAGGATATTTCCTTTTTCACCATAGCCCTCTATGGGCTTCCAAATATCACTTTGCCAATTCCACAAGAACTGTCTTAGCGAAAGGCTTCTTGAGGGGAAAGCTGTAACTCTGTGAGATGATTTCACAGAACACAAAGAAGTTTCTCAGAAAGCTTCTTTCTCTTTGTTATCGGAGGATATTTCCTTTGGCCCTATAGTCTTCAAAGGGATCCGAAATATCTGTTCTCAGATTCCACAGAAATAAGGCTAGCAAAGAGATCCACGAAATACACATGTAACTCTGTGAGATGAAGTAACAGAACACTAAGCAGTTTCTCAGAAAGCTTCTTTCCAGATTTCATCTGAGGATATTTCCTTTTATACCATAGCCCTCTATGGGCTTCCAAAAATCACTTTGCCAATTCCACAAGAACTGTCTTATCGAAAGGCTTTTTGAGGGGAAAGCTGTAACTCTGTGAGATGATTTTACAGAACACAAAGAAGTTTCTCAGAAAGCTTCTTTCTCTTTGTTATCGGAGGATATTTCCTTTGGCCCTATAGTCTTCAAAGGGATCCGAAATATCTGTTCTCAGATTCCACAGAAATAAGGCTAGCAAAGAGATCCACGAAACACACATGTAATTCCTTGAGATGAATTCACAGAACACTAAGCAGTTTCTCAGAAAGCTTCTTTCCAGATTTCATCTGAGGATATTTCCTTTTTCATCATAGCCCTCTATGGGCTTCCAAATATCACTTTGCCAATTCCACAAGAACTGTCTTAGCGAAAGGCTTCTTGAGGGGAAAGCTGTAACTCTGTGAGATGATTTCACATAACACAAAGAAGTTTCTCAGAAAGCTTCTTTCTCTTTGTTATCGGAGGATATTTCCTTTGGACTATAGTCTTAAAAGGGTTGCGAAATATCTGTTCTCAGATTATACAGAAATAAGGCTAGCAAAGAGATCCACGAAATACACATGTAACTCTGTGAGATGAATTAACAGAACACTAAGCCGTTTCTTAGACAGCTTCTTTCCAGATTTCATCTGAGGATATTTCCTTTTTCACCATAGCCCTCTATGGGCTTCCAAATATCACTTTGCCAATTCCACAAGAACTGTCTTATCGAAAGGCTTCTTGAGGGGAAAGCTGTAACTCTGTGAGATGATTTCACAGAACACAAAGAAGTTTCTCAGAAAGCTTCTTTCTCTTTGTTATCGGAGGATATTTCCTTTGGCCCTATAGTCTTCAAAGAGATCCGAAATATCTGTTCTCAGATTCCACAGAAATAAGGCTAGCAAAGAGATCCACGAAACACACATATAACTCTTTGAGATGAATTCACAGAACACTAAGCAGTTTCTCAGAAAGCTTCTTTCCAGATTTCATCTGAGGATATTTCCTTTTTCACCATAGCCCTCTGTGGGCTTCCATATATCACTTTGCCAATTCCACAAGAAGTGTCTTAGCGAAAGGCTTCTTGAGGGGAAAGCTGTAACTCTGTGAGATCATTTCACAGAACACAAAGAAGTTTCTCTGAAAGCTTCTTTCTCTTTGTTATCGGAGGATATTTCCTTTGGACTATAGTCTTAAAAGGGATGCGAAATATCTGTTCTCAGATTCCACAGAAATAAGGCTAGCAAAGAGATCCACGAAATACACATGTAACTCTGTGAGATGAAGTAACAGAACACTAAGCAGTTTCTCAGAAAGCTTCTTTCCAGATTTCATCTGAGGATATTTCCTTTTATACCATAGCCCTCTATGGGCTTCCAAAAATCACTTTGCCAATTCCACAAGAACTGTCTTATCGAAAGGCTTCTTGAGGGGAAAGCTGTAACTCTGTGAGATGATTTCACAGAACACAAAGAAGTTTCTCAGAAAGCTTCTTTCTCTTTGTTATCGGAGGATATTTCCTTTGGCCCTATAGTCTTCAAAGGGATCCGAAATATCTGTTCTCAGATTCCACAGAAATAAGGCTAGCAAAGAGATCCACGAAACACATATGTAACTCTTTGAGATGAATTCACAGAACACTAAGAAGTTTCTCAGAAAGCTTCTTTCCAGATTTCATCTGAGGATATTTCCTTTTTTCACCATTGCCCTCTATGGGCTACCTAATATCACTTTGCCAATTCCACAAGAACTGTCTTAATGAAAGACTTCTTGAGGGGAAAGCTGTAACTCTGTGAGATGATTTCACATAACACAAAGAAGTTTCTCAGAAAGCTTCTTTCTCTTTGTTATCGGAGGATATTTCCTTTGGACTATAGTCTTAAAGGGTTGCGAAATATCTGTTCTCAGATTCCACACAAATAAGGCTAGCAAAGAGATCCACGAAATACACATGTAACTCTGTGAGATGAATTAACAGAACACTAAGCCGTTTCTTAGACAGCTTCTTTCCAGATTTCATCTGAGGATATTTCCTTTTTCACCATAGCCCTCTATGGGCTTCCAAATATCACTTTGCCAATTCCACAAGAACTGTCTTATCGAAAGGCTTCTTGAGGGGAAAGCCGTAACTCTGTGAGATGATTTCACAGAACACAAAGAAGTTTCTCAGAAAGCTTCTTTCTCTTTGTTATCGGAGGATATTTCCTTTGGCCCTATAGTCTTCAAAGGGATCCGAAATCTCTGTTCTCAGATTCCACAAAAATAAGGCTAGCAAAGAGATACACGAAACACACATGTAACTCTTTGAGATGAATTCACAGAACACTAAGCAGTTTCTCAGAAAGCTTCTTTCCAGATTTCATCTGAGGATATTTCCTTTTTCACCGTAGTCCTCTATCGGCTTCCAAATATCACTTTGCCAATTCCACAAGAACTGTCTTAGCGAAAGGCTTCTTGAGGGGAAAGCTGTAACTCTGTGAGATGATTTCACAGAACACAAAGAAGTTTCTCAGAAAGCTTCTTTCTCTTTGTTATCGGAGGATATTTCCTTTGGCCCTATGGTCTTCAAAGGGATCCGAAATATCTGTTCTCAGATTCCACAGAAATAAGGCTAGCAAAGAGATCCACGAAATACACTTGTAACTGTGTGAGATGAATTCACAGAACACTAAGCAGTTTCTCAGAAAGCTTCTTTCCAGATTTCATCTGAGGATATTTCCTTTTTCACCTTAGCCCTCTATGGGCTTCCAAGTATCACTTTGCCAATTCCACAAGAACTGTCTTAGCGAAAGGCTTCTTGAGGGGAAAGCTGTAACTCTGTGAGAAGATTTCACAGAACACAAAGACGTTTCTCAGAAAGCTTCTTTCTCTTTGTTATCGGAGGATATTTCCTTTGGACTATAGTCTTCAAAGGGATCCGAAATATCTGTTCTCAGATTCCACAGAAATAAGGCTAGAAAAGAGATCCACGAAATACACATGTAACTCTGTGAGATGAATTAACAGAACACTAAGCAGTTTCTCAGAAAGCTTCTTTCCAGATTTCATCTGAGGATATTTCCTTTTTCACCTTAGCCCTCTATGGGCTTCCAAGTATCACTTTGCCAATTCCACAAGAACTGTCTTAGCGAAAGGCTTCTTGAGGGGAAAGCTGTAACTCTGTGAGATGATTTCACAGAACACAAAGAAATTTCTCAGAAAGCTTCTTTCTCTTTGTTATCGGAGGATATTTCCTTTGGCCCTATAGTCTTCAAAGGGATCCGAAATCTCTGTTCTCAGATTCCACAGAAATAAGGCTAGCAAAGAGATCCACGAAACACACATGTAACTCTTTGAGATGAATTCACAGAACACTAAGCAGTTTCTCAGAAAGCTTCTTTCCAGATTTCATCTGAGGATATTTCCTTTTTCACCATAGTCTTCTATGGGCTTCCAAATATCACTTTGCCAATTCCACAAGAACTGTCTTAGCGAAAGGCTTCTTGAGGGGAAAGCTGTAACTCTGTGAGATGATTTCACAGAACACAAAGAAGTTTCTCAGAAAGCTTCTTTCTCTTTGTTATCGGAGGATATTTCCTTTGGCCCTATAGTCTTCAAAGGGATCCAAAATATCTGTTCTCAGATTCCCCAGAAATAAGGCTAGCAAAGAGATCCACGAAATACACATGTAACTCTGTGAGATGAATTCACAGAACACTAAGCAGTTTCTCAGAAAGCTTCTTTCCAGATTTCATCTGAGGATATTTCCTTTTTCACCATAGCCCTCTATGGGCTTCCAAATATCACTTTGCCAATTCCAAAAGAACTGTCTTAGCGAAAGGCTTCTTCAGGGGAAAGCTGTAACTCTGTGAGATGATTTCACATAACACAAAGAAGTTTCTCAGAAAGCTTCTTTCTCTTTGTTATCGGAGGATATTTCCTTTGGACTATAGTCTTAAAAGGGTTGCGAAATATCTGTTCTCAGATTATACAGAAATAAGGCTAGCAAAGAGATCCACGAAATACACATGTAACTCTGTGAGATGAATTAACAGAACACTAAGCCGTTTCTTAGACAGCTTCTTTCCAGATTTCATCTGAGGATATTTCCTTTTTCACCATAGCCCTCTATGGGCTTCCAAATATCACTTTGCCAATTCCACAAGAACTGTCTTATCGAAAGGCTTCTTGAGGGGAAAGCTGTAACTCTGTGAGATGATTTCACAGAACACAAAGAAGTTTCTCAGAAAGCTTCTTTCTCTTTGTTATCGGAGGATATTTCCTTTGGCCCTATAGTCTTCAAAGAGATCCGAAATATCTGTTCTCAGATTCCACAGAAATAAGGCTAGCAAAGAGATCCACGAAACACACATATAACTCTTTGAGATGAATTCACAGAACACTAAGCAGTTTCTCAGAAAGCTTCTTTCCAGATTTCATCTGAGGATATTTCCTTTTTCACCATAGCCCTCTGTGGGCTTCCATATATCACTTTGCCAATTCCACAAGAAGTGTCTTAGCGAAAGGCTTCTTGAGGGGAAAGCTGTAACTCTGTGAGATCATTTCACAGAACACAAAGAAGTTTCTCTGAAAGCTTCTTTCTCTTTGTTATCGGAGGATATTTCCTTTGGACTATAGTCTTAAAAGGGATGCGAAATATCTGTTCTCAGATTCCACAGAAATAAGGCTAGCAAAGAGATCCACGAAATACACATGTAACTCTGTGAGATGAAGTAACAGAACACTAAGCAGTTTCTCAGAAAGCTTCTTTCCAGATTTCATCTGAGGATATTTCCTTTTATACCATAGCCCTCTATGGGCTTCCAAAAATCACTTTGCCAATTCCACAAGAACTGTCTTATCGAAAGGCTTCTTGAGGGGAAAGCTGTAACTCTGTGAGATGATTTCACAGAACACAAAGAAGTTTCTCAGAAAGCTTCTTTCTCTTTGTTATCGGAGGATATTTCCTTTGGCCCTATAGTCTTCAAAGGGATCCGAAATATCTGTTCTCAGATTCCACAGAAATAAGGCTAGCAAAGAGATCCACGAAACACATATGTAACTCTTTGAGATGAATTCACAGAACACTAAGAAGTTTCTCAGAAAGCTTCTTTCCAGATTTCATCTGAGGATATTTCCTTTTTTCACCATTGCCCTCTATGGGCTACCTAATATCACTTTGCCAATTCCACAAGAACTGTCTTAATGAAAGACTTCTTGAGGGGAAAGCTGTAACTCTGTGAGATGATTTCACATAACACAAAGAAGTTTCTCAGAAAGCTTCTTTCTCTTTGTTATCGGAGGATATTTCCTTTGGACTATAGTCTTAAAGGGTTGCGAAATATCTGTTCTCAGATTCCACACAAATAAGGCTAGCAAAGAGATCCACGAAATACACATGTAACTCTGTGAGATGAATTAACAGAACACTAAGCCGTTTCTTAGACAGCTTCTTTCCAGATTTCATCTGAGGATATTTCCTTTTTCACCATAGCCCTCTATGGGCTTCCAAATATCACTTTGCCAATTCCACAAGAACTGTCTTATCGAAAGGCTTCTTGAGGGGAAAGCCGTAACTCTGTGAGATGATTTCACAGAACACAAAGAAGTTTCTCAGAAAGCTTCTTTCTCTTTGTTATCGGAGGATATTTCCTTTGGCCCTATAGTCTTCAAAGGGATCCGAAATCTCTGTTCTCAGATTCCACAAAAATAAGGCTAGCAAAGAGATACACGAAACACACATGTAACTCTTTGAGATGAATTCACAGAACACTAAGCAGTTTCTCAGAAAGCTTCTTTCCAGATTTCATCTGAGGATATTTCCTTTTTCACCGTAGTCCTCTATCGGCTTCCAAATATCACTTTGCCAATTCCACAAGAACTGTCTTAGCGAAAGGCTTCTTGAGGGGAAAGCTGTAACTCTGTGAGATGATTTCACAGAACACAAAGAAGTTTCTCAGAAAGCTTCTTTCTCTTTGTTATCGGAGGATATTTCCTTTGGCCCTATGGTCTTCAAAGGGATCCGAAATATCTGTTCTCAGATTCCACAGAAATAAGGCTAGCAAAGAGATCCACGAAATACACTTGTAACTGTGTGAGATGAATTCACAGAACACTAAGCAGTTTCTCAGAAAGCTTCTTTCCAGATTTCATCTGAGGATATTTCCTTTTTCACCTTAGCCCTCTATGGGCTTCCAAGTATCACTTTGCCAATTCCACAAGAACTGTCTTAGCGAAAGGCTTCTTGAGGGGAAAGCTGTAACTCTGTGAGAAGATTTCACAGAACACAAAGACGTTTCTCAGAAAGCTTCTTTCTCTTTGTTATCGGAGGATATTTCCTTTGGACTATAGTCTTCAAAGGGATCCGAAATATCTGTTCTCAGATTCCACAGAAATAAGGCTAGAAAAGAGATCCACGAAATACACATGTAACTCTGTGAGATGAATTAACAGAACACTAAGCAGTTTCTCAGAAAGCTTCTTTCCAGATTTCATCTGAGGATATTTCCTTTTTCACCTTAGCCCTCTATGGGCTTCCAAGTATCACTTTGCCAATTCCACAAGAACTGTCTTAGCGAAAGGCTTCTTGAGGGGAAAGCTGTAACTCTGTGAGATGATTTCACAGAACACAAAGAAATTTCTCAGAAAGCTTCTTTCTCTTTGTTATCGGAGGATATTTCCTTTGGCCCTATAGTCTTCAAAGGGATCCGAAATCTCTGTTCTCAGATTCCACAGAAATAAGGCTAGCAAAGAGATCCACGAAACACACATGTAACTCTTTGAGATGAATTCACAGAACACTAAGCAGTTTCTCAGAAAGCTTCTTTCCAGATTTCATCTGAGGATATTTCCTTTTTCACCATAGTCTTCTATGGGCTTCCAAATATCACTTTGCCAATTCCACAAGAACTGTCTTAGCGAAAGGCTTCTTGAGGGGAAAGCTGTAACTCTGTGAGATGATTTCACAGAACACAAAGAAGTTTCTCAGAAAGCTTCTTTCTCTTTGTTATCGGAGGATATTTCCTTTGGCCCTATAGTCTTCAAAGGGATCCAAAATATCTGTTCTCAGATTCCCCAGAAATAAGGCTAGCAAAGAGATCCACGAAATACACATGTAACTCTGTGAGATGAATTCACAGAACACTAAGCAGTTTCTCAGAAAGCTTCTTTCCAGATTTCATCTGAGGATATTTCCTTTTTCACCATAGCCCTCTAGGGGCTTCCAAATATCACTTTGCCAATTCCAAAAGAACTGTCTTAGCGAAAGGCTTCTTCAGGGGAAAGCTGTAACTCTGTGAGATGATTTCACAGAACACAAAGAAGTTTCTCAGAAAGCTTCTTTCTCTTTGTTATCGGAGGATATTTCCTTTGGCCCTATAGTCTTCAAATGGATCCGAAATATCTGTTCTCAGATTCCACAGAAATAAGGCTAGCAAAGAGATCCACGAAATACACATGTAACTCTTTGAGATGAATTCACAGAACACTAAGCAGTTTCTCAGAAAGCTTCTTTCCAGATTTCATCTGAGGATATTTCCTTTTTCACCATAGCTCTCTATGGGCTTCCAAATATCACTTTGCCAATTCCACAAGAACTGTCTTAGCGAAAGGCTTCTTGAGGGGAAAGCTGTAACTCTGTGAGATGATTTCACAGAACACAAAGAAGTTTCTCAGAAACATCTTTCTCTTTGTTATCGGAGGATATTTCCTTTGGACTATAGTCTTAAAAGGGATGCGAAATATCTGTTCTCAGAATCCACAGAAATAAGGCTAGCAAATAGATCCACGAAATACACATGTAACTCTTTGAGATGAATTAACAGAACACTAAGCAGTTTCTCAGAAAGCTTCTTTCCAGATTTCATCTGAGGATATTTCCTTTTTCACCATAGCCCTCTATGGGCTTCCAAATATCACTTTGCCAATTCCACAAGAACTGTCTTAGCGAAAGGCTTCTTGAGGGGAAAGCTGTAACTCTGTGAGATGATTTCACAGAACACAAAGAAGTTTCTCAGAAAGCTTCTTTCTCTTTGTTATCGGAGGATATTTCCTGTGGCCCTATAGTCTTCAAAGGGATCCGAAATATCTGTTCTCAGATTCCACAGAAATAAGGTTAGCAAAGAGATCCACGAAACACACATGTAATTCCTTGAGATGAATTCACAGAACACTAAGCAGTTTCTCAGAAAGCTTCTTTCCAGATTTCATCTGAGGATATTTCCTTTTTCACCATAGCCCTCTATGGGCTTCCAAATATCACTTTGCCAATTCCACAAGAACTGTCTTAGCGAAAGGCTTCTTGAGGGAAAAGCTGTAACTCTGTGAGATGATTTCACAGAACACAAAGAAATTTCTCAGAAAGCTTCTTTCTCTTTGTTATCGGAGGATATTTCCTTTGGCCCTATAGTCTTCAAAGGGATCCGAAATCTCTGTTCTCAGATTCCACAGAAATAAGGCTAGCAAAGAGATCCACGAAACACACATGTAACTCTTTGAGATGAATTCACAGAACACTAAGCAGTTTCTCAGAAAGCTTCTTTCCAGATTTCATCTGAGGATATTTCCTTTTTCACCGTAGTCCTCTATCGGCTTCCAAATATCACTTTGCCAATTCCACAAGAACTGTCTTAGCGAAAGGCTTCTTGAGGGGAAAGCTGTAACTCGGTGAGATGATTTCACAGAACACAAAGAAGTTTCTCAGAAAGCTTCTTTCTCTTTGTTATCGGAGGATATTTCCTTTGGCCCTATAGTCTTCAAAGGGATCCGAAATATCTGTTCTCAGATTCCACAGAAATAAGGCTAGCAAAGAGATCCACGAAATACACTTGTAACTGTGTGAGATGAATTCACAGAACACTAAGCAGTTTCTCAGAAAGCTTGTTTCCAGATTTCATCTGAGGATATTTCCTTTTTCACCATAGCCCTCTATGGGCTTCCAAGTATCACTTTGCCAATTCCACAAGAACTGTCTTAGCGAAAGGCTTCTTGAGGGGAAAGCTGTAACTCTGTGAGAAGATTTCACAGAACACAAAGACGTTTCTCAGAAAGCTTCTTTCTCTTTGTTATCGGAGGATATTTCCTTTGGACTATAGTCTTCAAAGGGATCCGAAATATCTGTTCTCAGATTCCACAGAAATAAGGCTAGAAAAGAGATCCACGAAATACACATGTAACTCTGTGAGATGAATTAACAGAACACTAATCAGTTTCTCAGAAAGCTTCTTTCCAGATTTCATCTGAGGATATTACCTTTTTCACCTTAGCCCTCTATGGGCTTCCAAGTATCACTTTGCCAATTCCACAAGAACTGTCTTAACGAAAGGCTTCTTGAGGGGAAAGCTGTAACTCTGTGATATGATTTCACAGAAGACAAAGAAGTTTCTCAGAAAGCTTCTTTCTCTTTGTTATCGGAGGATATTTCCTTTGGCCCTATAGTCTTCAAAGGGATCCGAAATCTCTGTTCTCAGATTCCACAGAAATAAGGCTAGCAAAGTGATCCACGAAATACACATGTAACTCTGTAAGATGAATTCACAGAACACTAAGCAGTTTCTCAGACAGCTTCTTTCCAGATTTCATCTGAGGATATTTCCTTTTATACCATAGCCCTCTATGGGCTTCCAAATATTACTTTGCCAATTCCACAAGAACTGTCTTAGCGAAAGGCTTCTTGAGGGGAAAGCTGTAACTCTGTGAGATGATTTCACAGAACACAAAGAAGTTTCTCAGAAAGATTCTTTCTCTTTGTTATCGGAGGATATTTCCTGTGGCCCTAGAGTCTTCAAAGGGATCCGACATATCTGTTCTCAGATTCCACAGAAATAAGGCTAGTAAAGAGATCCACGAAATACACTTGTAACTCTTTGAGATGAATTCAGAGAACACTAAGCAGTTTCTCAGAAAGCTTCTTTCCAGATTTCATCTGAGGATATTTCCTTTTTCACCATAGTCCTCTATGGGCTTCCAAATATCACTTTGCCAATTCCACAAGAACTGTCTTAGCGAAAGGCTTCTTGAGGGGAAAGCTGTAACTCTGTGAGATGATTTCACAGAACACAAAGAAGTTTCTCAGAAAGCTTCTTTCTCTTTGTCATCGGAGGATATTTCCTTTGGCCCTATAGTCTTCAAAGGGATCCAAAATATCTGTTCTCAGATTCCACAGAAATAAGGCTAGCAAAGAGATCCACGAAATTCACATGTAACTCTGTGAGATGAATTAACAGAACACTAAGCAGTTTCTCAGAAAGCTTCTTTCCAGATTTCATCTGAGGATATTTCCTTTTTCACCTTAGCCCTCTATGGGCTTCCAAGTATCACTTTGCCAATTCCACAAGAACTGTCTTAGCGAAAGGCTTCTTGAGGGGAAAGCTGTAACTCTGTGAGATGATTTCACAGAACACAAAGAAATTTCTCAGAAAGCTTCTTTCTCTTTGTTATCGGAGGATATTTCCTTTGGCCCTATAGTCTTCAAAGGGATCCGAAATCTCTGTTCTCAGATTCCACAGAAATAAGGCTAGCAAAGAGATCCACGAAACACACATGTAACTCTTTGAGATGAATTCACAGAACACTAAGCAGTTTCTCAGAAAGCTTCTTTCCAGATTTCATCTGAGGATATTTCCTTTTTCACCATAGTCTTCTATGGGCTTCCAAATATCACTTTGCCAATTCCACAAGAACTGTCTTAGCGAAAGGCTTCTTGAGGGGAAAGCTGTAACTCTGTGAGATGATTTCACAGAACACAAAGAAGTTTCTCAGAAAGCTTCTTTCTCTTTGTTATCGGAGGATATTTCCTTTGGCCCTATAGTCTTCAAAGGGATCCAAAATATCTGTTCTCAGATTCCCCAGAAATAAGGCTAGCAAAGAGATCCACGAAATACACATGTAACTCTGTGAGATGAATTCACAGAACACTAAGCAGTTTCTCAGAAAGCTTCTTTCCAGATTTCATCTGAGGATATTTCCTTTTTCACCATAGCCCTCTAGGGGCTTCCAAATATCACTTTGCCAATTCCAAAAGAACTGTCTTAGCGAAAGGCTTCTTGAGGGGAAAGCTGTAACTCTGTGAGATGATTTCACAGAACACAAAGAAGTTTCTCAGAAAGCTTCTTTCTCTTTGTTATCGGAGGATATTTCCTTTGGCCCTATAGTCTTCAAATGGATCCGAAATATCTGTTCTCAGATTCCACAGAAATAAGGCTAGCAAAGAGATCCACGAAATACACATGTAACTCTTTGAGATGAATTCACAGAACACTAAGCAGTTTCTCAGAAAGCTTCTTTCCAGATTTCATCTGAGGATATTTCCTTTTTCACCATAGCCCTCTATGGGCTTCCAAATATCACTTTGCCAATTCCACAAGAACTGTCTTAGCGAAAGGCTTCTTGAGGGAAAAGCTGTAACTCTGTGAGATGATTTCACAGAACACAAAGAAATTTCTCAGAAAGCTTCTTTCTCTTTGTTATCGGAGGATATTTCCTTTGGCCCTATAGTCTTCAAAGGGATCCGAAATCTCTGTTCTCAGATTCCACAGAAATAAGGCTAGCAAAGAGATCCACGAAACACACATGTAACTCTTTGAGATGAATTCACAGAACACTAAGCAGTTTCTCAGAAAGCTTCTTTCCAGATTTCATCTGAGGATATTTCCTTTTTCACCGTAGTCCTCTATCGGCTTCCAAATATCACTTTGCCAATTCCACAAGAACTGTCTTAGCGAAAGGCTTCTTGAGGGGAAAGCTGTAACTCTGTGAGATGATTTCACAGAACACAAAGAAGTTTCTCAGAAAGCTTCTTTCTCTTTGTTATCGGAGGATATTTCCTTTGGCCCTATAGTCTTCAAAGGGATCCGAAATATCTGTTCTCAGATTCCACAGAAATAAGGCTAGCAAAGAGATCCACGAAATACACTTGTAACTGTGTGAGATGAATTCACAGAACACTAAGCAGTTTCTCAGAAAGCTTGATTCCAGATTTCATCTGAGGATATTTCCTTTTTCACCATAGCCCTCTATGGGCTTCCAAGTATCACTTTGCCAATTCCACAAGAACTGTCTTAGCGAAAGGCTTCTTGAGGGGAAAGCTGTAACTCTGTGAGAAGATTTCACAGAACACAAAGACGTTTCTCAGAAAGCTTCTTTCTCTTTGTTATCGGAGGATATTTCCTTTGGACTATAGTCTTCAAAGGGATCCGAAATATCTGTTCTCAGATTCCACAGAAATAAGGCTAGAAAAGAGATCCACGAAATACACATGTAACTCTGTGAGATGAATTAACAGAACACTAATCAGTTTCTCAGAAAGTTTCTTTCCAGATTTCATCTGAGGATATTACCTTTTTCACCTTAGCCCTCTATGGGCTTCCAAGTATCACTTTGCCAATTCCACAAGAACTGTCTTAACGAAAGGCTTCTTGAGGGGAAAGCTGTAACTCTGTGATATGATTTCACAGAAGACAAAGAAGTTTCTCAGAAAGCTTCTTTCTCTTTGTTATCGGAGGATATTTCCTTTGGCCCTATAGTCTTCAAAGGGATCCGAAATCTCTGTTCTCAGATTCCACAGAAATAAGGCTAGCAAAGTGATCCACGAAATACACATGTAACTCTGTAAGATGAATTCACAGAACACTAAGCAGTTTCTCAGACAGCTTCTTTCCAGATTTCATCTGAGGATATTTCCTTTTATACCATAGCCCTCTATGGGCTTCCAAATATTACTTTGCCAATTCCACAAGAACTGTCTTAGCGAAAGGCTTCTTGAGGGGAAAGCTGTAACTCTGTGAGATGATTTCACAGAACACAAAGAAGTTTCTCAGAAAGATTCTTTCTCTTTGTTATCGGAGGATATTTCCTGTGGCCCTAGAGTCTTCAAAGGGATCCGACATATCTGTTCTCAGATTCCACAGAAATAAGGCTAGTAAAGAGATCCACGAAATACACTTGTAACTCTTTGAGATGAATTCAGAGAACACTAAGCAGTTTCTCAGAAAGCTTCTTTCCAGATTTCATCTGAGGATATTTCCTTTTTCACCATAGTCCTCTATGGGCTTCCAAATATCACTTTGCCAATTCCACAAGAACTGTCTTAGCGAAAGGCTTCTTGAGGGGAAAGCTGTAACTCTGTGAGATGATTTCACAGAACACAAAGAAGTTTCTCAGAAAGCTTCTTTCTCTTTGTCATCGGAGGATATTTCCTTTGGCCCTATAGTCTTCAAAGGGATCCAAAATATCTGTTCTCAGATTCCACAGAAATAAGGCTAGCAAAGAGATCCACGAAATTCACATGTAACTCTGTGAGATGAATTCACAGAACACTAAGCAGTTTCTCAGAAAGCTTCTTTCCAGATTTCATCGGAGGATATTTCCTTTTTCACCATAGCCCTCTAGGGGCTTCCAAATATCACTTTGCCAATTCCACAAGAACTGTCTTAGCGAAAGGCTTCTTGAGGGGAAAGCTGTAACTCTGTGAGAAGATTTCAGAGAACACAAAGAAGTTTCTCAGAAAGCTTCTTTCTCTTTGTTATCGGAGGATATTTCCTTTGGCCCTATAGTCTTCAAAGGGATCCGAAATATCTGTTCTCAGATTCCACAGAAATAAGGCTAGCAAAGAGATCCACGAAATACACATGTAACTCTTTGAGATGAATTCACAGAACACTAAGCAGTTTCTCAGAAAGCTTCTTTCCAGATTTCATCTGAGGATATTTCCTTTTTCACCATAGCTCTCTATGGGCTTCCAAATATCACTTTGCCAATTCCACAAGAACTGTCTTAGCGAAAGGCTTCTTGAGGGGAAAGCTGTAACTCTGTGAGATGATTTCACAGAACACAAAGAAGTTTCTCAGAAACTTCTTTCTCTTTGTTATCGGAGGATATTTCCTTTGGCCCTAAAGTCTTCAAAGGGATCCGAAATATCTGTTCTCTGATTCCACAGAAATAAGGCTAGCAAAGAGATCCACGAAATACACATGTAACTCTGTGAGATGAATTCACAGAACACTAAGCAGTTTCTCAGAAAGCTTCTTTCCAGATTTCATCTGAGGATATTTTCTTTTTCACCATAGCCCTCTAAGGGCTTCCAAATATCACTTTTCCAATTCCACAAGAACTGTCTTAACGAAAGGCTTCTTGAGGGGAAAGCTGTAACTCTGTGATATGATTTCACGGAAGACAAAGAAGTTTCTCAGAAAGCTTCTTTCTCTTTGTTATCGGAGGATATTTCCCTTGGCCCTATAGTCTTCAAAGGGATCCGAAATCTCTGTTCTCAGATTCCACAGAAATAAGGCTAGCAAAGAGATCCACGAAATACACATGTAACTCTGTGAGATGAATTCACAGAACACTAAGCCGTTTCTCAGAAAGTTTCTTTCCAGATTTCATCTGAGGATATTTCCTTTTATACCATAGCCCTCTATGGGCTTCCAAATATTACTTTGCCAATTCCACAAGAACTGTCTTAGCGAAAGGCTTCTTGAGGAGAAAGCTGTAACTCTGTGAGATGATTTCACAGAACACAAAGAAGTTTCTCAGAAAGCTTCTTTCTCTTTGTTATCGGAGGATATTTTCTTTGGCCCTATATTCTTCAAAGGGATCCGACATATCTGTTCTCAGATTGCACAGAAATAAGGCTAGTAAAGAGATCCACGAAATACACTTGTAACTCTTTGAGATGAATTCACAGAACACTAAGCAGTTTCTCAGAAAGCTTCTTTCCAGATTTCATCTGAGGATATTTCCTTTTTCACCATAGTCCTCTATGGGCTTCCAAATATCACTTTGCCTATTCCACAAGAACTGTCTTAGCGAAAGGCTTCTTGAGGGGAAAGCTGTAACTCTGTGAGATGATTTCACAGAACACAAAGAAGTTTCTCAGAAAGCTTCTTTCTCTTTGTTATCGGAGGATATTTCCTGTGGCCCTATAGTCTTCAAAGGGATCCGAAATCTCTGTTCTCAGATTCCACAGAAATAAGGCTAGCAAAGAGATCCACGAAATACACATGTAACTCTGTGAGATGAATTAACAGAACACTAACCCGTTTCTTAGACAGCTTCTTTCCAGATTTCATCTGAGGATATTTCCTTTTTCACCATAGCCCTCTATGGGCTTCCAAATATCACTTTGCCAATTCCACAAGAACTGTCTTATCGAAAGGCTTCTTGAGGGGAAAGCTGTAACTCTGTGAGATGATTTCACAGAACACAAAGAAGTTTCTCAGAAAGCTTCTTTCTCTTTGTTATCGGAGGATATTTCCTTTGGCCCTATAGTCTTCAAAGAGATCCGAAATATCTGTTCTCAGATTCCACAGAAATAAGGCTAGCAAAGAGATCCACGAAACACACATATAACTCTTTGAGATGAATTCACAGAACACTAAGCAGTTTCTCAGAAAGCTTCTTTCCAGATTTCATCTGAGGATATTTCCTTTTTCACCCTAGCCCTCTGTGGGCTTCCATATATCACCTTGCCAATTCCAAAAGAAGTGTCTTAGCGAAAGGCTTCTTGAGGGGAAAGCTGTAACTCTGTGAGATCATTTCACAGAACACAAAGAAGTTTCTCTGAAAGCTTCTTTCTCTTTGTTATCGGAGGATATTTCCTTTGGACTATCGTCTTAAAAGGGATGCGAAATATCTGTTCTCAGATTCCACAGAAATAAGGCTAGCAAATAGATCCACGAAATACACATGTAACTCTTTGAGATGAATTAACAGAACACTAAGCAGTTTCTCAGAAAGCTTCTTTCCAGATTTCATCTGAGGATATTTCCTTTTTCACCATAGCCCTCTATGGGCTTCCAAATATCACTTTGCCAATTCCACAAGAACTGTCTTAGCGAAAAGCTTCTTGAGGGGAAAGCTGTAACTCTGTGAGATGATTTCACAGAACACAAAGAAGTTTCTCAGAAAGCTTCTTTCTCTTTGTTATCGGAGGATATTTCCTGTGGCCCTATAGTCTTCAAAGGGATCCGAAATATCTGTTCTCAGATTCCACAGAAATAAGGCTAGCAAAGAGATCCACGAAATACACATGTAACTCTGTGAGATGAAGTAACAGAACACTAAGCAGTTTCTCAGAAAGCTTCTTTCCAGATTTCATCTGAGGATATTTCCTTTTATACCATAGCCCTCTATGGGCTTCCAAAAATCACTTTGCCAATTCCACAAGAACTGTCTTATCGAAAGGCTTCTTGAGGGGAAAGCTGTAACTCTGTGAGATGATTTCACAGAACACAAAGAAGTTTCTCAGAAAGCTTCTTTCTCTTTGTTATCGGAGGATATTTCCTTTGGCCCTATAGTCTTCAAAGGGATCCGAAATATCTGTTCTCAGATTCCACAGAAATAAGGCTAGCAAAGAGATCCACGAAACACATATGTAACTCTTTGAGATGAATTCACAGAACACTAAGCCGTTTCTTATACAGCTTCTTTCCAGATTTCATCTGAGGATATTTCCTTTTTCACCATAGCCCTCTATGGGCTTCCAAATATCACTTTGCCAATTCCACAAGAACTGTCTTATCGAAAGGCTTCTTGAGGGGAAAGCCGTAACTCTGTGAGATGATTTCACAGAACACAAAGAAGTTTCTCAGAAAGCTTCTTTCTCTTTGTTATCGGAGGATATTTCCTTTGGACCTATAGTCTTCAAAGGGATCTGAAATATCTGTTCTCAGATTCCACAGAAATAAGGCTAGCAAAGAGATCCACGAAATACACATGTAACTCCGTTAGATGAATTCACAGAACACTAAGCAGTTTCTCAGAAAGCTTCTTTCCAGATTTCATCTGAGGATATTTCCTTTCTCACCATAGCCCTCTATGGGCTTCCAAATATCACTTTGCCAATTCCACAAGAACTGTCTTAGCGAAAGGCTTCTTGAGGGACAAGCTGTAACTCTGTGAGATGATTTCACAGAACACAAAGAAATTTCTCAGAAAGCTTCTTTCTCTTTGTTATCGGAGGATATTTCCTTTGGCCCTATAGTCTTCAAAGGGATCCGAAATCTCTGTTCTCAGATTCCACAGAAATAAGGCTAGCAAAGAGATACACGAAACACACATGTAACTCTTTGAGATGAATTCACAGAACACTAAGCAGTTTCTCAGAAAGCTTCTTTCCAGATTTCATCTGAGGATATTTCCTTTTTCACCGTAGTCCTCTATCGGCTTCCAAATATCACTTTGCCAATTCCACAAGAACTGTC
This sequence comes from Macaca nemestrina, assembly GCF_043159975.1. NCBI lineage: Eukaryota > Metazoa > Chordata > Mammalia > Primates > Cercopithecidae > Macaca > Macaca nemestrina. The sequence continues at coordinate 56,943,271 of NC_092140.1, forward strand.
TTAGCGAAAGGCTTCTTGAGGGGAAAGCTGTAACTCAGTGAGATGATTTCACAGAACACAAAGAAGTTTCTCAGAAAGCTTCTTTCTCTTTGTTATCGGAGGATATTTCCTTTGGCCCTATAGTCTTCAAAGAGATCCGAAATATCTGTTCTCAGATTCCACAGAAATAAGGCTAGCAAAGAGATCCACGAAATACACTTGTAACTGTGTGAGATGAATTCACAGAACACTAAGCAGTTTCTCAGAAAGCTTCTTTCCAGATTTCATCTGAGGATATTTCCTTTTTCACCTTAGCCCTCTATGGGCTTCCAAGTATCACTTTGCCAATTCCACAAGAACTGTCTTAGCGAAAGGCTTCTTGAGGGGAAAGCTGTAACTCTGTGAGAAGATTTCACAGAACACAAAGACGTTTCTCAGAAAGCTTCTTTCTCTTTGTTATCGGAGGATATTTCCTTTGGACTATAGTCTTCAAAGGGATCCGAAATATCTGTTCTCAGATTCCACAGAAATAAGGCTAGAAAAGAGATCCACGAAATACACATGTAACTCTGTGAGATGAATTAACAGAACACTAAGCAGTTTCTCAGAAAGCTTCTTTCCAGATTTCATCTGAGGATATTTCCTTTTTCACCTTAGCCCTCTATGGGCTTCCAAGTATCACTTTGCCAATTCCACAAGAACTGTCTTAGCGAAAGGCTTCTTGAGGGGAAAGCTGTAACTCTGTGAGATGATTTCACAGAACACAAAGAAATTTCTCAGAAAGCTTCTTTCTCTTTGTTATCGGAGGATATTTCCTTTGGCCCTATAGTCTTCAAAGGGATCCGAAATCTCTGTTCTCAGATTCCACAGAAATAAGGCTAGCAAAGAGATCCACGAAACACACATGTAACTCTTTGAGATGAATTCACAGAACACTAAGCAGTTTCTCAGAAAGCTTCTTTCCAGATTTCATCTGAGGATATTTCCTTTTTCACCGCAGTCCTCTATCGGCTTCCAAATATCACTTTGCCAATTCCACAAGAACTATCTTAGCGAAAGGCTTCTTGAGGGGAAAGCTGTAACTCTGTGAGATGATTTCACAGAACACAAAGAAGTTTCTCAGAAAGCTTCTTTCTCTTTGTTATCGGAGGATATTTCCTTTGGCCCTATAGTCTTCAAAGGGATCCGAAATATCTGTTCTCAGATTCCACAGAAATAAGGCTAGCAAAGAGATCCACGAAATACAATTGTAACTGTGTGAGATGAATTCACAGAACACTAAGCAGTTTCTCAGAAAGCTTGTTTCCAGATTTCATCTGAGGATATTTCCTTTTTCACCATAGCCCACTATGGGCTTCCAAGTATCACTTTGCCAATTCCACAAGAACTGTCTTAGCGAAAGGCTTCTTGAGGGGAAAGCTGTAACTCTGTGAGAAGATTTCACAGAACACAAAGACGTTTCTCAGAAAGCTTCTTTCTCTTTGTTATCGGAGGATATTTCCTTTGGACTATAGTCTTCAAAGGGATCCGAAATATCTGTTCTCAGATTCCACAGAAATAAGGCTAGAAAAGTGATCCACGAAATACACATGTAACTCTGTGAGATGAATTAACAGAACACTAAGCAGTTTCTCAGAAAGCTTCTTTCCAGATTTCATCTGAGGATATTTCCTTTTTCACCTTAGCCCTCTATGGGCTTCCAAGTATCACTTTGCCAATTCCACAAGAACTGTCTTAGCGAAAGGCTTCTTGAGGGGAAAGCTGTAACTCTGTGATATGATTTCACAGAAGACAAAGAAGTTTCTCAGAAAGCTTCTTTCTCTTTGTTATCAGAGGATACTTCCTTTGGCCCTATAGTCTTCAAAGGGATCCGAAATCTCTGTTCTCAGATTCCACAGAAATAAGGCTAGCAAAGTGATCCACGAAATACACATGTAACTCTGTGAGATGAATTCACAGAACACTAAGCAGTTTCTCAGAAAGCTTCTTTCCAGATTTCATCTGAGGATATTTCCTTTTATACCATAGCCCTCTATGGGCTTCCAAATATTACTTTGCCAATTCCACAAGAACTGTCTTAGCGAAAGGCTTCTTGAGGGGAAAGCTGTAACTCTGTGAGATGATTTCACAGAACACAAAGAAGTTTCTCAGAAATCTTCTTTCTCTTTGTTATCGGAGGATATTTCCTGTGGCCCTAGAGTCTTCAAAGGGATCCGACATATCTGTTCTCAGATTCCACAGAAATAAGGCTAGTAAAGAGATCCACGAAATACACTTGTAACTCTTTGAGATGAATTCACAGAACACTAAGCAGTTTCTCAGAAAGCTTCTTTCCAGATTTCATCTGAGGATATTTCCTTTTTCACCATAGTCTTCTATGGGCTTCCAAATATCACTTTGCCAATTCCACAAGAACTGTCTTAGCGAAAGGCTTCTTGAGGGGAAAGCTGTAACTCTGTGAGATGATTTCACAGAACACAAAGAAGTTTCTCAGAAAGCTTCTTTCTCTTTGTTATCGGAGGATATTTCCTTTGGCCCTATAGTCTTCAAAGGGATCCAAAATATCTGTTCTCAGATTCCACAGAAATAAGGCTAGCAAAGAGATCCACGAAATACACATGTAACTCTGTGAGATGAATTCACAGAACACTAAGCAGTTTCTCAGAAAGCTTCTTTCCAGATTTCATCTGAGGATATTTCCTTTTTCACCATAGCCCTCTAGGGGCTTCCAAATATCACTTTGCCAATTCCACAAGAACTGTCTTAGCGAAAGGCTTCTTGAGGGGAAAGCTGTAACTCTGTGAGTTGATTTCACAGAACACAAAGAAGTTTCTCAGAAAGCTTCTTTCTCTTTGTTATCGGAGGATATTTCCTTTGGCCCTATAGTCTTCAAATGGATCCGAAATATCTGTTCTCAGATTCCACAGAAATAAGGCTAGCAAAGAGATCCACGAAATACACATGTAACTCTTTGAGATGAATTCACAGAACACTAAGCAGTTTCTCAGAAAGCTTCTTTCCAGATTTCATCTGAGGATATTTCCTTTTTAACCATAGCTCTCTATGGGCTTCCAAATATCACTTTGCCAATTCCACAAGAACTGTCTTAGCGAAAGGCTTCTTGAGGGGAAAGCTGTAACTCTGTGAGATGATTTCACAGAACACAAAGAAGTTTCTCAGAAACATCTTTCTCTTTGTTATCGGAGGATATTTCCTTTGGCCCTAAAGTCTTCAAAGGGATCCGAAATATCTGTTCTCTGATTCCACAGAAATAAGGCTAGCAAAGAGATCCACGAAATACACATGTAACTCTGTGAGATGAATTCACACAACACTAAGCAGATTCTCAGAAAGCTTCTTTCCAGATTTCATCTGAGGATATTTTCTTTTTCACCATAGCCCTCTAAGGGCTTCCAAATATCACTTTTCCAATTCCACAAGAACTGTCTTAACGAAAGGCTTCTTGAGTGGAAAGCTGTAACTCTGTGATATGATTTCACGGAAGACAAAGAAGTTTCTCAGAAAGCTTCTTTCTCTTTGTTATCGGAGGATATTTCCCTTGGCCCTATAGTCTTCAAAGGGATCCGAAATCTCTGTTCTCAGATTCCACAGAAATAAGGCTAGCAAAGAGATCCACGAAATACACATGTAACTCTGTGAGATGAATTCACAGAACACTAAGCCGTTTCTCAGAAAGTTTCTTTCCAGATTTCATCTGAGGATATTTCCTTTTATACCATAGCCCTCTATGGGCTTCCAAATATTACTTTGCCAATTCCACAAGAACTGTCTTAGCGAAAGGCTTCTTGAGGGGAAAGCTGTAACTCTGTGAGATGATTTCACAGAACACAAAGAAGTTTCTCAGAAAGCTTCTTTCTCTTTGTTATCGGAGGATATTTTCTTTGGCCCTATATTCTTCAAAGGGATCCGACATATCTGTTCTCAGATTCCACAGAAATAAGGCTAGTAAAGAGATCCACGAAATACACTTGTAACTCTTTGAGATGAATTCACAGAACACTAAGCAGTTTCTCAGAAAGCTTCTTGACAGATTTCATCTGAGGATATTTCCTTTTTCACCATAGTCCTCTATGGGCTTCCAAATATCACTTTGCCAATTCCACAAGAACTGTCTTAGCGAAAGGCTTCTTGAGGGGAAAGCTGTAACTCTGTGAGATGATTTCACAGAACACAAAGAAGTTTCTCAGAAAGCTTCTTTCTCTTTGTTATCGGAGGATATTTCCTGTGGCCCTATAGTCTTCAAAGGGATCCGAAATCTCTGTTCTCAGATTCCACAGAAATAAGGCTAGCAAAGAGATCCACGAAATACACATGTAACTCTGTGAGATGAATTCACAGAACACTAAGCAGTTTCTCAGAAAGCTTCTTTCCAGATTTCATCTGAGGATATTTCCTTTTTCACCATAGCCCTCTATGGGCTTCCAAATATCACTTTGCCAATTCCACAAGAACTGCCTCAATGAAAGGCTTCTTGAGGGGAAAGCTGTAACTCTGTGAGATGATTTCAGAGAACACAAAGAAGTTTCTCAGAAAGCTTCTTTCTCTTTGTTATCGGAGGATATTTCCTTTGGCCCTATAGTCTTCAAAGGGATCCGAAATATCTGTTCTCAGATTCCACAGAAATAAGGCTAGCAAAGAGATCCACGAAACACACATGTAATTCCTTGAGATGAATTCACAGAACACTAAGCAGTTTCTCAGAAAGCTTCTTTCCAGATTTCATCTGAGGATATTTCCTTTTTCATCATAGCCCTCTATGGGCTTCCAAATATCACTTTGCCAATTCCACAAGAACTGTCTTAGCGAAAGGCTTCTTGAGGGGAAAGCTGTAACTCTGTGAGATGATTTCACATAACACAAAGAAGTTTCTCAGAAAGCTTCTTTCTCTTTGTTATCGGAGGATATTTCCTTTGGACCTATAGTCTTCAAAGGGATCCGAAATATCTGTTCTCAGATTCCACAGAAATAAGGCTAGCAAAGAGATCCACGAAACACACATGTAATTCCTTGAGATGAATTCACAGAACACTAAGCAGTTTCTCAGAAAGCTTCTTTCCAGATTTCATCTGAGGATATTTCCTTTTTCACCTTAGCCCTCTATGGGCTTCCAAGTATCACTTTGCCAATTCCACAAGAACTGTCTTAGCGAAAGGCTTCTTGAGGGGAAAGCTGTAACTCTGTGATATGATTTCACAGAAGACAAAGAAGTTTCTCAGAAAGCTTCTTTCTCTTTTTTATCGGAGGATATTTCCTTTGGCCCTATAGTCTTCAAAGGGATCCGAAATCTCTGTTCTCAGATTCCACAGAAATAAGGCTAGCAAAGTGATCCACGAAATACACATGTAACTCTGTGAGATGAATTCACAGAACACTAAGCAGTTTCTCAGACAGCTTCTTTCCAGATTTCATCTGAGGATATTTCCTTTTATACCATAGCCCTCTATGGGCTTCCAAATATTACTTTGCCAATTCCACAAGAACTGTCTTAGCGAAAGGCTTCTTGAGGGGAAAGCTGTAACTCTGTGAGATGATTTCACAGAACACAAAGAAGTTTCTCAGAAAGCTTCTTTCTCTTTGTTATCGGAGGATATTTCCTGTGGCCCTAGAGTCTTCAAAGGGATCCGACATATCTGTTCTCAGATTCCACAGAAATAAGGCTAGTAAAGAGATCCACGAAATACACTTGTAACTTTTTGAGATGAATTCAGAGAACACTAAGCAGTTTCTCAGAAAGCTTCTTTCCAGATTTCATCTGAGGATATTTCCTTTTTCACCATAGTCCTCTATGGGCTTCCAAATATCACTTTGCCAATTCCACAAGAACTGTCTTGGCGAAAGGCTTCTTGAGGGGAAAGCTGTAACTCTGTGAGATGATTTCACATAACACAAAGAAGTTTCTCAGAAAGCTTCTTTCTCTTTGTTATCGGAGGATATTTCCTTTGGACTATAGTCTTAAAAGGGTTGCAAAATATCTGTTCTCAGATTCCACAGAAATAAGGCTAGCAAAGAGATCCACGAAATACACATGTAACTCTGTGAGATGAATTAACAGAACACTAAGCCGTTTCTTAGACAGCTTCTTTCCAGATTTCATCTGAGGATATTTCCTTTTTCACCATAGCCCTCTATGGGCTTCCAAATATCCCTTTGCCAATTCCACAAGAACTGTCTTATCGAAAGGCTTCTTGAGGGGAAAGCTGTAACTCTGTGAGATGATTTCACAGAACACAAAGAAGTTTCTCAGAAAGCTTCTTTCTCTTTGTTATCGGAGGATATTTCCTTTGGCCCTATAGTCTTCAAAGAGATCCGAAATATCTGTTCTCAGATTCCACAGAAATAAGGCTAGCAAAGAGATCCACGAAACACACATATAACTCTTTGAGATGAATTCACAGAACACTAAGCAGTTTCTCAGAAAGCTTCTTTCCAGATTTCATCTGAGGATATTTACTTTTTCACCATAGCCCTCTGTGGGCTTCCATATATCACTTTGCCAATTCCACAAGAAGTGTCTTAGCGAAAGGCTTCTTGAGGGGAAAGCTGTAACTCTGTGAGATGATTTCACAGAACACAAAGAAGTTTCTCTGAAAGCTTCTTTCTCTTTGTTATCGGAGGATATTTCCTTTGGACTATAGTCTTAAAAGGGATGCGAAATATCTGTTCTCAGATTCCACAGAAATAAGGCTAGCAAATAGATCCACGAAATACACATGTAACTCTTTGAGATGAATTAACACAACACTAAGCAGTTTCTCAGAAAGCTTCTTTCCAGATTTCATCTGAGGATATTTCCTTTTTCACCATAGCCCTCTATGGGCTTCCAAATATCACTTTGCCAATTCCACAAGAACTGTCTTAGCGAAAGGCTTCTTGAGGGGAAAGCTGTAACTCTTTTAGATGAATTCACAGAACACTAAGCAGTTTCTCAGAAAGCTTCTTTCCAGATTTCATCTGAGGATATTTCCTTTTTCACCGTAGTCCTCTATCGGCTTCCAAATATCACTTTGCCAATTCCACAAGAACTGTCTTAGCGAAAGGCTTCTTGAGGGGAAAGCTGTAACTCTGTGAGATGATTTCACAGAACACAAAGAAGTTTCTCAGAAAGCTTCTTTCTCTTTGTTATCGGAGGATATTTCCTTTGGACCTATAGTCTTCAAAGGGATCCGAAATATCTGTTCTCAGATTCCACAGAAATAAGGCTAGCAAAGAGATCCACGAAATACACTTGTAACTGTGTGAGATGAATTCACAGAACACTAAGCAGTTTCTCAGAAAGCTTGTTTCCAGATTTCATCTGAGGATATTTCCTTTTTCACCATAGCCCTCTATGGGCTTCCAAGTATCACTTTGCCAATTCCACAAGAACTGTCTTAGCGAAAGGCTTCTTGAGGGGAAAGCTGTAACTCTGTGAGAAGATTTCACAGAACACAAAGACGTTTCTCAGAAAGCTTCTTTCTCTTTGTTATCGGAGGATATTTCCTTTGGACTATAGTCTTCAAAGGGATCCGAAATATCTGTTCTCAGATTCCACAGAAATAAGGCTAGAAAAGAGATCCACGAAATACACATGTAACTCTGTGAGATGAATTAACAGAACACTAAGCAGTTTCTCAGAAAGCTTCTTTCCAGATTTCATCTGAGGATATTTCCTTTTTCACCTTAGCCCTCTATGGGCTTCCAAGTATCACTTTGCCAATTCCACAAGAACTGTCTTAGCGAAAGGCTTCTTGAGGGGAAAGCTGTAACTCTGTGAGAAGATTTCAGAGAACACAAAGAAGTTTCTCAGAAAGCTTCTTTCTCTTTGTTATCGGAGGATATTTCCTTTGGCCCTATAGTCTTCAAAGGGATCCGAAATATCTGTTCTCAGATTCCACAGAAATAAGGCTAGCAAAGAGATCCACGAAATACACATGTAACTCTTTGAGATGAATTCACAGAACACTAAGCAGTTTCTCAGAAAGCTTCTTTCCAGATTTCATCTGAGGATATTTCCTTTTTCACCATAGCTCTCTATGGGCTTCCAAATATCACTTTGCCAATTCCACAAGAACTGTCTTAGCGAAAGGCTTCTTGAGGGGAAAGCTGTAACTCTGTGAGATGATTTCACAGAACACAAAGAAGTTTCTCAGAAACTTCTTTCTCTTTGTTATCGGAGGATATTTCCTTTGGCCCTAAAGTCTTCAAAGGGATCCGAAATATCTGTTCTCAGATTCCACAGAAATAAGGCTAGCAAAGAGATCCACGAAATACACATGTAACTCTGTGAGATGAATTCACAGAACACTAAGCAGTTTCTCAGAAAGCTTCTTTCCAGATTTCATCTGAGGATATTTTCTTTTTCACCATAGCCCTCTAAGGGCTTCCAAATATCACTTTTCCAATTCCACAAGAACTGTCTTAACGAAAGGCTTCTTGAGGGGAAAGCTGTAACTCTGTGATATGATTTCACGGAAGACAAAGAAGTTTCTCAGAAAGCTTCTTTCTCTTTTTATCGGAGGATATTTCCCTTGGCCCTATAGTCTTCAAAGGGATCCGAAATCTCTGTTCTCAGATTCCACAGAAATAAGGCTAGCAAAGAGATCCACGAAATACACATGTAACTCTGTGAGATGAATTCACAGAACACTAAGCCGTTTCTCAGAAAGTTTCTTTCCAGATTTCATCTGAGGATATTTCCTTTTATACCATAGCCCTCTATGGGCTTCCAAATATTACTTTGCCAATTCCACAAGAACTGTCTTAGCGAAAGGCTTCTTGAGGAGAAAGCTGTAACTCTGTGAGATGATTTCACAGAACACAAAGAAGTTTCTCAGAAAGCTTCTTTCTCTTTGTTATCGGAGGATATTTTCTTTGGCCCTATATTCTTCAAAGGGATCCGACATATCTGTTCTCAGATTGCACAGAAATAAGGCTAGTAAAGAGATCCACGAAATACACTTGTAACTCTTTGAGATGAATTCACAGAACACTAAGCAGTTTCTCAGAAAGCTTCTTTCCAGATTTCATCTGAGGATATTTCCTTTTTCACCATAGTCCTCTATGGGCTTCCAAATATCACTTTGCCAATTCCACAAGAACTGTCTTAGCGAAAGGCTTCTTGAGGGGAAAGCTGTAACTCTGTGAGATGATTTCACAGAACACAAAGAAGTTTCTCAGAAAGCTTCTTTCTCTTTGTTATCGGAGGATATTTCCTGTGGCCCTATAGTCTTCAAAGGGATCCGAAATCTCTGTTCTCAGATTCCACAGAAATAAGGCTAGCAAAGAGATCCACGAAATACACATGTAACTCTGTGAGATGAATTAACAGAACACTAACCCGTTTCTTAGACAGCTTCTTTCCAGATTTCATCTGAGGATATTTCCTTTTTCACCATAGCCCTCTATGGGCTTCCAAATATCACTTTGCCAATTCCACAAGAACTGTCTTATCGAAAGGCTTCTTGAGGGGAAAGCTGTAACTCTGTGAGATGATTTCACAGAACACAAAGAAGTTTCTCAGAAAGCTTCTTTCTCTTTGTTATCGGAGGATATTTCCTTTGGCCCTATAGTCTTCAAAGAGATCCGAAATATCTGTTCTCAGATTCCACAGAAATAAGGCTAGCAAAGAGATCCACGAAACACACATATAACTCTTTGAGATGAATTCACAGAACACTAAGCAGTTTCTCAGAAAGCTTCTTTCCAGATTTCATCTGAGGATATTTCCTTTTTCACCCTAGCCCTCTGTGGGCTTCCATATATCACCTTGCCAATTCCAAAAGAAGTGTCTTAGCGAAAGGCTTCTTGAGGGGAAAGCTGTAACTCTGTGAGATCATTTCACAGAACACAAAGAAGTTTCTCTGAAAGCTTCTTTCTCTTTGTTATCGGAGGATATTTCCTTTGGACTATCGTCTTAAAAGGGATGCGAAATATCTGTTCTCAGATTCCACAGAAATAAGGCTAGCAAATAGATCCACGAAATACACATGTAACTCTTTGAGATGAATTAACAGAACACTAAGCAGTTTCTCAGAAAGCTTCTTTCCAGATTTCATCTGAGGATATTTCCTTTTTCACCATAGCCCTCTATGGGCTTCCAAATATCACTTTGCCAATTCCACAAGAACTGTCTTAGCGAAAAGCTTCTTGAGGGGAAAGCTGTAACTCTGTGAGATGATTTCACAGAACACAAAGAAGTTTCTCAGAAAGCTTCTTTCTCTTTGTTATCGGAGGATATTTCCTGTGGCCCTATAGTCTTCAAAGGGATCCGAAATATCTGTTCTCAGATTCCACAGAAATAAGGCTAGCAAAGAGATCCACGAAATACACATGTAACTCTGTGAGATGAAGTAACAGAACACTAAGCAGTTTCTCAGAAAGCTTCTTTCCAGATTTCATCTGAGGATATTTCCTTTTATACCATAGCCCTCTATGGGCTTCCAAAAATCACTTTGCCAATTCCACAAGAACTGTCTTATCGAAAGGCTTCTTGAGGGGAAAGCTGTAACTCTGTGAGATGATTTCACAGAACACAAAGAAGTTTCTCAGAAAGCTTCTTTCTCTTTGTTATCGGAGGATATTTCCTTTGGCCCTATAGTCTTCAAAGGGATCCGAAATATCTGTTCTCAGATTCCACAGAAATAAGGCTAGCAAAGAGATCCACGAAACACATATGTAACTCTTTGAGATGAATTCACAGAACACTAAGCCGTTTCTTATACAGCTTCTTTCCAGATTTCATCTGAGGATATTTCCTTTTTCACCATAGCCCTCTATGGGCTTCCAAATATCACTTTGCCAATTCCACAAGAACTGTCTTATCGAAAGGCTTCTTGAGGGGAAAGCCGTAACTCTGTGAGATGATTTCACAGAACGCAAAGAAGTTTCTCAGAAAGCTTCTTTCTCTTTGTTATCGGAGGATATTTCCTTTGGACCTATAGTCTTCAAAGGGATCTGAAATATCTGTTCTCAGATTCCACAGAAATAAGGCTAGCCAAGAGATCCACGAAATACACATGTAACTCCGTTAGATGAATTCACAGAACACTAAGCAGTTTCTCAGAAAGCTTCTTTCCAGATTTCATCTGAGGATATTTCCTTTTTCACCATAGCCCTCTATGGGCTTCCAAATATCACTTTGCCAATTCCACAAGAACTGTCTTAGCGAAAGGCTTCTTGAGGGACAAGCTGTAACTCTGTGAGATGATTTCACAGAACACAAAGAAATTTCTCAGAAAGCTTCTTTCTCTTTGTTATCGGAGGATATTTCCTTTGGCCCTATAGTCTTCAAAGGGATCCGAAATCTCTGTTCTCAGATTCCACAGAAATAAGGCTAGCAAAGAGATACACGAAACACACATGTAACTCTTTGAGATGAATTCACAGAACACTAAGCAGTTTCTCAGAAAGCTTCTTTCCAGATTTCATCTGAGGATATTTCCTTTTTCACCGTAGTCCTCTATCGGCTTCCAAATATCACTTTGCCAATTCCACAAGAACTGTCTTAGCGAAAGGCTTCTTGAGGGGAAAGCTGTAACTCAGTGAGATGATTTCACAGAACACAAAGAAGTTTCTCAGAAAGCTTCTTTCTCTTTGTTATCGGAGGATATTTCCTTTGGCCCTATAGTCTTCAAAGAGATCCGAAATATCTGTTCTCAGATTCCACAGAAATAAGGCTAGCAAAGAGATCCACGAAATACACTTGTAACTGTGTGAGATGAATTCACAGAACACTAAGCAGTTTCTCAGAAAGCTTCTTTCCAGATTTCATCTGAGGATATTTCCTTTTTCACCTTAGCCCTCTATGGGCTTCCAAGTATCACTTTGCCAATTCCACAAGAACTGTCTTAGCGAAAGGCTTCTTGAGGGGAAAGCTGTAACTCTGTGAGAAGATTTCACAGAACACAAAGACGTTTCTCAGAAAGCTTCTTTCTCTTTGTTATCGGAGGATATTTCCTTTGGACTATAGTCTTCAAAGGGATCCGAAATATCTGTTCTCAGATTCCACAGAAATAAGGCTAGAAAAGAGATCCACGAAATACACATGTAACTCTGTGAGATGAATTAACAGAACACTAAGCAGTTTCTCAGAAAGCTTCTTTCCAGATTTCATCTGAGGATATTTCCTTTTTCACCTTAGCCCTCTATGGGCTTCCAAGTATCACTTTGCCAATTCCACAAGAACTGTCTTAGCGAAAGGCTTCTTGAGGGGAAAGCTGTAACTCTGTGAGATGATTTCACAGAACACAAAGAAATTTCTCAGAAAGCTTCTTTCTCTTTGTTATCGGAGGATATTTCCTTTGGCCCTATAGTCTTCAAAGGGATCCGAAATCTCTGTTCTCAGATTCCACAGAAATAAGGCTAGCAAAGAGATCCACGAAACACACATGTAACTCTTTGAGATGAATTCACAGAACACTAAGCAGTTTCTCAGAAAGCTTCTTTCCAGATTTCATCTGAGGATATTTCCTTTTTCACCGCAGTCCTCTATCGGCTTCCAAATATCACTTTGCCAATTCCACAAGAACTATCTTAGCGAAAGGCTTCTTGAGGGGAAAGCTGTAACTCTGTGAGATGATTTCACAGAACACAAAGAAGTTTCTCAGAAAGCTTCTTTCTCTTTGTTATCGGAGGATATTTCCTTTGGCCCTATAGTCTTCAAAGGGATCCGAAATATCTGTTCTCAGATTCCACAGAAATAAGGCTAGCAAAGAGATCCACGAAATACAATTGTAACTGTGTGAGATGAATTCACAGAACACTAAGCAGTTTCTCAGAAAGCTTGTTTCCAGATTTCATCTGAGGATATTTCCTTTTTCACCATAGCCCACTATGGGCTTCCAAGTATCACTTTGCCAATTCCACAAGAACTGTCTTAGCGAAAGGCTTCTTGAGGGGAAAGCTGTAACTCTGTGAGAAGATTTCACAGAACACAAAGACGTTTCTCAGAAAGCTTCTTTCTCTTTGTTATCGGAGGATATTTCCTTTGGACTATAGTCTTCAAAGGGATCCGAAATATCTGTTCTCAGATTCCACAGAAATAAGGCTAGAAAAGTGATCCACGAAATACACATGTAACTCTGTGAGATGAATTAACAGAACACTAAGCAGTTTCTCAGAAAGCTTCTTTCCAGATTTCATCTGAGGATATTTCCTTTTTCACCTTAGCCCTCTATGGGCTTCCAAGTATCACTTTGCCAATTCCACAAGAACTGTCTTAGCGAAAGGCTTCTTGAGGGGAAAGCTGTAACTCTGTGATATGATTTCACAGAAGACAAAGAAGTTTCTCAGAAAGCTTCTTTCTCTTTGTTATCAGAGGATATTTCCTTTGGCCCTATAGTCTTCAAAGGGATCCGAAATCTCTGTTCTCAGATTCCACAGAAATAAGGCTAGCAAAGTGATCCACGAAATACACATGTAACTCTGTGAGATGAATTCACAGAACACTAAGCAGTTTCTCAGAAAGCTTCTTTCCAGATTTCATCTGAGGATATTTCCTTTTATACCATAGCCCTCTATGGGCTTCCAAATATTACTTTGCCAATTCCACAAGAACTGTCTTAGCGAAAGGCTTCTTGAGGGGAAAGCTGTAACTCTGTGAGATGATTTCACAGAACACAAAGAAGTTTCTCAGAAATCTTCTTTCTCTTTGTTATCGGAGGATATTTCCTGTGGCCCTAGAGTCTTCAAAGGGATCCGACATATCTGTTCTCAGATTCCACAGAAATAAGGCTAGTAAAGAGATCCACGAAATACACTTGTAACTCTTTGAGATGAATTCACAGAACACTAAGCAGTTTCTCAGAAAGCTTCTTTCCAGATTTCATCTGAGAATATTTCCTTTTTCACCATAGTCTTCTATGGGCTTCCAAATATCACTTTGCCAATTCCACAAGAACTGTCTTAGCGAAAGGCTTCTTGAGGGGAAAGCTGTAACTCTGTGAGATGATTTCACAGAACACAAAGAAGTTTCTCAGAAAGCTTCTTTCTCTTTGTTATCGGAGGATATTTCCTTTGGCCCTATAGTCTTCAAAGGGATCCAAAATATCTGTTCTCAGATTCCACAGAAATAAGGCTAGCAAAGAGATCCACGAAATACACATGTAACTCTGTGAGATGAATTCACAGAACACTAAGCAGTTTCTCAGAAAGCTTCTTTCCAGATTTCATCTGAGGATATTTCCTTTTTCACCATAGCCCTCTAGGGGCTTCCAAATATCACTTTGCCAATTCCACAAGAACTGTCTTAGCGAAAGGCTTCTTGAGGGGAAAGCTGTAACTCTGTGAGTTGATTTCACAGAACACAAAGAAGTTTCTCAGAAAGCTTCTTTCTCTTTGTTATCGGAGGATATTTCCTTTGGCCCTATAGTCTTCAAATGGATCCGAAATATCTGTTCTCAGATTCCACAGAAATAAGGCTAGCAAAGAGATCCACGAAATACACATGTAACTCTTTGAGATGAATTCACAGAACACTAAGCAGTTTCTCAGAAAGCTTCTTTCCAGATTTCATCTGAGGATATTTCCTTTTTAACCATAGCTCTCTATGGGCTTCCAAATATCACTTTGCCAATTCCACAAGAACTGTCTTAGCGAAAGGCTTCTTGAGGGGAAAGCTGTAACTCTGTGAGATGATTTCACAGAACACAAAGAAGTTTCTCAGAAACATCTTTCTCTTTGTTATCGGAGGATATTTCCTTTGGCCCTAAAGTCTTCAAAGGGATCCGAAATATCTGTTCTCTGATTCCACAGAAATAAGGCTAGCAAAGAGATCCACGAAATACACATGTAACTCTGTGAGATGAATTCACACAACACTAAGCAGATTCTCAGAAAGCTTCTTTCCAGATTTCATCTGAGGATATTTTCTTTTTCACCATAGCCCTCTAAGGGCTTCCAAATATCACTTTTCCAATTCCACAAGAACTGTCTTAACGAAAGGCTTCTTGAGTGGAAAGCTGTAACTCTGTGATATGATTTCACGGAAGACAAAGAAGTTTCTCAGAAAGCTTCTTTCTCTTTGTTATCGGAGGATATTTCCCTTGGCCCTATAGTCTTCAAAGGGATCCGAAATCTCTGTTCTCAGATTCCACAGAAATAAGGCTAGCAAAGAGATCCACGAAATACACATGTAACTCTGTGAGATGAATTCACAGAACACTAAGCCGTTTCTCAGAAAGTTTCTTTCCAGATTTCATCTGAGGATATTTCCTTTTATACCATAGCCCTCTATGGGCTTCCAAATATTACTTTGCCAATTCCACAAGAACTGTCTTAGCGAAAGGCTTCTTGAGGGGAAAGCTGTAACTCTGTGAGATGATTTCACAGAACACAAAGAAGTTTCTCAGAAAGCTTCTTTCTCTTTGTTATCGGAGGATATTTTCTTTGGCCCTATATTCTTCAAAGGGATCCGACATATCTGTTCTCAGATTCCACAGAAATAAGGCTAGTAAAGAGATCCACGAAATACACTTGTAACTCTTTGAGATGAATTCACAGAACACTAAGCAGTTTCTCAGAAAGCTTCTTGACAGATTTCATCTGAGGATATTTCCTTTTTCACCATAGTCCTCTATGGGCTTCCAAATATCACTTTGCCAATTCCACAAGAACTGTCTTAGCGAAAGGCTTCTTGAGGGGAAAGCTGTAACTCTGTGAGATGATTTCACAGAACACAAAGAAGTTTCTCAGAAAGCTTCTTTCTCTTTGTTATCGGAGGATATTTCCTGTGGCCCTATAGTCTTCAAAGGGATCCGAAATCTCTGTTCTCAGATTCCACAGAAATAAGGCTAGCAAAGAGATCCACGAAATACACATGTAACTCTGTGAGATGAATTCACAGAACACTAAGCAGTTTCTCAGAAAGCTTCTTTCCAGATTTCATCTGAGGATATTTCCTTTTTCACCATAGCCCTCTATGGGCTTCCAAATATCACTTTGCCAATTCCACAAGAACTGCCTCAATGAAAGGCTTCTTGAGGGGAAAGCTGTAACTCTGTGAGATGATTTCAGAGAACACAAAGAAGTTTCTCAGAAAGCTTCTTTCTCTTTGTTATCGGAGGATATTTCCTTTGGCCCTATAGTCTTCAAAGGGATCCGAAATATCTGTTCTCAGATTCCACAGAAATAAGGCTAGCAAAGAGATCCACGAAACACACATGTAATTCCTTGAGATGAATTCACAGAACACTAAGCAGTTTCTCAGAAAGCTTCTTTCCAGATTTCATCTGAGGATATTTCCTTTTTCATCATAGCCCTCTATGGGCTTCCAAATATCACTTTGCCAATTCCACAAGAACTGTCTTAGCGAAAGGCTTCTTGAGGGGAAAGCTGTAACTCTGTGAGATGATTTCACATAACACAAAGAAGTTTCTCAGAAAGCTTCTTTCTCTTTGTTATCGGAGGATATTTCCTTTGGACCTATAGTCTTCAAAGGGATCCGAAATATCTGTTCTCAGATTCCACAGAAATAAGGCTAGCAAAGAGATCCACGAAACACACATGTAATTCCTTGAGATGAATTCACAGAACACTAAGCAGTTTCTCAGAAAGCTTCTTTCCAGATTTCATCTGAGGATATTTCCTTTTTCACCTTAGCCCTCTATGGGCTTCCAAGTATCACTTTGCCAATTCCACAAGAACTGTCTTAGCGAAAGGCTTCTTGAGGGGAAAGCTGTAACTCTGTGATATGATTTCACAGAAGACAAAGAAGTTTCTCAGAAAGCTTCTTTCTCTTTTTTATCGGAGGATATTTCCTTTGGCCCTATAGTCTTCAAAGGGATCCGAAATCTCTGTTCTCAGATTCCACAGAAATAAGGCTAGCAAAGTGATCCACGAAATACACATGTAACTCTGTGAGATGAATTCACAGAACACTAAGCAGTTTCTCAGACAGCTTCTTTCCAGATTTCATCTGAGGATATTTCCTTTTATACCATAGCCCTCTATGGGCTTCCAAATATTACTTTGCCAATTCCACAAGAACTGTCTTAGCGAAAGGCTTCTTGAGGGGAAAGCTGTAACTCTGTGAGATGATTTCACAGAACACAAAGAAGTTTCTCAGAAAGCTTCTTTCTCTTTGTTATCGGAGGATATTTCCTGTGGCCCTAGAGTCTTCAAAGGGATCCGACATATCTGTTCTCAGATTCCACAGAAATAAGGCTAGTAAAGAGATCCACGAAATACACTTGTAACTTTTTGAGATGAATTCAGAGAACACTAAGCAGTTTCTCAGAAAGCTTCTTTCCAGATTTCATCTGAGGATATTTCCTTTTTCACCATAGTCCTCTATGGGCTTCCAAATATCACTTTGCCAATTCCACAAGAACTGTCTTGGCGAAAGGCTTCTTGAGGGGAAAGCTGTAACTCTGTGAGATGATTTCACATAACACAAAGAAGTTTCTCAGAAAGCTTCTTTCTCTTTGTTATCGGAGGATATTTCCTTTGGACTATAGTCTTAAAAGGGTTGCAAAATATCTGTTCTCAGATTCCACAGAAATAAGGCTAGCAAAGAGATCCACGAAATACACATGTAACTCTGTGAGATGAATTAACAGAACACTAAGCCGTTTCTTAGACAGCTTCTTTCCAGATTTCATCTGAGGATATTTCCTTTTTCACCATAGCCCTCTATGGGCTTCCAAATATCCCTTTGCCAATTCCACAAGAACTGTCTTATCGAAAGGCTTCTTGAGGGGAAAGCTGTAACTCTGTGAGATGATTTCACAGAACACAAAGAAGTTTCTCAGAAAGCTTCTTTCTCTTTGTTATCGGAGGATATTTCCTTTGGCCCTATAGTCTTCAAAGAGATCCGAAATATCTGTTCTCAGATTCCACAGAAATAAGGCTAGCAAAGAGATCCACGAAACACACATATAACTCTTTGAGATGAATTCACAGAACACTAAGCAGTTTCTCAGAAAGCTTCTTTCCAGATTTCATCTGAGGATATTTCCTTTTTCACCATAGCCCTCTGTGGGCTTCCATATATCACTTTGCCAATTCCACAAGAAGTGTCTTAGCGAAAGGCTTCTTGAGGGGAAAGCTGTAACTCTGTGAGATGATTTCACAGAACACAAAGAAGTTTCTCTGAAAGCTTCTTTCTCTTTGTTATCGGAGGATATTTCCTTTGGACTATAGTCTTAAAAGGGATGCGAAATATCTGTTCTCAGATTCCACAGAAATAAGGCTAGCAAATAGATCCACGAAATACACATGTAACTCTTTGAGATGAATTAACACAACACTAAGCAGTTTCTCAGAAAGCTTCTTTCCAGATTTCATCTGAGGATATTTCCTTTTTCACCATAGCCCTCTATGGGCTTCCAAATATCACTTTGCCAATTCCACAAGAACTGTCTTAGCGAAAGGCTTCTTGAGGGGAAAGCTGTAACTCTTTTAGATGAATTCACAGAACACTAAGCAGTTTCTCAGAAAGCTTCTTTCCAGATTTCATCTGAGGATATTTCCTTTTTCACCGTAGTCCTCTATCGGCTTCCAAATATCACTTTGCCAATTCCACAAGAACTGTCTTAGCGAAAGGCTTCTTGAGGGGAAAGCTGTAACTCTGTGAGATGATTTCACAGAACACAAAGAAGTTTCTCAGAAAGCTTCTTTCTCTTTGTTATCGGAGGATATTTCCTTTGGACCTATAGTCTTCAAAGGGATCCGAAATATCTGTTCTCAGATTCCACAGAAATAAGGCTAGCAAAGAGATCCACGAAATACACTTGTAACTGTGTGAGATGAATTCACAGAACACTAAGCAGTTTCTCAGAAAGCTTGTTTCCAGATTTCATCTGAGGATATTTCCTTTTTCACCATAGCCCTCTATGGGCTTCCAAGTATCACTTTGCCAATTCCACAAGAACTGTCTTAGCGAAAGGCTTCTTGAGGGGAAAGCTGTAACTCTGTGAGAAGATTTCACAGAACACAAAGACGTTTCTCAGAAAGCTTCTTTCTCTTTGTTATCGGAGGATATTTCCTTTGGACTATAGTCTTCAAAGGGATCCGAAATATCTGTTCTCAGATTCCACAGAAATAAGGCTAGAAAAGAGATCCACGAAATACACATGTAACTCTGTGAGATGAATTAACAGAACACTAAGCAGTTTCTCAGAAAGCTTCTTTCCAGATTTCATCTGAGGATATTTCCTTTTTCACCTTAGCCCTCTATGGGCTTCCAAGTATCACTTTGCCAATTCCAAAAGAACTGTCTTAGCGAAAGGCTTCTTGAGGGGAAAGCTGTAACTCTGTGATATGATTTCACAGAAGACAAAGAAGTTTCTCAGAAAGCTTCTTTCTCTTTGTTATCGGAGGATATTTCCTTTGGCCCTATAGTCTTCAAAGGGATCCGAAATCTCTGTTCTCAGATTCCACAGAAATAAGGCTAGCAAAGTGATCCACGAAATACACATGTAACTCTGTGAGATGAATTCACAGAACACTAAGCAGTTTCTCAGACAGCTTCTTTCCAGATTTCATCTGAGGATATTTCCTTTTATACCATAGCCCTCTATGGGCTTCCAAATATTACTTTGCCAATTCCACAAGAACTGTCTTAGCGAAAGGCTTCTTGAGGGGAAAGCTGTAACTCTGTGAGATGATTTCACAGAACACAAAGAAGTTTCTCAGAAAGCTTCTTTCTCTTTGTTATCGGAGGATATTTCCTGTGGCCCTAGAGTCTTCAAAGGGATCCGACATATCTGTTCTCAGATTCCACAGAAATAAGGCTAGTAAAGAGATCCACGAAATACACTTGTAACTTTTTGAGATGAATTCAGAGAACACTAAGCAGTTTCTCAGAAAGCTTCTTTCCAGATTTCATCTGAGGATATTTCCTTTTTCACCATAGTCCTCTATGGGCTTCCAAATATCACTTTGCCAATTCCACAAGAACTGTCTTAGCGAAAGGCTTCTTGAGGGGAAAGCTGTAACTCTGTGAGATGATTTCACATAACACAAAGAAGTTTCTCAGAAAGCTTCTTTCTCTTTGTTATCGGAGGATATTTCCTTTGGACTATAGTCTTAAAAGGGTTGCGAAATATCTGTTCTCAGATTCCACAGAAATAAGGCTAGCAAAGAGATCCACGAAATACACATGTAACTCTGTGAGATGAATTAACAGAACACTAAGCCGTTTCTTAGACAGCCTCTTTCCAGATTTCATCTGAGGATATTTCCTTTTTCACCATAGCCCTCTATGGGCTTCCAAATATCACTTTGCCAATTCCACAAGAACTGTCTTAGCGAAAGGCTTCTTGAGGGGAAAGCTGTAACTCTTTTAGATGAATTCACAGAACACTAAGCAGTTTCTCAGAAAGCTTCTTTCCAGATTTCATCTGAGGATATTTCCTTTTTCACCGTAGTCCTCTATCGGCTTCCAAATATCACTTTGCCAATTCCACAAGAACTGTCTTAGCGAAAGGCTTCTTGAGGGGAAAGCTGTAACTCTGTGAGATGATTTCACAGAACACAAAGAAGTTTCTCAGAAAGCTTCTTTCTCTTTGTTATCGGAGGATATTTCCTTTGGACCTATAGTCTTCAAAGGGATCCGAAATATCTGTTCTCAGATTCCACAGAAATAAGGCTAGCAAAGAGATCCACGAAATACACTTGTAACTGTGTGAGATGAATTCACAGAACACTAAGCAGTTTCTCAGAAAGCTTGTTTCCAGATTTCATCTGAGGATATTTCCTTTTTCACCATAGCCCTCTATGGGCTTCCAAGTATCACTTTGCCAATTCCACAAGAACTGTCTTAGCGAAAGGCTTCTTGAGGGGAAAGCTGTAACTCTGTGAGAAGATTTCACAGAACACAAAGACGTTTCTCAGAAAGCTTCTTTCTCTTTGTTATCGGAGGATATTTCCTTTGGACTATAGTCTTCAAAGGGATCCGAAATATCTGTTCTCAGATTCCACAGAAATAAGGCTAGAAAAGAGATCCACGAAATACACATGTAACTCTGTGAGATGAATTAACAGAACACTAAGCAGTTTCTCAGAAAGCTTCTTTCCAGATTTCATCTGAGGATATTTCCTTTTTCACCTTAGCCCTCTATGGGCTTCCAAGTATCACTTTGCCAATTCCAAAAGAACTGTCTTAGCGAAAGGCTTCTTGAGGGGAAAGCTGTAACTCTGTGATATGATTTCACAGAAGACAAAGAAGTTTCTCAGAAAGCTTCTTTCTCTTTGTTATCGGAGGATATTTCCTTTGGCCCTATAGTCTTCAAAGGGATCCGAAATCTCTGTTCTCAGATTCCACAGAAATAAGGCTAGCAAAGTGATCCACGAAATACACATGTAACTCTGTGAGATGAATTCACAGAACACTAAGCAGTTTCTCAGACAGCTTCTTTCCAGATTTCATCTGAGGATATTTCCTTTTATACCATAGCCCTCTATGGGCTTCCAAATATTACTTTGCCAATTCCACAAGAACTGTCTTAGCGAAAGGCTTCTTGAGGGGAAAGCTGTAACTCTGTGAGATGATTTCACAGAACACAAAGAAGTTTCTCAGAAAGCTTCTTTCTCTTTGTTATCGGAGGATATTTCCTGTGGCCCTAGAGTCTTCAAAGGGATCCGACATATCTGTTCTCAGATTCCACAGAAATAAGGCTAGTAAAGAGATCCACGAAATACACTTGTAACTTTTTGAGATGAATTCAGAGAACACTAAGCAGTTTCTCAGAAAGCTTCTTTCCAGATTTCATCTGAGGATATTTCCTTTTTCACCATAGTCCTCTATGGGCTTCCAAATATCACTTTGCCAATTCCACAAGAACTGTCTTAGCGAAAGGCTTCTTGAGGGGAAAGCTGTAACTCTGTGAGATGATTTCACATAACACAAAGAAGTTTCTCAGAAAGCTTCTTTCTCTTTGTTATCGGAGGATATTTCCTTTGGACTATAGTCTTAAAAGGGTTGCGAAATATCTGTTCTCAGATTCCACAGAAATAAGGCTAGCAAAGAGATCCACGAAATACACATGTAACTCTGTGAGATGAATTAACAGAACACTAAGCCGTTTCTTAGACAGCCTCTTTCCAGATTTCATCTGAGGATATTTCCTTTTTCACCATAGCCCTCTATGGGCTTCCAAATATCACTTTGCCAATTCCACAAGAACTGTCTTATCGAAAGGCTTCTTGAGGGGAAAGCTGTAACTCTGTGAGATGATTTCACAGAACACAAAGAAGTTTCTCAGAAAGCTTCTTTCTCTTTGTTATCGGAGGATATTTCCTTTGGCCCTATAGTCTTCAAAGAGATCCGAAATATCTGTTCTCAGATTCCACAGAAATAAGGCTAGCAAAGAGATCCACGAAACACACATATAACTCTTTGAGATGAATTCACAGAACACTAAGCAGTTTCTCAGAAAGCTTCTTTCCAGATTTCATCTGAGGATATTTCCTTTTTCACCATAGCCCTCTGTGGGCTTCCATATATCACTTTGCCAATTCCACAAGAAGTGTCTTAGCGAAAGGCTTCTTGAGGGGAAAGCTGTAACTCTGTGAGATCATTTCACAGAACACAAAGAAGTTTCTCTGAAAGCTTCTTTCTCTTTGTTATCGGAGGATATTTCCTTTGGACTATAGTCTTAAAAGGGATGCGAAATATCTGTTCTCAGATTCCACAGAAATAAGGCTAGCAAATAGATCCACGAAATACACATGTAACTCCTTGAGATGAATTAACAGAACACTAAGCAGTTTCTCAGAAAGCTTCTTTCCAGATTTCATCTGAGGATATTTCCTTTTTCACCATAGCCCTCTATGGGCTTCCAAATATCACTTTGCCAATTCCACAAGAACTGTCTTAGCGAAAGGCTTCTTGAGGGGAAAGCTGTAACTCTGTGAGATGATTTCACAGAACACAAAGAAGTTTCTCAGAAAGCTTCTTTCTCTTTGTTATCGGAGGATATTTCCTGTGGCCCTATAGTCTTCAAAGGGATCCGAAATATCTGTTCTCAGATTCCACAGAAATAAGGCTAGCAAAGAGATCCACGAAATACACATGTAACTCTGTGAGATGAAGTAACAGAACACTAAGCAGTTTCT
Organism: Macaca nemestrina; assembly: GCF_043159975.1. Taxonomy (NCBI): domain Eukaryota; kingdom Metazoa; phylum Chordata; class Mammalia; order Primates; family Cercopithecidae; genus Macaca; species Macaca nemestrina. Next base: position 56,966,305 of record NC_092140.1, read on the forward strand.
CAGAGAGCTTCTTTCCAGATTTCATCTGAGGATATTTCCTTTTTCACCATAGCCCTCTAGGGGCTTCCAAATATCACTTTGCCAATTCCACAAGAACTGTCTTAGCGAAAGGCTTCTTGAGGGGAAAGCTGTAACTCTGTGAGATGATTTCACAGAACACAAAGAAGTTTCTCAGAAAGCTTCTTTCTCTTTGTTATCGGAGGATATTTCCTTTGGCCCTATAGTCTTCAAAGGGATCCGAAATATCTGTTCTCAGATTCCACAGAAATAAGGCTAGCAAAGAGATCCACGAAATACACATGTAACTCTGTGAGATGAATTCACAGAACACTAAGCAGTTTCTCAGAAAGCTTCTTTCCAGATTTCATCTGAGGATATTTCCTTTTTCACCATAGCCCTCTATGGGCTTCCAAATATCACTTTGTCAATTCCACAAGAACTGCCTCAATGAAAGGCTTCTTGAGGGGAAAGCTGTAACTCTGTGAGATGATTTCACAGAACACAAAGAAGTTTCTCAGAAAGCTTCTTTCTCTTTGTTATCGGAGGATATTTCCTTTGGCCCTATAGTCTTCAAAGGGATCCGAAATATCTGTTCTCAGATTCCACAGAAATAAGGCTAGCAAAGAGATCCACGAAACACACATGTAATTCCTTGAGATGAATTCACAGAACACTAAGCAGTTTCTCAGAAAGCTTCTTTCCAGATTTCATCTGAGGATATTCCCTTTTTCATCATAGCCCTCTATGGTCTTCCAAATATCACTTTACCAATTCCACAAGAACTGTCTTAGCGAAAGGCTTCTTGAGGGGAAAGCTGTAACTCTGTGAGATGATTTCACATAACACAAAGAAGTTTCTCAGAAAGCTTCTTTCTCTTTGTTATCGGAGGATATTTCCTTTGGACTATAGTCTTAAAAGGGTTGCGAAATATCTGTTCTCAGATTCCACAGAAATAAGGCTAGCAAAGAGATCCACGAAATACACATGTAACTCTGTGAGATGAATTAACAGAACACTAAGCCGTTTCTTAGACAGCTTCTTTCCAGATTTCATCTGAGGATATTTCCTTTTTCACCATAGCCCTCTATGGGCTTCCAAATATCACTTTGCCAATTCCACAAGAACTGTCTTATCGAAAGGCTTCTTGAGGGGAAAGCTGTAACTCTGTGAGATGATTTCACAGAACACAAAGAAGTTTCTCAGAAAGCTTCTTTCTCTTTGTTATCGGAGGATATTTCCTTTGGCCCTATAGTCTTCAAAGAGATCCGAAATATCTGTTCTCAGATTCCACAGAAATAAGGCTAGCAAAGAGATCCACGAAACACACATATAACTCTTTGAGATGAATTCACAGAACACTAAGCAGTTTCTCAGAAAGCTTCTTTCCAGATTTCATCTGAGGATATTTCCTTTTTCACCATAGCCCTCTGTGGGCTTCCATATATCACTTTGCCAATTCCACAAGAAGTGTCTTAGCGAAAGGCTTCTTGAGGGGAAAGCTGTAACTCTGTGAGATCATTTCACAGAACACAAAGAAGTTTCTCTGAAAGCTTCTTTCTCTTTGTTATCGGAGGATATTTCCTTTGGACTATAGTCTAAAAAGGGATGCGAAATATCTGTTCTCAGATTCCACAGAAATAAGGCTAGCAAATAGATCCACGAAATACACATGTAACTCTTTGAGATGAATTAACAGAACACTAAGTGTTTCTCAGAAAGCTTCTTTCCAGATTTCATCTGAGGATATTTCCTTTTTCACCATAGCCCTCTATGGGCTTCCAAATATCGCTTTGCCAATTCCACAAGAACTGTCTTAGCGAAAGGCTTCTTGAGGGGAAAGCTGTAACTCTGTGAGATGATTTCACAGAACACAAAGAAGTTTCTCAGAAAGCTTCTTTCTCTTTGTTATCGGAGGATATTTCCTGTGGCCCTATAGTCTTCAAAGGGATCCGAAATATCTGTTCTCAGATTCCACAGAAATACGGCTAGCAAAGAGATCCACGAAATACACATGTAACTCTGTGAGATGAAGTAACAGAACACTAAGCAGTTTCTCAGAAAGCTTCTTTCCAGATTTCATCTGAGGATATTTCCTTTTATACCATAGCCCTCTATGGGCTTCCAAAAATCACTTTGCCAATTCCACAAGAACTGTCTTATCGAAAGGCTTCTTGAGGGGAAAGCTGTAACTCTGTGAGATGATTTCACAGAACACAAAGAAGTTTCTCAGAAAGCTTCTTTCTCTTTGTTATCGGAGGATATTTCCTTTGGCCCTATAGTCTTCAAAGGGATCCGAAATATCTGTTCTCAGATTCCACAGAAATAAGGCTAGCAAAGAGATCCACGAAACACATATGTAACTCTTTGAGATGAATTCACAGAACACTAAGAAGTTTCTCAGAAAGCTTCTTTCCAGATTTCATCTGAGGATATTTCTTTTTTCACCATTGCCCTCTATGGGCTACCTAATATCACCTTGCCAATTCCACAAGAACTGTCTTAATGAAAGACTTCTTGAGGGGAAAGCTGTAACTCTGTGAGAAGATTTCACAGAACACAAAGAAGTTTCTCAGAAAGCTTCTTTCTCTTTGTTATTGGAGGATATTTCCTTTGGCCCTATAGTCTTCAAAGGGATCCAAAATATCTGTTCTCAGATTCCACAGAAATAAGGCTAGCAAAGACATCCACGAAATACACATGTAACTCTGTGAGATGAATTAACAGAACACTAAGCAGTTTCTCAGAAAGCTTCTTTCCAGATTTCATCTGAGGATATTTCCTTTTTCACCATAGCCCTCTATGGGCTTCCAAATATCACTTTGCCAATTCCACAAGAACTGTCTTAGCGAAAGGCTTCTTGAGGGGAAAGCTGTAACTCTGTGAGATGATTTCACAGAACACAAAGAAGTTTCTCAGAAAGCTTCTTTCTCTTTGTTATCGGAGGATATTTCCTGTGGCCCTATAGTCTTCAAAGGGATCCGAAATATCTGTTCTCAGATTCCACAGAAATAAGGCTAGCAAAGAGATCCACGAAATACACATGTAACTCTGTGAGATGAATTCACAGAACACTAAGCAGTTTCTCAGAAAGCTTCTTTCCAGATTTCATCTGAGGATATTTCCTTTTTCACCATAGCCCTCTAAGGGCTTCCAAATATCACTTTGCCGATTCCACAAGAACTGTCTTAGCGAAAGGCTTCTTGAGGGGAAAGCTGTAACTGTGTGAGATGATTTCACAGAACACAAAGAAGTTTCTCAGAAAGCTTCTTTCTCTTTGTTATCGGAGGATATTTCCTTTGGCCCTATAGTCTTCAAAGGGATCCGAAATATCTGTTCTCAGATTCCACAGAAAAAAGGCTAGCAAAGAGATCCACGAAACACACATGTAACTCTTTGAAATGAATTCTCAGAACACTAAGCAGTTTCTCAGAAAGCTTCTTTCCTGATTTCATCTGAGGATATTTCCTTTTTCACCATAGCCCTCTATGGGCTTCCAAGTATCACTTTGCCAATTCCACAAGAACTGTCTTAGCGAAAGGCTTCTTGAGGGGAAAGCTGTAACTCTGTAATATGATTTCACAGAAGACAAAGAAGTTTCTCAGAAAGCTTCTTTCTCTTTGTTATCGGAGGATATTTCCCTTGGCCCTATAGTCTTCTAAGGGATCCGAAATCTCTGTTCTCAGATTCTACAGAAATAAGGCTAGCAAAGAGATCCACGAAATACACATGTAACTCTGTGAGATGAATTCACAGAACACTAAGCAGTTTCTCAGAAAGCTTCTTTCCAGATTTCATCTGAGGATATTTCCTTTTATACCATAGCCCTCTATGGGCTTCCAAATATTACTTTGCCAATTCCACAAGAACTGTCTTAGCGAAAGGCTTCTTGAGGGGAAAGCTGTAACTCTGTGAGATGATTTCACGGAACACAAAGAAGTTTCTCAGAAAGCTTCTTTCTCTTTGTTATCGGAGGATATTTCCTGTGGCCCTATAGTCTTCAAAGGGATCCGAAATATCTGTTCTCAGATTCCACAGAAATAAGGCTAGCAAAGAGATCCACGAAATACACATGTAACTCTGTGAGATGAATTCACAGAACACTAAGCAGTTTCTCAGAAAGCTTCTTTCCAGATATCATCTGAGGATATTTCCTTTTTCACCATATCCCTCTATGGGCTTCCAAATATCACTTTGCCGATTCCACAAGATCTGTCTTAGCGAAAGGCTTCTTGAGGGGAAAGCTGTAACTCTGTGAGATGATTTCACAGAACACAAAGAAGTTTCTCAGAAAGCTTCTTTCTCTTTGTTATCGGAGGATATTTCCTTTGGCCCTATAGTCTTCAAAGGGATCCGAAATCTCTGTTCTCAGATTCCACAGAAATAAGACTAGCAAAGAGATCCACGAAATACACATGTAACTCTGTGAGATGAATTCACAGAACACTAAGCAGTTTCTCAGAAAGCTTCTTTCCAGATTTCATCTGAGGATATTTCCTTTTTCACCATAGCCCTCTATGGGCTTCCAAATATCACTTTGCCAATTCCACAAGAACTGTCTCAATGAAAGGCTTCTTGAGGGGAAAGCTGTAACTCTGTGAGATGATTTCACAGAACACAAAGAAGTTTCTCAGAAAGCTTCTTTCCCTTGTTATTGGAGGATATTTCCTTTGGCCCTATAGTCTTCAAAGGGATCCGAAATATCTGTTCTCAGATTCCACAGAAATAACCTAGCAAAGAGATCCACGAAACACACATGTAATTCCTTGAGATGAATTCACAGAACACTAAGCAGTTTCTCAGAAAGCTTCTTTCCAGATTTCATCTGAGGATATTTCCTTTTTCACCATAGTCCTCTATGGGCTTCCAAATATCACTTTGCCAATTCCACAAGAACTGTCTTATCGAAAGGCTTCTTGAGGGGAAAGCTGTAACTCTGTGAGATGATTTCACAGAACACAAAGAAGTTTCTCAGAAAGCTTCTTTCTCTTTGTTATCGGAGGATATTTCCTTTGGCCCTATAGTCTTCAAAGGGATCCGAAATCTCTGTTCTCAGATTCCACAGAAATAAGGCTAGCAAAGAGATCCACGAAATACACATGTAACTCTGTGAGATGAATTCGCAGAACACTAAGCAGTTTCTCAGAAAGCTTCTTTCCAGATTTCATCTGAGGATATTTCCTTTTTCACCATAGCCCTCTATGGGCTTCCAAATATCACTTTGCCAATTCCACAAGAACTGTCTCAATGAAAGGCTTCTTGAGCGGAAAGCTGTAACTCTGTGAGATGATTTCACAGAACACAAAGAAGTTTCTCAGAAAGCTTCTTTCTCTTTGTTATCGGAGGATATTTCCTTTGGCCCTATATTCTTCAAAGGGATCCGAAATATCTGTTCTCAGATTCCACAGAAATAAGGCTAGCAAAGAGATCCACGAAACACACATGTAATTCCTTGAGATGAATTAACAGAACACTAAGCAGTTTCTCAGAAAGCTTCTTTCCAGATTTCATCTGAGGATATTTCCTTTTTCACCATAGCCCTCTATGGGCTTCCAAATATCACTTTGCCGATTCCACAAGAACTTTCTTAGCGAAAGGCTTCTTGAGGGGAAAGCTGTAACTCTGTGAGATGATTTCACAGAACACAAAGAAGTTTCTCAGAAAGCTTCTTTCTCTTTGTTATCGGAGGATATTTCCTGTGGCCCTATAGTCTTAAAAGGGATGCGAAATATCTGTTCTCAGATTCCACAGAAATAAGGCTAGCAAAGAGATCCACGAAATACACATGTAACACTTTGAGATGAATTCACAGAACACAGAGCAGTTTCTCAGAAAACTTCTTTCCAGATTTCATCTGAGGATATTTCCTTTTTCACCATAGCCCTCTATGGGCTACCTAATAACACTTTGCCAATTCCACAAGAACTGTCTTAATGAAAGGCTTCTTGAGGGGAAAGCTGTAACTCTGTGAGATGATTTCACAGAACACAAAGAAGTTTCTCAGAAAGCTTCTTTCTCTTTGTTATCGGAGGATATTTCCTGTGGCCCTATCGTCTTCAAAGGGATCCGAAATATCTGTTCTCAGATTCCACAGAAATAAGGCTAGCAAAGAGATCCACGAAATACACATGTAACTCTGTGAGATGAATTCACAGAACACTTAGCAGTTTCTCAGAAAGCTTCTTTCCAGATATCATCTGAGGATATTTCCTTTTTCACCATATCCCTCTATGGGCTTCCAAATATCACTTTGCCGATTCCACAAGAACTGTCTTAGCGAAAGGCTTCTTGAGGGGAAAGCTGTAACTCTGTGAGATGATTTCACAGAACACAAAGAAGTTTCTCAGAAAGCTTCTTTCTCTTTGTTATCGGAGGATATTTCCTTTGGCCCTAGAGTCTTCAAAGGGAACCGAAATATCTGTTCTCAGATTCCACAGAAATAAGGCTAGCAAAGAGATCCACGAAACACACATGTAACTCTTTGAAATGAATTCACAGAACACTAAGCAGTTTCTCAGAAAGCTTCTTTCCAGATTTCATCTGAGGATATTTCCTTTTTCACCATAGCCCTCTATGGGCTTCCAAATCTCACTTTGCCGATTCCACAAGAACTGTCTTAGCGAAAGGCTTCTTGAGGGGAAAGCTGTAACTCTGTGAGATGATTTCACAGAACACAAAGAAGTTTCTCAGAAAGCTTCTTTCTCTTTGTTATCGGAGGATATTTCCTTTGGCCCTATAGTCTTCAAAGGGATCCGAAATATCTGTTCTCAGATTCCACAGAAATAAGGCTAGCAAAGAGATCCATGAAACACACATGTAACTCTTTGAAATGAATTCACAGAACACTAAGCAGTTTCTCAGAAAGCTTCTTTCCTGATTTCATCTGAGGATATTTCCTTTTTCACCATAGCCCTCTATGGGCTTCCAAGTATCACTTTGCCAATTCCACAAGAACTGTCTTAGCGAAAGGCTTCTTGAGGGGAAAGCTGTAACTCTGTGAGATGATTTCACAGAACACAAAGAAGTTTCTCAGAAAGCTTCTTTCTCTTTGTTATCGGAGGATATTTCCTTTGGCCCTGTAGTCTTAAAAGGGTTGCGAAATATCTGTTCTCAGATTCCACAGAAATAAGGCTAGCAAAGAGATCCACGAAATACACATGTAACTCTGTGAGATGAATTAACAGAACACTAAGCCGTTTCTCAGAAAGCTTCTTTCCAGATTTCATCTGAGGATATTTCCTTTTTCACCATAGCCCTCTATGGGCTTCCAAATATCACTTTGCCAATTCCACAAGAACTGTCTTATCGAAAGGCTTCTTGAGGGGAAAGCTGTAACTCTGTGAGATGATTTCACAGAACACAAAGAAGTTTCTCAGAAAGCTTCTTTCTCTTTGTTATCGGAGGATATTTCCTTTGGCCCTATAGTCTTCAAAGAGATCCGAAATATCTGTTCTCAGATTCCACAGAAATAAGGCTAGCAAAGAGATCCACGAAACACACATATAACTCTTTGAGATGAATTCACAGAACACTAAGAAGTTTCTCAGAAAGCTTCTTTCCAGATTTCATCTGAGGATATTTCCTTTTTTCACCATTGCCCTCTATGGGCTACCTAATATCACTTTGCCAATTCCACAAGAACTGTCTTAATGAAAGGCTTCTTGAAGGGAAAGCTGTAACTCTGTGAGAAGATTTCACAGAACACAAAGAAGTTTCTCAGAAAGCTTCTTTCTCTTTGTTATTGGAGGATATTTCCTTTGGCCCTATAGTCTTCAAAGGGATCCAAAATATCTGTTCTCAGATTCCGCAGAAATAAGGCTAGAAAAGAGATCCACGAAATACACATGTAACTCTGTGAGATGAATTAACAGAACACTAAGCAGTTTCTCAGAAAGCTTCTTTCCAGATTTCATCTGAGGATATTTCCTTTTTCACCATAGCCCTCTATGGGCTTCCAAATATCACTTTGCCAATTCCACAAGAACTGTCTTAGCGAAAGGCTTCTTGAGGGGAAAGCTGTAACTCTGTGAGATGATTTCACAGAACACAAAGAAGTTTCTCAGAAAGCTTCTTTCTCTTTGTTATCGGAGGATATTTCCTGTGGCCCTATAGTCTTCAAATGGATCCGAAATATCTGTTCTCAGATTCCACAGAAATAAGGCTAGCAAAGAGATCCACGAAATACACATGTAACTCTGTGAGATGAAGTAACAGAACACTAAGCAGTTTCTCAGAAAGCTTCTTTCCAGATTTCATCTGAGGATATTTCCTTTTATACCATAGCCCTCTATGGGCTTCAAAAAATCACTTTGCCAATTCCACAAGAACTGTCTTAGCGAAAGGCTTCTTGAGGGGAAAGCTGTAACTCTGTGAGATGATTTCACAGAACACAAAGAAGTTTCTCAGAAAGCTTCTTTCTCTTTGTTATCGGAGGATATTTGCTTTGGCCCTATAGTCTTCAAAGGGATCCGAAATATCTGTTCTCAGATTCCACAGAAATAAGGCTAGCAAAGAGATCCACGAAACACATATGTAACTCTTTGAGATGAATTCACAGAACACTAAGAAGTTTCTCAGAAAGTTTCTTTCCAGATTTCATCTGAGGATATTTCCTTTTTTCACCATAGCCCTCTATGGGCTACCTAATATTACTTTGCCAATTCCACAAGAACTGACATAGCGAAAGGCTTCTTGAGGGGAAAGCTGTAACTCTGTGAGATGATTTCACAGAACACAAAGAAGTTTCTCAGAAAGCTTCTTTCTCTTTGTTATCGGAGGATAATCCCTGTGGCACTATAGTCTTCAAAGGGATCCGAAATATCTGTTCTCAGATTCCACAGAAATAAGGCTAGCAAAGAGATCCACGAAATACACATGTAACTCTGCGAGATGAATTAACAGAACACTAAGCAGTTTCTCAGAAAGCTTCTTTCCAAATTTCATCTGAGGATATTTCCTTTTTCAACATAGCCCTCTATGGGCTTCAAATATCACTTTGCCAATTTCACAAGAACTGTCTTAGCGAAAGGCTTCTTGAGGGGAAACCTGTAACTCTGTGAGATGATTTCACAGAACACAAAGAAGTTTCTCAGAAAGCTTCTTTCTCTTTGTTATCGGAGGATATTTCCTTTGGCCCTATAGTCTTCAAAGGGATCCGAAATATCTGTTCTCAGATTCCACAGAAATAAGGCTAGCAAAGAGATCCACGAAATGCACATGTAACTCTGTGAGATGAACTCACAGAACACTAAGCAGTTTCTCAGAAAGCTTCTTTCCAGATTTCATGTGAGGATATTTCCTTTTTCACCGTAGCCCTCTATGGGCTTCCAAATCTCACTTTGCCAATTCCACAAGAACTGTCTTAGCGAAAGGCTTCTTGAGGGGAAAGCTGTAACTCTGTGAGATGATTTCACAGAACACAAAGAAGTTTCTCAGAAAGCTTCTTTCTCTTTGTTATCGGAGGATATTTCCTTTGGCCCTATAGTCTTCAAAGGGATCCGAAATATCTGTTCTCAGATTCCACAGAAATAAGGCTAGCAAAGAGATCCACGAAACACACATGTAACTCTTTGAAATGAATTCACAGAACACTAAGCAGTTTCTCAGAAAGCTTCTTTCCTGATTTCATCTGAGGATATTTCCTTTTTCACCATAGCCCTCTATGGGCTTCCAAGTATCACTTTGCCAATTCCACAAGAACTGTCTTAGCGAAAGGCTTCTTGAGGAGAAAGCTGTAACTCTGTGAGATGATTTCACAGAACACAAAGAAGTTTCTCAGAAAGCTTCTTTCTCTTTGTTATCGGAGGATATTTCCTTTGGACTATAGTCTTAAAAGGGTTGCGAAATATCTGTTCTCAGATTCCACAGAAATAAGGCTAGCAAAGAGATCCACGAAATACACATGTAACTCTGTGAGATGAATTAAAAGAACACTAAGCCGTTTCTCAGAAAGCTTCTTTCCAGATTTCATCTGAGGATATTTCCTTTTTCACCATAGCCCTCTATGGGCTTCCAAATATCACTTTGCCAATTCCACAAGAACTGTCTTATCGAAAGGCTTCTTGAGGGGAAAGATGTAACTCTGTGAGATGATTTCACAGAACACAAAGAAGTTTCTCAGAAAGCTTCTTTCTCTTTGTTATCGGAGGATATTTCCTTTGGCCCTATAGTCTTCAAAGAGATCCGAAATATCTGTTCTCAGATTCCACAGAAATAAGGCTAGCAAAGAAATCCACGAAACACACATATAACTCTTTGAGATGAATTCACAGAACACTAAGCAGTTTCTCAGAAAGCTTCTATCCAGATTTCATCTGAGGATATTTCCTTTTTCACCATAGCCCTCTGTGGGCTTCCATATATCACTTTGCCAATTCCACAAGAAGTGTCTTAGCGAAAGGCTTCTTGAGAGGAAAGCTGTAACTCTGTGAGATGATTTCACAGAACACAAAAAAGTTTCTCTGAAAGCTTCTTTCTCTTTGTTATCGGAGGATATTTCCTTTGGACTATAGTCTTAAAAGGGAAGCGAAATATCTGTTCTCAGATTCCACAGAAATAAGGCTAGCAAATAGATCCACGAAATACACATGTAACTCTTTGAGATGAATTATCAGAACACTAAGCAGTTTCTCAGAAAGCTTCTTTCCAGATTTCATCTGAGGATATTTCCTTTTTCACCATAGCCCTCTATGGGCTTCCAAATATCACTTTGCCAATTCCACAAGAACTGTCTTAGCGAAAGGCTTCTTGAGGGGAAAGCTGTAACTCTGTGAGATGATTTCACAGAACACAAAGATGTTTCTCAGAAAGCTTCTTTCTCTTTGTTATCGGAGGATATTTCCTGTGGCCCTATAGTCTTCAAATGGATCCGAAATATCTGTTCTCAGATTCCACAGAAATAAGGCTAGCAAAGAGATCCACGAAATACACATGTAACTCTGTGAGATGAAGTAACAGAACACTAAGCAGTTTCTCAGAAAGCTTCTTTCCAGATTTCATCTGAGGATATTTCCTTTTATACCATAGCCCTCTATGGGCTTCAAAAAATCACTTTGCCAATTCCACAAGAACTGTCTTAGCGAAAGGCTTCTTGAGGGGAAAGCTGTAACTCTGTGAGATGATTTCACAGAACACAAAGAAGTTTCTCAGAAAGCTTCTTTCTCTTTGTTATCGGAGGATATTTGCTTTGGCCCTATAGTCTTCAAAGGGATCCGAAATATCTGTTCTCAGATTCCACAGAAATAAGGCTAGCAAAGAGATCCACGAAACACATATGTAACTCTTTGAGATGAATTCACAGAACACTAAGAAGTTTCTCAGAAAGTTTCTTTCCAGATTTCATCTGAGGATATTTCCTTTTTTCACCATAGCCCTCTATGGGCTACCTAATATTACTTTGCCAATTCCACAAGAACTGACATAGCGAAAGGCTTCTTGAGGGGAAAGCTGTAACTCTGTGAGATGATTTCACAGAACACAAAGAAGTTTCTCAGAAAGCTTCTTTCTCTTTGTTATCGGAGGATAATTCCTGTGGCACTATAGTCTTCAAAGGGATCCGAAATATCTGTTCTCAGATTCCACAGAAATAAGGCTAGCAAAGAGATCCACGAAATACACATGTAACTCTGCGAGATGAATTAACAGAACACTAAGCAGTTTCTCAGAAAGCTTCTTTCCAGATTTCATCTGAGGATATTTCCTTTTTCAACATAGCCCTCTATGGGCTTCAAATATCACTTTGCCAATTTCACAAGAACTGTCTTAGCGAAAGGCTTCTTGAGGGGAAACCTGTAACTCTGTGAGATGATTTCACAGAACACAAAGAAGTTTCTCAGAAAGCTTCTTTCTCTTTGTTATCGGAGGATATTTCCTTTGGCCCTATAGTCTTCAAAGGGATTCGAAATATCTGTTCTCAGATTCCACAGAAATAAGGCTAGCAAAGAGATCCACGAAATGCACATGTAACTCTGTGAGATGAATTCACAGAACACTAAGCAGTTTCTCAGAAAGCTTCTTTCCAGATTTCATGTGAGGATATTTCCTTTTTCACCGTAGCCCTCTATGGGCTTCCAAATATCACTTTGCCAATTCCACAAGAACTGTCTTAGCGAAAGCCTTCTTGAGGGGAAAGCTGTAACTCTGTGAGATGATTTCACAGAACACAAAGAAGTTTCTCAGAAAGCTTCTTTCTCTTTGTTATCGGAGGATATTTCCTTTGGCCCTATAGTCTTCAAAGGGATCCGAAATATCTGTTCTCAGATTCCACAGAAATAAGGCTAGCAAAGAGATCCACGAAATGCACATGTAACTCTGTGAGATGAATTCACAGAACACTAAGCCGTTTCTCAGAAAGCTTCTTTCCAGATTTCATCTGAGGATATTTCCTTTTTCACCATAGCCCTCTATGGGCTTCCAAATATCACTTTGCCGATTCCACAAGAACTGTCTTAGCGAAAGGCTTCTTGAGGGGAAAGCTGTAACTCTGTGAGATGATTTCACAGAACACAAAGAAGTTTCTCAGAAAGCTTCTTTCTCTTTGTTATCGCAGGATATTTCCTTTGGACTATAGTCTTAAAAGGGATGCGAAATATCTGTTCTCAGATTCCACAGAAATAAGGCTAGCAAAGAGATCCAGGAAACACACATGTAACACTTTGAGATGAATTCACAGAACACTGAGCAGTTTCTCAGAAAGCTTCTTTCCAGATTTCATCTGAGGATATTTCCTTTTTCACCATAGCCCTCTATGGGCTTCCAAATATCACTTTGCCAATTCCACAAGAACTGTCTTAGCGAAAGGCTTCTTGAGGAGAAAGCTGTAACTCTGTGAGATGATTTCACAGAACACAAAGAAGTTTCTCAGAAAGCTTCTTTCTCTTTTTTATCGGAGGATATTTCCTGTGGCCCTATTGTCTTCAAAGGGATGCGAAATATCTGTTCTCAGATTCCACAGAAATAAGGCTAGCAAAGAGATCCACGAAATACACATGTAACTCTGTGAGATGAATTCACAGAACACTAAGCAGTTTCTCAGAAAGCTTCTTTCCAGATTTCATCTGAGGATATTTCCTTTTTCACCTTAGCCCTCTATGGGCTTCCAAATATCACTTTGCCGATTCCACAAGAACTGTCTTAGCGAAAGGCTTCTTGAGGGGAAAGCTGTAACTCTGTGAGATGATTTCACAGAACACAAAGAAGTTTCTCAGAAAGCTTCTTTCTCTTTGTTATCGGAGGATATTTCCTTTGGCCCTATAGTCTTCAAAGGGATCCGAAATCTCTGTTCTCAGATTCCACAGAAATAAGGCTAGCAAAGAGATCCACGAAACAAACATGTAACTCTTTGAGATGAATTCATAGAACACTAAGCAGTTTCTCCGAAAGCTTCTTTCCAGATTTCATCTGAGGATATTTCCTTTTTCACCATAACCCTCTTTGGCTACCTAATATCACTTTGCCAATTTTACAAGAACTGTCTTAATGAAAGGCTTCTTGAGGGGAAAGCTGTAACTCTGTGAGAAGATTTCACAGAACACAAAGTAGTTTCTCAGAAAGCTTCTTTCTCTTTGTTATCGGAGGATATTTCCTTTGGCCCTATATTCTGCTAAGGGATCCGAAATATCTGTTCTCAGATTCCACAGAAATAAGGCTAGCAAAGAGATCCACGAAACACACATGTAACTCTTTGAGATGAATTCACAGAACACTAAGCAGTTTCTCAGAAAGCTTCTTTCCAGATTTCATCTGAGGATATTTCCTTTTTCAACATAGCCCTCTAAGGGCTACTTAATATCACTTTGCCAATTTCACAAGAACTGTCTTAATGAAAGGCTTCTTGAGGGGAAAGCTGTAACTCTGTGAGAAGATTTCACAGAACACAAAGAAGTTTCTCAGAAAGCTTCTTTCTCTTTGTTATCGGAGGATATTCCCTTTGGCCCTATAGTATGCTAAGGGATCCGAAATATCTGTTCTCAGATTCCACAGAAATAAAGCTAGCAAAGAGATCCACGAAATACACATGTAACTCTGTGGGATGAATTAACAGAACACTAAGCAGTTTATCAGAAAGCTTCTTTCCAGATTTCATCTGAGGATATTTCCTTTTTCTGCATAGCCCTCTATGGGCTTCCAAATATCACTTTGCCAATTCCACAAGAACTGTCTTAGCGAAAGGCTCCTTGAGGGGAAAGCTGTAACTCTCTGAGATGATTTCACCGAACACAAAGAAGTTTCTCAGAAAGCTTCTTTCTCTTTGTTATCGGAGGATATTTCCTTTGGCCCTATAGACTTCAAAGGGATCCGAAATATCTGTACTCAGATTCCACAGAAATAAGGCTAGTAAAGAGATCCACGAAATACACATGTAACTCTGTGAGATGAATTCACAGAACACTAACCAGTTTCTCAGAAAACTTCTTTCCAGATTTCATCTGAGGATATTTCCCTTTTCACCATAGCCCTCTATGGGCTTCCAAATATCACTTTGGCAATACCACAAGAACGGTCTTAGAGAAAGGCTTCTTTAGGGGAAAGCTGTAACTCTGTGAGATGATTTCACAGAACACAAAGAAGTTTCGCAGAAAGCTTCTTTCTCTTTGTTATCGGAGGATATTTCCTTTGGCCCTATAGTCTGCTAAGGGATCCGAAATATCTGTTCTCAGATTCCACAGAAATAAGACTAGCAAAGAGATCCACGAAATACACATGTAACTCTGTGAGATGAATTCACACAACACTAAGCAGTTTCTCAGAAAGCTTCTTTCCAGATTTCATCTGAGGATATTTCCTTTTTCACCATAGCCCTCTATGGGCTTCCAAATATCACTTTGCCAATTGCACAAGAACTGTCTTAGCGAAAGGCTTCTTGAGGGGAAAGCTGTAACTCTGTGAGATGATTTCACAGAACACAAAGAAGTTTCTCAGAAAGCTTCTTTCTCTTTGTTATCGGAGGATATTTCCTTTGACCCTATAGTCTTCAAAGGGATCCGAAGTATCTGTTCTCAGATTCCACAGAAATAAGGCTAGCAAAGAGATTCACGAAAGACACATGTAACTCTGTGAGATGAATTCACAGAACACTAAGCAGTTTCTCAGAAAGCTTCTTTCCAGATTTCATCTGAGGATATTTCCTTTTATACCATAGCCCTCTATGGGCTTCCAAATATTACTTTGCCAATTCCACAAGAACTGTCTTAGCGAAAGGCTTTTTGAGGGGAAAGCTGTAACTCTGTGAGATGATTTCACAGAACACAAAGAAGTTTCTCAGAAAGCTTCTTTCTCTTTGTTATCGGAGGATATTTCCTTTGGACTATAGTCTTAATAGGTATCCGAAATATCTGTTCTCAGATTCCACAGAAATAAGGCTAGCAAAGAGATCCACGAAATACACATGTAACTCTGTGAGATGAATTCACAGAACACTAAGCAGTTTCTCAGAAAGCTTCTTTCCAGATTTCACTGGGGATATTTCCTTTTTCACCATAGCCTCTATGGGCTTCCAAATATCACTTTGCCGATTCCACAAGAACTGTCTTAGCGAAAGGCTTCTTGAGAGGAAAGCTGTAACTCTGTGACATGATTTCACAGAACACAAAGAAGTTTCTCAGAAAGGTTCTTTCTCTTTGTTATCGGAGGATATTTTCTGTCGCCCTATAGTCTTCAAAGGGATCCGAAATATCTGTTCTCAGATTCCACAGAAATAAGACTAGCAAAGAGATCCACGAAATACACATGTAACTCTGTGAGATGAATTAACAGAACACTAAGCAGTTTCTCAGAAAGCTTCTATCCAGATTTCATCTGAGGATATTTCCTTTTTCACCATAGCCCTCTGTGGGCTTCCATATATCACTTTGCCAATTCCACAAGAAGTGTCTTAGCGAAAGGCTTCTTGAGAGGAAAGCTGTAACTCTGTGAGATGATTTCACAGAACACAAAAAAGTTTCTCTGAAAGCTTCTTTCTCTTTGTTATCGGAGGATATTTCCTTTGGACTATAGTCTTAAAAGGGAAGCGAAATATCTGTTCTCAGATTCCACAGAAATAAGGCTAGCAAATAGATCCACGAAATACACATGTAACTCTTTGAGATGAATTATCAGAACACTAAGCAGTTTCTCAGAAAGCTTCTTTCCAGATTTCATCTGAGGATATTTCCTTTTTCACCATAGCCCTCTATGGGCTTCCAAATATCACTTTGCCAATTCCACAAGAACTGTCTTAGCGAAAGGCTTCTTGAGGGGAAAGCTGTAACTCTGTGAGATGATTTCACAGAACACAAAGATGTTTCTCAGAAAGCTTCTTTCTCTTTGTTATCGGAGGATATTTCCTGTGGCCCTATAGTCTTCAAATGGATCCGAAATATCTGTTCTCAGATTCCACAGAAATAAGGCTAGCAAAGAGATCCACGAAATACACATGTAACTCTGTGAGATGAAGTAACAGAACACTAAGCAGTTTCTCAGAAAGCTTCTTTCCAGATTTCATCTGAGGATATTTCCTTTTATACCATAGCCCTCTATGGGCTTCAAAAAATCACTTTGCCAATTCCACAAGAACTGTCTTAGCGAAAGGCTTCTTGAGGGGAAAGCTGTAACTCTGTGAGATGATTTCACAGAACACAAAGAAGTTTCTCAGAAAGCTTCTTTCTCTTTGTTATCGGAGGATATTTGCTTTGGCCCTATAGTCTTCAAAGGGATCCGAAATATCTGTTCTCAGATTCCACAGAAATAAGGCTAGCAAAGAGATCCACGAAACACATATGTAACTCTTTGAGATGAATTCACAGAACACTACGAAGTTTCTCAGAAAGTTTCTTTCCAGATTTCATCTGAGGATATTTCCTTTTTTCACCATAGCCCTCTATGGGCTACCTAATATTACTTTGCCAATTCCACAAGAACTGACATAGCGAAAGGCTTCTTGAGGGGAAAGCTGTAACTCTGTGAGATGATTTCACAGAACACAAAGAAGTTTCTCAGAAAGCTTCTTTCTCTTTGTTATCGGAGGATAATTCCTGTGGCACTATAGTCTTCAAAGGGATCCGAAATATCTGTTCTCAGATTCCACAGAAATAAGGCTAGCAAAGAGATCCACGAAATACACATGTAACTCTGCGAGATGAATTAACAGAACACTAAGCAGTTTCTCAGAAAGCTTCTTTCCAGATTTCATCTGAGGATATTTCCTTTTTCAACATAGCCCTCTATGGGCTTCAAATATCACTTTGCCAATTTCACAAGAACTTTCTTAGCGAAAGGCTTCTTGAGGGGAAACCTGTAACTCTGTGAGATGATTTCACAGAACACAAAGAAGTTTCTCAGAAAGCTTCTTTCTCTTTGTTATCGGAGGATATTTCCTTTGGCCCTATAGTCTTCAAAGGGATTCGAAATATCTGTTCTCAGATTCCACAGAAATAAGGCTAGCAAAGAGATCCACGAAATGCACATGTAACTCTGTGAGATGAATTCACAGAACACTAAGCAGTTTCTCAGAAAGCTTCTTTCCAGATTTCATGTGAGGATATTTCCTTTTTCACCGTAGCCCTCTATGGGCTTCCAAATATCACTTTGCCAATTCCACAAGAACTGTCTTAGCGAAAGCCTTCTTGAGGGGAAAGCTGTAACTCTGTGAGATGATTTCACAGAACACAAAGAAGTTTCTCAGAAAGCTTCTTTCTCTTTGTTATCGGAGGATATTTCCTTTGGCCCTATAGTCTTCAAAGGGATCCGAAATATCTGTTCTCAGATTCCACAGAAATAAGGCTAGCAAAGAGATCCACGAAATGCACATGTAACTCTGTGAGATGAATTCACAGAACACTAAGCCGTTTCTCAGAAAGCTTCTTTCCAGATTTCATCTGAGGATATTTCCTTTTTCACCATAGCCCTCTATGGGCTTCCAAATATCACTTTGCCGATTCCACAAGAACTGTCTTAGCGAAAGGCTTCTTGAGGGGAAAGCTGTAACTCTGTGAGATGATTTCACAGAACACAAAGAAGTTTCTCAGAAAGCTTCTTTCTCTTTGTTATCGCAGGATATTTCCTTTGGACTATAGTCTTAAAAGGGATGCGAAATATCTGTTCTCAGATTCCACAGAAATAAGGCTAGCAAAGAGATCCAGGAAACACACATGTAACACTTTGAGATGAATTCACAGAACACTGAGCAGTTTCTCAGAAAGCTTCTTTCCAGATTTCATCTGAGGATATTTCCTTTTTCACCATAGCCCTCTATGGGCTTCCAAATATCACTTTGCCAATTCCACAAGAACTGTCTTAGCGAAAGGCTTCTTGAGGAGAAAGCTGTAACTCTGTGAGATGATTTCACAGAACACAAAGAAGTTTCTCAGAAAGCTTCTTTCTCTTTTTTATCGGAGGATATTTCCTGTGGCCCTATTGTCTTCAAAGGGATGCGAAATATCTGTTCTCAGATTCCACAGAAATAAGGCTAGCAAAGAGATCCACGAAATACACATGTAACTCTGTGAGATGAATTCACAGAACACTAAGCAGTTTCTCAGAAAGCTTCTTTCCAGATTTCATCTGAGGATATTTCCTTTTTCACCTTAGCCCTCTATGGGCTTCCAAATATCACTTTGCCGATTCCACAAGAACTGTCTTAGCGAAAGGCTTCTTGAGGGGAAAGCTGTAACTCTGTGAGATGATTTCACAGAACACAAAGAAGTTTCTCAGAAAGCTTCTTTCTCTTTGTTATCGGAGGATATTTCCTTTGGCCCTATAGTCTTCAAAGGGATCCGAAATCTCTGTTCTCAGATTCCACAGAAATAAGGCTAGCAAAGAGATCCACGAAACAAACATGTAACTCTTTGAGATGAATTCATAGAACACTAAGCAGTTTCTCCGAAAGCTTCTTTCCAGATTTCATCTGAGGATATTTCCTTTTTCACCATAACCCTCTTTGGCTACCTAATATCACTTTGCCAATTTTACAAGAACTGTCTTAATGAAAGGCTTCTTGAGGGGAAAGCTGTAACTCTGTGAGAAGATTTCACAGAACACAAAGTAGTTTCTCAGAAAGCTTCTTTCTCTTTGTTATCGGAGGATATTTCCTTTGGCCCTATATTCTGCTAAGGGATCCGAAATATCTGTTCTCAGATTCCACAGAAATAAGGCTAGCAAAGAGATCCACGAAACACACATGTAACTCTTTGAGATGAATTCACAGAACACTAAGCAGTTTCTCAGAAAGCTTCTTTCCAGATTTCATCTGAGGATATTTCCTTTTTCAACATAGCCCTCTAAGGGCTACTTAATATCACTTTGCCAATTTCACAAGAACTGTCTTAATGAAAGGCTTCTTGAGGGGAAAGCTGTAACTCTGTGAGAAGATTTCACAGAACACAAAGAAGTTTCTCAGAAAGCTTCTTTCTCTTTGTTATCGGAGGATATTCCCTTTGGCCCTATAGTATGCTAAGGGATCCGAAATATCTGTTCTCAGATTCCACAGAAATAAAGCTAGCAAAGAGATCCACGAAATACACATGTAACTCTGTGGGATGAATTAACAGAACACTAAGCAGTTTATCAGAAAGCTTCTTTCCAGATTTCATCTGAGGATATTTCCTTTTTCTGCATAGCCCTCTATGGGCTTCCAAATATCACTTTGCCAATTCCACAAGAACTGTCTTAGCGAAAGGCTCCTTGAGGGGAAAGCTGTAACTCTCTGAGATGATTTCACCGAACACAAAGAAGTTTCTCAGAAAGCTTCTTTCTCTTTGTTATCGGAGGATATTTCCTTTGGCCCTATAGACTTCAAAGGGATCCGAAATATCTGTACTCAGATTCCACAGAAATAAGGCTAGTAAAGAGATCCACGAAATACACATGTAACTCTGTGAGATGAATTCACAGAACACTAACCAGTTTCTCAGAAAACTTCTTTCCAGATTTCATCTGAGGATATTTCCCTTTTCACCATAGCCCTCTATGGGCTTCCAAATATCACTTTGGCAATACCACAAGAACGGTCTTAGAGAAAGGCTTCTTTAGGGGAAAGCTGTAACTCTGTGAGATGATTTCACAGAACACAAAGAAGTTTCGCAGAAAGCTTCTTTCTCTTTGTTATCGGAGGATATTTCCTTTGGCCCTATAGTCTGCTAAGGGATCCGAAATATCTGTTCTCAGATTCCACAGAAATAAGACTAGCAAAGAGATCCACGAAATACACATGTAACTCTGTGAGATGAATTCACACAACACTAAGCAGTTTCTCAGAAAGCTTCTTTCCAGATTTCATCTGAGGATATTTCCTTTTTCACCATAGCCCTCTATGGGCTTCCAAATATCACTTTGCCAATTGCACAAGAACTGTCTTAGCGAAAGGCTTCTTGAGGGGAAAGCTGTAACTCTGTGAGATGATTTCACAGAACACAAAGAAGTTTCTCAGAAAGCTTCTTTCTCTTTGTTATCGGAGGATATTTCCTTTGACCCTATAGTCTTCAAAGGGATCCGAAATATCTGTTCTCAGATTCCACAGAAATAAGGCTAGCAAAGAGATTCACGAAAGACACATGTAACTCTGTGAGATGAATTCACAGAACACTAAGCAGTTTCTCAGAAAGCTTCTTTCCAGATTTCATCTGAGGATATTTCCTTTTATACCATAGCCCTCTATGGGCTTCCAAATATTACTTTGCCAATTCCACAAGAACTGTCTTAGCGAAAGGCTTTTTGAGGGGAAAGCTGTAACTCTGTGAGATGATTTCACAGAACACAAAGAAGTTTCTCAGAAAGATTCTTTCTCTTTGTTATCGGAGGATATTTCCTTTGGACTATAGTCTTAATAGGTATCCGAAATATCTGTTCTCAGATTCCACAGAAATAAGGCTAGCAAAGAGATCCACGAAATACACATGTAACTCTGTGAGATGAATTCACAGAACACTAAGCAGTTTCTCAGAAAGCTTCTTTCCAGATTTCACTGGGGATATTTCCTTTTTCACCATAGCCTCTATGGGCTTCCAAATATCACTTTGCCGATTCCACAAGAACTGTCTTAGCGAAAGGCTTCTTGAGGGGAAAGCTGTAACTCTGTGACATGATTTCACAGAACACAAAGAAGTTTCTCAGAAAGGTTCTTTCTCTTTGTTATCGGAGGATATTTTCTGTAGCCCTATAGTCTTCAAAGGGATCCGAAATATCTGTTCTCAGATTCCACAGAAATAAGACTAGCAAAGAGATCCACGAAATACACATGTAACTCTGTGAGATGAATTAACAGAACACTAAGCAGTTTCTCAGAAGGCTTCTTTCCAGATTTCATCTGAGGATATTTCCTTTTGCACCATAGCCCTCTATGGGCTTCCAAATATCACTTTGCCGATTCCACAAGAACTGTCTTAGCGAAAGGCTTCTTGAGGGGAAAGCTGTAACTCTGTGAGATGATTTCACAGAACACAAAGAAGTTTCTCGGAAAGCTTCTTTCTCTTTGTTATCGGAGGATATTTCCTGTGGCCCTATAGTCTTCAAAGGTATGCGAAATATCTGTTCTCAGATTCCACAGAAATAAGGCTAGCAAAGAGATCCACGAAATACACATGTAAGTCTGTGAGATGAATTCACAGAACACTAAGCAGTTTCTCAGAAAGCTTCTTTCCAGATTTCATCTGAGGATATTTCGTTTTTCATCATAGACCTATATGGTGTTCCAAATATCACTTTGCCGATTCCACAAGAACTGTCTTAGCGAAAGGCTTCTTGAGGGGAAAGCTGTAACACTGTGAGATGATTTCACAGAACACAAAGAAGTTTCTCAGAAAGCTTCTTTCTCTTTGTTATCGGAGGATATTTCCTTTGGTCTATAGTCTTCAAAGGGATCTGAAATCTCTGTTCTCAGATTCCACAGAAATAAGGCTAGCAAAGAGATCCACGAAACACACATGTAACTCTTTGAGATGAATTCATAGAACACTAAGCAGTTTCTCCGAAAGCTTCTTTCCAGATTTCATCTGAGGATATTTCCTTTTCCACGACAGCCCTCTATGGGCTACCTAATATCACTTTGCCAATTTCACAAGAACTGTCTTAATGAAAGGCTTCTTGAGGGGAAAGCTGTGAGAAGATTTCACAGAACACAAAGAAGTTTCTCAGAAAGCTTCTTTCTCTTTGTTATCGGAGGATATTTCCTTTGGCCCTATAGTCTGCTAAGGGATCCGAAATATCTGTTCTCAGATTCCACAGAAATAAAGCTAGCAAAGAGATCCACGAAATACACATGTAACTCTGTGAGATGAATTAACAGAACACTAAGCCGTTTATCAGAAAGCTTCTTTCCAGATTTCATCTGAGGATATTTCCTTTTTCACCATAGAACTCTATGGGCTTCCAAATATCACTTTGCCAATTCCAAAAGAACTGTCTTAGCGAAAGGCTCCTTGAGGGGAAAGCTGTAAGTCTGTGAGATGATTTCACCGAACACAAAGAAGTTTCTCAGAAACCTTCTTTCTCTTTGTTATCGGAGGATATTTCCTTTGGCCCTATAGACTTCAAAGGGATCCGAAATATCTGTACTCAGATTCCACAGAAATAAGGCTAGTAAAGAGATCCACGAAATACTCATGTAACTCTGTGAGATGAATTCACAGAACACTAAGCAGTTTCTCAGAAAGCTTCTTTCCAGATTTCATCTGAGGATATTTCCTTTTTCACCATAGCCCTCTATGGGCTTCCAAATATCACTTTGCCAATACCACAAGAACTGTCTTAGAGAAAGGCTTCTTGAAGGGAAAGCTGTAACTCTGTGAGATGATTTCACAGAACGCAAAGAAGTTTCTCAGAAAGCTTCTTTCTCTTTGTTATCGGAGGATATTTCCTTTGGCCCTATAGTCTTCAAAGGGATCCGAAATATCTGTTCTCAGATTCCACAGAAATAAGGCTAGCAAAGAGATCCACGAAAGACACATGTAACTCTGTGAGATGAATTCACAGAACACTAAGCAGTTTCTCAGAAAGCTTCTTTCCAGATTTCATCTGAGGATATTTCCTTTTATACCATCGCCCTCTATGGGCTTCCAAATATTACTTTGCCAATTCCACAAGAACTGTCTTAGCGAAAGGCTTTTTGAGGGGAAAGCTGTAACTCTGTGAGATGATTTCACAGAACACAAAGAAGTTTCTCAGAAAGCTTTTTTCTCTTTGTTATCGGAGGATATTTCCTTTGGACTATAGTCTTAAAAGGGATGCGAAATATCTGTTCTCAGATTCCACAGAAAAAAGGCTAGCAAAGAGATCCACGAAATACACATGTAACTCTGTGAGATGAATTCACAGCACACTAAGCAGTTTCTCAGAAAGCTTCTTTGCAGATTTCACTGGGGATATTTCCTTTTTCACCATAGCCCTCCATGGGCTTCCAAATATCACTTTGCCAATTCCACAAGAACTGTCTTAGCGAAAGGCTTCTTGAGGGGAAAGCTGTAACTCTGTGAGATGATTTCACAGAACACAAAGAAGTTTCTCAGAAAGCTTCTTTCTCTTTGTTATCGGAGGATATTTTCTTTGGCCCTATAATCTTCAAAGGGATCCGAAATATCGGTTCTCAGAATCCACAGAAATAAGGCTAGTTAAGAGATCCACGAAATACACTTTTAACTCTTTGAGATGAATTAACAGAACACTAAGCAGTATCTCAGAAAGCTTCTTTCCAGATTTCATCTGAGGATATTTCCTTTTTCACCATAGCCCTCTATGGGCTTCCAAATATCATTTTGCCAATTCCACAAGAACTGTCTTAGCGAAAGTCTTCTTGAGGGGAAAGCTGTAACTCTGTGAGAAGATTTCACAGAACACAAAGAAGTTTCTCAGAAAGCTTCTTTCTCTTTGTTATCGGAGGATATTTCCTTTGGCCCTATAGTCTGCTAAGGGATCCGAAATATCTGTTCTCAGATTCCACAGAAATAAGGCTAGCAAAGAGATCCACGAAATACACATGTAATTCGGTGAGATGAATTCACAGAACACTAAGCAGTTTCTCAGAAAGCTTCTTCCCAGATTTCATCTGAGGATATTTCCTTTTTCACCATAGCCCTCTATGGGCTTCCAAATATCACTTTGCCAATTCCACAAGAACTGTCTTAGCGAAAGGCTTCTTGAGGGGAAAGCTGTAACTCTGTGAGATGATTTCACAGAACACAAAGAAGTTTCTCAGAAAGCTTCTTTCTCTTTGTTATCGGAGGATATTTCCTTTGGCCCTATAGTCTTCAAAGGGATCCGAAATATCTGTTCTCAGATTCCACAGAAATAAGGCTAGCAAAGAGATCCACGAAATACACATGTAACTCTGTGAGATGAATTCACAGAACACTAAGCAGTTTCTCAGAAAGCTTCTTTCCAGTTTTCATCTGAGGATATTTCCTTTTATACCATAGCCCTCTATGGGCTTCCAAATATCACTTTGCCAATTCCACAAGAACTGTCTTAGCGAAAGGCTTTCTGAGGGGAAAGCTATAACTCTGTGAGATGATTTCACAGAACACAAAGAAGTTTCTCAGAAAGCTTCTTTCTCTTTGTTATCGGAGGATATTTTCTGTCGCCCTATAGTCTTCAAAGGGATCCGAAATATCTGTTCTCAGATTCCACAGAAATAAGACTAGCAAAGAGATCCACGAAATACACATGTAACTCTGTGAGATGAATTAACAGAACACTAAGCAGTTTCTCAGAAAGCTTCTTTCCAGATTTCATCTGAGGATATTTCCTTTTTCACCATAGCCCTCTATGGGCTTCCAAATATCACTTTGCCGATTCCAGAGGAACTGTCTTAGCGAAAGGGTTCCTGAGGGGAAAGCTGTAACTCTGTGAGATGATTTCACAGAACACAAAGAAGTTTCTCAGAAAGCTTCTTTCTCTTTGTTATCGGAGGATATTTCCTTTGGCCCTATAGACTTCAAAGGGATCCGAAATATCTGTTCTCAGATTCCACAGAAATAAGGCTAGCAAAGAGATCCACGAAACACACATGTAACTCTTTGAGATGAATTTACAGAACACTAAGCAGTTTCTCAGAAAGCTTCTTTCCAGATTTCATCTGAGGATATTTCCTTTTTCACCATAGCCCTCTATGGGCTTCCAAATATCACTTTGCCAATACCAGGAGAACGGTCTTAGAGAAAGGCTTCTTGAGGGGAAAACTGTAACTCTGTGAGATGATTTCACAGAACACAAAGAAGTTTCTCAGAAAGCTTCTTTCTCTTTGTTATCGGAGGCTATTTCCTTTGGCCCTAGAGTATGCTAAGGGATCCGAAATATCTGTTCTCAGATTCCACAGAAATAAGGCTAGCAAAGAGATGCACGAAACACACATGTAACTCTTTGAGATTCATAGAACACTAAGCAGTTTCTCCGAAAGCTTCTTTCCAGATTTCATCTGAGGATATTTCCTTATTCACCATATCCCTCTATGGGCTACCTAATATCACTTTGCCAATTTTACAAGAACTGTCTTAATGAAAGGCTTCTTGAGGGGAAAGCTGTAACTCTGTGAGAAGATTTCAAAGAACACAAAGAAGTTTCTCAGAAAGCTTCTTTCTCTTTGTTATCGGAGGATATTTCCTTTGGCCCTATAGTCTGCTAAGGGATCCGAAATATCTGTTCTCAGATTCCACAGAAATAAGGCTAGCAAAGAGATCCACGAAATACACATGTAAGTCTGTGAGATGAATTCACAGAACACTAAGCAGTTTCTCAGAAAGCTTCTTTCCAGATTTCATCTGAGGATATTTCGTTTTTCATCATAGACCTATATGGTGTTCCAAATATCACTTTGCCGATTCCACAAGAACTGTCTTAGCGAAAGGCTTCTTGAGGGGAAAGCTGTAACTCTGTGAGATGATTTCACAGAACACAAAGAAGTTTCTCAGAAAGCTTCTTTCTCTTTGTTATCGGAGGATATTTCCTTTGGTCTATAGTCTTCAAAGGGATCTGAAATCTCTGTTCTCAGATTCCACAGAAATAAGGCTAGCAAAGAGATCCACGAAACACACATGTAACTCTTTGAGATGAATTCATAGAACACTAAGCAGTTTCTCCGAAAGCTTCTTTCCAGATTTCATCTGAGGATATTTCCTTTTCCACCACAGCCCTCTATGGGCTACCTAATATCACTTTGCCAATTTCACAAGAACTGTCTTAATGAAAGGCTTCTTGAGGGGAAAGCTGTGAGAAGATTTCACAGAACACAAAGTAGTTTCTCAGAAAGCTTCTTTCTCTTTGTTATCGGAGGATATTTCCTTTGGCCCTATAGTCTGCTAAGGGATCCGAAATATCTGTTCTCAGATTCCACAGAAATAAAGCTAGCAAAGAGATCCACGAAATACACATGTAACTCTGTGAGATAAATTAACAGAACACTAAGCAGTTTATCAGAAAGCTTCTTTCCAGATTTCATCTGAGGATATTTCCTTTTTCACCATAGCCCTCTATGGGCTTCCAAATATCACTTTGCCAATTCCACAAGAACTGTCTTAGCGAAAGGCTCCTTGAGGGGAAAGCTGTAAGTCTGTGAGATGATTTCACCGAACACAAAGAAGTTTCTCAGAAACCTTCTTTCTCTTTGTTATCGGAGGATATTTTCTGTCGCCCTATAGTCTTCAAAGGGATCCGAAATATCTGTTCTCAGATTCCACAGAAATAAGACTAGCAAAGAGATCCACGAAATACACATGTAACTCTGTGAGATGAATTAACAGAACACTAAGCAGTTTCTCAGAAAGCTTCTTTCCAGATTTCATCTGAGGATATTTCCTTTTTCACCATAGCCCTCTATGGGCTTCCAAATATCACTTTGCCGATTCCAGAGGAACTGTCTTAGCGAAAGGGTTCCTGAGGGGAAAGCTGTAACTCTGTGAGATGATTTCACAGAACACAAAGAAGTTTCTCAGAAAGCTTCTTTCTCTTTGTTATCGGAGGATATTTCCTTTGGCCCTATAGACTTCAAAGGGATCCGAAATATCTGTTCTCAGATTCCACAGAAATAAGGCTAGCAAAGAGATCCACGAAACACACATGTAACTCTTTGAGATGAATTTACAGAACACTAAGCAGTTTCTCAGAAAGCTTCTTTCCAGATTTCATCTGAGGATATTTCCTTTTTCACCATAGCCCTCTATGGGCTTCCAAATATCACTTCGCCAATACCAGGAGAACGGTCTTAGAGAAAGGCTTCTTGAGGAGAAAACTGTAACTCTGTGAGATGATTTCACAGAACACAAAGAAGTTTCTCAGAAAGCTTCTTTCTCTTTGTTATCGGAGGATATTTCCTTTGGACTATAGTCTTAAAAGGGATGCGAAATATCTGTTCTCAGATTCCACAGAAATAAGGCTAGCAAAGAGATCCAGGAAACACACATGTAACACTTTGAGATGAATTCACAGAACACTGAGCAGTTTCTCAGAAAGCTTCTTTCCAGATTTCATCTGAGGATATTTCCTTTTTCACCATAGCCCTCTATGGGCTTCCAAATATCACTTTGCCAATTCCACAAGAACTGTCTTAGCGAAAGGCTTCTTGAGGAGAAAGCTGTAACTCTGTGAGATGATTTCACAGAACACAAAGAAGTTTCTCAGAAAGCTTCTTTCTCTTTGTTATCGGAGGATATTTCCTTTGGCCCTATAGTCTGCAAAGGGATCCGAAATATCTGTTCTCAGATTCCACAGAAATAAGGCTAGCAAAGAGATCCACGAAATACACATGTAAGTCTGTGAGATGAATTCACAGAACACTAAGCAGTTTCTCAGAAAGCTTCTTTCCAGATTTCATCTGAGGATATTTCGTTTTTCATCATAGACCTATATGGTGTTCCAAATATCACTTTGCCGATTCCACAAGAACTGTCTTAGCGAAAGGCTTCTTGAGGGGAAAGCTGTAACTCTGTGAGATGATTTCACAGAACACAAAGAAGTTTCTCAGAAAGCTTCTTTCTCTTTGTTATCGGAGGATATTTCCTTTGGTCTATAGTCTTCAAAGGGATCTGAAATCTCTGTTCTCAGATTCCACAGAAATAAGGCTAGCAAAGAGATCCACGAAACACACATGTAACTCTTTGAGATGAATTCATAGAACACTAAGCAGTTTCTCCGAAAGCTTCTTTCCAGATTTCATCTGAGGATATTTCCTTTTCCACCACAGCCCTCTATGGGCTACCTAATATCACTTTGGCAATTTCACAAGAACTGTCTTAATGAAAGGCTTCTTGAGGGGAAAGCTGTGAGAAGATTTCACAGAACACAAAGTAGTTTCTCAGAAAGCTTCTTTCTCTTTGTTATCGGAGGATATTTCCTTTGGCCCTATAGTCTGCTAAGGGATCCGAAATATCTGTTCTCAGATTCCACAGAAATAAAGCTAGCAAAGAGATCCACGAAATACACATGTAACTCTGTGAGATAAATTAACAGAACACTAAGCAGTTTATCAGAAAGCTTCTTTCCAGATTTCATCTGAGGATATTTCCTTTTTCACCATAGCCCTCTAAGGGCTTCCAAATATCACTTTGCCAATTCCACAAGAACTGTCTTAGCGAAAGGCTCCTTGAGGGGAAAGCTGTAAGTCTGTGAGATGATTTCACCGAACACAAAGAAGTTTCTCAGAAACCTTCTTTCTCTTTGTTATCGGAGGATATTTCTTTTGGCCCTATAGACTTCAAAGGGATCCGAAATATCTGTACTCAGATTCCACAGAAATAAGGCTAGTAAAGAGATCCACGAAATACTCATGTAACTCTGTGAGATGAATTCACAGAACACTAAGCAGTTTCTCAGAAAGCTTCTTTCCAGATTTCATCTGAGGATATTTCCTTTTTCACCATAGCCCTCTATGGGCTTCCAAATATCACTTTGCCAATACCACAAGAACTGTCTTAGAGAAAGGCTTCTTGAGGGGAAAGCTGTAACTCTGTGAGATGATTTCACAGAACGCAAAGAAGTTTCTCAGAAAGCTTCTTTCTCTTTGTTATCGGAGGATATTTCCTTTGGCCCTATAGTCTTCAAAGGGATCCGAAATATCTGTTCTCAGATTCCACAGAAATAAGGCTAGCAAAGAGATCCACGAAAGACACATGTAACTCTGTGAGATGAATTCACAGAACACTAAGCAGTTTCTCAGAAAGCTTCTTTCCAGATTTCATCTGAGGATATTTCCTTTTATACCATAGCCCTCTATGGGCTTCCAAATATTACTTTGCCAATTCCACAAGAACTGTCTTAGCGAAAGGCTTTTTGAGGGGAAAGCTGTAACTCTGTGAGATGATTTCACAGAACACAAAGAAGTTTCTCAGAAAGCTTCTTTCTCTTTGTTATCGGAGGATATTTCCTTTGGACTATAGTCTTAAAAGGGATGCGAAATATCTGTTCTCAGATTCCACAGAAATAAGGCTAGCAAAGAGATCCAGGAAACACACATGTAACACTTTGAGATGAATTCACAGAACACTGAGCAGTTTCTCAGAAAGCTTCTTTCCAGATTTCATCTGAGGATATTTCCTTTTTCACCATAGCCCTCTATGGGCTTCCAAATATCACTTTGCCAATTCCACAAGAACTGTCTTAGCGAAAGGCTTCTTGAGGAGAAAGCTGTAACTCTGTGAGATGATTTCACAGAACACAAAGAAGTTTCTCAGAAAGCTTCTTTCTCTTTTTTATCGGAGGATATTTCCTGTGGCCCTATTGTCTTCAAAGGGATGCGAAATATCTGTTCTCAGATTCCACAGAAATAAGGCTAGCAAAGAGATCCACGAAATACACATGTAACTCTGTGAGATGAATTCACAGAACACGAAGCAGTTTCTCAGAAAGCTTCTTTCCAGATTTCATCTGAGGATATTTCCTTTTTCACCTTAGCCCTCTATGGGCTTCCAAATATCACTTTGCCGATTCCACAAGAACTGTCTTAGCGAAAGGCTTCTTGAGGGGAAAGCTGTAACTCTGTGAGATGATTTCACAGAACACAAAGAAGTTTCTCAGAAAGCTTCTTTCTCTTTGTTATCGGAGGATATTTCCTTTGGCCCTATAGTCTTCAAAGGGATCCGAAATCTCTGTTCTCAGATTCCACAGAAATAAGGCTAGCAAAGAGATCCACGAAACAAACATGTAACTCTTTGAGATGAATTCATTGAACACTAAGCAGTTTCTCCGAAAGCTTCTTTCCAGATTTCATCTGAGGATATTTCCTTTTTCACCATAACCCTCTTTGGCTACCTAATATCACTTTGCCAATTTTACAAGAACTGTCTTAATGAAAGGCTTCTTGAGGGGAAAGCTGTAACTCTGTGAGAAGATTTCACAGAACACAAAGTAGTTTCTCAGAAAGCTTCTTTCTCTTTGTTATCGGAGGATATTTCCTTTGGCCCTATATTCTGCTAAGGGATCCGAAATATCTGTTCTCAGATTCCACAGAAATAAGGCTAGCAAAGAGATCCACGAAACACACATGTAACTCTTTGAGATGAATTCACAGAACACTAAGCAGTTTCTCAGAAAGCTTCTTTCCAGATTTCATCTGAGGATATTTCCTTTTTCAACATAGCCCTCTAAGGGCTACTTAATATCACTTTGCCAATTTCACAAGAACTGTCTTAATGAAAGGCTTCTTGAGGGGAAAGCTGTAACTCTGTGAGAAGATTTCACAGAACACAAAGAAGTTTCTCAGAAAGCTTCTTTCTCTTTGTTATCGGAGGATATTTCCTTTGGCCCTATAGTATGCTAAGGGATCCGAAATATCTGTTCTCAGATTCCACAGAAATAAAGCTAGCAAAGAGATCCACGAAATACACATGTAACTCTGTGGGATGAATTAACAGAACACTAAGCAGTTTATCAGAAAGCTTCTTTCCAGATTTCATCTGAGGATATTTCCTTTTTCTGCATAGCCCTCTATGGGCTTCCAAATATCACTTTGCCAATTCCACAAGAACTGTCTTAGCGAAAGGCTCCTTGAGGGGAAAGCTGTAACTCTCTGAGATGATTTCACCGAACACAAAGAAGTTTCTCAGAAAGCTTCTTTCTCTTTGTTATCGGAGGATATTTCCTTTGGCCCTATAGACTTCAAAGGGATCCGAAATATCTGTACTCAGATTCCACAGAAATAAGGCTAGTAAAGAGATCCACGAAATACACATGTAACTCTGTGAGATGAATTCACAGAACACTAACCAGTTTCTCAGAAAACTTCTTTCCAGATTTCATCTGAGGATATTTCCCTTTTCACCATAGCCCTCTATGGGCTTCCAAATATCACTTTGGCAATACCACAAGAACTGTCTTAGAGAAAGGCTTCTTTAGAGGAAAGCTGTAACTCTCTGAGATGATTTCACAGAACACAAAGAAGTTTCTCAGAAAGCTTCTTTCTCTTTGTTATCGGAGGATATTTCCTTTGGCCCTATAGTCTGCTAAGGGATCCGAAATATCTGTTCTCAGATTCCACAGAAATAAGACGAGCAAAGAGATCCACGAAATACACATGTAACTCTGTGAGATGAATTCACACAACACTAAGCAGTTTCTCAGAAAGCTTCTTTCCAGATTTTATCTGAGGATATTTCCTTTTTCACCATAGCCCTCTATGGGCTTCCAAATATCACTTTGCCAATTGCACAAGAACTGTCTTAGCGAAAGGCTTCTTGAGGGGAAAGCTGTAACTCTGTGAGATGATTTCACAGAACACAAAGAAGTTTCTCAGAAAGCTTCTTTCTCTTTGTTATCGGAGGATATTTCCTTTGACCCTATAGTCTTCAAAGGGATCCGAAATATCTGTTCTCAGATTCCACAGAAATAAGGCTAGCAAAGAGATTCACGAAAGACACATGTAACTCTGTGAGATGAATTCACAGAACACTAAGCAGTTTCTCAGAAAGCTTCTTTCCAGATTTCATCTGAGGATATTTCCTTTTATACCATAGCCCTCTATGGGCTTCCAAATATTACTTTGCCAATTCCACAAGAACTGTCTTAGCGAAAGGCTTTTTGAGGGGAAAGCTGTAACTCTGTGAGATGATTTCACAGAACACAAAGAAGTTTCTCAGAAAGCTTCTTTCTCTTTGTTATCGGAGGATATTTCCTTTGGACTATAGTCTTAATAGGTATCCGAAATATCTGTTCTCAGATTCCACAGAAATAAGGCTAGCAAAGAGATCCACGAAATACACATGTAACTCTGTGAGATGAATTCACAGAACACTAAGCAGTTTCTCAGAAAGCTTCTTTCCAGATTTCACTGGGGATATTTCCTTTTTCACCATAGCCTCTATGGGCTTCCAAATATCACTTTGCCGATTCCACAAGAACTGTCTTAGCGAAAGGCTTCTTGAGGGGAAAGCTGTAACTCTGTGACATGATTTCACAGAACACAAAGAAGTTTCTCAGAAAGCTTCTTTCTCTTTGTTATCGGAGGATATTTTCTGTCGCCCTATAGTCTTCAAAGGGATCCGAAATATCTGTTCTCAGATTCCACAGAAATAAGACTAGCAAAGAGATCCACGAAATACACATGTAACTCTGTGAGATGAATTAACAGAACACTAAGCAGTTTCTCAGAAGGCTTCTTTCCAGATTTCATCTGAGGATATTTCCTTTTGCACCATAGCCCTCTATGGGCTTCCAAATATCACTTTGCCGATTCCACAAGAACTGTCTTAGCGAAAGGCTTCTTGAGGGGAAAGCTGTAACTCTGTGAGATGATTTCACAGAACACAAAGAAGTTTCTCAGAAAGCTTCTTTCTCTTTGTTATCGGAGGATATTTCCTGTGGCCCTATAGTCTTCAAAGGTATGCGAAATATCTGTTCTCAGATTCCACAGAAATAAGGCTAGCAAAGAGATCCACGAAATACACATGTAAGTCTGTGAGATGAATTTACAGAACACTAAGCAGTTTCTCAGAAAGCTTCTTTCCAGATTTCATCTGAGGATATTTCCTTTTTCACCATAGCCCTCTATGGGCTTCCAAATATCACTTTGCCAATACCAGGAGAACGGTCTTAGAGAAAGGCTTCTTGAGGAGAAAACTGTAACTCTGTGAGATGATTTCACAGAACACAAAGAAGTTTCTCAGAAAGCTTCTTTCTCTTTGTTATCGGAGGATATTTCCTTTGGACTATAGTCTTAAAAGGGATGCGAAATATCTGTTCTCAGATTCCACAGAAATAAGGCTAGCAAAGAGATCCAGGAAACACATATGTAACACTTTGAGATGAATTCACAGAACACTGAGCAGTTTCTCAGAAAGCTTCTTTCCAGATTTCATCTGAGGATATTTCCTTTTTCACCATAGCCCTCTATGGGCTTCCAAATATCACTTTGCCAATTCCACAAGAACTGTCTTAGCGAAAGGCTTCTTGAGGAGAAAGCTGTAACTCTGTGAGATGATTTCACAGAACACAAAGAAGTTTCTCAGAAAGCTTCTTTCTCTTTGTTATCGGAGGATATTTCCTTTGGCCCTATAGTCTGCAAAGGGATCCGAAATATCTGTTCTCAGATTCCACAGAAATAAGGCTAGCAAAGAGATCCACGAAATACACATGTAAGTCTGTGAGATGAATTCACAGAACACTAAGCAGTTTCTCAGAAAGCTTCTTTCCAGATTTCATCTGAGGATATTTCGTTTTTCATCATAGACCTATATGGTGTTCCAAATATCACTTTGCCGATTCCACAAGAACTGTCTTAGCGAAAGGCTTCTTGAGGGGAAAGCTGTAACTCTGTGAGATGATTTCACAGAACACAAAGAAGTTTCTCAGAAAGCTTCTTTCTCTTTGTTATCGGAGGATATTTCCTTTGGTCTATAGTCTTCAAAGGGATCTGAAATCTCTGTTCTCAGATTCCACAGAAATAAGGCTAGCAAAGAGATCCACGAAACACACATGTAACTCTTTGAGATGAATTCATAGAACACTAAGCAGTTTCTCCGAAAGCTTCTTTCCAGATTTCATCTGAGGATATTTCCTTTTCCACCACAGCCCTCTATGGGCTACCTAATATCACTTTGCCAATTTCACAAGAACTGTCTTAATGAAAGGCTTCTTGAGGGGAAAGCTGTGAGAAGATTTCACAGAACACAAAGTAGTTTCTCAGAAAGCTTCTTTCTCTTTGTTATCGGAGGATATTTCCTTTGGCCCTATAGTCTGCTAAGGGATCCGAAATATCTGTTCTCAGATTCCACAGAAATAAAGCTAGCAAAGAGATCCACGAAATACACATGTAACTCTGTGAGATAAATTAACAGAACACTAAGCAGTTTATCAGAAAGCTTCTTTCCAGATTTCATCTGAGGATATTTCCTTTTTCACCATAGCCCTCTAAGGGCTTCCAAATATCACTTTGCCAATTCCACAAGAACTGTCTTAGCGAAAGGCTCCTTGAGGGGAAAGCTGTAAGTCTGTGAGATGATTTCACCGAACACAAAGAAGTTTCTCAGAAACCTTCTTTCTCTTTGTTATCGGAGGATATTTCTTTTGGCCCTATAGACTTCAAAGGGATCCGAAATATCTGTACTCAGATTCCACAGAAATAAGGCTAGTAAAGAGATCCACGAAATACTCATGTAACTCTGTGAGATGAATTCACAGAACACTAAGCAGTTTCTCAGAAAGCTTCTTTCCAGATTTCATCTGAGGATATTTCCTTTTTCACCATAGCCCTCTATGGGCTTCCAAATATCACTTTGCCGATTCCACAAGAACTGTCTTAGCGAAAGGCTTCTTGAGGGGAAAGCTGTAACTCTGTGAGATGATTTCACAGAACACAAAGAAGTTTCTCAGAAAGCTTCTTTCTCTTTGTTATCGGAGGATATTTCCTGTGGCCCTATAGTCTTCAAAGGTATGCGAAATATCTGTTCTCAGATTCCACAGAAATAAGGCTAGCAAAGAGATCCACGAAATACACATGTAAGTCTGTGAGATGAATTTACAGAACACTAAGCAGTTTCTCAGAAAGCTTCTTTCCAGATTTCATCTGAGGATATTTCCTTTTTCACCATAGCCCTCTATGGGCTTCCAAATATCACTTTGCCAATACCAGGAGAACGGTCTTAGAGAAAGGCTTCTTGAGGAGAAAACTGTAACTCTGTGAGATGATTTCACAGAACACAAAGAAGTTTCTCAAAAAGCTTCTTTCTCTTTGTTATCGGAGGATATTTCCTTTGGACTATAGTCTTAAAAGGGATGCGAAATATCTGTTCTCAGATTCCACAGAAATAAGGCTAGCAAAGAGATCCAGGAAACACACATGTAACACTTTGAGATGAATTCACAGAACACTGAGCAGTTTCTCAGAAAGCTTCTTTCCAGATTTCATCTGAGGATATTTCCTTTTTCACCATAGCCCTCTATGGGCTTCCAAATATCACTTTGCCAATTCCACAAGAACTGTCTTAGCGAAAGGCTTCTTGAGGAGAAAGCTGTAACTCTGTGAGATGATTTCACAGAACACAAAGAAGTTTCTCAGAAAGCTTCTTTCTCTTTGTTATCGGAGGATATTTCCTTTGGCCCTATAGTCTGCAAAGGGATCCGAAATATCTGTTCTCAGATTCCACAGAAATAAGGCTAGCAAAGAGATCCACGAAATACACATGTAAGTCTGTGAGATGAATTCACAGAACACTAAGCAGTTTCTCAGAAAGCTTCTTTCCAGATTTCATCTGAGGATATTTCGTTTTTCATCATAGACCTATATGGTGTTCCAAATATCACTTTGCCGATTCCACAAGAACTGTCTTAGCGAAAGGCTTCTTGAGGGGAAAGCTGTAACTCTGTGAGATGATTTCACAGAACACAAAGAAGTTTCTCAGAAAGCTTCTTTCTCTTTGTTATCGGAGGATATTTCCTTTGGTCTATAGTCTTCAAAGGGATCTGAAATCTCTGTTCTCAGATTCCACAGAAATAAGGCTAGCAAAGAGATCCACGAAACACACATGTAACTCTTTGAGATGAATTCATAGAACACTAAGCAGTTTCTCCGAAAGCTTCTTTCCAGATTTCATCTGAGGATATTTCCTTTTCCACCACAGCCCTCTATGGGCTACCTAATATCACTTTGCCAATTTCACAAGAACTGTCTTAATGAAAGGCTTCTTGAGGGGAAAGCTGTGAGAAGATTTCACAGAACACAAAGTAGTTTCTCAGAAAGCTTCTTTCTCTTTGTTATCGGAGGATATTTCCTTTGGCCCTATAGTCTGCTAAGGGATCCGAAATATCTGTTCTCAGATTCCACAGAAATAAAGCTAGCAAAGAGATCCACGAAATACACATGTAACTCTGTGAGATAAATTAACAGAACACTAAGCAGTTTATCAGAAAGCTTCTTTCCAGATTTCATCTGAGGATATTTCCTTTTTCACCATAGCCCTCTAAGGGCTTCCAAATATCACTTTGCCAATTCCACAAGAACTGTCTTAGCGAAAGGCTCCTTGAGGGGAAAGCTGTAAGTCTGTGAGATGATTTCACCGAACACAAAGAAGTTTCTCAGAAACCTTCTTTCTCTTTGTTATCGGAGGATATTTCTTTTGGCCCTATAGACTTCAAAGGGATCCGAAATATCTGTACTCAGATTCCACAGAAATAAGGCTAGTAAAGAGATCCACGAAATACTCATGTAACTCTGTGAGATGAATTCACAGAACACTAAGCAGTTTCTCAGAAAGCTTCTTTCCAGATTTCATCTGAGGATATTTCCTTTTTCACCATAGCCCTCTATGGGCTTCCAAATATCACTTTGCCAATACCACAAGAACTGTCTTAGAGAAAGGCTTCTTGAGGGGAAAGCTGTAACTCTGTGAGATGATTTCACAGAACGCAAAGAAGTTTCTCAGAAAGCTTCTTTCTCTTTGTTGTCGGAGGATATTTCCTTTGGCCCTATAGTCTTCAAAGGGATCCGAAATATCTGTTCTCAGATTCCACAGAAATAAGGCTAGCAAAGAGATCCACGAAAGACACATGTAACTCTGTGAGATGAATTCACAGAACACTAAGCAGTTTCTCAGAAAGCTTCTTTCCAGATTTCATCTGAGGATATTTCCTTTTATACCATAGCCCTCTATGGGCTTCCAAATATTACTTTGCCACTTCCACAAGAACTGTCTTAGCGAAAGGCTTTTTGAGGGGAAAGCTGTAACTCTGTGAGATGATTTCACAGAACACAAAGAAGTTTCTCAGAAACCTTCTTTCTCTTTGTTATCGGAGGATATTTCCTTTGGACTATAGTCTTAAAAGGGATGCGAAATATCTGTTCTCAGATTCCACAGAAATAAGGCTAGCAAAGAGATCCAGGAAACACACATGTAACACTTTGAGATGAATTCACAGAACACTGAGCAGTTTCTCAGAAAGCTTCTTTCCAGATTTCATCTGAGGATATTTCCTTTTTCACCATAGCCCTCTATGGGCTTCCAAATATCACTTTGCCAATTCCACAAGAACTGTCTTAGCGAAAGGCTTCTTGAGGAGAAAGCTGTAACTCTGTGAGATGATTTCACAGAACACAAAGAAGTTTCTCAGAAAGCTTCTTTCTCTTTTTTATCGGAGGATATTTCCTGTGGCCCTATTGTCTTCAAAGGGATGCGAAATATCTGTTCTCAGATTCCACAGAAATAAGGCTAGCAAAGAGATCCACGAAATACACATGTAACTCTGTGAGATGAATTCACAGAACACGAAGCAGTTTCTCAGAAAGCTTCTTTCCAGATTTCATCTGAGGATATTTCCTTTTTCACCTTAGCCCTCTATGGGCTTCCAAATATCACTTTGCCGATTCCACAAGAACTGTCTTAGCGAAAGGCTTCTTGAGGGGAAAGCTGTAACTCTGTGAGATGATTTCACAGAACACAAAGAAGTTTCTCAGAAAGCTTCTTTCTCTTTGTTATCGGAGGATATTTCCTTTGGCCCTATAGTCTTCAAAGGGATCCGAAATCTCTGTTCTCAGATTCCACAGAAATAAGGCTAGCAAAGAGATCCACGAAACAAACATGTAACTCTTTGAGATGAATTCATTGAACACTAAGCAGTTTCTCCGAAAGCTTCTTTCCAGATTTCATCTGAGGATATTTCCTTTTTCACCATAACCCTCTTTGGCTACCTAATATCACTTTGCCAATTTTACAAGAACTGTCTTAATGAAAGGCTTCTTGAGGGGAAAGCTGTAACTCTGTGAGAAGATTTCACAGAACACAAAGTAGTTTCTCAGAAAGCTTCTTTCTCTTTGTTATCGGAGGATATTTCCTTTGGCCCTATATTCTGCTAAGGGATCCGAAATATCTGTTCTCAGATTCCACAGAAATAAGGCTAGCAAAGAGATCCACGAAACACACATGTAACTCTTTGAGATGAATTCACAGAACACTAAGCAGTTTCTCAGAAAGCTTCTTTCCAGATTTCATCTGATGATATTTCCTTTTTCAACATAGCCCTCTAAGGGGTACTTAATATCACTTTGCCAATTTCACAAGAACTGTCTTAATGAAAGGCTTCTTGAGGGGAAAGCTGTAACTCTGTGAGAAGATTTCACAGAACACAAAGAAGTTTCTCAGAAAGCTTCTTTCTCTTTGTTATCGGAGGATATTTCCTTTGGCCCTATAGTATGCTAAGGGATCCGAAATATCTGTTCTCAGATTCCACAGAAATAAAGCTAGCAAAGAGATCCACGAAATACACATGTAACTCTGTGGGATGAATTAACAGAACACTAAGCAGTTTATCAGAAAGCTTCTTTCCAGATTTCATCTGAGGATATTTCCTTTTTCTGCATAGCCCTCTATGGGCTTCCAAATATCACTTTGCCAATTCCACAAGAACTGTCTTAGCGAAAGGCTCCTTGAGGGGAAAGCTGTAACTCTCTGAGATGATTTCACCGAACACAAAGAAGTTTCTCAGAAAGCTTCTTTCTCTTTGTTATCGGAGGATATTTCCTTTGGCCCTATAGACTTCAAAGGGATCCGAAATATCTGTACTCAGATTCCACAGAAATAAGGCTAGTAAAGAGATCCACGAAATACACATGTAACTCTGTGAGATGAATTCACAGAACACTAACCAGTTTCTCAGAAAACTTCTTTCCAGATTTCATCTGAGGATATTTCCCTTTTCACCATAGCCCTCTATGGGCTTCCAAATATCACTTTGGCAATACCACAAGAACTGTCTTAGAGAAAGGCTTCTTTAGGGGAAAGCTGTAACTCTCTGAGATGATTTCACAGAACACAAAGAAGTTTCTCAGAAAGCTTCTTTCTCTTTGTTATCGGAGGATATTTCCTTTGGCCCTATAGTCTGCTAAGGGATCCGAAATATCTGTTCTCAGATTCCACAGAAATAAGACGAGCAAAGAGATCCACGAAATACACATGTAACTCTGTGAGATGAATTCACACAACACTAAGCAGTTTCTCAGAAAGCTTCTTTCCAGATTTTATCTGAGGATATTTCCTTTTTCACCATAGCCCTCTATGGGCTTCCAAATATCACTTTGCCAATTGCACAAGAACTGTCTTAGCGAAAGGCTTCTTGAGGGGAAAGCTGTAACTCTGTGAGATGATTTCACAGAACACAAAGAAGTTTCTCAGAAAGCTTCTTTCTCTTTGTTATCGGAGGATATTTCCTTTGACCCTATAGTCTTCAAAGGGATCCGAAATATCTGTTCTCAGATTCCACAGAAATAAGGCTAGCAAAGAGATTCACGAAAGACACATGTAACTCTGTGAGATGAATTCACAGAACACTAAGCAGTTTCTCAGAAAGCTTCTTTCCAGATTTCATCTGAGGATATTTCCTTTTATACCATAGCCCTCTATGGGCTTCCAAATATTACTTTGCCAATTCCACAAGAACTGTCTTAGCGAAAGGCTTTTTGAGGGGAAAGCTGTAACTCTGTGAGATGATTTCACAGAACACAAAGAAGTTTCTCAGAAAGCTTCTTTCTCTTTGTTATCGGAGGATATTTCCTTTGGACTATAGTCTTAATAGGTATCCGAAATATCTGTTCTCAGATTCCACAGAAATAAGGCTAGCAAAGAGATCCACGAAATACACATGTAACTCTGTGAGATGAATTCACAGAACACTAAGCAGTTTCTCAGAAAGCTTCTTTCCAGATTTCACTGGGGATATTTCCTTTTTCACCATAGCCTCTATGGGCTTCCAAATATCACTTTGCCGATTCCACAAGAACTGTCTTAGCGAAAGGCTTCTTGAGGGGAAAGCTGTAACTCTGTGACATGATTTCACAGAACACAAAGAAGTTTCTCAGAAAGCTTCTTTCTCTTTGTTATCGGAGGATATTTTCTGTCGCCCTATAGTCTTCAAAGGGATCCGAAATATCTGTTCTCAGATTCCACAGAAATAAGACTAGCAAAGAGATCCACGAAATACACATGTAACTCTGTGAGATGAATTAACAGAACACTAAGCAGTTTCTCAGAAGGCTTCTTTCCAGATTTCATCTGAGGATATTTCCTTTTGCACCATAGCCCTCTATGGGCTTCCAAATATCACTTTGCCGATTCCACAAGAACTGTCTTAGCGAAAGGCTTCTTGAGGGGAAAGCTGTAACTCTGTGAGATGATTTCACAGAACACAAAGAAGTTTCTCAGAAAGCTTCTTTCTCTTTGTTATCGGAGGATATTTCCTGTGGCCCTATAGTCTTCAAAGGTATGCGAAATATCTGTTCTCAGATTCCACAGAAATAAGGCTAGCAAAGAGATCCACGAAATACACATGTAAGTCTGTGAGATGAATTCACAGAACACTAAGCAGTTTCTCAGAAAGCTTCTTTCCAGATTTCATCTGAGGATATTTCGTTTTTCATCATAGACCTATATGGTGTTCCAAATATCACTTTGCCGATTCCACAAGAACTGTCTTAGCGAAAGGCTTCTTGAGGGGAAAGCTGTAACACTGTGAGATGATTTCACAGAACACAAAGAAGTTTCTCAGAAAGCTTCTTTCTCTTTGTTATCGGAGGATATTTCCTTTGGTCTATAGTCTTCAAAGGGATCTGAAATCTCTGTTCTCAGATTCCACAGAAATAAGGCTAGCAAAGAGATCCACGAAACACACATGTAACTCTTTGAGATGAATTCATAGAACACTAAGCAGTTTCTCCGAAAGCTTCTTTCCAGATTTCATCTGAGGATATTTCCTTTTCCACGACAGTCCTCTATGGGCTACCTAATATCACTTTGCCAATTTCACAAGAACTGTCTTAATGAAAGGCTTCTTGAGGGGAAAGCTGTGAGAAGATTTCACAGAACACAAAGAAGTTTCTCAGAAAGCTTCTTTCTCTTTGTTATCGGAGGATATTTCCTTTGGCCCTATAGTCTGCTAAGGGATCCGAAATATCTGTTCTCAGATTCCACAGAAATAAAGCTAGCAAAGAGATCCACGAAATACACATGTAACTCAGTGAGATGAATTAACAGAACACTAAGCAGTTTATCAGAAAGCTTCTTTCCAGATTTCATCTGAGGATATTTCCTTTTTCACCATAGCCCTCTATGGGCTTCCAAATATCACTTTGCCAATTCCAAAAGAACTGTCTTAGCGAAAGGCTCCTTGAGGGGAAAGCTGTAAGTCTGTGAGTTGATTTCACCGAACACAAAGAAGTTTCTCAGAAACCTTCTTTCTCTTTGTTATCGGAGGATATTTCCTTTGGCCCTATAGACTTCAAAGGGATCCAAAATATCTGTACTCAGATTCCACAGAAATAAGGCTAGTAAAGAGATCAACGAAATACTCATGTAACTCTGTGAGATGAATTCACAGAACACTAAGCAGTTTCTCAGAAAGCTTCTTTCCAGATTTCATCTGAGGATATTTCCTTTTTCACCATAGCCCTCTATGGGCTTCCAAATATCACTTTGCCAATACCACAAGAACTGTCTTAGAGAAAGGCTTCTTGAAGGGAAAGCTGTAACTCTGTGAGATGATTTCACAGAACGCAAAGAAGTTTCTCAGAAAGCATCTTTCTCTTTGTTATCGGAGGATATTTCCTTTGGCCCTATAGTCTTCAAAGGGATCCGAAATATCTGTTCTCAGATTCCACAGAAATAAGGCTAGCAAAGAGATCCACGAAAGACACATGTAACTCTGTGAGATGAATTAACAGAACACTAAGCAGTTTCTCAGAAAGCTTCTTTCCAGATTTCATCTGAGGATATTTCCTTTTATACCATAGCCCTCTATGGGCTTCCAAATATTACTTTGCCAATTCCACAAGAACTGTCTTAGCGAAAGGCTTTTTGAGGGGAAAGCTGTAACTCTGTGAGATGATTTCACAGAACACAAAGAAGTTTCTCAGAAAGCTTCTTTCTCTTTGTTATCGGAGGA
Organism: Macaca nemestrina; assembly: GCF_043159975.1. Classification (NCBI taxonomy): domain Eukaryota; kingdom Metazoa; phylum Chordata; class Mammalia; order Primates; family Cercopithecidae; genus Macaca; species Macaca nemestrina. The sequence goes on from NC_092140.1 coordinate 57,008,608, forward strand.
TATTTCCTTTGGACTATAGTCTTAAAAGGGATGCGAAATATCGGTTCTCAGATTCCACAGAAAAAAGGCTAGCAAAGAGATCCACGAAATACACATGTAACTCTGTGAGATGAATTCACAGCACACTAAGCAGTTTCTCAGAAAGCTTCTTTGCAGATTTCACTGGGGATATTTCCTTTTTCACCATAGCCCTCAATGGGCTTCCAAATATCACTTTGCCAATTCCACAAGAACTGTCTTAGCGAAAGGCTTCTTGAGGGGAAAGCTGTAACTCTGTGAGATGATTTCACAGAACACAAAGAAGTTCCTCAGAAAGCTTCTTTCTCTTTGTTATCGGAGGATATTTTCTTTGGCCCTATAATCTTCAAAGGGATCTGAAATATCGGTTCTCAGAATCCACAGAAATAAGGCTAGTTAAGAGATCCACGAAATACACTTTTAACTCTTTGAGATGAATTAACAGAACACTAAGCAGTATCTCAGAAAGCTTCTTTCCAGATTTCATCTGAGGATATTTCCTTTTTCACCATAGCCCTCTATGGGCTTCCAAATATCATTTTGCCAATTCCACAAGAACTGTCTTAGCGAAAGTCTTCATGAGGGGAAAGCTGTAACTCTGTGAGAAGATTTCACAGAACACAAAGAAGTTTCTCAGAAAGCTTCTTTCTCTTTGTTATCGGAGGATATTTCCTTTGGCCCTATAGTCTTCAAAGGGATCCGAAATATCTGTTCTCAGATTCCACAGAAATAAGGCTAGCAAAGAGTTCCACGAAATACACATGTAATTCTGTGAGATGAATTCACAGAACACTAAGCAGTTTCTCAGAAAGCTTCTTTCCAGATTTCATCTGAGGATATTTCCTTTTTCACCATAGCCCTCTATGGGCTTCCAAATATCACTTTGCCAATTCCACAAGAACTGTCTTAGCGAAAGGCTCCTTGAGTGGAAAGCTGTAACTCTGTGAGATGATTTCACCGAACACAAAGAAGTTTCTCAGAAAGCTTCTTTCTCTTTGTTATCGGAGGATATTTCCTTTGGCCCTATAGTCTGCTAAGGGATCCGAAATATCTGTTCTCAGATTCCACAGAAATAAGACTAGCAAAGAGATCCACGAAATAAACATGTAACTCTGTGAGATGAATTCACAGAACACTAAGCAGTTTCTCAGAAAGCTTCTTTCCAGATTTCATCTGAGGATATTTCCTTTTTCACCATAGCCCTCTAAGGGCTTCCAAATATCACTTTGCCAATTGCACAAGAACTGTCTTAGCGAAAGGCTTCTTGAGGGGAAAGCTGTAACTCTGTGAGATGATTTCACAGAACACAAAGAAGTTTCTCAGAAAGCTTCTTTCTCTTTGTTATCGGAGGATATTTCCTTTGGCCCTATAGTCTTCAAAGGGATCCGAAATATCTGTTCTCAGATTCCACAGAAATAAGGCTAGCAAAGAGATCCACGAAAGACACATGTAACTCTGTGAGATGAATTCACAGAACACTAAGCAGTTTCTCAGAAAGCTTCTTTCCAGATTTCATCTGAGGATATTTCCTTTTATACCATAGCCCTCTATGGGCTTCCAAATATTACTTTGCCAATTCCACAAGAACTGTCTTAGCGAAAGGCTTTTTGAGGGGAAAGCTGTAACTCTGTGAGATGATTTCACAGAACACAAAGAAGTTTCTCAGAAAGCTTCTTTCTCTTTGTTATCGGAGGATATTTCCTTTGGACTATAGTCTTAAAAGGGATGCGAAATATCTGTTCTCAGATTCCACAGAAAAAAGGCTAGCAAAGAGATCCAGGAAATACACATGTAACTCTGTGAGATGAATTCACAGCACACTAAGCAGTTTCTCAGAAAGCTTCTTTGCAGATTTCACTGGTGATATTTCCTTTTTCACCATAGCCCTCAATGGGCTTCCAAATATCACTTTGCCAATTCCACAAGAACTGTCTTAGCGAAAGGCTTCTTGAGGGGAAAGCTGTAACTCTGTGAGATGATTTCACAGAACACAAAGAAGTTCCTCAGAAAGCTTCTTTCTCTTTGTTATCGGAGGATATTTTCTTTGGCCCTATAATCTTCAAAGGGATCCGAAATATCGGTTCTCAGAATCCACAGAAATAAGGCTAGTTAAGAGATCCACGAAATACACTTTTAACTCTGTGAGATGAATTAACAGAACACTAAGCAGTATCTCAGAAAGCTTCTTTCCAGATTTCATCTGAGGATATTTCCTTTTTCACCATAGCCCTCTATGGGCTTCCAAATATCATTTTGCCAATTCCACAAGAACTGTCTTAGCGAAAGTCTTCATGAGGGGAAAGCTGTAACTCTGTGAGAAGATTTCACAGAACACAAAGAAGTTTCTCAGAAAGCTTCTTTCTCTTTGTTATCGGAGGATATTTCCTTTGGCCCTATAGTCTGCTAAGGGATCCGAAATATCTGTTCTCAGATTCCACAGAAATAAGGCTAGCAAAGAGTTCCACGAAATACACATGTAATTCTGTGAGATGAATTCACAGAACACTAAGCAGTTTCTCAGAAAGCTTCTTTCCAGATTTCATCTGAGGATATTTCCTTTTTCACCATAGCCCTCTATGGGCTTCCAAATATCACTTTGCCAATTCCACAAGAACTGTCTTAGCGAAAGGCTCCTTGAGTGGAAAGCTGTAACTCTGTGAGATGATTTCACCGAACACAAAGAAGTTTCTCAGAAAGCTTCTTTCTCTTTGTTATCGGAGGATATTTCCTTTGGCCCTATAGTCTGCTAAGGGATCCGAAATATCTGTTCTCAGATTCCACAGAAATAAGACTAGCAAAGAGATCCACGAAATACACATGTAACTCTGTGAGATGAATTCACAGAACACTAAGCAGTTTCTCAGAAAGCTTCTTTCCAGATTTCATCTGAGGATATTTCCTTTTTCACCATAGCCCTCTAAGGGCTTCCAAATATCACTTTGCCAATTGCACAAGAACTGTCTTAGCGAAAGGCTTCTTGAGGGGAAAGCTGTAACTCTGTGAGATGATTTCACAGAACACAAAGAAGTTTCTCAGAAAGCTTCTTTCTCTTTGTTATCGGAGGATATTTCCTTTGGCCCTATAGTCTTCAAAGGGATCCGAAATATCTGTTCTCAGATTCCACAGAAATAAGGCTAGCAAAGAGATCCACGAAAGACACATGTAACTCTGTGAGATGAATTCACAGAACACTAAGCAGTTTCTCAGAAAGCTTCTTTCCAGATTTCATCTGAGGATATTTCCTTTTATACCATAGCCCTCTATGGGCTTCCAAATATTACTTTGCCAATTCCACAAGAACTGTCTTAGCGAAAGGCTTTTTGAGGGGAAAGCTGTAACTCTGTGAGATGATTTCACAGAACACAAAGAAGTTTCTCAGAAAGCTTCTTTCTCTTTGTTATCGGAGGATATTTCCTTTGGACTATAGTCTTAAAAGGGATGCGAAATATCTGTTCTCAGATTCCACAGAAAAAAGGCTAGCAAAGAGATCCACGAAATACACATGTAACTCTGTGAGATGAATTCACAGCACACTAAGCAGTTTCTCAGAAAGCTTCTTTGCAGATTTCACTGGTGATATTTCCTTTTTCACCATAGCCCTCAATGGGCTTCCAAATATCACTTTGCCAATTCCACAAGAACTGTCTTAGCGAAAGGCTTCTTGAGGGGAAAGCTGTAACTCTGTGAGATGATTTCACAGAACACAAAGAAGTTTCTCAGAAAGCTTCTTTCTCTTTGTTATCGGAGGATATTTTCTTTGGCCCTATAATCTTCAAAGGGATCCGAAATATCGGTTCTCAGAATCCACAGAAATAAGGCTAGTTAAGAGATCCACGAAATACACTTTTAACTCTTTGAGATGAATTAACAGAACACTAAGCAGTATCTCAGAAAGCTTCTTTCCAGATTTCATCTGAGGATATTTCCTTTTTCACCATAGCCCTCTATGGGCTTCCAAATATCATTTTGCCAATTCCACAAGAACTGTCTTAGCGAAAGTCTTCTTGAGGGGAAAGCTGTAACTCTGTGAGAAGATTTCACAGAACACAAAGAAGTTTCTCAGAAAGCTTCTTTCTCTTTGTTATCGGAGGATATTTCCTTTGGCCCTATAGTCTGCTAAGGGATCCGAAATATCTGTTCTCAGATTCCACAGAAATAAGGCTAGCAAAGAGATCCACGAAATACACATGTAACTCTGTGAGATGAATTCACAGAACACTAAGCAGTTTCTCAGAAAGCTTCTTTCCAGTTTTCATCTGAGGATATTTCCTTTTATACCATAGCCCTCTATGGGCTTCCAAATATCACTTTGCCAATTCCACAAGAACTGTCTTAGCGAAAGGCTTTTTGAGGGGAAAGCTATAACTCTGTGAGATGATTTCACAGAACACAAAGAAGTTTCTCAGAAAGCTTCTTTCTCTTTGTTATCGGAGGATATTTTCTGTCGCCCTATAGTCTTCAAAGGGATCCGAAATATCTGTTCTCAGATTCCACAGAAATAAGACTAGCAAAGAGATCCACGAAATACACATGTAACTCTGTGAGATGAATTCACAGAACACTAAGCAGTTTCTCAGAAAGCTTCTTTCCAGATTTCATCTGAGGATATTTCCTTTTTCACCATAGCCCTCTATGGGCTTCCAAATATCACTTTGCCGATTCCAGAGGAACTGTCTTAGCGAAAGGGTTCCTGAGGGGAAAGCTGTAACTCTGTGAGATGATTTCACAGAACACAAAGAAGTTTCTCAGAAAGCTTCTTTCTCTTTTTTATCGGAGGATATTTCCTTTGGCCCTATAGACTTCAAAGGGATCCGAAATATCTGTTCTCAGATTCCACAGAAATAAGGCTAGCAAAGAGATCCACGAAACACACATGTAACTCTTTGAGATGAATTTACAGAACACTAAGCAGTTTCTCAGAAAGCTTCTTTCCAGATTTCATCTGAGGATATTTCCTTTTTCACCATAGCCCTCTATGGGCTTCCAAATATCACTTTGCCAATACCAGGAGAACGGTCTTAGAGAAAGGCTTCTTGAGGGGAAAACTGTAACTCTGTGAGATGATTTCACAGAACACAAAGAAGTTTCTCAGAAAGCTTCTTTCTCTTTGTTATCGGAGGCTATTTCCTTTGGCCCTAGAGTCTGCTAAGGGATCCGAAATATCTGTTCTCAGATTCCACAGAAATAAGGCTAGCAAAGAGATCCACGAAACACACATGTAACTCTTTGAGATTCATAGAACACTAAGCAGTCTCTCCGAAAGCTTCTTTCCAGATTTCATCTGAGGATATTTCCTTATTCACCATAGCCCTCTATGGGCTACCTAATATCACTTTGCCAATTTTACAAGAACTGTCTTAATGAAAGGCTTCTTGAGGGGAAAGCTGTAACTCTGTGAGAAGATTTCACAGAACACAAAGAAGTTTCTCAGAAAGCTTCTTTCTCTTTGTTATCGGAGTATATTTCCTTTGGCCCTATAGTCTGCTAAGGGATCCGAAATATCTGTTCTCAGATTCCACAGAAATAAAGCTAGCAAAGAGATCCACGAAATACACATGTAACTCTGTGAGATGAATTAACAGAACACTAAGCAGTTTCTCAGAAAGCTTCTTTCCAGATTTCATCTGAGGATATTTCCTTTTTCACCATAGCCCTCTATGGGCTTCCAAATATCACTTTGCCAATACCACAAGAACACTCTTAGAGAAAGGCTTCTTGAGGGGAAAGCTGTAACTCTGTGAGATGATTTCACAGAACACAAAGAAGTTTCTCAGAAAGCTTCTTTCTCTTTGTTATCGGAGGATATTTCCTTTGGCCCTATAGTCTTCCAAGGGATGCGAAATATCTGTTCTCAGATTCCACAGAAATAAGATTAGCAGAGAGATCCAGGAAATACACATGTAACTCTGTGAGATGAATTCAGAGAACACCAAGCAGTTTCTCAGAAAGCTTCTTTCCAGATTTCATCTGAGGATATTTCCTTTTTCACCATAGCCCTCTATGGGCTTCCAAATATCACTTTGCCAATTCCACAAGAACTGTCTTAGCGAAAGGCTTCTTGAGGGCAAAGCTGTAACTCTGTGAGATGATTTCACAGAACACAAAGAAGTTTCTCAGAAAGCTTCTTTCTCTTTGTTATCGGAGGATATTTCCTTTGGCCCTATAGTCTTGAAAGGGATCCGAAATATCTGTTCTCAGATTCCACAGAAATAAGGCTAGCAAAGAGATCCACGAAAGACACATGTAACTCTGTGAGATGAATTCACAGAACACTAAGCAGTTTCTCAGAAAGCTTCTTTCCAGATTTCATCTGAGGATATTTCCTTTTATACCATAGCCCTCTATTGGCCTCCAAATATTACTTTGCCAATTCCACAAGAACTGTCTTAGCGAAAGGCTTTTTGAGGGGAAAGCTGTAACTCTGTGAGATGATTTCACAGAACACAAAGAAGTTTCTCAGAAAGCTTCTTTCTCTTTGTTATCGGAGGATATTTCCTTTGGACTATAGTCTTAAAAGAATTGCGAAATATCTGTTCTCAGATTCCACAGAAATAAGGCTAGCAAAGAGATCCACGAAATACACATGTAACTCTGTGAGATGAATTCACAGAACACTAAGCAGTTTCTCAGAAAGCTTCTTTCCAGATTTCATCTGAGGATATTTCCTTTTTCACCATAGCCCTCTATGGGCTTCCAAATATCACTTTGCCAATTCCACAAGAACTGTCTTAGCGAAATTCTTCTTGAGGGGAAAGCTGTAACTCTGTGAGAAGATTTCACAGAACACAAAGAAGTTTCTCAGAAAGCTTGTTTCTCTTTGTTATCGGAGGATATTTCCTTTGGCCCTATAGTCTGCTAAGGGATCCGAAATATCTGTTCTCAGATTCCACAGAAATAAGGCTAGCAAAGAGATCCACGAAATACACATGTAACTCTGTGAGATGAATTCACAGAACACTAAGCAGTTTCTCAGAAAGCTTCTTTCCAGATTTCATCTGAGGATATTTCCTTTTTCACCATAGCCCTCTATGGGCTTCCAAATATCACTTTGCCAATACCACAAGAACTGTCTTAGCGAAAGGCTTCTTGAGGGGAAAGCTGTAACTCTGTGAGATGATTTCACAGAACACAAAGAAGTTTCTCAGAAAGCTTCTTTCTCTTTGTTATCGGAGGATATTTGCTGTGGCCCTATAGTCTTCAAAGGGATCCGAAATATCTGTTCTCAGATTCCACAGAAATAAGGCTAGCAAAGAGATCCACGAAATACACATGTAACTCTGTGAGATGAATTCACAGAACACTAAGCAGTTTCTCAGAAAGCTTCTTTCCAGATTTCATCTGAGGATATTTCCTTTTTCACCATAGCCCTCTATGGGCTTCCAAATATCACTTTGCCAATTCCACAAGAACTGTCTTAGCGAAAGTCTTCTTGAGGGGAAAGCTGTAACTCTGTGAGAAGATTTCACAGAACACAAAGAAGTTTCTCAGAAAGCTTCTTTCTCTTTGTTATCGGAGGATATTTCCTTTGGCCCTATAGTCTGCTAAGGGATCCGAAATATCTGTTCTCAGATTCCACAGAAATAAGGCTAGCCAAGAGATCCACGAAATACACATGTAACTCTGTGAGATGAATACACAGAACACTAAGCAGTTTCTCAGAAAGCTTCTTTCCAGTTTTCATCTGAGGATATTTCCTTTTATACCATAGCCCTCTATGGGCTTCCAAATATCACATTGCCAATTCCACAAGAACTGTCTTAGGGAAAGGCTTCTTGAGGGGAAAGCTGTAACTCTGTGAGATGATTTCACAGAACACAAAGAAGTTTCTCAGAAAGCTTCTTTCTCTTTGTTATCGGAGGATATTTCCTTTGGACTATAGTCTTAAAAGGGATGCGAAATATCTGTTCTCAGATTCCACAGAAAAAAGGCTAGCAAAGAGATCCACGAAATACACATGTAACTCTGTGAGATGAATTCACAGCACACTAAGCAGTTTCTCAGAAAGCTTCTTTGCAGATTTCACTGGGGATATTTCCTTTTTCACCATAGCCCTCAATGGGCTTCCAAATATCACTTTGCCAGTTTCACAAGAACTGTCTTAGCGAAAGGCTTCTTGAGGGGAAAGCTGTAACTCTGTGAGATGATTTCACAGAACACAAAGAAGTTTCTCAGAAAGCTTCTTTCTCTTTGTTATCGGAGGATATTTCCTTTGGCCCTATAGTCTTCAAAGGGATCCGAAATATCTGTTCTCAGATTCCACAGAAATAAGGCTAGCAAAGAGATCCACGAAAGACACATGTAACTCTGTGAGATGAATTCACAGAACACTAAGCAGTTTCTCAGAAAGCTTCTTTCCAGATTTCATCTGAGGATATTTCCTTTTTCACCATAGCCCTCTATGGGCTTCCAAATATCACTTTGCCAATACCACAAGAACTGTCTTAGAGAAAGGCTTCTTGAAGGGAAAGCTGTAACTCTGTGAGATGATTTCACAGAACGCAAAGAAGTTTCTCAGAAAGCTTCTTTCTCTTTGTTATCGGAGGATATTTCCTTTGGACTATAGTCTTAAAAGGGATGCGAAATATCTGTTCTCAGATTCCACAGAAAAAAGCTAGCAAAGAGATCCACGAAATACACATGTAACTCTGTGAGATGAATTCACAGCACACTAAGCAGTTTCTCAGAAAGCTTCTTTGCAGATTTCACTGGGGATATTTCCTTTTTCACCATAGCCCTCCATGGGCTTCCAAATATCACTTTGCCAATTCCACAAGAACTGTCTTAGCGAAAGGCTTCTTGAGGGGAAAGCTGTAACTCTGTGAGATGATTTCACAGAACACAAAGAAGTTTCTCAGAAAGCTTCTTTCTCTTTGTTATCGGAGGATATTTTCTTTGGCCCTATAATCTTCAAAGGGATCCGAAATATCGGTTCTCAGAATCCACAGAAATAAGGCTAGTTAAGAGATCCACGAAATACACTTTTAACTCTTTGAGATGAATTAACAGAACACTAAGCAGTATCTCAGAAAGCTTCTTTCCAGATTTCATCTGAGGATATTTCCTTTTTCACCATAGCCCTCTATGGGCTTCCAAATATCATTTTGCCAATTCCACAAGAACTGTCTTAGCGAAAGTCTTCTTGAGGGGAAAGCTGTAACTCTGTGAGAAGATTTCACAGAACACAAAGAAGTTTCTCAGAAAGCTTCTTTCTCTTTGTTATCGGAGGATATTTCCTTTGGCCCTATAGTCTGCTAAGGGATCCGAAATATCTGTTCTCAGATTCCACAGAAATAAGGCTAGCAAAGAGTTCCACGAAATACACATGTAATTCTGTGAGATGAATTCACAGAACACTAAGCAGTTTCTCAGAAAGCTTCTTTCCAGATTTCATCTGAGGATATTTCCTTTTTCACCATAGCCCTCTATGGGCTTCCAAATATCACTTTGCCAATTCCACAAGAACTGTCTTAGCGAAAGGCTCCTTGAGTGGAAAGCTGTAACTCTGTGAGATGATTTCACCGAACAGAAAGAAGTTTCTCAGAAAGCTTCTTTCTCTTAGTTATCGGAGGATATTTCCTTTGGCCCTATAGTCTGCTAAGGGATCCGAAATATCTGTTCTCAGATTCCACAGAAATAAGACTAGCAAAGAGATCCACGAAATACACATGTAACTCTGTGAGATGAATTCACAGAACACTAAGCAGTTTCTCAGAAAGCTTCTTTCCAGATTTCATCTGAGGATATTTCCTTTTTCACCATAGCCCTCTAAGGGCTTCCAAATATCACTTTGCCAATTGCACAAGAACTGTCTTAGCGAAAGGCTTCTTGAGGGGAAAGCTGTAACTCTGTGAGATGATTTCACAGAACACAAAGAAGTTTCTCAGAAAGCTTCTTTCTCTTTGTTATCGGAGGATATTTCCTTTGGCCCTATAGTCTTCAAAGGGATCCGAAATATCTGTTCTCAGATTCCACAGAAATAAGGCTAGCAAAGAGATCCACGAAAGACACATGTAACTCTGTGAGATGAATTCACAGAACACTAAGCAGTTTCTCAGAAAGCTTCTTTCCAGATTTCATCTGAGGATATTTCCTTTTTCAAGATAGCCCTCTATGGGCTTCCAAATATTACTTTGCCAATTCCACAAGAACTGTCTTAGCGAAAGGCTTTTTGAGGGGAAAGCTGTAACTCTGTGAGATGATTTCACAGAACACAAAGAAGTTTCTCAGAAAGCTTCTTTCTCTTTGTTATCGGAGGATATTTCCTTTGGACTATAGTCTTCAAAGGGGTGCGAAATATCTGTTCTCAGATTCCACAGAAAAAAGGCTAGCAAAGAGATCCACGAAATACACATGTAATTCTGTGAGATGAATTCACAGCACACTAAGCAGTTTCTCAGAAAGCTTCTTTGCAGATTTCACTGGGGATATTTCCTTTTTCACCATAGCCCTCAATGGGCTTCCAAATATCACTTTGCCAATTCCACAAGAACTGTCTTAGCGAAAGGCTTCTTGAGGGGAAAGCTGTAACTCTGTGAGATGATTTCACAGAACACAAAGAAGTTTCTCAGAAAGCTTCTTTCTCTTTGTTATCTGAGGATATTTTCTTTGGCCCTATAATCTTCAAATGGATCCGAAATATCGGTTCTCAGAATCCACAGAAATAAGGCTAGCAAAGAGATCCACGAAATACACTTTTAACTCTTTGAGATGAATTAACAGAACACTAAGCAGTATCTCAGAAAGCTTCTTTCCAGATTTCATCTGAGGATATTTCCTTTTTCACCATAGCCCTCTATGGGCTTCCAAATATCATTTTGCCAATTCCACAAGAACTGTCTTAGCGAAAGTCTTCTTGAGGGGAAAGCTGTAACTCTGTGAGATGATTTCACAGAACACAAAGAAGTTTCTCAGAAAGCTTCTTTCTCTTTGTTATCGGAGGATATTTCCTTTGGCCCTATAGTCTGCTAAGGGATCCGAAATATCTGTTCTCATATTCCACAGAAATAAGGCTAGCAAAGAGATCCACGAAATACACATGTAATTCGGTGAGATGAATTCACAGAACACTAAGCAGTTTCTCAGAAAGCTTCTTTCCAGATTTCATCTGAGGATATTTCCTTTTTCACCATAGCCCTCTATGGGCTTCCAAATATCACTTTGCCAATTCCACAAGAACTGTCTTAGCGAAAGGCTTCTTGAGGGGAAAGCTGTAACTCTGTGAGATGATTTCACAGAACACAAAGAAGTTTCTCAGAAAGCTTCTTTCTCTTTGTTATCGGAGGATATTTCCTTTGGCCCTATAGTCTTCAAAGGGATCCGAAATATCTGTTCTCAGATTCCACAGAAATAAGGCTAGCAAAGAGATCCACGAAATACACATGTAACTCTGTGAGATGAATTCACAGAACACTAAGCAGTTTCTCAGAAAGCTTCTTTCCAGTTTTCATCTGAGGATATTTCCTTTTATACCATAGCCCTCTATGGGCTTCCAAATATCACTTTGCCAATTCCACAAGAACTGTCTTAGCGAAAGGCTTTCTGAGGGGAAAGCTATAACTCTGTGAGATGATTTCACAGAACACAAAGAAGTTTCTCAGAAAGCTTCTTTCTCTTTGTTATCGGAGGATATTTTCTGTCGCCCTATAGTCTTCAAAGGGATCCGAAATATCTGTTCTCAGATTCCACAGAAATAAGACTAGCAAAGAGATCCACGAAATACACATGTAACTCTGTGAGATGAATTAACAGAACACTAAGCAGTTTCTCAGAAAGCTTCTTTCCAGATTTCATCTGAGGATATTTCCTTTTTCACCATAGCCCTCTATGGGTTTCCAAATATCACTTTGCCGATTCCAGAGGAACTGTCTTAGCGAAAGGGTTCCTGAGGGGAAAGCTGTAACTCTGTGAGATGATTTCACAGAACACAAAGAAGTTTCTCAGAAAGCTTCTTTCTCTTTGTTATCGGAGGATATTTCCTTTGGCCCTATAGACTTCAAAGGGATCCGAAATATCTGTTCTCAGATTCCACAGAAATAAGGCTAGCAAAGAGATCCAGGAAACACACATGTAACTCTTTGAGATGAATTTACAGAACACTAAGCAGTTTCTCAGAAAGCTTCTTTCCAGATTTCATCTGAGGATATTTCCTTTTTCACCATAGCCCTCTATGGGCTTCCAAATATCACTTTGCCAATACCAGGAGAACGGTCTTAGAGAAAGGCTTCTTGAGGGGAAAACTGTAACTCTGTGAGATGATTTCACAGAACACAAAGAAGTTTCTCAGAAAGCTTCTTTCTCTTTGTTATCGGAGGCTATTTCCTTTGGCCCTAGAGTCTGCTAAGGGATCCGAAATATCTGTTCTCAGATTCCACAGAAATAAGGCTAGCAAAGAGATCCACGAAACACACATGTAACTCTTTGAGATTCATAGAACACTAAGCAGTTTCTCCGAAAGCTTCTTTCCAGATTTCATCTGAGGATATTTCCTTATTCACCATAGCCCTCTATGGGCTACCAAATATCACTTTGTCAATATTACAAGAACTGTCTTAATGAAAGGCTTCTTGAGGGGAAAGCTGTAACTCTGTGAGAAGATTTCACAGAACACAAAGAAGTTTCTCAGAAAGCTTCTTTCTCTTTGTTATCGGAGGATATTTCCTTTGGCCCTATAGTCTGCTAAGGGATCCGAAATATCTGTTCTCAGATTCCACAGAAATAAGGCTAGCAAAGAGATCCACGAAATACACATGTAAGTCTGTGAGATGAATTCACAGAACACTAAGCAGTTTCTCAGAAAGCTTCTTTCCAGATTTCATCTGAGGATATTTCGTTTTTCATCATAGACCTATATGGTGTTCCAAATATCACTTTGCCGATTCCACAAGAACTGTCTTAGCGAAAGGCTTCTTGAGGGGAAAGCTGTAACTCTGTGAGATGATTTCACAGAACACAAAGAAGTTTCTCAGAAAGCTTCTTTCTCTTTGTTATCGGAGGATATTTCCTTTGGTCTATAGTCTTCAAAGGGATCTGAAATCTCTGTTCTCAGATTCCACAGAAATAAGGCTAGCAAAGAGATCCACGAAACACACATGTAACTCTTTGAGATGAATTCATAGAACACTAAGCAGTTTCTCCGAAAGCTTCTTTCCAGATTTCATCTGAGGATATTTCCTTTTCCACCACAGCCCTCTATGGGCTACCTAATATCACTTTGCCAATTTCACAAGAACTGTCTTAATGAAAGGCTTCTTGAGGGGAAAGCTGTGAGAAGATTTCACAGAACACAAAGTAGTTTCTCAGAAAGCTTCTTTCTCTTTGTTATCGGAGGATATTTCCTTTGGCCCTATAGACTTCAAAGGGATCCGAAATATCTGTACTCAGATTCCACAGAAATAAGACTAGTAAAGAGATCCACGAAATACTCATGTAACTCTGTGAGATGAATTCACAGAACACTAAGCAGTTTCTCAGAAAGCTTCTTCCCAGATTTCATCTGAGGATATTTCCTTTTTCACCATAGCCCTCTATGGGCTTCCAAATATCACTTTGCCAATACCACAAGAACTGTCTTAGAGAAAGGCTTCTTGAGGGGAAAGCTGTAACTCTGTGAGATGATTTCACAGAACGCAAAGAAGTTTCTCAGAAAGCTTCTTTCTCTTTGTTATCGGAGGATATTTCCTTTGGCCCTATAGTCTTCAAAGGGATCCGAAATATCTGTTCTCAGATTCCACAGAAATAAGGCTAGCAAAGAGATCCACGAAAGACACATGTAACTCTGTGAGATGAATTCACATAACACTAAGCAGTTTCTCAGAAAGCTTCTTTCCAGATTTCATCTGAGGATATTTCCTTTTATACCATAGCCCTCTATGGGCTTCCAAATATTACTTTGCCAATTCCACAAGAACTGTCTTAGCGAAAGGCTTTTTGAGGGGAAAGCTGTAACTCTGTGAGATGATTTCACAGAACACAAAGAAGTTTCTCAGAAAGCTTCTTTCTCTTTGTTATCGGAGGATATTTCCTTTGGACTATAGTCTTAAAAGGGATGCGAAATATCTGTTCTCAGATTCCACAGAAAAAAGGCTAGCAAAGAGATCCACGAAATACACATGTAACTCTGTGAGATGAATTCACAGCACACTAAGCAGTTTCTCAGAAAGCTTCTTTGCAGATTTCACTGGGGATATTTCCTTTTTCACCATAGCCCTCAATGGGCTTCCAAATATCACTTTGCCAATTCCACAATAACTGTCTTAGCGAAAGGCTTCTTGAGGGGAAAGCTGTAACTCTGTGAGATGATTTCACAGAACACAAAGAAGTTTCTCAGAAAGCTTCTTTCTCTTTGTTATCGGAGGATATTTCCTTTGGCCCTATAGTCTTCAAAGGGATCCGAAATATCTGTTCTCAGATTCCACAGAAATAAGGCTAGCAAAGAGATCCACGAAAGACACATGTAACTCTGTGAGATGAATTCACAGAACACTAAGCAGTTTCTCAGAAAGCTTCTTTCCAGATTTCATCTGAGGATATTTCCTTTTTCAAGATAGCCCTCTATGGGCTTCCAAATATTACTTTGCCAATTCCACAAGAACTGTCTTAGCGAAAGGCTTTTTGAGGGGAAAGCTGTAACTCTGTGAGATGATTTCACAGAACACAAAGAAGTTTCTCAGAAAGCTTCTTTCTCTTTGTTATCGGAGGATATTTCCTTTGGACTATAGTCTTAAAAGGGATGCGAAATATCTGTTCTCAGATTCCACAGAAAAAAGGCTAGCAAAGAGATCCACGAAATACACATGGAATTCTGTGAGATGAATTCACAGCACACTAAGCAGTTTCTCAGAAAGCTTCTTTGCAGATTTCACTGGGGATATTTCCTTTTTCACCATAGCCCTCAATGGGCTTCCAAATATCACTTTGCCAATTCCACAAGAACTGTCTTAGCGAAAGGCTTCTTGAGGGGAAAGCTGTAACTCTGTGAGATGATTTCACAGAACACAAAGAAGTTTCTCAGAAAGCTTCTTTCTCTTTGTTATCGGAGGATATTTTCTTTGGCCCTATAATCTTCAAATGGATCCGAAATATCGGTTCTCAGAATCCACAGAAATAAGGCTAGCAAAGAGATCCACGAAATACACTTTTAACTCTTTGAGATGAATTAACAGAACACTAAGCAGTATCTCAGAAAGCTTCTTTCCAGATTTCATCTGAGGATATTTCCTTTTTCACCATAGCCCTCTATGGGCTTCCAAATATCATTTTGCCAATTCCACAAGAACTGTCTTAGCGAAAGTCTTCTTGAGGGAAAACTGTAACTCTGTGAGAAGATTTCACAGAACACAAAGAAGTTTCTCAGAAAGCTTCTTTCTCTTTGTTATCGGAGGATATTTCCTTTGGCCCTATAGTCTGCTAAGGGATCCGAAATATCTGTTCTCATATTCCACAGAAATAAGGCTAGCAAAGAGATCCACGAAATACACATGTAATTCGGTGAGATGAATTCACAGAACACTAAGCAGTTTCTCAGAAAGCTTCTTTCCAGATTTCATCTGAGGATATTTCCTTTTTCACCATAGCCCTCTATGGGCTTCCAAATATCACTTTGCCAATTCCACAAGAACTGTCTTAGCGAAAGGCTTCTTGAGGGGAAAGCTGTAACTCTGTGAGATGATTTCACAGAACACAAAGAAGTTTCTCAGAAAGCTTCTTTCTCTTTGTTATCGGAGGATATTTCCTTTGGCCCTATAGTCTTCAAAGGGATCCGAAATATCTGTTCTCAGATTCCACAGAAATAAGGCTAGCAAAGAGATCCACGAAATACACATGTAACTCTGTGAGATGAATTCACAGAACACTAAGCAGTTTCTCAGAAAGCTTCTTTCCAGTTTTCATAGAGGATATTTCCTTTTATACCATAGCCCTCTATGGGCTTCCAAATATCACTTTGCCAATTCCACAAGAACTGTCTTAGCGAAAGGCTTTCTGAGGCGAAAGCTATAACTCTGTGAGATGATTTCACAGAACACAAAGACGTTTCTCAGAAAGCTTCTTTCTCTTTGTTATCGGAGGATATTTTCTGTCGCCCTATAGTCTTCAAAGGGATCCGAAATATCTGTTCTCAGATTCCACAGAAATAAGACTAGCAAAGAGATCCACGAAATACACATGTAACTCTGTGAGATGAATTAACAGAACAGTAAGCAGTTTCTCAGAAAGCTTCTTTCCAGATTTCATCTGAGGATATTTCCTTTTTCACCATAGCCCTCTATGGGCTTCCAAATATCACTTTGCCGATTCCAGAGGAACTGTCTTAGCGAAAGGGTTCCTGAGGGGAAAGCTGTAACTCTGTGAGATGATTTCACAGAACACAAAGAAGTTTCTCAGAAAGCTTCTTTCTCTTTGTTATCGGAGGATATTTCCTTTGGCCCTATAGACTTCAAAGGGATCCGAAATATCTGTTCTCAGATTCCACAGAAATAAGGCTAGCAAAGAGATCCACGAAACACACATGTAACTCTTTGAGATGAATTTACAGAACACTAAGCAGTTTCTCAGAAAGCTTCTTTCCAGATTTCATCTGAGGATATTTCCTTTTTCACCATAGCCCTCTATGGGCTTCCAAATATCACTTTGCCAATACCAGGAGAACGGTCTTAGAGAAAGGCTTCTTGAGGGGAAAACTGTAACTCTGTGAGATGATTTCACAGAACACAAAGAAGTTTCTCAGAAAGCTTCTTTCTCTTTGTTATCGGAGGCTATTTCCTTTGGCCCTAGAGTCTGCTAAGGGATCCGAAATATCTGTTCTCAGATTCCACAGAAATAAGGCTAGCAAAGAGATCCACGAAACACACATGTAACTCTTTGAGATTCATAGAACACTAAGCAGTTTCTCCGAAAGCTTCTTTCCAGATTTCATCTGAGGATATTTCCTTATTCACCATAGCCCTCTATGGGCTACCTAATATCACTTTGCCAATTTTACAAGAACTGTCTTAATGAAAGGCTTCTTGAGGGGAAAGCTGTAACTCTGTGAGAAGATTTCACAGAACACAAAGAAGTTTCTCAGAAAGCTTCTTTCTCTTTGTTATCGGAGGATATTTCCTTTGGCCCTATAGTCTGCTAAGGGATCCGAAATATCTGTTCTCAGATTCCACAGAAATAAGGCTAGCAAAGAGATCCACGAAATACACATGTAAGTCTGTGAGATGAATTCACAGAACACTAAGCAGTTTCTCAGAAAGCTTCTTTCCAGATTTCATCTGAGGATATTTCGTTTTTCATCATAGACCTATATGGTGTTCCAAATATCACTTTGCCGATTCCACAAGAACTGTCTTAGCGAAAGGCTTCTTGAGGGGAAAGCTGTAACTCTGTGAGATGATTTCACAGAACACAAAGAAGTTTCTCAGAAAGCTTCTTTCTCTTTGTTATCGGAGGATATTTCCTTTGGTCTATAGTCTTCAAAGGGATCTGAAATCTCTGTTCTCAGATTCCACAGAAATAAGGCTAGCAAAGAGATCCACGAAACACACATGTAACTCTTTGAGATGAATTCATAGAACACTAAGCAATTTCTCCGAAAGCTTCTTTCCAGATTTCATCTGAGGATATTTCCTTTTCCACCACAGCCCTCTATGGGCTACCTAATATCACTTTGCCAATTTCACAAGAACTGTCTTAATGAAAGGCTTCTTGAGGGGAAAGCTGTGAGAAGATTTCACAGAACACGAAGTAGTTTCTCAGAAAGCTTCTTTCTCTTTGTTATCGGAGGATATTTCCTTTGGCCCTATAGTCTGCTAAGGGATCCGAAATATCTGTTCTCAGATTCCACAGAAATAAAGCTAGCAAAGAGATCCACGAAATACACATGTAACTCTGTGAGATAAATTAACAGAACACTAAGCAGTTTATCAGAAAGCTTCTTTCCAGATTTCATCTGAGGATATTTCCTTTTTCACCATAGCCCTCTATGGGCTTCCAAATATCACTTTGCCAATTCCACAAGAACTGTCTTAGCGAAAGGCTCCTTGAGGGGAAAGCTGTAAGTCTGTGAGATGATTTCACCGAACACAAAGAAGTTTCTCAGAAACCTTCTTTCTCTTTGTTATCGGAGGATATTTCCTTTGGCCCTATAGACTTCAAAGGGATCCGAAATATCTGTACTCAGATTCCACAGAAATAAGGCTAGTAAAGAGATCCACGAAATACTCATGTAACTCTGTGAGATGAATTCACAGAACACTAAGCAGTTTCTCAGAAAGCTTCTTTCCAGATTTCATCTGAGGATATTTCCTTTTTCACCATAGCCCTCTATGGGCTTCCAAATATCACTTTGCCAATACCAGGAGAACGGTCTTAGAGAAAGGCTTCTTGAGGGGAAAACTGTAACTCTGTGAGATGATTTCACAGAACACAAAGAAGTTTCTCAGAAAGCTTCTTTCTCTTTGTTATCGGAGGCTATTTCCTTTGGCCCTAGAGTCTGCTAAGGGATCCGAAATATCTGTTCTCAGATTCCACAGAAATAAGGCTAGCAAAGAGATCCACGAAACACACATGTAACTCTTTGAGATTCATAGAACACTAAGCAGTTTCTCCGAAAGCTTCTTTCCAGATTTCATCTGAGGATATTTCCTTATTCACCATAGCCCTCTATGGGCTACCTAATATCACTTTGCCAATTTTACAAGAACTGTCTTAATGAAAGGCTTCTTGAGGGGAAAGCTGTAACTCTGTGAGAAGATTTCACAGAACACAAAGAAGTTTCTCAGAAAGCTTCTTTCTCTTTGTTATCTGAGGATATTTCCTTTGGCCCTATAGTCTGCTAAGGGATCCGAAATATCTGTTCTCAGATTCCACAGAAATAAAGCTAGCAAAGAGATCCACGAAATACACATGTAACTCTGTGAGATGAATTAACAGAACACTAAGCAGTTTATCAGAAAGCTTCTTTCCAGATTTCATCTGAGGATATTTCCTTTTTCACCATAGCCCTCTATGGGCTTCCAAATATCACTTTGCCAATTCCACAAGAACTGTCTTAGCGAAAGGCTCCTTGAGGGGAAAGCTGTAACTCTGTGAGATGATTTCACCGAACACAAAGAAGTTTCTCAGAAAGCTTCTTTCTCTTTGTTATCGGAGGATATTTCCTTTGGACCTATAGACTTCAAAGGGATCCGAAATATCTGTACTCAGATTCCACAGAAATAAGGCTAGTAAAGAGATCCACGAAATACACATGTAACTCTGTGAGATGAATTCACAGAACACTAAGCAGTTTCTCAGAAAGCTTCTTTCCAGATTTCATCTGAGGATATTTCCTTTTTCACCATAGCCCTCTATGGGCTTCCAAATATCACTTTGCCAATACCACAAGAACACTCTTAGAGAAAGGCTTCTTGAGGGGAAAGCTGTAACGCTGTGAGATGATTTCACAGAACACAAAGAAGTTTCTCAGAAAGCTTCTTTCTCTTTGTTATCGGAGGATATTTCCTTTGGCCCTATAGTCTTCCAAGGGATGCGAAATATCTGTTCTCAGATTCCACAGAAATAAGATTAGCAGAGAGATCCAGGAAATACACATGTAACTCTGTGAGATGAATTCAGAGAACACCAAGCAGTTTCTCAGAAAGCTTCTTTCCAGATTTCATCTGAGGATATTTCCTTTTTCACCATAGCCCTCTATGGGCTTCCAAATATCACTTTGCCAATTCCACAAGAACTGTCTTAGCGAAAGGCTTCTTGAGGGCAAAGCTGTAACTCTGTGAGATGATTTCACAGAACACAAAGAAGTTTCTCAGAAAGCTTCTTTCTCTTTGTTATCGGAGGATATTTCCTTTGGCCCTATAGTCTTGAAAGGGATCCGAAATATCTGCTCTCAGATTCCACAGAAATAAGGCTAGCAAAGAGATCCACGAAAGACACATGTAACTCTGTGAGATGAATTCACAGAACACTAAGCAGTTTCTCAGAAAGCTTCTTTCCAGATTTCATCTGAGGATAATTCCTTTTATACCATAGCCCTCTATTGGCCTCCAAATATTACTTTGCCAATTCCACAAGAACTGTCTTAGCGAAAGGCTTTTTGAGGGGAAAGCTGTAACTCTGTGAGATGATTTCACAGAACACAAAGAAGTTTCTCAGAAAGCTTCTTTCTCTTTGTTATCGGAGGATATTTCCTTTGGACTATAGTCTTAAAAGAATTGCGAAATATCTGTTCTCAGATTCCACAGAAATAAGGCTAGCAAAGAGATCCACGAAATACACATGTAACTCTGTGAGATGAATTCACAGAACACTAAGCAGTTTCTCAGAAAGCTTCTTTCCAGATTTCATCTGAGGATATTTCCTTTTTCACCATAGCCCTCTATGGGCTTCCAAATATCACTTTGCCAATTCCACAAGAACTGTCTTAGCGAAATTCTTCTTGAGGGGAAAGCTGTAACTCTGTGAGAAGATTTCACAGAACACAAAGAAGTTTCTCAGAAAGCTTCTTTCTCTTTGTTATCGGAGGATATTTCCTTTGGCCCTATAGTCTGCTAAGGGATCCGAAATATCTGTTCTCAGATTCCACAGAAATAAGGCTAGCAAAGAGATCCACGAAATACACATGTAACTCTGTGAGATGAATTCACAGAACACTAAGCAGTTTCTCAGAAAGCTTCTTTCCAGATTTCATCTGAGGATATTTCCTTTTTCACCATAGCCCTCTATGGGCTTCCAAATATCACTTTGCCAATACCACAAGAACTGTCTTAGCGAAAGGCTTCTTGAGGGGAAAGCTGTAACTCTGTGAGATGATTTCACAGAACACAAAGAAGTTTCTCAGAAAGCTTCTTTCTCTTTGTTATCGGAGGATATTTGCTGTGGCCCTATAGTCTTCAAAGGGATCCGAAATATCTGTTCTCAGATTCCACAGAAATAACACTAGCAAAGAGATCCACGAAATACAAAGGTAACTCTGTGAGATGAATTCACAGAACACTAAGCAGTTTCAGAAAGCTTCTTTCCAGATTTCATCTGAGGATATTTCCTTTTTCACCATAGCCCTCTATGGGCTTCCAAATATCACTTGGCCGATTCCACAAGAACTGTCTTAGCGAAAGGCTTCTTGAGGGGAAAGCTGTAACTCTGTGAGATGATTTCACAGAACACAAAGAAGTTTCTCAGAAAGCTTCTTTCTCTTTGTTATCGGAGGATATTTCCTGTGGCCCTATAGTCTTCAAAGGGATCCGAAATATCTGTTCTCAGATTCCACAGAAATAAGGCTAGCAAAGAGATCCACGAAATACACATGTAACTCTGTGAGATGAATTCACAGAACACTAAGCAGTTTCTCAGAAAGCTTCTTTCCAGATTTCATCTGAGGATATTTCCTTTTATACCGTAGCCCTCTATGGGCCTCCAAATATTACTTTGCCAATTCCACAATAACTGTCTTAGCGAAAGGCTTTTTGAGGGGAAAGCTGTAACTCTGTGAGATGATTTCACTGAACACAAAGAAGTTTCTCAGAAAGATTCTTTCTCTTTGTTATCGGAGGATATTTCCTTTTTTACTATAGTGTTAAAAGAATTGCGAAATATCTGTTCTCAGATTCCACAGAAATAAGGCTAGCAAAGAGATCCACGAAATACACATGTAACTCTGTGAGATGAATTCACAGAACACTAAGCAGTTTCTCAGAAAGCTTCTTTCCAGATTTCATCTGAGGATATTTCCTTTTTCACCATAGCCCTCTATGGGCTTCCAAATATCACTTTGCCAATTCCACAAGAACTGTCTTAGCGAAAGTCTTCTTGAGGGGAAAGCTGTAACTCTGTGAGAAGATTTCACAGAACACAAAGAAGTTTCTCAGAAAGCTTCTTTCTCTTTGTTATCGGAGGATATTTCCTTTGGCCCTATAGTCTGCTAAGGGATCCGAAATATCTGTTCTCAGATTCCACAGAAATAAGGCTAGCCAAGAGATCCACGAAATACACATGTAACTCTGTGAGATGAATACACAGAACACTAAGCAGTTTCTCAGAAAGCTTCTTTCCAGTTTTCATCTGAGGATATTTCCTTTTATACCATAGCCCTCTATGGGCTTCCAAATATCACATTGCCAATTCCACAAGAACTGTCTTAGGGAAAGGCTTCTTGAGGGGAAAGCTGTAACTCTGTGAGATGATTTCACAGAACACAAAGAAGTTTCTCAGAAAGCTTCTTTCTCTTTGGTATCGGAGGATATTTTCTGTCGCCCTATAGTCTTCAAAGGGATCCGAAATATCTGTTCTCAGATTCCACAGAAATAAGACTAGCAAAGAGATCCACGAAATACACATGTAACTCTGTGAGATGAATTAACAGAACACTAAGCCGTTTCTCAGAAAGCTTCTTTCCAGATTTCATCTGAGGATATTTCCTTTTTCACCACAGCCCTCTATGGGCTTCCAAATATCACTTTGCCGATTCCACAAGAACTGTCTTAGCGAAAGGCTTCTTGAGGGGAAATCTGTAACTCTGCGAGATGATTTCACAGAACACAAAGAAGTTTCTCAGAAAGCTTCTTTCTCTTTGTTATCGGGGGATATTTCCTTTGGCCCTATAGTCTTCAAAGGGATCCGAAATATCTGTTCTCAGATTCCACAGAAATATGGCTAGCAAAGAGATCCACGAAACCCTCATGTAACTCTGTGAGATGAATTCACAGAACACTAAGCAGTTTCTCAGAAAGCTTCTTTCCAGATTTCATCTGAGGATATTTCCTTTTTCACCATAGCCCTCTATGGGCTTCCAAATATAACTTTGCCAATTCCACAAGAACTGTCTTAGCGAAAGGCTTCTTGAGGGGAAAGCTGTAACTCTGTGAGATGATTTCACAGAACACAAAGAAGTTTCTCAGAAAGCTTCTTTCTCTTTGTTATCGGAGGATATTTCCTTTGGTCTATAGTCTTAAAAGCGATGGGAAATATCTGTTCTCAGATTCCACAGAAATAAGGCTAGCAAAGAGATCCAAGAAATACATATGTAACTCTGTGAGATGAATTAACAGAACACTAAGCAGTTTCTCAGAAAGCTTCTTTCCACATTTCATCTGAGGATATTTCCTTTTTCAGCATAGCCCTCTATGGGCTTCCAAATATCACTTTGCCAATTCCACAAGAATTGTCTTAGCGAAAGGCTTCTTGAGGAGAAAGCTGTAACTCTGTGAGATGATTTCACAGAACACAAAGAAGTTTCTCAGAAAGCTTCTTTCTCTTTGTTATCGGAGGATATTTCCTTTGGACCTATAGTCTGCTAAGGGATCCGAAATATCTATTCTCAGATTCCACAGAAATAAAGCTAGCAAAGAGATCCACGAAATACATATGTAACTCTGTGAGATGAATTAACAGAACACTAAGCAGTTTCTCAGAAAGCTTCTTTCCAGATTTCATCTGAGGATATTTCCTTTTTCACCATAGCCCTCTATGGGCTTCCAAATATCACTTTGCCGATTCCACAAGAACTGTCTTAGCGAAAGGCTTCTTGAGGGGAAAGCTGTAACTCTGTGAGATGATTTCACAGAACACAAAGAAGTTTCTCAGAAAGCTTCTTTCTCTTTGTTATCGGAGGATATTTCCTGTGGCCCTATAGTCTTCAAAGGGATCCGAAATATCTGTTCTCAGATTCCACAGAAATAAGGCTAGCCAAGAGATCCACGAAACACATATGTAACTCTTTGAGATGAATTCACAGAACACTAAGCAGTTTCTTAGAAACCTTCTTTCCAGATTTCATCTGAGGATATTTCCTTTTTCACCATAGCCCTCTATGGGCTTCCAAATATCACTTTGCCAATTCCACAAGAACTGTCTTAGCGAAAGGCTTCTTGAGGGGAAAGCTGTAACTCTGTGAGATGATTTCACAGAACACAAAGAAGTTTCTCAGAAAGCTTCTTTCTCTTTGTTATCGGAGGATATTTCCTTTGGTCTATAGTCTTCAAAGGGATCCGAAATATCTGTTCTCAGATTCCACAGAAATAAGGCTAGCAAAAAGATCCAAGAAACACATATGTAACTCTTTGAGATGAATTCACAGAACACTAAGCAGTTTCTCCGAAAGCTTCTTTCCATATTTCATCTGAGGATATTTCCTTTTTCACCATAGCCCTCTATGGGCTACCTAATATCACTTTGCCAATTTCACAAGAACTGTCTTAATGAAAGGCTTCTTGAGGGGAAAGCTGTAACTCTGTGAGAAGATTTCACAGAACACAAAGTAGTTTCTCAGAAAGCTTCTTTCTCTTTGTTATCGGAGGATATTTCCTTTGGCCCTATAGTCTGATAAGGGATCCGAAATATCTGTTCTCAGATTCCACAGAAATAAGGCTAGCAAAGAGATCCACGAAACACACATGTAACTCTTTGAGATGAATTCACAGAACACTAAGCAGTTTCTCAGAAAGCTTCTTTCCAGATTTCATCTGAGGATATTTCCTTTTTCACCATAGCCATCTAAGGGCTACCTAATATCACTTTGCCAATTTCACAAGAACTGTCTTAATGAAAGGCTTCCTGAGGGGAAAGCTGTAACTCTGTGAGAAGATTTCACAGAACACAAAGAAGTTTCTCAGAAAGCTTCTTTCTCTTTGTTATCGGAGGATATTTCCTTTGGCCCTATAGTCTGCTAAGGGATCCGAAATATCTGTTCTCAGATTCCACAGAAATAAAGCTAGCAAAGAGATCCACGAAATACATATGTAACTCTGTGAGATGAATTAACAGAACACTAAGCAGTTTCTCAGAAAGCTTCTTTCCAGATTTCATCTGAGGATATTTCCTTTTTCACCATAGCCCTCTATGGGCGTCCAAATATCACTTTGCCAATTACACAAGAACTGTCTTAGCGAAAGGCTCCTTGAGGGGAAAGCTGTAATCTGTGAGATGATTTCTCCGAACACAAAGAAGTTTCTCAGAAAGCTTACTTCTCTTTGTTATCGGAGGATATTTCCTTTGGCCCTATAGTCTTCAAAGGGATCCGAAATATCTGTTCTCAGATTCCACAGAAATAAGGCTAGCCAAGAGATCCACGAAATACACATGTAACTCTGTGAGATGAATACACAGAACATTAAGCAGTTTCTCAGAAAGCTTCTTTCCAGTTTTCATCTGAGGATATTTCCTTTTATACCGTAGCCCTCTATGGGCTTCCAAATATCACATTGCCAATTCCACAAGAACTGTCTTAGGGAAAGGCTTCTTGAGGGGAAAGCTGTAACTCTGTGAGATGATTTCACAGAACACAAAGAAGTTTCTCAGAAAGCTTCTTTCTCTTTTTTATCGGAGGATATTTTCTGTCGCCCTATAGTCTTCAAAGGGATCCGAAATATCTGTTCTCAGATTCCACAGAAATAAGACTAGCAAAGAGATCCACGAAATACACATGTAACTCTGTGAGATGAATTCACAGAACACTAAGCAGTTTCTCAGAAAGCTTCTTTCCAGATTTCATCTGAGGATATTTCCTTTTTCACCATAGCCCTCTATGGGCTTCCAAATATCACTTTGCCGATTCCACAAGAACTGTCTTAGCGAAAGGCTTCTTGAGGGGAAAGCTGTAACCCTGTGAGATGATTTCACAGAACACAAAGAAGTTTCTCAGAAAGCTTCTTTCTCTTTGTTATCGGAGGATATTTCCTTTGGTCTATAGTCTTAAAAGCGATGGGAAATATCTGTTCTCAGATTCCACAGAAATAAGGCTAGCAAAGAGATCCAAGAAATACATATGTAACTCTGTGAGATGAATTAACAGAACATTAAGCAGATTCTCAGAAAGCTTCTTTCCACATTTCATCTGAGGATATTTCCTTTTTCACCATAGCCCTCTATGGGATTCCAAATATCACTTTGCCAATTCCACAAGAACTGTCTTAGCAAAAGGCTTCTTGAGGAGAAAGCTGTAACTCTGTGAGATGATTTCACAGAACACAAAGAAGTTTCTCAGAAAGCTTCTTTCTCTTTGTTATCGGAGGATATTTCCTGTGGCCCTATAGTCTTCAAAGGGATGCGAAATATCTGTTCTCAGATTCCACAGAAATAAGGCTAGCAAAGAGATCCACGAAATACACATGTAACTCTGTGAGATGAATTCACAGAACACTAAGCAGTTTCTCAGAAAGCTTCTTTCCAGATTTCATCTGAGGATATTTCCTTTTTCACCTTAGCCCTCTATGGGCTTCCAAATATCACTTTGCCGATTCCACAAGAACTGTCTTAGCGAAAGGCTTCTTGAGGGGTAAAGCTGTAACTCTGTGAGATGATTTCACAGAACACAAAGAAGTTTCTCAGAAAGCTTCTTTCTCTTTGTTATCGGAGGATATTTCCTTTGGCCCTATAGTCTTCAAAGGGATCCGAAATCTCTGTTCTAAGATTCCACAGAAATAAGGCTAGCAAAGAGATCCACGAAACACACATGTAACTCATTGAGATGAATTCATAGAACACTAATCAGTTTCTCCGAAAGCTTCTTTCCAGATTTCATCTGAGGATATTTCCTTTTTCACCATAGCCCTCTTTGGGCTACCTAATATCACTTTGCCAATTTTACAAGAACTGTCTTAATGAAAGGCTTCTTGAGGGGAAAGCTGTAACTCTGTGAGAAGATTTCACAGAACACAAAGTAGTTTCTCAGAAAGCTTCTTTCTCTTTGTTATCGGAAGATATTTCCTTTGGCCCTATAGTCTGCTAAGGGATCCGAAATATCTGTTCTCAGATTCCACAGAAATAAGGCTAGCAAAGAGATCCACGAAACACACATGTAACTCTTTGAGATGAATTCACAGAACACTAAGCAGTTTCTCAGAAAGCTTCTTTCCAGATTTCATCTGAGGATATTTCCTTTTTCACCATAGCCCTCTAAGGTCTACCTAATATCACTTTGCCAATTTCACAAGAACTGTCTTAATGAAAGGCTTCTTGAGGGGAAAACTGTAACTCTGTGAGAAGATTTCACAGAACACAAAGAAGTTTCTCAGAAAGCTTCTTTCTCTTTGTTATCGGAGGATATTTCCTTTGGCCCTATAGTCTGCTAAGGGATCCGAAATATCTGTTCTCAGATTCCACAGAAATAAAGCTAGCAAAGAGATCCACGAAATACACATGTAACTCTGTGAGATGAATTAACAGAACACTAAGCAGTTTATCAGAAAGCTTCTTTCCAGATTTCATCTGAGGATATTTCCTTTTTCTCCATAGCCCTCTAAGGGCTTCCAAATATCACTTTGCCAATTCCACAAGAAGTGTCTTAGCGAAAGGCTCCTTGAGGGGAAAGCTGTAACTCTGTGAGATGATTTCACCGAACACAAAGAAGTTTCTCAGAAAGCTTCTTTCTCTTTGTTATCGGAGGATATTTCCTTTGGCCCTATAGACCTCAAAGGGATCCGAAATATCTGTACTCAGATTCCACAGAAATAAGGCTAGTAAAGAGATCCACGAAATACACATGTAACTCTGTGAGATGAATTCACAGAACACTAAGCAGTTTCTCAGAAAGCTTCTTTCCAGATTTCATCTGAGGATATTTCCTTTTTCACCATAGCCCTCTATGGGCTTCCAAATATCACTTTGCCAATACCACAAGAACTGTCATAGAGAAAGGTTTCTTGAGGGGAAAGCTGTAACACTTTGAGATGATTTCACAGAACACAAAGAAGTTTCTCAGAAAGCTTCTTTCTCTTTGTTATCGGAGGATATTTCCTTTGGACTATAGTGTTAAAAGGGATGCGAAATATCTGTTCTCAGATTCCACAGAAATAAGGCTAGCAAAGAGATCCATGAAATACACATGTAACTCTGTGAGATGAATTCACAGAACACTAAGCAGTTTCTCAGAAAGCTTCTTTCCAGATTTCACTGGGGATATTTCCTTTTTCACCATAGCCCTCTATGGGCTTCCAAATATCATTTTGCCAATTCCACAAGAACTGTCTTAGCGAAAGTCTTCTTGAGGGGAAAGCTGTAACTCTGTGAGAAGATTTCACAGAACACAAAGAAGTTTCTCAGAAAGCTTCTTTCTCTTTGTTATCGGAGGATATTTCCTTTGGCCCTATAGTCTGCTAAGGGATCCGAAATATCTGTTCTCAGATTCCACAGAAATAAGGCTAGCAAAGAGATCCACGAAATACACATGTAATTCTGTGAGATGAATTCACAGAACACTAAGCAGTTTCTCAGAAAGCTTCTTTCCAGATTTCATCTGAGGATATTTCCTTTTTCACCATAGCCCTCTATGGGCTTCCAAATATCACTTTGCCAATTCCACAAGAACTGTCTTAGCGAAAGGCTTCTTGAGGGGAAAGCTGTAACTCTGTGAGATGATTTCACAGAACACAAAGAAGTTTCTCAGAAAGCTTCTTTCTCTTTGTTATCGGAGGATATTTCCTTTGGCCCTATAGTCTTCAAAGGGATCCGAAATATCTGTTCTCAGATTCCACAGAAATAAGGCTAGCAAAGAGATCCACGAAATACACATGTAACTCTGTGAGATGAATTCACAGAACACTAAGCAGTTTCTCAGAAAGCTTCTTTCCAGATTTCATCTGAGGATATTTCCTTTTTCACCATAGCCCTCTTTGGGCTACCTAATATCACTTTGCCAATTTTACAAGAACTGTCTTAATGAAAGGCTTCTTGAGGGGAAAGCTGTAACTCTGTGAGAAGATTTCACAGAACACAAAGTAGTTTCTCAGAAAGCTTCTTTCTCTTTGTTATCGGAGGATATTTCCTTTGGCCCTATAGTCTGCTATGGGATCCGAAATATCTGTTCTCAGATTCCACAGAAATAAGGCTAGCAAAGAGATCCACGAAACACACATGTAACTCTTTGAGATGAATTCACAGAACACTAAGCAGTTTCTCAGAAAGCTTCTTTCCAGATTTCATCTGAGGATATTTCCTTTTTCACCATAGCCCTCTATGGTCTTCCAAATATCACTTTGCCAATTCCACAAGAACTGTCTTAGCGAAAGGATCCTTGAGGGGTAAGCTGTAACTCTGTGAGATGATTTCACCGAACACAAAGAAGTTTCTCAGAAAGCTTCCTTCTCTTTGTTATCGGAGGATATTTCCTCTGGCCCTATAGTCTTCAAAGGGATCAGAAATATCTGTTCTCAGATTCCACAGAAATAAGGCTAGCCAAGAGATCCAAGAAATACACATGTAACTCTGTGAGATGAATACACAGAACACTAAGCAGTTTCTCAGAAAGCTTCTTTCCAGTTTTCATCTGAGGATATTTCCTTTTTCACCATAGCCCTCTATGGGCTTCCAAATATCACTTTGCCAATTCCACAAGAACTGTCTTAGCGAAAGGCTTCTTGAGGGGAAAGCTGTAACTCTGTGAGATGATTTCACAGAACACAAAGAAGTTTCTCAGAAAGCTTCTTTCTCTTTGTTATCGGAGGATATTTCCTTTGGTCTATAGTCTTCAAAGGGATCCGAAATATCTGTTCTCAGATTCCACAGAAATAAGGCTAGCAAAGAGATCCAAGAAACACATATGTAACTCTTTGAGATGAATTCACAGAACACTAAGCACTTTCTCCGAAAGCTTCTTTCCATATTTCATCTGAGGATATTTCCTTTTTCACCATAGCCCTCTATGGGCTACCTAATATCACTTTGCCAATTTCACAAGAACTGTCTTAATGAAAGGCTTCTTGAGGGGAAAGCTGTAACTCTGTGAGAAGATTTCACAGAACACAAAGTAGTTTCTCAGAAAGCTTCTTTCTCTTTGTTATCGGAGGATATTTCCTTTGGCCCTATAGTCTGATAAGGGATCCGAAATATCTGTTCTCAGATTCCACAGAAATAAGGCTAGCAAAGAGATCCACGAAACACACATGTAACTCTTTGAGATGAATTCACAGAACACTAAGCAGTTTCTCAGAAAGCTTCTTTCCAGATTTCATCTGAGGATATTTCCTTTTTCACCATAGCCATCTAAGGGCTACCTAATAGCACTTTGCCAATTTCACAAGAACTGTCTTAATGAAAGGCTTCCTGAGGGGAAAGCTGTAACTCTGTGAGAAGATTTCACAGAACACAAAGAAGTTTCTCAGAAAGCTTCTTTCTCTTTGTTATCGGAGGATATTTTCTTTGGCCCTATAGTCTGCTAAGGGATCCGAAATATCTGTTCTCAGATTCCACAGAAATAAAGCTAGCAAAGAGATCCACGAAATACATATGTAACTCTGTGAGATGAATTAACAGAACACTAAGCAGTTTCTCAGAAAGCTTCTTTCCAGATTTCATCTGAGGATATTTCCTTTTTCACCATAGCCCTCTATGGGCTTCCAAATATCACTTTGCCAATTACACAAGAACTGTCTTAGCGAAAGGCTCCTTGAGGGGAAAGCTGTAACTCTGTGAGATGATTTCACCGAACACAAAGAAGTTTCTCAGAAAGCTTACTTCTCTTTGTTATCGGAGGATATTTCCTTTGGCCCTATAGTCTTCAAAGGGATCCGAAATATCTGTTCTCAGATTCCACAGAAATAAGGCTAGCCAAGAGATCCACGAAATACACATGTAACTCTGTGAGATGAATACACAGAACACTAAGCAGTTTCTCAGAAAGCTTCTTTCCAGTTTTCATCTGAGGATATTTCCTTTTATACCATAGCCCTCTATGGGCTTCCAAATATCACATTGCCAATTCCACAAGAACTGTCTTAGGGAAAGGCTTCTTGAGGGGAAAGCTGTAACTCTGTGAGATGATTTCACAGAACACAAAGAAGTTTCTCAGAAAGCTTCTTTCTCTTTTTTATCGGAGGATATTTCCTTTGGCCCTATAGTCTTCAAAGGGATCCGAAATATCTGTTCTCAGATTCCACAGAAATAAGACTAGCAAAGAGATCCACGAAATACACATGTAACTCTGTGAGATGAATTCACAGAACACTAAGCAGTTTCTCAGAAAGCTTCTTTCCAGATTTCATCTGAGGATATTTCCTTTTTCACCATAGCCCTCTATGGGCTTCCAAATATCACTTTGCCGATTCCACAAGAACTGTCTTAGCGAAAGGCTTCTTGAGGGGAAAGCTGTAACCCTGTGAGATGATTTCACAGAACACAAAGAAGTTTCTCAGAAAGCTTCTTTCTCTTTGTTATCGGAGGATATTTCCTTTGGTCTATAGTCTTAAAAGCGATGGGAAATATCTGTTCTCAGATTCCACAGAAATAAGGCTAGCAAAGAGATCCAAGAAATACATATGTAACTCTGTGAGATGAATTAACAGAACACTAAGCAGATTCTCAGAAAGCTTCTTTCCACATTTCATCTGAGGATATTTCCTTTTTCACCATAGCCCTCTATGGGATTCCAAATATCACTTTACCAATTCCACAAGAACTGTCTTAGCGAAAGGCTTCTTGAGGAGAAAGCTGTAACTCTGTGAGATGATTTCACAGAACACAAAGAAGTTTCTCAGAAAGCTTCTTTCTCTTTGTTATCGGAGGATATTTCCTGTGGCCCTATAGTCTTCAAAGGGATGCGAAATATCTGTTCTCAGATTCCACAGAAATAAGGCTAGCAAAGAGATCCACGAAATACACATGTAACTCTGTGAGATGAATTCACAGAACACTAAGCAGTTTCTCAGAAAGCTTCTTTCCAGATTTCATCTGAGGATATTTCCTTTTTCACCTTAGCCCTCTATGGGCTTCCAAATATCACTTTGCCGATTCCACAAGAACTGTCTTAGCGAAAGGCTTCTTGAAGGGTAAAGCTGTAACTCTGTGAGATGATTTCACAGAACACAAAGAAGTTTCTCAGAAAGCTTCTTTCTCTTTGTTATCGGAGGATATTTCCTTTGGCCCTATAGTCTTCAAAGGGATCCGAAATCTCTGTTCTAAGATTCCACAGAAATAAGGCTAGCAAAGAGATCCACGAAACACACATGTAACTCTTTGAGATGAATTCATAGAACACTAATCAGTTTCTCCGAAAGCTTCTTTCCAGATTTCATCTGAGGATATTTCCTTTTTCACCATAGCCCTCTTTGGGCTACCTAATATCACTTTGCCAATTTTACAAGAACTGTCTTAATGAAAGGCTTCTTGAGGGGAAAGCTGTAACTCTGTGAGAAGATTTCACAGAACACAAAGTAGTTTCTCAGAAAGCTTCTTTCTCTTTGTTATCGGAGGATATTTCCTGTGGCCCTATAGTCTGCTAAGGGATCCGAAATATCTGTTCTCAGATTCCACAGAAATAAGGCTAGCAAAGAGATCCACGAAACACACATGTAACTCTTTGAGATGAATTCACAGAACACTAAGCAGTTTCTCAGAAAGCTTCTTTCCAGATTTCATCTGAGGATATTTCCTTTTTCACCATAGCCCTCTAAGGTCTACCTAATATCACTTTGCCAATTTCACAAGAACTGTCTTAATGAAAGGCTTCTTGAGGGGAAAACTGTAACTCTGTGAGAAGATTTCACAGAACACAAAGAAGTTTCTCAGAAAGCTTCTTTCTCTTTGTTATCGGAGGATATTTCCTTTGGCCCTATAGTCTGCTAAGGGATCCGAAATATCTGTTCTCAGATTCCACAGAAATAAAGCTAACAAAGAGATCCACGAAATACACATGTAACTCTGTGAGATGAATTAACAGAACACTAAGCAGTTTATCAGAAAGCTTCTTTCCAGATTTCATCTGAGGATATTTCCTTTTTCTCCATAGCCCTCTAAGGGCTTCCAAATATCACTTTGCCAATTCCACAAGAACTGTCTTAGCGAAAGGCTCCTTGAGGGGAAAGCTGTAACTCTGTGAGATGATTTCACCGAACACAAAGAAGTTTCTCAGAAAGCTTCTTTCTCTTTGTTATCGGAGGATATTTCCTTTGGCCCTATAGACTTCAAAGGGATCCGAAATATCTGTACTCAGATTCCACAGAAATAAGGCTAGTAAAGAGATCCACGAAATACACATGTAACTCTGTGAGATGAATTCACAGAACACTAAGCAGTTTCTCAGAAAGCTTCTTTCCAGATTTCATCTGAGGATATTTCCTTTTTCACCATAGCCCTCTATGGGCTTCCAAATATCACTTTGCCAATACCACAAGAACTGTCATAGAGAAAGGTTTCTTGAGGGGAAAGCTGTAACTCTTTGAGATGATTTCACAGAACACAAAGAAGTTTCTCAGAAAGCTTCTTTCTCTTTGTTATCGGAGGATATTTCCTTTGGACTATAGTGTTAAAAGGGATGCGAAATATCTGTTCTCAGATTCCACAGAAATAAGGCTAGCAAAGAGATCCATGAAATACACATGTAACTCTGTGAGATGAATTCACAGAACACTAAGCAGTTTCTCAGAAAGCTTCTTTCCAGATTTCACTGGGGATATTTCCTTTTTCACCATAGCCTTCTATGGGCTTCCAAATATCATTTTGCCAATTCCACAAGAACTGTCTTAGCGAAAGTCTTCTTGAGGGGAAAGCTGTAACTCTGTGAGAAGATTTCACAGAACACAAAGAAGTTTCTCAGAAAGCTTCTTTCTCTTTGTTATCGGAGGATATTTCCTTTGGCCCTATAGTCTGCTAAGGGATCCGAAATATCTGTTCTCAGATTCCACAGAAATAAGGCTAGCAAAGAGATCCACGAAATACACATGTAATTCTGTGAGATGAATTCACAGAACACTAAGCAGTTTCTCAGAAAGCTTCTTTCCAGATTTCATCTGAGGATATTTCCTTTTTCACCATAGCCCTCTATGGGCTTCCAAATATCACTTTGCCAATTCCACAAGAACTGTCTTAGCGAAAGGCTTCTTGAGGGGAAAGCTGTAACTCTGTGAGATGATTTCACAGAACACAAAGAAGTTTCTCAGAAAGCTTCTTTCTCTTTGTTATCGGAGGATATTTCCTTTGGCCCTATAGTCTGCTATGGGATCCGAAATATCTGTTCTCAGATTCCACAGAAATAAGGCTAGCAAAGAGATCCACGAAACACACATGTAACTCTTTGAGATGCATTCACAGAACACTAAGCAGTTTCTCAGAAAGCTTCTTTCCAGATTTCATCTGAGGATATTTCCTTTTTCACCATAGCCCTCTATGTGCTACCTAATATCACTTTGCCAATTTCACAAGAACTGTCTTAATGAAAGGCTTCTTGAGGGGAAAGCTGTATCTCTGTGAGAAGATTTCACAGAACACAAAGAAATTTCTCACAAAGCTTCTTTCTCTTTGTTATCGGAGGATATTTCCTTTGGCCCTATAGTCTGCTAAGGGATCCGAAATATCTGTTCTCAGATTCCACAGAAATAAAGCTAGCAAAGAGATCCACGAAATACATATGTAACTCTGTGAGATGAATTAACAGAACACTAAGCAGTTTCTCAGAAACCTTCTTTCCAGATTTCATCTGAGGATATTTCCTTTTTCACCATAGCCCTCTATGGTCTTCCAAATATCACTTTGCCAATTCCACAAGAACTGTCTTAGCGAAAGGCTCCTTGAGGGGTAAGCTGTAACTCTGTGAGATGATTTCACCGAACACAAAGAAGTTTCTCAGAAAGCTTCCTTCTCTTTGTTATCGGAGGATATTTCCTCTGGCCCTATAGTCTTCAAATGGATCAGAAATATCTGTTCTCAGATTCCACAGAAATAAGGCTAGCCAAGAGATCCAAGAAATACACATGTAACTCTGTGAGATGAATACACAGAACACTAAGCAGTTTCTCAGAAAGCTTCTTTCCAGTTTTCATCTGAGGATATTTCCTTTTATACCATAGCCCTCTACGGGCTTCCAAATATCACATTGCCAATTCCACAAGAACTGTCTTAGGGAAAGGCTTCATGAGGGGAAAGCTGTAACTCTGTGAGATGACTTCACAGAACACAAAGAAGTTTCTCAGAAAGCTTCTTTCTCTTTGTTATCGGAGGATGTTTTCTGTCGCCCTATAGTCTTCAAAGGGATCCGAAATATCTGTTCTCAGATTCCACAGAAATAAGACTAGCGAAGAGATCCACGAAATACACATGTAACTCTGTGAGATGAATTAACAGAACACTAAGCAGTTTATCAGAAAGCTTCTTTCCAGATTTCACTGGGGATATTTCCTTTTTCACCATAGCCCTCTATGGGCTTCCAAATATCACTTTGCCAATTCCACAAGAACTGTCTTAGCGAAAGTCTTCTTGAGGGGAAAGCTGTAACTCTGTGAGAAGATTTCACAGAACACAAAGAAGTTTCTCAGAAAGCTTCTTTCTCTTTGTTATCGGAGGATATTTCCTTTGGCCCTATAGTCTGCTAAGGGATCCGAAATATCTGTTCTCAGATTCCACAGAAATAAGGCTAGCAAAGAGATCCACGAAATACACATGTAATTCTGTGAGATGAATTCACAGAACACTAAGCAGTTTCTCAGAAAGCTTCTTTCCAGATTTCATCTGAGGATATTTCCTTTTTCACCATAGCCCTCTATGGGCTTCCAAATATCACTTTGCCAATTCCACAAGAACTGTCTTAGCGAAAGGCTTCTTGAGGGGAAAGCTGTAACTCTGTGAGATGATTTCACAGAACACAAAGAAGTTTCTCAGAAAGCTTCTTTCTCTTTGTTATCGGAGGATATTTCCTTTGGCCCTATAGTCTTCAAAGGGATCCGAAATATCTGTTTTCAGATTCCACAGAAATAAGGCTAGCAAAGAGATCCACGAAATACACATGTAACTCTGTGAGATGAATTCTCAGAACACTAAGCAGTTTCTCAGAAAGCTTCTTTCCAGATTTCATCTGAGGATATTTCCTTTTTCACCATAGCCCTCTTTGGGCTACCTAATATCACTTTGCCAATTTTACAAGAACTGTCTTAATGAAAGGCTTCTTGAGGGGAAAGCTGTAACTCTGTGAGAAGATTTCACAGAACACAAAGTAGTTTCTCAGAAAGCTTCTTTCTCTTTGTTATCGGAGGATATTTCCTTTGGCCCTATAGTCTGCTATGGGATCCGAAATATCTGTTCTCAGATTCCACAGAAATAAGGCTAGCAAAGAGATCCACGAAACACACATGTAACTCTTTGAGATGAATTCACAGAACACTAAGCAGTTTCTCAGAAAGCTTCTTTCCAGATTTCATCGGAGGATATTTCCTTTTTCACCATAGCCCTCTATGTGCTACCTAATATCACTTTGCCAATTTCACAAGAACTGTCTTAATGAAAGGCTTCTTGAGGGGAAAGCTGTAACTCTGTGAGAAGATTTCACAGAACACAAAGAAGTTTCTCACAAAGCTTCTTTCTCTTTGTTATCGGAGGATATTTCCTTTGGCCCTATAGTCTGCTAAGGGATCCGAAATATCTGTTCTCAGATTCCACAGAAATAAAGCTAGCAAAGAGATCCACGAAATACATATGTAACTCTGTGAGAAGAATTAACAGAACACTAAGCAGTTTCTCAGAAACCTTCTTTCCAGATTTCATCTGAGGATATTTCCTTTTTCACCATAGCCCTCTATGGTCTTCCAAATATCACTTTGCCAATTCCACAAGAACTGTCTTAGCGAAAGGCTCCTTGAGGGGTAAGCTGTAACTCTGTGAGATGATTTCACCGAACACAAAGAAGTTTCTCAGAAAGCTTCCTTCTCTTTGTTATCGGAGGATATTTCCTCTGGCCCTATAGTCTTCAAATGGATCAGAAATATCTGTTCTCAGATTCCACAGAAATAAGGCTAGCCAAGAGATCCAAGAAATACACATATAACTCTGTGAGATGAATACACAGAACACTAAGCAGTTTCTCAGAAAGCTTCTTTCCAGTTTTCATCTGAGGATATTTCCTTTTATACCATAGCCCTCTACGGGCTTCCAAATATCACATTGCCAATTCCACAAGAACTGTCTTAGGGAAAGGCTTCATGAGGGGAAAGCTGTAACTCTGTGAGATGACTTCACAGAACACAAAGAAGTTTCTCAGAAAGCTTCTTTCTCTTTGTTATCGGAGGATGTTTTCTGTCGCCCTATAGTCTTCAAAGGGATCCGAAATATCTGTTCTCAGATTCCACAGAAATAAGACTAGCGAAGAGATCCACGAAATACACATGTAACTCTGTGAGATGAATTAACAGAACACTAAGCAGTTTATCAGAAAGCTTCTTTCCAGATTTCATCTGAGGATATTTCCTTTTTCTCCATAGCCCTCTAAGGGCTTCCAAATATCACTTTGCCAATTCCAAAAGAACTGTCTTAGCGAAAGGCTCCTTTAGGGGAATGCTGTAACTCTGTGAGATGATTTCACCGAACACAAAGAAGTTTCTCAGAAAGCTTCTTTCTCTTTGTTATCGGAGGATATTTCCTTTGGCCCTATAGACTTCAAAGGGATCCGAAATATCTGTACTCAGATTCCACAGAAATAAGGCTAGTAAAGAGATCCACGAAATACACATGTAACTCTGTGAGATGAATTCACAGAACACTAAGCAGTTTCTCAGAAAGCTTCTTTCCAGATTTCATCTGAGGATATTTCCTTTTTCACCATAGCCCTCTATGGGCTTCCAAATATCACTTTGCCAATACCACAAGAACTGTCTTAGAGAAAGGTTTCTTGAGGGGAAAGCTGTAACTCTTTGAGATGATTTCACAGAACACAAAGAAGTTTCTCAGAAAGCTTCTTTCTCTTTGTTATCGGAGGATATTTCCTTTGGACTATAGTGTTAAAAGGGATGCGAAATATCTGTTCTCAGATTCCACAGAAATAAGGCTAGCAAAGAGATCCATGAAATACACATGTAACTCTGTGAGATGAATTCACAGAACAGTAAGCAGTTTCTCAGAAAGCTTCTTTCCAGATTTCATCTGAGGATATTTCCTTTTTCACCATAGCCCTCTATGGGCTTCCAAATATCACTTTGCCAATTCCAGAGGAACTGTCTTAGCGAAAGGCTTCTTGAGGGGAAAGCTGTAACTCTGTGAGATGATTTCACAGAACACAAAGAAATTTCTCAGAAAGCTTCTTTCTCTTTGTTATCGGAGGATATTTCCTTTGGTCTATAGTCTTAAAAGGGATGCGAAATATCTGTTCTCAGATTCCACAGAAATAAGGCTAGCAAAGAGATCCACGAAATACACATGTAACTCTGTGAGATGAATTCACAGAACACTAAGCAGTTTCTCAGAAAGCTTCTTTCCAGATTTCATCTGAGGATATTTCCTTTTTCACCATAGCCCTCTATGGGCTTCCAAATATCACTTTGCCAATTCCACAAGAACTGTCTTAGCGAAAGGCTTCTTGAGGAGAAAGCTGTAACTCTATGAGATGATTTCACAGAACACAAAGAAGTTTCTCAGAAAGCTTCTTTCTCTTTGTTATCGGAGGATATTTCCTGTGGCCCTATAGTCTTCAAAGGGATGCGAAATATCTGTTCTCAGATTCCACAGAAATAAGGCTAGCAAAGAGATCCACGAAACACACATGTAACTCTTTGAGATGAATTCATAGAACACTAAGCAGTTTCTCCGAAAGCTTCTTTCCAGATTAAATCTGAGGATATTTCCTTTTTCACCATAGCCCACTTTGGGCTACCTAATATCACTTTGCCAATTTTACAAGAACTGTCTTAATGAAAGGCTTCTTGAGGGGAAAGCTGTAACTCTGTGAGAAGATTTCACAGAACACAAAGTAGTTTCTCAGAAAGCTTCTTTCTCTTTGTTATCGGAGGATATTTCCTTTGGCCCTATAGTCTGCTAAGGGATCCGAAATATCTGTTCTCAGATTCCACAGAAATAAGGCTAGCAAAGAGATCCACGAAACACACATGTAACTCTTTGAGATGAATTCACAGAACACTAAGCAGTTTCTCAGAAAGCTTCTTTCCAGATTTCATCTGAGGATATTTCCTTTTTCACCATAGCCCTCTAAGGGCTACTTAATATCACTTTGCCAATTTCACAAGAACTGTCTTAATGAAAGGCTTCTTGAGGGGAAAGCTGTAACTATGTGAGAAGATTTCACAGAACCCAAAGAAGTTTCTCAGAAAGCTTCTTTCTCTTTGTTATCGGAGGATATTTCCTTTGGCCCTATAGTCTGCTAAGGGATCCGAAATATCAGTTCTCAGATTCCACAGAAATAAAGCTAGCAAAGAGATCCACGAAATACACATGTAACTCTGTGAGATGAATTAACAGAACACTAAGCAGTTTATCAGAAAGCTTCTTTCCAGATTTCATCTGAGGATATTTCCTTTTTCTCCATAGCCCTCTATGGGCTTCCAAATATCACTTTGACAATTCCACAAGAACTGTCTTAGCGAAAGGCTCCTTGAGGGGAAAGCTGTGACTCTGTGAGATGATTTCACCGAACACAAAGAAGTTTCTCAGAAAGCTTCTTTCTCTTTGTTATCGGAGGATATTTCCTTTGGCCCTATAGACTTCAAAGGGATCCGAAATATCTGTACTCAGATTCCACAGAAATAAGGCTAGTAAAGACATCCACGAAATACACATGTAACTCTGTGAGATGAATTCACAGAACACTAAGCAGTTTCTCAGAAAGCTTCTTTCCAGATTTCATCTGAGGATATTTCCTTTTTCACCATAGCCCTCTATGGGCTTCCAAATATCACTTTGCCAATAACACAAGAACTGTCTTAGAGAAAGGCTTCTTGAGGGGAAAGCTGTAACTCTGTGAGATGATTTCACAGAACACAAAGAAGTTTCTCAGAAAGCTTCTTTCTCTTTGTTATCGGAGGATATTTCCTTTGGCCCTATAGTCTGCTAAGGGATCCGAAATATCTGTTCTCAGATTCCACAGAAATAAGACTAGCAAAGAGATCCACGAAATACACATGTAACTCTGTGAGATGAATTCACAGAACACTAAGCAGTTTATCAGAAAGCTTCTTTCCAGATTTCATCTGAGGATATTTCCTTTTTCACCATAGCCCTCTATGGGCTTCCAAATATCACTTTGCCAATTCCACAAGAACTGTCTTAGCGAAAGGCTTCTTGAGGGAAAGCTGTAACTCTGTGATATGATTTCACAGAACACAAAGAAGTTTCTCAGAAAGCTTCTTTCTCTTTGTTATCGGAGGATATTTCCTTTGGCCCTATAGTCTTGAAAGGGATCCGAATTATCGGTTCTCAGATTCCACAGAAATAAGGCTAGCAAAGAGATCCACGAAAGACACATGTAACTCTGTGAGATGAATTCACAGAACACTAAGCAGTTTCTCAGAAAGCTTCTTTCCAGATTTCATCTGAGGATATTTCCTTTTATACCATAGCCCTCTATGGGCCTCCAAATATTACTTTGCCAATTCCACAAGAACTGTCTTAGCGAAAGGCTTTTTGAGGGGAAAGCTGTAACTCTGTGAGATGATTTCACAGAACACAAAGAAGTTTCTCAGAAAGCTTCTTTCTCTTTGTTATCGGAGGATATTTGCTGTGGCCCTATAGTCTTCAAAGGGATCCGAAATATCTGTTCTCAGATTCCACAGAAATAAGGCTAGCAAAGAGATCCACGAAATACACATGTAACTCTGTGAGATGAATTCACAGAACACTAAGCAGTTTCTCAGAAAGCTTCTTTCCAGATTTCATCTGAGGATATTTCCTTTTTCGCCATAGCCCATTATGGGCTTCCAAATATCACTTTGCCAATTCCACAAGAACTGTCTTAGCGAAAGTCTTCTTGAGGGGAAAGCTGTAACTCTGTGACATGATTTCACAGAACACAAAGAAGTTTCTCAGAAAGCTTCCTTCTCTTTGTTATCGGAGGATATTTCCTTTGGCCCTATAGTCTTCAAAGGGATCCGAAATATCTGTTCTCAGATTCCACAGAAATAAGGCTAGCAAAGAGATCCACGAAATACACATGTAACTCTGTGAGATGAATTCACAGAACACTAAGCAGTTTCTCAGAAAGCTTCTTTCCAGATTTCATCTGAGGATATTTCCTTTTTCACCATAGCCCTCTATGGGCTTCCAAATATCACTTTGCCAATTCCACAAGAACTGTCTTAGCGAAAGGCTTCTTGAGGCGAAAGCTGTAACTCTGTGAGATGATTTCACAGAACACAAAGAAGTTTCTCAGAAAGCTTCTTTCTCTTTGTTATCGGAGGATATTTCCTTTGGCCCTATAGTCTGCTAAGGGATCCGAAATATCTGTTCTCAGATTCCACAG
Organism: Macaca nemestrina; assembly: GCF_043159975.1. Classification (NCBI taxonomy): domain Eukaryota; kingdom Metazoa; phylum Chordata; class Mammalia; order Primates; family Cercopithecidae; genus Macaca; species Macaca nemestrina. The sequence goes on from NC_092140.1 coordinate 57,049,760, forward strand.
AAATAAAGCTAGCAAAGAGATCCACGAAATACACATGTAACTCTGTGAGATGAGTTAACAGAACACTAAGCAGTTTATCAGAAAGCTTCTTTCCAGATTTCATCTGAGGATATTTCCTTTTTCTCCATAGCCCTCTATGGGCTTCCAAATATCACTTTGCCAATTCCACAAGAACTGTCTTAGCGAAAGGCTCCTTGAGGGGAAAGCTGTAACTCTGTGAGATGATTTCACCGAACACAAAGAAGTTTCTCAGAAAGCTTCTTTCTCTTTGTTATCGGAGGATATTTCCTTTGGCCCTATAGACTTCAAAGGGATCCGAAATATCTGTACTCAGATTCCACAGAAATAAGGCTAGTAAAGAGATCCACGAAATACACATGTAACTCTGTGAGATGAATTCACAGAACACTAAGCAGTTTCTCAGAAAGCTTCTTTCCAGATTTCATCTGAGGATATTTCCTTTTTCACCATAGCCCTCTATGGGCTTCCAAATATCACTTTTCCAATAACACAAGAACTGTCTTAGAGAAAGGCTTCTTGAGGGGAAAGCTGTAACTCTGTGAGATGATTTCACAGAACACAAAGAAGTTTCTCAGAAAGCTTCTTTCTCTTTGTTATCGGAGGATATTTCCTTTGGACTACAGTCTTAAAAGAATTACGAAATATCTGTTCTCAGATTCCACAGAAATAAGGCTAGCAAAGAGATCCACGAAATACACATGTAACTCTGTGAGATGAATTCACAGAACACTAAGCAGTTTCTCAGAAAGCTTCTTTCCAGATTTCATCTGAGGATATTTCCTTTTTCACCATAGCCCTCTATGGGCTTCAAATATCACTTTGCCAATTCCACAAGAACTGTCTTCGCGAAAGTCTTCTTGAGGGGAAAGCTGTAACTCTGTGAGAAGATTTCACAGAACACAAAGAAGTTTCTCAGAAAGCTTCTTTCTCTTTGGTATCGGAGGATATTTCCTTTGGCCCTATAGTCTGCTAAGGGATCCGAAATATCTGTTCTCAGATTCCACAGAAATAAGGCTAGCAAAGAGATCCACGAAATACACATGTAACTCTGTGAGATGAATTCACAGAACACTAAGCAGTTTCTCAGAAAGCTTCTTTCCAGATTTCATCTGAGGATATTTCCTTTTTCACCATAGCCCTTTATGGGCTTCCAAATATCACTTTGCCAATACCACAAGAACTGTCTTAGCGAAAGGCTTCTTGAGGGGAAAGCTGTAACTCTGTGAGATGATTTCACAGAACACAAAGAAGTTTCTCAGAAAGCTTCTTTCTCTTTGTTATCGGAGGATATTTACTGTGGCCCTATAGTCTTCAAAGGGATCCGAAATATCTGTTCTCAGATTCCACAGAAATAAGACTAGCAAAGAGATCCACGAAATACACATATAACTCTGTGAGATGAATTCACAGAACACTAAGCAGTTTCTCAGAAAGCTTCTTTCCAGATTTCATCTGAGGATATTTCCTTTTTCACCATAGCCCTCTATGGGCTTCCAAATATCACTTTGCCGATTCCACAAGAACTGTCTTAGGGAAAGGCTTCTTGAGGGGAAAGCTGTAACTCTGTGAGATGATTTCACAGAACACAAAGAAGTTTCTCAGAAAGCTTCTTTCTCTTTGTTATCGGAGGATATTTCCTGTGGCCCTATAGTCTTCAAAGGGATCCGAAATATCTGTTCTCAGATTCCACAGAAATAAGGCTAGCAAAGAGATCCACGAAACACATATGTAACTCTTTGAGATGAATTCACAGAACACTAAGCAGTTTCTCAGAAACCTTCTTTCCAGATTTCATCTGAGGATATTTCCTTTTTCACCATAGCCCTCTATGGGCTTCCAAATATCACTTTGCCAATTCCACAAGAACTGTCTTAACGAAAGGCTTCTTGAGGGGAAAGCTGTAACTCTGTGAGATGATTTCTCAGAACACAAAGAAGTTTCTCAGAAAGCTTCTTTCTCTTTGTTATCGGAGGATATTTCCTTTGGTCTATAGTCTTCAAAGGGATCCGAAATATCTGTTCTCAGATTCCACAGAAATAAGGCTAGCAAAGAGATCCACGAAACACATATGTAACTCTTTGAGATGAATTCACAGAACACTAAGCAGTTTCTCCGAAAGCTTCTTTCAGATTTCATCTGAGGATATATCCTTTTTCACCATAGCCCTCTATGGGCTACCTAATATCACTTTGCCAATTTCACAAAAGCTGTCTTAATGAAAGGCTTCTTGAGGGCAAAGCTGTAACTCTGTGAGAAGATTTCACAGAACACAAAGTAGTTTCTCAGAAAGCTTCTTTCTCTTTGTTTTCGGAGGATATTTCCTTTGGCCCTATAGTCTGCTAAGGGATCCGAAATCTCTGTTCTCAGATAACACAGAAATAAGGCTAGCAAAGAGATCCACGAAACACACATGTAACTCTTTGAGATGAATTCACAGAACACTAAGCAGTTTCTCCGAAAGCTTCTTTCCAGATTTCATCTGAGGATATTTCCTTTTTCACCATAGCCCTCTATGGGCTACCTAATATCACTTTGCCAATTTCACAAGAACTGTCTTAATGAAAGGCTTCTTGAGGGGAAAGCTGTAACTGTGTGAGAAGATTTCACAGAACACAAAGTAGTTTCTCAGAAAGCATCTTTTTCTTTGTTATCGGAGTATATTTCCTTTGGCCCTATAGTCTGCTAAGGGATCCGAAATATCTGTTCTCATATTCCACAGAAATAAGGCTAGCAAAGAGATCCACGAAACACACATGTAACTCTTTGAGATGAATTCACAGAACACTAAGCAGTTTCTCAGAAAGCTTCCTTCCAGATTTCATCGGAGGATATTTCCTTTCTCACCATAGCCCTCTATGGGCTTCCAAATATCACTTTGCCAATACCACAAGAACTGTCTTAGAGAAAGGCTTCTTGAGGGGAAAGCTGTAACTCTGTGAGAAGATTTCACAGAACACAAAGAAGTTTCTCAGAAAGCTTCTTTCTCTTTGTTATCGGAGGATATTTCCTTTGGCCCTATAGTCTGCTAAGGGATCCGAAATATCTGTTCTCAGATTCCACAGAAATAAAGCTAGCAAAGAGATCCACGAAATACACATGTAACTCTGTGAGATGAATTAACAGAACACTAAGCAGTTTCTCAGAAAGCTTCTTTCCAGATTTCATCTGAGGATATTTCCTTTTTCACCATAGCCCTCTATGGGCTTCCAAATATCATTTGCCAATTCCACAAGAACTGTCTTAGCGAAAGGCTCCTTGAGGGGAAAGCTGTAACTCTCTGAGATGATTTCACCGAACACAAAGAAGTTTGTCAGAAAGCTTCTTTCTCTTTGTTATCGGAGGATATTTCCTTTGGCCCTATAGACTTCAAAGGGATCCGAAATATCTGTACTCAGATTCCACAGAAATAAGGCTAGCAAAGAGATCCACGAAATACACATGTAACTCTGTGAGATGAATTCACAGAACACTAAGCAGTTTCTCAGAAAGCTTCTTTCCAGATTTCATCTGAGGATATTTCCTTTTTCACCATAGCCCTCTATGGGCTTCTAAATATCACTTTGCCAATACCACAAGAACTGTCTTAGAGAAAGGCTTCTTGAGGGGAAAGCTGTAACTCTGTGAGATGATTTCACAGAACACAAAGAAGTTTCTCAGAAAGCTTCTTTCTCTTTGTTTTCGGAGGATATTTTTTTTGGCCCTATAATCTGCTAAGGGATCCGAAATATCTGTTCTCAGATTCCACAGAAATAAGGCTAGCAAAGAGATCCACGAAATACACATGTAACTCTGTGAGATGAATTAACAGAACACTAAGCAGTTTCTCAGAAAGCTTCTTTCCAGATTTCATCTGAGGATATTTCCTTTTTCACCATAGCCCTCTATGGGCTACCTAATATCACTTTGCCAATTTTACAAGAACTGTCTTAATGAAAGGCTTCTTGAGGGGAAAGCTGTAACTCTGTGAGAAGATTCCACAGAACACAAAGAAGTTTCTCAGAAAGCTTCTTTCTCTTTGTTATCGGAGGATATTTCCTTTGGCCCTATAGTCTGCTAAGGGATCCGAAATATCTGTTCTCATATTCCACAGAAATAAAGCTAGCAAAGAGATCCACGAAATACACATGTAACTCTGTGAGATGAATTAACAGAACACTAAGCAGTTTATCAGAAAGCTTCTTTCCAGATTTCATCTGAGGATATTTCCTTTTTCACCATAGCCCTCTATGGGCTTCCAAATATCACTTTGCCAATTCCACAAGAACTGTCTTAGTGAAAGGCTCCTTGAGGGGAAAGCTGTAACTCTGTGAGATGATTTAACCGAACACAAAGAAGTTTCTCAGAAAGCTTCTTTCTCTTTGTTATCGGAGGATATTTCCTTTGGCCCTGTAGTCTTGAAAGGGATCCGAATTATCGGTTCTCAGATTCCACAGAAATAAGGCTAGCAAAGAGATCCACGAAATACACATGTAACTCTGTGAGATGAATTCACAGAACACTAAGCAGTTTCTCAGAAAGCTTCTTTCCAGATTTCATCTGAGGATATTTCCTTTTATACCATAGCCCTCTATGGGCCTCCAAATATTACTTTGCCAATTCCACAAGAACTGTCTTAGCGAAAGGCTTTTTGAGGGGAAAGCTGTAACTCTGTGAGATGATTTCACAGAACACAAAGAAGTTTCTCAGAAAGCTTCTTTCTCTTTGTTATCGGAGGATATTTCTTTGGAATATAGTCTTAAAAGAATTGCGAAATATCTGTTCTCAGATTCCACAGAAATAAGGCTAGCAAAGAGATCCACGAAATACACATGTAACTCTGTGAGATGAATTCACAGAACACTAAGCAGTTTCTCAGAAAGCTTCTTTCCAGATTTCATCTGAGGATATTTCCTTTTTCACCATAGCCCTCTATGGGCTTCCAAATATCACTTTGCCAATTCCACAAGAACTGTCTTCGCGAAAGTCTTCTTGAGGGGAAAGCTGTAACTCTGTGAGAAGATTTCACAGAACACAAAGAAGTTTCTCAGAAAGCTTCTTTCTCTTTGTTATCGGAGGATATTTCCTTTGGCCCTATAGTCTGCTAAGGGATCCGAAATATCTGTTCTCAGATTCCACAGAAATAAGGCTAGCAAAGAGATCCACGAAATACACATGTAACTCTGTGAGATGAATTCACAGAACACTAAGCAGTTTCTCAGAAAGCTTCTTTCCAGATTTCATCTGAGGATATTTCCTTTTTCACCATAGCCCTCTATGGGCTTCCAAATATCACTTTGCCGATTCCACAAGAACTGTCTTAGCGAAAGGCTTCTTGAGGGGAAAGCTGTAACTCTGTGAGATGATTTCACAGAACACAAAGAAGTTTCTCAGAAAGCTTCTTTCTCTTTGTTATCGGAGGATATTTCCTGTGGCCCTATAGTCTTCAAAGGGATCCGAAATATCTGTTCTCAGATTCCACAAAAATAAGGCTAGCAAAGAGATCCACGAAACACATATGTAACTCTTTGAGATGAATTCACAGAACACTAAGCAGTTTCTCCGAAACCTTCTTTCCAGATTTCATCTGAGGATATTTCCTTTTTCACCATAGCCATCTATGGGCTTCCAAATATCACGTTGCCAATTCCACGAGAACTGTCTTAGCGAAAGGCTTCTTGAGGGGAAAGCTGTAACTCTGTGAGATGATTTCTCAGAACACAAAGAAGTTTCTCAGAAAGCTTCTTTCTCTTTGTTATCGGAGGATATTTCCTTTGGTCTATAGTCTTCAAAGGGATCCGAAATATCTGTTCTCAGATTCCACAGAAATAAGGCTAGCAAAGAGATCCACGAAACACATATGTAACTCTGTGAGATGAATTCACAGAACACTAAGCAGTTTCTCCGAAAGCTTCTTTCAGATTTCATCTGAGGATATTTCCTTTTTCACCATAGCCCTCTATGGGCTACCTAATATCACTTTGCCAATTTCACAAGAGCTGTCTTAATGAAAGGCTTCTTGAGGGCAAAGCTGTAACTCTGTGAGAAGTTTTCACAGAACACAAAGTAGTTTCTCAGAAAGCTTCTTTCTCTTTGTTATCGGAGGATATTTCCTTTGGCCCTATAGTCTGCTAAGGGATCCGTAATCTCTGTTCTCAGTTTCCACAGAAATAAGGCTAGCAAAGAGATCCACGAAACACACATGTAACTCTTTGAGATGAATTCACAGAACACTAAGCAGTTTCTCAGAAAGCTTCTTTCCAGATTTCATCTGAGGATATTTCCTTTCTCACCATAGCCCTCTATGGGCTTCCAAATATCACTTTGCCAATACCACAAGAACTGTCTTAGAGAAAGGCTTCTTGAGGGGAAAGCTGTAACTCTGTGAGAAGATTTCACAGAACACAAAGAAGTTTCTCAGAAAGCTTCTTTCTCTTTGTTATCGGAGGATATTTCCTTTGGCCCTATAGTCTGCTAAGGGATCCGAAATATCTGTTCTCAGATTCCACAGAAATAAAGCTAGCAAAGAGATCCACGAAATACACATGTAACTCTGTGAGATGAATTAACAGAACACTAAGCAGTTTCTCAGAAAGCTTCTTTCCAGATTTCATCTGAGGATATTTCCTTTTTCAACATAGCCCTCTATGGGCTTCCAAATATCACTTTGCCAATACCACAAGAACTGTCTTAGAGAAAGGCTTCTTGAGGGGAAAGCTGTAACTCTGTGAGATGAATTCACAGAACACAAAGAAGTTTCTCAGAAAGCTTCTTTCTCTTTGTTATCGGAGGATATTTCCTTTGTCCCTATACTCTGCTAAGGGATCCGAAATATCTGTTCTCAGATTCCACAGAAATAAGGCTAGCAAAGAGATCCACGAAATACACATGTAACTCTGTGAGATGAATTAACAGAACACTAAGCAGTTTCTCAGAAAGCTTCTTTCCAGATTTCATCTGAGGATATTTCCTTTTTCACCATAGCCCTCTATGGGCTTCCAAATATCACTTTGCCAATTCCAAAAGAACTGTCCTAGCGAAAGCCTTCTTTAGGGGAAAGCTGTAACTCTGTGAGATGATTTCACAGAACACAAAGAAGTTTCTCAGAAAGCTTCTTTCTCTTTGTTATCGGAGGATAATTCCTTTGGCCCTATAGTCTTGAAAGGGATACGAAATATCTGTTCTCAGATTCCACAGAAATAAGGCTAGCAAAGAGATCCACGAAAGACACATGTAACTCTGTGAGATGAATTCACAGAACACTAAGCAGTTTATCAGAAAGCTTCTTTCCAGATTTCATCTGAGGATATTTCCTTTTATACCATAGCCCTCTATGGGCTTCCAAATATTACTTTGCCCATTCCACAAGAACTGTCTTAGCGAAAGGCTTCTTGAGGGGAAAGCTGTAACTCTGTGAGATGATTTCACAGAACACAAAGAAGTTTCTCAGAAAGCTTCTTTCTCTTTGTTATCGGAGGATATTTCCTGTGGCCCTATAGTCTTCAAAGGGATCCGAAATATCTGTTCTCAGATTCCACAAAAATAAGGCTAGCAAAGAGATCCACGAAACACATATGTAACTCTTTGAGATGAATTCACAGAACACTAAGCAGTTTCTCAGAAACCTTCTTTCCAGATTTCATCTGAGGATATTTCCTTTTTCACCGTAGCCCTCTATGGGATTCCAAATATCACTTTGCCAATTCCACAAGAACTGTCTTAGCGAAAGGCTTCTTGAGGGGAAAGCTGTAACTCTGTGAGATGATTTCTCAGAACACAAAGAAGTTTCTCAGAAAGCTTCTTTCTCTTTGTTATCGGAGGATATTTCCTTTGGTCTATAGTCTTCAACGGGATCCGAAATATCTGTTCTCAGATTCCACACAAATAAGGCTAGCAAAGAGATCCACGAAACACATATGTAACTCTTTGAGATGAATTCACAGAACACTAAGCAGTTTCTCCGAAAGCTTCTTTCAGATTTCATCTGAGGATATTTCCTTTTTCACCATAGCCCTCTATGGGCTACCTAATATCACTTTGACAATTTCACAAGAGCTGTCTTAATGAAAGGCTTCTTGAGGGCAAAGCTGTAACTCTGTGAGAAGATTTCACAGAACACAAAGTAGTTTCTCAGAAAGCTTCTTTCTCTTTGTTATCGGAGGATATTTCCTTTGGCCCTATAGTCTGCTAAGGGATCCGAAATCCCTGTTCTCAGATTCCACAGAAATAAGGCTAGCAAAGAGATCCACGAAACACACATGTAACTCTTTGAGATGAATTCACAGAACACTAAGCAGTTTCTCCGAAAGCTTCTTTCCAGATTTCATCTGAGGATATTTCCTTTTTCACCATAGCCCTCTATGGGCTACCTAAAATCACTTTGCCAATTTCACAAGAACTGTCTTAATGAAAGGCTTCTTGAGGGGAAAGCTGTAACTCTGTGAGAAGATTTCACAGAACACAAAGTAGTTTCTCAGAAAGCTTCTTTTTCTTTGTTATCGGAGTATATTTCCTTTGGCCCTATAGTCTGCTAAGGGATCCGAAATATCTGTTCTCAGATTCCACAGAAATAAGGCTAGCAAAGAGATCCACGAAACACACATGTAACTCTTTGAGATGAATTCACAGAACACTAAGCAGTTTCTCAGAAACCTTCTTTCCAGATTTCATCTGAGGATATTTCCTTTTTCACCATAGCCCTCTATGGGCTTCCAAATATCACGTTGCCAATTCCACAAGAACTGTCTTAGCGAAAGGCTTCTTGAGGGGAAAGCTGTAACTCTGTGAGATGATTTCTCAGAACACAAAGAAGTTTCTCAGAAAGCTTCTTTCTATTTGTTATCGGAGGATATTTCCTTTGGCCCTATAGTCTGCTAAGGGATCCGAAATATCTGTTCTCAGATTCCACAGAAATAAAGCTAGCAAAGAGATCCACGAAATACACATGTAACTCTGTGAGATGAATTAACAGAACACTAAGCAGTTTCTCAGAAAGCTTCTTTCCAGATTTCATCTGAGGATATTTCCTTTTTCACCATGGCCCTCTATGGGCTTCCAAATATCACTTTGCCAATACCACAAGAACTGTCTTAGAGAAAGGCTTCTTGAGGGGAAAGCTGTAACTCTGTGAGATGATTTCACAGAACACAAAGAAGTTTCTCAGAAAGCTTCTTTCTCTTTGTTATCGGAGGATATTTCCTTTGGCCCTGTAGTCTTGAAAGGGATCCGAATTATCGGTTCTCAGATTCCACAGAAATAAGGCTAGCAAAGAGATCCACGAAATACACATGTAACTCTGTGAGATGAATTCACAGAACACTAAGCAGTTTCTCAGAAAGCTTCTTTCCAGATTTCATCTGAGGATATTTCCTTTCTCACCATAGCCCTCTATGGGCCTCCAAATATTACTTTGCCAATTCCACAAGAACTGTCTTAGCGAAAGGCTTTTTGAGGGGAAAGCTGTAACTCTGTGAGATGATTTCACAGAATACAAAGAAGTTTCTCAGAAAGCTTCTTTCTCTTTGTTATCGGAGGATATTTCTTTGGACTATAGTCTTAAAAGAATTGTGAAATATCTGTTCTCAGATTCCACAGAAATAAGGCTAGCAAAGAGATCCACGAAATACACATGTAACTCTGTGAGATGAATTCACAGAACACTAAGCAGTTTCTCAGAAAGCTTCTTTCCAGATTTCATCTGAGGATATTTCCTTTTTCACCATAGCCCTCTATGGGCTTCCAAATATCACTTTGCCAATACCACAAGAACTGTCTTAGAGAAAGGCTTCTTGAGGGGAAAGCTGTAACTCTGTGAGATGATTTCACAGAACACAAAGAAGTTTCTCAGAAAGCTTCTTTCTCTTTGTTATCGGAGGATATTTACTGTGGCCCTATAGTCTTCAAAGGGATCCGAAATATCTGTTCTCAGATTCCACAGAAATAAGACTAGCAAAGAGATCCACGAAATACACATGTAACTCTGTGAGATGAATTCACAGAACACTAAGCAGTTTCTCAGAAAGCTTCTTTCCAGATTTCATCTGAGGATATTTCCTTTTTCACCATAGCCCTCTATGGGCTTCCAAATATCACTTTGCCGATTCCACAAGAACTGTCTTAGCGAAAGGCTTCTTGAGGGGAAAGCTGTAACTCTGTGAGATGATTTCACAGAACACAAAGAAGTTTCTCAGAAAGGTTCTTTCTCTTTGTTATTGGAGGATATTTCCTGTGGCCCTATAGTCTTCAAAGGGATCCGAAATATCTGTTCTCAGATTCCACAGAAATAAGGCTAGCAAAGAGATCCACGAAATACACATGTAACTCTGTGAGATGAATTCACAGAACACTAAGCAGTTTCTCAGAAAGCTTCTTTCCAGATTTCATCTGAGGATATTTCCTTTTTCACCATAGCCCTCTATGGGCTTCCAAATATCACTTTGCCAATTCCACAAGAACTGTCTTAGCGAAAGGCTTCTTGAGGGGAAAGCTGTAACTCTGTGAGAAGATTTCACAGAACACAAAGTAGTTTCTCAGAAAGCTTCTTTTTCTTTGTTATCGGAGTATATTTCCTTTGGCCCTATAGTCTGCTAAGGGATCCGAAATATCTGTTCTCAGATTCCACAGAAATAAGGCTAGCAAAGAGATCCACGAAACACACATGTAACTCTTTGAGATGAATTCACAGAACACTAAGCAGTTTCTCAGAAACCTTCTTTCCAGATTTCATCTGAGGATATTTCCTTTTTCACCATAACCCTCTATGGGCTTCCAAATATCACGTTGCCAATTCCACAAGAACTGTCTTAGCGAAAGGCTTCTTGAGGGGAAAGCTGTAACTCTGTGAGATGATTTCTCAGAACACAAAGAAGTTTCTCAGAAAGCTTCTTTCTATTTGTTATCGGAGGATATTTCCTTTGGTCCTATAGTCTGCTAAGGGATCCGAAATATCTGTTCTCAGATTCCACAGAAATAAAGCTAGCAAAGAGATCCACGAAATACACATGTAACTCTGTGAGATGAATTAACAGAACACTAAGCAGTTTCTCAGAAAGCTTCTTTCCAGATTTCATCTGAGGATATTTCCTTTTTCACCATAGCCCTCTATGGGCTTCCAAATATCACTTTGCCAATACCACAAGAACTGTCTTAGAGAAAGGCTTCTTGAGGGGAAAGCTGTAACTCTGTGAGATGATTTCACAGAACACAAAGAAGTTTCTCAGAAAGCTTCTTTCTCTTTGTTATCGGAGGATATTTCCTTTGGCCCTATAGTCTGCTAAGGGATCCGAAATATCTGTTCTCAGATTCCACAGAAATAAGGCTAGCAAAGAGATCCACGAAATACACATGTAACTCTGTGAGATGAATTCACAGAACACTAAGCAGTTTCTCAGAAAGCTTCTTTCCAGATTTCATCTGAGGATATTTCCTTTTTCACCATAGCCCTCTATGGGCTTCCAAATATCACTTTGCCAATTCCACAAGAACTGTCTTAGCGAAAGGCTTCTTGAGGGGAAAGCTGTAACTCTGTGAGATGATTTCACAGAACACAAAGAAGTTTCTCAGAAAGCTTCTTTCTCTTTGTTATCGGAGGATATTTCCTTTGGACTATAGTCTTAAAAGAATTGCGAAATATCTGTTCTCAGATTCCACAGAAATAAGGCTAGCAAAGAGATCCACGAAAGACACATGTAACTCTGTGAGATGAATTCACAGAACACTAAGCAGTTTCTCAGAAAGCTTCTTTCCACATTTTATCTGAGGATATTTCCTTTTTCACCATTGTCCTCTATGGGCTTCCAAATATCACTTTGCCAATTCCACAAGAACTGTCTTAGCGAAAGGCTTCTTGAGGGGAAAGCTGTAACTCTGTGAGATGATTTCTCAGAACACAAAGAAGTTTCTCAGAAAGCTTCTTTCTCTTTGTTATCGGAGGATATTTCCTTTGCTCTATAGTCTTCAAAGGGATCCGAAATATCTGTTCTCAGATTCCACAGAAATAAGGCTAGCAAAGAGATCCACGAAACACATATGTAACACTTTGAGATGAATTCACAGAACACTAAGCAGTTTCTCCGAAAGCTTCTTTCAGATTTCATCTGAGGATATTTCCTTTTTCACCATAGCCCTCTATGGGCTACCTAATATCACTTTGACAATTTCACAAGAGCTGTCTTAATGAAAGGCTTCTTGAGGGCAAAGCTGTAACTCTGTGAGAAGATTTCACAGAACACAAAGTAGTTTCTCAGAAAGCTTCTTTCTCTTTGTTATCGGAGGATATTTCCTTTGGCCCTATAGTCTGCTAAGGGATCTGAAATCTCTGTTCTCAGATTCCACAGAAATAAGGCTAGCAAAGAGATCCACGAAACACACATGTAACTCTTTGAGATGAATTCACAGAACACTAAGCAGTTTCTCCGAAAGCTTCTTTCCAGATTTCATCTGAGGATATTTCCTTTTTCACCATAGCCCTCTATGGGCTACCTAAAATCACTTTGCCAATTTCACAAGAACTGTCTTAATGAAAGGCTTCTTGAGGGGAAAGCTATAACTCTGTGAGAAGATTTCACAGAACACAAAGTAGTTTCTCAGAAAGCTTCTTTTTCTTTGTTATCGGAGTATATTTCCTTTGGCCCTATAGTCTGCTAAGGGATCCGAAATATCTGTTCTCATATTCCACAGAAATAAGGCTAGCAAAGAGATCCACGAAACACACATGAAACTCTTTGAGATGAATTCACAGAACACTAAGCAGTTTCTCAGAAACCTTCTTTCCAGATTTCATCTGAGGATATTTCCTTTTTCACCATAGCCCTCTATGGGCTTCCAAATATCACGTTGCCAATTCCACAAGAACTGTCTTAGCGAAAGGCATCTTGAGGGGAAAGCTGTAACTCTGTGAGATGATTTCTCAGAACACAAAGAAGTTTCTCAGAAAGCTTCTTTCTCTTTGTTATCGGAGGATATGTCCTTTGGTCTATAGTCTTCAAAGGGATCCTAAATATCTGTTCTCAGATTCCACAGAAATAAGGCTAGCAAAGAGATCCACGAAACACATATGTAACTCTTTGAGATGAATTCACAGAACACTAAGCAGTTTCTCCGAAAGCTTCTTTCAGATTTCATCTGAGGATATTTCCTTTTTCACCATAGCCCTCTATGGGCTACCTAATATCACTTTGCCAATTTCACAAGAGCTGTCTTAATGAAAGGCTTCTTGAGGGCAAAGCTGTAACTCTGTGAGAAGATTTCACAGAACACAAAGTAGTTTCTCAGAAAGCTTCTTTCTCTTTGTTATCGGAGGATATTTCCTTTGGCCCTATAGTCTGCTAAGGGATCCGTAATCTCTGTTCTCAGTTTCCACAGAAATAAGGCTAGCAAAGAGATCCACGAAACACACATGTAACTCTTTGAGATGAATTCACAGAACACTAAGCAGTTTCTCCGAAAGCTTCTTTCCAGATTTCATCTGAGGATATTTCCTTTTTCACCATAGCCCTCTATGGGCTACCTAATATCACTTTGCCAATTTCACAAGAACTGTCTTAATGAAAGGCTTCTTGAGGGGAAAGCTGTAACTCTGTGAGAAGATTTCACAGAACACAAAGTAGTTTCTCAGAAAGCTTCTTTTTCTTTGTTATCGGAGTATATTTCCTTTGGCCCTATAGTCTTGAAAGGGATCCGAAATATCTGTTCTCAGATTCCACAGAAATAAGGCTAGCAAAGAGATCCACGAAAGACACATGTAACTCTGTGAGATGAATTCACAGAACAATAAGCAGTTTCTCAGAAAGCTTCTTTCCAGATTTCATCTGAGGATATTTCCTTTTATAACATAGCCCTCTATGGGCTTCCAAATATTACTTTGCCCATTCCACAAGAACTGTCTTAGCGAAAGGCTTCTTGAGGGGAAAGCTGTAACTCTGTGAGATGATTTCACAGAACACAAAGAAGTTTCTCAGAAAGCTACTTTCTCTTTGTTATCGGAGGATATTTCCTTTGGACTACAGTCTTAAAAGAATTGCGAAATATCTGTTCTCAGATTCCACAGAAATAAGGCTAGCAAAGAGATCCAAGAAATACATATGTAACTCTGTGAGATGAATTAACAGAACACTAAGCAGTTTCTCAGAAAGCTTCTTTCCACATTTCATCTGAGGATATTTCCTTTTTCACCATTGTCCTCTATGGGCTTCCAAATATCACTTTGCCAATTCCACAAGAACTGTCTTAGCGAAAGGCTTCTTGAGGGGAAAGCTGTAACTCTGTGAGATGATTTCACAGAACACAAAGAAGTTTCTCAGAAAGCTTCTTTCTCTTTGTTATCGGAGGATATTTCCTGTGGCCCTATAGTCTTCCAAGGGATGCGAAATATCTGTTCTCAGATTCCACAGAAATAAGGCTAGCAAAGAGATCCACGAAATACACATGTAACTCTATGAGAGGAAATCACAGAACACTAAGCAGTTTCTCAGAAAGCTTCTTTCCAGATTTCATCTGAGGATATTTCCTTTTTCACCTTAGCCCTCTATGGGCTTCCAAATATCACTTTGCCGATTACGCAAGAACTGTCTTAGCGAAAGGCTTCTTGAGGGGAAAGCTGTAACTCTGTGAGATGATTTCACAGAACACAAAGAAGTTTCTCAGAAAGCTTCTTTCTCTTTGTTATCGGAGGATATTTCCTTTGGCCCTATAGTCTTCAAAGGGATCCGAAATCTCTGTTCTCAGATTCCACAGAAATAAGGCTAGCAAAGAGATCCACGAAACACACATGTAACTCTTTGAGATGAATTCATAGAACACTAAGCAGTTTCTCCGAAAGCTTCTTTCCAGATTTCATCTGAGGATATTTCCTTTTTCACCATAGTCCTCTATGGGCTACCTAATATCACTTTGCCAATTTTACAAGAACTGTCTTAATGAAAGGCTTCTTGAGGGGAAAGCTGTAACTCTGTGAGAAAATTTCACAGAACACAAAGAAGTTTCTCAGAAAGCTTCTTTCTCTTTGTTATCGGAGGATATTTCCTTTGGCCCTATAGTCTGCTAAGGGATCCGAAATATCTGTTCTCAGATTCCACAGAAATAAAGCTAGCAAAGAGATCCACGAAATACACATGTAACTCTGTGAGATGAATTAACAGAACACTAAGCAGTTTCTCAGAAAGCTTCTTTCCAGATTTCATCTGAGGATATTTCCTTTTTCACCATAGCCCTCTATGGGCTTCCAAATATCACTTTGCCGATTCCACAAGAACTGTCTTAGCGAAAGGCTTCTTGAGGGGAAAGCTGTAACTCTGTGAGATGATTTCACAGAACACAAAGAAGTTTCTCAGAAAGCTTCTTTCTCTTTGTTATCGGAGGATATTTCCTGTGGCCCTATAGTCTTCAAAGGGATCCGAAATATCTGTTCTCAGATTCCACAGAAATAAGGCTAGCAAAGAGATCCACGAAACACATATGTAACTCTTTGAGATGAATTCACAGAACACTAAGCAGTTTCTCAGAAACCTTCTTTCCAGATTTCATCTGAGGATATTTCCTTTTTCACCGTAGCCCTCTATGGGATTCCAAATATCACTTTGCCAATTCCACAAGAACTGTCTTAGCGAAAGGCTTCTTGAGGGGAAAGCTGTAACTCTGTGAGATGATTTCTCAGAACACAAAGAAGTTTCTCAGAAAGCTTCTTTCTCTTTGTTATCGGAGGATATTTCCTTTGGTCTATAGTCTTCAAAGGGATCCGTAATATCTGTTCTCAGATTCCACAGAAATAAGGCTAGCAAAGAGAACCACGAAACACATATGTAATTCTTTGAGATGAATTCACAGAACACTAAGCAGTTTCTCCGAAAGCTTCTTTCAGATTTCATCTGAGGATATTTCCTTTTTCACCATAGCCCTCTATGGGCTACCTAATATCACTTTGACAATTTCACAAGAGCTGTCTTAATGAAAGGCTTCTTGAGGGCAAAGCTGTAACTCTGTGAGAAGATTTCACAGAACACAAAGTAGTTTCTCAGAAAGCTTCTTTCTCTTTGTTATCGGAGGATATTTCCTTTGGCCCTATAGTCTGCTAAGGGATCCGAAATCTCTGTTCTCAGATTCCACAGAAATAAGGCTAGCAAAGAGATCCACGAAACACACATGTAACTCTTTGAGATGAATTCACAGAACACTAAGCAGTTTCTCCGAAAGCTTCTTTCCAGATTTCATCTGAGGATATTTCCTTTTTCACCATAGCCCTCTATGGGCTACCTAAAATCACTTTGCAAATTTCACAAGAACTGTCTTAATGAAAGGCTTCTTGAGGGGAAAGCTGTAACTCTGTGAGAAGATTTCACAGAACACCAAGTAGTTTCTCAGAAAGCTTCTTTTTCTTTGTTATCGGAGTATATTTCCTTTGGCCCTATAGTCTGCTAAGGGATCCGAAATATCTGTTCTCATATTATACAGAAATAAGGCTAACAAAGAGATCCACGAAACACACATGTAACTCTTTGAGATGAATTCACAGAACACTAAGCAGTTTCTCAGAAAGCTTCTTTCCAGATTTCATCTGAGGATATTTCCTTTCTCACCATAGCCCTCTATGGGCTTCCAAATATCACTTTGCCAATACCACAAGAACTGTCTTAGAGAAAGGCTTTTTGAGGGGAAAGCTGTAACTCTGTGAGAAGATTTCACAGAACACAAAGAAGTTTCTCAGAAAGCTTCTTTCTCTTTGTTATCGGAGGATATTTCCTTTGGCCCTATAGTCTGCTAAGGGATCCGAAATATCTGTTCTCAGATTCCACAGAAATAAAGCTAGCAAAGAGATCCACGAAATACACATGTAACTCTGTGAGAAGAATTAACAGAACACTAAGCAGTTTCTCAGAAAGCTTCTTTCCAGATTTCATCTGAGGATATTTCCTTTTTCACCATAGCCCTCTATGGGCTTCCAAATATCACTTTGCCAATTCCACAAGAACTGTCTTAGCGAAAGGCTCCTTGAGGGGAAAGCTGTAACTCTGTGAGATGATTTCACAGAACACAAAGAAGTTTGTCAGAAAGCTTCTTTCTCTTTGTTATCGGAGGATATTTCCTTTGGCCCTATAGACTTCAAAGGGATCTGAAATATCTGTACTCAGATTCCACAGAAATAAGGCTAGCAAAGAGATCCACGAAATACACATGTAACTCTGTGAGATGAATTCAGAGAACACTAAGCAGTTTCTCAGAAAGCTTCTTTCCAGATTTCATCTGAGGATATTTCCTTTTTCACCATAGCCCTCTATGGGCTTCCAAATATCACTTTGCCAATACCACAAGAACTGTCTTAGAGAAAGGCTTCTTGAGGGGAAAGCTGTAACTCTGTGAGATGATTTCACAGAACACGAAGAAGTTTCTCAGAAAGCTTCTTTCTCTTTGTTATCGGAGGATATTTCCTGTGGCCGTATAGTCTTCAAAGGGATCCGAAATATCTGTTCTCAGATTCCACAGAAATAAGGCTAGCAAAGAGATCCACGAAATACACATGTAACTCTGTGAGATGAATTCACAGAACACTAAGCAGTTTCTCAGAAAGCTTCTTTCCAGATTTCATCTGAGGATATTTCCTTTTTCACCGTAGCCCTCTATGGGCTTCCAAATATCACTTTGCCAATTCCACAAGAACTGTCTTAGCGAAAGGCTTCTTGAGGGGAAAGCTCTAACTCTGTGAGATGATTTCACAGAACACAAAGAAGTTTCTCAGAAAGCTTCTTTCTCTTTGTTATCGGAGGATATTTCCTGTGGCCCTATAGTCTTCAAAGGGATCCGAAATATCTGTTCTCAGATTCCACAGAAATAAGGCTAGCAAAGAGATCCACGACATACACATGTAACTCTGTGAGATGAATTCACAGAACACTAAGCAGTTTCTCAGAAAGCTTCTTTCCAGATTTCATCTGAGGATATTTCCTTTTTCACCATAGCCCTCTATGGGCTTCCAAATATCACTTTGCCGATTCCACAAGAACTGTCTTAGCGAAAGGCTTCTTGAGGGGAAAGCTGTAACTCTGTGAGATGATTTCACAGAACACAAAGAAGTTTCTCAGAAAGCTTCTTTCTCTTTGTTATCGGAGGATAATTCCTTTGGCCCTATAGTCTTGAAAGGGATCCGAAATATCTGTTCTCAGATTCCACAGAAATAAGGCTAGCAAAGAGATCCACGAAAGACACATGTAACTCTGTGAGATGAATTCACAGAACACTAAGCAGTTTCTCAGAAAGCTTCTTTCCAGATTTCATCTGAGGATATTTCCTTTTATACCATAGCCCTCTAGGGGATTCCAAATATTACTTTGCCAATTCCACAAGAACTGTCTTAGCGAAAGGCTTCTTGAGGGGAAAGCTGTAACTCTGTGAGATGATTTCACAGAACACAAAGAAGTTTCTCAGAAAGCTTCTTTCTCTTTGTTATCAGAGGATATTTCCTTTGGGCTATAGTCTTAAAAGAATTGCGAAATATCTGTTGTCAGATTCCACAGAAATAAGGCTAGCAAAGAGATCCAAGAAATACATATGTAACTCTGTGAGATGAATTAACAGAACACTAAGCAGTTTCTCAGAAAGCTTCTTTCCACATTTCATCTGAGGATATTTCCTTTTTCACCATTGTCCTCTATGGGCTTCCAAATATCACTTTGCCAATTCCACAAGAACTGTCTTAGCGAAAGGCTTCTTGAGGGGAAAGCTGTAACTCTGTGACATGATTTCACAGAACACAAAGAAGTTTCTCAGAGAGCTTCTTTCTCTTTGTTATCGGAGGATATTTCCTTTGGCCCTATTGTCTTGAAAGGGATCCGAAATATCTGTTCTCAGATTCCACAGAAATAAGGCTAGCAAAGAGATCCACGAAATACACATGTAACTCTGTGAGATGAATTCACAGAACACTAAGCAGTTTATCAGAAAGCTTCTTTCCAGATTTCATCTGAGGATATTTCCTTTTTCACCATAGCCCTCTATGGGCTTCCAAATATCACTTTGCCAATTCCACAAGAACTGTCTTAGCGAAAGGCTCCTTGAGGGGAAAGCTGTAACTCTGTGAGATGATTTCTCCGAACACAAAGAAGTTTCTCAGAAAGCTTCTTTCTCTTTGTTATCGGAGGATATTTCCTTTGGCCCTATAGACTTCAAAGGGATCCGAAATATCTGTACTCAGATTCCACAGAAATAAGGCTAGTAATGAGATCCACGAAATTCACATGTAACTCTTTGAGATGAATTCACAGAACACTAAGCACTTTCTCAGAAAGCTTCTTTCCAGATTTCATCTGAGGATATTTCCTTTTTCACCATAGCCCTCTATGGGCTTCCAAATATCACTTTGCCAATTCCACAAGAACTGTCTTAGCGAAAGGCTTCTTGAGGGGAAAGCTGTAACTCTGTGATATGATTTCACAGAACACAAAGAAGTTTCTCAGAAAGCTTCTTTCTCTTTGTTATCGGAGGATATTTCCTGTGGCCCTATAGTCTTCAAAGGGATCCGAAATATCTGTTCTCAGATTCCACAGAAATAAGGCTAGCAGAGAGATCCACGAAATACAAATGTAACTCTGTGAGATGAATTCACAGAACACTAAGCAGTTTCTCAGAAATCTTCTTTCCAGATTTCATCTGAGGATATTTCCTTTTATACCATAGACCTCTATGGGCCTCCAAATATTACTTTGCCAATTCCACAAGAACTGTCTTAGCGAAAGGCTTTTTGAGGGGAAAGCTGTAACTCTGTGAGATGATTTCACAGAACACAAAGAAGTTTCTCAGAAAGCTTCTCTCTCTTTGTTATCGGAGGATATTTCTTTGGACTATAGTCTTAAAAGAATTGCGAAATATCTGTTCTCAGATTCCACAGAAATAAGGCTAGCAAAGAGATCCACGAAATACACATGTAACTCTGTGAGATGAATTCACAGAACACTAAGCAGTTTCTCAGAAAGCTTCTTTCCAGATTTCATCTGAGGATATTTCCTTTTTCACCATAGCCCTCTATGGGCTTCCAAATATCACTTTGCCAATTCCACAAGAACTGTCTTAGCGAAAGTCTTCTTGAGGGGAAAGCTGTAACTCTGTGAGAAGATTTCACAGAACACAAAGAAGTTTCTCAGAAAGCTTCTTTCTCTTTGTTATCGGAGGATATTTCCTTTGGCCCTATACTCTGCTAAGGGATCCGAAATATCTGTTCTCAGATTCCACAGAAATAAGGCTAGCAAAGAGATCCACGAAATACACATGTAACTCTGTGAGATGAATTCACAGAAATCTAAGCAGTTTCTCAGAAAGCTTCTTTCCAGATTTCATCTGAGGATATTTCCTTTTTCACCATAGCCCTCTATGGGCTTCCAAATATCACTTTGCCAATACCACAAGAACTGTCTTAGCGAAAGGCTTCTTGAGGGGAAAGCTGTAACTCTGTGAGATGATTTCACAGAACACAAAGAAGTTTCTCAGAAAGCTTCTTTCTCTTTGTTATCGGAGGATATTTACTGTGGCCCTATAGTCTTCAAAGGGATCCGAAATATCTGTTCTCAGATTCCACAGAAATAAGGCTAGCAAAGAGATCCACGAAACACATATGTAACTCTTTGAGATGAATTCACAGAACACTAAGCAGTTTCTCCGAAAGCTTCTTTCAGATTTCATCTGAGGATATTTCCTTTTTCACCATAGCCCTCTATGGGCTACCTAATATCACTTTGCCAATTTCACAAGAGCTGTCTTAATGAAAGGCTTCTTGAGGGGAAAGCTGTAACTCTGTGAGAAGATTTCACAGAACACAAAGTAGTTTCTCAGAAAGCTTCTTTTTCTTTGTTATCGGAGTATATTTCCTTTGGCCCTATAGTCTGCTAAGGGATCCGAAATATCTGTTCTCATATTCCACAGAAATAAGGCTAGCAAAGAGATCCACGAAACACACATGTAACTCTTTGAGATGAATTCACAGAACACTAAGCAGTTTCTCAGAAAGCTTCTTTCCAGATTTCATCTGAGGATATTTCCTTTTTCACCATAGCCCTCTATGGGCTTCCAAATATCACTTTGCCAATACCAAAAGAACTGTCTTATAGAAAGGCTTCTTGAGGGGAAAGCTGTAACTCTGTGAGAAGATTTCACAGAACACAAAGAAGTTTCTCAGAAAGCTTCTTTCTCTTTGTTATCGGAGGATATTTCCTTTGGCCCTATAGTCTGCTAAGGGATCCGAAATATCTGTTCTCAGATTCCACAGAAATAAAGCTAGCAAAGAGATCCACGAAATACACATGTAACTCTGTGAGATGAATTAACAGAACACTAAGCAGTTTCTCAGAAAGCTTCTTTCCAGATTTCATCTGAGGATATTTCCTTTTTCACCATAGCCCTCTATGGGCTTCCAAATATCACTTTGCCAATTCCACAAGAACTGTCTTAGCGAAAGGCTCCTTGAGGGGAAAGCTGTAACTCTGTGAGATGATTTCACCGAACACAAAGAAGTTTGTCAGAAAGCTTCTTTCTCTTTGTTATCGGAGGATATTTCCTTTGGCCCTATAGACTTCAAAGGGATCCGAAATATCTGTACTCAGATTCCACAGAAATAAGGCTAGCAAAGAGATCCACGAAATAGACATGTAACTCTGTGAGATGAATTCACAGAACACTAAGCAGTTTCTCAGAAAGCTTCTTTTCAGATTTCATCTGAGGATATTTCCTTTTTCACCATAGCCCTCTATGGGCTTCTAAATATCACTTTGCCAATACCACAAGAACTGTGTTAGAGAAAGGCTTCTTGAGGGGAAAGCTGTAACTCTGTGAGATGATTTCACAGAACACAAAGAAGTTTCTCAGAAAGCTTCTTTCTCTTTGTTATCGGAGGATATTTCCTTTGGCCCTATAGTCTGCTAAGGGATCCGAAATATCTGTTCTCAGATTCCACAGAAATAAGGCTAGCAAAGAGATCCACGAAATACACATGTAACTCTGTGAGATGAATTAACAGAACACTAAGCAGTTTCTCAGAAAGCTTCTTTCCAGATTTCATCTGAGGATATTTCCTTTTTCACCATAGCCCTCTATGGGCTTCCAAATATCACTTTGCCAATTGCATAAGAACTGTCTTATCGAAAGGCTTCTTGAGGGGAAAGCTGTAACTCTGTGAGATGATTTCACAGAACAGAAAGAAGTTTCTCAGAAAGCTTCTTTCTCTTTGTTATCGGAGGATAATTCCTTTGGCCCTATAGTCTTGAAAGGGATCCGAAATATCTGTTCTCAGATTCCACAGAAATAAGGCTAGCAAAGAGATCCACGAAATACACATGTAACTCTGTGAGATGAATTCACAGAACACTAAGCAGTTTCTCAGAAAGCTTCTTTCCAGATTTCATCTGAGGATATTTCCTTTTATACCATAGCCCTCTATGGGCATCCAAATATTACTTTGCCAATTCCACAAGAACTGTCTTAGAGAAAGGCTTCTTGAGGGGAAAGCTGTAACTCTGTGAGATGATTTCACAGAACACAAAGAAGTTTCTCAGAAAGCTTCTTTCTCTTTGTTATCGGAGGATATTTCCTTTGGACTATAGTCTTAAAAGAATTGCGAAATATCTGTTCTCAGATTCCACAGAAATAAGGCGAGCAAAGAGATCCAAGAAATACATATGTAACTCTGTGAGATGAATTAACAGAACACTAAGCAGTTTCTCAGAAAGCTTCTTTCCACATTTCATCTGAGGATATTTCCTTTTTCACCATAGTCCTCTATGGGCTTCCAAATATCACTTTGCCAATTCCACAAGAACTGTCTTAGCGAAAGGCTTCTTGATGGGAAAGCTGTAACTCTGTGACATGATTTCACAGAACACAAAGAAGTTTCTCAGAAAGCTTCTTTCTCTTTGTTATCGGAGGATATTTCCTGTGGCCCTATAGTCTTCCAAGGGATGCGAAATATCTGTTCTCAGATTCCACAGAAATAAGGCTAGCAAAGAGATCCACGAAATACACATGTAACTCTGTGAGATGAAATCACAGAACACTAAGTAGTTTCTCAGAAAGCTTCTTTCCAGATTTCATCTGAGGATATTTCCTTTTTCACCTTAGCCCTCTATGGGCTTCCAAATATCACTTTGCCGATTCCACAAGAACTGTCTTAGCGAAAGGCTTCTTGAGGGGAAAGCTGTAACTCTGTGAGATGATTTCACAGAACACAAAGATGTTTCTCAGAAAGCTTCTTTCTCTTTGTTATCGGAGGATAATTCCTTTGGCCCTATAGTCTTCAAAGGGATCCGAAATCTCTCTTCTCAGATTCCACAGAAATAAGGCTAGCAAAGAGATCCACGAAACACACATGTAACTCTTTGAGATGAATTCATAGAACACTAAGCAGTTTCTCAGAAAGCTTCTTTCCAGATTTCATCTGAGGATATTTCCTTTTTCACCATAGCCCTCTATGGGCTACCTAATATCACTTTGCCAATTTTACAAGAACTGTCTTAATGAAAGGCTTCTTGAGGGGAAAGCTGTAACTCTGTGAGAAGATTTCACAGAACACAAAGAAGTTTCTCAGAAAGCTTCTTTCTCTTTGTTATCGGAGGATATTTCCTTTGGCCCTATAGTCTGCTAAGGGATCCGAAATATCTGTTCTCATATTCCACAGAAATAAAGCTACCCAAGAGATCCACGAAATACACATGTAACTCTGTGAGATGAATTAACAGAACACTAAGCAGTTTATCAGAAAGCTTCTTTCCAGATTTCATCTGAGGATATTTCCTTTTTCACCATAGCCCTCTATGGGCTTCCAAATATCACTTTGCCAATTCCACAAGAACTGTCTTAGCGAAAGGCTCCTTGAGGGGAAAGCTGTAACTCTGTGAGATGATTTAAAAGAACACAAAGAAGTTTCTCAGAAAGCTTCTTTCTCTTTGTTATCGGAGGATATTTCCTTTGGCCCTATAGACTTCAAAGGGATCCGAAATATCTGTACTCAGATTCCACAGAAATAAGGCTAGTAAAGAGTTCCACGAAATACACATGTAACTCTGTGAGATGAATTCACAGAACACTAAGCAGTTTCTCAGAAAGCTTCTTTCCAGATTTCATCTGAGGATATTTCCTTTTTCATCATAGCTCTTTATGGGCTTCCAAATATCACTTTGCCAATAACACAAGAACTGTCTTAGAGAAAGGATTCTTGAGGGGAAAGCTGTAACTCTGTGAGATGATTTCACAGAACACAAAGAAGTTTCTCAGAAAGCTTCTTTCTCTTTGTTATCGGAGGATATTTCCTTTGGCCCTATAGTCTGCTAAGGGATCCGAAATATCTGTTCTCAGATTCCACAGAAATAAGACTAGCAAAGAGATCCACGAAATACACATGTAACTAAGTGAGATGAATTCACAGAACACTAAGCACTTTCTCAGAAAGCTTCTTTCCAGATTTCATCTGAGGATATTTCCTTTTTCACCATAGCCCTCTATGGGCTTCCAAATATCACTTTGCCAATTCCACAAGAACTGTCTTAGCGAAAGGCTTCTTGAAGGGAAAGCTGTAACTCTGTGATATGATTTCACAGAACACAAAGAAGTTTCTCAGAAAGCTTCTTTCTCTTTGTTATCGGAGGATATTTCCTTTGGCCCTATAGTCTTGAAAGGGATCCGAAATATCTGTTCTCAGATTCCACAGAAATAAGGCTAGCAAAGAGATCCACGAAATACAAATGTAACTCTGTGAGATGAATTCACAGAACACTAAGCAGTTTCTCAGAAAGCTTCTTTCCAGATTTCATCTGAGGATATTTCCTTTTATACCATAGCCCTCTATGGGCCTCCAAATATTACTTTGCCAATTCCACAAGAACTGTCTTAGCGAAAGGCTTTTTGAGGGGAAAGCTGTAACTCTGTGAGATGATTTCACAGAACACAAAGAAGTTTCTCAGAAAGCTTCTTTCTCTTTGTTATCGGAGGATATTTCTTTGGACTATAATCTTAAAAGAATTGCGAAATATCTGTTCTCAGATTCCACAGAAATAAGGCTAGCAAAGAGATCCACGAAATACACATGTAACTCTGTGAGATGAATTCACAGAACACTAAGCAGTTTCTCAGAAAGCTTCTTTCCAGATTTCATCTGAGGATATTTCCTTTTTCACCATAGCCCTCTATGGGCTTCCAAATATCACTTTGCCAATTCCACAAGAACTGTCTTAGCGAAAGTCTTCTTGAGGGGAAAGCTGTAACTCTGTGAGAAGATTTCACAGAACACAAAGAAGTTTCTCAGAAAGCTTCTTTCTCTTTGTTATCGGAGGATATTTCCTTTGGCCCTATAGTCTGCTAAGGGATCCGAAATATCTGTTCTCAGATTCCACAGAAATAAGGCTAGCAAAGAGATCCACGAAATACACATGTAACTCTGTGAGATGAATTCACAGAACACTAAGCAGTTTCTCAGAAAGCTTCTTTCCAGATTTCATCTGAGGATATTTCCTTTTTCACCATAGCCCTCTATGGGCTTCCAAATATCACTTTGCCAATACCAAAAGAACTGTCTTAGCGAAAGGCTTCTTGAGGGGAAAGCTGTAACTCTGTGAGATGATTTCACAGAACACAAAGAAGTTTCTCAGAAAGCTTCTTTCTCTTTGTTATCGGAGGATATTTACTGTGGCCCTATAGTCTTCAAAGGGATCCGAAATATCTGTTCTCAGATTCCACAGAAATAAGACTAGCAAAGAGATCCACGAAATACACATGTAACTCTGTGAGATGAATTCACAGAACACTAAGCAGTTTCTCCGAAAGCTTCTTTCCAGATTTCATCTGAGGATATTTCCTTTCTCACCATAGCCCTCTATGGGCTTCCAAATATCACTTTGCCGATTCCACAAGAACTGTCTTAGCGAAAGGCTTCTTGAGGGGAAAGCTGTAACTCTGTGAGATGATTTCACAGAACACAAAGAAGTTTCTCAGAAAGCTTCTTTCTCTTTGTTATCGGAGGATATTTCCTGTGGCCCTATAGTCTTCAAAGGGATCCGAAATATCTGTTCTCAGATTCCACAGAAATAAGGCTAGCAAAGAGATCCACGAAACACATATGTAACTCTTTGAGATGAATTCACAGAACACTAAGCAGTTTCTCAGAAACCTTCTTTCCAGGTTTCATCTGAGGATATTTCCTTTTTCACCATAGCCCTCTATGGGCTTCCAAATATCACTTTGCCAATTCCACAAGAACTGTCTTAGCGAAAGGCTTCTTGAGGGGAAAGCTGTAACTCTGTGAGATGATTTCTCAGAACACAAAGAAGTGTCTCAGAAAGCTTCTTTCTCTTTGTTATCGGAGGATAATTCCTTTGGACCTATAGTCTTGAAAGGGATCCGAAATATCTGTTCTCAGATTCCACAGAAATAAGGCTAGCAAAGAGATCCACGAAAGACACATGTAACTCTGTGAGATGAATTCACAGAACACTAAGCAGTTTCTCAGAAAGCTTCTTTCCAGATTTCATCTGAGGATATTTCCTTTTTCACCATAGCCCTCTATGGGCTTCCAAATATTACTTTGCCAATTCCACAAGAACTGTCTTAGCGAAAGGCTTCTTGAGGGGAAAGCTGTAACTCTGTGAGATGATTTCACAGAACACAAAGAAGTTTCTCAGAAAGCTTCTTTCTCTTTGTTATCGGAGGATATTTCCTTTGGACTATAGTCTTAAAAGAATTGCGAAATATCTGTTCTCAGATTCCACAGAAATAAGGCTAGCAAAGAGATCCAAGAAATACATATGTAACTCTGTGAGATGAATTAACAGAACACTAAGCAGTTTCTCAGAAAGCTCCTTTCCACATTTCATCTGAGGATATTTCCTTTTTCACCATAGCCCTCTATGGGCTTCCAAATATCACTTTGCCAATTGCACAAGAACTGTCTTAGCGAAAGGCTTCTTGAGGGGAAAGCTGTAACTCTGTGAGATGATTTCACAGAACACAAAGAAGTTTCTCAGAAAGCTTCTTTCTCTTTGTTATCGGAGGATAATTCCTTTGGCCCTATAGTCTTGAAAGGGATCCGAAATATCTGTTCTCAGATTCCACAGAAATAAGGCTAGCAAAGAGATCCACGAAAGACACATGTAACTCTGTGAGATGAATTCACAGAACACTAAGCAGTTTCTCAGAAAGCTTCTTTCCAGATTTCATCTGAGGATATTTCCTTTTATACCATAGCCCTCTATGGGCTTCCAAATATTACTTTGCTAATTCCACAAGAACTGTCTTAGCGAAAGGCTTTTTGAGGGGAAAGCTGTAACTCTGTGAGTTGATTTCACAGAACACAAAGAAGTTTCTCAGAAAGCTTCTTTCTCTTTGTTATCGGAGGATATTTCCTTTGGACTATAGTCTTAAAAGGGATGCGAATATCTGTTCTCAGATTCCACAGAAATAAGGCTAGCAAAGAGATCCACGAAATACACATCTAACTCTGTGAGATGAATTTACAGAACACTAAGCAGTTTCTCCGAAAGCTTCATTCCAGATTTCATCTGAGGATATTTCCTTTTTCACCATAGCCCTCTATGGACTTCCAAATATCACTTTGCCAATTCCAGAGGAACTGTCTTAGCGAAAAGTTTCTTGAGGGGAAAGCTGTAACTCTGTGAGATGATTTCACAGAACACAAAGAAGTTTCTCAGAAAGCTTCTTTCTCTTTGTTATCGGAGGATATTTCCTTTGGCCCTATAGTCTGCTAAGGGATCCGAAATATCTGTTCTCAGATTCCACAGAAATAAGGCTAGCAAAGAGATCCACGAAATACACATGTAACTCTGTGAGATGAATTCACAGAACACTAAGCAGTTTCTCAGAAAGCTTCTTTCCAGATTTCATCTGAGGATATTTCCTTTTTCACCATAGCCCTCTATGGGCTTCCAAATATCACTTTGCCAATACCAAAAGAACTGTCTTAGCGAAAGGCTTCTTGAGGGGAAAGCTGTAACTCTGTGAGATGATTTCACAGAACACAAAGAAGTTTCTCAGAAAGCTTCTTTCTCTTTGTTATCGGAGGATATTTACTGTGGCCCTATAGTCTTCAAAGGGATCCGAAATATCTGTTCTCAGATTCCACAGAAATAAGACTAGCAAAGAGATCCACGAAATACACATGTAACTCTGTGAGATGAATTCACAGAACACTAAGCAGTTTCTCCGAAAGCTTCTTTCCAGATTTCATCTGAGGATATTTCCTTTTTCACCATAGCCCTCTATGGGCTTCCAAATATCACTTTGCCGATTCCACAAGAACTGTCTTAGCGAAAGGCTTCTTGAGGGGAAAGCTGTAACTCTGTGAGATGATTTCACAGAACACAAAGAAGTTTCTCAGAAAGCTTCTTTCTCTTTGTTATCGGAGGATATTTCCTGTGGCCCTATAGTCTTCAAAGGGATCCGAAATATCTGTTCTCAGATTCCACAGAAATAAGGCTAGCAAAGAGATCCACGAAACACATATGTAACTCTTTGAGATGAATTCACAGAACACTAAGCAGTTTCTCAGAAACCTTCTTTCCAGGTTTCATCTGAGGATATTTCCTTTTTCACCATAGCCCTCTATGGGCTTCCAAATATCACTTTGCCAATTCCACAAGAACTGTCTTAGCGAAAGGCTTCTTGAGGGGAAAGCTGTAACTCTGTGAGATGATTTCTCAGAACACAAAGAAGTGTCTCAGAAAGCTTCTTTCTCTTTGTTATCGGAGGATAATTCCTTTGGACCTATAGTCTTGAAAGGGATCCGAAATATCTGTTCTCAGATTCCACAGAAATAAGGCTAGCAAAGAGATCCACGAAAGACACATGTAACTCAGTGAGATGAATTCACAGAACACTAAGCAGTTTCTCAGAAAGCTTCTTTCCAGATTTCATCTGAGGATATTTCCTTTTTCACCATAGCCCTCTATGGGCTTCCAAATATTACTTTGCCAATTCCACAAGAACTGTCTTAGCGAAAGGCTTCTTGAGGGGAAAGCTGTAACTCTGTGAGATGATTTCACAGAACACAAAGAAGTTTCTCAGAAAGCTTCTTTCTCTTTGTTATCGGAGGATATTTCCTTTGGACTCTAGTCTTAAAAGAATTGCGAAATATCTGTTCTCAGATTCCACAGAAATAAGGCTAGCAAAGAGATCCAAGAAATACATATGTAACTCTGTGAGATGAATTAACAGAACACTAAGCAGTTTCTCAGAAAGCTTCTTTCCAGATTTCATCTGAGGATATTTCCTTTTTCACCATAGCCCTCTATGGACTTCCAAATATCACTTTGCCAATTCCAGAGGAACTGTCTTAGCGAAAGGCTTCTTGAGGGGAAAGCTGTAACTCTGTGAGATGATTTCACAGAACACAAAGAAGTTTCTCAGAAAGCTTCTTTCTCTTTGTTATCGGAGGATATTTCCTTTGGCCCAATAGAATTCAAAGGGATCCGAAATATCTGTTCTCAGATTCCACAGAAATAAGGCTAGCAAAGAGATCCACGAAATACACATGTAACTCTGTGAGATGAATTTACAGAACACTAAGCAGTTTCTCAGAAAGCTTCTTTCCAGATTTCATCTGAGGATATTTCCTTTTTCACAATAGCCCTCTATGGGCTTCCAAATATCACTTTGCCAATACCAGGAGAACTGTCTTAGAGAAAGGCTTCTTGAGGGGAAAGCTGTAACTCTGTGAGATGATTTCACAGAACACAAAGAAGTTTCTCAGAAAGCTTCTTTCTCTTTGTTATCGGAGGATATTTCCTTTGGCCCTATAGTCTTGAAAGGGATCCGAAATATCTGTTCTCAGATTCCACAGAAATAAGGCTAGCAAAGAGATCCACGAAATACAGATGTAACTCTGTGAGATGAATTAACAGAAAACTTAGCAGTTTCTCAGAAAGCTTCTTTCCAGATTTCATCTGAGGATATTTCCTTTTTCACCCTAGCCCTCTATTGGCTTCCAAATATCACTTTGCCAATTCCACAAGAACTGTCTTAGCGAAAGGCTTCTTGAGGGGAAAGCTGTAACTCTGTGAGATGATTTCACAGAAAACAAAGAAGTTTCTCAGAAAGCTTCTTTCTCTTTGTTATCGGAGGATATTTTCTTTGGCCCTATAGTCTTCAAAGGGATCCGAAATATCTGTTCTCAGATTCCACAGAAATAAGGCTAGCAAAGAGATCCACGAAAGACACATGTAACTCAGTGAGATGAATTCACAGAACACTAAGCAGTTTCTCAGAAAGCTTCTTTCCAGATTTCATCTGAGGATATTTCCTTTTTCACCATAGCCCTCTATGGGCTTCCAAATATTACTTTGCCAATTCCACAAGAACTGTCTTAGCGAAAGGCTTCTTGAGGGGAAAGCTGTAACTCTGTGAGATGATTTCACAGAACACAAAGAAGTTTCTCAGAAAGCTTCTTTCTCTTTGTTATCGGAGGATATTTCCTTTGGACTCTAGTCTTAAAAGAATTGCGAAATATCTGTTCTCAGATTCCACAGAAATAAGGCTAGCAAAGAGATCCAAGAAATACATATGTAACTCTGTGAGATGAATTAACAGAACACTAAGCAGTTTCTCAGAAAGCTTCTTTCCAGATTTCATCTGAGGATATTTCCTTTTTCACCATAGCCCTCTATGGACTTCCAAATATCACTTTGCCAATTCCAGAGGAACTGTCTTAGCGAAAGGCTTCTTGAGGGGAAAGCTGTAACTCTGTGAGATGATTTCACAGAACACAAAGAAGTTTCTCAGAAAGCTTCTTTCTCTTTGTTATCGGAGGATATTTCCTTTGGCCCAATAGAATTCAAAGGGATCCGAAATATCTGTTCTCAGATTCCACAGAAATAAGGCTAGCAAAGAGATCCACGAAATACACATGTAACTCTGTGAGATGAATTTACAGAACACTAAGCAGTTTCTCAGAAAGCTTCTTTCCAGATTTCATCTGAGGATATTTCCTTTTTCACAATAGCCCTCTATGGGCTTCCAAATATCACTTTGCCAATACCAGGAGAACTGTCTTAGAGAAAGGCTTCTTGAGGGGAAAGCTGTAACTCTGTGAGATGATTTCACAGAACACAAAGAAGTTTCTCAGAAAGCTTCTTTCTCTTTGTTATCGGAGGATATTTCCTTTGGCCCTATAGTCTTGAAAGGGATCCGAAATATCTGTTCTCAGATTCCACAGAAATAAGGCTAGCAAAGAGATCCACGAAATACAGATGTAACTCTGTGAGATGAATTAACAGAAAACTTAGCAGTTTCTCAGAAAGCTTCTTTCCAGATTTCATCTGAGGATATTTCCTTTTTCACCCTAGCCCTCTATTGGCTTCCAAATATCACTTTGCCAATTCCACAAGAACTGTCTTAGCGAAAGGCTTCTTGAGGGGAAAGCTGTAACTCTGTGAGATGATTTCACAGAAAACAAAGAAGTTTCTCAGAAAGCTTCTTTCTCTTTGTTATCGGAGGATATTTTCTTTGGCCCTATAGTCTTCAAAGGGATCCGAAATATCTGTTCTCAGATTCCACAGAAATAAGGCTAGCAAAGAGATCCACGAAACACACATGTAACTCTTTGAGATGAATTCACAGACCACTAAGCAGTTTCTCCGAAAGCTTCTTTCCAGATTTCATCTGAGGATATTTCCTTTTTCACCATAGCCCTCTATGGGTTACCTAATATCACTTTGCCAATTTCACAAGAACTGTCTTAATGAAAGGCTTCTTGAGGGGAAAGCTGTAACTCTGTGAGAAGATTTCACAGAACACAAAGTAGTTTCTCAGAAAGCTTCTTTCTCTTTGTTATCGGAGGATATTTCCTTTGGCCCTATAGTCTGCTAAGGGATCCGAAATATCTGTTCTCAGATTCCACAGAAATAAGGCTAGCAAAGAGAACCACGAAACACACATGTAACCCTTTGAGATGAATTCACAGAACACTAAGCAGTTTCTCAGAAAGCTTCTTTCCAGATTTCATCTGAGGATATTTCCTTTTTCACCATAGCCCTCTAAGGGCTACCTAATATCTCTTTGCCAATTTCACAAGAACTGTGTTAATGAAAGGCTTTTTGAGGGGAAAGCTGTAACTCTGTGAGAAGATTTCACAGAACACAAAGAAGTTTCTCAGAAAGCTTCTTTCTCTTTGTTATCGGAGGATATTTCCTGTGGCCCTATAGTCTTCAAAGGGATCCGAAATATCTGTTCTCAGATTCCACAGAATTAAAGCTAGCAAAGAGATCCACGAAATACACATGTAACTCTGTGAGATGAATTAACAGAACACTAAGCAGTTTCTCAGAAAGCTTCTTTCCAGATTTCATCTGAGGATATTTCCTTTTTCACCATAGCCCTTTATGGGCTTCCAAATATCACTTTGCCAATTCCACAAGAACTGTCTTAGTGAAAGGCTCCTTGATGGGAAAGCTGTAACTCTGTGAGATGATTTCACCGAACACAAAGAAGTTTCTCAGAAAGCTTCTTTCTCTTTGTTATCGGAGGATATTTCCTTTGGCCCTATAGATTTCAAAGGGATCCGAAATATCTGTACTCAGATTCCACAGAAATAAGGCTAGCAAAGAGATCCACGAAATACACATGTAACTCTGTGAGATGAATTCACAGAACACTAAGCAGTTTCTCAGAAAGCTTCTTTCCAGATTTCATCTGAGGATATTTCCTTTTTCACCATAGCCCTCTATGGGCTTCCAAATATCACTTTGCCAATTCCACAAGAACTGTCTTAGCGAAAGGCTTCTTGAGGGAAAAGCTGTAACTCTGTGAGAAGATTTCACAGAACACAAAGAAGTTTCTCAGAAAGCTTCTTTCTCTTTGTTATCGGAGGATATTTCCTTTGGCCCTATAGTCTGCTAAGGGATCCGAAATATCTGTTCTCAGATTCCACAGAAATAAGGCTAGCAAAGAGATCCACGAAATACACATGTAACTCTGTGAGATGAATTCACAGAACACTAAGCAGTTTCTCAGAAAGCTTCTTTCCAGATTTCATCTGAGGATATTTCCTTTTTCACCATAGCCCTCTATGGGCTTCCAAATATCACTTTGCCAATACCACAAGAACTGTCTTAGCGAAAGACTTCTTGAGGGGAAAGCTGTAACTCTGTGAGATGATTTCACAGAACACAAAGAAGTTTCTCAGAAAGCTTCTTTCTCTTTGTTATCGGAGGACATTTCCTTTGGCCC
Source organism: Macaca nemestrina (assembly GCF_043159975.1). Taxonomy (NCBI): domain Eukaryota; kingdom Metazoa; phylum Chordata; class Mammalia; order Primates; family Cercopithecidae; genus Macaca; species Macaca nemestrina. The sequence continues at coordinate 57,082,952 of NC_092140.1, forward strand.
TATAGTCTTCAAAGGGATCCGAAATATCTGTTCTCAGATTCCACAGAAATAAGACTAGCAAAGAGATCCACGAAATACACATGTAACTCTGTGAGATGAATTCACAGAACACTAAGCAGTTTCTCAGAAAGCTTCTTTCCAGATTTCATCTGAGGATATTTCCTTTTTCACCATAGCCCTCTATGGGCTTCCAAATATCACTTTGCCGATTCCACAAGAACTGTCTTAGCGAAAGCTTCTTGAGGGGAAAGCTGTAACTCTGTGAGATGATTTCACAGAACACAAAGAAGTTTCTCAGAAAGCTTCTTGCTCTTTGTTATCGGAGGACATTACCTGTGTCCCTATAGTCTTCAAAGGATCCGAAATATCTGTTCTCAGATTCCACTGAAAGAAGACTAGCACAGAGATCCACGAAACACATATGTAACTCTTTGAGATGAATTCACAGAACACTAAGAAGTTTCTTAGAAACCTTCTTTCCAGATTTCATCAGAGGATATTTCCTTTTTCATCATAGCCCTCTATGGGCTTCCAAATGTCACTTTGCCAATTCCACAAGAACTGTCTTAGCGAAAGGCTTATTGAGGGGAAAGCTGTAACTCTGTGAGATGATTTCACAGAACACAAAGATGTTTCTCGGAAAGCTTCTTTCTCTTTGTTATCGGAGGATATTTCCTTTGGCCCTATAGTCTTCAAAGGGATCCGAAATCTCTGTTCTCAGATTCCACAGAAATAAGGCTAGCAAAGAGATCCAAGAAACACACATGTAACTCTTTGAGATGAATTCATAGAACACTAAGCAGTTTCTCAGAAAGCTTCTTTCCAGATTTCATCTGAGGATATTTCCTTTTTCACCATAGCCCTCTATGTGCTACCTAATATCACTTTGCCAATTTTACAAGAACTGTCTTAATGAAAGGCTTCTTGAGGGGAAAGCTGTAACTCTGTGAGAAGATTTCACAGAACACAAAGAAGTTTCTCAGAAAGCTTCTTTCTCTTTGTTATCGGAGGATATTTCCTTTGGCCCTATAGTCTGCTAAGGGATCCGAAATATCTGTTCTCAGATTCCACAGAAATAAGGCTAGCAAAGAGATCCACGAAATACACATGTAACTCTGTGAGATGAATTCACAGAACACTAAGCAGTTTCTCAGAAAGCTTCTTTCCAGATTTCATCTGAGGATATTTCCTTTTTCACCATAGCCCTCTATGGGCTTCCAAATATCACTTTGCCAATTCCACAAGAACTGTCTTAGCGAAAGTCTTCTTGAGGGGAAAGCTGTAACTCTGTGAGAAGATTTCACAGAACACAAAGAAGTTTCTCAGAAAGCTTCTTTCTCTTTGTTATCGGAGGATATTTCCTTTGGCCCTATAGTCTGCTAAGGGATCCGAAATATCTGTTCTCAGATTCCACAGAAATAAGGCTAGCAAAGAGATCCACGAAATACACATGTAACTCTGTGAGATGAATTCACAGAACACTCAGCAGTTTCTCAGAAAGCTTCTTTCCAGATTTCATCTGAGGATATTTCCTTTTTCACCATAGCCCTCTATGGGCTTCCAAATATCACTTTGCCAATTCCACAAGAACTGTCTTAGCGAAAGGCTCCTTGAGGGGAAAGCTGGAACTCTGTTAGATGATTTCACCGAACACAAAGAAGTTTCTCAGAAAGCTTCTTTCTCTTTGTTATCGGAGGATATTTCCTTTGGCCCTATAGACTTCAAAGGGATCCGAAATATCTGTTCTCAGATTCCACAGAAATAAGGCTAGCAAAGAGATCCACGAAATACACATGTAACTCTGTGAGATGAATTCACAGAACACTAAGCAGTTTCTCAGAAAGCTTCTTTCCAGATTTCATCTGAGGATATTTCCTTTTTCACCATAGCCCTCTATGGGCTTCCAAATATCACTTTGCCAATAACACAAGAACTGTCTTAGAGAAAGGCTTCTTGAGGGGAAAGCTGTAACTCTGTGAGATGATTTCACAGAACACAAAGAAGTTTCTCAGAAAACTTCTTTCTCTTTGTTATCGGAGGATATTTCCTTTGGCCCTATAGTCTTGAAAGGGATCCGAAATATCTGTTCTCAGATTCCACAGAAATAAGGCTAGCAAAGAGATCCACGAAATACAAATGTAAGTCTGTGAGATGAATTCACAGAACACTAAGCAGTTTCTCAGAAAGCTTCTTTCCAGATTTCATCTGAGGATATTTCCTTTTATACCATAGCCCTCTATGGGCCTCCAAATATTACTTTGCCAATTCCACAAGAACTGTCTTAGCGAAAGGCTTTTTGAGGGGAAAGCTGTAACTCTGTGAGATGATTTCACAGAACACAAAGAAGTTTCTCAGAAAGCTTCTTTCTCTTTGTTATCGGAGGATATTTCTTTGGACTATAGTCTTAAAAGAATTGCGAAATATCTGTTCTCAGATTCCACAGAAATAAGGCTAGCAAAGAGATCCACGAAATACACATGTAACTCTGTGAGATGAATTCACAGAACACTAAGCAGTTTCTCAGAAAGCTTCTTTCCAGATTTCATCTGAGGATATTTCCTTTTTCACCATAGCCCTCTATGGGCTTCCAAATATCACTTTGCCAATTCCACAAGAACTGTCTTAGCGAAAGGCTTCTTGAGGGGAAAGCTGTAACTCTGTGAGAAGATTTCACAGAAGACAAAGAAGTTTCTCAGAAAGCTTCTTTCTCTTTTTTATCGGAGGATATTTCCTTTGGCCCTATAGTCTGCTAAGGGATCCGAAATATCTGTTCTCAGATTCCACAGAAATAAGGCTAGCAAAGGGATCCACGAAATACACATGTAACTCTGTGAGATGAATTCACAGAACACTAAGCAGTTTCTCAGAAAGCTTCTTTCCAGATTTCATCTGAGGATATTTCCTTTTTCACCATAGCCCTCTATGGGCTTCCAAATATCACTTTGCCAATACCACAAGAACTGTCTTAGCGAAAGGCTTCTTGAGGGGAAAGCTGTAACTCTGTGAGATGATTTCACAGAACACAAAGAAGTTTCTCAGAAAGCTTCTTTCTCTTTGTTATCGGAGGATATTTACTGTGGCCCTATAGTCTTCAAAGGGATCCGAAATATCTGTTCTCAGATTCCACAGAAATAAGACTAGCAAAGAGATCCACGAAATACACATGTAACTCTGTGAGATGAATTCACAGAACACTAAGCAGTTTCTCTGAAAGCTTCTTTCCAGATTTCATCTGAGGATATTTCCTTTTTCACCACAGCCCTCTAAGGGCTTCCAAATATCACTTTGCCGATTCCACAAGAACTGTCTTAGCGAAAGGCTTCTTGAGGGGAAAGCTGTAACTCTGTGAGATGATTTCACAGAACACAAAGAAGTTTCTCAGAAAGCTTCTTTCTCTTTGTTATCGGAGGATATTTCCTGTGGCCCTATAGTCTTCAAAGGGATCCGAAATATCTGTTCTCAGATTCCACAGAAATAAGGCTAGCAAAGAGATCCACGAAACACATATGTAACTCTTTGAGATGAATTCACAGAACTCTAAGCAGTTTCTCAGAAACCTTCTTTCCAGATTTCATCTGAGGATATTTCCTTTTTCACCATAGCCCTCTATGGGCTTCCAAATATCACTTTGCCAATTCCACAAGAACTGTCTTAGCGAAAGGCTCCTTGAGGGGAAAGCTGTAACTCTGTGAGATGATTTCACCGAACACAAAGAAGTTTCTCAGAAAGCTTCTTTCTCTTTGTTATCGGAGGATATTTCCTTTGGCCCTATAGACTTCAAAGGGATCCCAAATATCTGTACTCAGATTCCACAGAAATAAGGCTAGCAAAGAGATCCACGAAATACACATGTAACTCTGTGAGATGAATTAACAGAACACTAAGCAGTTTCTCAGAAAGCTTCTTTCCAGATTTCATCTGAGGATATTTCCTTTTTCACCATAGCCCTCTATGGGCTTCCAAATATCACTTTGCCAATACCACAAGAACTGACTTAGAGAAAGGCTTCTTGAGGGGAAAGCTGTTACTCTGTGAGATGATTTCACAGATCACAAAGAAGTTTCTCAGAAAGCTTCTTTCTCTTTGTTATCGGAGGATATTTCCTTTGGCCCCATAGTCTGCTAAGGGATCCGAAATATCTGTTCTCAGATTCCACAGAAATAAGGCTAGCAAAGAGATCCACGAAATACACATGTAACTCTGTGAGATGAATTAACAGAACACTAAGCAGTTTCTCAGAAAGCTTCTTTCCAGATTTCATCTGAGGATATTTCCTTTTATACCATAGCCCTCTATGGGCTTCCAAATATTACTTTGCTAATTCCACAAGAACTGTCTTAGCGAAAGGCTTTTTGAGGGGAAAGCTGTAACTCTGTGAGATGATTTCACAGAACACAAAGAAGTTTCTCAGAAAGCTTCTTTCTCTTTGTTATCGGAGGATATTTCCTTTGGACTATAGTCTTAAAAGGGATGCGAATATCTGTTCTCAGATTCCACAGAAATAAGGCTAGCAAAGAGATCCACGAAATACACATGTAATTATGTGAGATGAATTCACAGAACACTAAGCAGTTTCTCAGAAAGCTTCTTTCCAGATTTCATCTGAGGATATTTCCTTTTTCACCATAGCCCTCTATGGGCTTCCGAATATCACTTTGCCAATTCCACAAGAACTGTCTTAGCGAAAGGCTTCTTGAGGGGAAAGCTGTAACTCTGTGAGATGATTTCACAGAACACAAAGAAGTTTCTCAGAAAGCATCTTTCTCTTTGTTATCGGAGGATATTTCCTTTGGCCCTATAGTCTTCAAAGGGATCCGAAATATCTGTTCTCAGATTCCACAGAAATAAGGCTAGCAAAGAGATCCACGAAACACACATGTAACTCTGTGAGATGAATTCACAGAACACTAAGCAGTTTCACAGAAAGCTTCATTCCAGATTTCTTCTGAGGATATTTCCTTTTTCACCATAGCCCTCTATGGACTTCCAAATATCACTTTGCCAATTCCAGAGGAACTGTCTTAGCGAAAGGCTTCTTGAGGGGAAAGCTGTAACTCTGTGAGATGATTTCACAGAACACAAAGAAGTTTCTCAGAAAGCTTCTTTCTCTTTGTTATCGGAGGATATTTCCTTTGGCCCAATAGAATTCAAAGGGATCCGAAATATCTGTTCTCAGATTCCACAGAAATAAGGCTAGCAAAGAGATCCACGAAACACACATGTAACTCTGTGAGATGAATTTACAGAACACTAAGCAGTTTCTCAGAAAGCTTCTTTCCAGATTTCATCTGAGGATATTTCCTTTTTCACAATAGCCCTCTATGGGCTTCCAAATATCACTTTGCCAATACCAGGAGAACTGTCTTAGAGAAAGTCTTCTTGAGGGGAAAGCTGTAACTCTGTGAGATGATTTCACAGAACACAAAGAAGTTTCTCAGAAAGCTTCTTTCTCTTTGTTATCGGAGGATATTTCCTTTGGCCCTATAGTCTGCTAAGGGATCCGAAATATCTGTACTCAGATTCCACAGAAATAAGGCTAGCAAAGAGATCCACGAAATACAGATGTAACTCTGTGAGATGAATAAACAGAACACTTAGCAGTTTCTCAGAAAGCTTCTTTCCAGATTTCATCTGAGGATATTTCCTTTTTCACCATAGCCCTCTATGGGCTTCCAAATATCACTTTGCCAATTCCACAAGAACTGTCTTAGCGAAAGGCTTCTTGAGGGGAAAGCTGTAACTCTGTGAGATGATTTCACAGAACACAAAGAAGTTTCTCAGAAAGCTTCTTTCTCTTTGTTATCGGAGGATATTTTCTTTGGCCCTATAGTCTTCAAAGGGATCCGAAATATCTGTTCTCAGATTCCACAGAAATAAGGCTAGCAAAGAGATCCACGAAACACACATGTAACTCTTTGAGATGAATTCACAGACCACTAAGCAGTTTCTCCGAAAGCTTCTTTCCAGATTTCATCTGAGGATATTTCCTTTTTCACCATAGCCCTCTATGGGTTACCTAATATCACTTTGCCAATTTCACAAGAACTGTCTTAATGAAAGGCTTCTTGAGGGGAAAGCTGTAACTCTGTGAGAAGATTTCACAGAACACAAAGTAGTTTCTCAGAAAGCTTCTTTCTCTTTGTTATCGGAGGATATTTCCTTTGGCCCTATAGTCTGCTAAGGGATCCGAAATATCTGTTCTCAGATTCCACAGAAATAAGGCTAGCAAAGAGAACCACGAAACACACATGTAACTCTTTGAGATGAATTCACAGAACACTAAGCAGTTTCTCAGAAAGCTTCTTTCCAGATTTCATCTGAGGATATTTCCTTTTTCACCATAGCCCTCTAAGGGCTACCTAATATCACTTTGCCAATTCCACAAGAACTGTCTTAGTGAAAGGCTCCTTGATGGGAAAGCTGTAACTCTGTGAGATGATTTCACCGAACACAAAGAAGTTTCTCAGAAAGCTTCTTTCTCTTTGTTATCGGAGGATATTTCCTTTGGCCCTATAGACTTCAAAGGGATCCGAAATATCTGTACTCAGATTCCACAGAAATAAGGCTAGCAAAGAGATCCACGAAATACACATGTAACTCTGTGAGATGAATTCACAGAACACTAAGCAGTTTCTCAGAAAGCTTCTTTCCAGATTTCATCTGAGGATATGTCCTTTTTCACCATAGCCCTCTATGGGCTTCCAAATATCACTTTGCCAATTCCACAAGAACTGTCTTAGCGAAAGGCTTCTTGAGGGGAAAGCTGTAACTCTGTGAGATGATTTCACAGAACACAAAGAAGTTTCTCAGAAAGCTTCTTTCTCTTTGTTATCGGAGGATATTTCCTTTGGCCCTATAGTCTTGAAAGGGATCCGAAATATCTGTTCTCAGATTCCACAGAAATAAGGCTAGCAAAGAGATCCACGAAAGACACATGTAACTCTGTGAGATGAATTCACAGAACACTAAGCAGTTTCTCAGAAAGCTTCTTTCCAGATTTCATCTGAGGATATTTCCTTTTATACCATAGCCTTCTATGGGCCTCCAAATATTACTTTGCCAATTCCACAAGAACTGTCTTAGCGAAAGGCTTTTTGAGGGGAAAGCTGTAACTCTGTGAGATGATTTCACAGAACACAAAGAAGTTTCTAAGAAAGCTTCTTTCTCTTTGTTATCGGAGGATATTTCCTTTGGACTATAGTCTTAAAAGAATTGCGAAATATCTGTTCTCAGATTCCACAGAAATAAGGCTAGCAAAGAGATCCACGAAATACACATGTAACTCTGTGAGATGAATTCACAGAACACTAAGCAGTTTCTCAGAAAGCTTCTTTCCAGATTTCATCTGAGGATATTTCCTTTTTCACCATAGCCCTCTATGGTCTTCCAAATATCACTTTGCCAATTCCACAAGAACTGTCTTAGCGAAAGTCTTCTTGAGGGGAAAGCTGTAACTCTGTGAGATGATTTCACAGAACACAAAGAAGTTTCTCAGAAAGCTTCTTTCTCTTTGTTATCGGAGGACATTTCCTGTGGCCCTATAGTCTTCAAAGGGATCCGAAATATCTGTTCTCAGATTCCACTGAAAGAAGGCTAGCACAGAGATCCACGAAACACATATGTAACTCTTTGAGATGAATTCACAGAACACTAAGAAGTTTCTTAGAAACCTTCTTTCCAGATTTCATCAGAGGATATTTCCTTTTTCATCATAGCCCTCTATGGGCTACCAAATATCACTTTGCCAATTTCACAAGAACTGTCTTAATGAAAGGCTTCTTGAGGGGAAAGCTGTAACTCTGTGAGAAGATTTCACTGAACACAAAGTAGTTTCTCAGAAAGCTTCTTTCTCTTTGTTATCGGAGTATATTTCCTTTGGCCCTATAGTCTTCTAAGGGATCCGAAATATCTGTTCTCAGATTCCACAGAAATAAGGCTAGCAAAGAGATCCACGAAACACACATGTAACTCTTTGAGATGAATTCACAGAACACTAAGCAGTTTCTCAGAAAGCTTCTTTCCAGATTTCATCTGAGGATATTTCCTTTTTCACCATAGCCCTCTATGGGCTTCCAAATATCACTTTGCTAATACCACAAGAACTGTCTTAGAGAAAGGCTTCTTGAGGGGAAAGCTGTAACTCTGTGAGAAGATTTCACAGAACACCAAGAAGTTTCTCAGAAAGCTTCTTTCTCTTTGTTATCGGAGGATATTTCCTTTGGCCCTATAGTCTGCTAAGGGATCCGAAATATCTGTTCTCAGATTCCACAGAAATAAAGCTAGCAAAGAGATCCACGAAATACACATGTAACTCTGTGAGATGAATTAACAGAACACTAAGCAGTTTCTCAGAAAGCTTCTTTCCAGATTTCATCTGAGGATATTTCCTTTTTCACCATAGCCCTCTATGGGCTTCCAAATATCACTTTGCCAATTCCACAAGAACTGTCTTAGCGAAAGGCTCCTTGAGGGGAAAGCTGTAACTCTTTGAGATGATTTCACCGAACACAAAGAAGTTTCTCAGAAAGCTTCTTTCTCTTTGTTATCGGAGGATATTTCCTTTGGCCCTATAGACTTCAAAGGGATCCGAAATATCTGTACTCAGATTCCACAGAAATAAGGCTAGCAAAGAGATCCACGAAATACACATGTAACTCTGTGAGGTGAATTCACAGAACACTAAGCAGTTTCTCAGAAAGCTTCTTTCCAGATTTCATCTGAGGATATTTCCTTTTTCACCATAGCCCTCTATGGGCTTCCCAATATCACTTTGCCAATACCACAAGAACTGTCTTAGAGAAAGGCTTCTTGAGGGGAAAGCTGTAACTCTGTGAGATGATTTCACAGAACACAAAGAAGTTTCTCAGAAAGCTTCTTTCTCTTTGTTATCGGAGGATATTTCCTTTGGCCCTATAGTCTGCTAAGGGATCCGAAATATCTGTTCTCAGATTCCACAGAAATAAGGCTAGCAAAGAGATCCACGAAATACAGATGTAACTCTGAGAGATGAATTAACAGAACACTAAGCAGTTTCTCAGAAAGCTTCTTTCCAGATTTCATCTGAGGATATTTCCTTTTTCACCTTAGCCCTCTATGGGCTTCCAAATATCACTTTGCCAATTCCACAAGAACTGTCTTAGCGAAAGGCTTCTTGAGGGGAAAGCTGTAACTCTGTGAGATGATTTCACAGAACACAAAGAAGTTTCTCAGAAAGCTTCCTTCTCTTTGTTATCGGAGGATATTTTCTTTGGCCCTATAGTCTTCAAAGGGATCCGAAATATCTGTTCTCAGATTCCACAGAAATAAGGCTAGCAAAGAGATACACGAAACACATATGTAACTCTTTGAGATGAATTCACAGAACACTAAGCAGTTTCTCAGAAAGCTTCTTTCCAGATTTCATCTGAGGATATTTCCTTTTTCACCATAGCCCTCTATGGGCTACCTCATATCACTTTGCCAATTTCACAAGAACTGTCTTAATGAAAGGCTTCTTGAGGGGAAAGCTGTAACTCTGTGAGAAGATTTCACCGAACACAAAGAAGTTTCTCAGAAAGCTTCTTTCTCTTTGTTATCGGAGGATATTTCCTTTGGCCCTATAGTCTGCTAAGGGATCCGATATATCTGTTCTCAGATTCCACAGAAATAAGGCTAGCAAAGAGATCCACGAAACACACATGTAACTCTTTGAGATGAATTCACAGAACACTAAGCAGTTTCTCAGAAAGCTTCTTTCCAGATTTCATCTGAGGATATTTCCTTTTTCACCATAGCCCTCTAAGGGCTACCTAATATCACTTTGCCAATTTCACAAGAACTGTCTTAATGAAAGGCTTCTTGAGGGGAAAGCTGTAACTCTGTGAGAAGATTTCACAGAACACAAAGAATTTTCTCCGAAAGCTTCTTTCTCTTTGTTATCGGAGGATATTTCCTTTGGCCCTATAGTCTGCTAAGGGATCCGAAATATCTGTTCTCAGATTCCACAGAAATAAAGCTAGCAAAGAGATCCACGAAATACATATGTAACTCTGTGAGATGAATTAACAGAACACTAAGCAGTTTCTCAGAAAGCTTCTTTCCAGATTTCATCTGAGGATATTTCCTTTTTCACCATAGCCCTCTATGGGCTTCCAAATATCACTTTGCCAATTCCACAAGAACTGTCTTAGCGAAAGGCTCCTTGAGGGGAAAGCTGTAACTCTGTGAGATGATTTCACCGAACACAAAGAAGTTTCTCAGAGAGCTTCTTTCTCTTTGTTATCGGAGGATATTTCCTTTGGCCCTATAGACTTCAAAGGGATCCGAAATATTTGTACTCAGATTCCACAGAAATAAGGCTAGCAAAGAGATCCACGAAATACACATGTAACTCTGTGAGATGAATTCACAGAACACTAAGCAGTTTCTCAGAAAGCTTCTTTCCAGATTTCATCTGAGGATATTTCCTTTTTCACCATAGCCCTCTAAGGGCTACCTAATATCACTTTGCCAATTTCACAAGAACTGTCTTAATGAAAGGCTTCTTGAGGGGAAAGCTGTAACTCTGCGAGATGATTTCACAGAACACAAAGAAGTTTCTCAGAAAGCTTCTTTCTCTTTGTTATCGGAGGATATTTCCTTTGGCCCTTTAGTCTTGAAAGGGATCCGAAATATCTGTTCTCAGATTCCACAGAAATAAGGATAGCAAAGAGATCTACGAAAGACACATGTAACTCTGTGAGATGAATTCACAGAACACTAAGCAGTTTCTCAGAAAGCTTCTTTCCAGATTTCATCTGAGGATATTTCCTTTTTCACCATAGCCCTCTATGGGCATCCAAATTTCACTTTGCTAATTCCACAAGAACTGTCTTAGCGAAAGGCTTCTTGAGGGGAAAGCTGTAACTCTGTGAGATGATTTTCCAGAACACAAGGAAGTTTCTCAGAAAGCTTCTTTCTCTTTGTTATCGGAGGATATTTCCTTTGGCCCTATAGTCTTAAAAGCGATGCGAAATATCTGTTCTCAGATTCCACAGAAATAAGGCTAGCAAAGAGATCCAAGAAATACATATGTAACTCTGTGAGATGAATTAACAGAACACTAAGCAGTTTCTCAGAAAGCTTCTTTCCACATTTCATCTGAGGATATTTCCTTTTTCACCATAGCCCTCTATGGGCTTCACAATATCACTTTGACAATTCCACAAGAACTGTCTTAGCGAAAGGCTTCATGAGGCGAAAGCTGTAACTCTGTGAGATGATTTCACAGAACACAAAGAAGTTTCTCAGAAAGCTTCTTTCTCTTTGTTATCGGAGGATATTTCCTGTGGCCCTATAGTCTTCAAAGGGATCCGAAATATCTGTTCTCAGATTCCACAGAATTAAGGCTAGCGAAGAGATCCACGAAATACACATGTAACTCTGTGAGATGAATTCACAGAACACTAAGCAGTTTCTCAGAAAGCTTCTTTCCAGATTTCATCTGAGGATATTTCCTTTTTCACCTTAGCCCTCTATGGGCTTCCAAATATCACTTTGCCGATTCCACAAGAACTGTCTTAGCGAAAGGCTTCTTGAGGGGAAAGCTGTAACTCTGTGAGATGATTTCACAGAACACAAAGAAGTTTCTCAGAAAGCTTCTTTCTCTTTGTTATCGGATGATATTTCCTTTGGCCCTATAGTCTTGAAAGGGATCCGAAATATCTGTTCTCAGATTCCACAGAAATAAGGATAGCAAAGAGATCTACGAAAGACACATGTAACTCTGTGAGATGAATTCACAGAACACTAAGCAGTTTCTCAGAAAGCTTCTTTCCAGATTTCATCTGAGGATATTTCCTTTTATACCATAGCCCTCTATGGGCTTCCAAATATTACTTTGCCAATTCCACAAGAACTGTCTTAGCGAAAGGCTTTTTGAGGGGAAAGCTGAAACTCTGTGAGATGATTTCACAGAACACAAAGAAGTTTCTCAGAAAGCTTCTTTCTCTTTGTTATCGGAGGATATTTCCTTTGGACTATAGTTTTAAAAGGGATGGAAATATATGTTCTCAGATTCCACAGAAATAAGGCTAGCAAAGAGATCCACGAAATACACATGTAATTCTGTGAGATGAATTCACAGAACACTAAGCAGTTTCTCAGAAAGCTTCTTTCCAGATTTCATCTGAGGATATTTCCTTTTTCACCATAGCCCTCTATGGGCATCCAAATTTCACTTTGCTAATTCCACAAGAACTGTCTTAGCGAAAGGCTTCTTGAGGGGAAAGCTGTAACTCTGTGAGATGATTTTCCAGAACACAAGGAAGTTTCTCAGAAAGCTTCTTTCTCTTTGTTATCGGAGGATATTTCCTTTGGCCCTATAGTCTTAAAAGCGATGCGAAATATCTGTTCTCAGATTCCACAGAAATAAGGCTAGCAAAGAGATCCAAGAAATACATATGTAACTCTGTGAGATGAATTAACAGAACACTAAGCAGTTTCTCAGAAAGCTTCTTTCCACATTTCATCTGAGGATATTTCCTTTTTCACCATAGCCCTCTATGGGCTTCACAATATCACTTTGACAATTCCACAAGAACTGTCTTAGCGAAAGGCTTCATGAGGCGAAAGCTGTAACTCTGTGAGATGATTTCACAGAACACAAAGAAGTTTCTCAGAAAGCTTCTTTCTCTTTGTTATCGGAGGATATTTCCTGTGGCCCTATAGTCTTCAAAGGGATCCGAAATATCTGTTCTCAGATTCCACAGAATTAAGGCTAGCGAAGAGATCCACGAAATACACATGTAACTCTGTGAGATGAATTCACAGAACACTAAGCAGTTTCTCAGAAAGCTTCTTTCCAGATTTCATCTGAGGATATTTCCTTTTTCACCTTAGCCCTCTATGGGCTTCCAAATATCACTTTGCCAATTCCACAAGAACTGTCTTAGCGAAAGGCTTCTTGAGGGGAAAGCTGTAACTCTGTGAGATGATTTCACAGAACACAAAGAAGTTTCTCAGAAAGCTTCTTTCTCTTTGTTATCGGATGATATTTCCTTTGGCCCTATAGTCTTGAAAGGGATCCGAAATATCTGTTCTCAGATTCCACAGAAATAAGGCTAGCAAAGAGATCCACGAAACACACATGTAACTCTGTGAGATGAATTCACAGAACACTAAGCAGTTTCTCAGAAAGCTTCTTTCCAGATTTCATCTGAGGATATTTCCTTTTTCACCACAGCCCTCTATGGGCTTCCAAATATCACTTTGCCAATTCCAGAGGAACTGTCTTAGCGAAAGGCTTCTTCAGGGGAAAGCTGTAACTCTGTGAGATGATTTCACAGAACACAAAGAAGTTTCTCAGAAAGCTTCTTTCTCTTTGTTATCGGAGGATATTTCCTTTGGCCCTATAGAATTCAAAGGGATCCGAAATATCTGTTCTGATTCCAGAGAAATAAGGCTAGCAAAGAGATCCACGAAACACACATGTAACTCTTTGAGATGAATTTACAGAACACTAAGCAGTTTCTCAGAAAGCTTCTTTCCAGATTTCATCTGAGGATATTTCCTTTTTCACCATAGCCCTCTATGGGCTACCTAATATCACTTTGCCAATTGCACAAGAACTGACTTAGCGAAAGGCTTCTTGAGGGGAAAGCTGTAACTCTGTGAGATGATTTCACAGAACACAAAGAAGTTTCTCAGAAAGCTTCTTTCTCTTTGTTATCGGAGGATATTTCCTTTGGCCCTATAGTCTTGAAAGGGATCCGAAATATCTGTTCTCAGATTCCACAGAAATAAGGCTAGCGAAGAGATCCACGAAACACACATGTAACTCTGTGAGATGAATTCACAGAACACTAAGCAGTTTCTCAGAAAGCTTCTTTCCAGATTTCATCTGAGGATATTTCCTTTTTCACCATAGCCCTCTATGGGCTTCCAAATATCACTTTGCCAATTCCACAAGAACTGTCTTACCGAAAGGCTTCTTGAGGGGAAAGCTGTAACTCTGTGAGAAGATTTCACAGAACACAAAGAATTTTCTCAGAAAGCTTCTTTCTCTTTGTTATCGGAGGATATTTCCTTTGGCCCTATAGTCTGCTAAGGGATCCGAAATATCTGTTCTCAGATTCCACAGAGATAAAGCTAGCAAAGAGATCCACGAAATACATATGTAACTCTGTGAGATGAATTAACAGAACACTAAGCAGTTTCTCAGAAAGCTTCTTTCCAGATTTCATCTGAGGATATTTCCTTTTTCACCACAGCCCTCTATGGGCTTCCAAATATCACTTTGCCAATTCCAGAGGAACTGTCTTAGCGAAAGGCTTCTTCAGGGGAAAGCTGTAACTCTGTGAGATGATTTCACAGAACACAAAGAAGTTTCTCAGAAAGCTTCTTTCTCTTTGTTATCGGAGGATATTTCCTTTGGCCCTATAGAATTCAAAGGGATCCGAAATATCTGTTCTGATTCCAGAGAAATAAGGCTAGCAAAGAGATCCACGAAACACACATGTAACTCTTTGAGATGAATTTACAGAACACTAAGCAGTTTCTCAGAAAGCTTCTTTCCAGATTTCATCTGAGGATATTTCCTTTTTCACCATAGCCCTCTATGGGCTACCTAATATCACTTTGCCAATTGCACAAGAACTGACTTAGCGAAAGGCTTCTTGAGGGGAAAGCTGTAACTCTGTGAGATGATTTCACAGAACACAAAGAAGTTTCTCAGAAAGCTTCTTTCTCTTTGTTATCGGAGGATATTTCCTTTGGCCCTATAGTCTGCTAAGGGATCCGAAATATCTGTTCTCAGATTCCACAGAAATAAGGCTAGCAAAGAGATCCACGAAACACACATGTAACTCTGTGAGATGAATTCACAGAACACTAAGCAGTTTCTCAGAAAGCTTCTTTCCAGATTTCATCTGAGGATATTTCCTTTTTCACCATAGCCCTCTATGGGCTTCCAAATATCACTTTGCCAATTCCACAAGAACTGTCTTACCGAAAGGCTTCTTGAGGGGAAAGCTGTAACTCTGTGAGAAGATTTCACAGAACACAAAGAATTTTCTCAGAAAGCTTCTTTCTCTTTGTTATCGGAGGATATTTCCTTTGGCCCTATAGTCTGCTAAGGGATCCGAAATATCTGTTCTCAGATTCCACAGAGATAAAGCTAGCAAAGAGATCCACGAAATACATATGTAACTCTGTGAGATGAATTAACAGAACACTAAGCAGTTTCTCAGAAAGCTTCTTTCCAGATTTCATCTGAGGATATTTCCTTTTTCACCATAGCCCTCTAAGGGCTTCCAAATATCACTTTGCCAATTCCACAAGAACTGTCTTAGCGAAAGGCTCCTTGAGGGGAAAGCTGTAACTCTGTGAGATGATTTCACCGAACACTAAGAAGTTTCTCAGAAAGCTTCTTTCTCTTTGTTATCGGAGGATATTTCCTTTGGCCCTATAGACTTCAAAGGGATCCGAAATATTTGTACTCAGATTCCACAGAAATAAGGCTAGCAAAGAGATCCACGAAATACTCATGTAACTCTGTGAGATGAATTCACAGAACACTAAGCAGTTTCTCAGAAAGCTTCTTTCCAGATTTCATCTGAGGATATTTCCTTTTTCACCATAGCCCTCTAAGGGCTACCTAATATCACTTTGCCAATTTCACAAGAACTGTCTTAATGAAAGGCTTCTTGAGGGGAAAGCTGTAACTCTGCGAGATGATTTCACAGAACACAAAGAAGTTTCTCAGAAAGCTTCTTTCTCTTTGTTATCGGAGGATATTTCCTTTGGCCCTTTAGTCTTGAAAGGGATCCGAAATATCTGTTCTCAGATTCCACAGAAATAAGGATAGCAAAGAGATCTACGAAAGACACATGTAACTCTGTGAAATGAATTCACAGAACACTAAGCAGTTTCTCAGAAAGCTTCTTTCCAGATTTCATCTGAGGATATTTCCTTTTATACCATAGCCCTCTATGGGCTTCCAAATATTACTTTGCCAATTCCACAAGAACTGTCTTAGCGAAAGGCTTTTTGAGGGGAAAGCTGTAACTCTGTGAGATGATTTCACCGAACACAAAGAAGTTTCTCAGAAAGCTTCTTTCTCTTTGTTATCGGAGGATATTTCCTTTGGACTATAGTTTTAAAAGGGATGCGAAATATCTGTTCTCAGATTCCACAGAAATAAGGCTAGCAAAGAGATCCACGAAATACACATGTAATTCTGTGAGATGAATTCACAGAACACTAAGCAGTTTCTCAGAAAGCTTCTTTCCAGATTTCATCTGAGGATACTTCCTTTTTCACCATAGCCCTCTATGGGCTTCCAAATATCACTTTGCCAATTCCACAAGAACTGTCTTAGCGAAAGGCTTCTTGAGGGGAAAGCTGTAACTCTGTGAGATGATTTCACAGAACACAAAGAAGTTTCTCAGAAAGCTTCTTTCTCTTTGTTATCGGAGGATATTTCCTTTGGCCCTATAGTCTTAAAAGCGATGCGAAATATCTGTTCTCAGATTCCACAGAAATAAGGCTAGCAAAGAGATCCAAGAAATACATATGTAACTCTGTGAGATGAATTAACAGAACACTAAGCAATTTCTCAGAAAGCTTCTTTCCAGATTTCATCTGAGGATATTTCCTTTTTCACCGTAGCCCTCTATGGGCTTCCAAATATCACTTTGCCAATTCCACAAGAACTGTCTTAGCGAAAGGCTTCTTGAGGGGAAAGCTGTAACTCTGTGAGATGATTTCACAGAACACAAAGAAGTTTCTCAGAAAGCTTCTTTCTCTTTGTTATCGGAGGATATTTCCTGTGGCCCTATAGTCTTCAAAGGGATCCGAAATATCTGTTCTCAGATTCCACAGAATTAAGGCTAGCAAAGAGATCCACGAAATACACATGTAACTCTGTGAGATGAATTCACAAAACACTAAGCAGTTTCTCAGAAAGCTTCTTTAAAAGATTTCATCTGAGGATATTTCCTTTTTCACCTTAGCCCTCTATGGGCTTCCAAATATCACTTTGCCGATTCCACAAGAACTGTCTTAGCGAAAGGCTTCTTGAGGGGAAAGCTGTAACTCTGTGAGATGATTTCACAGAACACAAAGAAGTTTCTCAGAAAGCTTCTTTCTCTTTGTTATCGGAGGATATTTCCTTTGGCCCTATAGTCTTCAAAGGGATCCGAAATCTCTGTTCTCAGATTCCACAGAAATAAGGCTAGCAAAGAGATCCACGAAACACACATGTAACTCTGTGAGATGAATTCACAGAACACTAAGCAGTTTCACAGAAAGCTTCATTCCAGATTTCATCTGAGGATATTTCCTTTTTCACCATAGCCCTCTATGGACTTCCAAATATCACTTTGCCAATTCCAGAGGAACTGTCTTAGCGAAAGGCTTCTTGAGGGGAAAGCTGTAACTCTGTGAGATGATTTCACAGAACACAAAGAAGTTTCTCAGAAAGCTTCTTTCTCTTTGTTATCGGAGGATATTTCCTTTGGCCCAATAGAATTCAAAGGGATCCGAAATATCTGTTCTCAGATTCCACAGAAATAAGGCTAGCAAAGAGATCCACGAAACACACATGTAACTCTGTGAGATGAATTTACAGAACACTAAGCAGTTTCTCAGAAAGCTTCTTTCCAGATTTCATCTGAGGATATTTCCTTTTTCACAATAGCCCTCTATGGGCTTCCAAATATCACTTTGCCAATACCAGGAGAACTGTCTTAGAGAAAGGCTTCTTGAGGGGAAAGCTGTAACTCTGTGAGATGATTTCACAGAACACAAAGAAGTTTCTCAGAAAGCTTCTTTCTCTTTGTTATCAGAGGATATTTCCTTTGGCCCTATAGTCTTGAAAGGGATCCGAAATATCTGTTCTCAGATTCCACAGAAATAAGGCTAGCAAAGAGATCCACGAAATACAGATGTAACTCTGTTAGATGAATTAACAGAACACTTAGCAGTTTCTCAGAAAGCTTCTTTCCAGATTTCATCTGAGGATATTTCCTTTTTCACCATAGCCCTCTATTGGCTTCCAAATATCACTTTGCCAATTCCACAAGAACTGTCTTAGCGAAAGGCTTCTTGAGGGGAAAGCTGTAACTCTGTGAGATGATTTCACAGAACACAAAGAAGTTTCTCAGAAAGCTTCTTTCTCTTTGTTATCGGAGGATATTTTCTTTGGCCCTATAGTCTTCAAAGGGATCCGAAATATCTGTTCTCAGATTCCACAGAAATAAGGCTAGCAAAGAGATCCACGAAACACACATGTAACTCTTTGAGATGAATTCACAGACCACTAAGCAGTTTCTCCGAAAGCTTCTTTCCAGATTTCATCTGAGGATATTTCCTTTTTCACCATAGCCCTCTATGGGTTACCTAATATCACTTTGCCAATTTCACAAGAACTGTCTTAATGAAAGGCTTCTTGAGGGGAAAGCTGTAACTCTGCGAGATGATTTCACAGAACACAAAGAAGTTTCTCAGAAAGCTTCTTTCTCTTTGTTATCGGAGGATATTTCCTTTGGCCCTTTAGTCTTGAAAGGGATCCGAAATATCTGTTCTCAGATTCCACAGAAATAAGGATACCAAAGAGATCTACGAAAGACACATGTAACTCTGTGAGATGAATTCACAGAACACTAAGCAGTTTCTCAGAAAGCTTCTTTCCAGATTTCATCTGAGGATATTTCCTTTTATACCATAGCCCTCTATGGGCTTCCAAATATTACTTTGCCAATTCCACAAGAACTGTCTTAGCGAAAGGCTTTTTGAGGGGAAAGCTGAAACTCTGTGAGATGATTTCACAGAACACAAAGAAGTTTCTCAGAAAGCTTCTTTCTCTTTGTTATCGGAGGATATTTCCTTTGGACTATAGTTTTAAAAGGGATGGAAATATCTGTTCTCAGATTCCACAGAAATAAGGCTAGCAAAGAGATCCACGAAATACACATGTAATTCTGTGAGATGAATTCACAGAACACTAAGCAGTTTCTCAGAAAGCTTCTTTCCAGATTTCATCTGAGGATATTTCCTTTTTCACCATAGCCCTCTATGGGCATCCAAATTTCACTTTGCTAATTCCACAAGAACTGTCTTAGCGAAAGGCTTCTTGAGGGGAAAGCTGTAACTCTGTGAGATGATTTTCCAGAACTCAAGGAAGTTTCTCAGAAAGCTTCTTTCTCTTTGTTATCGGAGGATATTTCCTTTGGCCCTATAGTCTTAAAAGCGATGCGAAATATCTGTTCTCAGATTCCACAGAAATAAGGCTAGCAAAGAGATCCAAGAAATACATATGTAACTCTGTGAGATGAATTAACAGAACACTAAGCAGTTTCTCAGAAAGCTTCTTTCCACATTTCATCTGAGGATATTTCCTTTTTCACCATAGCCCTCTATGGGCTTCACAATATCACTTTGACAATTCCACAAGAACTGTCTTAGCGAAAGGCTTCATGAGGCGAAAGCTGTAACTCTGTGAGATGATTTCACAGAACACAAAGAAGTTTCTCAGAAAGCTTCTTTCTCTTTGTTATCGGAGGATATTTCCTGTGGCCCTATAGTCTTCAAAGGGATCCGAAATATCTGTTCTCAGATTCCACAGAATTAAGGCTAGCGAAGAGATCCACGAAATACACATGTAACTCTGTGAGATGAATTCACAGAACACTAAGCAGTTTCTCAGAAAGCTTCTTACCAGATTTCATCTGAGGATATTTCCTTTTTCACCTTAGCCCTCTATGCCTTCCAAATATCACTTTGCCGATTCCACAAGAACTGTCTTAGCGAAAGGCTTCTTGAGGGGAAAGCTGTAACTCTGTGAGATGATTTCACAGAACACAAAGAAGTTTCTCAGAAAGCTTCTTTCTCTTTGTTATCGGATGATATTTCCTTTGGCCCTATAGTCTTGAAAGGGATCCGAAATATCTGTTCTCAGATTCCACAGAAATAAGGCTAGCAAAGAGATCCACGAAACACACATGTAACTCTGTGAGATGAATTCACAGAACACTAAGCAGTTTCTCAGAAAGCTTCTTTCCAGATTTCATCTGAGGATATTTCCTTTTTCACCACAGCCCTCTATGGGCTTCCAAATATCACTTTGCCAATTCCAGAGGAACTGTCTTAGCGAAAGGCTTCTTCAGGGGAAAGCTGTAACTCTGTGAGATGATTTCACAGAACACAAAGAAGTTTCTCAGAAAGCTTCTTTCTCTTTGTTATCGGAGGATATTTCCTTTGGCCCTATAGAATTCAAAGGGATCCGAAATATCTGTTCTCAGATTCCACAGAAATAAGGCTAGCAAAGAGATCCACGAAACACACATGTAACTCTTTGAGATGAATTTACAGAACACTAAGCAGTTTCTCAGAAAGCTTCTTTCCAGATTTCATCTGAGGATATTTCCTTTTTCACCATAGCCCTCTATGGGCTACCTAATATCACTTTGCCAATTGCACAAGAACTGTCTTAGCGAAAGGCTTCTTGAGGGGAAAGCTGTAACTCTGTGAGATGATTTCACAGAACACAAAGAAGTTTCTCAGAAAGCTTCTTTCTCTTTGTTATCGGAGGATATTTCCTTTGGCCCTATAGTCTTGAAAGGGATCCGAAATATCTGTTCTCAGATTCCACCGAAATAAGGCTAGCAAAGAGATCCACGAAACACACATGTAACTCTGTGAGATGAATTCACAGAACACTAAGCAGTTTCTCAGAAAGCTTCTTTCCAGATTTCATCTGAGGATATTTCCTTTTTCACCATAGCCCTCTATGGGCTTCCAAATATCACTTTGCCAATTCCACAAGAACTGTCTTACCGAAAGGCTTCTTGAGGGGAAAGCTGTAACTCTGTGAGAAGATTTCACAGAACACAAAGAATTTTCTCAGAAAGCTTCTTTCTCTTTGTTATCGGAGGATATTTCCTTTGGCCCTATAGTCTGCTAAGGGATCCGAAATATCTGTTCTCAGATTCCACAGAAATAAAGCTAGCAAAGAGATCCACGAAATACATATGTAACTCTGTGAGATGAATTAACAGAACACTAAGCAGTTTCTCAGAAAGCTTCTTTCCAGATTTCATCTGAGGATATTTCCTTTTTCACCATAGCCCTCTAAGGGCTTCCAAATATCACTTTGCCAATTCCACAAGAACTGTCTTAGCGAAAGGCTCCTTGAGGGGAAAGCTGTAACTCTGTGAGATGATTTCACCGAACACTAAGAAGTTTCTCAGAAAGCTTCTTTCTCTTTGTTATCGGAGGATATTTCCTTTGGCCCTATAGACTTCAAAGGGATCCGAAATATTTGTACTCAGATTCCACAGAAATAAGGCTAGCAAAGAGATCCACGAAATACTCATGTAACTCTGTGAGATGAATTCACAGAACACTAAGCAGTTTCTCAGAAAGCTTCTTTCCAGATTTCATCTGAGGATATTTCCTTTTTCACCATAGCCCTCTAAGGGCTACCTAATATCACTTTGCCAATTTCACAAGAAGTGTCTTAATGAAAGGCTTCTTGAGGGGAAAGCTGTAACTCTGCGAGATGATTTCACAGAACACAAAGAAGTTTCTGAGAAAGCTTCTTTCTCTTTGTTATCGGAGGATATTTCCTTTGGCCCTTTAGTCTTGAAAGGGATCCGAAATATCTGTTCTCAGATTCCACAGAAATAAGGATAGCAAAGAGATCTACGAAAGACACATGTAACTCTGTGAAATGAATTCACAGAACACTAAGCAGTTTCTCAGAAAGCTTCTTTCCAGATTTCATCTGAGGATATTTCCTTTTATACCATAGCCCTCTATGGGCTTCCAAATATTACTTTGCCAATTCCACAAGAACTGTCTTAGCGAAAGGCTTTTTGAGGGGAAAGCTGTAACTCTGTGAGATGATTTCACCGAACACAAAGAAGTTTCTCAGAAAGCTTCTTTCTCTTTGTTATCGGAGGATATTTCCTTTGGACTATACTTTTAAAAGGGATGCGAAATATCTGTTCTCAGATTCCACAGAAATAAGGCTAGCAAAGAGATCCACGAAATACACATGTAATTCTGTGAGATGAATTCACAGAACACTAAGCAGTTTCTCAGAAAGCTTCTTTCCAGATTTCATCTGAGGATACTTCCTTTTTCACCATAGCCCTCTATGGGCTTCCAAATATCACTTTGCCAATTCCACAAGAACTGTCTTAGCGAAAGGCTTCTTGAGGGGAAAGCTGTAACTCTGTGAGATGATTTCACAGAACACAAAGAAGTTTCTCAGAAAGCTTCTTTCTCTTTGTTATCGGAGGATATTTCCTTTGGCCCTATAGTCTTAAAAGCGATGCGAAATATCTGTTCTCAGATTCCACAGAAATAAGGCTAGCAAAGAGTTCCAAGAAATACATATGTAACTCTGTGAGATGAATTAACAGAACACTAAGCAATTTCTCAGAAAGCTTCTTTCCAGATTTCATCTGAGGATATTTCCTTTTTCACCATAGCCCTCTATGGGCTTCCAAATATCACTTTGCCAATTCCACAAGAACTGTCTTAGCGAAAGGCTTCTTGAGGGGAAAGCTGTAACTCTGTGAGATGATTTCACAGAACACAAAGAAGTTTCTCAGAAAGCTTCTTTCTCTTTGTTATCAGAGGATATTTCCTGTGGCCCTATAGTCTTCAAAGGGATCCGAAATATCTGTTCTCAGATTCCACAGAATTAAGGCTAGCAAAGAGATCCACGAAATACACATGTAACTCTGTGAGATGAATTCACAAAACACTAAGCAGTTTCTCAGAAAGCTTCTTTAAAAGATTTCATCTGAGGATATTTCCTTTTTCACCTTAGCCCTCTATGGGCTTCCAAATATCACTTTGCCGATTCCACAAGAACTGTCTTAGCGAAAGGCTTCTTGAGGGGAAAGCTGTAACTCTGTGAGATGATTTCACAGAACACAAAGAAGTTTCTCAGAAAGCTTCTTTCTCTTTGTTATCGGAGGATATTTCCTTTGGCCCTATAGTCTTCAAAGGGATCCGAAATCTCTGTTCTCAGATTCCACAGAAATAAGGCTAGCAAAGAGATCCACGAAACACACATGTAACTCTGTGAGATGAATTCACAGAACACTAAGCAGTTTCACAGAAAGCTTCATTCCAGATTTCATCTGAGGATATTTCCTTTTTCACCATAGCCCTCTATGGACTTCCAAATATCACTTTGCCAATTCCAGAGGAACTGTCTTAGCGAAAAACTTCTTGAGGGGAAAGCTGTAACTCTGTGAGATGATTTCACAGAACACAAAGAAGTTTCTCAGAAAGCTTCTTTCTCTTTGTTATCGGAGGATATTTCCTTTGGCCCAATAGAATTCAAAGGGATCCGAAATATCTGTTCTCAGATTCCACAGAAATAAGGCTAGCAAAGAGATCCACGAAACACACATGTAACTCTGTGAGATGAATTTACAGAACACTAAGCAGTTTCTCAGAAAGCTTCTTTCCAGATTTCATCTGAGGATATTTCCTTTTTCACAATAGCCCTCTATGGGCTTCCAAATATCACTTTGCCAATACCAGGAGAACTGTCTTAGAGAAAGGCTTCTTGAGGGGAAAGATGTAACTCTGTGAGATGATTTCACAGAACACAAAGAAGTTTCTCAGAAAGCTTCTTTCTCTTTGTTATCGGAGGATATTTCCTTTGGCCCTATAGTCTTGAAAGGGATCCGAAATATCTGTTCTCAGATTCCACAGAAATAAGGCTAGCAAAGAGATCCACGAAATACAGATGTAACTCTGTGAGATGAATTAACAGAACACTTAGCAGTTTCTCAGAAAGCTTCTTTCCAGATTTCATCTGAGGATATTTCCTTTTTCACCATAGCCCTCTATTGGCTTCCAAATATCACTTTGCCAATTCCACAAGAACTGTCTTAGCGAAAGGCTTCTTGAGGGGAAAGCTGTAACTCTGTGAGATGATTTCACAGAACACAAAGAAGTTTCTCAGAAAGCTTCTTTCTCTTTGTTATCGGAGGATATTTTCTTTGGCCCTATAGTCTTCAAAGAGATCCGAAATATCTGTTCTCAGATTCCACAGAAATAAGGCTAGCAAAGAGATCCACGAAACACACATGTAACTCTTTGAGATGAATTCACAGACCACTAAGCAGTTTCTCCGAAAGCTTCTTTCCAGATTTCATCTGAGGATATTTCCTTTTTCACCATAGCCCTCTATGGGTTACCTAATATCACTATGCCAATTTCACAAGAACTGTCTTAATGAAAGGCTTCTTGAGGGGAAAGCTGTAACTCTGTGAGAAGATTTCACAGAACACAAAGTAGTTTCTCAGAAAGCTTCTTTCTCTTTGTTATCGGAGGATATTTCCTTTGGCCCTATAGTCTGCTAAGGGATCCGAAATATCTGTTCTCAGATTCCACAGAAAAAAGGCTAGCAAAGAGAACCACGAAACACACATGTAACTCTTTGAGATGAATTCACAGAACACTAAGCAGTTTCTCAGAAAGCTTCTTTCCAGATTTCATCTGAGGATATTTCCTTTTTCACCATAGCCCTCTAAGGGCTACCTAATATCACTTTGCCAATTTCACAAGAACTGTGTTAATGAAAGGCTTTTTTAGGGGAAAGCTGTAACTCTGTGAGAAGATTTCACAGAACACAAAGAAGTTTCTCAGAAAGCTTCTTTCTCTTTGTTATCCGAGGATATTTCCTTTGGCCCTATAGTCTGCTAAGGGATCCGAAATATCTGTTCTCAGATTCCACAGAAATAAAGCTAGCAAGGAGATCCACGAAATACACATGTAACTCTGTGAGATGAATTCACAGAACACTAAGCAGTTTCTCAGAAAGCTTCTTTCCAGATTTCATCTGAGGATATTTCCTTTTTCACCATAGCCCTTTATGGGCTTCCAAATATCACTTTGCCAATTCCACAAGAACTGTCTTAGTGAAAGGCTCCTTGATGGGAAAGCTGTAACTCTGTGAGATGATTTCACAGAACACAAAGAAGTTTCTCAGAAAGCTTCTTTCTCTTTGTTATCGGAGGATATTTCCTTTGGCCCTATAGAGTTCAAAGGGATCCGAAATATCTGTACTCAGATTCCACAGAAATAAGGCTAGCAAAGAGATCCACGAAATACACATGTAACTCTGTGAGATGAATTCACAGAACACTAAGCAGTTTCTCAGAAAGCTTCTTTCCAGATTTCATCTGAGGATATTTCCTTTTATACCATAGCCTTCTAGGGGCCTCCAAATATTACTTTGCCAATTCCACAAGAACTGTCTTAGCGAAAGGCTTTTTGAGGGGAAAGCTGTAACTCTGTGAGATGATTTCACAGAGCACAAAGAAGTTTCTAAGAAAGCTTCTTTCTCTTTGTTATCGGAGAATATTTCCTTTGGACTATAGTCTTAAAAGAATTGCGAAATATCTGTTCTCAGATTCCACAGAAATAAGGCTAGCAAAGAGATCCACGAAATACACATGTAACTCTGTGAGATGAATTCACAGAACACTAAGCAGTTTCTCAGAAAGCTTCTTTCTAGATTTCATCTGAGGATATTTCCTTTTTCACCATAGCCCTCTATGGGCTTCCAAATATCACTTTGCCAATTCCACAAGAACTGTCTTAGCGAATGGCTTCTTGAGGGGAAAGCTGTAACTCTGTGAGAAGATTTCACAGAACACAAAGAAGTTTCTCAGAAAGCTTCTTTCTCTTTGTTATCGGAGGATATTTCCTTTGGCCCTATAGTCTGCTAAGGGATCCGAAATATCTGTTCTCAGATTCCACAGAAATAAGGCTAGCAAAGAGATCCACGAAATACACATGTAACTCTGTGAGATGAATTCACAGAACACTAAGCAGTTTCTCAGAAAGCTTCTTTCCAGATTTCATCTGAGGATATTTCCTTTTTCACCATAGCCCTCTATGGGCTTCCAAATATCACTTTGCCAATACCACAAGAACTGTCTTAGCGAAAGACTTCTTGAGGGGAAAGCTGTAACTCTGTGAGATGATTTCACAGAACACAAAGAAGTTTCTCAGAAAGCTTCTTTCTCTTTGTTATCGGAGGACATTTCCTTTGGCCCTATAGTCTTCAAAGGGATCCGAAATATCTGTTCTCAGATTCCACAGAAATAAGACTAGCAAAGAGATCCACGAAATACACATGTAACTCTGTGAGATGAATTCACAGAACACTAAGCAGTTTCTCAGAAAGCTTCTTTCCAGATTTCATCTGAGGATATTTCCTTTTTCACCATAGCCCTCTATGGGCTTCCAAATATCACTTTGCCGATTCCACAAGAACTGTCTTAGCGAAAGGCTTCTTGAGGGGAAAGCTGTAACTCTGTGAGATGATTTCACAGAACACAAAGAAGTTTCTCAGAAAGCTTCTTTCTCTTTGTTATCGGAGGACATTTCCTGTGGCCCTATAGTCTTCAAAGGGATCCGAAATATCTGTTCTCAGATTCCACTGAAAGAAGGCTAGCACAGAGATCATCGAAACACATATGTAACTCTTTGAGATGAATTCACAGAACACTAAGAAGTTTCTTAGAAACTTTCTTTCCAGATTTCATCAGAGGATATTTCCTTTTTCATCATAGCCCACTATGGGCTTCCAAATATCACTTTGCCAATTCCACAAGAACTGTCTTAGCGAAAGGCTTATTGAGGGGAAAGCTGTAACTCTGTGAGATGATTTCACAGAACACAAAGATGTTTCTCAGAAAGCTTCTTTCTCTTTGTTATCGGAGGATATTTCCTTTGGCCCTATAGTCTTCAAAGGGATCCGAAATCTCTGTTCTCAGATTCCACAGAAATAAGGCTAGCAAAGAGATCCACGAAACACACATGTAACTCTTTGAGATGAATTCATAGAACACTAAGCAGTTTCTCACAAAGCTTCTTTCCAGATTTCATCTGAGGATATTTCCTTTTTCACCATAGCCCTCTATGGGCTACCTAATATCACTTTGCCAATTTTACAAGAACTGTCTTAATGAAAGGCTTCTTGAGGGGAAAGCTGTAACTCTGTGAGAAGATTTCACAGAACACAAAGAAGATTCTCAGAAAGCTTCTTTCTCTTTGTTATCGGAGGATATTTCCTTTGGCCCTGTAGTCTGCTAAGGGATCCGAAATATCTGTTCTCATATTCCACAGAAATAAAGCTAGCAAAGAGATCCACGAAATACACATGTAACTCTGTGAGATGAATTAACAGAACACTAAGCAGTTTATCAGAAAGCTTCTTTCCAGATTTCATCTGAGGATATTTCCTTTTTCACCATAGCCCTCTATGGGCTTCCAAATATCACTTTGCCAATTCCACAAGAACTGTCTTAGCGAAAGGCTCCTTGAGGGGAAAGCTGTAACTCTGTGAGATGATTTAAAAGAACACAAAGAAGTTTCTCAGAAAGCTTCTTTCTCTTTGTTATCGGAGGATATTTCCTTTGGCCCTATAGACTTCAAAGGGATCCGAAATATTTGTACTCAGATTCCACAGAAATAAGGCTAGTAAAGAGTTCCACGAAATACACATGTAACTCTGTGAGATGAATTCACAGAACACTAAGCAGTTTCTCAGAAAGCTTCTTTCCAGATTTCATCTGAGGATATTTCCTTTTTCACCATAACTCTTTATGGGCTTCCAAATATCACTTTGCCAATAACACAAGAACTGTCTTAGAGAAAGGCTTCTTGAGGGGAAAGCTGTAACTCTGTGAGATGATTTCACAGAACACAAAGAAGTTTCTCAGAAAGCTTCTTTCTCTTTGTTATCGGAGGATATTTCCTTTGGCCCTATAGTCTTGAAAGGGATCCGAAATATCTGTTCTCAGATTCCACAGAAATAAGGCTAGCAAAGAGATCCACGAAATACACATGTAACTCTGTGAGATGAATTCACAGAACACTAAGCAGTTTCTCAGAAAGCTTCTTTCCAGATTTCATCTGAGGATATTTCCTTTTATACCATAGCCCTCTATGGGCCTCCAAATATTACTTTGCCAATTCCACAAGAACTGTCTTAGCGAAAGGCTTTTTGAGGGGAAAGCTGTAACTCTGTGAGATGATTTCACAGAACACAAAGAAGTTTCTCAGAAAGCTTCTTTCTCTTTGTTATCGGAGGATATTTCTTTGGACTATAGTCTTAAAAGAATTGCGAAATATCTGTTCTCAGATTCCACAGAAATAAGGCTAGCAAAGAGATCCACGAAATACACATGTAACTCTGTGAGATGAATTCACAGAACACTAAGCAGTTTCTCAGAAAGCTTCTTTCCAGATTTCATCTGAGGATATTTCCTTTTTCACCATAGCCCTCTATGGGCTTCCAAATATCACTTTGCCAATTCCACAAGAACTGTCTTAGCGAAAGTCTTCTTGAGGGGAAAGCTGTAACTCTGTGAGAAGAATTCACAGAACACAAAGAAGTTTCTCAGAAAGCTTCTTTCTCTTTGTTATCGGAGGATATTTCCTTTGGCCCTATAGTCTGGTAAGGGATCCGAAATATCTGTTCTCAGATTCCACAGAAATAAGGCTAGCAAAGAGATCCACGAAATACACCTGTAACTCTGTGAGATGAATTCACAGAACACTAAGCAGTTTCTCAGAAAGCTTCTTTCCAGATTTCATCTTAGGATATTTCCTTTTTCACCATAGCCCTCTATGGGCTTCCAAATATCAGTTTGCCAATACCACAAGAACTGTCTTAGCGAAAGGCTTCTTGAGGGGAAAGCTGTAACTCTGTGAGATGATTTCACAGAACACAAAGAAGTTTCTCAGAAAGCTTCTTTCTCTTTGTTATCGGAGGATATTTACTGTGGCCCTATAGTCTTCAAAGGGATCCGAAATATCTGTTCTCAGATTCCACAGAAATAAGACTAGCAAAGAGATCCACGAAATACACATGTAACTCTGTGAGATGAATTCACAGAACACTAAGCAGTTTCTCCGAAAGCTTCTTTCCAGATTTCATCTGAGGATATTTCCTTTTTCACCATAGCCCTCTATGGGCTTCCAAATATCACTTTGCCGATTCCACAAGAACTGTCTTAGCGAAAGGCTTCTTGAGGGGAAAGCTGTAACTCTGTGAGATGATTTCACAGAACACAAAGAAGTTTCTCAGAAAGCTTCTTTCTCTTTGTTATCGGAGGATATTTCCTGTGGCCCTATAGTCTTCAAAGGGATCCGAAATATCTGTTCTCAGATTCCACAGAAATAAGGCTAGCAAAGAGATCCACGAAACACATATGTAACTCTTTGAGATGAATTCACAGAACACTAAGCAGTTTCTCAGAAACCTTCTTTCCAGATTTCATCTGAGGATATTTCCTTTTTCACCATAGCCCTCTATGGGCTTCCAAATATCACTTTGCCAATTCCACAAGAACTGTCTTAGCGAAAGGCTTCTTGAGGGGAAAGCTGTAACTCTGTGAGATGATTTCTCAGAACACAAAGAAGTTTCTCAGAAAGCTTCTTTCTCTTTGTTATCGGAGGATAATTCCTTTGGACCTATAGTCTTGAAAGGGATCCGAAATATCTGTTCTCAGATTCCACAGAAATAAGGCTAGCAAAGAGATCCACGAAAGACACATGTAACTCTGTGAGATGAATTCACAGAACACTAAGCAGTTTCTCAGAAAGCTTCTTTCCAGATTTCATCTGAGGATATTTCCTTTTATACCATAGCCCTCTATGGGCTTCCATTTATTACCTTGCCAATTCCACAAGAACTGTCTTAGCGAAAGGCTTCTTGAGGGGAAAGCTGTAACTCTGTGAGATGATTTCACAGAACACAAAGAAGTTTATCAGAAAGCTTCTTTCTCTTTGTTATCGGAGGATATTTCCTTTGGACTATAGTCTTAAAAGAATTGCGAAATATCTGTTCTCAGATTCCACAGAAATAAGGCTAGCAAAGAGATCTAAGAAATACATATGTAACTCTGTGAGATGAATTAACAGAACACTAAGCACTTTCTCAGAAAGCTTCTTTCCACATTTCATCTGAGGATATTTCCTTTTTCACCATAGTCCTCTATGGGCTTCCAAATATCACTTTGCCAATTCCACAAGAACTGTCTTAGCGAAAGGTTTCTTGAGGGGAAAGCTGTAACTCTGTGACATGATTTCACAGAACACAAAGAAGTTTCTCAGAAAGATTCTTTCTCTTTGTTATCGGAGGATATTTCCTGTGGCCCTATAGTCTACCAAGGGATCCGAAATATCTGTTCTCAGATTCCACAGAAATAGGGCTAGCAAAGAGAACCACGAAATACACATGTAACTCTTTGAGATGAATTCATAGAACACTAAGCAGTTTCTCCGAAAGCTTCTTTCCAGATTTCATCTGAGGATATTTCCTTTTTCACCATAGCCCTCTAAGGGCTACCTAATATCACTTTGTCAATTTTACAAGAACTGTCTTAATGAAAGGCTTCTTGAGGGGAAAGCTGTAACTCTGTGAGAAGATTTCACAGAACACAAAGAAGTTTCTCAGAAAGCTTCTTTCTCTTTGTTATCGGAGGATATTTCCTTTGGCCCTATAGTCTGCTAAGGGATCCGAAATATCTGTTCTCATATTCCACAGAAATAAAGCTAGCAAAGAGATCCACGAAATACACATGTAACTCTGTGAGATGAATTAACAGAACACTAAGCAGTTTATCAGAAAGCTTCTTTCCAGATTTCATCTGAGGATATTTCCTTTTTCACCATAGCCCTCTATGGGCTTCCAAATATCACTTTGCCAATTCCACAAGAACTGTCTTAGCGAAAGGCTCCTTGAGGGGAAAGCTGTAACTCTGTGAGATGATTTCACCGAACACAAAGAAGTTTCTCAGAAAGCTTCTTTCTCTTTGTTATCGGAGGATATTTCCTTTGGCCCTATAGTCTTCAAAGGGATCCGAAATATCTGTACTCAGATTCCTCAGAAATAAGGCTAGTAAAGAGATCCACGAAATACACATGTAACTCTGTGAGATGAATTCACAGAACACTAAGCAGTTTCTCAGAAAGCTTCTTTCCAGATTTCATCTGAGGATATTTCCTTTTTCACCATAGCCCTCTATGGGCTTCCAAATATCACTTTGCCAATAACACAAGAACTGTCTTAGAGAAAGGCTTCTTGAGGGGAAAGCTGTAACTCTGTGAGATGATTTCACAGAACACAAAGAAGTTTCTCAGAAAGCTTCTTTCTCTTTGTTATCGGAGGATATTTCCTTTGGCCCTATAGTCTGCTAAGGGATCCGAAATATCTGTTCTCAGATTCCACAGAAATAAGACTAGTAAAGAGATCCACGAAATACACATGTAACTATGTGAGATGAATTCACAGAACACTAAGCACTTTCTCAGAAAGCTTCTTTCCAGATTTCATCTGAGGATATTTCCTTTTTCACCATAGCCCTCTATGGGCTTCCAAATATCACTTTGCCAATTCCAAAAGAACTGTCTTAGCGAAAGGCTTCTTGAGGGGAAAGCTGTAACTCTGTGATATGATTTCACAGAACACAAAGAAGTTTCTCAGAAAGCTTCTTTCTCTTTGTTATCGGAGGATATTTCCTTTGGCCCTATAGTCTTGAAAGGGATCCGAAATATCTGTTCTCAGATTCCACAGAAATAAGGCTAGCAAAGAGATCCACGAAATACAAATGTAACTCTGTGAGATGAATTCACAGAACACTAAGCAGTTTCTCAGAAAGCTTCTTTCCAGATTTCATCTGAGGATATTTCCTTTTATACCATAGCCCTCTATGGGCCTCCAAATATTACTTTGCCAATTCCACAAGAACTGTCTTAGCGAAAGGCTTTTTGAGGGGAAAGCTGTAACTCTGTGAGATGATTTCACAGAACACAAAGAAGTTTCTAAGAAAGCTTCTTTCTCTTTGTTATCGGAGGATATTTCTTTGGACTATAGTCTTAAAAGAATTGCGAAATATCTGTTCTCAGATTCCACAGAAATAAGGCTAGCAAAGGGATCCAAGAAATACACATGTAACTCTGTGAGATGAATTCACAGAACACTAAGCAGTTTCTCAGAAAGCTTCTTTCCAGATTTCATCTGAGGATATTTCCTTTTTCACCATAGCCCTCTATGGGCTTCCAAATATCACTTTGCCAATTCCACAAGAACTGTCTTAGCGAAAGTCTTCTTGAGGGGAAAGCTGTAACTCTGTGAGAAGATTTCACAGAACACAAAGAAGTTTCTCAGAAAGCTTCTTTCTCTTTGTTATCGGAGGATATTTCCTTTGGCCCTATAGTCTTGAAAGGGATCCGAAATATCTGTTCTCAGATTCCACAGAAATAAGGCTAGCAAAGGGATCCACGAAATACACATGTAACTCTGTGAGATGAAATCACAGAACACTAAGCCCTTTCTCAGAAAGCTTCTTTCCAGATTTCATCTGAGGATATTTCCTTTTTCACCATAGTCCTCTATGGGCTTCCAAATATCACTTTGCCAATACCACAAGAACTGTCTTAGCGAAAGGCTTCTTGAGGGGAAAGCTGTAACTCTGTGAGATGATTTCACAGAACACAAAGAAGTTTCTCAGAAAGCTTCTTTCTCTTTGTTATCGGAGGATATTTACTGTGGCCCTATAGTCTTCAAAGGGATCCGAAATATCTGTTCTCAGATTCCACAGAAATAAGACTAGCAAAGAGATCCACGAAATACACATGTAACTCTGTGAGATGAATTCACAGAACACTAAGCAGTTTCTCTGAAAGCTTCTTTCCAGATTTCATCTGAGGATATTTCCTTTTTCACCATAGCCCTCTATGGGCTTCCAAATATCACTTTTCCGATTCCACAAGAACTGTCGTAGCGAAAGGCTTCTTGAGGGGAAAGCTGTAACTCTGTGAGATGATTTCACAGAACACAAAGAAGTTTCTCAGAAAGCTTCTTTCTCTTTGTTATCGGAGGATATTTCCTGTGGCCCTATAGTCTTCAAAGGGATCCGAAATATCTGTTCTCAGATTCCACAGAAATAAGGCTAGCAAAGAGATCCACGAAACACATATGTAACTCTTTGAGATGAATTCACAGAACTCTAAGCAGTTTCTCAGAAACCTTCTTTCCAGATTTCATCTGAGGATATTTCCTTTTTCACCATAGCCCTCTATGGACTTCCAAATAATACTTTGCCAATTCCACAAGAACTGTCTTAGCGAAAGGCTCCTTGAGGGGAAAGCTGTAACTCTGTGAGATGATTTCACCGAACACAAAGAAGTTTCTCAGAAAGCTTCTTTCTCTTTGTTATCGGAGGATATTACCTTTGGCCCTATAGACTTCAAAGGGATCCGAAATATCTGTACTCAGATTCCACAGAAATAAGGCTAGCAAAGAGATCCACGAAATACACATGTAACTCTGTGAGATGAATTCACAGAACACTAAGCAGTTTCTCAGAAAGCTTCTTTCCAGATTTCATCTGAGGATATTTCCTTTTTCACCATAGCCCTCTATGGGCTTCCAAATATCACTTTGCCAATACCACAAGAACTGACTTAGAGAAAGGCTTCTTGAGGGGAAAGCTGTTACTCTGTGAGATGATTTCACAGATCACAAAGAAGTTTCTCAGAAAGCTTCTTTCTCTTTGTTATCGGAGGATATTTCCTTTGGCCCCATAGTCTGCTAAGGGATCCGAAATATCTGTTCTCAGATTCCACAGAAATAAGGCTAGCAAAGAGAGCCACGAAATACAAATGTAACTCTGTGAGATGAATTAACAGAACACTAAGCAGTTTCTCAGAAAGCTTCTTTCCAGATTTCATCTGAGGATATTTCCTTTTATACCATAGCCCTCTATGGGCTTCCAAATATTACTTTGCTAATTCCACAAGAACTGTCTTAGCGAAAGGCTTTTTGAGGGGAAAGCTGTAACTCTGTGAGATGATTTCACAGAACACAAAGAAGTTTCTCAGAAAGCTTCTTTCTCTTTGTTATCGGAGGATATTTCCTTTGGACTATAGTCTTAAAAGGGATGCGAATATCTGTTCTCAGATTCCACAGAAATAAGGCTAGCAAAGAGATCCACGAAATACACATGTAATTCTGTGAGATGAATTCACAGAACACTAAGCAGTTTCTCAGAAAGTTTCTTTCCAGATTTCATCTGAGGATATTTCCTTTTTCACCATAGCCCTCTATGGGCTTCCAAATATCACTTCGCCAATTCCACAAGAACTGTCTTAGCGAAAGGCTTCTTGAGGGGAAAGCTGTAACTCTGTGAGATGATTTCACAGAACACAAAGAAGTTTCTCAGAAAGCTTCTTTCTCTTTGTTATCGGAGGATATTTCCTTTGGCCCTATAGTCTTCAAAGGGATCCGAAATATCTGTTCTCAGATTCCACAGAAATAAGGCTAGCAAAGAGATCCACGAAACACACATGTAACTCTGTGAGATGAATTCACAGAACACTAAGCAGTTTCACAGAAAGCTTCATTCCAGATTTCATCTGAGGATATTTCCTTTTTCACCATAGCCCTCTATGGACTTCCAAATATCACTTTGCCAATTCCAGAGGAACTGTCTTAGCGAAAGGCTTCTTGAGGGGAAAGCTGTAACTCTGTGAGATGATTTCACAGAACACAAAGAAGTTTCTCAGAAAGCTTCTTTCTCTTTGTTATCGGAGGATATTTCCTTTGGCCCAATAGAATTCAAGGGATCCGAAATATCTGTTCTCAGATTCCACAGAAATAAGGCTAGCAAAGAGATCCACGAAACACACATGTAACTCTGTGAGATGAATTTACAGAACACTAAGCAGTTTCTCAGAAAGCTTCTTTCCAGATTTCATCTGAGGATATTTCCTTTTTCACAATAGCCCTCTATGGGCTTCCAAATATCACTTTGCCAATACCAGGAGAACTGTCTTAGAGAAAGTCTTCTTGAGGGGAAAGCTGTAACTCTGTGAGATGATTTCACAGAACACAAAGAAGTTTCTCAGAAAGCTTCTTTCTCTTTGTTATCGGAGGATATTTCCTTTGGCCCTATAGTCTGCTAAGGGATCCGAAATATCTGTTCTCAGATTCCACAGAAATAAGGCTAGCAAAGAGATCCACGAAATACAGATGTAACTCTGTGAGATGAATTAACAGAACACTTAGCAGTTTCTCAGAAAGCTTCTTTCCAGATTTCATCTGAGGATATTTCCTTTTTCACCATAGCCCTCTATGGGTTACCTAATATCACTTTGCCAATTTCACAAGAACTGTCTTAATGAAAGGCTTCTTGAGGGGAAAGCTGTAACTCTGTGAGAAGATTTCACAGAACACAAAGTAGTTTCTCAGAAAGCTTCTTTCTCTTTGTTATCGGAGGATATTTCCTTTGGCCCTATAGTCTGCTAAGGGATCCGAAATATCTGTTCTCAGATTCCACAGAAAAAAGGCTAGCAAAGAGAACCACGAAACACACATGTAACTCTTTGAGATGAATTCACAGAACACTAAGCAGTTTCTCAGAAAGCTTCTTTCCAGATTTCATCTGAGGATATTTCCTTTTTCACCATAGCCCTCTAAGGGCTACCTAATATCACTTTGCCAATTCCACAAGAACTGTCTTAGTGAAAGGCTCCTTGATGGGAAAGCTGTAACTCTGTGAGATGATTTCACCGAACACAAAGAAGTTTCTCAGAAAGCTTCTTTCTCTTTGTTATCGGAGGATATTTCCTTTGGCCCTATAGACTTCAAAGGGATCCGAAATATCTGTACTCAGATTCCACAGAAATAAGGCTAGCAAAGAGATCCACGAAATACACATGTAACTCTGTGAGATGAATTCACAGAACACTAAGCAGTTTCTCAGAAAGCTTCTTTCCAGATTTCATCTGAGGATATTTCCTTTTTCACCATAGCCCTCTATGGGCTTCCAAATATCACTTTGCCAATTCCACAAGAACTGTCTTAGCGAAAGGCTTCTTGAGGGGAAAGCTGTAACTCTGTGAGATGATTTCACAGAACACAAAGAAGTTTCTCAGAAAGCTTCTTTCTCTTTGTTATCGGAGGATATTTCCTTTGGCCCTATAGTCTTGAAAGGGATCCGAAATATCTGTTCTCAGATTCCACAGAAATAAGGCTAGCAAAGAGATCCACGAAAGACATATGTAACTCTGTGAGATGAATTCACAGAACACTAAGCAGTTTCTCAGAAAGCTTCTTTCCAGATTTCATCTGAGGATATTTCCTTTATACCATAGCCTTCTATGGGCCTCCAAATATTACTTTGCCAATTCCACAAGAACTGTCTTAGCGAAAGGCTTTTTGAGGGGAAAGCTGTAACTCTGTGAGATGATTTCACAGAACACAAAGAAGTTTCTAAGAAAGCTTCTTTCTCTTTGTTATCGGAGGATATTTCCTTTGGACTATAGTCTTAAAAGAATTGCGAAATATCTGTTCTCAGATTCCACAGAAATAAGGCTAGCAAAGAGATCCACGAAATACACATGTAACTCTGTGAGATGAATTCACAGAACACTAAGCAGTTTCTCAGAAAGCTTCTTTCCAGATTTCATCTGAGGATATTTCCTTTTTCACCATAGCCCTCTATGGGCTTCCAAATATCACTTTGCCAATTCCACAAGAACTGTCTTAGCGAAAGTCTTCTTGAGGGGAAAGCTGTAACTCTGTGAGATGATTTCACAGAACACAAAGAAGTTTCTCAGAAAGCTTCTTTCTCTTTGTTATCGGAGGACATTTCCTGTGGCCCTATAGTCTTCAAAGGGATCCGAAATATCTGTTCTCAGATTCCACTGAAAGAAGGCTAGCACAGAGATCCACGAAACACATATGTAACTCTTTGAGATGAATTCACAGAACACTAAGAAGTTTCTTAGAAACCTTCTTTCCAGATTTCATCAGAGGATATTGCCTTTTTCATCATAGCCCTCTATGGGCTTCCAAATATCACTTTGCCAATTCCACAAGAATTGTCTTAGCGAAAGGCTTATTGAGGGGAAAGCTGTAACTCTGTGAGATGATTTCACAGAACACAAAGAAGTTTCTCAGAAAGCTTCTTTCTCTTTGTTATCGGAGGATATTTCCTTTGGCCCTATAGTCTTCAAAGGGATCCGAAATATCTGTTCTCAGATTCCACAGAAATAAGGCTAGCAAAGAGATCCACGAAATATATATGTAACTCTGTGAGATGAATTAACAGAACACTAAGCAGTTTCTCAGAAAGCTTCTTTCCAGATTTCATCTGAGGATATTTCCTTTTTCACCATAGCCCTCTATGGGCCTCCAAATATCACTTTGCCAATTCCACAAGAACTGTCTTAGCGAAAGGCTCCTTGAGGGGAAAGCTGTAACTCTGTGAGATGATTTCACCGAACACAAAGAAGTTTCTCAGAAAGCTTCTTTCTCTTTGTTATCGGAGGATATTTCCTTTGGCCCAATAGACTTCAAAGGGATCCGAAATATTTGTACTCAGATTCCACAGAAATAAGGCTAGCAAAGAGATCCACGAAATACACATGTAACTCTGTGAGATGAATTCACAGAACACTAAGCAGTTTCTTAGAAAGCTTCTTTCCAGATTTCATCTGAGGATATTTCCTTTTTCACCATAGCCCTATAAGGGCTACCTAATATCACTTTGCCAATTTCACAAGAACTGTCTTAATGAAAGGCTTCTTGAGGGGAAAGCTGTAACTCTGCGAGATGATTTCACAGAACACAAAGAAGTTTCTCAGAAAGCTTCTTTCTCTTTGTTATCGGAGGATGTTTCCTTTGGCCCTTTAGTCTTGAAAGGGATCCGAAATATCTGTTCTCAGATTCCACAGAAATAAGGATAGCAAAGAGATCTACGAAAGACACATGTAACTCTGTGAGATGAATTCACAGAACACTAAGCAGTTTCTCAGAAAGCTTCTTTCCAGATTTCATCTGAGGATATTTCCTTTTATACCATAGCCCTCTATGGGCTTCCAAATATTACTTTGCCAATTCCACAAGAACTGTCTTAGCGAAAGGCTTTTTGAGGGGAAAGCTGTAACTCTGTGAGATGATTTCACAGAACACAAAGAAGTTTCTCAGAAAGCTTCTTTCTCTTTGTTATCGGAGGATATTAACTTTGGACTATAGTTTTAAAAGGGATGCGAAATATCTGTTCTCAGATTCCACAGAAATAAGGCTAGCAAAGAGATCCACGAAATACACATGTAATTCTGTGAGATGAATTCACAGAACACTAAGCAGTTTCTCAGAAAGCTTCTTTCCAGATTTCATCTGAGGATATTTCCTTTTTCACCATAGCCCTCTATGGGCTTCCAAATATCACTTTGCCAATTCCACAAGAACTGTCTTAGCGAAAGGCTTCTTGAGGGGAAAGCTGTAACTCTGTGAGATGATTTCACAGAACACAAAGAAGTTTCTCAGAAAGCTTCTTTCTCTTTGTTATCGGAGAATATTTCCTGTGGCCCTATAGTCTTCAAAGGGATCCGAAATATCTGTTCTCGGATTCCACAGAATTAAGGCTAGCAAAGAGATGCACAAAATACACATGTAACTCTGTGAGATGAATTCACAAAACACTAAGCAGTTTCTCAGAAAGCTTCTTTAAAAGATTTCATCTGAGGATATTTCCTTTTTCACCTTAGCCCTCTATGGGCTTCCAAATATCACTTTGCCGATTCCACAAGAACTGTCTTAGCGAAAGGCTTCTTGAGGGGAAAGCTGTAACTCTGTTAGATGATTTCACAGAACACAAAGAAGTTTCTCAGAAAGCTTCTTTCTCTTTGTTATCGGAGGATATTTCCTTTGGCCCTATAGTCTTCAAAGGGATCCGAAATCTCTGTTCTCAGATTCCACAGAAATAAGGCTAGCAAAGAGATCCACGAAACACACATGTAACTCTTTGAGATGAATTCACAGAACACTAAGCAGTTTCTCCGAAAGCTTCTTTACAGATTTCATCTGAGGATATTTCCTTTTTCACCATAGCCCTCTATGGGCTACCTAATATCACTGTGCCAATTTCACAAGAACTGTCTTAATGAAAGGCTTCTTGAGGGGAAAGCTGTAACTCTGTGAGAAGATTTCACTGAAAACAAAGTAGTTTCTCAGAAAGCTTCTTTCTCTTTGTTATCGGAGTATATTTCCTTTGGCCCTATAGTCTTCTAAGGGATCCGAAATATCTGTTCTCAGATTCCACAGAAATAAGGCTAGCAAAGAGATCCACGAAACACACATGTAACTCTTTGAGATGAATTCACAGAACACTAAGCAGTTTCTCAGAAAGCTTCTTTCCAGATTTCATCTGAGGATATTTCCTTTTTCACCATAGCCCTCTATTGGCTTCCAAATATCACTTTGCTAATACCACAAGAACTGTCTTAGAGAAAGGCTTCTTGAGGGGAAAGCTGTAACTCTGTGAGAAGATTTCA
Source organism: Macaca nemestrina (assembly GCF_043159975.1). NCBI lineage: Eukaryota > Metazoa > Chordata > Mammalia > Primates > Cercopithecidae > Macaca > Macaca nemestrina. The sequence goes on from NC_092140.1 coordinate 57,122,303, forward strand.
CAGAACACCAAGAAGTTTCTCAGAAAGCTTCTTTCTCTTTGTTATCGGAGTATATTTCCTTTGGCCCTATTGTCTGCTAAGGGATCCGAAATATCTGTTCTCAGATTCCACAGAAATAAAGCTAGCAAAGAGATCCACGAAATACACATGTAACTCTGTGAGATGAATTAACAGAACACTAAGCAGTTTCTCAGAAAGCTTCTTTCCAGATTTCATCTGAGGATATTTCCTTTTTCACCATAGCCCTCTATGGGCTTCCAAATATCACTTTGCCAATTCCACAAGAACTGTCTTAGCGAAAGGCTCCTTGAGGGGAAAGCTGTAACTCTTTGAGATGATTTCACCGAACACAAAGAAGTTTCTCAGAAAGCTTCTTTCTCTTTGTTATCGGAGGATATTTCCTTTGGCCCTATAGACTTCAAAGGGATCCGAAATATCTGTACTCAGATTCCACAGAAATAAGGCTAGCAAAGAGATCCACGAAATACACATGTAACTCTGTGAGATGAATTCACAGAACACTAAGCAGTTTCTCAGAAAGCTTCTTTCCAGATTTCATCTGAGGATATTTCCTTTTTCACCATAGCCCTCTATGGGCTTCCAAATATCACTTTGCCAATACCACAAGAACTGTCTTAGAGAAAGGCTTCTTGAGGGGAAAGCTGTAACTCTGTGAGATGATTTCACAGAACACAAAGAAGTTTCTCAGAAAGCTTCTTTCTCTTTGTTATCGGAGGATATTTCCTTTGGACCTATAGTCTGCTAAGGGATCCGAAATATCTGTTCTCAGATTCCACAGAAATAAGGCTAGCAAAGAGATCCACGAAATACACATGTAACTCTGTGAGATGAATTAACAGAACACTAAGCAGTTTCTCAGAAAACTTCTTTCCAGATTTCATCTGAGGATATTTTCTTTTTCACCGTAGCCCTCTATGGGCTTCCAAATATCACTTTGCCAATTGCACAAGAACTGTCTTAGCGAAAGGCTTCTTGAGGGGAAAGCTGTAACTCTGTGAGATGATTTCACAGAACACAAAGAAGTTTCTCAGAAAGCTTCTTTCTCTTTGTTATCGGAGGATATTTCCTTTGGCCCTATAGTCTTGAAAGGGATCCGAAATATCTGTTCTCAGATTCCACAGAAATAAGGCTAGCAAAGAGATCCACGAAACACACATGTAACTCTGTGAGATGAATTCACAGAACACTAAGCAGTTTCTCAGAAAGCTTCTTTCCAGATTTCATCTGAGGATATTTCCTTTTTCACCGTAGCCCTCTATGGGCTTCCAAATATCACTTTGCCGATTCCAGAGGAACTGTCTTAGCGAAAGGCTTCTTGAGGGGAAAGCTGTAACTCTGTGAGATGATTTCACCGAACACAAAGAAGTATCTCAGAAAGCTTCTTTCTGTTTGTTATCGGAGGATATTTCCTTTGGCCCTATAGAATTCAAAGGGATAAGAAATATCTGTTCTCAGATTCCACAGAAATAAGGCTAGCAAAGAGATCCACGAAACACACATGTAACTCTTTGAGATGAATTTACAGAACACTAAGCAGTTTCTCAGAAAGCTTCTTTCCAGATTTCATCTGAGGATATTTCCTTTTTCACCATAGCCCTCTATGGGCTTCCAAATATCACTTTGCCAATACCAGGAGAACTGTCTTAGCGAAAGGCTTCTTGAGGGGAAAGCTGTAACTCTGTGAGATGATTTCACAGAACACAAAGAAGTTTCTCAGAAAGCTTCTTTCTCTTTGTTATCGGAGGATATTTCCTTTGGCCCTATAGTCTGCTAAGGGATCCGAAATATCTGTTCTCAGATTCCACAGAAATAAGGCTAGCAAAGAGATCCACGAAATACAGATGTAACTCTGTGAGATGAATTAACAGAACACTCAGCAGTTTCTCAGAAAGCTTCTTTCCAGATTTCATCTGAGGATATTTCCTTTTTCACCTTAGCCCTCTATGGGCTTCCAAATATCACCTTGCCAATTCCACAAGAACTGTCTTAGCGAAAGGCTTCTTGAGGGGAAAGCTGTAACTCTGTGAGAAGATTTCACAGAACACAAAGAATTTTCTCAGAAAGCTTCTTTCTCTTTGTTATCGGAGGATATTTCCTTTGGCCCTATAGTCTGCTAAGGGATCCGAAATATCTGTTCTCAGATTCCACAGAAATAAAGCTAGCAAAGAGATCCACGAAATACATATGTAACTCTGTGAGATGAATTAACAGAACACTAAGCAGTTTCTCAGAAAGCTTCTTTCCAGATTTCATCTGAGGATATTTCCTTTTTCACCATAGCCCTCTAAGGGCTTCCAAATATCACTTTGCCAATTCCACAAGAACTGTCTTAGCGAAAGGCTCCTTGAGGGGAAAGCTGTAACTCTGTGAGATGATTTCACCGAACACAAATAAGTTTCTCAGAAAGCTTCTTTCTCTTTGTTATCGGAGGATATTTCCTTTGGCCCTATAGACTTCAAAGGGATCCGAAATATTTGTACTCAGATTCCACAGAAATAAGGCTAGCAAAGAGATCCACGAAATACTCATGTAACTCTGTGAGATGAATTCACAGAACACTAAGCAGTTTCTCAGAAAGCTTCTTTCCAGATTTCATCTGAGGATATTTCCTTTTTCACCATAGCCCTCTAAGGGCTACCTAATATCACTTTGCCAATTTCACAAGAACTGTCTTAATGAAAGGCTTCTTGAGGGGAAAGCTGTAACTCTGCGAGATAATTTCACAGAACACACAGAAGTTTCTCAGAAAGCTTCTTTCTCTTTGTTATCGGAGGATATTTCCTTTGGCCCTTTAGTCTTGAAAGGGATCCGAAATATCTGTTCTCAGATTCCACAGAAATAAGGATAGCAAAGAGATCTACGAAAGACACATGTAACTCTGTGAGATGAATTCACAGAACACTAAGCAGTTTCTCAGAAAGCTTCTTTCCAGATTTCATCTGAGGATATTTCCTTTTATACCATAGCCCTCTATGGGCTTCCAAATATTACTTTGCCAATTCCACAAGAACTGTCTTAGCGAAAGGCTTTTTGAGGGGAAAGCTGTAACTCTGTGAGATGATTTCACCGAACACAAAGAAGTTTCTCAGAAAGCTTCTTTCTCTTTGTTATCGGAGGATATTTCCTTTGGACTATAGTTTTAAAAGGGATGCGAAATATCTGTTCTCAGATTCCACAGAAATAAGGCTAGCAAAGAGATCCAAGAAATACATATGTAACTCTGTGAGATGAATTAACAGAACACTAAGCAGTTTCTCAGAAAGCTTCTTTCCAGATTTCATCTGAGGATATTTCCTTTTTCACCTTAGCCCTCTATGGGCTTCCAAATATCACCTTGCCAATTCCACAAGAACTGTCTTAGCGAAAGGCTTCTTGAGGGGAAAGCTGTAACTCTGTGAGATGATTTCACAGAACACAAAGAAGTTTCTCAGAAAGCTTCCTTCTCTTTGTTATCGGAGGATATTTTCTTTGGCCCTATAGTCTTCAAAGGGATCCGAAATATCTGTTCTCAGATTCCACAGAAATAAGGCTAGCAAAGAGATCCACGAAACACATATGTAACTCTGTGAGATGAATTCACAGAACACTAAGCAGTTTCTCCGAAAGCTTCTTTCCAGATTTCATCTGAGGATATTTCCTTTTTCACCATAGCCCTCTATGGGCTACCTCATATCACTTTGCCAATTTCACAAGAACTGTCTTAATGAAAGGCTTCTTGAGGGGAAAGCTGTAACTCTGTGAGAAGATTTCACCGAACACAAAGTAGTTTCTCAGAAAGCTTCTTTCTCTTTGTTATCGGAAGATATTTCCTTTGGCCCTATAGTCTGCTAAGGGATCCGATATATCTGTTCTCAGATTCCACAGAAATAAGGCTAGCAAAGAGATCCACGAAACACACATGTAACTCTTTGAGATGAATTCACAGAACACTAAGCAGTTTCTCAGAAAGCTTCTTTCCAGATTTCATCTGAGGATATTTCCTTTTTCACCATAGCCCTCTAAGGGCTACCTAATATCACTTTGCCAATTTCACAAGAACTGTCTTAATGAAAGGCTTCTTGAGGGGAAAGCTGTAACTCTGTGAGAAGATTTCACAGAACACAAAGAATTTTCTCAGAAAGCTTCTTTCTCTTTGTTATCGGAGGATATTTCCTTTGGCCCTTTAGTCTTGAAAGGGATCCGAAATATCTGTTCTCAGATTCCACAGAAATAAGGATAGCAAAGAGATCTACGAAAGACACATGTAACTCTGTGAGATGAATTCACAGAACACTAAGCAGTTTCTCAGAAAGCTTCTTTCCAGATTTCATCTGAGGATATTTCCTTTTATACCATAGCCCTCTATGGGCTTCCAAATATTACTTTGCCAATTCCACAAGAACTGTCTTAGCGAAAGGCTTTTGGAGGGGAAAGCTGTAACTCTGTGAGATGATTTCACAGAACACAAAGAAGTTTCTCAGAAAGCTTCTTTCTCTTTGTTATCGGAGGATATTTCCTTTGGACTATAGTTTTAAAAGGGATGCGAAATATCTGTTCTCAGATTCCACAGAAATAAGGCTAGCAAAGAGATCCACGAAATACACATGTAATTCTGTGAGATGAATTCACAGAACACTAAGCAGTTTCTCAGAAAGCTTCTTTCCAGATTTCATCTGAGGATATTTCCTTTTTCACCATAGCCCTCTATGGGCTTCCAAATTTCACTTTGCTAATTCCACAAGAACTGTCTTAGCGAAAGGCTTCTTGAGGGGAAAGCTGTAACTCTGTGAGATGATTTTACAGAACACAAGGAAGTTTCTCAGAAAGCTTCTTTCTCTTTGTTATCGGAGGATATTTCCTTTGGCCCTATAGTCTTAAAAGCGATGCGAAATATCTGTTCTCAGATTCCACAGAAATAAGGCTAGCAAAGAGATCCAAGAAATACATATGTAACTCTGTGAGATGAATTAACAGAACACTAAGCAGTTTCTCAGAAAGCTTCTTTCCACATTTCATCTGAGGATATTTCCTTTTTCACCATAGCCCTCTATGGGCTTCACAATATCACTTTGCCAATTCCACAAGAACTGTCTTAGCGAAAGGCTTCATGAGGCGAAAGCTGTAACTCTGTGAGATGATTTCACAGAACACAAAGAAGTTTCTCAGAAAGCTTCTTTCTCTTTGTTATCGGAGGATATTTCCTGTGGCCCTATAGTCTTCAAAGGGATCCGAAATATCTGTTCTCAGATTCCACAGAATTAAGGCTAGCGAAGAGATCCACGAAATACACATGTAACTCTGTGAGATGAATTCACAGAACACTAAGCAGTTTCTCAGAAAGCTTCTTTCCAGATTTCATCTGAGGATATTTCCTTTTTCACCTTAGCCCTCTATGGGCTTCCAAATATCACTTTGCCGATTCCACAAGAACTGTCTTAGCGAAAGGCTTCTTGAGGGGAAAGCTGTAACTCTGTGAGATGATTTCACAGAACACAAAGAAGTTTCTCAGAAAGCTTCTTTCTCTTTGTTATCGGAGGATATTTCCTTTGGCCCTATAGTCTTGAAAGGGATCCGAAATATCTGTTCTCAGATTCCACAGAAATAAGGCTAGCAAAGAGATCCACGAAACACACATGTAACTCTGTGAGATGAATTCACAGAACACTAAGCAGTTTCTCAGAAAGCTTCTTTCCAGATTTCATCTGAGAATATTTCCTTTTTCACCACAGCCCTCTATGGGCTTCCAAATATCACTTTGCCAATTCCAGAGGAACTGTCTTAGCGAAAGGCTTCTTGAGGGGAAAGCTGTAACTCTGTGAGATGATTTCACAGAACACAAAGAAGTTTCTCAGAAAGCTTCTTTCTCTTTTTTATCGGAGGATATTTCCTTTGGCCCTATAGTCTGCTAAGGGATCCGAAATATCTGTTCTCAGATTCCACAGAAATAAGGCTAGCAAAGAGATCCACGAAACACACATGTAACTCTGTGAGATGAATTCAAAGAACACTAAGCAGTTTCTCAGAAAGTTTCTTTCCAGATTTCATCTGAGGATATTTCCTTTTTCACCATAGCCCTCTATGGGCTTCCAAATATCACTTTGCCAATTGCACAAGAACTGTCTTAGCGAAAGGCTTCTTGAGGGGAAAGCTGTAACTCTGTGAGATGATTTCACAGAACACAAAGAAGTTTCTCAGAAAGCTTCTTTCTCTTTGTTATCGGAGGCTATTTCCTTTGGCCCTATAGTCTTGAAAGGGATCCGAAATATCTGTTCTCAGATTCCACAGAAATAAGGCTAGCAAAGAGATCCACGAAACACACATGTAACTCTGTGAGATGAATTCACAGAATACTAAGCAGTTTCTCAGAAAGCTTCTTTCCAGATTTCATCTGAGGATATTTCCTTTTTCACCATAGCCCTCTATGGGCTTCCAAATATCACTTTGCCAATTCCAGAGGAACTGTCTTAGCGAAAGGCTTCTTGAGGGGAAAGCTGTAACTCTGTGAGATGATTTTACAGAACACAAAGAAGTTTCTCAGAAAGCTTCTTTCTCTTTGTTATCGGAGGATATTTCCTTTGGCCCTATAGAATTCAAAGGGATCCGATATATCTGTTCTCAGATTCCACAGAAATAAGGCTAGCAAAGAGATCCACGAAACACACATGTAACTCTTTGAGATGAATTTACAGAACACTAAGCAGTTTCTCAGAAAGCTTCTTTCCAGATTTCATCTGAGGATATTTCCTTTTTCACCATAGCCCTCTATGGGCTTCCAAATATCACTTTGCCAATACCAGGAGAACTGTCTTAGCGAAAGGCTTCTTGAGGGGAAAGCTGTAACTCTGTGAGATGGTTTCACAGAACACAAAGAAGTTTCTCAGAAAGCTTCTTTCTCTTTGTTATCGGAGGATATTTCCTTTGGCCCTATAGTCTGCTAAGGGATCCGAAATATCTGTTCTCAGATTCCACAGAAATAAGGCTAGCAAAGAGATCCACGAAATACAGATGTAACTCTGTGAGATGAATTAACAGAACACTTAGCAGTTTCTCAGAAAGCTTCTTTCCAGATTTCATCTGAGGATATTTCCTTTTTCACCATAGCCCTCTATGGGCTTCCAAATATCACTTTGCCAATTCCACAAGAACTGTCTTAGCGAAAGGCTTCTTAAGGGGAAAGCTGTAACTCTGTGAGATGATTTCACAGAACACAAAGAAGTTTCTCAGAAAGCTTCCTTCTCTTTGTTATCGGAGGATATTTTCTTTGGCCCTATAGTCTTCAAAGGGATCCGAAAGATCTGTTCTCAGATTCCACAGAAATAAGGCTAGCAAAGAGATCCACGAAACACACATGTAACTCTTTGAGATGAATTCACAGACCCCTAAGCAGTTTCTCAGAAAGCTTCTTTCCAGATTTCATCTGAGGATATTTCCTTTTTCACCATAGCCCTCTATGGGCTACCTAATATCACTTTGCCAATTTCACAAGAACTGTCTTAATGAAAGGCTTCTTCAGGGGAAAGCTGTAACTCTGTGAGAAGATTTCACAGAACACAAAGTAGTTTCTCAGAAAGCTTCTTTCTCTTTGTTATCGGAGGATATTTCCTTTGGCCCTATAGTCGGCTAAGGGATCCGAAATATCTGTTCTCAGATTCCACAGAAATAAGGCTAGCAAAGAGAACCACGAAACACACATGTAACTCTTTGAGATGAATTCACAGAACACTAAGCAGTTTCTCAGAAAGCTTCTTTCCAGATTTCATCTGAGGATATTTCCTTTTTCACCATAGCCCTCTATGGGATTCAAAATATCACTTTGCCAATACCACAAGAACTGTCTTAGAGAAAGGCTTCTTGAGGGGAAACCTGTAACTCTGTGAGATGATTTCACAGAACACAAAGAAGTTTCTCAGAAAGCTTCTTTCTCTTTGTTATCGGAGGATATTTCCTTTGGCCCTATAGTCTGCTAAGGAATCCGAAATATCTGTTCTCCGATTCCACAGAAATAAGGCTAGCAAAGAGATCCACGAAATACACATGTAACTCTGTGAGATGAATTCACAGAACACTAAGCAGTTTCTCAGAAAGCTTCTTTCCAGATTTCATCTGAGGATATTTCCTTTTTCACCATAGCCCTCTATGGGCTTCCAAATATCACTTTGCCGATTCCACAAGAACTGTCTTAGCGAAAGGCTTCTTGAGGGGAAAGCTGTAACTCTGTGAGATGATTTCACAGAACACAAAGAAGTTTCTCAGAAAGCTTCTTTCTCTTTGTTATCGGAGGATATTTCCTGTGGCCCTATAGTCATCAAAGGGATCCGAAATATCTGTTCTCAGATTCCACAGAAATAAGGCTAGCAAAGAGATCCACGAAACACACATGTAACTCTTTGAGATGAATTCACAGAACACTAAGCAGTTTCTTAGAAACCTTCTTTCCAGATTTCATCTGAGGATATTTCCTTTTTCACCATAGCCCTCTATGGGCTTCGAAATATCACTTTGCCAATTCCACAAGAACTGTCTTAGCGAAAGGCTAATTGAGCGGAAAGCTGTAACTCTGTGAGATGATTTCACAGAACAAAAAGAAGTTTCTCAGAAAGCTTCTTTCTCTTTGTTATCGGAGGATATTTCCTTTGGCCCTATAGTCTGCTAAGGGATCCGAAATATCTGTTCTCAGATTCCACAGAAATAAGGCTAGCAAAGAGATCCACGAAATACACATGTAATTCTGTGAGATGAATTCACAGAACACTAAGCAGTTTCTCCGAAAGCTTCTTTCCAGATTTCATCTGAGGATATTTCCTTTTTCACCATAGCCCTCTATGGGCTTCCAAATATCACTTTGCCAATTCCACAAGAACTGTCTTAGCGAAAGGCTTCTTGAGGGGAAAGCTGTAACTCTGTGAGATGATTTCACAGAACACAAAGAAGTTTCTCAGAAAGCTTCTTTCTCTTTGTTATCGGAGGATATTTCCTTTGGACCTATAGTCTGATAAGGGATCCGAAATATCTGTTCTCAGATTCTACAGAAATAAGGCTAGCAAAGAGATCCACGAAATACACATGTAACTCTGTGAGATGAATTCATAGAACACTAAGCAGTTTCTCAGAAAGCTTCTTTCCAGTTTTCATCTGAGGATATTTCCTTTTTCACCATAGCCCTCTATGGGCTTCCAAATATCACTTTGCCAATACCACAAGAACTGTCTTAGCGAAAGGCTTCTTGAGGGGAAAGCTGTAACTCTGTGATATGAGTTCACAGAACACAAAGAAGTTTCTCAGAAAGCTTCTTTCTCTTTGTTATCGGAGCATATTTCCTTTGGCCCTATAGTCTGATAAGGGATCCGAAATATCTGTTCTCAGATTCTACAGAAATAAGGCTAGCAAAGAGATCCACGAAATACACATGTAACTCTGCGAGATGAATTCACAGAACACTAAGCAGTTTCTCAGAAAGCTTCTTTCCAGTTTTCATCTGAGGATATTTCCTTTTATACCATAGCCCTCTATGGGCTTCCAAATATCACTTTGCCAATTCCACAAGAACTGTCTTAGCGAAAGGCTTCTTGAAGGGAAAGCTGTAACTCTGTGAGATGATTTCACAGAACACAAAGAAGTTTCTCAGAAGGATTCTTTCTCTTTGTTATCGGAGGATATTTCCTGTCGCCCTATAGTCTTCAAAAGGATCCGAAATATCTGTTCTCAGATTCCACAGAAATAAGACTAGCAAAGAGATCCACGAAATACACATGTAACTCTGTGAGATGAATTCACAGAACACTAAGCAGTTTCTCAGAAAGCTTCTTTCCAGATTTCATCTGAGGATATTTGCTTTTTCACCATAGCCCTCTATGGGCTTCCAAATATCACTTTTCCGATTCCACAAGAACTGTCTTAGCGAAAGGCTAATTGAGGGGAAAGCTGTAACTCTGTGAGATGATTTCACAGAACACAAAGAAGTTTCTCAGAAAGCTTCTTTCTCTTTGTTATCGGAGGATATTTCCTTTGGCCCTATAGTCTTCAAAGGGATCCGAAATATCTGTTCTCAGATTCCACAGAAATAAGGCTAGCAAAGAGATCCACGAAACACACATGTAACTCTGTGAGATGAATTAACAGAACACTAAGCAGTTTCTCAGAAAGCTTCTTTCCAGATTTCATCTGAGGATATTTCCTTTTTTACCATAGCCCTCTATGGGCTTCCAAATATCACTTTGCCAATTCCAGAGGAACTGTCTTAGCGAAAGGCTTCTTGAGGGGAAAGCTGTAACTCTGTGAGATGATTTCACAGAACACAAAGAAGATTCTCAGAAAGCTTCTTTCTCTTTGTTATCGGAAGATATTTCCTTTGGCCCTATAGACTTCAAAGGGATCCGAAATATCTGTTCTCAGATTCCACAGATAAGGCTAGCAAAGAGATCCACGAAATACACATGTAACTCTGTGAGATGAATTTACAGAACACTAAGCAGTTTCTCAGAAAGCTTCTTTCCAGATTTCATCTGAGGATATTTCCTTTTTCATCATAGCCCTCTATGGGCTTCCAAATATCACTTTGCCAATACCAGGAGAACTGTCTTAGAGAAAGGCTTCTTGAGGGGAAAGCTGTAAGTCTGTGAGATGATTTCACAGAACACAAAGAAGTTTCTCAGAAAGCTTCTTTCTCTTTGTTATCGGAGGATATTTCCTGTCGCCCTATAGTCTGCTAAGGGACCCGAAATATCTGTTCTCAGATTCCACAGAAATGAGACTAGCAAAGAGATCCACGAAATACAGATGTAACTCTGTGAGATGAATTAACAGAACACTTAGCAGTTTCTCAGAAAGCTTCTTTCCAGATTTCATCTGAGGATATTTCCTTTTTCACCATAGCCCTCTATGGGCTTCCAAATATCACTTTGCCAATTCCACAAGAACTGTCTTAGCGAAAGGCTTCTTGAGGGGAAAGCTGTAATGCTGTGAGATGATTTCACAGAACACAAAGAAGTTTCTCAGAAAGCTTCCTTCTGTTTGTTATCGGAGGATATTTTCATTGGCCCTATAGTCTTCAAAGGGATCCGAAATATCTGTTCTCAGATTCCACAAAAATAAGGCTAGCAAAGAGATCCACGAAACACACATGTAACTCTTTGAGATGAATTCACAGAACACTAAGTAGTCTCTCCGAAAGCTTCTTTGCAGATTTCATCTGAGGATATTTCCTTTTTCACCATAGCCCTCTATGGGCTACCTAATATCACTTTGCCAATTTCACAAGAACTGTCTTAGTGAAAGGCTTCTTGAGGGGAAAGCTGTAACTCTGTGAGAAGATTTCACGGAACACGAAGTAGTTTCTCAGAAAGCTTCTTTCTCTTTGTTATCGGAGGATATTTCCTTTGGCCCTATAGTCTGCTAAGGGATCCGAAATATCTGTTCTCAGATTCCACAGAAATAAGGCTAGCAAAGAGATCCACGAAACACACATGTAACTCTTTGAGATGAATTCACAGAACACTAAGCAGTTTCTCAGAAAGCTTCTTTCCAGATTTCATCTGAGGATATTTCCTTTTTCACCATAGCCTTCTATGGGCTTCCAAATATCACTTTGCCAATTCCACATGAACTGTCTTCATGAAAGGCTTCTTGAGGTAAAGCTGTAACTCTGTGAGATGATTTCACAGAACACAAAGAAGTTTCTCAGAAAGCTTCTTTCTCTTTGTTATCGGAGGATATTTCCTTTGGCCCTATAGTCTGCTAAGGGATCCGAAATATCTGTTCTCAGATTCCACAGAAATAAGGCTAGCAAAGAGATCAGAGAAATACACATGTTGCTCTGTGAGATGAATTAACATAACACTAAGCAGTTTCTCAGAAAGTTTCTTTCCAGATTTCATCTGAGGATATTTCCTTTTTCACCATAGCCCTCTATGGGCTTCCAAATATCACTTTGCCGATTCCACAAGAACTGTCTTAGCGAAAGGCTTCTTGAGGGGAAAGCTGTAACTCTGTGAGATGATTTCACAGAACACAAAGAAATTTCTCAGAAAGCTTCTTTCTCTTTGTTATCGGAGGATATTTCCTTTGGCCCTATAGTCTTCAAAGGGATCAGAAATCTCTGTTCTCAGATTCCACAGAAGTAAGGCTAGCAAAGAGATCCACGAAACACACATGTAACCCTTTGAGATGAATTAACAGAACACTAAGCAGTTTCTCAGAAAGCTTCTTTCCAGATTTCATCTGAGGATATTTCCTTTTTCACCATAGCCCTCTATGGGCTACCTAATATCACTTTGCCAATTCCACAAGAACTGTCTTAATGAAAGGCTTCTTGAGGGGAAAGCTGTAACTCTGTAAGAAGATTTCACAGAACACAAAGAAGTTTCTCAGAAAGCTTCTTTCTCTTTGTTATCGGAGTATATTTCCTTTGGCCCTATTGTCTGCTAAGGGATCCGAAATATCTGTTCTCAGATTCCACAGAAATAAGGCTAGCAAAGAGATCCGAGAAATACACATGTTACTCTGTGAGATGAATTAACATAAAACTAAGCAGTTTCTCAGAAAGCTTCTTTCCAGATTTCATCTGAGGATATTTCCTTTTTCACCATAGCCCTCTATGGGCTTCCAAATATCACTTTGCCAATTCCACAAGAACTGTCTTAGCGAAAGGCTTCTTGAGGGGAAAGCTGTAACTCTGTGATATGATTTCACAGAACACAAAGAAGTTTCTCAGAAAACTTCTTTCTCTCTGTTATCGGAGGATATTTCCTTTGGCCCTATAGTCTTCAAAGGGATCCGAAATATCTGTTCTCAGATTCCACAGAAATAAGGCTAGCAAAGAGATCCACGAAATACACATGTAACTCTGTGAGATGAATTCACAGAACACTAAGCTGTTTCTCAGAAAGCTTCTTTCCAGATTTCATCTGAGGATATTTCCTTTTTCAAGATAGCCCTCTATGGGCTTCCAAATACCACTTTGCTGATTCCACAAGAACTGTCTTAGCGAAAGGCTTCTTGAGGGGAAAGCTGTAACTCTGTGAGATGATTTCACAGAACACAAAGAAGTTTCTCAGAAAGCTTCTTTCTCTTTGTTATCGGAGGACATTTCCTTTGGCCCTATAGTCTTCAAAGGGATCCGAAATCTCTGTTCTCAGATTCCACAGAAATAAGGCTAGCAAAGATATCCACGAAACACACATGTAACTCTTTGAGATGAATTCACAGAACACTAAGCAGTTTCTCAGAAAGCTTCTTTCCAGATTTCATCTGAGGATATTTCCTTTTTCACCGTAGCCCTCTATGGGCTACCAAATATGACTTTGCCAATTTCACAAGAACTGTCTTAATGAAAGGCTTCTTGAGGGGAAAGCTGTAACTCTGTGAGAAGATTTCACAGAACACAAAGAAGTTTCTCAGAAAGCTTCTTTCTCTTTGTTATCGGAGGATATTTCCTTTGCCCCTACAGTCTGCTAAGGGAGCCGAAATATCTGTTCTCAGATTCCACAGAAATAAGGCTAGCAAAGAGATCCAAGAAATACACATGTAACTCTGTGAGATGAATTAACAGAACACTAAGCAGTTTCTCAGAAGGCTTCTTTCCAGATTTCATCTGAGGATATTTCCTTTTTCACCATAGCCCTCTATGGGCTTCCAAATATCACTTTGCCAATACCACAAGAACTGTCTTAGAGAAAGGCTTCTTGAGGGGAAAGCTGTAACTCTGTGAGATGATTTCACAGAACACAAAGAAGTTTCTCAGAAAGCTTCTTTCTCTTTTTTATCGGAGGATATTTCCTTTGGCCCTATAGTCTGCTAATGGATCGGAAATATCTGTTCTCAGATTCCACAGAAATAAAGCTAGGAAAGAGATCCACGAAATACAGATGTAACTCTGTGAGATGAATTAACAGAACACTTAGCAGTTTCTCAGAAATCTTCTTTCCAGATTTCATCTGAGGATATTTCCTTTTTCACCATAGCCCTCTATGGGCTTCCAAATATCACTTTGCCAATTCCACAAGAACTGTCTTAGCGAAAGGGTTCTGGAGGGGAAAGCTGTAACTCTGTGAGATGATTTCACAGAACACAAAGAAGTTTCTCAGAAAGCTTCTTTCTCTTTGTTATCGGAGGATATTTCCTTTGGCCCTATAGTCTTCAAAGGGATCCGAAATATCTGTTCTCAGATTCCACAGAAATAAGGCTAGCAAAGAGATCCACGAAATACACATGTAACTCTGTGAGATGAATTCACAGAACACAAAGAAGTTTCTCAGAAAGCTTCTTTCTCTTTGTTATCGGAGGACATTTCCTTTGGCCCTATAGTCTTCAAAGGGATCCGAAATATCTGTTCTCAGATTCCACAGAAATAAGGCTAGCAAAGAGATCCACGAAACACACATGTAACTCTTTGAGATGAATTCACAGAACACTAAGCAGTTTCTCAGAAAGCTTCTTTCCAGATTTCATCTGAGGATATTTCCTTTTTCACCATAGCCCTCTATGGGCTACCTAATATGACTTTGCCAATTTCACAAGAACTGTCTTAATGAAAGGCTTCTTGAGGGGAAAGCTGTAACTCTGTGAGAAGATTTCACAGAACACAAAGAAGTTTCTCAGAAAGCTTCTTTCTCTTTGTTATCGGAGGATATTTCCTTTGCCACTACATTCTGCTAAGGGAGGCGAAATATCTGTTCTCAGATTCCACAGAAATAAGGCTAGCAAAGAGATCCAAGAAATACACATGTAACTCTGTGAGATGAATTAACAGAACACTAAGCAGTTTCTCAGAAGGCTTCTTTCCAGATTTCATCTGAGGATATTTCCTTTTTCACCATAGCCCTCTATGGGCTTCCAAATATCACTTTGCCAATACCACAAGAACTGTCTTAGAGAAAGGCTTCTTGAGGGGAAAGCTGTAACTCTGTGAGATGATTTCACAGAACACAAAGAAGTTTCTCAGAAAGCTTCTTTCTCTTTTTTATCGGAGGATATTTCCTTTGGCCCTATAGTCTGCTAATGGATCGGAAATATCTGTTCTCAGATTCCACAGAAATAAAGCTAGGAAAGAGATCCACGAAATACAGATGTAACTCTGTGAGATGAATTAACAGAACACTTAGCAGTTTCTCAGAAATCTTCTTTCCAGATTTCATCTGAGGATATTTCCTTTTTCACCATAGCCCTCTATGGGCTTCCAAATATCACTTTGCCAATTCCACAAGAACTGTCTTAGCGAAAGGGTTCTGGAGGGGAAAGCTGTAACTCTGTGAGATGATTTCACAGAACACAAAGAAGTTTCTCAGAAAGCTTCTTTCTCTTTGTTATCGGAGGATATTTCCTTTGGCCCTATAGTCTTCAAAGGGATCCGAAATATCTGTTCTCAGATTCCACAGAAATAAGGCTAGCAAAGAGATCCACGAAATACACATGTAACTCTGTGAGATGAATTCACAGAACACTAAGCAGTTTCTCAGAAAGCTTCTTTCCAGTTTTTATCTGAGGATATTTCCTTTTATACCATAGCCGTCTATGGGCTTCCAAATATCACTTTGCCAATTCCACAAGAACTGTCTTAGCGAAAGGCTTCTTGAGGGGAAAGCTGTAACTCTGTGAGATGATTTCACAGAACACAAAGAAGTTTCTCAGAAAGCTTCTTTCTCTTTGTTATCGGAGGACATTTCCTTTGGCCCTATAGTCTTCAAAGGGATCCGAAATATCTGTTCTCAGATTCCACAGAAATAAGGCTAGCAAAGAGATCCACGAAACACACATGTAACTCTTTGAGATGAATTCACAGAACACTAAGCAGTTTCTCAGAAAGCTTCTTTCCAGATTTCATCTGAGGATATTTCCTTTTTCACCATAGCCCTCTATGGGCTACCTAATATGACTTTGCCAATTTCACAAGAACTGTCTTAATGAAAGGCTTCTTGAGGGGAAAGCTGTAACTCTGTGAGAAGATTTCACAGAACACAAAGAAGTTTCTCAGAAAGCTTCTTTCTCTTTGTTATCGGAGGATATTTCCTTTGCCACTACATTCTGCTAAGGGAGGCGAAATATCTGTTCTCAGATTCCACAGAAATAAGGCTAGCAAAGAGATCCAAGAAATACACATGTAACTCTGTGAGATGAATTAACAGAACACTAAGCAGTTTCTCAGAAGGCTTCTTTCCAGATTTCATCTGAGGATATTTCCTTTTTCACCATAGCCCTCTATGGGCTTCCAAATATCACTTTGCCAATACCACAAGAACTGTCTTAGAGAAAGGCTTCTTGAGGGGAAAGCTGTAACTCTGTGAGATGATTTCACAGAACACAAAGAAGTTTCTCAGAAAGTTTCTTTCTCTTTGTTATCGGAGGATATTTCCTTTGGCCCTATAGTCTGCTAATGGATCGGAAATATCTGTTCTCAGATTCCACAGAAATAAAGCTAGCAAAGAGATCCATGAAATACAGATGTAACTCTGTGAGATGAATTAACAGAACACTTAGCAGTTTCTCAGAAATCTTCTTTCCAGATTTCATCTGAGGATATTTCCTTTTTCACCATAGCCCTCTATGGGCTTCCAAATATCACTTTGCCAATTCCACAAGAACTGTCTTAGCGAAAGGGTTCTTGAGGGGAAAGCTGTAACTCTGTGAGATGATTTCACAGAACACAAAGAAGTTTCTCAGAAAGCTTCCTTCTCTTTGTTATCGGAGGACATTTTCTTTGGCCCTATAGTCTTCAAAGGGATCCGAAATATCTGTTCTCAGATTCCACAGAAATAAGGCTAGTAAAGAGATCCACGAAATACACTTTAACTCTTTGAGATGAATTAACAGAACACTAAGCAGTTTCTCAGAAAGCTTCTTTCCACATTTCATCTGAGGATATTTCCTTTTTCACCATAGCCCTCTATGGGCTTCCAAATATCACTTTGCCAATTCCACAAGAACTGTCTTAGCGAAAGGCTTCTTGAGGGGAAAGCTGTAACTCTGTGAGATGATTTCACAGAACACAAAGAAGTTTCTCAGAAAGCTTCTTTCTCTTTGTTATCGGAGGATATTTCCTTTGGCCCTATACTCTTCAAAGGGATCCGAAATATCTGTTCTCAGATTCCACAGAAATAAGGCTAGCAAAGAGATCCACGAAATACACATGTAACTCTGTGAGATGAATTCGCAGAACACTAAGCAGTTTCTCAGAAAGCTTCTTTCCAGTTTTTATCTGAGGATATTTCCTTTTATACCATAGCCGTCTATGGGCTTCCAAATATCACTTTGCCAATTCCACAAGAACTGTCTTAGCGGAAGGCTTCTTGAGGGGAAAGCTGTAACTCTGTGAGATGATTTCACAGAACACAAAGAAGTTTCTCAGAAAGCTTCTTTCTCTTTGTTATCGGAGGATATTTCCTGTCGCCCTATAGTCTTCAAAGGGATCCGAAATATCTGTTCTCAGATTCCACAGAAATAAGACTAGCAAAGAGATCCACGAAATACACATGTAACTCTGTGAGATGAATTCACAGAACACTAAGCAGTTTCTCAGAAAGCTTCTTACCAGATTTCATCTGAGGATATTTCCTTTTTCACCATAGCCCTCTATGGGCTTCCAAATATCACTTTGCCGATTCCACAAGAACTGTCTTAGCGAAAGGCTTCTTGAGGGGAAAGCTGTAACTCTGTGAGATGATTTCACAGAACACAAAGAAGTTTCTCAGAAAGCTTCTTTCTCTTTGTTATCGGAGGATATTTCCTTTGGCCCTATAGTCTGCTAATGGATCGGAAATATCTGTTCTCAGATTCCACAGAAATAAAGCTAGCAAAGAGATCCATGAAATACAGATGTAACTCTGTGAGATGAATTAACAGAACACTTAGCAGTTCCTCAGAAATCTTCTTTCCAGATTTCATCTGAGGATATTTCCTTTTTCACCATAGCCCTCTATGGGCTTCCAAATATCACTTTGCCAATTCCACAAGAACTGTCTTAGCGAAAGGGTTCTTGAGGGGAAAGCTGTAACTCTGTGAGATGATTTCACAGAACACAAAGAAGTTTCTCAGAAAGCTTCCTTCTCTTTGTTATCGGAGGACATTTTCTTTGGCCCTATAGTCTTCAAAGGGATCCGAAATATCTGTTCTCAGATTCCACAGAAATAAGGCTAGTAAAGAGATCCACGAAATACACTTTAACTCTTTGAGATGAATTAACAGAACACTAAGCAGTTTCTCAGAAAGCTTCTTTCCACATTTCATCTGAGGATATTTCCTTTTTCACCATAGCCCTCTATGGGCTTCCAAATATCACTTTGCCAATTCCACAAGAACTGTCTTAGCGAAAGGCTTCTTGAGGGGAAAGCTGTAACTCTGTGAGATGATTTCACAGAACACAAAGAAGTTTCTCAGAAAGCTTCTTTCTCTTTGTTATCGGAGGATATTTCCTTTGGCCCTATAGTCTTCAAAGGGATCCGAAATATCTGTTCTCAGATTCCACAGAAATAAGGCTAGCAAAGAGATCCACGAAATACACATGTAACTCTGTGAGATGAATTCGCAGAACACTAAGCAGTTTCTCAGAAAGCTTCTTTCCAGTTTTTATCTGAGGATATTTCCTTTTATACCATAGCCGTCTATGGGCTTCCAAATATCACTTTGCCAATTCCACAAGAACTGTCTTAGCGGAAGGCTTCTTGAGGGGAAAGCTGTAACTCTGTGAGATGATTTCACAGAACACAAAGAAGTTTCTCAGAAAGCTTCTTTCTCTTTGTTATCGGAGGATATTTCCTGTCGCCCTATAGTCTTCAAAGGGATCCGAAATATCTGTTCTCAGATTCCACAGAAATAAGACTAGCAAAGAGATCCACGAAATACACATGTAACTCTGTGAGATGAATTCACAGAACACTAAGCAGTTTCTCAGAAAGCTTCTTACCAGATTTCATCTGAGGATATTTCCTTTTTCACCATAGCCCTCTATGGGCTTCCAAATATCACTTTGCCGATTCCACAAGAACTGTCTTAGCGAAAGGCTTCTTGAGGGGAAAGCTGTAACTCTGTGAGATGATTTCACAGAACACAAAGAAGTTTCTCAGAAAGCTTCTTTCTCTTTGTTATCGGAGGATATTTCCTTTGGCCCTATAGTCTTCAAAGGGATCCGAAATATCTGTTCTCAGATTCCACAGAAATAAGGCTAGCAAAGAGATCCACGAAACACACATGTAACTCTGTGAGATGAATTCACAGAACACTAAGCAGTTTCTCAGAAAGCTTTTTTCCAGATTTCATCTGAGGATATTTCCTTTTTCACCATAGCCCTCTATGGGCTTCCAAATATCACTTTGCCAATTCCACAAGAACTGTCTTAGCGAAAGGCTTCTTGAGGGGAAAGCTGTAACTCTGTGAGATGATTTCACAGAACACAAAGAAGTTTCTCAGAAAGCTTCTTTCTCTTTGTTATCGGAGGATATTTCCTTTGGCCCTATAGACTTCAAAGGGATCCGAAATATCTGTTCTCAGATTCCACAGAAATAAGGCTAGCAAAGAGATCCACGAAATACACATGTAACTCTGTGAGATGAATTTACAGAACACTAAGCAGTTTCTCAGAAAGCTTCTTTCCAGATTTCATCTGAGGATATTTCCTTTTTCACCATAGCCCTCTATGGGCTTCCAAATATCACTTTGCCAATACTAGGAGAACTCTCTTAGAGAAAGGCTTCTTGGGGGAAAGCTGTAACTCTGTGAGATGATTTCACGGAACACAAAGAAGTTTCTCAGAAAGCTTCCTTCTCTTTGTTATCGGAGGATATTTCCTTTGGCCCTATAGTCTGATAAGGGATCCGAAATATCTGTTCTCAGACTCCACAGAAATAAGGCTAGCAAAGAGATCCACGAAACACACATGTAACTCTTTGAGATGAATTCACAGAACACTAAGCAGTTTCTCAGAAAGCTTCTTTCCAGATTTCATTTGAGGATATTTCCTTTTTCACCATAGCCCTCTATGGGCTTCCAAATATCACTTTGCCAATTCCACAAGAACTGTCTTAGCGAAAGGCTTCTTGAGGGAAAGCTGTAACTCTGTGAGATGATTTCAAAGAACACAAAGAAGTTTCTCAGAAAGCTTCTTTCTCTTTGTTATCGGAGGATATCTCCTTTGGACTATAGTCTTAAAAGGGATGCGAAATATCTCTTCTCAGATTCCACAGAAATAAGGCTAGCAAAGAGATCCACGAAATACACATGTAACTCTGTGAGATGAATTAACAGAACACTAAGCAGTTTCTCAGAAAGCTTCTTTCCAGATTTCATCTGAGGATATTTCCTTTTTTACCATAGCCCTCTATGGGCTTCCAAATATCACTTTGCCAATTCCACAAGAACTGTCTTAGCGAAAGGTTTCTTGAGGGGAAAGCTGTAACTCTGTGAGATGATTTCACAGAACACAAAGAAATTTCTCAGAAAGCTTCTTTCTCTTTGTTATTGGAGGATATTTCCTGTGGCCCTATAGTCTTCAAAGGGATCCGAAATATCTGTTCTCAGATTCCACAGAAATAAGGCTAGCAAAGAGATCCACGAAACACACATGTAACTCTTTGAGATGAATTCACAGAACACTAAGCAGTTTCTCAGAAAGCTTCTTTCCAGATTTCATCTGAGGATATTTCCTTTTTCACCATAGCCCTCTATGGGCTACCTAATATGACTTTGCCAATTTCACAAGAACTGTCTTAATGAAAGGCTTCTTGAGGGGAAAGCTGTAACTCTGTGAGAAGATTTCACAGAACACAAAGAAGTTTCTCAGAAAGCTTCTTTCTCTTTGTTATCGGAGGATATTTCCTTTGCCACTACAGTCTGCTAAGGGAGGCGAAATATCTGTTCTCAGATTCCACAGAAATAAGGCTAGCAAAGAGATCCAAGAA
The DNA here is from genome assembly GCF_043159975.1 of Macaca nemestrina. Taxonomy (NCBI): domain Eukaryota; kingdom Metazoa; phylum Chordata; class Mammalia; order Primates; family Cercopithecidae; genus Macaca; species Macaca nemestrina. The sequence continues at coordinate 57,143,185 of NC_092140.1, forward strand.
ATACACATGTAACTCTGCGAGATGAATTCACAGAACACTAAGCAGTTTCTCAGAAGGCTTCTTTCCAGATTTCATCTGAGGATATTTCCTTTTTCACCATAGCCCTCTATGGGCTTCCAAATATCACTTTGCCAATACCACAAGAACTGTCTTAGAGAAAGGCTTCTTGAGGGGAAAGCTGTAACTCTGTGAGATGATTTCACGAAAACACAAAGAAGTTTCTCAGAAAGCTTCTTTCTCTTTGTTATCGGAGGATATTTCCTTTGGCCCTATAGTCTGCTAATGGATCGGAAATATCTGTTCTCAGATTCCACAGAAATAAAGCTAGCAAAGAGATCCATGAAATACAGATGTAACTCTGTGAGATGAATTAACAGAACACTTAGCAGTTTCTCAGAAAGCTTCTTTCCAGATTTCATCTGAGGATATTTCCTTTTTCACCATAGCCCTCTATGGGCTTCCAAATATCACTTTGCCAATTCCACAAGAACTGTCTTAGCGAAAGGGTTCTTGAGGGGAAAGCTGTAACTCTGTGAGATGATTTCACAGAACACAAAGAAGTTTCTCAGAAAGCTTCCTTCTCTTTGTTATCGGAGGACATTTTCTTTGGCCCTATAGTCTTCAAAGGGATCCGAAATATCTGTTCTCAGATTCCACAGAAATAAGGCTAGTAAAGAGATCCACGAAATACACTTTAACTCTTTGAGATGAATTAACAGAACACTAAGCAGTTTCTCAGAAAGCTTCTTTCCACATTTCATCTGAGGATATTTCCTTTTTCACCATAGCCCTCTATGGGCTTCCAAATATCACTTTGCCAATTCCACAAGAACTGTCTTAGCGAAAGGCTTCTTGAGGGGAAAGCTGTAACTCTGTGAGATGATTTCACAGAACACAAAGAAGTTTCTCAGAAAGCTTCTTTCTCTTTGTTATCGGAGGATATTTCCTTTGGCCCTATAGTCTTCAAAGGGATCCGAAATATCTGTTCTCAGATTCCACAGAAATAAGGCTAGCAAAGAGATCCACGAAATACACATGTAACTCTGTGAGATGAATTCGCAGAACACTAAGCAGTTTCTTAGAAAGCTTCTTTCCAGTTTTTATCTGAGGATATTTCCTTTTATACCATAGCCGTCTATGGGCTTCCAAATATCACTTTGCCAATTCCACAAGAACTGTCTTAGCGGAAGGCTTCTTGAGGGGAAAGCTGTAACTCTGTGAGATGATTTCACAGAACACAAAGAAGTTTCTCAGAAAGCTTCTTTCTCTTTGTTATCGGAGGATATTTCCTTTGGCCCTATAGTCTTGAAAGGGATCCGAAATATCTGTTCTCAGATTCCACAGAAATAAGACTAGCAAAGAGATCCACGAAATACACATGTAACTCTGTGAGATGAATTCACAGAACACTAAGCAGTTTCTCAGAAAGCTTCTTACCAGATTTCATCTGAGGATATTTCCTTTTTCACCATAGCCCTCTATGGGCTTCCAAATATCACTTTGCCGATTCCACAAGAACTGTCTTAGCGAAAGGCTTCTTGAGGGGAAAGCTGTAACTCTGTGAGATGATTTCACAGAACACAAAGAAGTTTCTCAGAAAGCTTCTTTCTCTTTGTTATCGGAGGATATTTCCTTTGGCCCTATAGTCTTCAAAGGGATCCGAAATATCTGTTCTCAGATTCCACAGAAATAAGGCTAGCAAAGAGATCCACGAAACACACATGTAACTCTGTGAGATGAATTCACAGAACACTAAGCAGTTTCTCAGAAAGCTTTTTTCCAGATTTCATCTGAGGATATTTCCTTTTTCACCATAGCCCTCTATGGGCTTCCAAATATCACTTTGCCAATTCCAGAGGAACTGTCTTAGCGAAAGGCTTCTTGAGGGGAAAGCTGTAACTCTGTGAGATGATTTCACAGAACACAAAGAAGTTTCTCAGAAAGCTTCTTTCTCTTTGTTATCGGAGGATATTTCCTTTGGCCCTATAGACTTCAAAGGGATCCGAAATATCTGTTCTCAGATTCCACAGAAATAAGGCTAGCAAAGAGATCCACGAAATACACATGTAACTCTGTGAGATGAATTTACAGAACACTAAGCAGTTTCTCAGAAAGCTTCTTTCCAGATTTCATCTGAGGATATTTCCTTTTTCACCATAGCCCTCTATGGGCTTCCAAATATCACTTTGCCAATACTAGGAGAACTCTCTTAGAGAAAGGCTTCTTGGGGGAAAGCTGTAACTCTGTGAGATGATTTCACGGAACACAAAGAAGTTTCTCAGAAAGCTTCTTTCTCTTTGTTATCGGAGGATATTTCCTTTGGCCCTATAGTCTGATAAGGGATCCGAAATATCTGTTCTCAGACTCCACAGAAATAAGGCTAGCAAAGAGATCCACGAAACACACATGTAACTCTTTGAGATGAATTCACAGAACACTAAGCAGTTTCTCAGAAAGCTTCTTTCCAGATTTCATTTGAGGATATTTCCTTTTTCACCATAGCCCTCTATGGGCTTCCAAATATCACTTTGCCAATTCCACAAGAACTGTCTTAGCGAAAGGCTTCTTGAGGGAAAGCTGTAACTCTGTGAGATGATTTCAAAGAACACAAAGAAGTTTCTCAGAAAGCTTCTTTCTCTTTGTTATCGGAGGATATCTCCTTTGGACTATAGTCTTAAAAGGGATGCGAAATATCTCTTCTCAGATTCCACAGAAATAAGGCTAGCAAAGAGATCCACGAAATACACATGTAACTCTGTGAGATGAATTAACAGAACACTAAGCAGTTTCTCAGAAAGCTTCTTTCCAGATTTCATCTGAGGATATTTCCTTTTTTACCATAGCCCTCTATGGGCTTCCAAATATCACTTTGCCAATTCCACAAGAACTGTCTTAGCGAAAGGTTTCTTGAGGGGAAAGCTGTAACTCTGTGAGATGATTTCACAGAACACAAAGAAGTTTCTCAGAAAGCTTCTTTCTCTTTGTTATCGGAGGATATTTCCTGTGGCCCTAAAGTCTTCAAAGGGATCCGAAATATCTGTTCTCAGATTCCACAGAAATAAGGCTACCAAAGAGATCCACGAAATACACATGTAACTCTGCGAGATGAATTCACAGAACTCTAAGCAGTTTCTCAGAAAGCTTCTTTCCAGATTTCATCTGAGGATATTTCCTTTTTCACCATAGCCCTCTATGGGCTTCCAAATATCACTTTGCCAATTCCACAAGAACTGTCTTAGCGAAAGGCTTCTTGAGGGGAAAGCTGTAACTCTGTGAGATGATTTCACAGAACACAAAGAAGTTTCTCAGAAAGCTTCTTTCTCTTTGTTATAGGAGGATATTTCCTGTGGCCCTATAGTCTTCAAAGGGATCCGAAATATCTGTTCTCAGATTCCACAGAAATAAGGCTAGCAAAGAGATCCAAGAAATACACGTGTAACTCTGTGAGATGAATTAACAGAACCCTAAGCAGTTTCTCAGAAAGCTTCTTTCCAGATTTCATCTGAGGATATTTCCTTTTTCACCATAGCCCTCTATGGGCTTCCAAATATCACTTTGCCGATTCCACAAGAACTGTCTTAGCGAAAGGCTTCTTGAGGGGAAAGCTGTAACTCTGTGAGATGATTTCACAGAACACAAAGAAGTTTCTCAGAAAGCTTCTTTCTCTTTGTTATCGGAGGATATTTCCTGTGGCCCTATAGTCTTCAAAGGGATCCGAAATATCTGTTCTCAGATTCCACAGAAATAAGGCTAGCAAAGAGATCCACGAAATACACATGTAACTCTGTGAGATGAATTAATAGAACCCTAAGCAGTTTCTCAGAAAGCTTCTTTCCAGATTTCATCTGAGGATATTTCCTTTTTCACCATAGCCCTCTATGGGCTTCCAAATATCACTTTGCCAATTCCACAAGAACTGTCTTAGCGAAAGGCTTCTTGAGGGGAAAGCTGTAACTCTGTGAGATGATTTCACAGAACACAAAGAAGTTTCTCAGAAAGCTTCTTTCTCTTTGTTATCGGAGGATATTTCCTGTGGACCTATAGTCTTCAAAGGGATCCGAAATATCTGTTCTCAGATTCCACAGAAATAAGGCTAGCAAAGAGGTCCACGAAATACACATGTAACTCTGTGAGATGAATTCACAGAACACTAAGCAGTTTCTCAGAAAGCTTCTTTCCAGATTTCATCTGAGGATATTTCCTTTTTCACCTTAGCCCTCTATGGGCTTCCAAATATCACTTTGCCGATTCCACAAGAACTGATTAGCGAAAGCCTTCTTGAGGGGAAAGCTGTAACTCTGTGAGATGATTTCACAGAACACAAAGAAGTTTGTCAGAAAGCTTCTTTCTCTTTGTTATCGGAGGATATTTCCTTTGGACTATAGTCTTAAAAGGGATGCGAAATATCTGTTCTCAGATTCCACAGAAATAAGGCTAGCAAAGAGATCCACGAAATACACATGTAACTCTCTGAGATGAATTCACAGAACACTAAGCAGTTTCTCAGAAAGCTTCTTTCCTGAATTCATCAGAGGATATTTCCTTTTTCACCATAGCCCTCTATGGGCTTCCAAATATCACATTGCCAATTCCACAAGAACTGTCTTAGCGAAAGGCTTCTTGAGGGGAAAGCTGTAACTCTGTGAGATGATTTCACAGAACACAAAGAAGTTTCTCAGAAAGCTTCTTTCTCTTTGTTATCGGAGGATATTTCCTGTGGCCCTATAGTCTTAAAAGGGATGCGAAATATCTGTTCTCAGATTCCACAGAAATAAGGCTAGCAAAGAGATCCACGAAATACACATGTAACTCTCTGAGATGAATTCACAGAACACTAAGCAGTTTCTCAGAAAGCTTCTTTCAAGATTTCATCAGAGGATATTTCCTTTTTCACCATAGCCCTCTATGGGCTTCCAAATATCACTTTGCCAATTCCACAAGAACTGTCTTAGCGAAAGGCTTCTTGAGGGGAAAGCTGTAACTCTGTGAGATGATTTCACAGAACACAAAGAAGTTTCTCAGAAAGCTTCTTTCTCTTTGTTATAGGAGGATATTTCCTGTGGCCCTATAGTCTTCAAAGGGATCCGAAATATCTGTTCTCAGATTCCACAGAAATAAGGTTAGCAAAGAGATCCACGAAATACACATGTAACTCTGTGAGATGAATCAACAGAACCCTAAGCAGTTTCTCAGAAAGCTTCTTTCCAGATTTCATCTGAGGATATTTCCTTTTTCACCATAGCCCTCTATGGGCTTCCAAATATCACTTTGCCAATTCCACAAGAACTGTCTTAGCGAAAGGCTTCTTGAGGGGAAAGCTGTAACTCTGTGAGATGATTTCACAGAACACAAAGAAGTTTCTCAGAAAGCTTCTTTCTCTTTGTTATCGGAGGATATTTCCTGTGGCCCTATAGTCTTCAAAGGGATCCGAAATATCTGTTCTCAGATTCCACAGAAATAAGGCTAGCAAAGAGGTCCACGAAATACACATGTAACTCTGTGAGATGAATTCACAGAACACTAAGCAGTTTCTCAGAAAGCTTCTTTCCAGATTTCATCTGAGGATATTTCCTTTTTCACCATAGCCCTCTATGGGCTTCCAAATATCACTTTGGCAATTCCACAAGAACTGAATTTCAAAAGGCTTCTTGAGGGGAAAGCTGTAACTCTGTGAGATGATTTCACAGAACACAAAGAAGTTTCTCAGAAAGCTTCTTTCTCTTTGTTATCGGAGGATATTTCCTTTGGACTATAGTCTTAAAAGGGATGCGAAATATCTGTTCTCAGATTCCACAGAAATAAGGCTAGCAAAGAGATCCACGAAATACACATGTAACTCTGTGAGATGAATTCACAGAACACTAAGCAGTTTCTCAGAAAGCTTCTTTCCAGATTTCATCAGAGGATATTTCCTTTTTCACCATAGCCCTCTATGGGCTTCCAAATATCACTTTGCCAATTCCACAAGAACTGTCTTAGCGACAGGCTTCTTGAGGGGAAAGCTGTACCTCTGTGAGATGATTTCACAGAACACAAAGAAGATTCTCAGAAAGCTTCTTTCTCTTTGTTATCGGAGGATATTTCCTTTGGCCCTATAGTCTTCAAAGGGATCCGAAATATCTGTTCTCAGATTCCACAGAAATAAGGCTAGCAAGGAAATCCACGAAACACACATGTAACTCTTTGAGATGAATTCAGAGAACACTAAGCAGTTTCTCAGAAAGCTTCTTTCCAGATTTCATCTGAGGATATTTCCTTTTTCACCATAGCCCTCTATGGGCTTCCAAATATCACTTTGCCAATTCCACATGAACTGTCTTAATGAAAGGCTTCTTGAGGGGAAAGCTGTAACGCTGTGAGATGATTTCACAGAACACAAAGAAGTTTCTCAGAAAGCTTCTTTCTCTTTGTTATCGGAGGATATCTCCTTTGGACTATAGTCTTAAAAGGGATGCGAAATATCTCTTCTCAGATTCCACAGAAATAAGGCAAGCAAAGAGATCCACGAAATACACATGTAACTCTGTGGGATGAATTAACAGAACACTAAGCAGTTTCTCAGAAAGCTTCTTTCCAGATTTCATCTGAGGATATTTCCTTTTTTACCATAGCCCTCTATGGGCTTCCAAATATCACTTTGCCAATTCCACAAGAACTGTCATAGCGAAAGGCTTCTTGACGGGAAAGCTGTAACTCTGTGAGATGATTTCACAGAACACAAAGAAGTTTCTCAGAAAGCTTCTTTCTCTTTGTTATAGGAGGATATTTCCTGTGGCCCTATAGTCTTCAAAGGGATCCGAAATATCTGTTCTCAGATTCCACAGAAATAAGGCTAGCAAAGAGATCCACGAAATACACATGTAACTCTGTGAGATGAATTAACAGAACCCTAAGCAGTTTCTCAGAAAGCTTCTTTCCAGATTTCATCTGAGGATATTTCCTTTTTCACCATAGCCCTCTATGGGCTTCCAAATATCACTTTGCCAATTACACATGAACTGTCTTAATGAAAGGCTTCTTGAGGGGAAAGCTGTAACTCTGTGAGATGATTTCACAGAACACAAAGAAGTTTCTCAGAAAGCTTCTTTCTCTTTGTTATCGGAGGATATCTCCTTTGGACTATAGTCTTAAAAGGGATGCGAAATATCTCTTCTCAGATTCCACAGAAATAAGGCAAGCAAAGAGATCCACGAAACACACATGTAACTCTGTGAGATGAATTAACAGAACACTAAGCAGTTTCTCAGAAAGCTTCTTTCCAGATTTCATCAGAGGATATTTCCTTTTTCTCCATAGCCCTCTATGGGCTTCCAAATATCACTTTGCCAATTCCACAAGAACTGTCTTAGCGAAAGGCTTCTTGAGGGGAAAGCTGTAACTCTGTGAGATGATTTCACAGAACACAAAGAAGTTTCTCAGAAAGCTTCTTTCTCTTTGTTATCGGAGGATATTTCCTGTGGCCCTATAGTCTTCAAAGGGATGCGAAATATCTGTTCTCAGATTCCACAGAAATAAGGCTAGCAAAGAGATCCAAGAAATACACATGTAACTCTGTGAGATGAATTAACAGAACCCTAAGCAGTTTCTCAGAAAGCTTCTTTCCAGATTTCATCTGAGGATATTTCCTTTTTCACCATAGACCTCTATGGGCTTCCAAATATCACTTTCCCGATTCCACAAGAACTGTCTTAGCGAAAGGCTTCTTGAGGGGAAAGCTGTAACTCTGTGAGATGATTTCACAGAACACAAAGAAGTTTCTCAGAAAGCTTCTTTCTCTTTGTTATCGGAGGATATTTCCTGTGGCCCTATAGTCTTCAAAGGGATCCGAAATATCTGTTCTCAGATTCCACAGAAATAAGGCTAGCAAAGAGATCCACGAAATACACATGTAACTCTGTGAAATGAATTCACAGAACACTAAGCAGTTTCTCAGAAAGCTTCTTTCTCTTTGTTATCGGAGGATATTTCCTGTGGACCTATAGTCTTCAAAGGGATCCGAAATATCTGTTCTCAGATTCCACAGAAATAAAGCTAGCAAAGAGATCCACGAAATACACATGTAACTCTGTGAGATGAATTAATAGAACCCTAAGCAGTTTCTCAGAAAGCTTCTTTCCAGATTTCATCTGAGGATATTTCCTTTTTCACCATAGCCCTCTATGGGCTTCCAAATATCACTTTGCCAATTCCACAAGAACTGTCTTAGCGAAAGGCTTCTTGAGGGGAAAGCTGTAACTCTGTGAGATGATTTCACAGAACACAAAGAAGTTTCTCAGAAAGCTTCTTTCTCTTTGTTATCGGAGGATATTTCCTGTGGACCTATAGTCTTCAAAGGGATCCGAAATATCTGTTCTCAGATTCCACAGAAATAAGGCTAGCAAAGAGGTCCACGAAATACACATGTAACTCTGTGAGATGAATTCACAGAACACTAAGCAGTTTCTCAGAAAGCTTCTTTCCAGATTTCATCTGAGGATATTTCCTTTTTCACCTTAGCCCTCTATGGGCTTCCAAATATCACTTTGCCGATTCCACAAGAACTGATTAGCGAAAGCCTTCTTGAGGGGAAAGCTGTAACTCTGTGAGATGATTTCACAGAACACAAAGAAGTTTGTCAGAAAGCTTCTTTCTCTTTGTTATCGGAGGATATTTCCTTTGGACTATAGTCTTAAAAGGGATGCGAAATATCTGTTCTCAGATTCCACAGAAATAAGGCTAGCAAAGAGATCCACGAAATACACATGTAACTCTCTGAGATGAATTCACAGAACACTAAGCAGTTTCTCAGAAAGCTTCTTTCCTGAATTCATCAGAGGATATTTCCTTTTTCACCATAGCCCTCTATGGGCTTCCAAATATCACATTGCCAATTCCACAAGAACTGTCTTAGCGAAAGGCTTCTTGAGGGGAAAGCTGTAACTCTGTGAGATGATTTCACAGAACACAAAGAAGTTTCTCAGAAAGCTTCTTTCTCTTTGTTATCGGAGGATATTTCCTGTGGCCCTATAGTCTTAAAAGGGATGCGAAATATCTGTTCTCAGATTCCACAGAAATAAGGCTAGCAAAGAGATCCACGAAATACACATGTAACTCTGTGAGATGAATTAACAGAACACTAAGCAGTTTCTCAGAAAGCTTCTTTCAAGATTTCATCAGAGGATATTTCCTTTTTCACCATAGCCCTCTATGGGCTTCCAAATATCACTTTGCCAATTCCACAAGAACTGTCTTAGCGAAAGGCTTCTTGAGGGGAAAGCTGTAACTCTGTGAGATGATTTCACAGAACACAAAGAAGTTTCTCAGAAAGCTTCTTTCTCTTTGTTATAGGAGGATATTTCCTGTGGCCCTATAGTCTTCAAAGGGATCCGAAATATCTGTTCTCAGATTCCACAGAAATAAGGCTAGCAAAGAGATCCACGAAATACACATGTAACTCTGTGAGATGAATCAACAGAACCCTAAGCAGTTTCTCAGAAAGCTTCTTTCCAGATTTCATCTGAGGATATTTCCTTTTTCACCATAGCCCTCTATGGGCTTCCAAATATCACTTTGCCAATTCCACAAGAACTGTCTTAGCGAAAGGCTTCTTGAGGGGAAAGCTGTAACTCTGTGAGATGATTTCACAGAACACAAAGAAGTTTCTCAGAAAGCTTCTTTCTCTTTGTTATCGGAGGATATTTCCTGTGGCCCTATAGTCTTCAAAGGGATCCGAAATATCTGTTCTCAGATTCCACAGAAATAAGGCTAGCAAAGAGGTCCACGAAATACACATGTAACTCTGTGAGATGAATTCACAGAACACTAAGCAGTTTCTCAGAAAGCTTCTTTCCAGATTTCATCTGAGGATATTTCCTTTTTCACCATAGCCCTCTATGGGCTTCCAAATATCACTTTGGCAATTCCACAAGAACTGAATTTCAAAAGGCTTCTTGAGGGGAAAGCTGTAACTCTGTGAGATGATTTCACAGAACACAAAGAAGTTTCTCAGAAAGCTTCTTTCTCTTTGTTATCGGAGGATATTTCCTTTGGACTATAGTCTTAAAAGGGATGCGAAATATCTGTTCTCAGATTCCACAGAAATAAGGCTAGCAAAGAGATCCACGAAATACACATGTAACCCTGTGAGATGAATTCACAGAACACTAAGCAGTTTCTCAGAAAGCTTCTTTCCAGATTTCATCAGAGGATATTTCCTTTTTCACCATAGCCCTCTATGGGCTTCCAAATATCACTTTGCCAATTCCACAAGAACTGTCTTAGCGAAAGGCTTCTTGAGGGGAAAGCTGTACCTCTGTGAGATGATTTCACAGAACACAAAGAAGATTCTCAGAAAGCTTCTTTCTCTTTGTTATCGGAGGATATTTCCTTTGGCCCTATAGTCTTCAAAGGGATCCGAAATATCTGTTCTCAGATTCCACAGAAATAAGGCTAACAAGGAAATCCACGAAACACACATGTAACTCTTTGAGATGAATTCAGAGAACACTAAGCAGTTTCTCAGAAAGCTTCTTTCCAGATTTCATCTGAGGATATTTCCTTTTTCACCATAGCCCTCTATGGGCTTCCAAATATCACTTTGCCAATTCCACATGAACTGTCTTAATGAAAGGCTTCTTGAGGGGAAAGCTGTAACGCTGTGAGATGATTTCACAGAACACAAAGAAGTTTCTCAGAAAGCTTCTTTCTCTTTTTTATCGGAGGATATCTCCTTTGGACTATAGTCTTAAAAGGGATGCGAAATATCTCTTCTCAGATTCCACAGAAATAAGGCAAGCAAAGAGATCCACGAAATACACATGTAACTCTGTGGGATGAATTAACAGAACACTAAGCAGTTTCTCAGAAAGCTTCTTTCCAGATTTCATCTGAGGATATTTCCTTTTTTACCATAGCCCTCTATGGGCTTCCAAATATCACTTTGCCAATTCCACAAGAACTGTCATAGCGAAAGGCTTCTTGACGGGAAAGCTGTAACTCTGTGAGATGATTTCACAGAACACAAAGAAGTTTCTCAGAAAGCTTCTTTCTCTTTGTTATAGGAGGATATTTCCTGTGGCCCTATAGTCTTCAAAGGGATCCGAAATATCTGTTCTCAGATTCCACAGAAATAAGGCTAGCAAAGAGATCCACGAAATACACATGTAACTCTGTGAGATGAATTAACAGAACCCTAAGCAGTTTCTCAGAAAGCTTCTTTCCAGATTTCATCTGAGGATATTTCCTTTTTCACCATAGCCCTCTATGGGCTTCCAAATATCACTTTGCCAATTACACATGAACTGTCTTAATGAAAGGCTTCTTGAGGGGAAAGCTGTAACTCTGTGAGATGATTTCACAGAACACAAAGAAGTTTCTCAGAAAGCTTCTTTCTCTTTGTTATCGGAGGATATCTCCTTTGGACTATAGTCTTAAAAGGGATGCGAAATATCTCTTCTCAGATTCCACAGAAATAAGGCAAGCAAAGAGATCCACGAAACACACATGTAACTCTGTGAGATGAATTAACAGAACACTAAGCAGTTTCTCAGAAAGCTTCTTTCCAGATTTCATCAGAGGATATTTCCTTTTTCTCCATAGCCCTCTATGGGCTTCCAAATATCACTTTGCCAATTCCACAAGAACTGTCTTAGCGAAAGGCTTCTTGAGGGGAAAGCTGTAACTCTGTGAGATGATTTCACAGAACACAAAGAAGTTTCTCAGAAAGCTTCTTTCTCTTTGTTATCGGAGGATATTTCCTGTGGCCCTATAATCTTCAAAGGGATGCGAAATATCTGTTCTCAGATTCCACAGAAATAAGGCTAGCAAAGAGATCCACGAAATACACATGTAACTCTGTGAGATGAATTAACAGAACACTAAGCAGTTTCTCAGAAAGCTTCTTTCCAGATTTCATCTGAGGATATTTCCTTTTTCACCATACCCCTCTATGGGCTTCCAAATATCACTTTGCCAATTCCACAAGAACTGTCTTAGCCAAAGGCTTCTTGAGGTGAAAGCTGTAACTCTGTGAGATGATTTCACAGAACACAAAGAAGTTTCTCAGAAAGCTTCTTTCTCTTTGTTATAGGAGGATATTTCCTGTGGCCCTATAGTCTTCAAAGGGATCCGAAATATCTGTTCTCAGATTCCACAGAAATAAGGCTAGCAAAGAGATCCACGAAATACACATGTAACTCTGTGAGATGAATTAACAGAACCCTAAGCAGTTTCTCAGAAAGCTTCTTTCCAGATTTCATCTGAGGATATTTCCTTTTTCACCATAGCCCTCTATGGGCTTCCAAATATCACTTTGCCAATTCCACAAGAACTGTCTTAGCGAAAGGCTTCTTGAGAGGAAAGCTGTAACTCTGTGAGATGATTTCACAGAACACAAAGAAGTTTCTCAGAAAGCTTCTTTCTCTTTGTTATCGGAGGATATTTCCTGTGGACCTATAGTCTTCAAAGGGATCCGAAATATCTGTTCTCAGATTCCACAGAAATAAGGCTAGCAAAGAGGTCCACGAAATACACATGTAACTCTGTGAGATGAATTCACAGAACACTAAGCAGTTTCTCAGAAAGCTTCTTTCCAGATTTCATCTGAGGATATTTCCTTTTTCACCTTAGCCCTCTATGGGCTTCCAAATATCACTTTGACGATTCCACAAGAACTGATTAGCGAAAGCCTTCTTGAGGGGAAAGCTGTAACTCTGTGAGATGATTTCACAGAACACAAAGAAGTTTGTCAGAAAGCTTCTTTCTCTTTGTTATCGGAGGATATTTCCTTTGGAATATAGTCTTAAAAGGGATGCGAAATATCTGTTCTCAGATTCCACAGAAATAAGGCTAGCAAAGAGATCCACGAAATACACATGTAACTCTGTGAGATGAATTAACAGAACACTAAGCAGTTTCTCAGAAAGCTTCTTTCCTGAATTCATCAGAGGATATTTCCTTTTTCACCATAGCCCTCTATGGGCTTCCAAATATCACATTGCCAATTCCACAAGAACTGTCTTAGCGAAAGGCTTCTTGAGGGGAAAGCTGTAACTCTGTGAGATGATTTCACAGAACACAAAGAAGTTTCTCAGAAAGCTTCTTTCTCTTTGTTATCGGAGGATATTTCCTGTGGCCCTATAGTCTTAAAAGGGATGCGAAATATCTGTTCTCAGATTCCACAGAAATAAGGCTAGCAAAGAGATCCACGAAATACACGTGTAACTCTGTGAGATGAATTAACAGAACACTAAGCACTTTCTCAGAAAGCTTCTTTCCAGATTTCATCAGAGGACATTTCCTTTTTCACCATAGCCCTCTATGGGCTTCCAAATATCACTTTGCCAATTCCACAAGAACTGTCTTAGCGAAAGGCTTCTTGAGGGGAAAGCTGTAACTCTGTGAGATGATTTCACAGAACACAAAGAAGTTTCTCAGAAAGCTTCTTTCTCTTTGTTATTGGAGGATATTTCCTGTGGCCCTATAGACTTCAAAGGGATCCGAAATATCTGTTCTCAGATTCCACAGAAATAAGGCTAGCAAAGAGATCCACGAAATACACATGTAACTCTGTGAGATGAATTAACAGAACCCTAAGCAGTTTCTCAGAAAGCTTCTTTCCAGATTTCATCTGAGGATATTTCCTTTTTCACCATAGCCCTCTATGGGCTTCCAAATATCACTTTGCCAATTCCACAAGAACTGTCTTAGCGAAAGGCTTCTTGAGGGGAAAGCTGTAACTCTGTGAGATGATTTCACAGAACACAAAGAAGTTTCTCAGAAAGCTTCTTTCTCTTTGTTATCGGAGGATATTTCCTGTGGCCCTATAGTCTTCAAAGGGATCCGAAATATCTGTTCTCAGATTCCACAGAAATAAGGCTAGCAAAGAGGTCCACGAAATACACATGTAACTCTGTGAGATGAATTCACAGAACACTAAGCAGTTTCTCAGAAAGCTTCTTTCCAGATTTCATCTGAGGATATTTCCTTTTTCACCATAGCCCTCTATGGGCTTCCAAATATCACTTTGGCAATTCCACAAGAACTGATTATCGAAAGGCTTCTTGAGGGGAAAGCTGTAACTCTGTGAGATGATTTCACAGAACACAAAGAAGTTTCTCAGAAAGCTTCTTTCTCTTTGTTATCGGAGGATATTTCCTTTGGACTATAGTCTTAAAAGGGATGCGAAATATCTGTTCTCAGATTCCACAGAAATAAGGCTAGCAAAGAGATCCACGAAATACACATGTAACTCTGTGAGATGAATTCACAGAACACTAAGCAGTTTCTCAGAAAGCTTCTTTCCAGATTTCATCAGAGGATATTTCCTTTTTCACCATAGCCCTCTATGGGCTTCCAAATATCACTTTGCCAATTCCACAAGAACTGTCTTAGCGAAAGGCTTCTTGAGGGGAAAGCTGTACCTCTGTGAGATGATTTCACAGAACACAAAGAAGATTCTCAGAAAGCTTCTTTCTCTTTGTTATCGGAGGATATTTCCTTTGGCCCTATAGTCTTCAAAGGGATCCGAAATATCTGTTCTCAGATTCCACAGAAATAAGGCTAGCAAAGAAATCCACGAAACACACATGTAACTCTTTGAGATGAATTCATAGAACACTAAGCAGTTTCTCAGAAAGCTTCTTTCCAGATTTCATCTGAGGATATTTCCTTTTTCACCATAGCCCTCTATGGGCTTCCAAATATCACTTTGCCAATTCCACATGAACTGTCTTAATGAAAGGCTTCTTGAGGGGAAAGCTGTAACGCTGTGAGATGATTTCACAGAACACAAAGAAGTTTCTCAGAAAGCTTCTTTCTCTTTGTTATCGGAGGATATCTCCTTTGGACTATAGTCTTAAAAGGGATGCGAAATATCTCTTCTCAGATTCCACAGAAATAAGGCAAGCAAAGAGATCCACGAAATACACATGTAACTCTGTGAGATGAATTAACAGAACACTAAGCAGTTTCTCAGAAAGCTTCTTTCCAGATTTCATCTGAGGATATTCCTTTTTTACCATAGCCCTCTATGGGCTTCCAAATATCACTTTGCCAATTCCACAAGAACTGTCTTAGCGAAAGGCTTCTTGAGGGGAAAGCTGTAACTCTGTGAGATGATTTCACAGAACACAAAGAAGTTTCTCAGAAAGCTTCTTTCTCTTTGTTATAGGAGGATATTTCCTGTGGCCCTATAGTCTTCAAAGGGATCCGAAATATCTGTTCTCAGATTCCACAGAAATAAGGCTAGCAAAGAGATCCACGAAATACACATGTAACTCTGTGAGATGAATTAACAGAACCCTAAGCAGTTTCTCAGAAAGCTTCTTTCCAGATTTCATCTGAGGATATTTCCTTTTTCACCATAGCCCTCTATGGGCTTCCAAATATCACTTTGCCGATTCCACAAGAACTGATTATCGAAAGGCTTCTTGAGGGGAAAGCTGTAACTCTGTGAGATGATTTCACAGAACACAAAGAAGTTTGTCAGAAAGCTTCTTTCTCTTTGTTATCGGAGGATATTTCCTTTGGACTATAGTCTTAAAAGGGATGCGAAATATCTGTTCTCAGATTCCACAGAAATAAGGCTAGCAAAGAGATCCACGAAATACACATGTAACTCTGTGAGATAAATTAACAGAACACTAAGCAGTTTCTCAGAAAGCTTCTTTCCTGAATTCATCAGAGGATATTTCCTTTTTCACCATAGCCCTCTATGGGCTTCCAAATATCACATTGCCAATTCCACAAGAACTGTCTTAGCGAAAGGCTTCTTGAGGGGAAAGCTGTAACTCTGTGAGATGATTTCACAGAACACAAAGAAGTTTCTCAGAAAGCTTCTTTCTCTTTGTTATTGGAGGATATTTCCTGTGGCCCTATAGACTTCAAAGGGATCCGAAATATCTGTTCTCAGATTCCACAGAAATAAGGCTAGCAAAGAGATCCACGAAATACACATGTAACTCTGTGAGATGAATTAACAGAACCCTAAGCAGTTTCTCAGAAAGCTTCTTTCCAGATTTCATCTGAGGATATTTCCTTTTTCACCATAGCCCTCTATGGGCTTCCAAATATCACTTTGCCAATTCCACAAGAACTGTCTTAGCGAAAGGCTTCTTGAGGGGAAAGCTGTAACTCTGTGAGATGATTTCACAGAACACAAAGAAGTTTCTCAGAAAGCTTCTTTCTCTTTGTTATCGGAGGATATTTCCTGTGGCCCTATAGTCTTCAAAGGGATCCGAAATATCTGTTCTCAGATTCCACAGAAATAAGGCTAGCAAAGAGGTCCACGAAATACACATGTAACTCTGTGAGATGAATTCACAGAACACTAAGCAGTTTCTCAGAAAGCTTCTTTCCAGATTTCATCTGAGGATATTTCCTTTTTCACCATAGCCCTCTATGGGCTTCCAAATATCACTTTGGCAATTCCACAAGAACTGATTATCGAAAGGCTTCTTGAGGGGAAAGCTGTAACTCTGTGAGATGATTTCACAGAACACAAAGAAGTTTCTCAGAAAGCTTCTTTCTCTTTGTTATCGGAGGATATTTCCTTTGGACTATAGTCTTAAAAGGGATGCGAAATATCTGTTCTCAGATTCCACAGAAATAAGGCTAGCAAAGAGATCCACGAAATACACATGTAACTCTGTGAGATGAATTCACAGAACACTAAGCAGTTTCTCAGAAAGCTTCTTTCCAGATTTCATCAGAGGATATTTCCTTTTTCACCATAGCCCTCTATGGGCTTCCAAATATCACTTTGCCAATTCCACAAGAACTGTCTTAGCGAAAGGCTTCTTGAGGGGAAAGCTGTACCTCTGTGAGATGATTTCACAGAACACAAAGAAGATTCTCAGAAAGCTTCTTTCTCTTTGTTATCGGAGGATATTTCCTTTGGCCCTATAGTCTTCAAAGGGATCCGAAATATCTGTTCTCAGATTCCACAGAAATAAGGCTAGCAAAGAAATCCACGAAACACACATGTAACTCTTTGAGATGAATTCATAGAACACTAAGCAGTTTCTCAGAAAGCTTCTTTCCAGATTTCATCTGAGGATATTTCCTTTTTCACCATAGCCCTCTATGGGCTTCCAAATATCACTTTGCCAATTCCACATGAACTGTCTTAATGAAAGGCTTCTTGAGGGGAAAGCTGTAACGCTGTGAGATGATTTCACAGAACACAAAGAAGTTTCTCAGAAAGCTTCTTTCTCTTTGTTATCGGAGGATATCTCCTTTGGACTATAGTCTTAAAAGGGATGCGAAATATCTCTTCTCAGATTCCACAGAAATAAGGCAAGCAAAGAGATCCACGAAATACACATGTAACTCTGTGAGATGAATTAACAGAACACTAAGCAGTTTCTCAGAAAGCTTCTTTCCAGATTTCATCTGAGGATATTCCTTTTTTACCATAGCCCTCTATGGGCTTCCAAATATCACTTTGCCAATTCCACAAGAACTGTCTTAGCGAAAGGCTTCTTGAGGGGAAAGCTGTAACTCTGTGAGATGATTTCACAGAACACAAAGAAGTTTCTCAGAAAGCTTCTTTCTCTTTGTTATAGGAGGATATTTCCTGTGGCCCTATAGTCTTCAAAGGGATCCGAAATATCTGTTCTCAGATTCCACAGAAATAAGGCTAGCAAAGAGATCCACGAAATACACATGTAACTCTGTGAGATGAATTAACAGAACCCTAAGCAGTTTCTCAGAAAGCTTCTTTCCAGATTTCATCTGAGGATATTTCCTTTTTCACCATAGCCCTCTATGGGCTTCCAAATATCACTTTGCCGATTCCACAAGAACTGATTATCGAAAGGCTTCTTGAGGGGAAAGCTGTAACTCTGTGAGATGATTTCACAGAACACAAAGAAGTTTGTCAGAAAGCTTCTTTCTCTTTGTTATCGGAGGATATTTCCTTTGGACTATAGTCTTAAAAGGGATGCGAAATATCTGTTCTCAGATTCCACAGAAATAAGGCTAGCAAAGAGATCCACGAAATACACATGTAACTCTGTGAGATAAATTAACAGAACACTAAGCAGTTTCTCAGAAAGCTTCTTTCCTGAATTCATCAGAGGATATTTCCTTTTTCACCATAGCCCTCTATGGGCTTCCAAATATCACATTGCCAATTCCACAAGAACTGTCTTAGCGAAAGGCTTCTTGAGGGGAAAGCTGTAACTCTGTGAGATGATTTCACAGAACACAAAGAAGTTTCTCAGAAAGCTTCTTTCTCTTTGTTATCGGAGGATATTTCCTGTGGCCCTATAGTCTTCAAAGGGATGCGAAATATCTGTTCTCAGATTCCACAGAAATAAGGCTAGCAAAGAGATCCACCAAATACACATGTAACTCTGTGAGATGAATTAACAGAACACTAAGCAGTTTCTCAGAAAGCTTCTTTCCAGATTTCATCAGAGGATATTTCCTTTTTCACCATAGCCCTCTATGGGCTTCCAAATATCACTTTGCCAATTCCACAAGAACTGTCTTAGCGAAAGGCTTCTTGAGGGGAAAGCTGTAACTCTGTGAGATGATTTCACAGAACACAAAGAAGTTTCTCAGAAAGCTTCTTTCTCTTTGTTATAGGAGGATATTTCCTGTGGCCCTATAGTCTTCAAAGGGATCCGAAATATCTGTTCTCAGATTCCAGAGAAATAAGGCTAGCAAAGAGATCCACGAAATACACATGTAACTCTGTGAGATGAATTAACAGAACCCTAAGCAGTTTCTCAGAAAGCTTCTTTCCAGATTTCATCTGAGGATATTTCCTTTTTCACCATAGCCCTCTATGGGCATCCAAATATCACTTTGCCAATTCCACAAGAACTGTCTTAGCGAAAGGCTTCTTGAGGGGAAAGCTGTAACTCTGTGAGATGATTTCACAGAACACAAAGAAGTTTCTCAGAAAGCTTCTTTCTCTTTGTTCTCGGAGGATATTTCCTGTGGCCCTATAGTATGCTAAGGGATCCGAAATATCTGTTCTCAGATTCCACAGAAATAAGTCTAGCAAAGAGGTCCACGAAATACACATGTAACTCTGTGAGATGAATTCACAGAACACTAAGCAGTTTCTCAGAAAGCTTCTTTCCAGATTTCATCTGAGGATATTTCCTTTTTCACCATAGCCCCCTATGGGCTTCCAAATATCACTTTGGCAATTCCACAAGAACTGATTATCGAAAGTCTTCTTGAGGGGAAAGCTGTAACTCTGTGAGATGATTTCACAGAACACAAAGAAGTTTCTCAGAAAGCTTCTTTCTCTTTGTTATCGGAGGATATTTCCTTTGGACTATAGTCTTAAAAGGGATGCGAAATATCTGTTCTCAGATTCCACAGAAATAAGGCTAGCAAAGAGATTCACGAAATACACATGTAACTCTGTGAGATGAATTCACAGAACACTAAGCAGTTTCTCAGAAAGCTTCTTTCCAGATTTCATCAGAGGATATTTCCTTTTTCACCATAGCCCTCTATGGGCTTCCAAATATCACTTTGCCAATTCCACAAGAACTGTCTTAGCGAAAGGCTTCTTGAGGGGAAAGCTGTACCTCTGTGAGATGATTTCACAGAACACAAAGAAGATTCTCAGAAAGCTTCTTTCTCTTTGTTATCGGAGGATATTTACTTTGGCCCTATAGTCTTCAAAGGGATCCGAAATATCTGTTCTCAGATTCCACAGAAATAAGGTAGCAAAGAAATCCACGAAACACACATGTAACTCTTTGAGATGAATTCATAGAACACTAAGCAGTTTCTCAGAAAGCTTCTTTCCAGATTTCATCTGAGGATATTTCCTTTTTCACCATAGCCCTCTATGGGCTTCCAAATATCACTTTGCCAATTCCACATGAACTGTCTTAATGAAAGGCTTCTTGAGGGGAAAGCTGTAACGCTGTGAGATGATTTCACAGAACACAAAGAAGTTTCTCAGAAAGCTTCTTTCTCTTTGTTATCGGAGGATATCTCCTTTGGACTATAGTCTTAAAAGGGATGCGAAATATCTCTTCTCAGATTCCACAGAAATAAGGCAAGCAAAGAGATCCACGAAATACACATGTAACTCTGTGAGATGAATTAACAGAACACTAAGCAGTTTCTCAGAAGGCTTCTTTCCAGATTTCATCTGAGGATATTTCCTTTTTTACCATAGCCCTCTATGGGCTTCCAAATATCACTTTCCCAATTCCACAAGAACTGTCTTAGCGAAAGGCTTCTTGAGGGGAAAGCTGTAACTCTGTGAGATGATTTCACAGAACACAAAGAAATTTCTCAGAAAGCTTCTTTCTCTTTGTTATTGGAGGATATTTCCTGTGGCCCTATAGTCTTCAAAGGGATCCGAAATATCTGTTCTCAGATTCCACAGAAATAAGGCAAGCAAAGAGATCCACGAAATACACATGTAACTCTGTGAGATGAATTCACAGAACACTAAGCAGTTTCTCAGAAAGCTTCTTTCCAGATTTCATTTGAGGATATTTCCTTTTATACCATAGCCCCCTATGGGCTTCCAAATATCACTTTGCCAATTCCACAAGAACTGTCTTAGCGAAAGGCTTCTTGAGGGGAAAGCTGTAACTCTGTGAGATGATTTCACAGAACACAAAGAAGTTTCTCAGAAAGCTTCTTTCTCTTTGTTATCGGAGGATATTTCCTGTGGCCCTATAATCTTCAAAGGGATCCGAAATATCTGTTCTCAGATTCCACAAAAATAAGGCTAGCAAAGAGATACACGAAATACACATGTAACTCTGCGAGATGAATTCACAGAACTCTTAGCAGTTTCTCAGAAAGCTTCTTTCCAGATTTCATCTGAGGATATTTCCTTTTTCACCATAGCCCTCTATGGGCTTCCAAATATCACTTTGCCAATTCCACAAGAACTGTCTTAGCGAAAGGCTTCTTGAGGTGCAAGCTGTAACTCTGTGAGATGATTTCACAGAACACAAAGAAGTTTCTCAGAAAGCTTCTTTCTCTTTGTTATCGGAGGATATTTCCTGTGGCCCTATAGTCTTAAAAGGGATGCGAAATATCTGTTCTCAGATTCCACAGAAATAAGGCTAGCAAAGAGATCCACGAAATACACATGTAACTCTGTGAGATGAATTAACAGAACACTAAGCACTTTCTCAGAAAGCTTCTCTCCAGATTTCATCAGAGGATATTTCCTTTTTCACCATAGCCCTCTATGGGCTTCCAAATATCACTTTGCCAATTCCACAAGAACTGTCTTAGCGAAAGGCTTCTTGAGGGGAAAGCTGTAACTCTGTGAGATGATTTCACAGAACACAAAGAAGTTTCTCAGAAAGCTTCTTTCTCTTTGTTATCGGAGGATATTTCCTGTGGCCCTATAGTCTTCAAAGGGATCCGAAATATCTGTTCTCAGATTCCACAGAAATAAGGCTAGCAAAGAGATCCACGAAATACACATGTAACTCTGTGCGATGAATTAACAGAACCCTAAGCAGTTTCTCAGAAAGCTTCTTTCCACATTTCATCTGAGGATATTTCCTTTTTCACCATAGCCCTCTATGGGCTTCCAAATATCACTTTGCCAATTCCACAAGAACTGTCTTAGCGAAAGGCTTCTTGAGGGGAAAGCTGTAACTCTGTGAGATGATTTCACAGAACACAAAGAAGTTTCTCAGAAAGCTTCTTTCTCTTTGTTATCGGAGGATATTTCCTGTGGCCCTATAGTCTTCAAAGGGATCCGAATTATCTGTTCTCAGATTCCACAGAAATAAGGCTAGCAAAGAGGTCCACGAAATACACATGTAACTCTGTGAGATGAATTCACAGAACACTAAGCAGTTTCTCAGAAAGCTTCTTTCCAGATTTCATCTGAGGATATTTCCTTTTTCACCATAGCCCTCTATGGGCTTCCAAATATCACTTTGCCGATTCCACAAGAACTGTCTTAGCGAAAGGCTTCTTGAGGGGAAAGCTGTAACTCTGTGAGATGATTTCACAGAACACAAAGAAGTTTCTCAGAAAGCTTCTTTCTCTTTGTTATCGGAGGATCTTTTCTTTGGCCCTATAGTCTTCAAAGGGATCCGAAATATCTGTTCTCAGATTCCAGAGAATTAAGGCTAGCAAAGAGATCCACGAAATACACATGTAACTCTGTGAGATGAATTCACAGAACACTAAGCAGTTTCTCAGAAAGCTTCTTTCCAGGTTTCATCAGAGGATATTTCCTTTTTCACCATAGCCCTCTATGGGCTTCCAAATATCACTTTGCCAATTCCACAAGAACTGTCTTAGCGAAAGGCTTCTTGAGGGGAAAGCCGTAACTCTGTGAGATGATTTCACAGAACACAAAGAAGATTCTCAGAAAGCTTCTTTCTCTTTGTTATCGGAGGATATTTCCTGTGGCCCTATAGTCTTCAAAGGGATGCGAAATATCTGTTCTCAGATTCCACAGAAATAAGGCTAGCAAAGAGATGCACGAAATACACATGTAACTCTGTGAGATGAATTCACAGAACACTAAGCAGTTTCTCAGAAAGCTTCTTTCCAGATTTCATCTGAGGATATTTCCTTTTTCACCATAGCCCTCTATGGGCTTCCAAATATCACTTTGACAATTCCACAAGAACTGTCTTAGCGAAAGGCTTCTTGAGGGTAAAGCTGAAACTCTGTGAGATGATTTCACAGAACACAAAGAAGTTTCTCAGAAAGCTTCTTTCTCTTTGTTATCGGAGGATATTTCCTGTGGCCCTATAGTCTTAAAAGGGATGCGAAATATCTGTTCTCAGATTCCACAGAAATAAGGCTAGCAAAGAGATCCACGAAATACACATGTAACTCTGTGAGATGAATTAACAGAACACTAAGCAGTTTCTCAGAAAGCTTCTTTCCAGATTTCATCAGAGGATATTTCCTTTTTCACCATAGCTCTCTCTGGGCTTCCAAATATCACTTTGCCAATTCCACAAGAACTGTCTTAGCGAAAGGCTTCTTGAGGGGAAAGCTGTAACTCTGTGAGATGATTTCAGAGAACACAAAGAAGTTTCTCAGAAAGCTTCTTTCTCTTTGTTATCGGAGGATATTTCCTGTGGCCCTATAGTCTTCAAAGGGATCCGAAAAATCTGTTCTCAGATTCCACAGAAATAAGGCTAGCAAAGAGATCCACGAAATACACATGTAACTCTGTGAGATGAATTCACAGAACACTAAGCAGTTTCTCAGAAAGTTTCTATCCAGATTTCATCTGAGGATATTTCCTTTTATACCATAGCCCTCTATGGGCTTCCCAATATCACTTTGCCAATTCCACAAGAACTGTCTTAGCGAAAGGCTTCTTAAGGGGAAAGCTGTAACTCTGTGAGATGATTTCACAGAACACAAAGAAGTTTCTCAGAAAGCTTCTTTCTCTTTGTTATTGGAGGATATTTCCTGTGGCCCTATAGTCTTCAAAGGGATCCGAAATATCTGTTCTCAGATTCCACAGAAATAAGGCAAGCAAAGAGATCCACGAAATACACATGTAACTCTGTGAGATGAATTCACAGAACACTAAGCAGTTTCTCAGAAAGCTTCTTTCCAGATTTCATTTGAGGATATTTCCTTTTATACCATAGCCCCCTATGGGCTTCCAAATATCACTTTGCCAATTCCACAAGAACTGTCTTAGCGAAAGGCTTCTTGAGGGGAAAGCTGTAACTCTGTGAGATGATTTCACAGAACACAAAGAAGTTTCTCAGAAAGCTTCTTTCTCTTTGTTATCGGAGGATATTTCCTGTGGCCCTATAATCTTCAAAGGGATCCGAAATATCTGTTCTCAGATTCCACAAAAATAAGGCTAGCAAAGAGATACACGAAATACACATGTAACTCTGCGAGATGAATTCACAGAACTCTTAGCAGTTTCTCAGAAAGCTTCTTTCCAGATTTCATCTGAGGATATTTCCTTTTTCACCATAGCCCTCTATGGGCTTCCAAATATCACTTTGCCAATTCCACAAGAACTGTCTTAGCGAAAGGCTTCTTGAGGTGCAAGCTGTAACTCTGCGAGATGATTTCACAGAACACAAAGAAGTTTCTCAGAAAGCTTCTTTCTCTTTGTTATCGGAGGATATTTCCTGTGGCCCTATAGTCTTAAAAGGGATGCGAAATATCTGTTCTCAGATTCCACAGAAATAAGGCTAGCAAAGAGATCCACGAAATACACATGTAACTCTGTGAGATGAATTAACAGAACACTAAGCACTTTCTCAGAAAGCTTCTCTCCAGATTTCATCAGAGGATATTTCCTTTTTCACCATAGCCCTCTATGGGCTTCCAAATATCACTTTGCCAATTCCACAAGAACTGTCTTAGCGAAAGGCTTCTTGAGGGGAAAGCTGTAACTCTGTGAGATGATTTCACAGAACACAAAGAAGTTTCTCAGAAAGCTTCTTTCTCTTTGTTATCGGAGGATATTTCCTGTGGCCCTATAGTCTTCAAAGGGATCCGAAATATCTGTTCTCAGATTCCACAGAAATAAGGCTAGCAAAGAGATCCACGAAATACACATGTAACTCTGTGCGATGAATTAACAGAACCCTAAGCAGTTTCTCAGAAAGCTTCTTTCCACATTTCATCTGAGGATATTTCCTTTTTCACCATAGCCCTCTATGGGCTTCCAAATATCACTTTGCCAATTCCACAAGAACTGTCTTAGCGAAAGGCTTCTTGAGGGGAAAGCTGTAACTCTGTGAGATGATTTCACAGAACACAAAGAAGTTTCTCAGAAAGCTTCTTTCTCTTTGTTATCGGAGGATATTTCCTGTGGCCCTATAGTCTTCAAAGGGATCCGAATTATCTGTTCTCAGATTCCACAGAAATAAGGCTAGCAAAGAGGTCCACGAAATACACATGTAACTCTGTGAGATGAATTCACAGAACACTAAGCAGTTTCTCAGAAAGCTTCTTTCCAGATTTCATCTGAGGATATTTCCTTTTTCACCATAGCCCTCTATGGGCTTCCAAATATCACTTTGCCGATTCCACAAGAACTGTCTTAGCGAAAGGCTTCTTGAGGGGAAAGCTGTAACTCTGTGAGATGATTTCACAGAACACAAAGAAGTTTCTCAGAAAGCTTCTTTCTCTTTGTTATCGGAGGATCTTTTCTTTGGCCCTATAGTCTTCAAAGGGATCCGAAATATCTGTTCTCAGATTCCAGAGAATTAAGGCTAGCAAAGAGATCCACGAAATACACATGTAACTCTGTGAGATGAATTCACAGAACACTAAGCAGTTTCTCAGAAAGCTTCTTTCCAGGTTTCATCAGAGGATATTTCCTTTTTCACCATAGCCCTCTATGGGCTTCCAAATATCACTTTGCCAATTCCACAAGAACTGTCTTAGCGAAAGGCTTCTTGAGGGGAAAGCCGTAACTCTGTGAGATGATTTCACAGAACACAAAGAAGATTCTCAGAAAGCTTCTTTCTCTTTGTTATCGGAGGATATTTCCTGTGGCCCTATAGTCTTCAAAGGGATGCGAAATATCTGTTCTCAGATTCCACAGAAATAAGGCTAGCAAAGAGATGCACGAAATACACATGTAACTCTGTGAGATGAATTCACAGAACACTAAGCAGTTTCTCAGAAAGCTTCTTTCCAGATTTCATCTGAGGATATTTCCTTTTTCACCATAGCCCTCTATGGGCTTCCAAATATCACTTTGACAATTCCACAAGAACTGTCTTAGCGAAAGGCTTCTTGAGGGTAAAGCTGAAACTCTGTGAGATGATTTCACAGAACACAAAGAAGTTTCTCAGAAAGCTTCTTTCTCTTTGTTATCGGAGGATATTTCCTGTGGCCCTATAGTCTTAAAAGGGATGCGAAATATCTGTTCTCAGATTCCACAGAAATAAGGCTAGCAAAGAGATCCACGAAATACACATGTAACTCTGTGAGATGAATTAACAGAACACTAAGCAGTTTCTCAGAAAGCTTCTTTCCAGATTTCATCAGAGGATATTTCCTTTTTCACCATAGCTCTCTCTGGGCTTCCAAATATCACTTTGCCAATTCCACAAGAACTGTCTTAGCGAAAGGCTTCTTGAGGGGAAAGCTGTAACTCTGTGAGATGATTTCAGAGAACACAAAGAAGTTTCTCAGAAAGCTTCTTTCTCTTTGTTATCGGAGGATATTTCCTGTGGCCCTATAGTCTTCAAAGGGATCCGAAAAATCTGTTCTCAGATTCCACAGAAATAAGGCTAGCAAAGAGATCCACGAAATACACATGTAACTCTGTGAGATGAATTCACAGAACACTAAGCAGTTTCTCAGAAAGTTTCTATCCAGATTTCATCTGAGGATATTTCCTTTTATACCATAGCCCTCTATGGGCTTCCCAATATCACTTTGCCAATTCCACAAGAACTGTCTTAGCGAAAGGCTTCTTAAGGGGAAAGCTGTAACTCTGTGAGATGATTTCACAGAACACAAAGAAGTTTCTCAGAAAGCTTCTTTCTCTTTGTTATCGGAGGATATTTCCTTTGGACTATAGTCTTAAAAGGGATGCGAAATTTCTGTTCTCAGATTCCACAGAAATAAGGCTAGCAAAGAGATCCACGAAATACACATGTAACTCTGTGAGATGAATTAACAGAACACTAAGCAGTTTCTCAGAAAGCTTCTTTCCAGATTTCATCAGAGGATATTTCCTTTTTCACCATAGCCCTCTATGGGCTTCCAAATATCACTTTGCCAATTCCACAAGAACTGTCTTAGCGAAAGGCTTCTTGAGGGGAAAGCTGTAACTCTGTGAGATGATTTCACAGAACACAAAGAAGTTTCTCAGAAAGCTTCTTTCTCTTTGTTATCGGAGGATATTTCCTGTGGCCCTATAGTCTTCAAAGGGATGCGAAATATCTGTTCTCAGATTCCACAGAAATAAGGCTAGCAAAGAGATCCACGAAATACACATGTAACTCTGTGAGATGAATTCACAGAACACTAAGCAGTTTCTCAGAAAGCTTCTTTCCAGATTTCATCTGAGGATATTTCCTTTTTCACCATAGCCCTCTATGGGCTTCCAAATATCACTTTGCCGATTCCACAAGAACTGTCTTAGCGAAAGGCTTCTTGAGGGGAAAGCTGTAACTCTGTGAGATGATTTCGCAGAACACAAAGAAGTTTCTCAGAAAGCTTCTTTCTCTTTGTTATCGGAGGATCTTTTCTTTGGCCCTATAGTCTTCAAAGGGATCCGAAATATCTGTTCTCAGATTCCACAGAAATAAGGCTAGCAAAGAGATCCACGAAATACACATGTAACTCTGTGAGATGAATTTACAGAACACTAAGCAGTTTCTCAGAAAGTTTCTATCCAGATTTCATCTGAGGATATTTCCTTTTATACCATAGCCCTCTATGGGCTTCCCAATATCACTTTGCCAATTCCACAAGAACTGTCTTAGCGAAAGGCTTCTTAAGGGGAAAGCTGTAACTCTGTGAGATGATTTCACAGAACACAAAGAAGTTTCTCAGAAAGCTTCTTTCTCTTTGTTATCGGAGGATATTTCCTTTGGACTATAGTCTTAAAAGGGATGCGAAATATCTGTTCTCAGATTCCACAGAAATAAGGCTAGCAAAGAGATCCACGAAATACACATGTAACTCTGTGAGATGAATTAACAGAACACTAAGCAGTTTCTCAGAAAGCTTCTTTCCAGATTTCATCAGAGGATATTTCCTTTTTCACCATAGCCCTCTATGGGCTTCCAAATATCACTTTCCCAATTCCACAAGAACTGTCTTAGCGAAAGGCTTCTTGAGGGGAAAGCTGTAACTCTGTGAGATGATTTCACAGAACACAAAGAAATTTCTCAGAAAGCTTCTTTCTCTTTGTTATTGGAGGATATTTCCTGTGGCCCTATAGTCTTCAAAGGGATCCGAAATATCTGTTCTCAGATTCCACAGAAATAAGGCAAGCAAAGAGATCCACGAAATACACATGTAACTCTGTGAGATGAATTCACAGAACACTAAGCAGTTTCTCAGAATGCTTCTTTCCAGATTTCATCTGAGGATATTTCCTTTTTCACCATAGCCCTCTATGGGCTTCCAAATATCACTTTGCCGATTCCACAAGAACTGTCTTAGCGAAAGGCTTCTTGAGGGGAAAGCTGTAACTCTGTGAGATGATTTCACAGAACACAGAGAAGTTTCTCAGAAAGCTTCTTTCTCTATGTTATCGGAGGATATTTCCTTTGGCCCTATAGTCTTCAAAGGGATCCGAAATATCTGTTCTCAGATTCCACAGAAATAAGGCTAGCAAAGAGATCCACGAAATACACATGTAACTCTGTGAGATGAATTCACAGAACACTAAGCAGTTTCTCAGAAAGCTTCTTTCCAGATTTCATTTGAGGATATTTCCTTTTATACCATAGCCCCCTATGGGCTTCCAAATATCACTTTGCCAATTCCACAAGAACTGTCTTAGCGAAAGGCTTCTTGAGGTGCAAGCTGTAACTCTGTGAGATGATTTCACAGAACACAAAGAAGTTTCTCAGAAAGCTTCTTTCTCTTTGTTATCGGAGGATATTTCCTGTGGCCCTATAGTCTTCAAAGGGATCCGAAATATCTGTTCTCAGATTCCACAGAAATAAGGCTAGCAAAGAGATCCACGAAATACACATGTAACTCTGTGCGATGAATTAACAGAACCCTAAGCAGTTTCTCAGAAAGCTTCTTTCCACATTTCATCTGAGGATATTTCCTTTTTCACCATAGCCCTCTATGGGCTTCCAAATATCACTTTGCCAATTCCACAAGAACTGTCTTAGCGAAAGGCTTCTTGAGGGGAAAGCTGTAACTCTGTGAGATGATTTCACAGAACACAAAGAAGTTTCTCAGAAAGCTTCTTTCTCTTTGTTATCGGAGGATATTTCCTGTGGCCCTATAGTCTTCAAACGGATCCGAATTATCTGTTCTCAGATTCCACAGAAATAAGGCTAGCAAAGAGGTCCACGAAATACACATGTAACTCTGTGAGATGAATTCACAGAACACTAAGCAGTTTCTCAGAAAGCTTCTTTCCAGATTTCATCTGAGGATATTTCCTTTTTCACCATAGCCCTCTATGGGCTTCCAAATATCACTTTGCCGATTCCACAAGAACTGTCTTAGCGAAAGGCTTCTTGAGGGGAAAGCTGTAACTCTGTGAGATGATTTCACAGAACACAGAGAAGTTTCTCAGAAAGCTTCTTTCTCTATGTTATCGGAGGATATTTCCTTTGGCCCTATAGTCTTCAAAGGGATCCGAAATATCTGTTCTCAGATTCCACAGAAATAAGGCTAGCAAAGAGATCCACGAAATACACATGTAACTCTGTGCGATGAATTAACAGAACCCTAAGCAGTTTCTCAGAAAGCTTCTTTCCACATTTCATCTGAGGATATTTCCTTTTTCACCATAGCCCTCTATGGGCTTCCAAATATCACTTTGCCAATTCCACAAGAACTGTCTTAGCGAAAGGCTTCTTGAGGGGAAAGCTGTAACTCTGTGAGATGATTTCACAGAACACAAAGAAGTTTCTCAGAAAGCTTCTTTCTCTTTGTTATCGGAGGATATTTCCTGTGGCCCTATAGTCTTCAAAGGGATCCGAATTATCTGTTCTCAGATTCCACAGAAATAAGGCTAGCAAAGAGGTCCACGAAATACACATGTAACTCTGTGAGATGAATTCACAGAACACTAAGCAGTTTCTCAGAAAGCTTCTTTCCAGATTTCATCTGAGGATATTTCCTTTTTCACCATAGCCCTCTATGGGCTTCCAAATATCACTTTGCCGATTCCACAAGAACTGTCTTAGCGAAAGGCTTCTGGAGGGGAAAGCTGTAACACTGTGAGATGATTTCACAGAACACAAAGAAGTTTCTCAGAAAGCTTCTTTCTCTTTGTTATCGGAGGATATTTTCTTTGGCCCTATAGTCTTCAAAGGGATCCGAAATATCTGTTCTCAGATTCCACAGAAATAAGGCTAGCAAAGAGATCCACGAAATACACATGTAACTCTGTGAGATGAATTCAGAGAACACTAAGCAGTTTCTCAGAAAGCTTCTTTCCAGATTTCATCAGAGGATATTTCCTTTTTCACCATAGCCCTCTATGGGCTTCCAAATATCACTTTGCCAATTCCACAAGAACTGTCTTAGCGAAAGGCTTCTTGAGGGGAAAGCTGTAACTCTGTGAGATGATTTCACAGAACACAAAGAAGTTTCTCAGAAAGCTTCTTTCTCTTTGTTATCGGAGGATATTTCCTGTGGCCCTATAGTCTTCAAAGGGATGCGAAATATCTGTTCTCAGATTCCACAGAAATAAGGCTAGCAAAGAGATCCACGAAATACACATGTAACTCTGTGAGATGAATTCACAGAACACTAAGCAGTTTCTCAGAAAGTTTCTATCCAGATTTCATCTGAGGATATTTCCTTTTATACCATAGCCCTCTATGGGCTTCCCAATATCACTTTGCCAATTCCACAAGAACTGTCTTAGCGAAAGGCTTCTTAAGGGGAAAGCTGTAACTCTGTGAGATGATTTCACAGAACACAAAGAAGTTTCTCAGAAAGCTTCTTTCTCTTTGTTATCGGAGGATATTTCCTTTGGACTATAGTCTTAAAAGGGATGCGAAATATCTGTTCTCAGATTCCACAGAAATAAGGCTAGCAAAGAGATCCACGAAATACACATGGAACTTTGTGAGATGAATTAACAGAACACTAAGCAGTTTCTCAGAAAGCTTCTTTCCAGATTTCATCAGAGGATATTTCCTTTTTCACCATAGCCCTCTATGGGCTTCCAAATATCACTTTGCCAATTCCACAAGAACTGTCTTAGCGAAAGGCTTCTTGAGGGGAAAGCTGTAACTCTGTGAGATGATTTCACAGAACACAAAGAAGTTTCTCAGAAAGCTTCTTTCTCTTTGTTATAGGAGGATATTTCCTGTGGCCCTATAGTCTTCAAAGGGATGCGAAATATCTGTTCTCAGATTCCACAGAAATAAGGCTAGCAAAGAGATCCACGAAATACACATGTAACTCCGTGAGATGAATTAACAGAACACTAAGCAGTTTCTCAGAAAGCTTCTTTCCAGATTTCATCTGAGGATATTTCCTTTTTCACCATAGCCCTCTATGGGCTTCCAAATATCACTTTGCCGATTCCACAAGAACTGTCTTAGCGAAAGGCTTCTTGAGGGGAAAGCTGTAACTCTGTGAGATGATTTCACAGAACTCAAAGAAGTTTCTCAGAAAGCTTCTGTCTCTTTGTTATCGGAGGATCTTTTCTTTGGCCCTATAGTCTTCAAAGGGATCCGAAATATCTGTTCTCAGATTCCACAGAAATAAGGCTAGCAAAGAGATCCACGAAATACACATGTAACTCTGTGAGATGAATTCACAGAACACTAAGCAGTTTCTCAGAAAGTTTCTATCCAGATTTCATCTGAGGATATTTCCTTTTATACCATAGCCCTCTATGGGCTTCCCAATATCACTTTGCCAATTCCACAAGAACTGTCTTAGCGAAAGGCTTCTTAAGGGGAAAGCTGTAACTCTGTGAGATGATTTCACAGAACACAAAGAAGTTTCTCAGAAAGCTTCTTTCTCTTTGTTATCGGAGGATATTTCCTTTGGACTATAGTCTTAAAAGGGATGCGAAATATCTGTTCTCAGATTCCACAGAAATAAGGCTAGCAAAGAGATCCACGAAATACACATGTAACTCTGTGAGATGAATTAACAGAACACTAAGCAGTTTCTCAGAAATCTTCTTTCCAGATTTCATCAGAGGATATTTCCTTTTTCACCATAGCCCTCTATGGGCTTCCAAATATCACTTTGCCAATTCCACAAGAACTGTCTTAGCGAAAGGTTTCTTGAGGGGAAAGCTGTAACTCTGTGAGATGATTTCACAGAACACAAAGAAGTTTCTCAGAAAGCTTCTTTCTCTTTGTTATCGGAGGATATTTCCTGTGGCCCTATAGTCTTCAAAGGGATGCGAAATATCTGTTCTCAGATTCCACAGAAATAAGGCTAGCAAAGAGATCCACGAAATACACATGTAACTCTGTGAGATGAATTCACAGAACACTAAGCAGTTTCTCAGAAAGCTTCTTTCCAGATTTCATCAGAGGATATTTCCTTTTTCTCCATAGCCCTCTATGGGCTTCCAAATATCACTTTGCCGATTCCACAAGAACTGTCTTAGCGAAAGGCTTCTTGAGGGGAAAGCTGTAACTCTGTGAGATGATTTCAAAGAACACAAAGAAGTTTCTCAGAAAGCTTCTTTCTCTTTGTTATCGGAGGATATTTCCTGTGGCCCTATAGTCTTCAAAGGGATCCGAAATATCTGTTCTCAGATTCCACAGAAATAAGGCTAGCAAAGAGATCCACGAAATACACATGTAACTCTGTGAGATGAATTCACAGAACACTAAGCAGTTTCTCAGAAAGCTTCTTTCCAGATTTCATCAGAGGATATTTTTTTTTCACCGTAGCCCTCTATGGGCTTCCAAATATCACTTTGCCAATTCCAGAAGAACTGTCTTAGCGAAAGGCTTCTTGAGGGGAAAGCTGTACCTCTGTGAGATGATTTCACAGAACACCAAGAAGTTTCTCAGAAAGCTTATTTCTCTTTATTATCGGAGGATATTTCCTGTGGCCCTATAGTCTTCAAAGGGATCCGAAATATCTGTTCTCAGATTCCACAGAAATAAGGCTAGCAAAGAGGTCCACGAAATACACATGTAACTCTGTGAGATGAATTCACAGAACACTAAGCAGTTTCTCAGAAAGCTTCTTTCCAGATTTCATCTGAGGATATTTCCTTTTTCACCATAGCCCTCTATGGGCTTCCAAATATCACTTTGCCGATTCCACAAGAGCTGTCTTAGCGAAAGGCTTCTTGAGGGGAAAGCTGTAACTCTGTGAGATGATTTCACAGAACACAAAGAAGTTTCTCAGAAAGCTTCTTTCTCTTTGTTATCGGAGGATATTTCCTTTGGACTATAGTCTTAAAAGGGATGCGAAATATCTGTTCTCAGATTCCACAGAAATAAGGCTAGCAAAGAGATCCACGAAATACACATGTAACTCTGTGAGATGAATTCACAGAACACTAAGCAGTTTCTCAGAAAGCTTCTTTCCAGATTTCATCAGAGGATATTTCCTTTTTCACCATAGCCCTCTAGGGGCTTCCAAATATCACTTTGCCAATTCCACAAGAACTGTCTTAGCGAAAGGCTTCTTGAGGGGAAAGCTGTAACACTGTGAGATGATTTCACAGAACACAAAGAAGTTTCTCAGAAAGCTTCTTTCTCTTTGTTATCGGAGGATATTTCCTTTGGACTATAGTCTTAAAAGGGATGCGAAATATCTGTTCTCAGATTCCACAGAAATAAGGCTAGCAAAGAGATCCACGAAATACACATGTAACTCTGTGAGATGAATTAACAGAACACTAAGCAGTTTCTCAGAAAGCTTCTTTCCAGATTTCATCAGAGGATATTTCCTTTTTCACCATAGCCCTCTATGGGCTTCCAAATATCACTTTGCCAATTCCACAAGAACTGTCTTAGCGAAAGGCTTCTTGAGGGGAAAGCTGTAACTCTGTGAGATGATTTCACAGAACACAAAGAAGTTTCTCAGAAAGCTTCTTTCTCTTTATTATCGGAGGATATTTCCTGTGGCCCTATAGTCTTCAAAGGGATCCGAAATATCTGTTCTCAGATTCCACAGAAATAAGGCTAGCAAAGAGATCCACGAAATACACATGTAACTCTGTGAGATGAATTCACAGAACACTAAGCAGTTTCTCAGAAAGCTTCTTTCCAGATTTCATCTGGGGATATTTCCTTTTTCACCATAGCCCTCTATGGGCTTCCAAATATCACTATGACAATTCCACAAGAACTGTCTTAGCGAAAGGCTTCTTGAGGTGAAAGCTGTAGCTCTGTGAGATGATTTCACAGATCACAAAGAAGTTTCTCAGAAAGCTTCTTTCTCTTTGTTATCGGAGGATATTTCCTGTGGCCCTATAGTCTTCAAAGGGATGCGAAATATCTGTTCTCAGATTCCACAGAAATAAGGCTAGCAAAGAGATCCACGAAATACACATGTAACTCTGTGAGATGAATTCACAGAACACTAAGCAGTTTCTCAGAAAGCTTCTTTCCAGATTTCATCAGAGGATATTTCCTTTTTCTCCATAGCCCTCTATGGGCTTCCAAATATCACTTTGCCGATTCCACAAGAACTGTCTTAGCGAAAGGCTTCTTGAGGGGAAAGCTGTAACTCTGTGAGATGATTTCAAAGAACACAAAGAAGTTTCTCAGAAAGCTTCTTTCTCTTTGTTATCGGAGGATATTTCCTGTGGCCCTATAGTCTTCAAAGGGATCCGAAATATCTGTTCTCAGATTCCACAGAAATAAGGCTAGCAAAGAGATCCACGAAATACACATGTAACTCTGTGAGATGAATTCACAGAACACTAAGCAGTTTCTCAGAAAGCTTCTTTCCAGATTTCATCAGAGGATATTTTTTTTTCACCGTAGCCCTCTATGGGCTTCCAAATATCACTTTGCCAATTCCAGAAGAACTGTCTTAGCGAAAGGCTTCTTGAGGGGAAAGCTGTACCTCTGTGAGATGATTTCACAGAACACCAAGAAGTTTCTCAGAAAGCTTATTTCTCTTTATTATCGGAGGATATTTCCTGTGGCCCTATAGTCTTCAAAGGGATCCGAAATATCTGTTCTCAGATTCCACAGAAATAAGGCTAGCAAAGAGGTCCACGAAATACACATGTAACTCTGTGAGATGAATTCACAGAACACTAAGCAGTTTCTCAGAAAGCTTCTTTCCAGATTTCATCTGAGGATATTTCCTTTTTCACCATAGCCCTCTATGGGCTTCCAAATATCACTTTGCCGATTCCACAAGAGCTGTCTTAGCGAAAGGCTTCTTGAGGGGATAGCTGTAACTCTGTGAGATGATTTCACAGAACACAAAGAAGTTTCTCAGAAAGCTTCTTTCTCTTTGTTATCGGAGGATATTTCCTTTGGACTATAGTCTTAAAAGGGATGCGAAATATCTGTTCTCAGATTCCACAGAAATAAGGCTAGCAAAGAGATCCACGAAATACACATGTAACTCTGTGAGATGAATTCACAGAACACTAAGCAGTTTCTCAGAAAGCTTCTTTCCAGATTTCATCAGAGGATATTTCCTTTTTCACCATAGCCCTCTAGGGGCTTCCAAATATCACTTTGCCAATTCCACAAGAACTGTCTTAGCGAAAGGCTTCTTGAGGGGAAAGCTGTAACTCTGTGAGATGATTTCACAGAACACAAAGAAGTTTCTCAGAAAGCTTCTTTCTCTTTGTTATCGGAGGATATTTCCTTTGGACTATAGTCTTAAAAGGGATGCGAAATATCTGTTCTCAGATTCCACAGAAATAAGGCTAGCAAAGAGATCCACGAAATACACATGTAACTCTGTGAGATGAATTCACAGAACACTAAGCAGTTTCTCAGAAAGCTTCTTTCCAGATTTCATCAGAGGATATTTCCTTTTTCACCATAGCCCTCTAGGGGCTTCCAAATATCACTTTGCCAATTCCACAAGAACTGTCTTAGCGAAAGGCTTCTTGAGGGGAAAGCTGTAACACTGTGAGATGATTTCACAGAACACAAAGAAGTTTCTCAGAAAGCTTCTTTCTCTTTGTTATCGGAGGATATTTCCTTTGGACTATAGTCTTAAAAGGGATGCGAAATATCTGTTCTCAGATTCCACAGAAATAAGGCTAGCAAAGAGATCCACGAAATACACATGTAACTCTGTGAGATGAATTAACAGAACACTAAGCAGTTTCTCAGAAAGCTTCTTTCCAGATTTCATCAGAGGATATTTCCTTTTTCACCATAGCCCTCTATGGGCTTCCAAATATCACTTTGCCAATTCCACAAGAACTGTCTTAGCGAAAGGCTTCTTGAGGGGAAAGCTGTAACTCTGTGAGATGATTTCACAGAACACAAAGAAGTTTCTCAGAAAGCTTCTTTCTCTTTATTATCGGAGGATATTTCCTGTGGCCCTATAGTCTTCAAAGGGATCCGAAATATCTGTTCTCAGATTCCACAGAAATAAGGCTAGCAAAGAGATCCACGAAATACACATGTAACTCTGTGAGATGAATTCACAGAACACTAAGCAGTTTCTCAGAAAGCTTCTTTCCAGATTTCATCTGGGGATATTTCCTTTTTCACCATAGCCCTCTATGGGCTTCCAAATATCACTATGACAATTCCACAAGAACTGTCTTAGCGAAAGGCTTCTTGAGGTGAAAGCTGTAGCTCTGTGAGATGATTTCACAGATCACAAAGAAGTTTCTCAGAAAGCTTCTTTCTCTTTGTTATCGGAGGATATTTCCTGTGGCCCTATAGTCTTCAAAGGGATGCGAAATATCTGTTCTCAGATTCCACAGAAATAAGGCTAGCAAAGAGATCCACGAAATACACATGTAACTCTGTGAGATGAATTCACAGAACACTAAGCAGTTTCTCAGAAAGCTTCTTTCCAGATTTCATCAGAGGATATTTCCTTTTTCTCCATAGCCCTCTATGGGCTTCCAAATATCACTTTGCCGATTCCACAAGAACTGTCTTAGCGAAAGGCTTCTTGAGGGGAAAGCTGTAACTCTGTGAGATGATTTCAAAGAACACAAAGAAGTTTCTCAGAAAGCTTCTTTCTCTTTGTTATCGGAGGATATTTCCTGTGGCCCTATAGTCTTCAAAGGGATCCGAAATATCTGTTCTCAGATTCCACAGAAATAAGGCTAGCAAAGAGATCCACGAAATACACATGTAACTCTGTGAGATGAATTCACAGAACACTAAGCAGTTTCTCAGAAAGCTTCTTTCCAGATTTCATCAGAGGATATTTTTTTTTCACCGTAGCCCTCTATGGGCTTCCAAATATCACTTTGCCAATTCCAGAAGAACTGTCTTAGCGAAAGGCTTCTTGAGGGGAAAGCTGTACCTCTGTGAGATGATTTCACAGAACACCAAGAAGTTTCTCAGAAAGCTTATTTCTCTTTATTATCGGAGGATATTTCCTGTGGCCCTATAGTCTTCAAAGGGATCCGAAATATCTGTTCTCAGATTCCACAGAAATAAGGCTAGCAAAGAGGTCCACGAAATACACATGTAACTCTGTGAGATGAATTCACAGAACACTAAGCAGTTTCTCAGAAAGCTTCTTTCCAGATTTCATCTGAGGATATTTCCTTTTTCACCATAGCCCTCTATGGGCTTCCAAATATCACTTTGCCGATTCCACAAGAGCTGTCTTAGCGAAAGGCTTCTTGAGGGGATAGCTGTAACTCTGTGAGATGATTTCACAGAACACAAAGAAGTTTCTCAGAAAGCTTCTTTCTCTTTGTTATCGGAGGATATTTCCTTTGGACTATAGTCTTAAAAGGGATGCGAAATATCTGTTCTCAGATTCCACAGAAATAAGGCTAGCAAAGAGATCCACGAAATACACATGTAACTCTGTGAGATGAATTCACAGAACACTAAGCAGTTTCTCAGAAAGCTTCTTTCCAGATTTCATCAGAGGATATTTCCTTTTTCACCATAGCCCTCTAGGGGCTTCCAAATATCACTTTGCCAATTCCACAAGAACTGTCTTAGCGAAAGGCTTCTTGAGGGGAAAGCTGTAACTCTGTGAGATGATTTCACAGAACACAAAGAAGTTTCTCAGAAAGCTTCTTTCTCTTTGTTATCGGAGGATATTTCCTTTGGACTATAGTCTTAAAAGGGATGCGAAATATCTGTTCTCAGATTCCACAGAAATAAGGCTAGCAAAGAGATCCACGAAATACACATGTAACTCTGTGAGATGAATTAACAGAACACTAAGCAGTTTCTCAGAAAGCTTCTTTCCAGATTTCATCAGAGGATATTTCCTTTTTCACCATAGCCCTCTATGGGCTTCCAAATATCACTTTGCCAATTCCACAAGAACTGTCTTAGCGAAAGGCTTCTTGAGGGGAAAGCTGTAACTCTGTGAGATGATTTCACAGAACACAAAGAAGTTTCTCAGAAAGCTTCTTTCTCTTTATTATCGGAGGATATTTCCTGTGGCCCTATAGTCTTCAAAGGGATCCGAAATATCTGTTCTCAGATTCCACAGAAATAAGGCTAGCAAAGAGATCCACGAAATACACATGTAACTCTGTGAGATGAATTCACAGAACACTAAGCAGTTTCTCAGAAAGCTTCTTTCCAGATTTCATCTGAGGATATTTCCTTTTTCACCATAGCCCTCTATGGGCTTCCAAATATCACTATGACAATTCCACAAGAACAGTCTTAGCGAAAGGCTTCTTGAGGTGAAAGCTGTAACTCTGTGAGATGATTTCACAGATCACAAAGAAGTTTCTCAGAAAGCTTCTTTCTCTTTGTTATCGCAGGATATTTCCTGTTGCCCTATAGTCTTAAAAGGGATGCGAAATATCTGTTCTCAGATTCCACAGAAATAAGGCTAGCAAAGAGATCCACGAAATACACATATAACTCTGTGAGATGAATTAACAGAACACTAAGCAGTTTCTCAGAAAGCTTCTTTCCAGATTTCATCAGAGGATATTTCCTTTTTCACCATAGCCCTCTATGGGCTTCCAAATATCACTTTGCCAATTCCACAAGAACTGTCTTAGCGAAAGGCTTCTTGAGGGGAAAGCTGTAACTCTGTGAGATGATTTCAAAGAACACAAAGAAGTTTCTCAGAAAGCTTCTTTCTCTTTGTTATCGGAGGATATTTCCTGTGGCCCTATAGTCTTCAAAGGGATCCGAAATCTCTGTTCTCAGATTCCACAGAAATAAGGCTAGCAAAGAGATCCACGAAATACACATGTAACTCTGTGAGATGAATTCACAGAACACTAAGCAGTTTCTCAGAAAGCTTCTTTCCAGATTTCATCAGAGGATATTTCCTTTTTCACCATAGCCCTCTATGGGCTTCCAAATATCACTTTGCCAATTCCACAGGAACTGTCTTAGCGAAAGGCTTCTTGAGGGGAAAGCTGTAACTCTGTGAGATGATTTCACAGAACACAAAGAAGTTTCTCAGAAAGCTTCTTTCTCTTTGTTATCGGAGGATATTTCCTGTGGCCCTATAGTCTTAAAAGGGATGCGAAATATCTGTTCTCAGATTCCACAGAAATAAGGCTAGCAAAGAGATCCACGAAATGCACATATAACTCTGTGAGATGAATTAACAGAACACTAAGCAGTTTCTCAGAAAGCTTCTTTCCAGATTTCATCTGAGGATATTTCCTTTTTCACCATAGCCCTCTATGGGCTTCCAAATATCACTTTGCCAATTCCACAAGAACTGTCTTAGCGAAAGGCTTCTTGAGGGGAAAGCTGTAACTCTGTGAGATGATTTCACAGAACACAAAGAAGTTTCTCAGAAAGCTTCTTTCTCTTTGTTATCGGAGGATATTTCCTTTGGCCCTATAGTCTTCAAAGGGATCCGAAATCTCTGTTCTCAGATTCCACAGAAATAAGGCTAGCAAAGAGGTCCACGAAATAAACATGTAACTCTGAGATGAATTCACAGGACACTAAGCAGTTTCTCAGAAAGCTTCTTTCCAGATTTCATCTGAGGATATTTCCTTTTTCACCATAGCCCTCTATGGGCTTCCAAATATCACTTTGCCGATTCCACAAGAACTGTCTTAGCGAAAGGCTTCTTGCGGGGAAAGCTGTAACTCTGTGAGATGATTTCACAGAACTCAAAGAAGTTTCTCAGAAAGCTTCTTTCTCTTTGTTATCGGAGGATATTTCCTTTGGCCCTATAGTATTCAAAGGGATCCGAAATATCTGTTCTCAGATTCCACAGAAATAAGGCTAGCAAAGAGATCCACGAAATACACATGTAACTCTGTGACATGAAATCACAGAACACTAAGAAGTTTCTCAGAAAGCTTCTATCCAGATTTCATCTGAGGATATTTCCTTTTATAACATAGCCCTCTATGGGCTTCCAAATATCACTTTGCCAATACCACAAGAACTGTCTTAGCGAAAGGCTTCTTGAGGGGAAAGCTGTAACTCTGTGAGATGATTTCACAGAACACAAAGAAGTTTCTCAGAAAGCTTCTTTCTCTTTGTTATCGGAGGATATTTCCTTTGGACTATAGTCTTAAAAGGGATGCGAAATATCTGTTCTCAGATTCCACAGAAATAAGGCTAGCAAAGAGATCCACGAAATACACATGTAACTCTGTGAGATGAATTCACAGAACACTAAGCAGTTTCTCAGAAAGCTTCTTTCCAGATTTCATCTGAGGATATTTCCTTTTTCACCATAGCCCTCTATGGGCTTCCAAATATCACTTTGCCGATTCCACAAGAACTGTCTTAGCGAAAGGCTTCTTGAGGGGACAGCTGTAACTCTGTGAGATGATTTCACAGAACACAAAGAAGTTTCTCAGAAAGCTTCTTTCTCTTTGTTATCGGAGGATATTTCCTTTGGCCCTATAGTCTTCAAAGGGATCCGAAATATCTGTTTTCAGATTCCACAGAAATAAGGCTAGCAAAGAGATCCACGAAACACACATGTAACTCTGTGAGATGAATTCACAGAACACTAAGCAGTTTCTCAGAAAGCTTCTTTCCAGATTTCATCTGACGATATTTCCTTTTTCACCATAGCCCTCTGTGGGCTTCCAAATATCACTTTGCCGATTCCACAAGAACTGTCTTAGCGAAAGGCTTCTTGAGGGGAAAGCTGTAACGCTGTGAGATGATTTCACAGAACACAAAGAAGTTTCTCAGAAAGCTTCTTTCTCTTTGTTATCGGAGGATATTTCCTTTGGACTATAGTCTTAAAAGGGATGCGAAATATCTGTTCTCAGATTCCACAGAAATAAGGCTAGCAAAGAGATCCACGAAATACACATGTAACTCCGTGAGATGAATTAACAGAACACTAAGCAGTTTCTCAGAAAGCTTCTTTCCAGATTTCATCAGAGGATATTTCCTTTTTCACCATAGCCCTCTATGGGCTTCCAAATATCACTTTGCAAATTCCACAAGAACTGTTTTAGCGAAAGGCTTCTTGAGGGGAAAGCTGTAACTCTGTGAGATGATTTCACAGAACACAAAGAAGTTTCTCAGAAAGCTTCTTTCTCTTTATTATCGGAGGATATTTCCTGTGGCCCTATAGTCTTCAAAGGGATCCGAAATATCTGTTCTCAGATTCCACAGAAATAAGGCTAGCAAAGAGATACACGAAATACACATGTAACTCTGTGAGATGAATTCACAGAACACTAAGCAGTTTCTCAGAAAGCTTCTTTCCAGATTTCATCAGAGGATATTTCCTTTTTCACCATAGCCCTCTATGGGCTTCCAAATATCACTTTGCCAATTCCACAAGAACTGTCTTAGCGAAAGGCTTCTTGAGGGGAAAGCTGTAACTCTGTGAGATGATTTCACAGAACACAAAGAAGTTTCTCAGAAAGCTTCTTTCTCTTTGTTATCGGAGGATATTTCCTGTGGCCCTATAGTCTTAAAAGGGATGCGAAATATCTGTTCTCAGATTCCACAGAAATAAGGCTAGCAAAGAGATCCACGAAATACACATGTAACTCTGTGAGATGAATTCACAGAATACTAAGCAGTTTCTCAGAAAGCTTCTTTCCAGATTTCATCAGAGGATATTTCCTTTTTCAGTATAGCCCTCTATGGGCTTCCAAATATCACTTTGCCAATTCCACAAGAACTGTCTTAGCGAAAGGCTTCTTGAGGGGAAAGCTGTAACTCTGTGAGATGATTTCACAGAACACAAAGAAGTTTCTCAGAAAGCTTCTTTCTCTTTGTTATCGGAGGATATTTCCTGTGGCCCTATAGTCTTCAAAGGGATCCGAAATATCTGTTCTCAGATTCAACAGAAATAAGGCTAGCAAAGAGATCCACGACATACACGTGTAACTCTGTGAGATGAATTAACAGAACACTAAGCAGTTTCTCAGAAAGCTTCTTTCCAGATTTCATCTGAGGATATTTGGTTTTTCACCATAGCCCTCTATGGGCTTCCAAATATCACTTTGACGATTCCACAAGAACTGTCTTAGCGAAAGGCTTCTTAAGGGGAAAGCTGTAACTCTGTGAGATGATTTCACAGAACACAAAGAAGTTTCTCAGAAAGCTTCTTTCTCTTTGTTATCGGAGGATATTTCCTGTGGCCCTATAGTCTTCAAAGGGATCCGAAATATCTGTTTTCAGATTCCACAGAAATAAGGCTAGCAAAGAGATCCACGAAACACACATGTAACTCTGTGAGATGAATTCACAGAACACTAAGCAGTTTCTCAGAAAGCTTCTTTCCAGATTTCATCTGAGGATATTTCCTTTTTCACCATAGCCCTCTATGGCCTTCCAAATATCACTTTGCCGATTCCACAAGAACTGTCTTAGCGAAAGGCTTCTTGAGGGGAAAGCTGTAAATCTGTGAGATGATTTCACTGAACACAAAGAAGTTTCTCAGAAAGCTTCTTTCTCTTTGTTATCGGAGGATATTTCCTTTGGCCCTATAGTCTTCAAAGGGATCCGAAATATCTGTGTTCAGATTCCACAGAAATAAGGCTAGCAAAGAGATCCATGAAATACACATGTAACTCTGTGAGATGACATCACAGAACACTAAGCAGTTTCTCAGAACGCTTCTATCCAGATTTCATCTGAGGATATTTCCTTTTATACCATAGCCCTCTATGGGCTTCCAACTATCACTTTGCCAATTCCACAAGAACTGTCTTAGCGAAAGGCTTCTTGAGGGGAAAGCTGTAACTCTGTGAGATGATTTCACAGAACACAAAGAAGTTTCTCAGAAAGCTTCTTTCTCTTTGTTATCGGAGGATATTTCCTTTGGACTATAGTCTTAAAAGGGATGCGAAATATCTGTTCTCAGATTCCACAGAAATAAGGCTAGCAAAGAGATCCACGAAATACACATGTAACTCTGTGAGATGAATTCACAGAACACTAAGCAGTTTCTCAGAAAGCTTCTTTCCAGATTTCATCAGAGGATATTTCCTTTTTCACCATAGCCCTCTA
This sequence comes from Macaca nemestrina, assembly GCF_043159975.1. Taxonomy (NCBI): domain Eukaryota; kingdom Metazoa; phylum Chordata; class Mammalia; order Primates; family Cercopithecidae; genus Macaca; species Macaca nemestrina. Next base: position 57,186,288 of record NC_092140.1, read on the forward strand.
GGGGCTTCCAAATATCACTTTGCCAATTCCACAAGAACTGTCTTAGCGAATGGCTTCTTGAGGGGAAAGCTGTAACTCTGTGAGATGATTTCACAGAACACAAAGAAGTTTCTCAGAAAGCTTCTTTCTCTTTGTTATCGGAGGATATTTCCTTTGGACTATAGTCTTAAAAGGGATGCGAAATATCTGTTGTCAGATTCCACAGAAATAAGGCTAGCAAAGAGATCCACGAAATACACATGTAACTCTGTGAGATGAATTAACAGAACACTAAGCAGTTTCTCAGAAAGCTTCTTTCCAGATTTCATCAGAGGATATTTCCTTTTTCACCATAGCCCTCTAAGGGCTTCCAAATATCACTTTGACAATTCCCCAAGAACTGTTTTAGCGAAAGGCTTCTTGAGGGGAAAGCTGTAACTCTGTGAGATGATTTCACAGATCACAAAGAAGTTTCTCAGAAACCTTCTTTCTCTTTGTTATCGGAGGATATTTCCTGTGGCGCTATAGTCTTCAAAGGGATCCGAAATATCTGTTTTCAGATTCCACAGAAATAAGGCTAGCAAAGAGATCCACGAAACACACATGTAACTCTGTGAGATGAATTCACAGAACACTAAGCAGTTTCTCAGAAAGCTTCTTTCCAGATTTCATCTGACGATATTTCCTTTTTCACCATAGCCCTCTGTGGGCTTCCAAATATCACTTTGCCGATTCCACAAGAACTGTCTTAGCGAAAGGCTTCTTGAGGGGAAAGCTGTAACGCTGTGAGATGATTTCACAGAACACAAAGAAGTTTCTCAGAAAGCTTCTTTCTCTTTGTTATCGGAGGATATTTCCTTTGGACTATAGTCTTAAAAGGGATGCGAAATATCTGTTCTCAGATTCCACAGAAATAAGGCTAGCAAAGAGATCCACGAAATACACATGTAACTCCGTGAGATGAATTAACAGAACACTAAGCAGTTTCTCAGAAAGCTTCTTTCCAGATTTCATCAGAGGATATTTCCTTTTTCACCATAGCCCTCTATGGGCTTCCAAATATCACTTTGCAAATTCCACAAGAACTGTTTTAGCGAAAGGCTTCTTGAGGGGAAAGCTGTAACTCTGTGAGATGATTTCACAGAACACAAAGAAGTTTCTCAGAAAGCTTCTTTCTCTTTATTATCGGAGGATATTTCCTGTGGCCCTATAGTCTTCAAAGGGATCCGAAATATCTGTTCTCAGATTCCACAGAAATAAGGCTAGCAAAGAGATACACGAAATACACATGTAACTCTGTGAGATGAATTCACAGAACACTAAGCAGTTTCTCAGAAAGCTTCTTTCCAGATTTCATCAGAGGATATTTCCTTTTTCACCATAGCCCTCTATGGGCTTCCAAATATCACTTTGCCAATTCCACAAGAACTGTCTTAGCGAAAGGCTTCTTGAGGGGAAAGCTGTAACTCTGTGAGATGATTTCACAGAACACAAAGAAGTTTCTCAGAAAGCTTCTTTCTCTTTGTTATCGGAGGATATTTCCTGTGGCCCTATAGTCTTAAAAGGGATGCGAAATATCTGTTCTCAGATTCCACAGAAATAAGGCTAGCAAAGAGATCCACGAAATACACATGTAACTCTGTGAGATGAATTCACAGAACACTAAGCAGTTTCTCAGAAAGCTTCTTTCCAGATTTCATCAGAGGATATTTCCTTTTTCAGTATAGCCCTCTATGGGCTTCCAAATATCACTTTGCCAATTCCACAAGAACTGTCTTAGCGAAAGGCTTCTTGAGGGGAAAGCTGTAACTCTGTGAGATGATTTCACAGAACACAAAGAAGTTTCTCAGAAAGCTTCTTTCTCTTTGTTATCGGAGGATATTTCCTGTGGCCCTATAGTCTTCAAAGGGATCCGAAATATCTGTTCTCAGATTCCACAGAAATAAGGCTAGCAAAGAGATCCACGACATACACGTGTAACTCTGTGAGATGAATTAACAGAACACTAAGCAGTTTCTCAGAAAGCTTCTTTCCAGATTTCATCTGAGGATATTTGGTTTTTCACCATAGCCCTCTATGGGCTTCCAAATATCACTTTGACGATTCCACAAGAACTGTCTTAGCGAAAGGCTTCTTAAGGGGAAAGCTGTAACTCTGTGAGATGATTTCACAGAACACAAAGAAGTTTCTCAGAAAGCTTCTTTCTCTTTGTTATCGGAGGATATTTCCTGTGGCCCTATAGTCTTCAAAGGGATCCGAAATATCTGTTTTCAGATTCCACAGAAATAAGGCTAGCAAAGAGATCCACGAAACACACATGTAACTCTGTGAGATGAATTCACAGAACACTAAGCAGTTTCTCAGAAAGCTTCTTTCCAGATTTCATCTGAGGATATTTCCTTTTTCACCATAGCCCTCTATGGCCTTCCAAATATCACTTTGCCGATTCCACAAGAACTGTCTTAGCGAAAGGCTTCTTGAGGGGAAAGCTGTAACTCTGTGAGATGATTTCACTGAACACAAAGAAGTTTCTCAGAAAGCTTCTTTCTCTTTGTTATCGGAGGATATTTCCTTTGGCCCTATAGTCTTCAAAGGGATCCGAAATATCTGTTTTCAGATTCCACAGAAATAAGGCTAGCAAAGAGATCCACGAAACACACATGTAACTCTGTGAGATGAATTCACAGAACACTAAGCAGTTTCTCAGAAAGCTTCTTTCCAGATTTCATCTGACGATATTTCCTTTTTCACCATAGCCCTCTGTGGGCTTCCAAATATCACTTTGCCGATTCCACAAGAACTGTCTTAGCGAAAGGCTTCTTGAGGGGAAAGCTGTAACGCTGTGAGATGATTTCACAGAACACAAAGAAGTTTCTCAGAAACCTTCTTTCTCTTTGTTATCGGAGGATATTTCCTTTGGACTATAGTCTTAAAAGGGATGCAAAATATCTGTTCTCAGATTCCACAGAAATAAGGCTAGCAAAGAGATCCACGAAATACACATGTAACTCCGTGAGATGAATTAACAGAACACTAAGCAGTTTCTCAGAAAGCTTCTTTCCAGATTTCATCAGAGGATATTTCCTTTTTCACCATAGCCCTCTATGGGCTTCCAAATATCACTTTGCAAATTCCACAAGAACTGTCTTAGCGAAAGGCTTCTTGAGGGGAAAGCTGTAACTCTGTGAGATGATTTCACAGAACACAAAGAAGTTTCTCAGAAAGCTTCTTTCTCTTTATTATCGGAGGATATTTCCTGTGGCCCTATAGTCTTCAAAGGGATCCGAAATATCTGTTCTCAGATTCCACAGAAATAAGGCTAGCAAAGAGATACACGAAATACACATGTAACTCTGTGAGATGAATTCACAGAACACTAAGCAGTTTCTCAGAAAGCTTCTTTCCAGATTTCATCAGAGGATATTTCCTTTTTCACCATAGCCCTCTATGGGCTTCCAAATATCACTTTGCCAATTCCACAAGAACTGTCTTAGCGAAAGGCTTCTTGAGGGGAAAGCTGTAACTCTGTGAGATGATTTCACAGAACACAAAGAAGTTTCTCAGAAAGCTTCTTTCTCTTTGTTATCGGAGGATATTTCCTGTGGCCCTATTGTCTTAAAAGGGATGCGAAATATCTGTTCTCAGATTCCACAGAAATAAGGCTAGCAAAGAGGTCCACGAAATGCACATATAACTCTGTGAGATGAATTAACAGAACACTAAGCAGTTTCTCAGAAAGCTTCTTTCCAGATTTCATCTGAGGATATTTCCTTTTTCACCGTAGCCCTCTATGGGCTTCCAAATATCACTTTGCCGATTCCACAAGAACTGTCTTAGGGAAAGGCTTCTTGCGGGGAAAGCTGTAACTCTGTGAGATGATTTCACAGAACTCAAAGAAGTTTCTCAGAAAGCTTCTTTCTCTTTGTTATCGGAGGATATTTCCTTTGGCCCTATAGTCTTCAAAGGGATCCGAAATATCTGTTCTCAGATTCCACAGAAATAAGGCTAGCAAAGAGATCCACGAAATACACATGTAACTCTGTGAGATGACATCACAGAACACTAAGCAGTTTCTCAGAACGCTTCTATCCAGATTTCATCTGAGGATATTTCCTTTTTTACCATAGCCCTCTATGGGCTTCCAACTATCACTTTGCCAATTCCACAAGAACTGTCTTAGCGAAAGGCTTCTTGAGGGGAAAGCTGTAACTCTGTGAGATGATTTCACAGAACACAAAGAAGTTTCTCAGAAAGCTTCTTTCTCTTTGTTATCGGAGGATATTTCCTTTGGACTATAGTCTTAAAAGGGATGCGAAATATCTGTTCTCAGATTCCACAGAAATAAGGCTAGCAAAGAGATCCACGAAATACACATGTAACTCTGTGAGATGAATTAACAGAACACTAAGCAGTTTCTCAGAAAGCTTCTTTCCAGATTTCATCAGAGGATATTTCCTTTTTCACCATAGCCCTCTATGGGCTTCCAAATATCACTTTGCGAATTCCACAAGAACTGTCTTAGCGAAAGGCTTCTTGAGGGGAAAGCTGTAACTCTGTGAGATGATTTCACAGAACACAAAGAAGTTTCTCAGAAAGCTTCTTTCTCTTTTTTATCGGAGGATATTTCCTTTGGACTATAGTCTTAAAAGGGATGCGAAATATCTGTTCTCAGATTCCACAGAAATAAGGCTAGCAAAGGGATCCACGAAATACAGATGTAACTCTGTGAGATGAATTAACAGAACACTAAGCAGTTTCTCAGAAAGCTTCTTTCCAGATTTCATCTGAGGATATTTCCTTTTTCACCATAGCCCTCTATGGTCTTCCAAATATCACTTTGCCAATTCCACAAGAACTGTCTTAGCGAAAGGCTTCTTGAGGGGAAAGCTGTAACTCTGTGAGATGATTTCACAGAACACAAAGAAGTTTCTCAGAAAGCTTCTTTCTCTTTGTTATCGGAGGATATTTCCTGTGGCCCTATAATCTTCAAAGGGATCCGAAATATCTGATCTCAGATTCCACAGAAATAAGGCTAGCAAAGAGATCCACGACATACACATGTAACTCTGTGAGATGAATTAACAGAACACTAAGAAGTTTCTCAGAAAGCTTCTTTCCAGATTTCATCTGAGGATATTTCCTTTTTCACCATAGCCCTCTATGGGCTTCCAAATATCACTTTGCCGATTCCACAGGAACTGTCTTAGCGAAAGGCTTCTTGAGGGGAAAGCTGTAACTCTGTGAGATGATTTCACAGAACACAAAGAAGTTTCTCAGAAAGCTTCTTTCTCTTTGTTATCGGAGGATATTTCCTGTGGCCCTATAGTCTTCAAAGGGATCCGAAATATCTGTTCTCAGATTCCACAGAAATAAGGCTAGCAAAGAGATCCACGAAACACACATGTAACACTGTGAGATGAATTCACAGAACACTAAGCAGTTTATCAGAAAGCTTCTTTCCAGATTTCATCTGATGATATTTCCTTTTTCACCATAGCCCTCTATGGGCTTCCAAATATCACTTTTCCGATTCCACAAGAACTGTCTTAGCGAAAGGTTTCTTGAGGGGAAAGCTGTAACTCTGTGAGATGATTTCACAGAACACAAAGAAGTTTCTCAGAAAGCTTCTTTCTCTTTGTTATCGGAGGATATTTCCTTTTGCCCTATAGTCTTCAAAGGGATCCGAAATATCTGTTCTCAGATTCCACAGAAATAACGCTAGCAAAGAGATCCACGAAACACACATGTAACTCTGTGAGATGAATTCACAGAACACTAAGCAGTTTCTCAGAAAGCTTCTTTCCAGATTTCATCAGAGGATATTTCCTTTTTCACCATAGCCCTCTATGGGCTACCTAATATCACTTTGTCAATTCCTCAAGAACTCTCTTAATGAAAGGCTTCTTGAGGGGAAAGCTGTAACTCTGTGAGAAGATTTCACAGAACACAAAGAAGTTTCCCAGAAAGCTTGTTTCTCTTTGATATCGGAGGATATTTCCTGTGGCCCTATAGTATGCTAAGGGATCCGAATCTGTTCTCAGATTCCACAGAAATAAGGCTAGCAAAGAGATCCACGAAATACACATGTAACTCTTTGAGATGAATTCACAGAACACTAAGCAGTTTCTCAGAAAGCTTCTTTCCAGATTTCATCTGAGGATATTTCCTTTTTCACCGTAGCCCTCAATGGGCTTCCAAATATCACTTTGGCAATTCCACAAGAACTGTCTTAGCGAAAGGCTTCTTGAGGGGAAAGCTGTAACTCTGTGAGATGATTTCACAGAACACAAAGAAGTTTCTCAGAAAGCTTCTTTCTCTTTGTTATCGGAGGATATTTCCTGTGGCCCTATAGTCTTCAAAGGGATCCGAAATATCTGTTCTCAGATTCCACAGAAATAAGGCTAGCAAAGAGATCCACGAAATACACATGTAACTCTGTGAGATGAATTCACAGAACACTAAGCAGTTTCTCAGAAAGCTTCTTTCCAGATTTCATCTGAGGATATTTCCTTTTTCACCGTAGCCCTCTATGGGCTTCCAAATATCACTTTGCCAATTCCACAAGAACTGTCTTAGCGAAAGGCTTCTTGAGGGGAAAGCTCTAACTCTGTGAGATGATTTCACAGAACACAAAGAAGTTTCTCAGAAAGCTTCTTTCTCTTTGTTATCGGAGGATATTTCCTGTGGCCCTATTGTCTTCAATGGGATCCGTAATATCTGTTCTCAGATTCCACAGAAATAAGGCTAGCAAAGAGATCCACGACATACACATGTAACTCTGTGAGATGAATTAACAGAACACTAAGCAGTTTCTCAGAAAGCTTCTTTCCAGATTTCATCTGAGGATATTTGGTTTTTCACCATAGCCCTCTATGGGCTTCCAAATATCACTTTGACGATTCCACAAGAACTGTCTTAGCGAAAGGCTTCTTAAGGGGAAAGCTGTAACTCTGTGAGATGATTTCACAGAACACAAAGAAGTTTCTCAGAAAGCTTCTTTCTCTTTGTTATCGGAGGATATTTCCTGTGGCCCTATAGTCTTCAAAGGGATCCGAAATATCTGTTTTCAGATTCCACAGAAATAAGGCTAGCAAAGAGATCCACGAAACACACATGTAACTCTGTGAGATGAATTCACAGAACACTAAGCAGTTTCTCAGAAAGCTTCTTTCCAGATTTCATCTGAGGATATTTCCTTTTTCACCATAGCCCTCTATGGCCTTCCAAATATCACTTTGCCGATTCCACAAGAACTGTCTTAGCGAAAGGCTTCTTGAGGGGAAAGCTGTAACTCTGTGAGAAGATTTCACTGAACACAAAGAAGTTTCTCAGAAAGCTTCTTTCTCTTTGTTATCGGAGGATATTTCCTTTGGCCCTATAGTCTTCAAAGGGATCCGAAATATCTGTTCTCAGATTCCACAGAAATAAGGCTAGCAAAGAGATCCATGAAATACACATGTAACTCTGTGAGATGACATCACAGAACACTAAGCAGTTTCTCAGAACGCTTCTATCCAGATTTCATCTGAGGATATTTCCTTTTATACCATAGCCCTCTATGGGCTTCCAACTATCACTTTGCCAATTCCACAAGAACTGTCTTAGCGAAAGGCTTCTTGAGGGGAAAGCTGTAACTCTGTGAGATGATTTCACAGAACTCAAAAAAGTTTCTCAGAAAGCTTCTTTCTCTTTGTTATCGGAGGATATTTCCTTTGGCCCTATAGTCTTCAAAGGGATCCGAAATATCTGTTCTCAGATTCCACAGAAATAAGGCTAGCAAAGAGATCCACGAAATACACATGTAACTCTGTGAGATGAAATCACAGAACACTAAGAAGTTTCTCAGAAAGCTTCTATCCAGATTTCATCTGAGGATATTTCCTTTTATAACATAGCCCTCTATGGGCTTCCAAATATCACTATGCCAATACCACAAGAACTGTCTTAGCGAAAGGCTTCTTGAGGGGAAAGCTGTAACTCTGTGAGATGATTTCACAGAACACAAAGAAGTTTCTCAGAAAGCTTCTTTCTCTTTGTTATCGGAGGATATTTCCTTTGGACTATAGTCTTAAAAGGGATGCGAAATATCTGTTCTCAGATTCCACAGAAATAAGGCTAGCAAAGAGATCCACGAAATACACATGTAACTCTGTGAGATGAATTCACAGAACACTAAGCAGTTTCTCAGAAAGCTTCTTTCCAGATTTCATCAGAGGATATTTCCTTTTTCAGTATAGCCCTCTATGGGCTTCCAAATATCACTTTGCCAATTCCACAAGAACTGTCTTAGCGAAAGGCTTCTTGAGGGGAAAGCTGTAACTCTGTGAGATGATTTCACAGAACACAAAGAAGTTTCTCAGAAAGCTTCTTTCTCTTTGTTATCGGAGGATATTTCCTGTGGCCCTATAGTCTTCAAAGGGATCCGAAATATCTGTTCTCAGATTCCACAGAAATAAGGCTAGCAAATAGATCCACTACATACACATGTAACTCTGTGAGATGAATTAACAGAACACTAAGCAGTTTCTCAGAAAGCTTCTTTCCAGATTTCATCTGAGGATATTTGCTTTTTCACCATAGCCCTCTATGGGCTTCCAAATATCACTTTGACGATTCCACAAGAACTGTCTTAGCGAAAGGCTTCTTGAGGGGAAAGCTGTAACTCTGTGAGATGATTTCACAGAACACAAAGAAGTTTCTCAGAAAGCTTCTTTCTCTTTGTTATCGGAGGATATTTCCTGTGGCCCTATAGTCTTCAAAGGGATCCGAAATATCTGTTTTCAGATTCCACAGAAATAAGGCTAGCAAAGAGATCCACGAAACACACATGTAACTCTGTGAGATGAATTCACAGAACACTAAGCAGTTTCTCAGAAAGCTTCTTTCCAGATTTCATCTGAGGATATTTCCTTTTTCACCATAGCCCTCTATGGCCTTCCAAATATCACTTTGCCGATTCCACAAGAACTGTCTTAGCGAAAGGCTTCTTGAGGGGAAAGCTGTAACTCTGTGAGATGATTTCACAGAACACAAAGAAGTTTCTCAGAAAGCTTCTTTCTCTTTGTTATCGGAGGATATTTCCTTTGGCCCTATAGTCTTCAAAGGGATCCGAAATATCTGTTCTCAGATTCCACAGAAATAAGGCTAGCAAAGAGATCCACGAAATACACATGTAACTCTGTGAGATGACATCACAGAACACTAAGCAGTTTCTCAGAACGCTTCTATCCAGATTTCATCTGAGGATATTTCCTTTTTTACCATAGCCCTCTATGGGCTTCCAACTATCACTTTGCCAATTCCACAAGAACTGTCTTAGCGAAAGGCTTCTTGAGGGGAAAGCTGTAACTCTGTGAGATGATTTCACAGAACACAAAGAAGTTTCTCAGAAAGCTTCTTTCTCTTTGTTATCGGAGGATATTTCCTTTGGACTATAGTCTTAAAACGGATGCGAAATATCTGTTCTCAGATTCCACAGAAATAAGGCTAGCAAAGAGATCCACGAAATACACATGTAACTCTGTGAGATGAATTAACAGAACACTAAGCAGTTTCTCAGAAAGCTTCTTTCCAGATTTCATCAGAGGATATTTCCTTTTTCACCATAGCCCTCTATGGGCTTCCAAATATCACTTTGCGAATTCCACAAGAACTGTCTTAGCGAAAGGCTTCTTGAGGGGAAAGCTGTAACTCTGTGAGATGATTTCACAGAACACAAAGAAGTTTCTCAGAAAGCTTCTTTCTCTTTTTTATCGGAGGATATTTCCTTTGGACTATAGTCTTAAAAGGGATGCGAAATATCTGTTCTCAGATTCCACAGAAATAAGGCTAGCAAAGGGATCCACGAAATACAGATGTAACTCTGTGAGATGAATTAACAGAACACTAAGCAGTTTCTCAGAAAGCTTCTTTCCAGATTTCATCTGAGGATATTTCCTTTTTCACCATAGCCCTCTATGGTCTTCCAAATATCACTTTGCCAATTCCACAAGAACTGTCTTAGCGAAAGACTTCTTGAGGGGAAAGCTGTAACTCTGTGAGATGATTTCACAGAACACAAAGAAGTTTCTCAGAAAGCTTCTTTCTCTTTGTTATCGGAGGATATTTCCTGTGGCCCTATAATCTTCAAAGGGATCCGAAATATCTGATCTCAGATTCCACAGAAATAAGGCTAGCAAAGAGATCCACGACATACACATGTAACTCTGTGAGATGAATTAAGAGAACACTAAGAAGTTTCTCAGAAAGCTTCTTTCCAGATTTCATCTGAGGATATTTCCTTTTTCACCATAGCCCTCTATGGGCTTCCAAATATCACTTTGCCGATTCCACAGGAACTGTCTTAGCGAAAGGCTTCTTGAGGGGAAAGCTGTAACTCTGTGAGATGATTTCACAGAACACAAAGAAGTTTCTCAGAAAGCTTCTTTCTCTTTGTTATCGGAGGATATTTCCTGTGGCCCTATAGTCTTCAAAGGGATCCGAAATATCTGTTCTCAGATTCCACAGAAATAAGGCTAGCAAAGAGATCCACGAAACACACATGTAACACTGTGAGATGAATTCACAGAACACTAAGCAGTTTATCAGAAAGCTTCTTTCCAGATTTCATCTGATGATATTTCCTTTTTCACCATAGCCCTCTATGGGCTTCCAAATATCACTTTTCCGATTCCACAAGAACTGTCTTAGCGAAAGGTTTCTTGAGGGGAAAGCTGTAACTCTGTGAGATGATTTCACAGAACACAAAGAAGTTTCTCAGAAAGCTTCTTTCTCTTTGTTATCGGAGGATATTTCCTTTGGCCCTATAGTCTTCAAAGGGATCCGAAATATCTGTTCTCAGATTCCACAGAAATAACGCTAGCAAAGAGATCCACGAAACACACATGTAACTCTGTGAGATGAATTCACAGAACACTAAGCAGTTTCTCAGAAAGCTTCTTTCCAGATTTCATCAGAGGATATTTCCTTTTTCACCATAGCCCTCTATGGGCTACCTAATATCACTTTGTCAATTCCTCAAGAACTCTCTTAATGAAAGGCTTCTTGAGGGGAAAGCTGTAACTCTGTGAGAAGATTTCACAGAACACAAAGAAGTTTCCCAGAAAGCTTGTTTCTCTTTGATATCGGAGGATATTTCCTGTGGCCCTATAGTATGCTAAGGGATCCGAATCTGTTCTCAGATTCCACAGAAATAAGGCTAGCAAAGAGATCCACGAAATACACATGTAACTCTTTGAGATGAATTCACAGAACACTAAGCAGTTTCTCAGAAAGCTTCTTTCCAGATTTCATCTGAGGATATTTCCTTTTTCACCGTAGCCCTCAATGGGCTTCCAAATATCACTTTGCCAATTCCACAAGAACTGTCTTAGCGAAAGGCTTCTTGAGGGGAAAGCTGTAACTCTGTGAGATGATTTCACAGAACACAAAGAAGTTTCTCAGAAAGCTTCTTTCTCTTTGTTATCGGAGGATATTTCCTGTGGCCCTATAGTCTTCAAAGGGATCCGAAATATCTGTTCTCAGATTCCACAGAAATAAGGCTAGCAAAGAGATCCACGAAATACACATGTAACTCTGTGAGATGAATTCACAGAACACTAAGCAGTTTCTCAGAAAGCTTCTTTCCAGATTTCATCTGAGGATATTTCCTTTTTCACCGTAGCCCTCTATGGGATTCCAAATATCACTTTGCCAATTCCACAAGAACTGTCTTAGCGAAAGGCTTCTTGAGGGGAAAGCTCTAACTCTGTGAGATGATTTCACAGAACACAAAGAAGTTTCTCAGAAAGCTTCTTTCTCTTTGTTATCGGAGGATATTTCCTGTGGCCCTATTGTCTTCAAAGGGATCCGAAATATCTGTTCTCAGATTCCACAGAAATAAGGCTAGCAAAGAGATCCACGACATACACATGTAACTCTGTGAGATGAATTAACAGAACACTAAGCAGTTTCTCAGAAAGCTTCTTTCCAGATTTCATCTGAGGATATTTGGTTTTTCACCATAGCCCTCTATGGGCTTCCAAATATCACTTTGACGATTCCACAAGAACTGTCTTAGCGAAAGGCTTCTTAAGGGGAAAGCTGTAACTCTGTGAGATGATTTCACAGAACACAAAGAAGTTTCTCAGAAAGCTTCTTTCTCTTTGTTATCGGAGGATATTTCCTGTGGCCCTATAGTCTTCAAAGGGATCCGAAATATCTGTTTTCAGATTCCACAGAAATAAGGCTAGCAAAGAGATCCACGAAACACACATGTAACTCTGTGAGATGAATTCACAGAACACTAAGCAGTTTCTCAGAAAGCTTCTTTCCAGATTTCATCTGAGGATATTTCCTTTTTCACCATAGCCCTCTATGGCCTTCCAAATATCACTTTGCCGATTCCACAAGAACTGTCTTAGCGAAAGGCTTCTTGAGGGGAAAGCTGTAACTCTGTGAGATGATTTCACTGAACACAAAGAAGTTTCTCAGAAAGCTTCTTTCTCTTTGTTATCGGAGGATATTTCCTTTGGCCCTATAGTCTTCAAAGGGATCCGAAATATCTGTTCTCAGATTCCACAGAAATAAGGCTAGCAAAGAGATCCATGAAATACACATGTAACTCTGTGAGATGACATCACAGAACACTAAGCAGTTTCTCAGAACGCTTCTATCCAGATTTCATCTGAGGATATTTCCTTTTATACCATAGCCCTCTATGGGCTTCCAACTATCACTTTGCCAATTCCACAAGAACTGTCTTAGCGAAAGGCTTCTTGAGGGGAAAGCTCTAACTCTGTGAGATGATTTCACAGAACACAAAGAAGTTTCTCAGAAAGCTTCTTTCTCTTTGTTATCGGAGGATATTTCCTTTGGACTATAGTCTTAAAAGGGATGCGAAATATCTGTTCTCAGATTCCACAGAAATAAGGCTAGCAAAGAGATCCACGAAATACACATGTAACTCTGTGAGATGAATTCACAGAACACTAAGCAGTTTCTCAGAAAGCTTCTTTCCAGATTTCATCAGAGGATATTTCCTTTTTCACCATAGCCCTCTAGGGGCTTCCAAATATCACTTTGCCAATTCCACAAGAACTGTCTTAGCGAATGGCTTCTTGAGGGGAAAGCTGTAACTCTGTGAGATGATTTCACAGAACACAAAGAAGTTTCTCAGAAAGCTTCTTTCTCTTTGTTATCGGAGGATATTTCCTGTGGCGCTATAGTCTTCAAAGGGATCCGAAATATCTGTTTTCAGATTCCACAGAAATAAGGCTAGCAAAGAGATCCACGAAACACACATGTAACTCTGTGAGATGAATTCACAGAACACTAAGCAGTTTCTCAGAAAGCTTCTTTCCAGATTTCATCTGACGATATTTCCTTTTTCACCATAGCCCTCTGTGGGCTTCCAAATATCACTTTGCCGATTCCACAAGAACTGTCTTAGCGAAAGGCTTCTTGAGGGGAAAGCTGTAACGCTGTGAGATGATTTCACAGAACACAAAGAAGTTTCTCAGAAACCTTCTTTCTCTTTGTTATCGGAGGATATTTCCTTTGGACTATAGTCTTAAAAGGGATGCAAAATATCTGTTCTCAGATTCCACAGAAATAAGGCTAGCAAAGAGATCCACGAAATACACATGTAACTCCGTGAGATGAATTAACAGAACACTAAGCAGTTTCTCAGAAAGCTTCTTTCCAGATTTCATCAGAGGATATTTCCTTTTTCACCATAGCCCTCTATGGGCTTCCAAATATCACTTTGCAAATTCCACAAGAACTGTCTTAGCGAAAGGCTTCTTGAGGGGAAAGCTGTAACTCTGTGAGATGATTTCACAGAACACAAAGAAGTTTCTCAGAAAGCTTCTTTCTCTTTATTATCGGAGGATATTTCCTGTGGCCCTATAGTCTTCAAAGGGATCCGAAATATCTGTTCTCAGATTCCACAGAAATAAGGCTAGCAAAGAGATACACGAAATACACATGTAACTCTGTGAGATGAATTCACAGAACACTAAGCAGTTTCTCAGAAAGCTTCTTTCCAGATTTCATCAGAGGATATTTCCTTTTTCACCATAGCCCTCTATGGGCTTCCAAATATCACTTTGCCAATTCCACAAGAACTGTCTTAGCGAAAGGCTTCTTGAGGGGAAAGCTGTAACTCTGTGAGATGATTTCACAGAACACAAAGAAGTTTCTCAGAAAGCTTCTTTCTCTTTGTTATCGGAGGATATTTCCTTTGGACTATAGTCTTAAAAGGGATGCGAAATATCTGTTCTCAGATTCCACAGAAATAAGGCTAGCAAAGAGATCCACGAAATACACATGTAACTCTGTGAGATGAATTCAGAGAACACTAAGCAGTTTCTCAGAAAGCTTCTTTCCAGATTTCATCAGAGGATATTTCCTTTTTCAGTATAGCCCTCTATGGGCTTCCAAATATCACTTTGCCAATTCCACAAGAACTGTCTTAGCGAAAGGCTTCTTGAGGGGAAAGCTGTAACTCTGTGAGATGATTTCACAGAACACAAAGAAGTTTCTCAGAAAGCTTCTTTCTCTTTGTTATCGGAGGATATTTCCTGTGGCCCTATAGTCTTCAAAGGGATCCGAAATATCTGTTCTCAGATTCCACAGAAATAAGGCTAGCAAAGAGATCCACTACATACACATGTAACTCTGTGAGATGAATTCACAGAACACTAAGCAGTTTCTCAGAAAGCTTCTTTCCAGATTTCATCTGAGGATATTTCCTTTTTCACCATAGCCCTCTATGGGCTTCCAAATATCACTTTGACGATTCCACAAGAACTGTCTTAGCGAAAGGCTTCTTGAGGGGAAAGCTGTAACTCTGTGAGATGATTTCACAGAACACAAAGAAGTTTCTCAGAAAGCTTCTTTCTCTTTGTTATCGGAGGATATTTCCTGTGGCCCTATAGTCTTCAAAGGGATCCGAAATATCTGTTTTCAGATTCCACAGAAATAAGGCTAGCAAAGAGATCCACGAAACACACATGTAACTCTGTGAGATGAATTCACAGAACACTAAGCAGTTTCTCAGAAAGCTTCTTTCCAGATTTCATCTGAGGATATTTCCTTTTTCACCATAGCCCTCTATGGCCTTCCAAATATCACTTTGCCGATTCCACAAGAACTGTCTTAGCGAAAGGCTTCTTGAGGGGAAAGCTGTAACTCTGTGAGATGATTTCACAGAACACAAAGAAGTTTCTCAGAAAGCTTCTTTCTCTTTTTTATCGGAGGATATTTCCTTTGGCCCTATAGTCTTCAAAGGGATCCGAAATATCTGTTCTCAGATTCCACAGAAATAAGGCTAGCAAAGAGATCCACGAAATACACATGTAACTCTGTGAGATGAATTATCAGAACACTAAGCAGTTTCTCAGAAAGCTTCTTTCCAGATTTCATCAGAGGATATTTCCTTTTTCACCATAGCCCTCTATGGGCTTCCAAATATCACTTTGCGAATTCCACAAGAACTGTCTTAGCGAAAGGCTTCTTGAGGGGAAAGCTGTAACTCTGTGAGATGATTTCACAGAACACAAAGAAGTTTCTCAGAAAGCTTCTTTCTCTTTTTTATCGGAGGATATTTCCTTTGGACTATAGTCTTAAAAGGGATGCGAAATATCTGTTCTCAGATTCCACAGAAATAAGGCTAGCAAAGGGATCCACGAAATACAGATGTAACTCTGTGAGATGAATTAACAGAACACTAAGCAGTTTCTCAGAAAGCTTCTTTCCAGATTTCATCTGAGGATATTTCCTTTTTCACCATAGCCCTCTATGGTCTTCCAAATATCACTTTGCCAATTCCACAAGAACTGTCTTAGCGAAAGGCTTCTTGAGGGGAAAGCTGTAACTCTGTGAGATGATTTCACAGAACACAAAGAAGTTTCTCAGAAAGCTTCTTTCTCTTTGTTATCGGAGGATATTTCCTGTGGCCCTATAATCTTCAAAGGGATCCGAAATATCTGATCTCAGATTCCACAGAAATAAGGCTAGCAAAGAGATCCACGACATACACATGTAACTCTGTGAGATGAATTAACAGAACACTAAGAAGTTTCTCAGAAAGCTTCTTTCCAGATTTCATCTGAGGATATTTCCTTTTTCACCATAGCCCTCTATGGGCTTCCAAATATCACTTTGCCGATTCCACAGGAACTGTCTTAGCGAAAGGCTTCTTGAGGGGAAAGCTGTAACTCTGTGAGATGATTTCACAGAACACAAAGAAGTTTCTCAGAAAGCTTCTTTCTCTTTGTTATCGGAGGATATTTCCTGTGGCCCTATAGTCTTCAAAGGGATCCGAAATATCTGTTCTCAGATTCCACAGAAATAAGACTAGCAAAGAGATCCACGAAACACACATGTAACACTGTGAGATGAATTCACAGAACACTAAGCAGTTTATCAGAAAGCTTCTTTCCAGATTTCATCTGATGATATTTCCTTTTTCACCATAGCCCTCTATGGGCTTCCAAATATCACTTTTCCGATTCCACAAGAACTGTCTTAGCGAAAGGTTTCTTGAGGGGAAAGCTGTAACTCTGTGAGATGATTTCACAGAACACAAAGAAGTTTCTCAGAAAGCTTCTTTCTCTTTGTTATCGGAGGATATTTCCTTTGGCCCTATAGTCTTCAAAGGGATCCGAAATATCTGTTCTCAGATTCCACAGAAATAACGCTAGCAAAGAGATCCACGAAACACACATGTAACTCTGTGAGATGAATTCACAGAACACTAAGCAGTTTCTCAGAAAGCTTCTTTCCAGATTTCATCAGAGGATATTTCCTTTTTCACCATAGCCCTCTATGGGCTACCTAATATCACTTTGTCAATTCCTCAAGAACTCTCTTAATGAAAGGCTTCTTGAGGGGAAAGCTGTAACTCTGTGAGAAGATTTCACAGAACACAAAGAAGTTTCCCAGAAAGCTTGTTTCTCTTTGATATCGGAGGATATTTCCTGTGGCCCTATAGTATGCTAAGGGATCCGAATCTGTTCTCAGATTCCACAGAAATAAGGCTAGCAAAGAGATCCACGAAATACACATGTAACTCTTTGAGATGAATTCACAGAACACTAAGCAGTTTCTCAGAAAGCTTCTTTCCAGATTTCATCTGAGGATATTTCCTTTTTCACCGTAGCCCTCAATGGGCTTCCAAATATCACTTTGCCAATTCCACAAGAACTGTCTTAGCGAAAGGCTTCTTGAGGGGAAAGCTGTAACTCTGTGAGATGATTTCACAGAACACAAAGAAGTTTCTCAGAAAGCTTCTTTCTCTTTGTTATCGGAGGATATTTCCTGTGGCCCTATAGTCTTCAAAGGGATCCGAAATATCTGTTCTCAGATTCCACAGAAATAAGGCTAGCAAAGAGATCCACGAAATACACATGTAACTCTGTGAGATGAATTCACAGAACACTAAGCAGTTTCTCAGAAAGCTTCTTTCCAGATTTCATCTGAGGATATTTCCTTTTTCACCGTAGCCCTCTATGGGCTTCCAAATATCACTTTGCCAATTCCACAAGAACTGTCTTAGCGAAAGGCTTCTTGAGGGGAAAGCTCTAACTCTGTGAGATGATTTCACAGAACACAAAGAAGTTTCTCAGAAAGCTTCTTTCTCTTTGTTATCGGAGGATATTTCCTGTGGCCCTATTGTCTTCAAAGGGATCCGAAATATCTGTTCTCAGATTCCACAGAAATAAGGCTAGCAAAGAGATCCACGACATACACATGTAACTCTTTGAGATGAATTCACAGAACACTAAGCAGTTTCTCAGAAAGCTTCTTTCCAGATTTCATCTGAGGATATTTCCTTTTTCACCATAGCCCTCTATGGGCTTCAAAATATCACTTTGCCGATTCCACAAGAACTGTCTTAGCGAAAGGCTTCTTGAGGGGAAAGCTGTAACTCTGTGAGATGATTTCACAGAACACAAAGAAGTTTCTCAGAAAGCTTCTTTCTCTTTGTTATCGGAGGATATTTCCTGTGGCCCTATAGTCTTCAAAGGGATCCGAAATATCTGTTCTCAGATTCCACAGAAATAAGGCTAGCAAAGAGATCCAGGAAATACACATGTAACTCTGTGAGATGAATTAACAGAACACTAAGCACTTTCTCAGAAAGCTTCTTTCCAGATTTCATCTGAGGATATTTCCTTTTTCACCATAGCCCTCTATGGGCTTCCAAATATCACTTTGCGAATTCCACAAGAACTGTCTTAGCGAAAGGCTTCTTGAGGGGAAAGCTGTAACTCTGTGAGATGATTTCACAGAACACAGAGAAGTTTCTCAGAAAGCTTCTTTCTCTTTGTTATCGGAGGATATTTCCTGTGCCCCTATAGTCTTCAAAGGGATCCGAAATATCTGTTCTCAGATTCCACAGAAATAAGGCTAGCAAAGAGATCCACGACATACACATGTAACTCTGTGAGATGAATTCACAGAACACTAAGCAGTTTCTCAGAAAGCTTCTTTCCAGATTACATCTGAGGATATTTCCTTTTTCACCATAGCCCTCTATGGGCTTCCAAATATCACTTTTCCGATTCCACAAGAACTGTCTTAGCGAAAGGTTTCTTGAGGGGAAAGCTGTAACTCTGTGAGATGATTTCACAGAACACAAAGGAGTTTCTCAGAAAGCTTCTTTCTCTTTGTTATCGGAGGATATTTCCTATGGCCCTATAGTCTTCAAAGGGATCCGAAATATCTGATCTCAGATTCCACAGAAATAAGGCTAGCAGAGTGATCCACGAAACACACATGTAACTCTGTGAGATGAATTCACAGAACACTAAGCAGTTTCTCAGAAAGCTTCTTTCCAGATTTCATCAGAGGATATTTCCTTTTTCACCATAGCCCTCTATGGGCTTCCAAATATCACTTTGCCGATTCCACAAGAACTGTCTTAGCGAAAGGCTTCTTGAGGGGAAAGCTGTAACTCTGTGAGATGATTTCACAGAACACAAAGAAGTTTCTCAGAAAGCTTCTTTCTCTTTGTTATCGGAGGATATTTCCTGTGGCCCTATAGTCTTCAAAGGGATCCGAAATATCTGTTCTCAGATTCCACAGAAATAAGGCTAGCAAAGAGATCCAGGAAATACACATGTAACTCTGTGAGATGAATTAACAGAACACTAAGCACTTTCTCAGAAAGCTTCTTTCCAGATTTCATCTGAGGATATTTCCCTTTTCACCATAGCCCTCTATGGGCTTCCAAATATCACTTTGCCGATTCCACAAGAACTGTCTTAGCGAAAGGCTTCTTGAGGGGAAAGCTGTAACTCTGTGAGATGATTTCACAGAACACAAAGAAGTTTCTAAGAAAGCTTCTTTCTCTTTGTTATCGGAGGATATTTCCTGTGGCCCTATAGTCTTCAAAGGGATCCGAAATATCTGTTCTCAGATTCCACAGAAATAAGGCTAGCAAAGAGATCCCCGAAACACACATGTAACTCTGTGAGATGAATTCACAGAACACTAAGCAGTTTCTCAGAAAGCTTCTTTCCAGATTTCATCTGAGGATATTTCCTTTTTCACCATAGCCCTCTATGGGCTACCTAATATCACTTTGCCAATTCCACAAGAACTCTCTTAATGAAAGGCTTCTTGAGGGGAAAGCTGTAACTCTGTGAGAAGATTTCACAGAACACAAAGAAGTTTCCCAGAAAGCTTCTTTCTCTTTGTTATCGGAGGATATTTCCTGTGGCCCTATAGTCTTCAAAGGGATCCGAAATATCTGTTCTCAGATTCCACAGAAATAAGGCTAGCAAAGAGATCCACGAAACACACATGTAACTCTGTGAGATGAATTCACAGAACACTAAGCAGTTTCTCAGAAAGCTTCTTTCCAGATTTCATCTGAGGATATTTCCTTTTTCACCATAGCCCTCTATGTGCTTCCAAATATCACGTTGCGAATTCCACAAGAACTGTCTTAGCGAAAGGCTTCTTGAAGGGAAAGCTGTAACTCTGTGAGATGATTTCACAGAACACAGAGAAGTTTCTCAGAAAGCTTCTTTCTCTTTGTTATCGGAGGATATTTCCTGTGCCCCTATAGTCTTCAAAGGGATCCGAAATATCTGTTCTCAGATTCCACAGAAATAAGGCTAGCAAAGAGATCCACGACATACACATGTAACTCTGTGAGATGAATTCACAGAACACTAAGCAGTTTCTCAGAAAGCTTCTTTCCAGATTTCATCTGAGGATATTTCCTTTTTCACCGTAGCCCTCTATGGGCTTCCAAATATCACTTTGCCGATTCCACAGGGACTGTCTTAGCGACAGGCTTCTTGAGGGGAAAGCTGTAACTCTGTGAGATGATTTCACAGAACACAAAGAAGTTTCTCAGAAAGCTTCTTTCTCTTTGTTATCGGAGGATATTTCCTTTGGCCCTATAGTCTTCAAAGGGATCCGAAATATCTGTTCTCAGATTCCACAGAAATAAGGCTAGCAGAGAGATCCACGAAACACACATGTAACTCTGTGAGATGAATTAACAGAACACTAAGCAGTTTCTCAGAAAGCTTCTTTCCAGATTTCATCAGAGGATATTTCCTTTTTCACCATAGCCCTCTATGGGCTTCCAAATATCACTTTGCCGATTCCACAAGAACTGTCTTAGCGAAAGGCTTCTTGAGGGGAAAGCTGTAACTCTGTGAGATGATTTCACAGAACACAAAGAAGTTTCTCAGAAAGCTTCTTTCTCTTTGTTATCGGAGGATATTTCCTGTGGCCCTATAGTCTTCAAAGGGATCCGAAATATCTGTTCTCAGATTCCACAGAAATAAGGCTAGCAAAGAGATCCACGAAATACACATGTAACTCTGTGAGATGAATTAACAGAACACTAAGTACTTTCTCAGAAAGCTTCTTTCCACATTTCATCTGAGGATATTTCCTTTTTCACCATAGCCCTCTATGGGCTTCCAAATATCACTTTGCCGATTCCACAAGAACTGTCTTAGCGAAAGGCTTCTTGAGGGGAAAGCTGTAACTCTGTGAGATGATTTCACAGAACACAAAGAAGTTTCTCAGAAAGCTTCTTTCTCTTTGTTATCGGAGGATATTTCCTGTGGCCCTATAGTCTTCAAAGGGATCCGAAATATCTGTTCTCAGATTCCACAGAAATAAGGCTAGCAAAGAGATCCACGAAACACACATGTAACTCTGTGAGATGAATTCACAGAACACTAAGCAGTTTCTCAGAAAGCTTCTTTGCAGATTTCATCTGAGGATATTTCCTTTTTCACCATAGCCCTCTATGGACTTCCAAATATCACTTTGCCGATTCCACAGGAACTGTCTTAGCGAAAGGCTTCTTGAGGGGAAAGCTGTAACTCTGTGAGATGATTTCACAGAACACAAAGAAGTTTCTCAGAAAGCTTCTTTCTCTTTGTTATCGGAGGATATTTCCTTTGGCCCTATAGTCTTCCAAGTTATCCGAAATATCTGTTCTCAGATTCCACAGAAATAAGGCTAGCAAAGAGATCCACAAAACACACATGTAACTCTGTGAGATGAATTCACAGAACACTAAGCAGTTTCTCAGAAAGCTTCTTTCCAGTTTTCATCTGATGATATTTCCTTTTTCACCATAGCCCTCTATGGGCTTCCAAATATCACTTTTCCGATTCCACAACAACTGTCTTAGCGAAAGGTTTCTTGAGGGGAAAGCTGTAACTCTGTGAGATGATTTCACAGAACACAAAGATGTTTCTCAGAAAGCTTCTTTCTCTTTGTTATCGGAGGATATTTCCTTTGGCCCTATAGTCTTCAAAGGGATCCGAAATATCTGTTCTCAGATTCCACAGAAATAAGGCTAGCAAAGAGATCCACCAAACACACATGTAACTCTGTGAGATGAATTCACAGAACACTAAGCAGTTTCTCAGAAAGCTTCTTTCCAGATTTCATCTGAGGATATTTCCTTTTTCACCGTAGCCCTCAATGGGCTTCCAAATATCACTTTGCCAATTCCACAAGAACTGTCTTAGCGAAAGGCTTCTTGAGGGGAAAGCTGTAACTCTGTGAGATGATTTCACAGAACACAAAGAAGTTTCTCAGAAAGCTTCTTTCTCTTTGTTATCGGAGGATATTTCCTGTGGCCCTATAGTCTTCAAAGGGATCCGAAATATCTGTTCTCAGATTCCACAGAAATAAGGCTAGCAAAGAGATCCACGAAATACACATGTAACTCTGTGAGATGAATTCACAGAACACTAAGCAGTTTCTCAGAAAGCTTCTTTCCAGATTTCATCTGAGGATATTTCCTTTTTCACCGTAGCCCTCAATGGGCTTCCAAATATCACTTTGCCAATTCCACAAGAACTGTCTTAGCGAAAGGCTTCTTGAGGGGAAAGCTGTAACTCTGTGAGATGATTTCACAGAACACAAAGAAGTTTCTCAGAAAGCTTCTTTCTCTTTGTTATCGGAGGATATTTCCTGTGGCCCTATATTCTTCAAAGGGATCCGAAATATCTGTTCTCAGATTCCACAGAAATAAGGCTAGCAAATAGATCCACGAAATACACATGTAACACTGTGAGATGAATTAACAGAACACTAAGCAGTTTCTCAGAAAGCTTCTTTCCAGATTTCATCAGAGGATATTTCCTATTTCACCATAGCCCTCTATGGGCTTCCAAATATCACTTTGCCAATTCCACAAGAACTGTCTTAGCGGAAGTCGTCTTGAGGGGAAAGCTGTAACTCTTTGAGATGATTTCACAGAACATAAAGAAGTTTCTCAGAAAGCTTCTTTCTCTTTGTTATCGGAGGATATTTCCTGTGGCCCTATAGTCTTCAAAGGGATCCGAAATATCTGTTCTCAGATTCCACAGAAATAAGGCTAGCAAAGAGATCCACGAAATACACATGTAACTCTGTGAGATGAATTAACAGAACACTAAGCACTTTCTCAGAAAGCTTCTCTCCAGATTTCATCTGAGGATATTTCCTTTTTCACCATAGCCCTCTATGGGCTTCCAAATATCACTTTGCCAATTCCACAAGAACTGTCTTAGCGAAAGGCTTCTTGAGGGGAAAGCTGTAACTCTGTGAGATGATTTCACAGAACACAGAGAAGTTTCTCAGAAAGCTTCTTTCTCTTTGTTATCGGAGGATATTTCCTGTGGCCCTATAGTCTTCAAAGGGATCCGAAATATCTGTTCTCAGATTCCACAGAAATAAGGCTAACAAAGAGATCCACGACATACACATGTAACTCTGTGAGATGAATTAACAGAACACTAAGCAGTTTCTCAGAAAGCTTCTTTCCAGATTTCATCTGAGGATATTTCCTTTTTCACCATAGCCCTCTATGGGCTTCCAAATATCACTTTGCCGATTCCACAGGAACTGTCTTAGCGAAAGGCTTCTTGAGGGGAAAGCTGTAACTCTGTGAGATGATTTCACAGAACACAAAGAAGTTTCTCAGAAAGCTTCTTTCTCTTTGTTATCGGAGGATATTTCCTGTGGCCCTATAGTCTTCAAAGGGATCCGAAATATCTGTTCTCAGATTCCACAGAAATAAGGCTAGCAAAGAGATCCACGAAACACACATGTAACTCTGTGAGATGAATTCACAGAACACTAAGCAGTTTCTCAGAAAGCTTCTTTCCAGATTTCATCTGATGATATTTCCTTTTGCACCATAGCCCTCTATGGGCTTCCAAATATCACTTTTCCGATTCCACAAGAACTGTCTTAGCGAAAGGCTTCTTGAGGGGAAAGCTGTAACTCTGTGAGATGATTTCACAGAACACAAAGAAGTTTCTCAGAAAGCTTCTTTCTCTTTGTTATCGGAGGATATTTCCTTTGGCCCTATAGTCTTCAAAGGGATCCGAAATATCTGTTCTCAGATTCCACAGAAATAAGGCTAGCAAAGAGATCCACGAAATACACATGTAACTCTGTGAGATGAATTCACAGAACACTAAGCAGTTTCTCAGAAAGCTTCTTTCCAGATTTCATCAGAGGATATTTCCTTTTTCACCATAGCCCTCTATGGGCTACCTAATATCACTTTGCCAATTCCACAAGAACTCTCTTAATGAAAGGCTTCTTGAGGGGAAAGCTGTAACTCTGTGAGAAGATTTCACAGAACACAAAGAAGTTTTCCAGAAAGCTTGTTTCTCTTTGATATCGGAGGATATTTCCTGTGGCCCTATAGTATGCTAAGGGATCCGAATCTGTTCTCAGATTCCACAGAAATAAGGCTAGCAAAGAGATCCACGAAACACACATGTAACTCTGTGAGATGAATTCACAGAACACTAAGCAGTTTCTCAGAAAGCTTCTTTCCAGATTTCATCTGATGATATTTCCTTTTGCACCATAGCCCTCTATGGGCTTCCAAATATCACTTTTCCGATTCCACAAGAACTGTCTTAGCGAAAGGCTTCTTGAGGGGAAAGCTGTAACTCTGTGAGATGATTTCACAGAACACAAAGAAGTTTCTCAGAAAGCTTCTTTCTCTTTGTTATCGGAGGATATTTCCTGTGGCCCTATAGTCTTCAAAGGGATCCGAAATATCTGTTCTCAGATTCCACAGAAATAAGGCTAGCAAAGAGATCCACGACATACACATGTAACTCTGTGAGATGAATTCACAGAACACTAAGAAGTTTCTCAGAAAGCTTCTTTCCAGATTTCATCTGAGGATATTTCCTTTTTCACCATAGCCCTCTATGGGCTTCCAAATATCACTTTGCCGATTCCACAAGAACTGTCTTAGCGAAAGGCTTCTTGAGGGGAAAGCTGTAACTCTGTGAGATGATTTCACAGAACACAAAGAAGTTTCTCAGAAAGCTTCTTTATCTTTGTTATCGGAGGATATTTCCTGTGGCCCTATAGTCTTCAAAGGGATCCGAAATATCTGTTTTCAGATTCCACAGAAATAAGGCAAGCAAAGAGATCCACGAAACACACATGTAACTCTGTGAGATGAATTCACAGAACACTAAGCAGTTTCTCAGAAAGCTTCTTTCCAGATTTCATCTGAGGATATTTCCTTTTTCACCATAGCCCTCTATGGGCTTCCAAATATCACTTTGCCGATTCCACAAGAACTGTCTTAGCGAAAGGCTTCTTGAGGGGAAAGCTGTAACTCTGTGAGATGATTTCACAGAACACAAAGAAGTTTCTCAGAAAGCTTCTTTCTCTTTGTTATCGGAGGATATTTCCTTTGGCCCTATGGTCTTCAAACGGATCCGAAATATCTGTTTTCAGATTCCACAGAAATAATGCTAGCAAAGAGATCCACGAAATACACATGTAACTCTGTGAGATGACATCACAGAACACTAAGCAGTTTCTCAGAAAGCTTCTTTCCAGATTTCATCTGAGGATATTTCCTTTTTCACCATAGCCCTCTATGGGCTACCTAATATCACTTTGCCAATTCCACAAGAACTGTCTTAACGAAAGGCTTCTTGAGGGGAAAGCTGTAACTCTGTGAGAAGATTTCACAGAACACAAAGAAGTTTCTCAGAAAGCTTCTTTCTCTTTGTTATCGGAGGATATTTCCTGTGGCCCTATAGTCTGCTAAGGGATCGGAAATATCTGTTCTCAGATTCCACAGAAATAAGGCTAGCAAAGAAATCCACGAAATACAGTTGTAACTCTGTGAGACGAATTCACAGAACACTAAGCAGTTTCTCCGAAAGCTTCTTTCCAGATTTCATCTGAGAATATTTCCTTTTTCACCGTAGCCCTCTATGGGCTTCCAAATATCACTTTGCCAATTCCACAAGAACTGTCTTAGGGAAAGGCTTCTTGAGGGGAAAGCTGTAACTCTGTGAGATGATTTCACAGAACACAAAGAAGTGTCTCAGAAAGCTTCTTTCTCTTTGTTATCGGAGGATATTTCCTTTGGCCCTATAGTCTTCAAAGGGATCCGAAGTATCTGCTCTCAGATACAACAGAAATAAGGCTAGCAAAGAGATCCACGAAATACACATGTAACTCTGTGAGATGAATTCACAGAACACTAAGCAGTTTCTCAGAACGCTTCTATCCAGATTTCATCTGAGGATATTTCCTTTTATACTATAGCCCTCTATGGGCTTCCAACTATCACTTTGCCAATTCCACAAGAACTGTCTTAGCGAAAGGCTTCTTGAGGGGAAAGCTGTAACTCTGAGAGATGATTTCACAGAACACAAAGAAGTTTCTCAGAAAGCTTCTTTCTCTTTGTTATCGGAGGATATTTCCTTTGGCCCTATGGTCTTCAAACGGATCCGAAATATCTGTTTTCAGATTCCACAGAAATAAGGCAAGCAAAGAGATACACGAAACACACATGTAACTCTGTGAGATGAATTCACAGAACACTAAGCAGTTTCTCAGAAAGCTTCTTTCCAGATTTCATCAGAGGATATTTCCTTTTTCACCACAGCCCTCTATGGGCTTCCAAATATCACTTTGCCAATTCCACAAGAACTGTCTTAGCGAAAGGCTTCTTGAGGGGAAAGCTGTAACTCTGTGAGATGATTTCACAGAACACAAAGAAGTTTCTCAGAAAGCTTCTTTCTCTTTTTTATCGGAGGATATTTCCTGTGGCCCAATAGTCTTCAAAGGGATCCGAAATCTCTGTTCTCAGATTCCACAGAAATAAGGCTAGCAAAGAGGTCCACGAAATACACATGTAACTCTGTGAGATGAATTCACAGAACACTAAGCAGTTTCTCAGAAAGCTTCTTTCCAGATTTCATCTGAGGATATTTCCTTTTTCACCATAGCCCTCTATGGGCTTCCAAATATCACTTTGCCGATTCCACAAGAACTGTCTTAGCGAAGGCTTCTTGCGGGGAAAGCTGTAACTCTGTGAGATGATTTCACAGAACACAAAGAAGTTTCTCAGAAAGCTTCTTTCTCTTTATTATCGGAGGATATTTCCTTTGGCCCTATAGTCTTCAAAGGGATCCGAAATATCTGTTCTCAGATTCCACAGAAATAATGCTAGCAAAGAGATCCACGAAATACACATGTAACTCTGTGAGATGAATTCACAGAACACTAAGCAGTTTCTCAGAAAGCTTCTATCCAGATTTCATCTGAGGATATTTCCTTTTATACCATAGCCCTCTATGGGCTTCCAAATATCACTTTGCCAATTCCACAAGAACTGTCTTAGCGAAAGGCTTCTTGAGGGGAAAGCTGTAACTCTGTGAGAAGATTTCACAGAACACAAAGAAGTTTTCCAGAAAGCTTCTTTCTCTTTGATATCGGAGGATATTTCCTGTGGCCCTATAGTATGCTAAGGGATCCGAATCTGTTCTCAGATTCCACAGAAATAAGGCTAGCAAAGAGATCCACGAAATACACATGTAACTCTTTGAGATGAATTCACAGAACACTAAGCAGTTTCTCAGAAAGCTTCTTTCCAGATTTCATCTGAGGATATTTCCTTTTTCACCGTAGCCCTCAATGGGCTTCCAAATATCACTTTGCCAATTCCACAAGAACTGTCTTAGCGAAAGGCTTCTTGAGGGGAAAGCTGTAACTCTGTGAGATGATTTCACAGAACACAAAGAAGTTTCTCAGAAAGCTTCTTTCTCTTTGTTATCGGAGGATATTTCCTGTGGCCCTATAGTCTTCAAAGGGATCCGAAATATCTGTTCTCAGATTCCACAGAAATAAGGCAAGCAAAGAGATCCACCAAACACACATGTAACTCTGTGAGATGAATTGACAGAACACTAAGCACTTTCTCAGAAAGCTTCTTTCCAGATTTCATCTGAGGATATTTCCTTTTTCACCATAGCCCTCTATGGGCTTCCAAATATCACTTTGCCAATTCCACAAGAACTGTCTTAGCGAAAGGCTTCTTGAGGGGAAAGCTGTAACTCTGTGAGATGATTTCACAGAACACAGAGAAGTTTCTCAGAAAGCTTCTTTCTCTTTGTTATCGGAGGATATTTCCTGTGGCCCTATAGTCTTCAAAGGGATCCGAAATATCTGTTCTCAGATTCCACAGAAATAAGGCTAACAAAGAGATCCACGACATACACATGTAACTCTGTGCGATGAATTCACAGAACACTAAGCAGTTTCTCAGAAAGCTTCTTTCCAGATTTCATCTGAGGATATTTCCTTTTTCACCATAGCCCTCTATGGGCTTCCAAATATCACTTTGCCGATTCCACAGGAACTGTCTTAGCGAAAGGCTTCTTGAGGGGAAAGCTGTAACTCTGTGAGATGATTTCACAGAACACAAAGAAGTTTCTCAGAAAGCTTCTTTCTCTTTGTTATCGGAGGATATTTCCTGTGGCCCTATAGTCTTCAAAGGGATCCGAAATATCTGTTCTCAGATTCCACAGAAATAAGGCAAGCAAAGAGATCCACCAAACACACATGTAACTCTGTGAGATGAATTCACAGAACACTAAGCAGTTTCTCAGAAAGCTTCTTTCCAGATTTCATCTGAGGATATTTCCTTTTTCACCGTAGCCCTCAATGGGCTTCCAAATATCACTTTGCCAATTCCAAAAGAACTGTCTTAGTGAAAGGCTTCTTGAGGGGAAAGCTGTAACTCTGTGAGATGATTTCACAGAACACAAAGAAGTTTCTCAGAAAGCTTCTTTCTCTTTGTTATCGGAGGATATTTCCTGTGGCCCTATAGTCTTCAAAGGGATCCGAAATATCTGTTCTCAGATTCCACAGAAATAAGGCTAGCAAAGAGATCCACGAAATACACATGTAACTCTGTGAGATGAATTCACAGAACACTAAGCAGTTTCGCAGAAAGCTTCTTTCCAGATTTCATCTGAGGATATTTCCTTTTTCACCGTAGCCCTCAATGGGCTTCCAAATATCACTTTGCCAATTCCACAAGAACTGTCTTAGCGAAAGGCTTCTTGAGGGGAAAGCTGTAACTCTGTGAGATGATTTCACAGAACACAAAGAAGTTTCTCAGAAAGCTTCTTTCTCTTTGTTATCGGAGGATATTTCCTGTGGCCCTATATTCTTCAAAGGGATCCGAAATATCTGTTCTCAGATTCCACAGAAATAAGGCTAGCAAATAGATCCACGAAATACACATGTAACACTGTGAGATGAATTAACAGAACACTAAGCAGTTTCTCAGAAAGCTTCTTTCCAGATTTCATCAGAGGATATTTCCTATTTCACCATAGCCCTCTATGGGCTTCCAAATATCACTTTGCCAATTCCACAAGAACTGTCTTAGCGGAAGTCGTCTTGAGGGGGAAGCTGTAACTCTGTGAGATGATTTCACAGAACATAAAGAAGTTTCTCAGAAAGCTTCTTTCTCTTTGTTATCGGAGGATATTTCCTGTGGCCCTATAGTCTTCAAAGGGATCCGAAATATCTGTTCTCAGATTCCACAGAAATAAGGCTAGCAAAGAGATCCACGAAATACACATGTAACTCTGTGAGATGAATTAACAGAACACTAAGCACTTTCTCAGAAAGCTTCTTTCCAGATTTCATCTGAGGATATTTCCTTTTTCACCATAGACCTCTATGGGCTTCCAAATATCACTTTGCCAATTCCACAAGAACTGTCTTAGCGAAAGGCTTCTTGAGGGGAAAGCTGTAACTCTGTGAGATGATTTCACAGAACACAGAGAAGTTTCTCAGAAAGCTTCTTTCTCTTTGTTATCGGAGGATATTTCCTGTGGCCCTATAGTCTTCAAAGGGATCCGAAATATCTGTTCTCAGATTCCACAGAAATAAGGCTAACAAAGAGATCCACGACATACACATGTAACTCTGTGCGATGAATTCACAGAACACTAAGCAGTTTCTCAGAAAGCTTCTTTCCAGATTTCATCTGAGGATATTTCCTTTTTCACCATAGCCCTCTATGGGCTTCCAAATATCACTTTGCCGATTCCACAGGAACTGTCTTAGCGAAAGGCTTCTTGAGGGGAAAGCTGTAACTCTGTGAGATGATTTCACAGAACACAAAGAAGTTTCTCAGAAAGCTTCTTTCTCTTTGTTATCGGAGGATATTTCCTGTGGCCCTATAGTCTTCAAAGGGATCCGAAATATCTGTTCTCAGATTCCACAGAAATAAGGCTAGCAAAGAGATCCACGAAACACACATGTAACTCTGTGAGATGAATTCACAGAACACTAAGCAGTTTCTCAGAAAGCTTCTTTCCAGATTTCATCTGATGATATTTCCTTTTGCACCATAGCCCTCTATGGGCTTCCAAATATCACTTTTCCGATTCCACAAGAACTGTCTTAGCGAAAGGCTTCTTGAGGGGAAAGCTGTAACTCTGTGAGATGATTTCACAGAACACAAAGAAGTTTCTCAGAAAGCTTCTTTCTCTTTGTTATCGGAGGATATTTCCTTTGGCCCTATAGTCTTCAAAGGGATCCGAAATATCTGTTCTCAGATTCCACAGAAATAAGGCTAGCAAAGAGATCCACGAAATACACATGTAACTCTGTGAGATGAATTCACAGAACACTAAGCAGTTTCTCAGAAAGCTTCTTTCCAGATTTCATCAGAGGATATTTCCTTTTTCACCATAGCCCTCTATGGGCTACCTAATATCACTTTGCCAATTCCACAAGAACTCTCTTAATGAAAGGCTTCTTGAGGGGAAAGCTGTAACTCTGTGAGAAGATTTCACAGAACACAAAGAAGTTTTCCAGAAAGCTTGTTTCTCTTTGATATCGGAGGATATTTCCTGTGGCCCTATAGTATGCTAAGGGATCCGAATCTGTTCTCAGATTCCACAGAAATAAGGCTAGCAAAGAGATCCACGAAACACACATGTAACTCTGTGAGATGAATTCACAGAACACTAAGCAGTTTCTCAGAAAGCTTCTTTCCAGATTTCATCTGATGATATTTCCTTTTGCACCATAGCCCTCTATGGGCTTCCAAATATCACTTTTCCGATTCCACAAGAACTGTCTTAGTGAAAGGCTTCTTGAGGGGAAAGCTGTAACTCTGTGAGATGATTTCACAGAACACAAAGAAGTTTCTCAGAAAGCTTCTTTCTCTTTGTTATCGGAGGATATTTCCTGTGGCCCTATAGTCTTCAAAGGGATCCGAAATATCTGTTCTCAGATTCCACAGAAATAAGGCTAGCAAAGAGATCCACGACATACACATGTAACTCTGTGAGATGAATTCACAGAACACTAAGAAGTTTCTCAGAAAGCTTCTTTCCAGATTTCATCTGAGGATATTTCCTTTTTCACCATAGCCCTCTATGGGCTTCCAAATATCACTTTGCCGATTCCACAAGAACTGTCTTAGCGAAAGGCTTCTTGAGGGGAAAGCTGTAACTCTGTGAGATGATTTCACAGAACACAAAGAAGTTTCTCAGAAAGCTTCTTTCTCTTTGTTATCGGAGGATATTTCCTGTGGCCCTATAGTCTTCAAAGGGATCCGAAATATCTGTTTTCAGATTCCACAGAAATAAGGCAAGCAAAGAGATCCACGAAACACACATGTAACTCTGTGAGATGAATTCACAGAACACTAAGCAGTTTCTCAGAAAGCTTCTTTCCAGATTTCATCTGAGGATATTTCCTTTTTCACCATAGCCCTCTAGGGGCTTCCAAATATCACTTTGCCGATTCCACAAGAACTGTCTTAGCGAAAGGCTTCTTGAGGGGAAAGCTGTAACTCTGTGAGATGATTTCACAGAACACAAAGAAGTTTCTCAGAAAGCTTCTTTCTCTTTGTTATCGGAGGATATTTCCTTTGGCCCTATAATCTTCAAAGGGATCCGAAATATCTGTTCTCAGATTCCACAGAAATAATGCTAGCAAAGAGATCCACGAAATACACATGTAACTCTGTGAGATGACATCACAGAACACTAAGCAGTTTCTCAGAAAGCTTCTTTCCAGATTTCATCTGAGGATATTTCCTTTTTCACCATAGCCCTCTATGGGCTACCTAATATCACTTTGCCAATTCCACATGAACTGTCTTAACGAAAGGCTTCTTGAGGGGAAAGCTGTAACTCTGTGAGAAGATTTCACAGAACACAAAGAAGTTTCTCAGAAAGCTTCTTTCTCTTTGTTATCGGAGGATATTTCCTGTGGCCCTATAGTCTGCTAAGGGATCGGAAATATCTGTTCTCAGATTCCACAGAAATAAGGCTAGCAAAGAGATCCACGAAATACAGTTGTAACTCTGTGAGACGAATTCACAGAACACTAAGCAGTTTCTCCGAAAGCTTCTTTCCAGATTTCATCTGAGGATATTTCCTTTTTCACCGTAGCCCTCTATGGGCTTCCAAATATCACTTTGCCAATTCCACAAGAACTGTCTTAGCGAAAGGCTTCTTGAGGGGAAAGCTGTAACTCTGTGAGATGATTTCACAGAACACAAAGAAGTGTCTCAGAAAGCTTCTTTCTCTTTGTTATCGGAGGATATTTCCTTTGGCCCTATAGTCTTCAAAGGGATCCGAAGTATCTGCTCTCAGACACAACAGAAATAAGGCTAGCAAAGAGATCCACGAAATACACATGTAACTCTGTGAGATGAATTCACAGAACACTAAGCAGTTTCTCAGAACGCTTCTATCCAGATTTCATCTGAGGATATTTCCTTTTATACTATAGCCCTCTATGGGCTTCCAACTATCACTTTGCCAATTCCACAAGAACTGTCTTAGCGAAAGGCTTCTTGAGGGGAAAGCTGTAACTCTGTGAGATGATTTCACAGAACACAAAGAAGTTTCTCAGAAAGCTTCTTTCTCTTTGTTATCGGAGGATATTTCCTTTGGCCCTATGGTCTTCAAACGGATCCGAAATATCTGTTTTCAGATTCCACAGAAATAAGGCAAGCAAAGAGATACACGAAACACACATGTAACTCTGTGAGATGAATTCACAGAACACTAAGCAGTTTCTCAGAAAGCTTCTTTCCAGATTTCATCAGAGGATATTTCCTTTTTCACCACAGCCCTCTATGGGCTTCCAAATATCACTTTGCCAATTCCACAAGAACTGTCTTAGCGAAAGGCTTCTTGAGGGGAAATCTGTAACTCTGTGAGATGATTTCACAGAACACAAAGAAGTTTCTCAGAAAGCTTCTTTCTCTTTGTTATCGGAGGATATTTCCTGTGGCCCAATAGTCTTCAAAGGGATCCGAAATCTCTGTTCTCAGATTCCACAGAAATAAGGCTAGCAAAGAGGTCCACGAAATACACATGTAACTCTGTGAGATGAATTCACAGAACACTAAGCAGTTTCTCAGAAAGCTTCTTTCCAGATTTCATCTGAGGATATTTCCTTTTATACCATAGCCCTCTATGGGCTTCCAAATATCACTTTGCCAATTCCACAAGAACTGTCTTAGCGAAAGGCTTCTTGAGGGGAAAGCTGTAACTCTGTGAGAAGATTTCACAGAACACAAAGAAGTTTTCCAGAAAGCTTCTTTCTCTTTGATATCGGAGGATATTTCCTGTGGCCCTATAGTATGCTAAGGGATTCGAATCTGTTCTCAGATTCCACAGAAATAAGGCTAGCAAAGAGATCCACGAAATACACATGTAACTCTGTGAGATGAATTCACAGAACACTAAGCAGTTTCTCAGAAAGCTTCTTTCCAGATTTCATCTGAGGATATTTCCTTTTTCACCGTAGCCCTCAATGGGCTTCCAAATATCACTTTGCCAATTCCACAAGAACTGTCTTAGCGAAAGGCTTCTTGAGGGGAAAGCTGTAACTCTGTGAGATGATTTCACAGAACACAAAGAAGTTTCTCAGAAAGCTTCTTTCTCTTTGTTATCGGAGGATATTTCCTGTGGCCCTATAGTCTTCAAAGGGATCCGAAATATCTGTTCTCAGATTCCACAGAATTAAGGCAAGCAAAGAGATCCATGAAATACACATGTAACTCTGTGAGATGAATTCACAGAACACTAAGCAGTTTCTCAGAAAGCTTCTTTCCAGATTTCATCTGAGGATATTTCCTTTTTCACCGTAGCTCTCTATGGGCTTCCAAATATCACTTTGCCAATTCCAGAAGAACTGTCTTAGAGAAAGGCTTTTTGAGGGGAAAGCTGTAACTCTGTGAGATGATTTCACAGAACACAAAGAAGTTTCTCAGAAAGCTTCTTTCTCTTTGTTATCGGAGGATATTTCCTGTGGCCCTATAGTCTTCAAAGGGATCCGAAATATCTGTTCTCAGATTCCACAGAAATAAGGCTAGCAAAGAGATCCACGAAACACACATGTAACTCTGTGAGGTGAATTCACAGAACACTAAGCAGTTTCTCAGAAAGCTTCTTTCCAGTTTTCATCTGATGATATTTCCTTTTTCACCATAGCCCTCTATGGGCTTCCAAATATCACTTTTCCGATTCCACAAGAACTGTCTTAGCGAAAGGTTTCTTGAGGGGAAAGCTGTAACTCTGTGAGATGATTTCACAGAACACAAAGAAGTTTCTCAGAAAGCTTCTTTCTCTTTGTTATCGGAGGATATTTCCTTTGGCCCTATAGTCTTCAAAGGGATCCGAAATATCTGTTCTCAGATTCCACAGAAATAAGGCTAGCAAAGAGATCCACCAAACACACATGTAACTCTGTGAGATGAATTCACAGAACACTAAGCAGTTTCTCAGAAAGCTTCTTTCCAGATTTCATCTGAGGATATTTCCTTTTTCACCGTAGCCCTCAATGGGCTTCCAAATATCACTTTGCCAATTCCACAAGAACTGTCTTAGCGAAAGGCTTCTTGAGGGGAAAGCTGTAACTCTGTGAGATGATTTCACAGAACACAAAGAAGTTTCTCAGAAAGCTTCTTTCTCTTTGTTATCGGAGGATATTTCCTGTGGCCCTATAGTCTTCAAAGGGATCCGAAATATCTGTTCTCAGATTCCACAGAAATAAGGCTAGCAAAGAGATCCACGAAATACACATGTAACTCTGTGAGATGAATTCACAGAACACTAAGCAGTTTCTCAGAAAGCTTCTTTCCAGATTTCATCTGAGGATATTTCCTTTTTCACCATAGCCCTCTATGGGCTTCCAAATATCACTTTGCCAATTCCACAAGAACTGTCTTAGCGGAAGTCGTCTTGAGGGGAAAGCTGTAACTCTGTGAGATGATTTCACAGAACATAAAGAAGTTTCTCAGAAAGCTTCTTTCTCTTTGTTATCGGACGATATTTCCTGTGGCCCTATAGTCTTCAAAGGGATCCGAAATCTCTGTTCTCAGATTCCACAGAAATAAGGCTAGCAAAGAGATCCACGAAATACACATGTAACTCTGTGAGATGAATTTACAGAACACTAAGCACTTTCTCAGAAAGCTTCTTTCCAGATTTCATCTGAGGATATTTCCTTTTTCACCATAGCCCTCTATGGGCTTCCAAATATCACTTTGCCAATTCCACAAGAACTGTCTTAGCGAAAGGCTTCTTGAGGGGAAAGCTGTAACTCTGTGAGATGATTTCACAGAACACAGAGAAGTTTCTCAGAAAGCTTCTTTCTCTTTGTTATCGGAGGATATTTCCTGTGGCCCTATAGTCTTCAAAGGTATCCGAAATATCTGTTCTCAGATTCCACAGAAATAAGGCTAACAAAGAGATCCACGACATACACATGTAACTCTGTGAGATGAATTCACAGAACACTAAGCAGTTTCTCAGAAAGCTTCTTTCCAGATTTCATCTGAGGATATTTCCTTTTTCACCATAGCCCTCTATGGGCTTCCAAATATCACTTCGCCGATTCCACAAGAACTGTCTTAGCGAAGGCTTCTTGCGGGGAAATCTGTAACTCTGTGAGATGATTTCACAGAACACAAAGAAGTTTCTCAGAAAGCTTCTTTCTCTTTGTTATCGGAGGATATTTCCTTTGGCCCTAGAGTCTTCAAAGGTATCCGAAATATCTGTTCTCAGATTCCACAGAAATAATGCTAGCAAAGAGATCCACGAAATACACATGTAACTCTGTGAGATGAATTCACAGAACACTAAGCAGTTTCTCAGAAAGCTTCTATCCATATTTCATCTGAGGATATTTCCTTTTATACCATAGCCCTCTATGGGCTTCCAAATATCACTTTGCCAATTCCACAAGAACTGTCTTAGCGAAAGG
Source organism: Macaca nemestrina (assembly GCF_043159975.1). Lineage (NCBI taxonomy): Eukaryota > Metazoa > Chordata > Mammalia > Primates > Cercopithecidae > Macaca > Macaca nemestrina. The sequence goes on from NC_092140.1 coordinate 57,222,321, forward strand.
CTTCTTGAGGGGAAAGCTGTAACTCTGTGAGAAGATTTCACAGAACACAAAGAAGTTTTCCAGAAAGCTTCTTTCTCTTTGATATCGGAGGATATTTCCTGTGGCCCTATAGTATGCTAAGGGATCCGAATCTGTTCTCAGATTCCACAGAAATAAGGCTAGCAAAGAGATCCACGAAATACACATGTAACTCTTTGAGATGAATTCACAGAACACTAAGCAGTTTTCAGAAAGCTTCTTTCCAGATTTCATCAGAGGATATTTCCTTTTTCACCGTAGCCCTCAATGGGCTTCCAAATATCACTTTGCCAATTCCACAAGAACTGTCTTAGCGAAAGGCTTCTTGAGGGGAAAGCTGTAACTCTGTGAGATGATTTCACAGAACACAAAGAAGTTTCTCAGAAAGCTTCTTTCTCTTTGTTATCGGAGGATATTTCCTGTGGCCCTATAGTCTTCAAAGGGATCCGAAATATCTGTTCTCAGATTCCACAGAAATAAGGCAAGCAAAGAGATCCATGAAATACACATGTAACTCTGTGAGATGAATTCACAGAACACTAAGCAGTTTCTCAGAAAGCTTCTTTCCAGATTTCATCTGAGGATATTTCCTTTTTCACCATAGCCCTCTATGGGCTTCCAAATATCACTTTGCCAATTCCACAAGAACTGTCTTAGCGAAAGGCTTCTTGAGGGGAAAGCTGTAACTCTGTGAGAAGATTTCACAGAACACAAAGAAGTTTTCCAGAAAGCTTCTTTCTCTTTGATATCGGAGGATATTTCCTGTGGCCCTATAGTATGCTAAGGGATCCGAAATATCTGTTCTCAGATTCCACAGAAATAAGGCTAGCAAAGAGATCCACGAAACACACATGTAACTCTGTGAGGTGAATTCACAGAACACTAAGCAGTTTCTCAGAAAGCTTCTTTCCAGTTTTCATCTGATGATATTTCCTTTTTCACCATAGCCCTCTATGGGCTTCCAAATATCACTTTTCCGATTCCACAAGAACTGTCTTAGCGAAAGGTTTCTTGAGGGGAAAGCTGTAACTCTGTGAGATGATTTCACAGAACACAAAGAAGTTTCTCAGAAAGCTTCTTTCTCTTTGTTATCGGAGGATATTTCCTTTGGCCCTATAGTCTTCAAAGGGATCCGAAATATCTGTTCTCAGATTCCACAGAAATAAGGCTAGCAAAGAGATCCACCAAACACACATGTAACTCTGTGAGATGAATTCACAGAACACTAAGCAGTTTCTCAGAAAGCTTCTTTCCAGATTTCATCTGAGGATATTTCCTTTTTCACCATAGCCCTCTATGGGCTTCCAAATATCACTTTGCCAATTCCACAAGAACTGTCTTAGCGAAAGGCTTCTTGAGGGGAAAGCTGTAACTCTGTGAGATGATTTCACAGAACACAGAGAAGTTTCTCAGAAAGCTTCTTTCTCTTTGTTATCGGAGGATATTTCCTGTGGCCCTATAGTCTTCAAAGGTATCCGAAATATCTGTTCTCAGATTCCACAGAAATAAGGCTAACAAAGAGATCCACGACATACACATGTAACTCTGTGAGATGAATTCACAGAACACTAAGCAGTTTCTCAGAAAGCTTCTTTCCAGATTTCATCTGAGGATATTTCCTTTTTCACCATAGCCCTCTATGGGCTTCCAAATATCACTTCGCCGATTCCACAAGAACTGTCTTAGCGAAGGCTTCTTGCGGGGAAATCTGTAACTCTGTGAGATGATTTCACAGAACACAAAGAAGTTTCTCAGAAAGCTTCTTTCTCTTTGTTATCGGAGGATATTTCCTTTGGCCCTAGAGTCTTCAAAGGTATCCGAAATATCTGTTCTCAGATTCCACAGAAATAATGCTAGCAAAGAGATCCACGAAATACACATGTAACTCTGTGAGATGAATTCACAGAACACTAAGCAGTTTCTCAGAAAGCTTCTATCCATATTTCATCTGAGGATATTTCCTTTTATACCATAGCCCTCTATGGGCTTCCAAATATCACTTTGCCAATTCCACAAGAACTGTCTTAGCGAAAGGCTTCTTGAGGGGAAAGCTGTAACTCTGTGAGAAGATTTCACAGAACACAAAGAAGTTTTCCAGAAAGCTTCTTTCTCTTTGATATCGGAGGATATTTCCTGTGGCCCTATAGTATGCTAAGGGATCCGAATCTGTTCTCAGATTCCACAGAAATAAGGCTAGCAAAGAGATCCACGAAATACACATGTAACTCTTTGAGATGAATTCACAGAACACTAAGCAGTTTTCAGAAAGCTTCTTTCCAGATTTCATCAGAGGATATTTCCTTTTTCACCGTAGCCCTCAATGGGCTTCCAAATATCACTTTGCCAATTCCACAAGAACTGTCTTAGCGAAAGGCTTCTTGAGGGGAAAGCTGTAACTCTGTGAGATGATTTCACAGAACACAAAGAAGTTTCTCAGAAAGCTTCTTTCTCTTTGTTATCGGAGGATATTTCCTGTGGCCCTATAGTCTTCAAAGGGATCCGAAATATCTGTTCTCAGATTCCACAGAAATAAGGCAAGCAAAGAGATCCATGAAATACACATGTAACTCTGTGAGATGAATTCACAGAACACTAAGCAGTTTCTCAGAAAGCTTCTTTCCAGATTTCATCTGAGGATATTTCCTTTTTCACCATAGCCCTCTATGGGCTTCCAAATATCACTTTGCCAATTCCACAAGAACTGTCTTAGCGAAAGGCTTCTTGAGGGGAAAGCTGTAACTCTGTGAGAAGATTTCACAGAACACAAAGAAGTTTTCCAGAAAGCTTCTTTCTCTTTGATATCGGAGGATATTTCCTGTGGCCCTATAGTATGCTAAGGGATCCGAAATATCTGTTCTCAGATTCCACAGAAATAAGGCTAGCAAAGAGATCCACGAAACACACATGTAACTCTGTGAGGTGAATTCACAGAACACTAAGCAGTTTCTCAGAAAGCTTCTTTCCAGTTTTCATCTGATGATATTTCCTTTTTCACCATAGCCCTCTATGGGCTTCCAAATATCACTTTTCCGATTCCACAAGAACTGTCTTAGCGAAAGGTTTCTTGAGGGGAAAGCTGTAACTCTGTGAGATGATTTCACAGAACACAAAGAAGTTTCTCAGAAAGCTTCTTTCTCTTTGTTATCGGAGGATATTTCCTTTGGCCCTATAGTCTTCAAAGGGATCCGAAATATCTGTTCTCAGATTCCACAGAAATAAGGCTAGCAAAGAGATCCACCAAACACACATGTAACTCTGTGAGATGAATTCACAGAACACTAAGCAGTTTCTCAGAAAGCTTCTTTCCAGATTTCATCTGAGGATATTTCCTTTTTCACCATAGCCCTCTATGGGCTTCCAAATATCACTTTGCCAATTCCACAAGAACTGTCTTAGCGAAAGGCTTCTTGAGGGGAAAGCTGTAACTCTGTGAGATGATTTCACAGAACACAGAGAAGTTTCTCAGAAAGCTTCTTTCTCTTTGTTATCGGAGGATATTTCCTGTGGCCCTATAGTCTTCAAAGGTATCCGAAATATCTGTTCTCAGATTCCACAGAAATAAGGCTAACAAAGAGATCCACGACATACACATGTAACTCTGTGAGATGAATTCACAGAACACTAAGCAGTTTCTCAGAAAGCTTCTTTCCAGATTTCATCTGAGGATATTTCCTTTTTCACCATAGCCCTCTATGGGCTTCCAAATATCACTTCGCCGATTCCACAAGAACTGTCTTAGCGAAGGCTTCTTGCGGGGAAATCTGTAACTCTGTGAGATGATTTCACAGAACACAAAGAAGTTTCTCAGAAAGCTTCTTTCTCTTTGTTATCGGAGGATATTTCCTTTGGCCCTAGAGTCTTCAAAGGTATCCGAAATATCTGTTCTCAGATTCCACAGAAATAATGCTAGCAAAGAGATCCACGAAATACACATGTAACTCTGTGAGATGAATTCACAGAACACTAAGCAGTTTCTCAGAAAGCTTCTATCCATATTTCATCTGAGGATATTTCCTTTTATACCATAGCCCTCTATGGGCTTCCAAATATCACTTTGCCAATTCCACAAGAACTGTCTTAGCGAAAGGCTTCTTGAGGGGAAAGCTGTAACTCTGTGAGAAGATTTCACAGAACACAAAGAAGTTTTCCAGAAAGCTTCTTTCTCTTTGATATCGGAGGATATTTCCTGTGGCCCTATAGTATGCTAAGGGATCCGAATCTGTTCTCAGATTCCACAGAAATAAGGCTAGCAAAGAGATCCACGAAATACACATGTAACTCTTTGAGATGAATTCACAGAACACTAAGCAGTTTTCAGAAAGCTTCTTTCCAGATTTCATCAGAGGATATTTCCTTTTTCACCGTAGCCCTCAATGGGCTTCCAAATATCACTTTGCCAATTCCACAAGAACTGTCTTAGCGAAAGGCTTCTTGAGGGGAAAGCTGTAACTCTGTGAGATGATTTCACAGAACACAAAGAAGTTTCTCAGAAAGCTTCTTTCTCTTTGTTATCGGAGGATATTTCCTGTGGCCCTATAGTCTTCAAAGGGATCCGAAATATCTGTTCTCAGATTCCACAGAAATAAGGCAAGCAAAGAGATCCATGAAATACACATGTAACTCTGTGAGATGAATTCACAGAACACTAAGCAGTTTCTCAGAAAGCTTCTTTCCAGATTTCATCTGAGGATATTTCCTTTTTCACCATAGCCCTCTATGGGCTTCCAAATATCACTTTGCCAATTCCACAAGAACTGTCTTAGCGAAAGGCTTCTTGAGGGGAAAGCTGTAACTCTGTGAGATGATTTCACAGAATACAAAGAAGTTTCTCAGAAAGCTTCTTTCTCTTTGTTATCGGAGGATATTTCCTGTGGCCCAATAGTCTTCAAAGGGATCCGAAATCTCTGTTCTCAGATTCCACAGAAATAAGGCTAGCAAAGAGGTCCACGAAATACACATGTAACTCTGTGAGATGAATTCACAGAACACTAAGCAGTTTCTCAGAAAGCTTCTTTCCAGATTTCATCTGAGGATATTTCCTTTTTCACCATAGCCCTCTATGGGCTTCCAAATATCACTTTGCCGATTCCACAAGAACTGTCTTAGCGAAGGCTTCTTGCGGGGAAAGCTGTAACTCTGTGAGATGATTTCACAGAACACAAAGAAGTTTCTCAGAAAGCTTCTTTCTCTTTGTTATCGGAGGATATTTCCTTTGGCCCTATAGTCTTCAAAGGTATCCGAAATATCTGTTCTCAGATTCCACAGAAATAATGCTAGCAAAGAGATCCACGAAATACACATGTAACTCTGTGAGATGAATTCACAGAACACTAAGCAGTTTCTCAGAAAGCTTCTATCCATATTTCATCTGAGGATATTTCCTTTTATACCATAGCCCTCTATGGGTTTCCAAATATCACTTTGCCAATTCCACAAGAACTGTCTTAGCGAAAGGCTTCTTGAGGGGAAAACTGTAACTCTGTGAGAAGATTTCACAGAACACAAAGAAGTTTTCCAGAAAGCTTCTTTCTCTTTGATATCGGAGGATATTTCCTGTGGCCCTATAGTATGCTAAGGGATCCGAATCTGTTCTCAGATTCCACAGAAATAAGGCTAGCAAAGAGATCCACGAAATACACATGTAACTCTTTGAGATGAATTCACAGAACACTAAGCAGTTTCTCAGAAAGCTTCTTTCCAGATTTCATCTGAGGATATTTCCTTTTTCACCGTAGCCCTCAATGGGCTTCCAAATATCACTTTGCCAATTCCACAAGAACTGTCTTAGCGAAAGGCTTCTTGAGGGGAAAGCTGTAACTCTGTGAGATGATTTCAGAGAACACAAAGAAGTTTCTCAGAAAGCTTCTTTCTCTTTGTTATCGGAGGATATTTCCTGTGGCCCTATAGTCTTCAAAGGGATCCGAAATATCTGTTCTCAGATTCCACAGAAATAAAGCTAGCAAAGAGATCCACGAAATACACATGTAACTCTGTGAGATGAATTCACAGAACACTAAGCAGTTTCTCAGAAAGCTTCTTTCCAGATTTCATCTGAGGATATTTCCTTTTTCACCATAGCCCTCTATGGGCTTCCAAATATCACTTTGCCAATTCCACAAGAACTGTCTTAGCGAAAGGCTTCTTGAGGGGAAAGCTGTAACTCTGTGAGATGATTTCACAGAACACAGAGAAGTTTCTCAGAAAGCTTCTTTCTCTTTGTTATCGGAGGATATTTCCTGTGGCCCTATAGTCTTCAAAGGGATCCGAAATATCTGTTCTCAGATTCCACAGAAATAAGGCTAGCAAAGAGATCCACGACATACACATGTAACTCTTTGAGATGAATTCACAGAACACTAAGCAGTTTCTCAGAAAGCTTCTTTCCAGATTTCATCTGAGGATATTTCCTTTTTCACCATAGCCCTCTATGGGCTTCCAAATATCACTTTGCCAATTCCACAAGAACTGTCTTAGCGAAAGGCTTCTTGAGGGGAAAGCTGTAACTCTGTGAGATGATTTCACAGAACACAAAGAAGTTTCTCAGAAAGCTTCTTTCTCTTTGTTATCGGAGGATATTTCCTGTGGCCCTATAGTCTTCAAAGGGATCCGAAATATCTGTTCTCAGATTCCACAGAAATAAGGCTACAAAGAGATCCACGAAATACACATGTAACTCTGTGAGATGAATTAACAGAACACTAAGCACTTTCTCAGAAAGCTTCTTTCCAGATTTCATCTGAGGATATTTCCTTTTTCACCATAGCCCTCTATGGGCTTCCAAATATCACTTTGCCAATTCCACAAGAACTGACTTAGCGAAAGGCTTCTTGAGGGGAAAGCTGTAACTCTGTGAGATGATTTCAGAGAACACAGAGAAGTTTCTCAGAAAGCTTCTTTCTCTTTGTTATCGGAGGATATTTCCTGTGGCCCTATAGTCTTCAAAGGGATCCGAAATATCTGTTCTCAGATTCCACAGAAATAAGGCTAGCAAAGAGATCCACGACATACACATGTAACTCTGTGAGATGAATTCACAGAACACTAAGCAGTTTCTCAGAAAGCTTCTTTCCAGATTTCATCTGAGGATATTTCCTTTTTCACCATAGCCCTCTATGGGCTTCCAAATATCACTTTGCCGATTCCACAGGAACTGTCTTAGCGAAAGGCTTCTTGAGGGGAAAGCTGTAACTCTGTGAGATGATTTCACAGAACACAAAGAAGTTTCTCAGAAAGCTTCTTTCTCTTTGTTATCGGAGGATATTTCCTGTGGCCCTATAGTCTTCAAAGGGATCCGAAATATCTGTTCTCAGATTCCACAGAAATAAGGCTAGCAAAGAGATCCACGAAACACACATGTAACTCTTTGAGATGAATTCACAGAACACTAAGCAGTTTCTCAGAAAGCTTCTTTCCAGATTTCATCTGATGATATTTCCTTTTTCACCATAGCCCTCTATGGGCTTCCAAATATCACATTTCCGATTCCACAAGAACTGTCTTAGCGAAAGGTTTCTTGAGGGGAAAGCTGTAACTCTGTGAGATGATTTCACAGAACACAAAGAAGTTTCTCAGAAAGCTTCTTTCTCTTTGTTATCGGAGGATATTTCCTTTGGCCCTATAGTCTTCTAAGGGATCCGAAATATCTGTTCTCAGATTCCACAGAAATAAGGCTAGCAAGGAGATCCACGAAATACAGATGTAACTCTGTGAGATGAATTAAGAGAACACTAAGCAGTTTCTCAGAAAGCTTCTTTCCAGATTTCATCTGAGGATATTTCCTTTTTCACCATAGCTCTCTATAGGCTTCCAAATATCACTTTGCCAATTCCACAAGAACTGTCTTAGCGAAAGGCTTCTTGAGGGGAAAGCTGTAACTCTGTGAAATGGTTTCACAGAACACAAAGAAGTTTCTCCGAAAGCTTCTTTCTCTTTGTAATCAGAGGATATTTCCTTTGGCCCTATAATCTTCCAAGGGATCCGAAATATCTGTTCTCAGATTCCACAGAATTGAGGCTAGCAAAGAGATCCACGAAACACACATGTAACTCTGTGAGATGAATTCACAGAACACTAAGCAGTTTCTCAGAAAGCTTCTTTCCAGATTTCATCTGATGATATTTCCTTTTTCACCATTGCCCTCTATTGGCTTCCAATATCACATTTCCGATTCCACAAGAACTGTCTTTGCGAAAGGCTTCTTGAGGGGAAAGCTGTAACTCTGTGAGATGATTTCACAGAACACAAAGAAGTTTCTCAGAAAGCTTCTTTCTCTTTGTTATCGGAGGATATTTCCTGTGGCCCTATAGTCTTCAAAGGGATCCGAAATATCTGTTCTCAGATTCCACAGAAATAAGGCTAGCAAAGAGATCCACGAAATACACATGTAACTCAGTGAGATGAATTAACAGAACACTAAGCACTTTCTCAGAAAGCTTCTTTCCAGATTTCATCTGAGGATATTTCCTTTTTCACCATAGCCCTCTATGGGCTTCCAAATATCACTTTGCCAATTCCACAAGAACTGTCTTAGCGAAAGGCTTCTTGAGGGGAAAGCTGTAACTCTGTGAGATGATTTCACAGAACACAAAGAAGTTTCTCAGAGAGCTTCTTTCTCTTTGTTATCGGAGGATATTTCCTGTGGCCCAATAGTCTTCAAAGGGATCCGAAATCTCTGTTCTCAGATTCCACAGAAATAAGGCTAGCAAAGAGGTCCACGAAATACACATGTAACTCTGTGAGATGAATTCACAGAACACTAAGCAGTTTCTCAGAAAGCTTCTTTCCAGATTTCATCTGAGGATATTTCCTTTTTCACCATAGCCCTCTATGGGCTTCCAAATATCACTTTGCCGATTCCACAAGAACTGTCTTAGCGAAGGCTTCTTGCGGGGAAAGCTGTAACTCTGTGAGATGATTTCACAGAACACAAAGAAGTTTCTCAGAAAGCTTCTTTCTCTTTGTTATCGGAGGATATTTCCTGTGGCCCTATAGTCTTCAAAGGGATCCGAAATATCTGTTCTCAGATTCCACAGAAATAAGGCTAGCAAAGAGATCCACGAAATACACATGTAACTCTGTGAGATGAATTCACAGAACACTAAGCAGTTTCTCAGAAAGCTTCTTTCCAGATTTCATCTGAGGATATTTCCTTTTTCACCATAGCCCTCTATGGGCTTCCAAATATCACTTTGCCAATTCCACAAGAACTGTCTTAGCGGAAGTGGTCTTGAGGGGAAAGCTGTAACTCTGTGAGATGATTTCACAGAACATAAAGAAGTTTCTCAGAAAGCTTCTTTCTCTTTGTTATCGGAGGATATTTCCTGTGGCCCTATAGTCTTCAAAGGGATCCGAAATATCTGTTCTCAGATTCCACAGAAATAAGGCTAGCAAAGAGATCCACGAAATACACATGTAACTCTGTGAGATGAATTTACAGAACACTAAGCACTTTCTCAGAAAGCTTCTTTCCAGATTTCATCTGAGGATATTTCCTTTTTCACCATAGCCCTCTATGGGCTTCCAAATATCACTTTGCCAATTCCACAAGAACTGTCTTAGCGAAAGGCTTCTTGAGGGGAAAGCTGTAACTCTGTGAGATGATTTCACAGAACACAGAGAAGTTTCTCAGAAAGCTTCTTTCTCTTTGTTATCGGAGGATATTTCCTGTGGCCCTATAGTCTTCAAAGGTATCCGAAATATCTGTTCTCAGATTCCACAGAAATAAGGCTAACAAAGAGATCCACGACATACACATGTAACTCTGTGAGATGAATTCACAGAACACTAAGCAGTTTCTCAGAAAGCTTCTTTCCAGATTTCATCTGAGGATATTTCCTTTTTCACCATAGCCCTCTATGGGCTTCCAAATATCACTTCGCCGATTCCACAAGAACTGTCTTAGCGAAGGCTTCTTGCGGGGAAATCTGTAACTCTGTGAGATGATTTCACAGAACACAAAGAAGTTTCTCAGAAAGCTTCTTTCTCTTTGTTATCGGAGGATATTTCCTTTGGCCCTAGAGTCTTCAAAGGTATCCGAAATATCTGTTCTCAGATTCCACAGAAATAATGCTAGCAAAGAGATCCACGAAATACACATGTAACTCTGTGAGATGAATTCACAGAACACTAAGCAGTTTCTCAGAAAGCTTCTATCCATATTTCATCTGAGGATATTTCCTTTTATACCATAGCCCTCTATGGGCTTCCAAATATCACTTTGCCAATTCCACAAGAACTGTCTTAGCGAAAGGCTTCTTGAGGGGAAAGCTGTAACTCTGTGAGAAGATTTCACAGAACACAAAGAAGTTTTCCAGAAAGCTTCTTTCTCTTTGATATCGGAGGATATTTCCTGTGGCCCTATAGTATGCTAAGGGATCCGAATCTGTTCTCAGATTCCACAGAAATAAGGCTAGCAAAGAGATCCACGAAATACACATGTAACTCTTTGAGATGAATTCACAGAACACTAAGCAGTTTTCAGAAAGCTTCTTTCCAGATTTCATCAGAGGATATTTCCTTTTTCACCGTAGCCCTCAATGGGCTTCCAAATATCACTTTGCCAATTCCACAAGAACTGTCTTAGCGAAAGGCTTCTTGAGGGGAAAGCTGTAACTCTGTGAGATGATTTCACAGAACACAAAGAAGTTTCTCAGAAAGCTTCTTTCTCTTTGTTATCGGAGGATATTTCCTGTGGCCCTATAGTCTTCAAAGGGATCCGAAATATCTGTTCTCAGATTCCACAGAAATAAGGCAAGCAAAGAGATCCATGAAATACACATGTAACTCTGTGAGATGAATTCACAGAACACTAAGCAGTTTCTCAGAAAGCTTCTTTCCAGATTTCATCTGAGGATATTTCCTTTTTCACCATAGCCCTCTATGGGCTTCCAAATATCACTTTGCCAATTCCACAAGAACTGTCTTAGCGAAAGGCTTCTTGAGGGGAAAGCTGTAACTCTGTGAGATGATTTCACAGAATACAAAGAAGTTTCTCAGAAAGCTTCTTTCTCTTTGTTATCGGAGGATATTTCCTGTGGCCCAATAGTCTTCAAAGGGATCCGAAATCTCTGTTCTCAGATTCCACAGAAATAAGGCTAGCAAAGAGGTCCACGAAATACACATGTAACTCTGTGAGATGAATTCACAGAACACTAAGCAGTTTCTCAGAAAGCTTCTTTCCAGATTTCATCTGAGGATATTTCCTTTTTCACCATAGCCCTCTATGGGCTTCCAAATATCACTTTGCCGATTCCACAAGAACTGTCTTAGCGAAGGCTTCTTGCGGGGAAAGCTGTAACTCTGTGAGATGATTTCACAGAACACAAAGAAGTTTCTCAGAAAGCTTCTTTCTCTTTGTTATCGGAGGATATTTCCTTTGGCCCTATAGTCTTCAAAGGTATCCGAAATATCTGTTCTCAGATTCCACAGAAATAATGCTAGCAAAGAGATCCACGAAATACACATGTAACTCTGTGAGATGAATTCACAGAACACTAAGCAGTTTCTCAGAAAGCTTCTTTCCAGATTTCATCTGAGGATATTTCCTTTTTCACCATAGCCCTCTATGGGCTTCCAAATATCACTTTGCCAATTCCACAAGAACTGTCTTAGCGGAAGTCGTCTTGAGGGGAAAGCTGTAACTCTGTGAGATGATTTCACAGAACATAAAGAAGTTTCTCAGAAAGCTTCTTTCTCTTTGTTATCGGAGGATATTTCCTGTGGCCCTATAGTCTTCAAAGGGATCCGAAATATCTGTTCTCAGATTCCACAGAAATAAGGCTAGCAAAGAGATCCACGAAATACACATGTAACTCTGTGAGATGAATTTACAGAACACTAAGCACTTTCTCAGAAAGCTTCTTTCCAGATTTCATCTGAGGATATTTCCTTTTTCACCATAGCCCTCTATGGGCTTCCAAATATCACTTTGCCAATTCCACAAGAACTGTCTTAGCGAAAGGCTTCTTGAGGGGAAAGCTGTAACTCTGTGAGATGATTTCACAGAACACAGAGAAGTTTCTCAGAAAGCTTCTTTCTCTTTGTTATCGGAGGATATTTCCTGTGGCCCTATAGTCTTCAAAGGTATCCGAAATATCTGTTCTCAGATTCCACAGAAATAAGGCTAACAAAGAGATCCACGACATACACATGTAACTCTGTGAGATGAATTCACAGAACACTAAGCAGTTTCTCAGAAAGCTTCTTTCCAGATTTCATCTGAGGATATTTCCTTTTTCACCATAGCCCTCTATGGGCTTCCAAATATCACTTCGCCGATTCCACAAGAACTGTCTTAGCGAAGGCTTCTTGCGGGGAAATCTGTAACTCTGTGTGATGATTTCACAGAACACAAAGAAGTTTCTCAGAAAGCTTCTTTCTCTTTGTTATCGGAGGATATTTCCTTTGGCCCTAGAGTCTTCAAAGGTATCCGAAATATCTGTTCTCAGATTCCACAGAAATAATGCTAGCAAAGAGATCCACGAAATACACATGTAACTCTGTGAGATGAATTCACAGAACACTAAGCAGTTTCTCAGAAAGCTTCTATCCATATTTCATCTGAGGATATTTCCTTTTATACCATAGCCCTCTATGGGCTTCCAAATATCACTTTGCCAATTCCACAAGAACTGTCTTAGCGAAAGGCTTCTTGAGGGGAAAGCTGTAACTCTGTGAGAAGATTTCACAGAACACAAAGAAGTTTTCCAGAAAGCTTCTTTCTCTTTGATATCGGAGGATATTTCCTGTGGCCCTATAGTATGCTAAGGGATCCGAATCTGTTCTCAGATTCCACAGAAATAAGGCTAGCAAAGAGATCCACGAAATACACATGTAACTCTTTGAGATGAATTCACAGAACACTAAGCAGTTTTCAGAAAGCTTCTTTCCAGATTTCATCAGAGGATATTTCCTTTTTCACCGTAGCCCTCAATGGGCTTCCAAATATCACTTTGCCAATTCCACAAGAACTGTCTTAGCGAAAGGCTTCTTGAGGGGAAAGCTGTAACTCTGTGAGATGATTTCACAGAACACAAAGAAGTTTCTCAGAAAGCTTCTTTCTCTTTGTTATCGGAGGATATTTCCTGTGGCCCTATAGTCTTCAAAGGGATCCGAAATATCTGTTCTCAGATTCCACAGAAATAAGGCAAGCAAAGAGATCCATGAAATACACATGTAACTCTGTGAGATGAATTCACAGAACACTAAGCAGTTTCTCAGAAAGCTTCTTTCCAGATTTCATCTGAGGATATTTCCTTTTTCACCATAGCCCTCTATGGGCTTCCAAATATCACTTTGCCAATTCCACAAGAACTGTCTTAGCGAAAGACTTCTTGAGGGGAAAGCTGTAACTCTGTGAGATGATTTCACAGAATACAAAGAAGTTTCTCAGAAAGCTTCTTTCTCTTTGTTATCGGAGGATATTTCCTGTGGCCCAATAGTCTTCAAAGGGATCCGAAATCTCTGTTCTCAGATTCCACAGAAATAAGGCTAGCAAAGAGGTCCACGAAATACACATGTAACTCTGTGAGATGAATTCACAGAACACTAAGCAGTTTCTCAGAAAGCTTCTTTCCAGATTTCATCTGAGGATATTTCCTTTTTCACCATAGCCCTCTATGGGCTTCCAAATATCACTTTGCCGATTCCACAAGAACTGTCTTAGCGAAGGCTTCTTGCGGGGAAAGCTGTAACTCTGTGAGATGATTTCACAGAACACAAAGAAGTTTCTCAGAAAGCTTCTTTCTCTTTGTTATCGGAGGATATTTCCTTTGGCCCTATAGTCTTCAAAGGTATCCGAAATATCTGTTCTCAGATTCCACAGAAATAATGCTAGCAAAGAGATCCACGAAATACACATGTAACTCTGTGAGATGAATTCACAGAACACTAAGCAGTTTCTCAGAAAGCTTCTATCCATATTTCATCTGAGGATATTTCCTTTTATACCATAGCCCTCTATGGGTTTCCAAATATCACTTTGCCAATTCCACAAGAACTGTCTTAGCGAAAGGCTTCTTGAGGGGAAAACTGTAACTCTGTGAGAAGATTTCACAGAACACAAAGAAGTTTTCCAGAAAGCTTCTTTCTCTTTGATATCGGAGGATATTTCCTGTGGCCCTATAGTATGCTAAGGGATCCGAATCTGTTCTCAGATTCCACAGAAATAAGGCTAGCAAAGAGATCCACGAAATACACATGTAACTCTTTGAGATGAATTCACAGAACACTAAGCAGTTTCTCAGAAAGCTTCTTTCCAGATTTCATCTGAGGATATTTCCTTTTTCACCATAGCCCTCTATGGGCTTCAAAATATCACTTTGCCAATTCCACAAGAACTGTCTTAGCGAAAGGCTTCTTGAGGGGAAAGCTGTAACTCTGTGAGATGATTTCAGAGAACACAAAGAAGTTTCTCAGAAAGCTTCTTTCTCTTTGTTATCGGAGGATATTTCCTGTGGCCCTATAGTCTTCAAAGGGATCCGAAATATCTGTTCTCAGATTCCACAGAAATAAAGCTAGCAAAGAGATCCACGAAATACACATGTAACTCTGTGAGATGAATTCACAGAACACTAAGCAGTTTCTCAGAAAGCTTCTTTCCAGATTTCATCTGAGGATATTTCCTTTTTCACCATAGCCCTCTATGGGCTTCCAAATATCACTTTGCCAATTCCACAAGAACTGTCTTAGCGAAAGGCTTCTTGAGGGGAAAGCTGTAACTCTGTGAGGTGATTTCACAGAACACAGAGAAGTTTCTCAGAAAGCTTCTTTCTCTTTGTTATCGGAGGATATTTCCTGTGGCCCTATAGTCTTCAAAGGGATCCGAAATATCTGTTCTCAGATTCCACAGAAATAAGGCTAGCAAAGAGATCCACGACATACACATGTAACTCTTTGAGATGAATTCACAGAACACTAAGCAGTTTCTCAGAAAGCTTCTTTCCAGATTTCATCTGAGGATATTTCCTTTTTCACCATAGCCCTCTATGGGCTTCCAAATATCACTTTGCCAATTCCACAAGAACTGTCTTAGCGAAAGGCTTCTTGAGGGGAAAGCTGTAACTCTGTGAGATGATTTCACAGAACACAAAGAAGTTTCTCAGAAAGCTTCTTTCTCTTTGTTATCGGAGGATATTTCCTGTGGCCCTATAGTCTTCAAAGGGATCCGAAATATCTGTTCTCAGATTCCACAGAAATAAGGCTACAAAGAGATCCACGAAATACACATGTAACTCTGTGAGATGAATTAACAGAACACTAAGCACTTTCTCAGAAAGCTTCTTTCCAGATTTCATCTGAGGATATTTCCTTTTTCACCATAGCCCTCTATGGGCTTCCAAATATCACTTTGCCAATTCCACAAGAACTGACTTAGCGAAAGGCTTCTTGAGGGGAAAGCTGTAACTCTGTGAGATGATTTCAGAGAACACAGAGAAGTTTCTCAGAAAGCTTCTTTCTCTTTGTTATCGGAGGATATTTCCTGTGGCCCTATAGTCTTCAAAGGGATCCGAAATATCTGTTCTCAGATTCCACAGAAATAAGGCTAGCAAAGAGATCCACGACATACACATGTAACTCTGTGAGATGAATTCACAGAACACTAAGCAGTTTCTCAGAAAGCTTCTTTCCAGATTTCCTCTGAGGATATTTCCTTTTTCACCATAGCCCTCTATGGGCTTCCAAATATCACTTTGCCGATTCCACAGGAACTGTCTTAGCGAAAGGCTTCTTGAGGGGAAAGCTGTAACTCTGTGAGATGATTTCACAGAACACAAAGAAGTTTCTCAGAAAGCTTCTTTCTCTTTGTTATCGGAGGATATTTCCTTTGGCCCTATAGTCTTCTAAGGGATCCGAAATATCTGTTCTCAGATTCCACAGAAATAAGGCTAGCAAGGAGATCCACGAAATACAGATGTAACTCTGTGAGATGAATTAAGAGAACACTAAGCAGTTTCTCAGAAAGCTTCTTTCCAGATTTCATCTGAGGATATTTCCTTTTTCACCATAGCTCTCTATAGGCTTCCAAATATCACTTTGCCAATTCCACAAGAACTGTCTTAGCGAAAGGCTTCTTGAGGGGAAAGCTGTAACTCTGTGAAATGGTTTCACAGAACACAAAGAAGTTTCTCCGAAAGCTTCTTTCTCTTTGTAATCAGAGGATATTTCCTTTGGCCCTATAATCTTCCAAGGGATCCGAAATATCTGTTCTCAGATTCCACAGAATTGAGGCTAGCAAAGAGATCCACGAAACACACATGTAACTCTGTGAGATGAATTCACAGAACACTAAGCAGTTTCTCAGAAAGCTTCTTTCCAGATTTCATCTGATGATATTTCCTTTTTCACCATAGCCCTCTATTGGCTTCCAATATCACATTTCCGATTCCACAAGAACTGTCTTTGCGAAAGGCTTCTTGAAGGGAAAGCTGTAACTCTGTGAGATGATTTCACAGAACACAAAGAAGTTTCTCAGAAAGCTTCTTTCTCTTTGTTATCGGAGGATATTTCCTGTGGCCCTATAGTCTTCAAAGGGATCCGAAATATCTGTTCTCAGATTCCACAGAAATAAGGCTAGCAAAGAGATCCACGAAATACACATGTAACTCAGTGAGATGAATTAACAGAACACTAAGCACTTTCTCAGAAAGCTTCTTTCCAGATTTCATCTGAGGATATTTCCTTTTTCACCATAGCCCTCTATGGGCTTCCAAATATCACTTTGCCAATTCCACAAGAACTGTCTTAGCGAAAGGCTTCTTGAGGGGTAAGCTGTAACTCTGTGAGATGATTTCACAGAACACAAAGAAGTTTCTCAGAGAGCTTCTTTCTCTTTGTTATCGGAGGATATTTCCTGTGGCCCAATAGTCTTCAAAGGGATCCGAAATCTCTGTTCTCAGATTCCACAGAAATAAGGCTAGCAAAGAGGTCCACGAAATACACATGTAACTCTGTGAGATGAATTCACAGAACACTAAGCAGTTTCTCAGAAAGCTTCTTTCCAGATTTCATCTGAGGATATTTCATTTTTCACCATAGCCCTCTATGGGCTTCCAAATATCACTTTGCCGATTCCACAAGAACTGTCTTAGCGAAGGCTTCTTGCGGGGAAAGCTGTAACTCTGTGAGATGATTTCACAGAACACAAAGAAGTTTCTCAGAAAGCTTCTTTCTCTTTGTTATCGGAGGATATTTCCTTTGGCCCTATAGTCTTCAAAGGGATCCGAAATATCTGTTCTCAGATTCCACAGAAATAATGCTAGCAAAGAGATCCACGAAATACACATGTAACTCTGTGAGATGAATTCACAGAACACTAAGCAGTTCCTCAGAAAGCTTCTATCCATATTTCATCTGAGGATATTTCCTTTTATACCATAGCCCTCTATGGGCTTCCAAATATCACTTTGCCAATTCCACAAGAACTGTCTTAGCGAAAGGCTTCTTGAGGGGAAAGCTGTAACTCTGTGAGAAGATTTCACAGAACACAAAGAAGTTTTCCAGAAAGCTTGTTTCTCTTTGATATCGGAGGATATTTCCTGTGGCCCTATGGTATGCTAAGGGATCCGAATCTGTTCTCAGATTCCACAGAAATAAGGCTAGCAAAGAGATCCACGAAATACACATGTAACTATTTGAGATGAATTCACAGAACACTAAGCAGTTTCTCAGAAAGCTTCTTTCCAGATTTCATCTGAGGATATTTCCTTTTTCACCGTAGCCCTCAATGGGCTTCAAAATATCACTTTGCCAATTCCACAAGAACTGTCTTAGCGAAAGGCTTCTTGAGGGGAAAGCTGTAACTCTGTGAGATGATTTCACAGAACACAAAGAAGTTTCTCAGAAAGCTTCTTTCTCTTTGTTATCGGAGGATATTTCCTGTGGCCCTATAGTCTTCAAAGGGATCCGAAATATCTGTTCTCAGATTCCACAGAAATAAGGCAAGCAAAGAGATCCATGAAATACACATGTAACTCTGTGAGATGAATTCACAGAACACTAAGCAGTTTCTCAGAAAGCTTCTTTCCAGATTTCATCTGAGGATATTTCCTTTTTCACCGTAGCCCTCTATGGGCTTCCAAATATCACTTTGCCAATTCCACAAGAACTGTCTTAGCGAAAGGCTTCTTGAGGGGAAAGCTGTAACTCTGTGAGATGATTTCACAGAACACAAAGTAGTTTCTCAGAAAGCTTCTTTCTCTTTGTTATCGGAGGATATTTCCTGTGGCCCTATAGTCTTCAAAGGGATCCGAAATATATGTTCTCAGATTCCACAGAAATAAGGCAAGCAAAGAGATCCATGAAATACACATGTAACTCTGTGAGATGAATTCACAGAACACTAAGCAGTTTCTCAGAAAGCTTCTTTCCAGATTTCATCTGAGGATATTTCCTTTTTCACCGTAGCCCTCTATGGGCTTCGAAATATCACTTTGCCAATTCCACAAGAACTGTCTTAGCGAAAGGCTTCTTGAGGGGAAAGCTGTAACTCTGTGAGATGATTTCACAGAACCCAAGGAAGTTTCTCAGAAAGGTTCTTTCTCTTTGTTATCGGAGGATATTTCCTTTGGACTATAGTCTTCAAAGGGATCCGAAATATCTGTTCTCAGATTCCACAGAAATAAGGCTAGCAAAGAGATCCACGAAATACACATGTAACTCTGTGAGATGAATTCACAGAACACTAAGCAGTTTCTCAGAAAGCTTCTTTCCAGATTTCATCAGAGGATATTTCCTTTTTCACCATAGCCCTCTATGGGCTTCCAAATATCACTTTGCCAATTCCACAAGAACTGTCTTAGCGAAAGGCTTCTTGAGGGGAAAGCTGTAAATCTGTGAGATGATTTCACAGAACACAAAGAAGTTTCTCAGAAAGCTTCTTTCTCTTTGTTATCGGAGGATATTTCCTGTGGCCCTATAGTCTTCAAAGGGATCCGAAATATCTGTTTTCAGATTTCACAGAAATAAGGCAAGCAAAGAGATCCACGAAACACACATGTAACTCTGTGAGATGAATTCACAGAACACTAAGCAGTTTCTCAGAAAGCTTCTTTCCAGATTTCATCTGAGGATATTTCCTTTTTCACCATAGCCCTCTATGGGCTTCCAAATATCACTTTGCCGATTCCACAAGAACTGTCTTAGCGAAAGGCTTCTTGAGGGGAAAGCTGTAACTCTGTGAGATGATTTCACAGAACACAAAGAAGTTTCTCAGAAAGCTTCTTTCTCTTTGTTATCGGAGGATATTTCCTATGGCCCTATAGTCTTCAAAGGGATCCGAAATATCTGTTCTCAGATTCCACAGAAATAAGGCTAGCAAAGAGATCCACGAAATACACATGTAACTCTGTGAGATGACATCACAGAACACTAAGCAGTTTCTCAGAAAGCTTCTTTCCAGATTTCATCTGAGGATATTTCCTTTTTCACCATAGCCCTCTATGGGCTACCTAATATCACTTTGCCAATTCCAGAAGAACTGTCTTAACGAAAGGCTTCTTGAGGGGAAAGCTGTAACTCTGTGAGAAGATTTCACAGAACACAAAGAAGTTTCTCAGAAAGCTTCTTTCTCTTTGTTATCGGAGGATATTTCCTGTGGCCCTATAGTCTTCAAAGGGATCCGAAATATCTGTTCTCAGATTCCACAGAAATAAGGCTAGCAAAGAGATCCACGAAATACAGTTGTAACTCTGTGAGATGAATTCACAGAACACTAAGCAGTTTCTCCGAAAGCTTCTTTCCAGATTTCATCTGAGGATATTTCCTTTTCCACCGTATCCCTCTATGGGCTTCCAAATATCACTTTGCCAATTCCACAAGAACTGTCTTAGCGAAAGGCTTCTTGAGGGGAAAGCTGTAACTCTGTGAGATGATTTCACAGAACACAAAGAAGTTTCTCAGAAAGCTTCTTTCTCTTTGTTATCGGAGGATATTTCCTTTGGCCCTATAGTCTTCAAAGGGATCCGAAGTATCTGCTCTCAGATACCACAGAAATAAGGCTAGCAAAGAGATCCACGAAATACACATGTAACTCTGTGAGATGAATTCACAGAACACTAAGCAGTTTCTCAGAACGCTTCTATACAGATTTCATCTGAGGATATTTCCTTTTATACTATAGCCCTCTATGGGATTCCAACTATCACTTTGCCAATTCCGCAAGAACTGTCTTAGCGAAAGGCTTCTTGAGGGGAAAGCTGTAACTCTGTGAGATGATTTCACAGAACACAAAGAAGTTTCTCAGAAAGCTTCTTTCTCTTTGTTATCGGAGGATATTTCCTGTGGCCCTATAGTACGCTAAGGGATCCGAAATATCTGTTCTCTGATTCCACAGAAATAAGGCTAGCAAAGAGATCCACGAAATACACATGTAACTCTGTGAGATGTATTAACAGAACACTAAGCACTTTCTCAGAAAGCTTCTTTCCAGATTTCATCTGAGGATATTTCCTTTTTCACCATAGCCCTCTATGGGCTTCCAAATATCACTTTGCTAATTCCACAAGAACTGTCTTAGCGAAAGGCTTCTTGAGGGGAAAGCTGTAACTCTGTGAGATGATTTCACAGAACACAAAGAAGTTTCTCAGAAAGCTTCTTTCTCTTTGTTATCGGAGGATATTTCCTGTGGCCCTATAGTCTTCAAAGGGATCCGAAATATCTGTTCTCAGATTCCACAGAAATAAGGCTAGCAAAGAGATCCACGACATACACATGTAACTCTGTGAGATGAATTCACAGAACCCTAAGCCGTTTCTCAGAAAGCTTCTTTCCAGATTTCATCTGAGGATATTTCCTTTTTCACCATAGCCCTCTATGGGCTTCCAAATATCACTTTGCCGATTCCACAGGAACTGTCTTAGCGAAAGGCTTCTTGAGGGGAAAGCTGTAACTCTGTGAGATGATTTCACAGAACACAAAGAAGTTTCTCAGAAAGCTTCTTTCTCTTTGTTATCGGAGGATATTTCCTGTGGCCCTATAGTCTTCAAAGGGATCCGAAATATCTGTTCTCAGATTCCACAGAAATAAGGCTAGCAAAGAGATCCACGAAACACACATGTAACTCTGTGAGATGAATTCACAGAACACTAAGCAGTTTCTCAGAAAGCTTCTTTCCAGATTTCATCTGATGATATTTCCTTTTTCACCATAGCCCTCTATGGGCTTCCAAATATCACTTTTCCGATTCCACAAGAACTGTCTTAGCGAAAGGCTTCTTGAGGGGAAAGCTGTAACTCTGTGAGATGAATTCACAGAACACTAAGCAGTTTCTCAGAAAGCTTCTTTCCAGATTTCATCTGAGGATATTTCCTTTTTCACCATAGCCCTCTATGGGCTACCTAATATCACTTTGCCAATTCCACAAGACTCTCTTAATGAAAGGCTTCTTGAGGGGAAAGCTGTAACTCTGTGAGAAGATTTCACAGAACACAAAGAAGTTTCTCAGAAAGCTTCTTTCTCTTTGTTATCGGAGGATATTTCCTTTGGCCCTATAGTCTTCTAAGGGATCCGAAATATCTGTTCTCAGATTCCACAGAAATAAGGCTAGCAAGGAGATCCACGAAATACAGATGTAACTCTGTGAGATGAATTAAGAGAACACTAAGCAGTTTCTCAGAAAGCTTCTTTCCAGATTTCATCTGAGGATATTTCCTTTTTCACCATAGCTCTCTATAGGCTTCCAAATATCACTTTGCCAATTCCACAAGAACTGTCTTAGCGAAAGGCTTCTTGAGGGGAAAGCTGTAACTCTGTGAAATGGTTTCACAGAACACAAAGAAGTTTCTCCGAAAGCTTCTATCTCTTTGTAATCAGAGGATATTTCCTTTGGCCCTATAGTCTTCCAAGGGATCCGAAATATCTGTTCTCAGATTCCACAGAATTGAGGCTAGCAAAGAGATCCACGAAATACAGATGTAACTCTGTGAGATGAATTAACAGAACACTAAGCAGTTTCTCAGAAAGCTTCTTTCCAGATTTCATCTGAGGATATTTCCTTTTTCACCATAGCCCTCTATGGGCTACCTAATATCACTTTGCCAATTCCACAAGAACTCTCTTAATGAAAGGCTTCTTGAGGGGAAAGCTGTAACTCTGTGAGAAGATTTCACAGAACACAAAGAAGTTTCCCAGAAAGCTTCTTTCTCTTTGTTATCAGAGGATATTTCCTTTGGCCCTATAGTCTTCAAAGGGATCCGAAATATCTGTTCTCAGATTCCACAGAAATAAGGCTATCAAAGAGATCCACGAAATACACATGTAACTCTGTGAGATGAATTCACAGAACACTAAGCAGTTTCTCAGAAAGCTTCTTTCCAGATTTCATCTGAGGATATTTCCTTTTTCACCATAGCCCTCTATGGGCTACCTAATATCACTTTGCCAATTCCACAAGAACTCTCTTAATGAAAGGCTTCTTGAGGGGAAAGCTGTAACTCTGTGAGAAGATTTCACAGAACACAAAGAAGTTTCCCAGAAAGCTTGTTTCTCTTTGATATCGTAGGATATTTCCTGTGGCCCTATAGTATGCTAAGGGATCCGAATCTGTTCTCAGATTCCACAGAAATAAGTCTAGCAAAGAGATCCATGAAATACACATGTAACTCTTTGAGATGAATTCACAGAACACTAAGCAGTTTCTCAGAAAGATTCTTTCCAGATTTCATCTGAGGATATTTCCTTTTTCACCGTAGCCCTCAATGGGCTTCCAAATATCACTTTGCCAATTCCACAAGAAATGTCTTAGCGAAAGACTTCTTGAGGGGAAAGCTGTAACTCTGTGAGATGATTTCACAGAACACAAAGAAGTTTCTCAGAAAGCTTCTTTCCCTTTGTTATCGGAGGATATTTCCTTTGGCCCTATAGTCTTCAAAGGGATCCAAAATATCTGTTCTCAGATTCCACAGAAATAAGGCTAGCAAAGAGATCCACGAAATACACATGTAACTTTGTGAGATGAATTCACAGAACACTAAGCAGTTTCTCAGAAAGCTTCTTTCCAGATTTCATCTGAGGATATTTCCTTTTTCACCGTAGCCCTCTAAGGGCTTCCAAATATCACTTTGCCAATTCCACAAGAACTGTCTTAGCGAAAGGCTTCTTGAGGGGAAAGCTGTAACTCTGTGAGATGATTTCACAGAACACAAAGAAGTTTCTCAGAAAGCTTCTTTCTCTTTGTTATCAGAGGATATTTCCTGTGGCCCTATAGTATGCTAAGGGATCCGAATCTGTTCTCAGATTCCACAGAAATAAGGCTAGCAAAGAGATCCACGAAATACACATGTAACTCTTTGAGATGAATTCACAGAACACTAAGCAGTTTCTCAGAAAGCTTCTTTCCAGATTTCATCTGAGGATATTTCCTTTTTCACCGTAGCCCTCAATGGGCTTCCAAATATCACTTTGCCAATTCCACAAGAACTGTCTTAGCGAAAGGCTTCTTGAGGGGAAAGCTGTAACTCTGTGAGATGATTTCACAGAACACAGAGAAGTTTCTCAGAAAGCTTCTTTCTCATTGTTATCGGAGGATATTTCCTGTGGCCCTATAGTCTTCAAAGGGATCCGAAATATCTGTTCTCAGATTCCACAGAAATAAGGCTAGCAAAGAGATCCACGAAATACACATGTAACTCTGTGAGATGAATTCACAGAACACTAAGCAGTTTCTCAGAAAGCTTCTTTCCAGATTTCATCTGAGGATATTTCCTTTTTCACCGTAGCGCTCTATGGGCTTCCAAATATCACTTTGCCGATTCCACAAGAACTGTCTTAGCGAAAGGCTTCTTTAGGGGAAAGCTGCAACTCTGTGAGATGATTTCACAGAACACAAAGAAGTTTCTCAGAAAGCTTCTTTCTCTTTGTTATCGGAGGATATTTCCTGTGGCCCTATATTCTTCAAAGGGATCCGAAATATCTGTTCTCAGATTCCACAGAAATAAGGCTAGCAAAGAGATCCACGACATACACATGTAACTCTTTGAGATGAATTCACAGAACACTAAGCAGTTTCTCAGAAAGCTTCTTTCCAGATTTCATCTGAGGATATTTCCTTTTTCACCATAGCCCTCTATGGGCTTCCAAATATCACTTTGCGAATTCCACAAGAACTGTCTTAGCGAAAGATTTCTTGAGGGGAAAGCTGTTACTCTGTGAGATGATTTCACAGAACACAAAGAAGTTTCTCAGAAAGCTTCTTTCTCTTTGTTATCGGAGGATATTTCCTGTGGCCCTATAGTCTTCAAAGGGATCCGAAATATCTGTTCTCAGATTCCACAGAAATAAGGCTAGCAAAGAGATCCACGAAATACACATGTAACTCTGTGAGATGAATTAACAGAACACTAAGCACTTTCTCAGAAAGCTTCTTTCCAGATTTCATCTGAGGATATTTCCTTTTTCACCATAGCCCTCTATGGGCTTCCATATATCACTTTTCCGATTCCACAAGAACTGTTTTAGCGAAAGGTTTCTTGAGGGGAAAGCTGTAACTCTGTGAGATGATTTCACAGAACACAAAGAAGTTTCTCAGAAAGCTTCTTTCTCTTTGTTATCGGAGGATATTTCCTTTGGCCCTATAGTCTTCAAAGGGATCCGAAATATCTGTTCTCAGATTCCACAGAAATAAGGCTAGCAAAGAGATCCACGAAACACACATGTAACTCTGTGAGATGAATTCACAGAACACTAAGCAGTTTCTCAGAAAGCTTCTTTCCAGATTTCATCTGAGGATATTTCCTTTTTCACCATAGCCCTCTATGGGCTTCCAAATATCACTTTGCCGATTCCACAGGAACTGTCTTAGCGAAAGGCTTCTTGAGGGGAAAGCTGTAACTCTGTGAGATGATTTCACAGAACACAAAGTAGTTTCTCAGAAAGCTTCTTTCTCTTTGTTATCGGAGGATATTTCCTGTGGCCCTATAGTCTTCAAAGGGATCCGAAATATCTGTTCTCAGATTCCACAGAAATAAGTCTAGCAAAGAGATCCACGAAAGACACATGTAACTCTTTGAGATGAATTCACAGAACACTAAGCAGTTTCTCAGAAAGCTTCTTTCCAGATTTCATCTGAGGATATTTCCTTTTTCACCGTAGCCCTCTATGGGCTTCCAAATATAACTTTGCCAATTCCACAAGAACTGTCTTAGCGAAAGGCTTCTTGAGGGGAAAGCTCTAACTCGGTGAGATGATTTCACAGAACACAAAGAAGTTTCTCAGAAAGCTTCTTTCTCTTTGTTATCGGAGGATATTTCCTGTGGCCCTATAGTCTTCAAAGGGATCCGAAATATCTGTTTTCAGATTCCACAGAAATAAGGCTAGCAAAGAGATCCAGGAAATACACATGTAACTCTGTGAGATGAATTAACAGAACACTAAGCACTTTCTCAGAAAGCTTCTTTCCAGATTTCATCTGAGGATATTTCCTTTTTCACCATAGCCCTCTATGGGCTTCCAAATATCACTTTGCGAATTCCACAAGAACTGTCTTAGCGAAAGGCTTCTTGAAGGGAAAGCTGTAACTCTGTGAGATGATTTCAC
Organism: Macaca nemestrina; assembly: GCF_043159975.1. Lineage (NCBI taxonomy): Eukaryota > Metazoa > Chordata > Mammalia > Primates > Cercopithecidae > Macaca > Macaca nemestrina. The sequence goes on from NC_092140.1 coordinate 57,247,866, forward strand.
AGAACACAGAGAAGATTCTCAGAAAGCTTCTTTCTCTTTGTTATCGGAGGATATTTCCTGTGCCCCTATAGTCTTCAAAGGGATCCGAAATATCTGTTCTCAGAATCCACAGAAATAAGGCTAGCAAAGAGATCCACGACATACACATGTAACTCTGTGAGATGAATTCACAGAACACTAAGCAGTTTCTCAGAAAGCTTCTTTCCAGATTTCATCTGAGGATATTTCCTTTTTCACCATAGCCCTCTATGGACTTCCAAATATCACTTTGCCGATTCCACAGGAACTGTCTTAGCGAAAGGCTTCTAGAGGGGAAAGCTGTAACTCTGTGAGATGATTTCACAGAACACAAAGAAGTTTCTCAGAAAGCTTCTTTCTCTTTGTTATCGGAGGATATTTCCTGTGGCCCTATAGTCTTCAAAGGGATCCGAAATATCTGTTCTCAGACTCCACAGAAATAAGGCTAGCAAAGAGATCCACGAAACACACATGTAACTCTGTGAGATGAATTCACAGAACACTAAGCAGTTTCTCAGAAAGCTTCTTTCCAGATTTCATCTGATGATATTTCCTTTTTCACCATAGCCCTCTATGGGCTTCCAAATATCTCTTTTCCGATTCCACAAGAACTGTCTTAGCAAAAGGTTTCTTGAGGGGAAAGCAGTAACTCTGTGAGAAGATTTCACAGAACACAAAGAAGTTTCCCAGAAAGCTTGTTTCTCTTTGATATCGGAGGATATTTCCTGTGGCCCTATAGTATGCTAAGGGATCCGAATCTGTTCTCAGATTCCACAGAAATAAGGCTAGCAAAGAGATCCACGAAATACACATGTAACTCTTTGAGATGAATTCACAGAACACTAAGCAGTTTCTCAGAAAGCTTCTTTCCAGATTTCATCTGAGGATATTTCCTTTTTCACCGTAGCCCTCAATGGGCTTCCAAATATCACTTTGCCAATTCCACAAGAACTGTCTTAGCGAAAGGCTTCTTGAGGGGAAAGCTGTAACTCTGTGAGATGATTTCACAGAACACAAAGAAGTTTCTCAGAAAGCTTCTTTCTCTATGTTATCGGAGGATATTTCCTGTGGCCCTATAGTCTTCAAAGGGATCCGAAATATCTGTTCTCAGATTCCACAGAAATAAGGCTAGCAAAGAGATCCACGAAATACACATGTAACTCTGTGAGATGAATTCACAGAACACTAAGCAGTTTCTCAGAAAGCTTCTTTCCAGATTTCATCAGAGGATATTTCCTTTTTCACCATAGCCCTCTATGGGCTACCTAATATCACTTTGCCAATTCCACAAGAACTCTCTTAATGAAAGGCTTCTTGAGGGGAAAGCTGTAACTCTGTGAGAAGATTTCACAGAACACAAAGAAGTTTTCCAGAAAGCTTGTTTCTCTTTGATATCGGAGGATATTTCCTGTGGCCCTATAGTATGCTAAGGGATCCGAATCTGTTCTCAGATTCCACAGAAATAAGGCTAGCAAAGAGATCCACGAAATACACATGTAACTCTTTGAGATGAATTCACAGAACACTAAGCAGTTTCTCAGAAAGCTTCTTTCCAGATTTCATCTGAGGATATTTCCTTTTTCACCGTAGCCCTCAATGGGCTTCCAAATATCACTTTGGCAATTCCACAAGAACTGTCTTAGCGAAAGGCTTCTTGAGGGGAAAGCTGTAACTCTGTGAGATGATTTCACAGAACACAAAGAAGTTTCTCAGAAAGCTTCTTTCTCTTTGTTATCGGAGGATATTTCCTGTGGCCCTATAGTCTTCATAGGGATCCGAAATATCTGTTCTCAGATTCCACAGAAATGAGGCAAGCAAAGAGATCCATGAAATACACATGTAACTCTGTGAGATGAATTCACAGAACACTAAGCAGTTTCTCAGAAAGCTTCTTTCCAGATTTCATCTGAGGATATTTCCTTTTTCACCGTAGCTCTCTATGGGCTTCCAAATATCACTTTGCCAATTCCACAAGAACTGTCTTAGCGAAAGGCTTCTTGAGGGGAAAGCTGTAACTCTGTGAGATGATTTCACAGAACACAAAGAAGTTTCTCAGAAAGCTTCTTTCTCTTTGTTATCGGAGGATATTTCCTGTGGCCCTATAGTCTTCAAAGGGATCCGAAATATCTGTTCTTAGATTCCACAGAAATAAGGCAAGCAAAGAGATCCATGAAATACACATGTAACTCTGTGAGATGAATTCACAGAACACTAAGCAGTTTCTCAGAAATCTTCTTTCCAGATTTCATCTGAGGATATTTCCTTTTTCACCGTAGCCCTCTATGGGCTTACAAATATCACTTTGCCAATTCCACAAGAACTGTCTTAGCGAAAGGCTTCTTGAGGGGAAAGCTGTAACTCTGTGAGATGATTTCACAGAACACAAAGAAGTTTCTCAGAAAGCTTCTTTCTCTTTGTTATCGGAGGATATTTCCTGTGGCCCTATAGTCTTCAAAGGGATCCGAAATATCTGTTCTCAGATTCCACAGAAATAAGGCTAGCAAAGAGATCCACGACATATACATGTAACTCTGTGAGATGAATTCACAGAACACTAAGAAGTTTCTCAGAAAGCTTCTTTCCAGATTTCATCTGAGGATATTTCCTTTTTCACCATAGCCCTCTATGGGCTTCCAAATATCACTTTGCCGATTCCAGAAGAACTGTCTTAGCGAAAGGCTTCTTGAGGGGAAAGCTGTAACTCTGTGAGATGATTTCACAGAACACAAAGAAGTTTCTCAGAAAGCTTCTTTCTCTTTGTTATCGGAGGATATTTCCTGTGGCCCTATAGTCTTCAAAGGGATCCGAAATATCTGTTTTCAGATTCCACAGAAATAAGGCAAGCAAAGAGATCCACGAAACACACATGTAACTCTGTGAGATGAATTCACAGAACACTAAGCAGTTTCTCAGAAAGCTTCTTTCCAGATTTCATCTGAGGATATTTCCTTTTTCACCATAGCCCTCTATGGGCTTACAAATATCACTTTGCCGATTCCACAAGAACTGTCTTAGCGAAAGGCTTCTTGAGGGGAAAGCTGTAACTCTGTGAGATGATTTCACAGAACACAAAGAAGTTTCTCAGAAAGCTTCTTTCTCTTTGTTATCGGAGGATATTTCCTTTGGCCCTATAGTCTTCAAAGGGATCCGAAATATCTGTTCTCAGATTCCACAGAAATAAGGCTAGCAAAGAGATCCACGAAATACACATGTAACTCTGTGAGATGACATCACAGAACACTAAGCAGTTTCTCAGAAAGCTTCTTTCCAGATTTCAACTGAGGATATTTCCTTTTTTCACCATAGCCCTCTATGGGCTACATAATATCACTTTGCCAATTCCTCAAGAACTGTCTTAACGAAAGGCTTCTTGAGGGGAAAGCTGTAACTCTGTGAGAAGATTTCACAGAACACAAAGAAGTTTCTCAGAAAGCTTCTTTCTCTTTGTTATCGGAGGATATTTCCTGTGGCCCTATAGTCTGCTAAGGGATCGGAAATATCTGTTCTCAGATTCCACAGAAATAAGGCTAGCAAAGAGATCCACGAAATACACATGTAACTCTGTGAGATGAATTCACAGAACACTAAGCAGTTTCTCCGAAAGCTTCTTTCCAGATTTCATCTGAGGATATTTCCTTTTTCACCGTAGCCCTCTATGGGCTTCCAAATATCACTTTGCCAATTCCACAAGAACTGTCTTAGCGAAAGGCTTCTTGAGGGGAAATCTGTAACTCTGTGAGATGATTTCACAGAACACAAAGAAGTTTCTCAGAAAGCTTCTTTCTCTTTGTTATCGGAGGATATTTCCTTTGGCCCTATAGTCTTCAAAGGGATCCGAAGTATCTGCTCTCAGATACCACAGAAATAAGGCTAGCAAAGAGATCCACGAAATACACATGTAACTCTGTGAGATAAATTCACAGAACACTAAGCAGTTTCTCAGAACGCTTCTATCCAGATTTCATCTGAGAATATTTCCTTTTATACTATAGCCCTCTATGGGCTTCCAACTATCACTTTGCCAATTCCACAAGAACTGTCTTAGCGAAAGGCTTCTTGAGGGGAAAGCTGTAACTCTGTGAGATGATTTCACAGAACACAAAGAAGTTTCTCAGAAAGCTTCTTTCTCTTTGTTATCGGAGGATATTTCCTGTGGCCCTATGGTCTTCAAAGGGATCCGAAATATCTGTTTTCAGATTCCACAGAAATAAGGCAAGCAAAGAGATACACGAAACACACATGTAACTCTGTGAGATGAATTCACAGAACACTAAGCAGTTTCTCAGAAAGCTTCTTTCCAGATTTCATCAGAGGATATTTCCTTTTTCACCATAGCCCTCTATGGGCTTCCAAATATCACTTTGCCAATTCCACAAGAACTGTCTTAGCGAAAGGCTTCTTGAGGGGAAAGCTGTAACTCTGTGAGATGATTTCACAGAACACGAAGAAGTTTCTCACAAAGCTTCTTTCTCTTTTTTATCGGAGGATATTTCCTTTGGACTATAGTCTTAAAAGGGATGCGAAATATCTGTTCTCAGATTCCACAGAAATAAGGCTAGCAAAGAGATCCACGAAATACAGATGTAACTCTGTGAGATGAATTGACACAACACTAAGCAGTTTCTGAGAAAGCTTCTTTCCAGATTTCATCAGAGGATATTTCCTTTTTCACCATAGCCCTCTATGGGCGTCCAAATATCACTTTGCCAATTCCACAAGAACTGTCTTAGCGAAAGGCTTCTTGAGGGGAAAGCTGTAACTCTGTGAGATGATTTCACAGAACACAAAGAAGTTTCTCAGAAAGCTTCTTTCTCTTTGTTATCAGAGGATATTTCCTGTGGCCCTATAGTCTTCAAAGGGATCCGAAATATCTGTTCTCAGATTCCACAGAAATAAGGCTAGCAAAGAGATCCACGAAATACACATGTAACACAGTGAGATGAATTCACAGAACACTAAGCAGTTTCTCAGAAAGCTTCTTTCCAGATTTCATCTGAGGATATATCCTTTTTCACCATAGCCCTCTATGGGCTTCCAAATATCACTTTGCCAATTCCACAAGAACTGTCTTAGCGAAAAGCTTCTTGAGGGGAAAGCTGCAACTCTGTGAGAAGATTTCACAGAACACAAAGAAGTTTCTCAGAAAGCTTGTTTCTCTTTGATACCGGAGGATATTTCCTGTGGCCCTATAGTCTTCAAAGGGATCCGAAATATCTGTTCTCAGATTCCACAGAAATAAGGCTAGCAAAGAGATCCACGACATACACATGTAACTCTTTGAGATGAATTCACAGAACACTAAGCAGTTTCTCAGAAAGCTTCTTTCCAGATTTCATCTGAGGATATTTCCTTTTTCACCATAGCCCTCTATGGGCTTCCAAATATCACTTTGCCGATTCCACAAGAACTGTCTTAGCGAAAGGCTTCTTGAGGGGAAAGCTGTAACTCTGTGAGATGATTTCACAGAACACAAAGAAGTTTCTCAGAAAGCTTCTTTCTCTTTGTTATCGGAGGATATTTCCTTTGGCCCTATAGTCTTCAAAGGGATCCGAAATATCTGTTCTCAGATTCCACAGAAATAAGGCTAGCAAAGAGATCCACGAAATACACATGTAACTCTGTGAGATGAATTCACAGAACACTAAGCAGTTTCTCAGAAAGCTTCTTTCCAGATTTCATCTGAGGATATTTCCTTTTTCACCATAGCCCTCTATGGGCTACCTAATATCACTTTGCCAATTCCACAAGAACTGTCTTAATGAAAGGCTTCTTGAGGGGAAAGCTGTAACTCTGTGAGAAGATTTCACAGAACACAAAGAAGTTTCCCAGAAAGCTTGTTTCTCTTTGATATCGTAGGATATTTCCTGTGGCCCTATAGTATGCTAAGGGATCCGAATCTGTTCTCAGATTCCACAGAAATAAGGCTAGCAAAGAGATCCATGAAATACACATGTAACTCTTTGAGATGAATTCACAGAACACTAAGCAGTTTCTCAGAAAGATTCTTTCCAGAATTCATCTGAGGATATTTCCTTTTTCACCGTAGCCCTCAATGGGCTTCCAAATATCACTTTGCCAATTCCACAAGAACTGTCTTAGCGAAAGACTTATTGAGGGGAAAGCTGTAACTCTGTGAGATGATTTCACAGAACACAAAGAAGTTTCTCAGAAAGCTTCTTTCTCTTTGTTATCGGAGGATATTTCCTTTGGCCCTATAGTCTTCAAAGGGATCCAAAATATCTGTTCTCAGATTCCACAGAAATAAGGCTAGCAAAGAGATCCACGAAATACACATGTAACTCTGTGAGATGAATTAACAGAACACTAAGCAGTTTCTCAGAAAGCTTCTTTCCAGATTTCATCAGAGGATATTTCCTTTTTCACCATAGCCCTCTATGGGCGTCCAAATATCACTTTGCCAATTCCACAAGAACTGTCTTAGCGAAAGGCGTCTTGAGGGGAAAGCTGTAACTCTGTGAGATGATTTCACAGAACACAAAGAAGTTTCTCAGAAAGCTTCTTTCTCTTTGTTATCGGAGGATATTTCCTGTGGCCCTATAGTCTTCAAAGGGATCCGAAATATCTGTTCTCAGATTCCACAGAAATAAGTCTAGCAAAGAGATCCACGAAATACACATGTAACTCTGTGAGATGAATTAACAGAACACTAAGCACTTTCTCAGAAAGCTTCTTTCCAGATTTCATCTGAGGATATTTCCTTTTTCACCATAGCCCTCTATGGGCTTCGAAATATCACTTTGCCAATTCCACAAGAACTGTCTTAGCGAAAGGCTTCTTGAGGGGAAAGCTGTAACTCTGTGAGATGATTTCACAGAACACAAAGAAGTTTCTCAGAAAGCTTCTTTCTCTTTGTTATCGGAGGATATTTCCTGTGGCCCAATAGTCTTCAAAGGGATCCGAAATCTCTGTTCTCAGATTCCACAGAAATAAGGCTAGCAAAGAGGTCCACGAAATACACATGTAACTCTGTGAGATGAATTCACAGAACACTAAGCAGTTTCTCAGAAAGCTTCTTTCCAGATTTCATCTGAGGATACTTCCTTTTTCACCATAGCCCTCTATGGGATTCCAAATATCACTTTGCCGATTCCACAAGAACTGTCTTAGCGAAAGGCTTCTTGCGGAGAAAGCTGTAACTCTGTGAGATGATTTCACAGAACACAAAGAAGTTTCTCAGAAAGTTTCTTTCTCTTTGTTATCGGAGGATATTTCCTTTGGCCCTATAGTCTTCAAAGGGATCCGAAATATCTGTTCTCAGATTCCACAGAAATAATCCTAGCAAAGAGATCCACGAAATACACATGTAACTCTGTGAGATGAATTCACAGAACACTAAGCAGTTTCTCAGAAAGCTTCTATCCATATTTCAACTGAGGATATTTCCTTTTATACCATAGCCCTCTATGGGCTTCCAAATATCACTTTGCCAATTCCACAAGAACTGTCTTAGCGAAAGGCTTCTTGAGGGGAAAGCTGTAACTCTGTGAGATGATTTCACAGAACACAAGGAAGTTTCTCAGAAAGGTTCTTTCTCTTTGTTATCGGAGGATATTTCCTTTGGACTATAGTCTTAAAAGGGATGCGAAATATCTGTTCTCAGATTCCACAGAAATAAGGCTAGCAAAGAGATCCACGAAATACACATGTAACACTGTGAGATGAATTCACAGAACACTAAGCAGTTTCTCAGAAAGCTTCTTTCCAGATTTCATCAGAGGATATTTCCTTTTTCACCATAGCCCTCTATGGGCTTCCAAATATCACTTTGCCAATTCCACAAGAACTGTCTTAGCGAAAGGCTTCTTGAGGGGAAAGCTGTAACTCTGTGAGATGATTTCACAGAACACAAAGAAGTTTCTCAGAAAGCTTCTTTCTCTTTGTTATCGGAGGATATTTCCTGTGGCCCTATAGTCCTCAAAGGGATTCGAAATATCTGTTCTCAGATTCCACAGAAATAAGGCTAGCAAAGAGATCCACGACATACACATGTAACTCTGTGAGATGAATTCACAGAACACTAAGCAGTTTCTCAGAAAGCTTCTTTCCAGATTTCATCTGAGGATATTTCCTTTTTCACCATAGCCCTCTATGGGCTTCCAAATATCACTTTGCCGATTCCACAAGAACTGTCTTAGCGAAAGGCTTCTTGAGGGGAAAGCTGTAACTCTGTGAGATGATTTCACAGAACACAAAGAAGTTTCTCAGAAAGCTTCTTTCTCTTTGTTATCGGAGGATATTTCCTGTGGCCCTATATTCTTCAAAGGGATCCGAATTATCTGTTTTCAGATTCCACAGAAATAAGGCAAGCAAAGAGATCCACGAAACACACATGTAACTCTGTGAGATGAATTCACAGAACACTAAGCAGTTTCTCAGAAAGCTTCTTTCCAGATTTCATCTGAGGATATTTCGTTTTTCACCATAGCCCTCTATGGGCTTCCAAATATCACTTTGCCGATTCCACAAGAACTGTCTTAGCGAAAGGCTTCTTGAGGGGAAAGCTGTAACTCTGTGAGATGATTTCACAGAACACAAAGAAGTTTCTCAGAAAGCTTCTTTCTCTTTGTTATCGGAGGATATTTCCTGTGGCCCTATAGTCTTCAAAGGGATCCGAAATATCTGTTCTCAGATTCCACAGAAATAAGGCTAGCAAAGAGATCCACGAAATACACATGTAACTCTGTGAGATGAATTAACAGAACACTAAGCACTTTCTCAGAAAGCTTCTTTCCAGATTTCATCTGAGGATATTTCCTTTTTCACCATAGCCCTCTATGGGCTTCCAAATATCACTTTGCCAATTCCACAAGAACTGTCTTAGCGAAAGGCTTCTTGAGGGGAAAGCTGTAACTCTGTGAGATGATTTCACAGAACACAGAGAAGTTTCTCAGAAAGCTTCTTTCTCTTTGTTATCGGAGGATATTTCCTGTGGCCCTATAGTCTTCAAAGGGATCCGAAATATCTGTTCTCAGATTCCACAGAATTGAGGCTAGCAAAGAGATCCACGAAATACAGATGTAACTCTGTGAGATGAATTAACAGAACACTAAGCAGTTTCTCAGAAAGCTTCTTTCCAGATTTCATCTGAGGATATTTCCTTTTTCACCATAGCCCTCTATGGGCTACCTAATATCACTTTGCCAATTCCACAAGAACTCTCTTAATGAAAGGCTTCTTGAGGGGAAAGCTGTAACTCTGTGAGAAGATTTCACAGAACACAAAGAAGTTTCCCAGAAAGCTTGTTTCTCTTTGATATCGGAGGATATTTCCTGTGGCCCTATAGTATGCTAAGGGATCCGAATCTCTTCTCAGATCCCACAGAAATAAGGCTAGCAAAGAGATCCACGAAATACACATGTAACTCTTTGAGATGAATTCACAGAACACTAAGCAGTTTCTCAGAAAGCTTCTTTCCAGATTTCATCTGAGGATATTTCCTTTTTCACCGTAGCCCTCAGTGGGCTTCCAAATATCACTTTGCCAATTCCACAAGAACTGTCTTAGCGAAAGGCTTCTTGAGGGGAAAGCTGTAACTCTGTGAGATGATTTCACAGAACACAAAGAAGTTTCTCAGAAAGCTTCTTTCTCTTTGTTATCGGAGGATATTTCCTGTGGCCCTATATTCTTCAAAGGGATCCGAAATATCTGTTCTCAGATTCCACAGAAATAAGGCTAGCAAAGAGATCCACGAAATACACATGTAACTCTGTGAGATGAATTCACAGAACACTAAGCAGTTTCTCAGAAAGCTTCTTTCCAGATTTCATCTGAGGATATTTCCTTTTTCACCATAGCCCTCTATGGGCTTCCAAATATCACTTTGCCGATTCCACAGGAACTGTCTTAGCGAAAGGCTTCTTGAGGGGAAAGCTGTAACTCTGTGAGATGATTTCACAGAACACAAAGAAGTTTCTCAGAAAGCTTCTTTCTCTTTGTTATCGGAGGATATTTCCTGTGGCCCTATAGTCTTCAAAGGGATCCGAAATATCTGTTCTCAGATTCCACAGAAATAAGGCTAGCAAAGAGATCCACGAAACACACATGTAACTCTGTGAGATGAATTCACAGAACACTAAGCAGTTTCTCAGAAAGCTTCTTTCCAGATTTCATCTGATGATATTTCCTTTTTCACCATAGCCCTCTATGGGCTTCCAAATATCACTTTTCCGATTCCACAAGAACTGTCTTAGCGAAAGGTTTCTTGAGGGGAAAGCTGTAACTCTGTGAGATGATTTCACAGAACACAAAGAAGTTTCTCAGAAAGCTTCTTTCTCTTTGTTATCGGAGGATATTTCCTTTGGCCCTATAGTCTTCAAAGGGATCCGAAATATCTGTTCTCAGATTCCACAGAAATAAGGCTAGCAAAGAGATCCACGAAATACACATGTAACTCTGTGAGATGAATTCACAGAACACTAAGCAGTTTCTCAGAAAGCTTCTTTCCAGATTTCATCTGAGGATATTTCCTTTTTCACCATAGCCCTCTATGGGCTACCTAATATCACTTTGCCAATTCCACAAGAACTGTCTTAATGAAAGGCTTCTTGAGGGGAAAGCTGTAACTCTGTGAGAAGATTTCACAGAACACAAAGAAGTTTCCCAGAAAGCTTGTTTCTCTTTGATATCGTAGGATATTTCCTGTGGCCCTATAGTATGCTAAGGGATCCGAATCTGTTCTCAGATTCCACAGAAATAAGGCTAGCAAAGAGATCCATGAAATACACATGTAACTCTTTGAGATGAATTCACAGAACACTAAGCAGTTTCTCAGAAAGCTTCTTTCCAGATTTCATCAGAGGATATTTCCTTTTTCACCATAGCCCTCTATGGGCTTCCAAATATCACTTTGCCAATTCCACAAGAACTGTCTTAGCGAAAGGCTTCTTGAGGGGAAAGCTGTAACTCTGTGAGATGATTTCACAGAACACAAAGAAGTTTCTCAGAAAGCTTCTTTCTCTTTGTTATCGGAGGATATTTCCTGTGGCCCTATAGTCCTCAAAGGGATTCGAAATATCTGTTCTCAGATTCCACAGAAATAAGGCTAGCAAAGAGATCCACGACATACACATGTAACTCTGTGAGATGAATTCACAGAACACTAAGCAGTTTCTCAGAAAGCTTCTTTCCAGATTTCATCTGAGGATATTTCCTTTTTCACCATAGCCCTCTATGGGCTTCCAAATATCACTTTGCCGATTCCACAAGAACTGTCTTAGCGAAAGGCTTCTTGAGGGGAAAGCTGTAACTCTGTGAGATGATTTCACAGAACACAAAGAAGTTTCTCAGAAAGCTTCTTTCTCTTTGTTATCGGAGGATATTTCCTGTGGCCCTATATTCTTCAAAGGGATCCGAATTATCTGTTTTCAGATTCCACAGAAATAAGGCAAGCAAAGAGATCCACGAAACACACATGTAACTCTGTGAGATGAATTCACAGAACACTAAGCAGTTTCTCAGAAAGCTTCTTTCCAGATTTCATCTGAGGATATTTCGTTTTTCACCATAGCCCTCTATGGGCTTCCAAATATCACTTTGCCGATTCCACAAGAACTGTCTTAGCGAAAGGCTTCTTGAGGGGAAAGCTGTAACTCTGTGAGATGATTTCACAGAACACAAAGAAGTTTCTCAGAAAGCTTCTTTCTCTTTGTTATCGGAGGATATTTCCTGTGGCCCTATAGTCTTCAAAGGGATCCGAAATATCTGTTCTCAGATTCCACAGAAATAAGGCTAGCAAAGAGATCCACGAAATACACATGTAACTCTGTGAGATGACATCACAGAACACTAAGCAGTTTCTCAGAAAGCTTCTTTCCAGATTTCATCTGAGGATATTTCCTTTTTCACCATAGCCCTCTATGGGCTACCTAATATCACTTTGCCAATTCCACAAGAACTGTCTTAATGAAAGGCTTCTTGAGGGGAAAGCTGTAACTCTGTGAGAAGATTTCACAGAACACAAAGATGTTTCTCAGAAAGCTTCTTTCTCTTTGTTATCGGAGGATATTTCCTTTGGCCCTATAGTCTTCAAAGGGATCCGAAATATCTGTTCTCAGATTCCACAGAAATAAGGCTAGCAAAGAGATCCACGAAATACACATGTAACTCTGTGAGATGAATTCACAGAACACTAAGCAGTTTCTCAGAAAGCTTCTTTCCAGATTTCATCTGAGGATATTTCCTTTTTCACCATAGCCCTCTATGGGCTACCTAATATCACTTTGCCAATTCCACAAGAACTGTCTTAATGAAAGGCTTCTTGAGGGGAAAGCTGTAACTCTGTGAGAAGATTTCACAGAACACAAAGAAGTTTCCCAGAAAGCTTGTTTCTCTTTGATATCGTAGGATATTTCCTGTGGCCCTATAGTATGCTAAGGGATCCGAATCTGTTCTCAGATTCCACAGAAATAAGGCTAGCAAAGAGATCCATGAAATACACATGTAACTCTTTGAGATGAATTCACAGAACAATAAGCAGTTTCTCAGAAAGATTCTTTCCAGAATTCATCTGAGGATATTTCCTTTTTCACCGTAGCCCTCAATGGGCTTCCAAATATCACTTTGCCAATTCCACAAGAACTGTCTTAGCGAAAGACTTCTTGAGGGGAAAGCTGTAACTCTGTGAGATGATTTCACAGAACACAAAGAAGTTTCTCAGAAAGCTTCTTTCTCTTTGTTATCGGAGGATATTTCCTTTGGCCCTATAGTCTTCAAAGGGATCCAAAATATCTGTTCTCAGATTCCACAGAAATAAGGCTAGCAAAGAGATCCACGAAATACACATGTAACTCTGTGAGATGAATTCACAGAACACTAAGCAGTTTCTCAGAAAGCTTCTTTCCAGATTTCATCTGAGGATATTTCCTTTTTCACCATAGCCCTCTATGGGCTTCCAAATATCACTTTGCCAATTCCACAAGAACTGTCTTAGCGAAAGGCTTCTTGAGGGGAAAGCTGTAACTCTGTGAGATGATTTCACAGAACACAAAGAAGTTTCTCAGAAAGCTTCTTTCTCTTTGTTATCGGAGGATATTTCCTGTGGCCCTATAGTCTTCAAAGGGATCCGAATTATCTGTTCTCAGATTCCACAAAAATAAGGCTAGCAAAGAGATCCACGAAACACACATGTAACTCTGTGAGATGAATTCACAGAACACTAAGCAGTTTCTCAGAAAGCTTCTTTCCAGATTTCATCAGAGGATATTTCCTTTTTCACCATAGCCCTCTATAGGCTACCTAATATCACTTTGCCAATTCCTCAAGAACTCTCTTAATGAAAGGCTTCTTGAGGGGAAAGCTGTAACTCTGTGAGATGATTTCACAGAACACAAAGAAGTTTCTCAGAAAGCTTCTTTCTCTTTGTTATCGGAGGATATTTCCTGTGGCCCTATAGTCTTCAAAGGGATCCGAAATATCTGTTCTCAGATTCCACAGAAATAAGGCTAGCAAAGAGATCCACGAAATACACATGTAACTCTGTGAGATGAATTCACAGAACACTAAGCAGTTTCTCAGAAAGCTTCTTTCCAGATTTCATCTGAGGATATTTCCTTTTTCACCGTAGCCCTCTATGGGCTTCCAAATATCACTTTGCCAATTCCACAAGAACTGTCTTAGCGAAAGGCTTCTTGAGGGGAAAGCTGTAACTCTGTGAGATGATTTCACAGAACACAAAGAAGTTTCTCAGAAAGCTTCTTTCTCTTTGTTAACGGAGGATATTTCCTGTGGCCCTATAGTCTTGAAAGGGATCCGAAATATCTGTTCTCAGATTCCACAGAAATAAGGCTAGCAAAGAGATCCACGACATACACATGTAACTCTGTGAGATGAATTCACAGAACACTAAGCAGTTTCTCAGAAAGCTTCTTTCCAGATTTCATCTGAGGATATTTCCTTTTTCACCATAGCCCTCTATGGGCTTCCAAATATCACTTTGCCGATTCCACAAGAACTGTCTTAGCGAAAGGTTTCTTGAGGGGAAAGCTGTAACTCTGTGAGATGATTTCACAGAACACAAAGAAGTTTCTCAGAAAGCTTCTTTCTCTTTGTTATCGGAGGATATTTCCTGTGGCCCTATAGTCTTCAAAGGGATCCGAATTATCTGTTCTCAGATTCCACAAAAATAAGGCTAGCAAAGAGATCCACGAAACACACATGTAACTCTGTGAGATGAATTCACAGAACACTAAGCAGTTTCTCAGAAAGCTTCTTTCCAGATTTCATCAGAGGATATTTCCTTTTTCACCATAGCCCTCTATAGGCTACCTAATATCACTTTGCCAATTCCTCAAGAACTCTCTTAATGAAAGGCTTCTTGAGGGGAAAGCTGTAACTCTGTGAGATGATTTCACAGAACACAAAGAAGTTTCTCAGAAAGCTTCTTTCTCTTTGTTATCGGAGGATATTTCCTGTGGCCCTATAGTCTTCAAAGGGATCCGAAATATCTGTTCTCAGATTCCACAGAAATAAGGCTAGCAAAGAGATCCACGAAATACACATGTAACTCTGTGAGATGAATTCACAGAACACTAAGCAGTTTCTCAGAAAGCTTCTTTCCAGATTTCATCTGAGGATATTTCCTTTTTCACCGTAGCCCTCTATGGGCTTCCAAATATCACTTTGCCAATTCCACAAGAACTGTCTTAGCGAAAGGCTTCTTGAGGGGAAAGCTGTAACTCTGTGAGATGATTTCACAGAACACAAAGAAGTTTCTCAGAAAGCTTCTTTCTCTTTGTTAACGGAGGATATTTCCTGTGGCCCTAGAGTCTTGAAAGGGATCCGAAATATCTGTTCTCAGATTCCACAGAAATAAGGCTAGCAAAGAGATCCACGACATTCACATGTAACTCTGTGAGATGAATTCACAGAACACTAAGCAGTTTCTCAGAAAGCTTCTTTCCAGATTTCATCTGAGGATATTTCCTTTTTCACCATAGCCCTCTATGGGCTTCCAAATATCACTTTTCTGATTCCACAAGAACTGTCTTAGCGAAAGGTTTCTTGAGGGGAAAGCTGTAACTCTGTGAGATGATTTCACAGAACACAAAGAAGTTTCTCAGAAAGCTTCTTTCTCTTTGTTATCGGAGGATATTTCCTGTGGCCCTATATTCTTCAAAGGGATCCGAATTATCTGTTTTCAGATTCCACAGAAATAAGGCAAGCAAAGAGATCCACGAAACACACATGTAACTCTGTGAGATGAATTCACAGAACACTAAGCAGTTTCTCAGAAAGCTTCTTTCCAGATTTCATCTGAGGATATTTCGTTTTTCACCATAGCCCTCTATGGGCTTCCAAATATCACTTTGCCGATTCCACAAGAACTGTCTTAGCGAAAGGCTTCTTGAGGGGAAAGCTGTAACTCTGTGAGATGATTTCACAGAACACAAAGAAGTTTCTCAGAAAGCTTATTTCTCTTTGTTATCGGAGGATATTTCCTGTGGCCCTATAGTCTTCAAAGGGATCCGAAATATCTGTTCTCAGATTCCACAGAAATAAGGCTAGCAAAGAGATCCACGAAATACACATGTAACTCTGTGAGATGACATCACAGAACACTAAGCAGTTTCTCAGAAAGCTTCTTTCCAGATTTCATCTGAGGATATTTCCTTTTTCACCATAGCCCTCTATGGGCTACCTAATATCACTTTGCCAATTCCACAAGAACTGTCTTAATGAAAGGCTTCTTGAGGGGAAAGCTGTAACTCTGTGAGAAGATTTCACAGAACACAAAGAAGTTTCTCAGAAAGCTTCTTTCTCTTTGTTATCGGAGGATATTTCCTTTGGCCCTATAGTCTTCAAAGGGATCCGAAATATCTGTTCTCAGATTCCACAGAAATAAGGCTAGCAAAGAGATCCACGAAATACACATGTAACTCTGTGAGATGAATTCACAGAACACTAAGCAGTTTCTCAGAAAGCTTCTTTCCAGATTTCATCTGAGGATATTTCCTTTTTCACCATAGCCCTCTATGGGCTACCTAATATCACTTTGCCAATTCCACAAGAACTGTCTTAATGAAAGGCTTCTTGAGGGGAAAGCTGTAACTCTGTGAGAAGATTTCACAGAACACAAAGAAGTTTCCCAGAAAGCTTGTTTCTCTTTGATATCGTAGGATATTTCCTGTGGCCCTATAGTATGCTAAGGGATCCGAATCTGTTCTCAGATTCCACAGAAATAAGGCTAGCAAAGAGATCCATGAAATACACATGTAACTCTTTGAGATGAATTCACAGAACACTAAGCAGTTTCTCAGAAAGATTCTTTCCAGAATTCATCTGAGGATATTTCCTTTTTCACCGTAGCCCTCAATGGGCTTCCAAATATCACTTTGCCAATTCCACAAGAACTGTCTTAGCGAAAGACTTCTTGAGGGGAAAGCTGTAACTCTGTGAGATGATTTCACAGAACACAAAGAAGTTTCTCAGAAAGCTTCTTTCTCTTTGTTATCGGAGGATATTTCCTTTGGCCCTATAGTCTTCAAAGGGATCCAAAATATCTGTTCTCAGATTCCACAGAAATAAGGCTAGCAAAGAGATCCACGAAATACACATGTAACTCTGTGAGATGAATTCACAGAACACTAAGCAGTTTCTCAGAAAGCTTCTTTCCAGATTTCATCTGAGGATATTTCCTTTTTCACCATAGCCCTCTATGGGCTTCCAAATATCACTTTGCCAATTCCACAAGAACTGTCTTAGCGAAAGGCTTCTTGAGGGGAAAGCTGTAACTCTGTGAGATGATTTCACAGAACACAAAGAAGTTTCTCAGAAAGCTTCTTTCTCTTTGTTATCGGAGGATATTTCCTGTGGCCCTATAGTCTTCAAAGGGATCCGAATTATCTGTTCTCAGATTCCACAAAAATAAGGCTAGCAAAGAGATCCACGAAACACACATGTAACTCTGTGAGATGAATTCACAGAACACTAAGCAGTTTCTCAGAAAGCTTCTTTCCAGATTTCATCAGAGGATATTTCCTTTTTCACCATAGCCCTCTATAGGCTACCTAATATCACTTTGCCAATTCCTCAAGAACTCTCTTAATGAAAGGCTTCTTGAGGGGAAAGCTGTAACTCTGTGAGATGATTTCACAGAACACAAAGAAGTTTCTCAGAAAGCTTCTTTCTCTTTGTTATCGGAGGATATTTCCTGTGGCCCTATAGTCTTCAAAGGGATCCGAAATATCTGTTCTCAGATTCCACAGAAATAAGGCTAGCAAAGAGATCCACGAAATACACATGTAACTCTGTGAGATGAATTCACAGAACACTAAGCAGTTTCTCAGAAAGCTTCTTTCCAGATTTCATCTGAGGATATTTCCTTTTTCACCGTAGCCCTCTATGGGCTTCCAAATATCACTTTGCCAATTCCACAAGAACTGTCTTAGCGAAAGGCTTCTTGAGGGGAAAGCTGTAACTCTGTGAGATGATTTCACAGAACACAAAGAAGTTTCTCAGAAAGCTTCTTTCTCTTTGTTAACGGAGGATATTTCCTGTGGCCCTATAGTCTTCAAAGGGATCCGAAATATCTGTTCTCAGATTCCACAGAAATAAGGCTAGCAAAGAGATCCACGACATACACATGTAACTCTTTGAGATGAATTCACAGAACACTAAGCAGTTTCTCAGAAAGCTTCTTTCCAGATTTCATCTGAGGATATTTCCTTTTTCACCATAGCCCTCTATGGGCTTCCAAATATCACTTTGCCGATTCCACAGGAACTGTCTTAGCGAAAGGCTTCTTGAGGGGAAAGCTGTAACTCTGTGAGATGATTTCACAGAACACAAAGAAGTTTCTCAGAAAGCTTCTTTCTCTTTGTTATCGGAGGATATTTCCTGTGGCCCTATAGTCTTCAAAGGGATCCGAAATATCTGTTCTCAGATTCCACAGAAATAAGGCTAGCAAAGAGATCCAGGAAATACACATGTAACTCTGTGAGATGAATTAACAGAACACTAAGTACTTTCTCAGAAAGCTTCTTTCCAGATTTCATCTGAGGATATTTCCTTTTTCACCATAGCCCTCTATGGGCTTCCAAATATCACTTTTCCGATTCCACAAGAACTGTCTTAGCGAAAGGTTTCTTGAGGGGAAAGCTGTAACTCTGTGAGATGATTTCACAGAACACAAAGAAGTTTCTCAGAAAGCTTCTTTCTCTTTGTTATCGGAGGATATTTCCTTTGGCCCTATAGTCTTCAAAGGGATCCGAAATATCTGTTCTCAGATTCCACAGAAATAACGCTAGCAAAGAGATCCATGAAACACACATGTAACTCTGTGAGATGAATTCACAGAACACTAAGCAGTTTCTCAGAAAGCTTCTTTCCAGATTTCATCAGAGGATATTTCCTTTTTCACCATAGCCCTCTATGGGCTACCTAATATCACTTTGCCAATTCCTCAAGAACTCTCTTAATGAAAGGCTTCTTGAGGGGAAAGCTGTAACTCTGTGAGATGATTTCACAGAACACAAAGAAGTTTCTCAGAAAGCTTGTTTCTCTTTGATATCGGAGGATATTTCCTGTGGCCCTATAGTATGCTAAGGGATCCGAATCTGTTCTCAGATTCCACAGAAATAAGGCTAGCAAAGAGATCCACGAAATACACATGTAACTCTTTGAGATGAATTCACAGAACACTAAGCAGTTTCTCAGAAAGCTTCTTTCCAGATTTCATCTGAGGATATTTCCTTTTTCACCGTAGCCCTCAATGGGCTTCCAAATATCACTTTGCCAATTCCACAAGAACTGTCTTAGCGAAAGGCTTCTTGAGGGGAAAGCTGTAACTCTGTGAGATGATTTCACAGAACACAAAGAAGTTTCTCAGAAAGCTTCTTTCTCTTTGTTATCGGAGGATATTTCCTGTGGCCCTATAGTCTTCAAAGGGATCCGAAATATCTGTTCTCAGATTCCACAGAAATAAGGCTAGCAAAGAGATCCACGAAATACACATGTAACTCTGTGAGATGAATTCACAGAACACTAAGCAGTTTCTCAGAAAGCTTCTTTCCAGATTTCATCTGAGGATATTTCCTTTTTCACCGTAGCCCTCTATGGGCTTCCAAATATCACTTTGCCGATTCCACAAGAACTGTCTTAACGAAAGGCTTCTTGAGGGGAAAGCTGCAACTCTGTGAGATGATTTCACAGAACACAAAGAAGTTTCTCAGAAAGCTTCTTTCTCTTTGTTATCGGAGGATATTTCCTGTGGCCCTATATTCTTCAAAGGGATCCGAAATATCTGTTCTCAGATTCCACAGAAATAAGGCTAGCAAAGAGATCCACGACATACACATGTAACTCTTTGAGATGAATTCACAGAACACTAAGCAGTTTCTCAAAAAGCTTCTTTCCAGATTTCATCTGAGGATATTTCCTTTTTCACCATAGCCCTCTATGGGCTTCCAAATATCACTTTGCCGATTCCACAAGAACTGTCTTAGCGAAAGACTTCTTGAGGGGAAAGCTGTTACTCTGTGAGATGATTTCACAGAACACAAAGAAGTTTCTCAGAAAGCTTCTTTCTCTTTGTTATCGGAGGATATTTCCTGTGGCCCTATAGTCTTCAAAGGTATCCGAAATATCTGTTCTCAGATTCCACAGAAAAAAGGCTAGCAAAGAGATCCACGAAATACACATGTAACTCTGTGAGATGAATTAACAGAACACTAAGCACTTTCTCAGAAAGCTTCTTTCCAGATTTCATCTGAGGATATTTCCTTTTTCACCATAGCCCTCTATGGGCTTCCAAATATCACTTTTCCGATTCCACAAGAACTGTTTTAGCGAAAGGTTTCTTGAGGGGAAAGCTGTAACTCTGTGAGATGATTTCACAGAACACAAAGAAGTTTCTCAGAAAGCTTCTTTCTCTTTGTTATCGGAGGATATTTCCTGTGGCCCTATAGTCTTCAAAGGGATCCGAAATATCTGTTCTCAGATTCCACAGAAATAAGGCTAGCAAAGAGATCCACGAAACACACATGTAACTCTGTGAGATGAATTCACAGAACACTAAGCAGTTTCTCAGAAAGCTTCTTTCCAGATTTCATCTGAGGATATTTCCTTTTTCACCATAGCCCTCTATGGGCTTCCAAATGTCACTTTGCCGATTCCACAGGAACTGTCTTAGCGAAAGGCTTCTTGAGGGGAAAGCTGTAACTCTGTGAGATGATTTCACAGAACACAAAGAAGTTTCTCAGAAAGCTTCTTTCTCTTTGTTATCGGAGGATATTTCCTGTGGCCCTATAGTCTTCAAAGGGATCCGAAATATCTGTTCTCAGATTCCACAGAAATAAGGCTAGCAAAGAGATCCACGAAACACACATGTAACTCTTTGAGATGAATTCACAGAACACTAAGCAGTTTCTCAGAAAGCTTCTTTCCAGATTTCATCTGAGGATATTTCCTTTTTCACCGTAGCCCTCAATGGGCTTCCAAATATCACTTTGCCAATTCCACAAGAACTGTCTTAGCGAAAGGCTTCTTGAGGGGAAAGCTGTAACTCTGTGAGATGATTTCACAGAACACAAAGAAGTTTCTCAGAAAGCTTCTTTCTCTTTGTTATCGGAGGATATTTCCTGTGGCCCTATAGTCTTCAAAGGGATCCGAAATATCTGTTCTCAGATTCCACAGAAATAAGTCTAGCAAAGAGATCCACGAAAGACACATGTAACTCTTTGAGATGAATTCACAGAACACTAAGCAGTTTCTCAGAAAGCTTCTTTCCAGATTTCATCTGAGGATATTTCCTTTTTCACCGTAGCCCTCTATGGGCTTCCAAATATAACTTTGCCAATTCCACAAGAACTGTCTTAGCGAAAGGCTTCTTGAGGGGAAAGCTCTAACTCGGTGAGATGATTTCACAGAACACAAAGAAGTTTCTCAGAAAGCTTCTTTCTCTTTGTTATCGGAGGATATTTCCTGTGGCCCTATAGTCTTCAAAGGGATCCGAAATATCTGTTCTCAGATTCCACAGAAATAAGGCTAGCAAAGAGATCCAGGAAATACACATGTAACTCTGTGAGATGAATTAACAGAACACTAAGCACTTTCTCAGAAAGCTTCTTTCCAGATTTCATCTGAGGATATTTCCTTTTTCACCATAGCCCTCTATGGGCTTCCAAATATCACTTTGCGAATTCCACAAGAACTGTCTTAGCGAAAGGCTTCTTGAAGGGAAAGCTGTAACTCTGTGAGATGATTTCACAGAACACAGAGAAGATTCTCAGAAAGCTTCTTTCTCTTTGTTATCGGAGGATATTTCCTGTGCCCCTATAGTCTTCAAAGGGATCCGAAATATCTGTTCTCAGAATCCACAGAAATAAGGCTAGCAAAGAGATCCACGACATACACATGTAACTCTGTGAGATGAATTCACAGAACACTAAGCAGTTTCTCAGAAAGCTTCTTTCCAGATTTCATCTGAGGATATTTCCTTTTTCACCATAGCCCTCTATGGACTTCCAAATATCACTTTGCCGATTCCACAGGAACTGTCTTAGCGAAAGGCTTCTAGAGGGGAAAGCTGTAACTCTGTGAGATGATTTCACAGAACACAAAGAAGTTTCTCAGAAAGCTTCTTTCTCTTTGTTATCGGAGGATATTTCCTGTGGCCCTATAGTCTTCAAAGGGATCCGAAATATCTGTTCTCAGATTCCACAGAAATAAAGCTAGCAAAGAGATCCACGAAACACACATGTAACTCTGTGAGATGAATTCACAGAACACTAAGCAGTTTCTCAGAAAGCTTCTTTCCAGATTCCATCTGATGATATTTCCTTTTTCACCATAGCCCTCTATGGGCTTCCAAATATCTCTTTTCCGATTCCACAAGAACTGTCTTAGCAAAAGGTTTCTTGAGGGGAAAGCTGTAACTCTGTGAGATGATTTCACAGAACACAAAGAAGTTTCTCAGAAAGCTTCTTTCTCTTTGTTATCGGAGGATATTTCCTTTGGCCCTATAGTCTTCAAAGGGATCCGAAATATCTGTTCTCAGATTCCACAGAAATAAGGCTAGCAAAGAGATCCACGAAATACACATGTAACTCTGTGAGATGAATTCACAGAACACTAAGCAGTTTATCAGAAAGCTTCTTTCCAGATTTCATCAGAGGATATTTCCTTTTCCACCATAGCCCTCTATGGGCTACCTAATATCACTTTGCCAATTCCACAAGAACTCTCTTAATGAAAGGCTTCTTGAGGGGAAAGCTGTAACTCTGTGAGAAGATTTCACAGAACACAAAGAAGTTTCCCAGAAAGCTTGTTTCTCTTTGATATCGGAGGATATTTCCTGTGGCCCTATAGTATGCTAAGGGATCCGAATCTGTTCTCAGATTCCACAGAAATAAGGCTAGCAAAGAGATCCACGAAATACACATGTAACTCTTTGAGATGAATTCACAGAACACTAAGCAGTTTCTCAGAAAGCTTCTTTCCAGATTTCATCTGAGGATATTTCCTTTTTCACCGTAGCCCTCAATGGGCTTCCAAATATCACTTTGCCAATTCCACAAGAACTGTCTTAGCGAAAGGCTTCTTGAGGGGAAAGCTGTAACTCTGTGAGATGATTTCACAGAACACAAAGAAGTTTCTCAGAAAGCTTCTTTCTCTATGTTATCGGAGGATATTTCCTGTGGCCCTATAGTCTTCAAAGGGATCCGAAATATCTGTTCTCAGATTCCACAGAAATAAGGCTAGCAAAGAGATCCACGAAATACACATGTAACTCTGTGAGATGAATTCACAGAACACTAAGCAGTTTCTCAGAAAGCTTCTTTCCAGATTTCATCAGAGGATATTTCCTTTTTCACCATAGCCCTCTATGGGCTACCTAATATCACTTTGCCAATTCCACAAGAACTCTCTTAATGAAAGGCTTCTTGAGGGGAAAGCTGTAACTCTGTGAGAAGATTTCACAGAACACAAAGAAGTTTTCCAGAAAGCTTGTTTCTCTTTGATATCGGAGGATATTTCCTGTGGCCCTATAGTATGCTAAGGGATCCCAATCTGTTCTCAGATTCCACAGAAATAAGGCTAGCAAAGAGATCCACGAAATACACATGTAACTCTTTGAGATGAATTCACAGAACACTAAGCAGTTTCTCAGAAAGCTTCTTTCCAGATTTCATCTGAGGATATTTCCTTTTTCACCGTAGCCCTCAATGGGCTTCCAAATATCACTTTGGCAATTCCACAAGAACTGTCTTAGCGAAAGGCTTCTTGAGGGGAAAGCTGTAACTCTGTGAGATGATTTCACAGAACACAAAGAAGTTTCTCAGAAAGCTTCTTTCTCTTTGTTATCGGAGGATATTTCCTGTGGCCCTATAGTCTTCAAAGGGATCCGAAATATCTGTTCTCAGATTCCACAGAAATAAGGCAAGCAAAGAGATCCATGAAATACACATGTAACTCTGTGAGATGAATTCACAGAACACTAAGCAGTTTCTCAGAAAGCTTCTTTCCAGATTTCATCTGAGGATATTTCCTTTTTCACCGTAGCCCTCTATGGGCTTCCAAATATCACTTTGCCAATTCCACAAGAACTGTCTTAGCGAAAGGCTTCTTGAGGGGAAAGCTGTAACTCTGTGAGATGATTTCACAGAACACAAAGAAGTTTCTCAGAAAGCTTCTTTCTCTTTGTTATCGGAGGATATTTCCTGTGGCCCTATAGTCTTCAAAGGGATCCGAAATATCTGTTCTTAGATTCCACAGAAATAAGGCAAGCAAAGAGATCCATGAAATACACATGTAACTCTGTGAGATGAATTCACAGAACACTGAGCAGTTTCTCAGAAATCTTCTTTCCAGATTTCATCTGAGGATATTTCCTTTTTCACCGTAGCCCTCTATGGGCTTACAAATATCACTTTGCCAATTCCACAAGAACTGTCTTAGCGAAAGGCTTCTTGAGGGGAAAGCTGTAACTCTGTGAGATGATTTCACAGAACACAAAGAAGTTTCTCAGAAAGCTTCTTTCTCTTTGTTATCGGAGGATATTTCCTGTGGCCCTATAGTCTTCAAAGGGATCCGAAATATCTGTTCTCAGATTCCACAGAAATAAGGCTAGCAAAGAGATCCACGACATACACATGTAACTCTGTGAGATGAATTCACAGAACACTAAGAAGTTTCTCAGAAAGCTTCTTTCCAGATTTCATCTGAGGATATTTCCTTTTTCACCATAGCCCTCTATGGGCTTCCAAATATCACTTTGCCGATTCCACAAGAACTGTCTTAGCGAAAGGCTTCTTGAGGGGAAAGCTGTAACTCTGTGAGATGATTTCACAGAACACAAAGAAGTTTCTCAGAAAGCTTCTTTCTCTTTGTTATCGGAGGATATTTCCTGTGGCCCTATAGTCTTCAAAGGGATCCGAAATATCTGTTTTCAGATTCCACAGAAATAAGGCAAGCAAAGAGATCCACGAAACACACATGTAACTCTGTGAGATGAATTCACAGAACACTAAGCAGTTTCTCAGAAAGCTTCTTTCCAGATTTCATCTGAGGATATTTCCTTTTTCACCATAGCCCTCTATGGGCTTACAAATATCACTTTGCCGATTCCACAAGAACTGTCTTAGCGAAAGGCTTCTTGAGGGGAAAGCTGTAACTCTGTGAGATGATTTCACAGAACACAAAGAAGTTTCTCAGAAAGCTTCTTTCTCTTTGTTATCGGAGGATATTTCCTTTGGCCCTATAGTCTTCAAAGGGATCCGAAATATCTGTTCTCAGATTCCACAGAAATAAGGCTAGCAAAGAGATCCACGAAATACACATGTAACTCTGTGAGATGACATCACAGAACACTAAGCAGTTTCTCAGAAAGCTTCTTTCCAGATTTCAACTGAGGATATTTCCTTTTTTCACCATAGCCCTCTATGGGCTACCTAATATCACTTTGCCAATTCCACAAGAACTGTCTTAACGAAAGGCTTCTTGAGGGGAAAGCTGTAACTCTGTGAGAAGATTTCACAGAACACAAAGAAGTTTCTCAGAAAGCTTCTTTCTCTTTGTTATCGGAGGATATTTCCTGTGGCCCTATAGTCTGCTAAGGGATCGGAAATATCTGTTCTCAGATTCCACAGAAATAAGGCTAGCAAAGAGATCCACGAAATACACATGTAACTCTGTGAGATGAATTCACAGAACACTAAGCAGTTTCTCCGAAAGCTTCTTTCCAGATTTCATCTGAGGATATTTCCTTTTTCACCGTAGCCCTCTATGGGCTTCCAAATATCACTTTGCCAATTCCACAAGAACTGTCTTAGCGAAAAGCTTCTTGAGGGGAAAGCTGCAACTCTGTGAGAAGATTTCACAGAACACAAAGAAGTTTCTCAGAAAGCTTGTTTCTCTTTGATACCGGAGGATATTTCCTGTGGCCCTATAGTATGCTAAGGGATCCAAAATATCAGTTCTCTGATTCCACAGAAATAAGGCTAGCAAAGAGATCCACGAAATACACATGTAACTCTGTGAGATGAATTAACAGAACACTAAGCAGTTTCTCAGAAATCTTCTTTCCTGATTTCATCTGAGGATATTTCCTTTTTCACCGTAGCCCTCAATGGGCTTCCAAATATCACTTTGGCAATTCACAAGAACTGTCTTAGCGAAAGGCTTCTTGAGGGGAAAGCTGTAACTCTGTGAGATGATTTCACAGAACACAAAGAAGTTTCTCAGAAAGCTTCTTTCTCTTTGTTATCGGAGGATATTTCCTGTGGCCCTATAGTCTTCAAAGGGATCCGAAATATCTGTTCTCAGATTCCACAGAAATAAGGCTAGCAAAGAGATCCACGAAATACACATGTAACTCTGTGAGATGAATTCACAGAACACTAAGCAGTTTCTCAGAAAGCTTCTTTCCAGATTTCATCTGAGGATATATCCTTTTTCACCATAGCCCTCTATGGGCTTCCAAATATCACTTTGCCAATTCCACAAGAACTGTCTTAGCGAAAAGCTTCTTGAGGGGAAAGCTGCAACTCTGTGAGAAGATTTCACAGAACACAAAGAAGTTTCTCAGAAAGCTTCTTTCTCTTTGATATCGGAGGATATTTCCTGTGGCCCTATAGTATGCTAAGGGATCCGAAATGTCTGTTCTCTGATTCCACAGAAATAAGGCTAGCAAAGAGATCCACGAAATACACATGTGACTCTGTGAAATGAATTCACAGAACACTAAGCAGTTTCTCAGAAATCTTCTTTCCAGATTTCATCTGAGGATATTTCCTTTTTCACCGTAGCCCTCAATGGGCTTCCAAATACCACTTTGGCAATTCCACAGGAACTGTCTTAGCGAAAGGCTTCTTGAGGGGAAAGCTGTAACTCTGTGAGATGATTTCACAGAACACAAAGAAGTTTCTCAGAAAGCTTCTTTCTCTTTGTTATCGGAGGATATTTCCTGTGGCCCTATAGTCTTCAAAGGGATCCGAAATATCTGTTCTCAGATTCCACAGAAATAAGGCTAGCAAAGAGATCCACGAAATACACATGTAACTCTGTGAGATGAATTCACAGAACACT
Organism: Macaca nemestrina; assembly: GCF_043159975.1. Lineage (NCBI taxonomy): Eukaryota > Metazoa > Chordata > Mammalia > Primates > Cercopithecidae > Macaca > Macaca nemestrina. Next base: position 57,274,425 of record NC_092140.1, read on the forward strand.
AAGCAGTTTCTCAGAAAGCTTCTTTCCAGATTTCATCTGAGGATATTTCCTTTTTCACCATAGCCCTCTATGGGCTTCCAAATATCACTATGCCAATTCCACAAGAACTGTCTTAGCGAAAGGCTTCTTGAGGGGAAAGCTCTAACTCGGTGAGATGATTTCACAGAACACAAAGAAGTTTCTCAGAAAGCTTCTTTCTCTTTGTTATCGGAGGATATTTCCTGTGGCCCTATAGTCTTCAAAGGGATCCGAAATATCTGTTCTCAGATTCCACAGAAATAAGGCTAGCAAAGAGATCCACGACATACACATGTAACTCTTTGAGATGAATTCACAGAACACTAAGCAGTTTCTCAGAAAGCTTCTTTCCAGATTTCATCTGAGGATATTTCCTTTTTCACCATAGCCCTCTATGGGCTTCCAAATATCACTTTGCCGATTCCACAAGAACTGTCTTAGCGAAAGGCTTCTTGAGGGGAAAGCTGTAACTCTGTGAGATGATTTCACAGAACACAAAGAAGTTTCTCAGAAAGCTTCTTTCTCTTTGTTATCGGAGGATATTTCCTGTGGCCCTATAGTCTTCAAAGGGATCCGAAATATGTGTTCTCAGATTCCACAGAAATAAGGCTAGCAAAGAGATCCACGAAATACACATGTAACTCTGTGAGATGAATTAACAGAACACTAAGCACTTTCTCAGAAACCTTCTTTCCAGATTTCATCTGAGGATATTTCCTTTTTCACCATAGCCCTCTATGGGCTTCCAAATATCACTTTGCCAATTCCACAAGAACTGTCTTAGCGAAAGGCTTCTTGAGGGGAAAGCTGTAACTCTGTGAGATGATTTCACGGAACACAGAGAAGTTTCTCAGAAAGCTTCTTTCTCTTTGTTATCGGAGGATATTTCCTGTGGCCCTATAGTCTTCAAAGGGATCCGAAATATCTGTTCTCAGATTCCACAGAAATAAGGCTAGCAAAGAGATCCACGACATACACATGTAACTCTTTGAGATGAATTCACAGAACACTAAGCAGTTTCTCAGAAAGCTTCTTTCCAGATTTCATGTGAGGATATTTCCTTTTTCACCATAGCCCTCTATGGGCTTCCAAATATCACTTTGCTGATTCCACAAGAACTGTCTTAGCGAAAGGCTTCTTGAGGGGAAAGCTGTAACTCTGTGAGATGATTTCACAGAACACAAAGAAGTTTCTCAGAAAGCTTCTTTCTCTTTGTTATCGGAGGATATTTCCTGTGGCCCTATAGTCTTCAAAGGGATCCGAAATATCTGTTCTCAGATTCCACAGAAATAAGGCTAGCAAAGAGATCCACGAAATACACATGTAACTCTGTGAGATGAATTAACAGAACACTAAGCACTTTCTCAGAAAGCTTCTTTCCAGATTTCATCTGAGGATATTTCCTTTTTCACCATAGCCCTCTATGGGCTTCCAAATATCACTTTGCCAATTCCACAAGAACTGTCTTAGCGAAAGGCTTCTTGAGGGGAAAGCTGTAACTCTGTGAGATGATTTCACAGAACACAGAGAAGTTTCTCAGAAAGCTTCTTTCTCTTTGTTATCGGAGGATATTTCCTGTGGCCCTATAGTCTTCAAAGGGATCCGAAATATCTGTTCTCAGATTCCACAGAATTGAGGCTAGCAAAGAGATCCACGAAATACAGATGTAACTCTGTGAGATGAATTAACAGAACACTAAGCAGTTTCTCAGAAAGCTTCTTTCCAGATTTCATCTGAGGATATTTCCTTTTTCACCATAGCCCTCTATGGGCTACCTAATATCACTTTGCCAATTCCCCAAGAACTCTCTTAATGAAAGGCTTCTTGAGGGGAAAGCTGTAACTCTGTGAGAAGATTTCACAGAACACAAAGAAGTTTCCCAGAAAGCTTGTTTCTCTTTGATATCGGAGGATATTTCCTGTGGCCCTATAGTATGCTAAGGGATCCGAATCTCTTCTCAGATTCCACAGAAATAAGGCTAGCAAAGAGATCCACGAAATACACATGTAACTCTTTGAGATGAATTCACAGAACACTAAGCAGTTTCTCAGAAAGCTTCTTTCCAGATTTCATCTGAGGATATTTCCTTTTTCACCATAGCCCTCTATGGGATTCCAAATATCACTTTGCCGATTCCACAAGAACTGTCTTAGCGAAAGGCTTCTTGCGGAGAAAGCTGTAACTCTGTGAGATGATTTCACAGAACACAAAGAAGTTTCTCAGAAAGTTTCTTTCTCTTTGTTATCGGAGGATATTTCCTTTGGCCCTATAGTCTTCAAAGGGATCCGAAATATCTGTTCTCAGATTCCACAGAAATAATCCTAGCAAAGAGATCCACGAAATACACATGTAACTCTGTGAGATGAATTCACAGAACACTAAGCAGTTTCTCAGAAAGCTTCTATCCATATTTCATCTGAGGATATTTCCTTTTATACCATAGCCCTCTATGGGCTTCCAAATATCACTTTGCCAATTCCACAAGAACTGTCTTAGCGAAAGGCTTCTTGAGGGGAAAGCTGTAACTTTGTGAGATGATTTCACAGAACACAAGGAAGTTTCTCAGAAAGGTTCTTTCTCTTTGTTATCGGAGGATATTTCCTTTGGACTATAGTCTTAAAAGGGATGCGAAATATCTGTTCTCAGATTCCACAGAAATAAGGCTAGCAAAGAGATCCACGAAATACACATGTAACACTGTGAGATGAATTCACAGAACACTAAGCAGTTTCTCAGAAAGCTTCTTTCCAGATTTCATCAGAGGATATTTCCTTTTTCACCATAGCCCTCTATGGGCTTCCAAATATCACTTTGCCAATTCCACAAGAACTGTCTTAGCGAAAGGCTTCTTGAGGGGAAAGCTGTAACTCTGTGAGATGATTTCACAGAACACAAAGAAGTTTCTCAGAAAGCTTCTTTCTCTTTGTTATCGGAGGATATTTCCTGTGGCCCTATAGTCCTCAAAGGGATTCGAAATATCTGTTCTCAGATTCCACAGAAATAAGGCTAGCAAAGAGATCCACGACATACACATGTAACTCTGTGAGATGAATTCACAGAACACTAAGCAGTTTCTCAGAAAGCTTCTTTCCAGATTTCATCTGAGGATATTTCCTTTTTCACCATAGCCCTCTATGGGCTTCCAAATATCACTTTGCCGATTCCACAAGAACTGTCTTAGCGAAAGGCGTCTTGAGAGGAAAGCTGTAACTCTGTGAGATGATTTCACAGAACACAAAGAAGTTTCTCAGAAAGCTTCTTTCTCTTTGTTATCGGAGGATATTTCCTGTGGCCCTATAGTCTTCAAAGGGATCCGAAATATCTGTTCTCAGATTCCACAGAAATAAGTCTAGCAAAGAGATCCACGAAATACACATGTAACTCTGTGAGATGAATTAACAGAACAATAAGCACTTTCTCAGAAAGCTGCTTTCCAGATTTCATCTGAGGATATTTCCTTTTTCACCATAGCCCTCTATGGGCTTCGAAATATCACTTTGCCAATTCCACAAGAACTGTCTTAGCGAAAGGCTTCTTGAGGGGAAAGCTGTAACTCTGTGAGATGATTTCACAGAACACAAAGAAGTTTCTCAGAAAGCTTCTTTCTCTTTGTTATCGGAGGATATTTCCTGTGGCCCAATAGTCTTCAAAGGGATCCGAAGTCTCTGTTCTCAGATTCCACAGAAATAAGGCTAGCAAAGAGGTCCACGAAATACACATGTAACTCTGTGAGATGAATTCACAGAACACTAAGCAGTTTCTCAGAAAGCTTCTTTCCAGATTTCATCTGAGGATATTTCCTTTTTCACCCTAGCCCTCTATGGGCTTCCAAATATCACTTTGCCGATTCCAAAAGAACTGTCTTAGCGAAAGGCTTCTTGCGGAGAAAGCTGTAACTCTGTGAGATGATTTCACAGAACACAAAGAAGTTTCTCAGAAAGTTTCTTTCTCTTTGTTATCTGAGGATATTTCCTGTGGCCCTATAGTCTTCAAAGGGATCCGAAATATCTGTTCTCAGATTCCACAGAAATAAGGCTAGCAAAGAGATCCACGACATACACATGTAACTCTTTGAGATGAATTCACAGAACACTAAGCAGTTTCTCAGAAAGCTTCTTTCCAGATTTCATCTGAGGATATTTCCTTTTTCACCATAGCCCTCTATGGGCTTCCAAATATCACTTTGCCGATTCCACAAGAACTGTCTTAGCGAAAGGCTTCTTGAGGGGAAAGCTGTAACTCTGTGAGATGATTTCACAGAACACAAAGAAGTTTCTCAGAAAGCTTCTTTCTCTTTGTTATCGGAGGATATTTCCTGTGGCCCTATAGTCTTCAAAGGGATCCGAAATATCTGTTCTCAGATTCCACAGAAATAAGGCTAGCAAAGAGATCCACGAAATACACATGTAACTCTGTGAGATGAATTAACAGAACACTAAGCACTTTCTCAGAAACCTTCTTTCCAGATTTCATCTGAGGATATTTCCTTTTTCACCATAGCCCTCTATGGGCTTCCAAATATCACTTTGCCAATTCCTCAAGAACTGTCTTAGCGAAAGGCTTCTTGAGGGGAAAGCTGTAACTCTGTGAGATGATTTCACGGAACACAGAGAAGTTTCTCAGAAAGCTTCTTTCTCTTTGTTATCGGAGGATATTTCCTGTGGCCCTATAGTCTTCAAAGGGATCCGAAATATCTGTTCTCAGATTCCACAGAAATAAGGCTAGCAAAGAGATCCACGACATACACATGTAACTCTTTGAGATGAATTCACAGAACACTAAGCAGTTTCTCAGAAAGCTTCTTTCCAGATTTCATGTGAGGATATTTCCTTTTTCACCATAGCCCTCTATGGGCTTCCAAATATCACTTTGCCGATTCCACAAGAACTGTCTTAGCGAAAGGCTTCTTGAGGGGAAAGCTGTAACTCTGTGAGATGATTTCACAGAACACAAAGAAGTTTCTCAGAAAGCTTCTTTCTCTTTGTTATCGGAGGATATTTCCTGTGGCCCTATAGTCTTCAAAGGGATCCGAAATATCTGTTCTCAGATTCCACAGAAATAAGGCTAGCAAAGAGATCCACGAAATACACATGTAACTCTGTGAGATGAATTAACAGAACACTAAGCACTTTCTCAGAAAGCTTCTTTCCAGATTTCATCTGAGGATATTTCCTTTTTCACCATAGCCCTCTATGGGCTTCCAAATATCACTTTGCCAATTCCACAAGAACTGTCTTAGCGAAAGGCTTCTTGAGGGGAAAGCTGTAACTCTGTGAGATGATTTCATAGAACACAGAGAAGTTTCTCAGAAAGCTTCTTTCTCTTTGTTATCGGAGGATATTTCCTGTGGCCCTATAGTCTTCAAAGGGATCCGAAATATCTGTTCTCAGATTCCACAGAATTGAGGCTAGCAAAGAGATCCACGAAATACAGATGTAACTCTGTGAGATGAATTAACAGAACACTAAGCAGTTTCTCAGAAAGCTTCTTTCCAGATTTCATCTGAGGATATTTCCTTTTTCACCATAGCCCTCTATGGGCTACCTAATATCACTTTGCCAATTCCCCAAGAACTCTCTTAATGAAAGGCTTCTTGAGGGGAAAGCTGTAACTCTGTGAGAAGATTTCACAGAACACAAAGAAGTTTCCCAGAAAGCTTGTTTCTCTTTGATATCGGAGGATATTTCCTGTGGCCCTATAGTATGCTAAGGGATCCGAATCTCTTCTCAGATTCCACAGAAATAAGGCTAGCAAAGAGATCCACGAAATACACATGTAACTCTTTGAGATGAATTCACAGAACACTAAGCAGTTTCTCAGAAAGCTTCTTTCCAGATTTCATCTGAGGATATTTCCTTTTTCACCATAGCCCTCTATGGGCTTCCAAATATCACTTTGCCGATTCCACAAGAACTGTCTTAGCGAAAGGCTTCTTGAGGGGAAAGCTGTAACTCTGTGAGATGATTTCACAGAACACAAAGAAGTTTCTCAGAAAGCTTCTTTCTCTTTGTTATCGGAGGATATTTCCTGCGGCCCTACAGTCTTCAAAGGGATCCGAAATATCTGTTCTCAGATTCCACAGAAATAAGGCTAGCAAATAGATCCACGAAATACACATGTAACTCTGTGAGATGAATTCACAGAACACTAAGCAGTTTCTCAGAAAGCTTCTTTCCAGATTTCATCAGAGGATATTTCCTTTTTCACCATAGCCCTCTATGGGCTTCCAAATATCACTTTGCCAATTCCACAAGAACTGTCTTAGCGAAAGGCGTCTTGAGGAGAAAGCTGTAACTCTGTGAGATGATTTCACAGAACACAAAGAAGTTTCTCAGAAAGCTTCTTTCTCTTTGTTATCGGAGGATATTTCCTGTGGCCCTATAGTATGCTAAGGGATCCGAATCTGTTCTCAGATTCCACAGAAATAAGGCTAGCAAAGAGATCCATGAAATACACATGTAACTCTTTGAGATGAATTCACAGAACACTAAGCAGTTTCTCAGAAAGATTCTTTCCAGAATTCATCTGAGGATATTTCCTTTTTCACCGTAGCCCTCAATGGGCTTCCAAATATCACTTTGCCAATTCCACAAGAACTGTCTTAGCGAAAGACTTCTTGAGGGGAAAGCTGTAACTCTGTGAGATGATTTCACAGAACACAAAGAAGTTTCTCAGAAAGCTTCTTTCTCTTTGTTATCGGAGGATATTTCCTTTGGCCCTATAGTCTTCAAAGGGATCCAAAATATCTGTTCTCAGATTCCACAGAAATAAGGCTAGCAAAGAGATCCACGAAATACACATGTAACTCTGTGAGATGAATTAACAGAACACTAAGCAGTTTCTCAGAAAGCTTCTTTCCAGATTTCATCAGAGGATATTTCCTTTTTCACCATAGCCCTCTATGGGCTTCCAAATATCACTTTGCCAATTCCACAAGAACTGTCTTAGCGAAAGGCGTCTTGAGGGGAAAGCTGTAACTCTGTGAGATGATTTCACAGAACACAAAGAAGTTTCTCAGAAAGCTTCTTTCTCTTTGTTATCGGAGGATATTTCCTGTGGCCCTATAGTCTTCAAAGGGATCCGAAATATCTGTTCTCAGATTCCACAGAAATAAGTCTAGCAAAGAGATCCACGAAATACACATGTAACTCTGTGAGATGAATTAACAGAACACTAAGCACTTTCTCAGAAAGCTTCTTTCCAGATTTCATCTGAGGATATTTCCTTTTTCACCATAGCCCTCTATGGGCTTCGAAATATCACTTTGCCAATTCCACAAGAACTGTCTTAGCGAAAGGCTTCTTGAGGGGAAAGCTGTAACTCTGTGAGATGATTTCACAGAACACAAAGAAGTTTCTCAGAAAGCTTCTTTCTCTTTGTTATCGGAGGATATTTCCTGTGGCCCAATAGTCTTCAAAGGGATCCGAAATCTCTGTTCTCAGATTCCACAGAAATAAGGCTAGCAAAGAGGTCCACGAAATACACATGTAACTCTGTGAGATGAATTCACAGAACACTAAGCAGTTTCTCAGAAAGCTTCTTTCCAGATTTCATCTGAGGATACTTCCTTTTTCACCATAGCCCTCTATGGGATTCCAAATATCACTTTGCCGATTCCACAAGAACTGTCTTAGCGAAAGGCTTCTTGCGGAGAAAGCTGTAACTCTGTGAGATGATTTCACAGAACACAAAGAAGTTTCTCAGAAAGTTTCTTTCTCTTTGTTATCGGAGGATATTTCCTTTGGCCCTATAGTCTTCAAAGGGATCCGAAATATCTGTTCTCAGATTCCACAGAAATAATCCTAGCAAAGAGATCCACGAAATACACATGTAACTCTGTGAGATGAATTCACAGAACACTAAGCAGTTTCTCAGAAAGCTTCTATCCATATTTCATCTGAGGATATTTCCTATTATACCATAGCCCTCTATGGGCTTCCAAATATCACTTTGCCAATTCCACAAGAACTGTCTTAGCGAAAGGCTTCTTGAGGGGAAAGCTGTAACTCTGTGAGATGATTTCACAGAACACAAGGAAGTTTCTCAGAAAGGTTCTTTCTCTTTGTTATCGGAGGATATTTCCTTTGGACTATAGTCTTAAAAGGGATGCGAAATATCTGTTCTCAGATTCCACAGAAATAAGGCTAGCAAAGAGATCCACGAAATACACATGTAACACTGTGAGATGAATTCACAGAACACTAAGCAGTTTCTCAGAAAGCTTCTTTCCAGATTTCATCAGAGGATATTTCCTTTTTCACCATAGCCCTCTATGGGCTTCCAAATATCACTTTGCCAATTCCACAAGAACTGTCTTAGCGAAAGGCTTCTTGAGGGGAAAGCTGTAACTCTGTGAGATGATTTCACAGAACACAAAGAAGTTTCTCAGAAAGCTTCTTTCTCTTTGTTATCGGAGGATATTTCCTGTGGCCCTATAGTCCTCAAAGGGATTCGAAATATCTGTTCTCAGATTCCACAGAAATAAGGCTAGCAAAGAGATCCACGACATACACATGTAACTCTGTGAGATGAATTCACAGAACACTAAGCAGTTTCTCATAAAGCTTCTTTCCAGATTTCATCTGAGGATATTTCCTTTTTCACCATAGCCCTCTATGGGCTTCCAAATATCACTTTGCCGATTCCACAAGAACTGTCTTAGCGAAAGGCTTCTTGAGGGGAAAGCTGTAACTCTGTGAGATGATTTCACAGAACACAAAGAAGTTTCTCAGAAAGCTTCTTTCTCTTTGTTATCGGAGGATATTTCCTGTGGCCCTATATTCTTCAAAGGGATCCGAATTATCTGTTTTCAGATTCCACAGAAATAAGGCAAGCAAAGAGATCCACGAAACACACATGTAACTCTGTGAGATGAATTCACAGAACACTAAGCAGTTTCTCAGAAAGCTTCTTTCCAGATTTCATCTGAGGATATTTCGTTTTTCACCATAGCCCTCTATGGGCTTCCAAATATCACTTTGCCGATTCCACAAGAACTGTCTTAGCGAAAGGCTTCTTGAGGGGAAAGCTGTAACTCTGTGAGATGATTTCACAGAACACAAAGAAGTTTCTCAGAAAGCTTCTTTCTCTTTGTTATCGGAGGATATTTCCTGTGGCCCTATAGTCTTCAAAGGGATCCGAAATATCTGTTCTCAAATTCCACAGAAATAAGGCTAGCAAAGAGATCCACGAAATACACATGTAACTCTGTGAGATGACATCACAGAACACTAAGCAGTTTCTCAGAAAGCTTCTTTCCAGATTTCATCTGAGGATATTTCCTTTTTCACCATAGCCCTCTATGGGCTACCTAATATCACTTTGCCAATTCCACAAGAACTGTCTTAATGAAAGGCTTCTTGAGGGGAAAGCTGTAACTCTGTGAGAAGATTTCACAGAACACAAAGAAGTTTCTCAGAAAGCTTCTTTCTCTTTGTTATCGGAGGATATTTCCTTTGGCCCTATAGTCTTCAAAGGGATCCGAAATATCTGTTCTCAGATTCCACAGAAATAAGGCTAGCAAAGAGATCCACGAAATACACATGTAACTCTGTGAGATGAATTCACAGAACACTAAGCAGTTTCTCAGAAAGCTTCTTTCCAGATTTCATCTGAGGATATTTCCTTTTTCACCATAGCCCTCTATGGGCTACCTAATATCACTTTGCCAATTCCACAAGAACTGTCTTAATGAAAGGCTTCTTGAGGGGAAAGCTGTAACTCTGTGAGAAGATTTCACAGAACACAAAGAAGTTTCCCAGAAAGCTTGTTTCTCTTTGATATCGTAGGATATTTCCTGTGGCCCTATAGTATGCTGAGGGATCCGAATCTGTTCTCAGATTCCACAGAAATAAGGCTAGCAAAGAGATCCATGAAATACACATGTAACTCTTTGAGATGAATTCACAGAACACTAAGCAGTTTCTCAGAAAGATTCTTTCCAGAATTCATCTGAGGATATTTCCTTTTTCACCGTAACGCTCAATGGGCTTCCAAATATCACTTTGCCAATTCCACAAGAACTGTCTTAGCGAAAGACTTCTTGAGGGGAAAGCTGTAACTCTGTGAGATGATTTCACAGAACACAAAGAAGTTTCTCAGAAAGCTTCTTTCTCTTTGTTATCGGAGGATATTTCCTTTGGCCCTATAGTCTTCAAAGGGATCCAAAATATCTGTTCTCAGATTCCACAGAAATAAGGCTAGCAAAGAGATCCACGAAATACACATGTAACTCTGTGAGATGAATTCACAGAACACTAAGCAGTTTCTCAGAAAGCTTCTTTCCAGATTTCATCTGAGGATATTTCCTTTTTCACCATAGCCCTCTATGGGCTTCCAAATATCACTTTGCCAATTCCACAAGAACTGTCTTAGCGAAAGGCTTCTTGAGGGGAAAGCTGTAACTCTGTGAGATGATTTCACAGAACACAAAGAAGTTTCTCAGAAAGCTTCTTTCTCTTTGTTATCGGAGGATATTTCCTGTGGCCCTATAGTCTTCAAAGGGATCCGAATTATCTGTTCTCAGATTACACAAAAATAAGGCTAGCAAAGAGATCCACGAAATACACATGTAACTCTGTGAGATGAATTCACAGAACACTAAGCAGTTTCTCAGAAAGCTTCTTTCCAGATTTCATCAGAGGATATTTCCTTTTTCACCATAGCCCTCTATGGGCTTCCAAATATCACTTTGCCAATTCCACAAGAACTGTCTTAGCGAAAGGCGTCTTGAGAGGAAAGCTGTAACTCTGTGAGATGATTTCACAGAACACAAAGAAGTTTCTCAGAAAGCTTCTTTCTCTTTGTTATCGGAGGATATTTCCTGTGGCCCTATAGTCTTCAAAGGGATCCGAAATATCTGTTCTCAGATTCCACAGAAATAAGTCTAGCAAAGAGATCCACGAAATACACATGTAACTCTGTGAGATGAATTAACAGAACAATAAGCACTTTCTCAGAAAGCTGCTTTCCAGATTTCATCTGAGGATATTTCCTTTTTCACCATAGCCCTCTATGGGCTTCGAAATATCACTTTGCCAATTCCTCAAGAACTGTCTTAGCGAAAGGCTTCTTGAGGGGAAAGCTGTAACTCTGTGAGATGATTTCACAGAACACAAAGAAGTTTCTCAGAAAGCTTCTTTCTCTTTGTTATCGGAGGATATTTCCTGTGGCCCAATAGTCTTCAAAGGGATCCGAAATCTCTGTTATCAGATTCCACAGAAATAAGGCTAGCAAAGAGGTCCACGAAATACACATGTAACTCTGTGAGATGAATTCACAGAACACTAAGCAGTTTCTCAGAAAGCTTCTTTCCAGATTTCATCTGAGGATATTTCCTTTTTCACCATAGCCCTCTATGGGCTTCCAAATATCACTTTGCCGATTCCACAAGAACTGTCTTAGCGAAAGGCTTCTTGCGGAGAAAGCTGTAACTCTGTGAGATGATTTCACAGAACACAAAGAAGTTTCTCAGAAAGTTTCTTTCTCTTTGTTATCTGAGGATATTTCCTTTGGCCCTATAGTCTTCAAAGGGATCCGAAATATCTGTTCTCAGATTCCACAGAAATAATCCTAGCAAAGAGATCCACGAAATACACATGTAACTCTGTGAGATGAATTCACAGAACACTAAGCAGTTTCTCAGAAAGCTTCTATCCATATTTCATCTGAGGATATTTCCTTTTATACCATAGCCCTCTATGGGCTTCCAAATATCACTTTGCCAATTCCACAAGAACTGTCTTAGCGAAAGGCTTCTTGAGGGGAAAGCTTTAACTCTGTGAGATGATTTCACAGAACACAAGGAAGTTTCTCAGAAAGGTTCTTTCTCTTTGTTATCGGAGGATATTTCCTTTGGACTATAGTCTTCAAAGGGATGCGAAATATCTGTTCTCAGATTCCACAGAAATAAGGCTAGCAAAGAGATCCACGAAATACACATGTAACACTGTGAGATGAATTCACAGAACACTAAGCAGTTTCTCAGAAAGCTTCTTTCCAGATTTCATCAGAGGATATTTCCTTTTTCACCATAGCCCTCTATGGGCTTCCAAATATCACTTTGCCAATTCCACAAGAACTGTCTTAGCGAAAGGCTTCTTGAGGGGAAAGCTGTAACTCTGTGAGATGATTTCACAGAACACAAAGAAGTTTCTCAGAAAGCTTCTTTCTCTTTGTTATCGGAGGATATTTCCTGTGGCCCTATAGTCTTCAAAGGGATCCGAAATATCTGTTCTCAGATTCCACAGAAATAAGGCTAGCAAAGAGATCCACGACATACACATGTAACTCTGTGAGATGAATTCACAGAACACTAAGCAGTTTCTCAAAAGCTTCTTTCCAGATTTCATCTGAGGATATTTCCTTTTTCACCATAGCCCTCTATGGGCTTCCAAATATCACTTTGCCGATTCCACAAGAACTGTCTTAGCGAAAGGCTTCTTGAGGGGAAAGCTGTAACTCTGTGAGATGATTTCACAGAACACAAAGAAGTTTCTCAGAAAGCTTCTTTCTCTTTGTTATCGGAGGATATTTCCTGTGGCCCTATATTCTTCAAAGGGATCCGAATTATCTGTTTTCAGATTCCACAGAAATAAGGCAAGCAAAGAGATCCACGAAACACACATGTAACTCTGTGAGATGAATTCACAGAACACTAAGCAGTTTCTCAGAAAGCTTCTTTCCAGATTTCATCTGAGGATATTTCGTTTTTCACCATAGCCCTCTATGGGCTTCCAAATATCACTTTGCCGATTCCACAAGAACTGTCTTAGCGAAAGACTTCTTGAGGGGAAAGCTGTAACTCTGTGAGATGATTTCACAGATCACGAAGAAGTTTCTCAGAAAGCTTCTTTCTCTTTTTTATCGGAGGATATTTCCTTTGGACTATAGTCTTAAAAGGGATGCGAAATATCTGTTCTCAGATTCCACAAAAATAAGGCTAGCAAAGAGATCCACGAAATACAGATGTAACTCTGTGAGATGAATTAACACAACACTAAGCAGTTTCTCAGAAAGCTTCTTTCCAGATTTCATCAGAGGATATTTCCTTTTTCACCATAGCCCTCTATGGGCGTCCAAATATCACTTTGCCAATTCCACAAGAACTGTCTTAGCGAAAGGCTTCTTGAGGGGAAAGCTGTAACTCTGTGAGATGATTTCACAGAACACAAAGAAGTTTCTCAGAAAGCTTCTTTCTCTTTGTTATCAGAGGATATTTCCTGTGGCCCTATAGTCTTCAAAGGGATCCGAAATATCTGTTCTCAGATTCCACAGAAATAAGGCTAGCAAAGAGATCCACGAAATACACATGTAACTCTGTGAGATGAATTCACAGAACACTAAGCAGTTTCTCAGAAAGCTTCTTTCCAGATTTCATCTGAGGATATATCCTTTTTCACCATAGCCCTCTATGGGCTTCCAAATATCACTTTGCCAATTCCACAAGAACTGTCTTAGCGAAAAGTTTCTTGAGGGGAAAGCTGTAACTCTGTGAGATGATTTCACAGAACACAAAGAAGTTTCTCAGAAAGCTTCTTTCTCTTTGTTATCGGAGGATATTTCCTGTGGCCCTATAGTCTTCAAAGGGATCCGAAATATCTGTTCTCAGATTCCACAGAAATAAGGCTAGCAAAGAGATCCACGACATACACATGTAACTCTGTGAGATGAATTCACAGAACACTAAGCAGTTTCTCAGATAGCTTCTTTCCAGATTTCATCTGAGGATATTTCCTTTTTCACCATAGCTCTCTATGGGCTTCCAAATATCACTTTGCCGATTCCACAAGAACTGTCTTAGCGAAAGGCTTCTTGAGGGGAAAGCTGTAACTCTGTGAGATGATTTCACAGAACACAAAGAAGTTTCTCAGAAAGCTTCTTTCTCTTTGTTATCGGAGGATATTTCCTGTGGCCCTATAGTCTTCAAAGGGATCCGAATTATCTGTTTTCAGATTCCACAGAAATAAGGCAAGCAAAGAGATCCACGAAACACACATGTAACTCTGTGAGATGAATTCACAGAACACTAAGCAGTTTCTCAGAAAGCTTCTTTCCAGATTTCATCTGAGGATATTTCGTTTTTCACCATAGCCCTCTATGGGCTTCCAAATATCACTTTGCCGATTCCACAAGAACTGTCTTAGCGAAAGGCTTCTTGAGGGGAAAGCTGTAACTCTGTGAGATGATTTCACAGAACACAAAGAAGTTTCTCAGAAAGCTTCTTTCTCTTTGTTATCGGAGGATATTTCCTGTGGCCCTATAGTCTTCAAAGGGATCCGAAATATCTGTTCTCAGATTCCACAGAAATAAGGCTAGCAAAGAGATCCACGACATACACATGTAACTCTGTGAGATGACATCACAGAACACTAAGCAGTTTCTCAGAAAGCTTCTTTCCAGATTTCATCTGAGGATATTTCCTTTTTCACCATAGCCCTCTATGGGCTACCTAATATCACTTTGCCAATTCCACAAGAACTGTCTTAATGAAAGGCTTCTTGAGGGGAAAGCTGTAACTCTGTGAGAAGATTTCACAGAACACAAAGAAGTTTCCCAGAAAGCTTGTTTCTCTTTGATATCGTAGGATATTTCCTGTGGCCCTATAGTATGCTAAGGGATCCGAATCTGTTCTCAGATTCCACAGAAATAAGGCTAGCAAAGAGATCCATGAAATACACATGTAACTCTTTGAGATGAATTCACAGAACACTAAGCAGTTTCTCAGAAAGATTCTTTCCAGAATTCATCTGAGGATATTTCCTTTTTCACCGTAGCCCTCAATGGGCTTCCAAATATCACTTTGCCAATTCCACAAGAACTGTCTTAATGAAAGGCTTCTTGAGGGGAAAGCTGTAACTCTGTGAGATGATTTCACAGAACACAAAGAAGTTTCTCAGAAAGCTTCTTTCTCTTTGTTATCGGAGGATATTTCCTTTGGCCCTATAGTCTTCAAAGGGATCCAAAATATCTGTTCTCAGATTCCACAGAAATAAGGCTAGCAAAGAGATCCACGAAATACACATGTAACTCTGTGAGATGAATTCACAGAACACTAAGCAGTTTCTCAGAAAGCTTCTTTCCAGATTTCATCAGAGGATATTTCCTTTTTCACCATAGCCCTCTATGGGCTTCCAAATATCACTTTGCCAATTCCACAAGAACTGTCTTAGCGAAAGTCGTCTTGAGGGGAAAGCTGTAACTCTGTGAGATGATTTCACAGAACACAAAGAAGTTTCTCAGAAAGCTTCTTTCTCTTTGTTATCGGAGGATATTTCCTGTGGCCCTATAGTCTTCAAAGGGATCCGAAATATCTGTTCTCAGATTCCACAGAAATAAGTCTAGCAAAGAGATCCACGAAATACACATGTAACTCTGTGAGATGAATTAACAGAACACTAAGCACTTTCTCAGAAAGCTTCTTTCCAGATTTCATCTGAGGATATTTCCTTTTTCACCATAGCCCTCTATGGGCTTCCAAATATCACTTTGCCAATTCCACAAGAACTGTCTTAGCGAAAGGCTTCTTGAGGGGAAAGCTGTAACTCTGTGAGATGATTTCACAGAACACAAAGAAGTTTCTCAGAAAGCTTCTTTCTCTTTGTTATCGGAGGATATTTCCTTTGGCCCAATAGTCTTCAAAGGGATCCGAAATCTCTGTTATCAGATTCCACAGAAATAAGGCTAGCAAAGAGGTCCACGAAATACACATGTAACTCTGTGAGATGAATTCACAGAACACTAAGCAGTTTCTCAGAAAGCTTCTTTCCAGATTTCATCTGAGGATATTTCCTTTTTCACCATAGCCCTCTATGGGCTTCCAAATATCACTTTGCCGATTCCACAAGAACTGTCTTAGCGAAAGGCTTCTTGCGGAGAAAGCTGTAACTCTGTGAGATGATTTCACAGAACACAAAGAAGTTTCTCAGAAAGTTTCTTTCTCTTTGTTATCTGAGGATTTTTCCTTTGGCCCTATAGTCTTCAAAGGGATCCGAAATATCTGTTCTCAGATTCCACAGAAATAATCCAAGCAAAGAGATCCACGAAATACACATGTAACTCTGTGAGATGAATTCACAGAACACTAAGCAGTTTCTCAGAAAGCTTCTATCCATATTTCATCTGAGGATATTTCCTTTTATACCATAGCCCTCTATGGGCTTCCAAATATCACTTTGCCAATTCCACAAGAACTGTCTTAGCGAAAGGCTTCTTGAGGGGAAAGCTGTAACTCTGTGAGATGATTTCACAGAACACAAGGAAGTTTCTCAGAAAGGTTCTTTCTCTTTGTTATCGGAGGATATTTCCTTTGGACTATAGTCTTAAAAGGGATGCGAAATATCTGTTCTCAGATTCCACAGAAATAAGGCTAGCAAAGAGATCCACGAAATACACATGTAACACTGTGAGATGAATTCACAGAACACTAAGCAGTTTCTCAGAAAGCTTCTTTCCAGATTTCATCAGAGGATATTTCCTTTTTCACCATAGCCCTCTATGGGCTTCCAAATATCACTTTGCCAATTCCACAAGAACTGTCTTAGCGAAAGGCTTCTTGAGGGGAAAGCTGTAACTCTGTGAGATGATTTCACAGAACACAAAGAAGTTTCTCAGAAAGCTTCTTTCTCTTTGTTATCGGAGGATATTTCCTGTGGCCCTATAGTCTTCAAAGGGATCCGAAATATCTGTTCTCAGATTCCACAGAAATAAGGCTAGCAAAGAGATCCACGACATACACATGTAACTCTGTGAGATGAATTCACAGAACACTAAGCAGTTTCTCAGAAAGCTTCTTTCCAGATTTCATCTGAGGATATTTCCTTTTTCACCATAGCCCTCTATGGGCTTCCAAATATCACTTTGCCGATTCCACAAGAACTGTCTTAGCGAAAGGCTTCTTGAGGGGAAAGCTGTAACTCTGTGAGATGATTTCACAGAACGCAAAGAAGTTTCTCAGAAAGCTTCTTTCTCTTTGTTATCGGAGGATATTTCCTGTGGCCCTATAATCTTCAAAGGGATCCGAATTATCTGTTTTCAGATTCCACAGAAATAAGGCAAGCAAAGAGATCCACGAAACACACATGTAACTCTGTGAGATGAATTCACAGAACACTAAGCAGTTTCTCAGAAAGCTTCTTTCCAGATTTCATCTGAGGATATTTCGTTTTTCACCATAGCCCTCTATGGGCTTCCAAATATCACTTTGCCGATTCCACAAGAACTGTCTTAGCGAAAGGCTTCTTGAGGGGAAAGCTGTAACTCTGTGAGATGATTTCACAGAACACAAAGAAGTTTCTCAGAAAGCTTCTTTCTCTTTGTTATCGGAGGATATTTCCTGTGGCCCTATAGTCTTCAAAGGGATCCGAAATATCTGTTCTCAGATTCCACAGAAATAAGGCTAGCAAAGAGATCCACGAAATAGACATGTAACTCTGTGAGATGAATTAAGAGAACACTAAGCAGTTTCTCAGAAAGGTTCTTTCCAGATTTCATCTGAGGATATTTCCTTTTTCACCGTAGCCCTCTATGGGCTACCTAATATCACTTTGCCAATTCCACAAGAACTGTCTTAATGAAAGGCTTCTTGAGGGGAAAGCTGTAACTCTGTGAGAAGATTTCACAGAACACAAAGAAGTTTCTCAGAAAGCTTCTTTCTCTTTGTTATCGGAGGATATTTCCTGTGGCCCTATAGTCTTCAAAGGGATCCGAAATATCTGTTCTCAGATTCCACAGAAATAAGGCTAGCAAAGAGATCCACGAAATACACTTGTAACTCTGTGAGATGAATTCACAGAACACTAAGCAGTTTCTCCGAAAGCTTCTTTCCAGATTTCATCTGAGGATATTTCCTTTTTCACCGTAGCCCTCTATGGGCTTCCAAATATCACTTTGCCAATTCCACAAGAACTGTCTTAGCGAAAAGTTTCTTGAGGGGAAAGCTGTAACTCTGTGAGATGATTTCACAGAACACAAAGAAGTTTCTCAGAAAGCTTCTTTCTCTTTGTTATCGGAGGATATTTCCTGTGGCCCTATAGTCTTCAAAGGGATCCGAAATATCTGTTCTCAGATTCCACAGAAATAAGGCTAGCAAAGAGATCCACGACATACACATGTAACTCTGTGAGATGAATTCACAGAACACTAAGCAGTTTCTCAGAAAGCTTCTTTCCAGATTTCATCTGAGGATATTTCCTTTTTCACCATAGCCCTCTATGGGCTTCCAAATATCACTTTGCCGATTCCACAAGAACTGTCTTAGCGAAAGGCTTCTTGAGGGGAAAGCTGTAACTCTGTGAGATGATTTCACAGAACACAAAGAAGTTTCTCAGAAAGCTTCTTTCTCTTTGTTATCGGAGGATATTTCCTGTGGCCCTATAGTCTTCAAATGGATCCGAAATATCTGTTCTCAGATTCCACAGAAATAAGGCTAGCAAAGAGATCCACGAAACGCACATGTAACTCTGTGAGATGAATTCACAGAACACTAAGCAGTTTCTCAGAAAGCTTCTTTCCAGATTTCATCTGAGGATATTTCCTTTTTCACCATAGCCCTCTATGGGCTTCCAAATATCACTTTGCCGATTCCACAAGAACTGTCTTAGCGAAAGGCTTCTTGAGGGGAAAGCTGTAACTCTGTGAGATGATTTCACAGAACACAAAGAAGTTTCTCAAAAAGCTTCTTTCTCTTTGTTATCGGAGGATATTTCCTTTGGCCCTATAGTCTTCAAAGGGATCCGAAATATCTGTTCTCAGATTCCACAGAAATAAGGCTAGCAAAGAGATCCACGAAATACACATGTAACTCTGTGAGATGAATTCACAGAACACTAAGCAGTTTCTCAGAAAGCTTCTTTCCAGATTTCATCTGAGGATATTTCCTTTTTCACCATAGCCCTCTATGGGCTACCGAATATCACTTTGCCAATTCCACAAGAACTGTCTTAATGAAAGGCTTCCTGAGGGGAAAGCTGTAACTCTGTGAGAAGATTTCACAGAACACAAAGAAGTTTCTCAGAAAGCTTGTTTCTCTTTGTTATCGGAGGATACTTCCTGTGGCCCTATTGTCTTCAAAGGGATCCGAAATATCTGTTCTCAGATTCCACAGAAATAAGGCTAGGAAAGAGATCCACGAAACACACATGTAACTCTTTGAGATGAATTCACAGAACACTAAGCAGTTTCTCAGAAAGCTTCTTTCCAGATTTCATCTGAGGATATTTCCTTTTTCACCATAGCCCTCTATGGGCTTCCAAATATCACTTTTCCGATTCCACAAGAACTGTATTAGCGAAAGGCTTCTTGAGGGGAAAGCTGTAACTCTGTGAGATGATTTCACAGAACACAAAGAAGTTTCTCAGAAAGCTTCTTTCTCTTTGTTATCGGAGGATATTTCCTTTGGCCCTGTAGTCTTCAAAGGGATCCGAAATATCTGTTCTCAGATTCCACAGAAATAAGGCGCAAGGAGATCCACGAAATACACATGTAACTCTGTGAGATGAATTCACAGAACACTAAGCAGTTTCTCAGAAAGCTTCTTTCCAGATTTCATCTGAGGATATTTCCTTTTTCACCATAGCCCTCTATGGGCTTCCAAATATCACTTTGCCAATTCCACAAGAACTGTCTTAGCGAAAGGCTTCTTGAGGGAAAAGCTGTAACTCTGTGAGATGATTTCACAGAACACAAAGAAGTTTCTCAGAAAGCTTCTTTCCCTTTGTTATCGGAGGATACTTCTTGGGGCCCAATATTCTTCAAAGGGATCCGAAATATCTGTTCTCAGATTCCACAGAAATAAGGCTAGCAAAGAGATCCACGAAATACACAAGTAACTCTGTGAGATGAATTAACAGAACACTAAGCAGTTTCTGAGAAAGCTTCTTTCCAGATTTCATCTGAGGATATTTCCTTTTTCACCATAGCCCTCTATGGGCTTCCAAATATCACTTTTCCGATTCCACAAGAACTGTCTTAGCGAAAGGCTTCTTGAGGGGAAAGCTGTAACTCTGTGAGATGATTTCCCAGAACACAAAGAAGTTTCTCAGAAAGCTTCTTTCTCTTTGTTATCGGAGGATATTTCCTTTGGCCCCACAGTCTTCAAAGGGATCCGAAATATCTGTTCTCAGATTCCACAGAAATAAGGCTAGCAAAGAGATCCACGAAACACACATGTAACTCTTTGAGATGAATTCACAGAACACTAAGCAGTTTCTCAGAAAGCTTCTTTCCAGATTTCATCTGAGGATATTTCCTTTTTCACCATAGCCCTCTATGGGCTTCCAAATATCACTTTGCCGATTCCACAAGAACTGTCTTAGCGAAAGGCTTCTTGAGGGGAAAGCTGTAACTCTGTGAGATGATTTCACAGAACACAAAGAAGTTTCTCAGAAAGCTTCTTTCTCTTTGTTATCGGAGGATATTTCCTTTGGCCCTATAGTCTTCAAAGGGATCCGAAATATCTGTTCTCAGATTCCACAGAAATAAGGCGCAAGGAGATCCACGAAATACACATGTAACTCTGTGAGATGAATTCACAGAACACTAAGCAGTTTCTCAGAAAGCTTCTTTCCAGATTTCATCTGAGGATATTGCCTTTTCCCCATAGCCCTCTATGGGCTTCCAAATATCACTTTGCCAATTCCACAAGAACTGTCTTAGCGAAAGGCTTCTTGAGGGAAAAGCTGTAACTCTGTGAGATGATTTCACAGAACACAAAGAAGTTTCTCAGAAAGCTTCTTTCCCTTTGTTATCGGAGGATACTTCTTGGGGCCCTATATTCTTCAAAGGGATCCGAAATATCTGTTCTCAGATTCCACAGAAATAAGGCTAGCAAAGAGATCCACGAAATACACAAGTAACTCAGTGAGATGAATTAACAGAACACTAAGCAGTTTCTGAGAAAGCTTCTTTCCAGATTTCATCTGAGGATATTTCCTTTTTCACCATAGCCCTCTATGGGCTTCAAAATATCACTTTGCCGATTCCACAAGAACTGTCTTAGCGAAAGGCTTCCTGAGGGGAAAGCTGTAACTCTGTGAGATGATTTCACAGAACACAAAGAAGTTTCTCAGAAAGCTTCTTTCTCTTTGTTATCGGAGGATATTTCCTTTGGACTATAGTCTTAAAAGGGATGCGAAATATCGGTTCTCAGATTCCACAGAAATAAGGCTAGCAAAGAGATCCACGAAATTCACATGTAACTCTCTGAGATGAATTAAGAGAACACTAAGCAGTTTCTCAGAAAGCTTCTTTCCAGATTTCATCTGAGGATATTTCCTTTTTCACCATAGCCCTCTATGGGCTTCCAAATATCACTTTGCCAATTCCACAAGAACTGTCTTAGCGAAAGGCTTCTTGAGGGGAAAGCTGTAACTCTGTGAGATGATTTCACAGAACACAAAGAAGTTTCTCAGAAAGCTTCTTTCTCTTTTTTATCGGAGGATATTTCCTTTGGACTATAGTCTTAAAAGGGATGCGAAATATCTGTTCTCAGATATCACAGAAATGAGGCTAGCAAAGAGATCTACGAAATACACATGTAACTCTGTGAGATGAATTAACAGAACACTAAGCAGTTTCTCAGAAAGCTTCTTTCCAGATTTCATCTGAGGATATTTCCTTTCTCACCATAGCCCTCTATGGGCTTCCAAATATCACTTTGACGATTCCACAAGAACTGTCTTAGCGCAAGGCTTCTTGAGGGGAAATCTGTAACTCTGTGAGATGATTTCACAGAACACAAAGAAGTTTCTCAGAAAGCTTCTTTCTCTTTGTTATCGGAGGATATTTCCTTTGGCCCTATAGTCTTCAAAGGGATCTGAAATAACTGTTCTCAGATTCCACAGAAATAAGGCTAGCAAAGAGATCCACGAAATACACATGTAACTCTGTGAGATGAATTAACAGAACACTAAGAAGTTTCTCAGAAAGCTTCTTTCCAGATTTCATCTGAGGATATTTCCTTTTTCACCATAGCCCTCTATGGGCTTCCAAATATCACTTTGCCAATTCCACAAGAACTGTCTTAGCGAAAGGCTTCTTGAGGGGAAAGCTGTAACTCTGTGAGATGATTTCCCAGAACACAAAGAAGTTTCTCAGAAAGCTTCTTTCTCTTTGTTATCGGAGGATATTTCCTTTGGCCCCACAGTCTTCAAAGGGATCCGAAATATCTGTTCTCAGATTCCACAGAAATAAGGCTAGCAAAGAGATCCACGAAACACACATGTAACTCTTTGAGATGAATTCACAGAACACTAAGCAGTTTCTCAGAAAGCTTCTTTCCAGATTTCATCTGAGGATATTTCCTTTTTCACCATAGCCCTCTATGGGCTTCCAAATATCACTTTTCCGATTCCACAAGAACTGTCTTAGCGAAAGGCTTCTTGAGGGGAAAGCTGTAACTCTGTGAGATGATTTCACAGAACACAAAGAAGTTTCTCAGAAAGCTTCTTTCTCTTTGTTATCGGAGGATATTTCCTTTGGCCCTATAGTCTTCAAAGGGATCCGAAATATCTGTTCTCAGATTCCACAGAAATAAGGCTAGCAAAGAGATCCACGAAACACACATGTAACTCTTTGAGATGAATTCACAGAACACTAAGCAGTTTCTCAGAAGCTTCTTTCCAGATTTCATCTGAGGATATTTCCTTTTTCACCATAGCCCTCTATGGGCTTCCAAATATCACTTTGCCAATTCCACAAGAACTGTCTTAGCGAAAGGCTTCTTGAGGGGAAAGCTGTAACTCTGTGAGATGATTTCACAGAACACAAAGAAGTTTCTCAGAAAGCTTCTTACTCTTTGTTATCGGAGGATATTTCCTTTGGACTATAGTCTTAAAAGGGATGCGAAATATCTGCTCTCAGATTCCACAGAAATAAGGCTAGCAAAGAGATCCACGAAATACACATGTAACTCTGTGAGATGAATTAAGAGAACACTAAGCAGTTTCTCAGAAAGGTTCTTTCCAGATTTCATCTGAGGATATTTTCTTTTTCACCATAGCCCTCTATGGGCTTCCAAATATCACTTTGCCAATTCCACAAGAACTGTCTTAGCGAAAGGCTTCTTGAGGGGAAAGCTGTATCTCTGTGAGATGATTTCACAGAACACAAAGAAGTTTCTCAGAAACCTTCTTTCCCTTTGTTATCGGAGGATATTTCCTGTGGCCCTATAGTCTTCAAAGGGATCCGAAATATCTGTTCTCAGATTCCACAGAAATAAGGCTAGCAAAGAGATCCACGAAACACACATGTAACTCTTTGAGATGAATTCACAGAACACTAAGCAGTTTCTCAGAAAGCTTCTTTCCAGATTTCATCTGAGGATATTTCCTTTTTCACCATAGCCCTCTATGGGCTTCCAAATATCACTTTTCCGATTCCACAAGAACTGTCTTAGCGAAAGGCTTCTTGAGGGGAAAGCTGTAACTCTGTGAGATGATTTCACAGAACACAAAGAAGTTTCTCAGAAAGCTTCTTTCTCTTTTTTATCGGAGGATATTTCCTTTGGACTATAGTCTTAAAAGGGATGCGAAATATCTGTTCTCAGATATCACAGAAATGAGGCTAGCAAAGAGATCTACGAAATACACATGTAACTCTGTGAGATGAATTAACAGAACACTAAGCAGTTTCTCAGAAAGCTTCTTTCCAGATTTCATCTGAGGATATTTCCTTTCTCACCATAGCCCTCTATGGGCTTCCAAATATCACTTTGACGATTCCACAAGAACTGTCTTAGCGAAAGGCTTCTTGAGGGGAAAGCTGTAACTCTGTGAGATGATTTCACAGAACACAAAGAAGTTTCTCAGAAAGCTTCTTTCTCTTTGTTATCGGAGGATATTTCCTGTGGCCCTATAGTCTTCAAAGGGATCCGAAATAACTGTTCTCAGATTCCACAGAAATAAGGCTAGCAAAGAGATCCACGAAATACACATGTAACTCTGTGAGATGAATTAACAGAACACTAAGAAGTTTCTCAGAAAGTTTCTTTCCAGAATTCATCTGAGAATATTTCCTTTTTCACCATAGCCCTCTATGGGCTTCCAAATATCACTTTGCCAATTCCACAAGAACTGTCTTAGCGAAAGGCTTCTTGAGGGGAAAGCTGTAACTCTGTGAGATGATTTCCCAGAACACAAAGAAGTTTCTCAGAAAGCTTCTTTCTCTTTGTTATCGGAGGATATTTCCTTTGGCCCCACAGTCTTCAAAGGGATCCGAAATATCTGTTCTCAGATTCCACAGAAATAAGGCTAGCAAAGAGATCCACGAAACACACATGTAACTCTTTGAGATGAATTCACAGAACACTAAGCAGTTTCTCAGAAAGCTTCTTTCCAGATTTCATCTGAGGATATTTCCTTTTTCACCATAGCCCTCTATGGGCTTCCAAATATCACTTTGCCGATTCCACAAGAACTGTCTTAGCGAAAGGCTTCTTGAGGGGAAAGCTGTAACTCTGTGAGATGATTTCACAGAACACAAAGAAGTTTCTCAGAAAGCTTCTTTCTCTTTGTTATCGGAGGATATTTCCTTTGGCCCTATAGTCTTCAAAGGGATCCGAAATATCCGTTCTCAGATTCCACAGAAATAAGGCTAGCAAAGAGATCCACGAAACACACATGTAACTCTTTGAGATGAATTCACAGAACACTAAGCAGTTTCTCAGAAAGCTTCTTTCCAGATTTCATCTGAGGATATTTCCTTTTTCACCATAGCCCTCTATGGGCTTCCAAATATCACTTTGCCAATTCCACAAGAACTGTCTTAGCGAAAGGCTTCTTGAGGGGAAAGCTGTAACTCTGTTAGATGATTTCACAGAACACAAAGAAGTTTCTCAGAAAGCTTCTTACTCTTTGTTATCGGAGGATATTTCCTTTGGACTATAGTCTTAAAAGGGATGCGAAATATCTGTTCTCAGATTCCACAGAAATAAGGCTAGCAAAGAGATCCACGAAATACACATGTAACTCTGTGAGATGAATTAAGAGAACACTAAGCAGTTTCTCAGAAAGGTTCTTTCCAGATTTCATCTGAGGATATTTCCTTTTTCACCATAGCCGTCTAAGGGCTTCCAAATATCACTTTGCCAATTCCACAAGAACTGTCTTAGCGAAAGGCTTCTTGAGGGGAAAGCTGTATCTCTGTGAGATGATTTCACAGAACACAAAGAAGTTTCTCAGAAAGCTTCTTTCCCTTTGTTATCGGAGGATATTTCCTGTGGCCCTATAGTCTTCAAAGGGATCCGAAATATCTGTTCTCAGATTCCACAGAAATAAGGCTAGCAAAGAGATCCACGAAACACACATGTAACTCTTTGAGATGAATTCACAGAACACTAAGCAGTTTCTCAGAAAGCTTCTTTCCAGATTTCATCTGAGGATATTTCCTTTTTCACCATAGCCCTCTATGGGCTTCCAAATATCACTTTTCCGATTCCACAAGAACTGTCTTAGCGAAAGACTTCTTGAGGGGAAAGCTGTAACTCTGTGAGATGATTTCACAGAACACAAAGAAGTTTCTCAGAAAGCTTCTTTCTCTTTGTTATCGGAGGATATTTCCTTTGGCCCTATAGTCTTCAAAGGGATCCGAAATATCTGTTCTCAGATTCCACAGAAAGAAGGCGCAAGGTGATCCACGAAATACACATGTAACTCTGTGAGATGAATTCACAGAACACTAAGCAGTTTCTCAGAAAGCTTCTTTACAGATTTCATCTGAGGATATTGCCTTTTTCACCATAGCCCTCTATGGGCTTCCAAATATCACTTTGCCAATTCCACAAGAACTGTCTTAGCGAAAGGCTTCTTGAGGGAAAAGCTGTAACTCTGTGAGATGATTTCACAGAACACAAAGAAGTTTCTCAGAAAGCTTCTTTCCCTTTGTTATCGGAGGATACTTCTTGGGGCCCTATATTCTTCAAAGGGATCCGAAATATCTGTTCTCAGATTCCACAGAAATAAGGCTAGCAAAGAGATCCACGAAATACACAAGTAACTCTGTGAGATGAATTAACAGAACACTAAGCAGTTTCTGAGAAAGCTTCTTTCCAGATTTCATCTGAGGATATTTCCTTTTTCACCATAGCCCTCTATGGGCTTCCAAATATCACTTTTCCGATTCCACAAGAACTGTCTTAGCGAAAGGCTTCTTGAGGGGAAAGCTGTAACTCTGTGAGATGATTTCCCAGAACACAAAGAAGTTTCTCAGAAAGCTTCTTTCTCTTTGTTATCGGAGGATATTTCCTTTGGCCCCACAGTCTTCAAAGGGATCCGAAATATCTGTTCTCAGATTCCACAGAAATAAGGCTAGCAAAGAGATCCACGAAACACACATGTAACTCTTTGAGATGAATTCACAGAACACTAAGCAGTTTCTCAGAAAGCTTCTTTCCAGATTTCATCTGAGGATATTTCCTTTTTCACCATAGCCCTCTATGGGCTTCCAAATATCACTTTTCCGATTCCACAAGAACTGTCTTAGCGAAAGGCTTCTTGAGGGGAAAGCTGTAACTCTGTGAGATGATTTCACAGAACACAAAGAAGTTTCTCAGAAAGCTTCTTTCTCTTTGTTATCGGAGGATATTTCCTTTGGCCCTATAGTCTTCAAAGGGATCCGAAATATCTGTTCTCAGATTCCACAGAAATAAGGCTAGCAAAGAGATCCACGAAACACACATGTAACTCTTTGAGATGAATTCACAGAACACTAAGCAGTTTCTCAGAAAGCTTCTTTCCAGATTTCATCTGAGGATATTTCCTTTTTCACCATAGCCCTCTATGGGCTTCCAAATATCACTTTGCCAATTCCACAAGAACTGTCTTAGCGAAAGGCTTCTTGAGGGGAAAGCTGTAACTCTGTGAGATGATTTCACAGAACACAAAGAAGTTTCTCAGAAAGCTTCTTACTCTTTGTTATCGGAGGATATTTCCTTTGGACTATAGTCTTAAAAGGGATGCGAAATATCTGCTCTCAGATTCCACAGAAATAAGGCTAGCAAAGAGATCCACGAAATACACATGTAACTCTGTGAGATGAATTAAGAGAACACTAAGCAGTTTCTCAGAAAGGTTCTTTCCAGATTTCATCTGAGGATATTTTCTTTTTCACCATAGCCCTCTATGGGCTTCCAAATATCACTTTGCCAATTCCACAAGAACTGTCTTAGCGAAAGGCTTCTTGAGGGGAAAGCTGTATCTCTGTGAGATGATTTCACAGAACACAAAGAAGTTTCTCAGAAAGCTTCTTTCCCTTTGTTATCGGAGGATATTTCCTGTGGCCCTATAGTCTTCAAAGGGATCCGAAATATCTGTTCTCAGATTCCACAGAAATAAGGCTAGCAAAGAGATCCACGAAACACACATATAACTCTTTGAGATGAATTCACAGAAAACTAAGCAGTTTCTCAGAAAGCTTCTTTCCAGATTTCATCTGAGGATATTTCCTTTTTCACCATAGCCCTCTATTGGCTTCCAAATATCACTTTTCCGATTCCACAAGAACTGTCTTAGCGAAAGGCTTCTTGAGGGGAAAGCTGTAACTCTGTGAGATGATTTCACAGAACACAAAGAAGTTTCTCAGAAAGCTTCTTTCTCTTTTTTATCGGAGGATATTTCCTTTGGACTATAGTCTTAAAAGGGATGCGAAATATCTGTTCTCAGATATCACAGAAATGAGGCTAGCAAAGAGATCTACGAAATACACATGTAACTCTGTGAGATGAATTAAAAGAACACTAAGCAGTTTCTCAGAAAGCTTCTTTCCAGATTTCATCTGAGGATATTTCCTTTCTCACCATAGCCCTCTATGGGCTTCCAAATATCACTTTGCCAATTCCACAAGAACTGTCTTAGCGAAAGGCTTCTTGAGGGGAAAGCTGTAACTCTGTGAGATGATTTCCCAGAACACAAAGAAGTTTCTCAGAAAGCTTCTTTCTCTTTGTTATCGGAGGATATTTCCTTTGGCCCCACAGTCTTCAAAGGGATCCGAAATATCTGTTCTCAGATTCCACAGAAATAAGGCTAGCAAAGAGATCCACGAAACACACATGTAACTCTTTGAGATGAATTCACAGAACACTAAGCAGTTTCTCAGAAAGATTCTTTCCAGATTTCATCTGAGGATATTTCCTTTTTCACCATAGCCCTCTATGGGCTTCCAAATATCACTTTGCGGATTCCACAAGAACTGTCTTAGCGAAAGGCTTCTTGAGGGGAAAGCTGTAACTCTGTGAGATGATTTCACAGAACACAAAGAAGTTTCTCAGAAAGCTTCTTTCTCTTTGTTATCGGAGGATATTTCCTTTGGCCCTATAGTCTTCAAAGGGATCCGAAATATCCGTTCTCAGATTCCACAGAAATAAGGCTAGCAAAGAGATCCACGAAACACACATGTAACTCTTTGAGATGAATTCACAGAACACTAAGCAGTTTCTCAGAAAGCTTCTTTCCAGATTTCATCTGAGGATATTTCCTTTTTCACCATAGCCCTCTATGGGCTTCCAAATATCACTTTGCCAATTCCACAAGAACTGTCTTAGCGAAAGGCTTCTTGAGGGGAAAGCTGTAACTCTGTTAGATGATTTCACAGAACACAAAGAAGTTTCTCAGAAAGCTTCTTACTCTTTGTTATCGGAGGATATTTCCTTTGGACTATAGTCTTAAAAGGGATGCGAAATATCTGTTCTCAGATTCCACAGAAATAAGGCTAGCAAAGAGATCCACGAAATACACATGTAACTCTGTGAGATGAATTAAGAGAACACTAAGCAGTTTTTCAGAAAGGTTCTTTCCAGATTTCATCTGAGGATATTTCCTTTTTCACCATAGCCGTCTAAGGGCTTCCAAATATCACTTTGCCAATTCCACAAGAACTGTCTTAGGGAAAGGCTTCTTGAGGGGAAAGCTGTATCTCTGTGAGATGATTTCACAGAACACAAAGAAGTTTCTCAGAAAGCTTCTTTCCCTTTGTTATCGGAGGATATTTCCTGTGGCCCTATAGTCTTCAAAGGGATCCGAAATATCTGTTCTCAGATTCCACAGAAATTAGGCTAGCAAAGAGATCCACGAAATACACATGTAATTCTGTGAGATGAATTCACGGAACACTAAGCAGTTTCTCAGAAAGCTTCTTTCCAGATTTCATCTGAGAATATTTCCTTTTATACCATAGCCCTCTATGGGCTTCCAAATATCACTTTTCCAATTCCACAAGAACTGTCTTAGCGAAAGGCTTCTTAGGGGAAAGCTGTAAGTCTGTGAGATGATTTCACAGAACACAAAGAAGTTCCTCAGAAAGCTTCTTTCTCTTTGTTATCGGAGGATATTTCCTTTGGACTATAGTCTTCAAAGGGATCCGAAATATCTGTTCTCAGATTCCACAGAAATAAGGCTAGCAAAGAGATCCACGAAATACACATGTAACTCTGTGAGATGAATTAACAGAACACTAAGAAGTTTCTCAGAAAGCTTCTTTCCAGATTTCATCTGAGGATATTTCCTTTTTCACCATAGCCCACTATGGGCTTCCAAATATCACGTTGCCAATTCCACAAGAACTGTCTTAGCGAAAGGCTTCATGAGGGGAAAGCTGTAACTCTGTGAGATGATTTCACAGTACACATAGAAGTTTCTCAGAAAGCTTCTTTCTCTTTGTTATCGGAGGATATTTCCTGTGGCCCTATAGTCTTCAAAGGGATCCGAA
The DNA here is from genome assembly GCF_043159975.1 of Macaca nemestrina. NCBI lineage: Eukaryota > Metazoa > Chordata > Mammalia > Primates > Cercopithecidae > Macaca > Macaca nemestrina. The sequence continues at coordinate 57,304,137 of NC_092140.1, forward strand.
ATATCTGTTCTCAGATTCCACAGAAATAAGGCTAGCAAAGAGATCCACGAAACACACATGTAACTCTTTGAGATGAATTCACAGAACACTAAGCAGTTTCTCAGAAAGCTTCTTTCCAGATTTCATCTGAGGATATTTCCTTTTTCACCATAGCCCTCTATGGGCTTCCAAATATCACTTTGCCAATTCCACAAGAACTGTCTTAGCGAAAGGCTTCTTGAGGGGAAAGCTGTAACTCTGTGAGATGATTTCACAGAACACAAAGAAGTTTCTCAGAAAGCTTCTTACTCTTTGTTATCGGAGGATATTTCCTTTGGACTATAGTCTTAAAAGGGATGCGAAATATCTGCTCTCAGATTCCACAGAAATAAGGCTAGCAAAGAGTTCCACGAAATACACATGTAACTCTGTGAGATGAATTAAGAGAACTCTAAGCAGTTTCTCAGAAAGCTTCTTTCCAGATAACATCTGAGGATATTTCCTTTTTCACCCTAGCCCTCTATGGGCTTCCAAATATCACTTTGCCAATTCCAAAAGAACTGTCTTAGCGAAAGGCTTCTTGAGGGGAAAGCTGTAACTCTGTGAGATGATTTCACAGAACACAAAGAAGTTTCTCAGAAAGCTTCTTTCCCTTTGTTATCGGAGGATATTTCCTGTGGCCCTATATTCTTCAAAGGGATCCGAAATATCTGTTCTCAGATTCCACAGAAATAAGGCTAGCAAAGAGATCCACGAAACACACATGTAACTCTTTGAGATGAATTCACAGAACACTAGCAGTTTCTCAGAAAGCTTCTTTCCAGATTTCATCTGAGGATATTTCCTTTTTCACCATAGCCCTCTATGGGCTACCTAATATCACTTTGCCAATTCCACAAGAACTGTCTTAATGAAAGGCTTCTTGAGGGGAAAGCTGTAACTCTGTGAGAAGATTTCGCAGAACACAAAGAAGTTTCTCAGAAAGCTTCTTTCTCTTTTTTATCGGAGGATATTTCCTTTGGCCCTATAGTCTTCAAAGGGATCCGAAATATCTGTTCTCAGATTCCACAGAAATAAGGCTAGCAAAGAGATCCACGAAATACACATGTAACTTTGTGAGATGAATTCACAGAACACTAAGCAGTTTCTCAGAAAGCTTCTTTCCAGATTTCATCTGAGGATATTTCCTTTTATACCATAGCCCTCTATGGGCTTCCAAATATCACTTTGCCAATTCCACAAGAACTGTCTTAGCGAAAGGCTTCTTGAGGGGAAAGCTGTAAGTCTGTGGGATGATTTCACAGAACACAAAGAAGTTTCTCAGAAAGCTTCTTTCTCTTTGTTATCGGAGGATATTTCCTTTGGACTATAGTCTTAAAAGGGATCCGAAATTACTGTTCTCAGATTCCACAGAAATAAGGCTAGCAAAGAGATCCACGAAATACACATGTAACTCTGTGAGATGAATTCACAGAACACTAAGCAGTTTCTCAGAAAGCTTCTTTCCAGATTTCATCTGAGGATATTTCCTTTTTCACCATAGCCCTCTATGGGCTTCCAAATATCACGTTGCCAATTCCACAAGAACTGTCTTAGCGAAAGGCTTCTTGAGGGGAAAGCTGTAACTCTGTGAGATGATTTCACAGAACACAAAGAAGTTTCTCAGAAAGGTTCTTTCTCTTTGTTACCGGAGGATATTTCCTGTGGCCCTATAGTCTTCAAAGGGATCCGAATTATCTGTTCTCAGATTCCACAGAAATAAGGCTAGCAAAGAGATCCACGAAATACACATGTAACTTTTTGAGATGACTTCACAGAACACTAAGCAGTTTCTCAGAAAGCTTCTTTCCAGATTTCATCTGAGGATATTTCCTTTTTCACCATAGCCCTCTATGGGCTTCCAAATATCACTTTGCCAATTCCACAAGAACTGTCTTAGCGAAAGGCTTCTTGAGGGGAAAGCTGTAACTCTGTGAGATGATTTCACAGAACACAAAGAAGTTTCTCAGAAAGCTTCTTTCTCTTTGTTATCGGAGGATATTTCCTTTGGACTATAGTCTTAAAAGGGATGCGAAATATCTGTTCTCAGATTCCACAGAAATAAGGCTAGCAAAGAGATCCACGAAATTCACATGTAACTCTGTGAGATGAATTAAGAGAACACTAAGCAGTTTCTCAGAAAGCTACTTTCCAGATTTCATCTGAGGATATTTCCTTTTTCACCATAGCCCTCTATGGGCTTCCAAATATCACTTTGCCAATTCCACAAGAACTGTCTTAGCGAAAGGCTTCTTGAGGGGAAAGCTGTAACTCTGTGAGATGATTTCACAGAACACAAAGAAGTTTCTCAGAAAGCTTCTTTCTCTTTTTTATCGGAGGATATTTCCTTTGGACTATAGTCTTAAAAGGGATGCGAAATATCTGTTCTCAGATATCACAGAAATGAGGCTAGCAAAGAGATCTACGAAATACACATGTAACTCTGTGAGATGAATTAACAGAACACTAAGCAGTTTCTCAGAAAGCTTCTTTCCAGATTTCATCTGAGGATATTTCCTTTCTCACCATAGCCCTCTATGGGCTTCCAAATATCACTTTGCCGATTCCACAAGAACTGTCTTAGCGAAAGGCTTCTTGAGGGGAAAGCTGTAACTCTGTGAGATGATTTCACAGAACACAAAGAAGTTTCTCAGAAAGCTTCTTTCTCTTTGTTATCGGAGGATATTTCCTTTGGCCCTATAGTCTTCAAAGGGATCCGAAATAACTGTTCTCAGATTCCACAGAAATAAGGCTAGCAAAGAGATCCACGAAATACACATGTAACTCTGTGAGATGAATTAACAGAACACTAAGCAGTTTCTCAGAAAGTTTCCTTCCAGATTTCATCTGAGGATATTTCCTTTTTCACCATAGCCCTCTATGGGCTTCCAAATATCACTTTGCCAATTCCACAAGAACTGTCTTAGCGAAAGGCTTCTTGAGGGGAAAGCTGTAACTCTGTGAGATGCTTTCCCAGAACACAAAGAAGTTTCTCAGAAAGCTTCTTTCTCTTTGTTATCGGAGGATATTTCCTTTGACCCCACAGTCTTCAAAGGGATCCGAAATATCTGTTCTCAGATTCCACAGAAATAAGGCGCAAAGAGATCCACGAAATACACATGTAACTCTGTGAGATGAATTCAGAGAACACTAAGCAGTTTCTCAGAAAGCTTCTTTCCAGATTTCATCTGAGGATATTTCCTTTTTCACCATAGCCCTCTATGGGCTTCCAAATATCACTTTGCCAATTCCACAAGAACTGTCTTAGCGAAAGGCTTCTTGAGGGAAAAGCTGTAACTCTGTGAGAAGATTTCACAGAACACAAAGAAGTTTCTCAGAAAGCTTCTTTCCCTTTGTTATCGGAGGATACTTCTTTGGGCCCTATATTCTTCAAAGGGATCCGAAATATCTGTTGTCAGATTCCACAGAAATAAGGCTAGCAAAGAGATTCACGAAATACACAAGTAACTCTGTGAGATGAATTAACAGAACACTAAGCAGTTTCTGAGAAAGCTTCTTTCCAGATTTCATCTGAGGATATTTCCTTTTTCACCATAGCCCTCTATGGGCTTCCAAATATCACTTTGCCGATTCCACAAGAACTGTCTTAGCGAAACGCTTCTTGAGGGGAAAGCTGTAACTCTGTGAGATGATTTCACAGAACACAAAGAAGTTTCTCAGAAAGCTTCTTTCTCTTTGTTATCGGAGGATATTTCCTTTGGACTATAGTCTTAAAAGGGATGCGAAATATCGGTTCTCAGATTCCACACAAATAAGGCTAGCAAAGAGATCCACGAAATTCACATGTAACTCTGTGAGATGAATTAAGAGAACACTAAGCAGTTTCTCAGAAAGCTATTATCCAGATTTCATCTGAGGATATTTCCTTTTTCACCATAGCCCTCTATGGGCTTCCAAATATCACTTTGCCAATTCCACAAGAACTGTCTTAGCGAAAGGCTTCTTGAGGGGAAAGCTGTAACTCTGTGAGATGATTTCACAGAACACAAAGAAGTTTCTCAGAAAGCTTCTTTCCCTTTGTTATCGGAGGATATTTCCTGTGGCCCTATAGTCTTCAAAGGGATCCGAAATATCTGTTCTCAGATTCCACAGAAATAAGGCTAGCAAAGAGATCCACGAAATACACATGTAATTCTGTGAGATGAATTCACGGAACACTAAGCAGTTTCTCAGAAAGCTTCTTTCCAGATTTCATCTGAGAATATTTCCTTTTATACCATAGCCCTCTATGGGCTTCCAAATATCACTTTTCCAATTCCACAAGAACTGTCTTAGCGAAAGGCTTCTTAGGGGAAAGCTGTAAGTCTGTGAGATGATTTCACAGAACACAAAGAAGTTTCTCAGAAAGCTTCTTTCCCTTTGTTATCGGAGGATATTTCTTGTGGCCCTATAGTCTTCAAAGGGATCCGAAATATCTGTTCTCAGATTTCACAGAAATAAGGCTAGCAAAGAGATCCACGAATCACACATGTAACTCCTTGAGATGAATTCACAGAACACTAGCAGTTTCTCAGAAAGCTTCTTTCCAGATTTCATCTGAGGATATTTCCTTTTTCACCATAGCCCTCTATGGGCTTCCAAATATCACTTTGCCAATTCCACAAGAACTGTCTTAGCGAAAGGCTTCTTGAGGGGAAAGCTGTAACTCTGTGAGATGATTTCACAGAACACAAAGAAGTTTCTCAGAAAGCTTCTTTCTCTTTGTTATCGGAGGATATTTCCTTTGGTCTATAGTCTTAAAAGGGATGCGAAATATCTGTTCTCAGATTCCACAGAAATAAGGCTAGCAAAGAGATCCACGAAATACACATGTAACTCTGTGAGATGAATTAACAGAACACTAAGCAGTTTCTCAGAAAGCTTCTTTCCAGATTTCATCTGAGGATATTTCCTTTTCACCATAGACATCTATGGGCTTCCAAATATCACTTTGCCAATTCCACAAGAACTGTCTTAGCGAAAGGCTTCTTGAGGGGACAGCTGTAACTCTGTGAGATGATTTCACAGAACACAAAGCAGTTTCTCAGAAAGCTTCTTTCCAGATTTCATCTGAGGATATTTCCTTTTCACCATAGACATCTATGGGCTTCCAAATGTCACTTTGCCAATTCCAGAAGAACTGTCTTAGCGAAAGGCTTCTTGTGGGGAAAGCTGTAACTCTGTGAGATGATTTCACAGAACACAAAGAAGTTTCTCAGAAAGCTTCTTTCTCTTTGTTATCGGAGGATATTTCCTGTGGCCCTATAGTCTTCAAAGGGATCCGAAATATCTGTTCTCAGATTCCACAGAAATAAGGCTAGCAAAGAGATCCACGAAATACACATGTAACTCTGTGAGATGAATTCACAGAACACTAAGAAGTTTCTCAGAAAGCTTCTTTCCAGATTTCATCTGAGGATATTTCCTTTTTCACCATAGCCCTCTATGGGCTTCCAAATATCACTTTGCCGATTCCACAAGAACTGTCTTAGCGAAAGGCTTCTTGAGGGGAAAGCTGTAACTCTGTGAGATGATTTCACAGAACACAAAGAAGTTTCTCAGAAAGCTTCTTTCTCTTTGTTATCGGAGGATATTTCCTTTGGCCCTATAGTCTTCAAAGGGATCCGAAATATCTGTTCTCAGATTCCACAGAAATTAGGCTAGCAAAGAAATCCACGAAACACACATGTAACTCTTTGAGATGCATTCACAGACACTAAGCAGTTTCTCAGAAAGCTTCTTTCCAGATTTCATCTGAGGATATTTCCTTTTTCACCGTAGCCCTGTAAGGGCTTCCAAATATCACTTTGCCAATTCCACAAGAACTGTCTTAGCGAAAGGCTTCTTGAGGGGAAAGCTGTAACTCTGTGAGATGATTTCACAGAACACAAAGAAGTTTCTCAGAAAGCTTCTTTCTCTTTGTTATCGGAGGATATTTCCTTTGGACTATAGTCTTAAAAGGGATGCGAAATATCTGTTCTCAGATTCCACAGAAATAAGGCTAGCAAAGAGATCCACGAAATACACATGTAACTCTGTGAGATGAATTCACAGAACACTAAGCAGTTTCTCAGAAAGCTTCTTTCAGATTTCATCTGAGGATATTTCCTTTTTCACCATAACCGTCTATGGGCTACCTAATATCACTTTGCCAATTCCACAAGAACTGTCTTAATGAAAGGCTTCTAGAGGGGAAAGCTGTAACTCTGTGAGATGATTTCACAGAACACAAAGAAGTTTCTCAGAAAGCTTCTTTCTCTTTGTTGTCGGAGGATATTTCCTTTGGCCCTATAGTCTTCAAAGGGATCCGAAATATCTGTTCTCAGATTCCACAGAAATAAGGCTAGCAAAGAGATCCACGAAATACACATGTAACTCTGTGAGATGAATTCACAGAACACTAAGCAGTTTCTCAGAAAGCTTCTTTACAGATTTCATCTGAGAATATTGCCTTTTATACCATAGCCCTCTATGGGCTTCCAAATATCACTTTGCCAATTCCACAAGAACTGTCTTAGCGAAAGGATTCTTGAGGGGAAAGCTGTAAGTCTGTGAGATGATTTCACAGAACACAAAGAAGTTCCTCAGAAAGCTTCTTTCTCTTTGTTATCGGAGGATATTTCCTTTGGACTATAGTCTTAAAAGGGATCCGAAATATCTGTTCTCAGATTCCACAGAAATAAGGCTAGCAAAGAGATCCACGAAATACACATGTAACTCTGTGAGATGAATTAACAGAACACTAAGAAGTTTCTCAGAAAGCTTCTTTCCAGATTTCATCTGAGGATATTTCCTTTTTCACCATAGCCCTCTATGGGCTTCCAAATATCACTTTGCCAATTCCACAAGAACTGTCTTAGCGAAAGGCTTCTTGAGGGGAAAGCTGTAACTCTGTTAGATGATTTCACAGAACACAAAGAAGTTTCTCAGAAAGCTTCTTTCTCTTTGTTATCGGAGGATATTTCCTGTGGCCCTATAGTCTTCAAAGGGATCCGAAATATCTGTTCTCAGATTCCACAGAAATAAGGCTAGCAAAGAGATCCACGAAACACACATGTAACTCTTTGAGATGAATTCACAGAACACTAAGCAGTTTCTCAGAAAGCTTCTTTCCAGATTTCATCTGAGGATATTTCCTTTTTCACCATAGCCCTCTATGGGCTTCCAAATATCACTTTGCCGATTCCACAAGAACTGTCTTAGCGAAAGGCTTCTTGAGGGGAAAGCTGTAACTCTGTGAGATGATTTCACAGAACACAAAGAAGTTTCTCAGAAAGCTTCTTTCTCTTTGTTATCGGAGGATATTTCCTTTGGACTATAGTCTTAAAAGGGATGCGAAATATCGGTTCTCAGATTCCAAAGAAATAAGGCTAGCAAAGAGATCCACGAAATTCACATGTAACTCTGTGAGATGAATTAAGAGAACACTAAGCAGTTTCTCAGAAAGCTACTTTCCAGATTTCATCTGAGGTTATTTCCTTTTTCACCATAGCCCTCTATGGGCTTCCAAATATCACTTTGCCAATTCCACAAGAACTGTCTTAGCGAAAGGCTTCTTGAGGGGAAAGCTGTATCTCTGTGAGATGATTTCACAGAACACAAAGAAGTTTCTCAGAAAGCTTCTTTCCCTTTGTTATCGGAGGATATTTCCTTTGGCCGTATAGTCTTCAAAGGGATCCGAAATATCTGTTCTCAGATTCCACAGAAATAAGGCTAGCAAAGAGATCCACGAAACACACATGTAACTCTTTGAGATGAATTCACAGAACACTAAGCAGTTTCTCAGAAAGCTTCTTTCCAGATTTCATCTGAGGATATTTCCTTTTTCACCATAGCCCTCTATGGGCTTCCAAATATCACTTTTCCGATTCCACAAGAACTGTCTTAGCGAAAGGCTTCTTGAGGGGAAAGCTGTAACTCTGTGAGATGATTTCCCAGAACACAAAGAAGTTTCTCAGAAAGCTTCTTTCTCTTTGTTATCGGAGGATATTACCTTTGGCCCTATAGTCTTCAAAGGGATCCGAAATATCACTTCTCAGATTCCACAGAAAGAAGGCGCAAGTAGATCCACGAAATACACATGTAACTCTGTGAGATGAATTCACAGAACACTAAGCAGTTTCTCAGAAAGCTTCTTTCCAGATTTCATCTGAGGATATTGCCTTTTTCACCATAGCCCTCTATGGGCTTCCAAATATCACTTTGCCGATTCCACAAGAACTGTCTTAGCGAAAGGCTTCTTGAGGGAAAAGCTGTAACTCTGTGAGATGATTTCACAGAACACAAAGAAGTTTCTCAGAAAGCTTCTTTCCCTTTGTTATCGGAGGATACTTCTTGGGGCCCTATATTCTTCAAAGGGATCCGAAATATCTGTTCTCAGATTCCACAGAAATAAGGCTAGCAAAGAGATCCACGAAATACACAAGTAACTCTGTGAGATGAATTAACAGAACACTAAGCAGTTTCTGAGAAAGCTTCTTTCCAGATTTCATCTGAGGATATTTCCTTTTTCACCATAGCCCTCTATGGGCTTCCAAATATCACTTTGCCGATTCCACAAGAACTGTCTTAGCGAAAGGCTTCTTGAGGGGAAAGCTGTAACTCTGTGAGATGATTTCACAGAACACAAAGAAGTTTCTCAGAAACCTTCTTTCTCTTTGTTATCGGAGTATATTTCCTTTGGCCCTATAGTCTTCAAAGGGATCCGAAATATCTGTTCTCAGATTCCACAGAAATAAGGCTAACAAAGAGATCCACGAAACACACATGTAACTCTTTGAGATGAATTCACAGAACACTAAGCAGTTTCTCAGAAAGCTTCTTTCCAGATTTCATCTGAGGATATTTCCTTTTTCACCATAGCCCTCTATGGGCTTCCAAATATCACTTTGCCAATTCCACAAGAACTGTCTTAGCGAAAGGCTTCTTGGGGGGAAAGCTGTAACTCTGTAAGATGATTTCACAGAACACAAAGAAGTTTCTCAGAAAGCTTCTTACTCTTTGTTATCGGAGGATATTTCCTTTGGACTATATTCTAAAAAGGGATGCGAAATATCTGTTCTCAGATTCCACAGAAATAAGGCTAGCAAAGAGATCCACGAAATACACATGTAACTCTGTGAGATGAATTAAGAGAACACTAAGCAGTTTCTCAGAAAGCTTCTTTCCAGATTTCATCTGAGGATATTTCCTTTTTCACCATAGCCCTCTATGGGCTTCCAAATATCACTTTGCCAATTCCACAAGAACTGTCTTAGCGAAAGGCTTCTTGAGGGGAAAGCTGTATCTCTGTGAGATGATTTCACAGAACACAAAGAAGTTTCTCAGAAAGCTTCTTTCCCTTTACTATCGGAGGATATTTCCTGTGGCCCTATATTCTTCAAAGGGATCCGAAATATCTGTTCTCAGATTCCACAGAAATAAGGCTAGCAAAGAGATCCACGAAATACACAAGTAACTCTGTGAGATGAATTAACAGAACACTAAGCAGTTTCTGAGAAAGCTTCTTTCCAGATTTCATCTGAGGATATTTCCTTTTTCACCATAGCCCTCTATGGGCTTCCAAATATCACTTTGCCGATTCCACAAGAACTGTCTTAGCGAAAGGCTTCTTGAGGGGAAAGCTGTAACTCTGTGAGATGATTTCACAGAACACAAAGAAGTTTCTCAGAAAGCTTCTTTCTCTTTGTTATCGGAGGATATTTCCTTTGGACTATAGTCTTAAAAGGGATGCGAAATATCGGTTCTCAGATTCCACAGAAATAAGGCTAGCAAAGAGATCCACGAAATTCACATGTAACTCTGTGAGATGAATTAAGAGAACACTAAGCAGTTTCTCAGAAAGCTACTTTCCAGATTTCATCTGAGGATATTTCCTTTTTCACCATAGCCCTCTATGGGCTTCCAAATATCACTTTGCCAATTCCACAAGAACTGTCTTAGCGAAAGGCTTCTTGAGGGGAAAGCTGTAACTCTGTGAGATGATTTCACAGAACACAAAGAAGTTTCTCAGAAAGCTTCTTTCTCTTTTTTATCGGAGGATATTTCCTTTGGACTATAGTCTTAAAAGGGATGAGAAATATCTGTTCTCAGATATCACAGAAATGAGGCTAGCAAAGAGATCTACGAAATACACATGTAACTCTGTGAGATGAATTAACAGAACACTAAGCAGTTTCTCAGAAAGCTTCTTTCCAGATTTCATCTGAGGATATTTCCTTTCTCACCATAGCCCTCTATGGGCTTCCAAATATCACTTTTCCGATTCCACAAGAACTGTCTTAGCGAAAGGCTTCTTGAGGGGAAAGCTGTAAGTCTGTGAGATGATTTCACAGAACACAAAGAAGTTTCTCAGAAAGCTTCTTTCTCTTTGTTATCGGAGGATATTTCCTTTGGCCCTATAGTCTTCAAAGGGATCCGAAATATCTGTTCTCAGATTCCACAGAAATAAGGCTAGCAAAGAGATCCACGAAACACACATGTAACTCTTTGAGATGAATTCACAGAACACTAAGCAGTTTCTCAGAAAGCTTCTTTCCAGATTTCATCTGAAGATATTTCCTTTTTCACCATAGCCCTCTATGGGCTTCCAAATATCACTCTGCCGATTCCACAAGAACTGTCTTAGCGAAAGGCTTCTTGAGGGGAAAGCTGTAACTCTGTGAGATGATTTCACAGAACACAAAGAAGTTTCTCAGAAAGCTTCTTTCTCTTTGTTATCGGAGGATATTTCCTTTGGCCCTATAGTCTTCAAAGGGATCCGAAATATCTGTTCTCAGATTCCACAGAAATAAGGCGCAAGGAGATCCACGAAATACACATGTAACTCTGTGAGATGAATTCACAGAACACTAAGCAGTTTCTCAGAAAGCTTCTTTCCAGATTTCATCTGAGGATATTGCCTTTTTCACCATAGCCCTCTATGGGCTTCCAAATATCACTTTGCCAATTCCACAAGAACTGTCTTAGCGAAAGGTTTCTTGAGGGAAAAGCTGTAACTCTGTGAGATGATTTCACAGAACACAAAGAAGTTTCTCAGAAAGCTTCTTTCCCTTTGTTATCGGAGGATACTTCTTGGGGCCCTATATTCTTCAAAGGGATCCGAAATATCTGTTCTCAGATTCCACAGAAATAAGGCTAGCAAAGAGATCCACGAAATACACAAGTAACTCTGTGAGATGAATTAACAGAACACTAAGCAGTTTCTGAGAAAGCTTCTTTCCAGATTTCATCTGAGGATATTTCCTTTTTCACCATAGCCCTCTATGGGCTTCCAAATATCACTTTGCCGATTCCACAAGAACTGTCTTAGCGAAAGGCTTCTTGAGGGGAAAGCTGTAACTCTGTGAGATGATTTCACAGAACACAAAGAAGTTTCTCAGAAAGCTTCTTTCTCTTTGTTATCGGAGGATATTTCCTTTGGACTATAGTCTTAAAAGGGATGCGAAATATCGGTTCTCAGATTCCACAGAAATAAGGCTAGCAAAGAGATCCACGAAATTCACATGTAACTCTGTGAGATGAATTATGAGAACACTAAGCAGTTTCTCAGAAAGCTACTTTCCAGATTTCATCTGAGGATATTTCCTTTTTCACCATAGCCCTCTATGGGCTTCCAAATATCACTTTGCCAATTCCACAAGAACTGTCTTAGCGAAAGGCTTCTTGAGGGGAAAGCTGTAACTCTGTGAGATGATTTCACAGAACACAAAGAAGTTTCTCAGAAAGCTTCTTTCTCTTTTTTATCGGAGGATATTTCCTTTGGACTATAGTCTTAAAAGGGATGAGAAATATCTGTTCTCAGATATCACAGAAATGAGGCTAGCAAAGAGATCTACGAAATACACATGTAACTCTGTGAGATGAATTAACAGAACACTAAGCAGTTTCTCAGAAAGCTTCTTTCCAGATTTCATCTGAGGATATTTCCTTTCTCACCATAGCCCTCTATGGGCTTCCAAATATCACTTTGCCGATTCCACAAGAACTGTCTTAGCGAAAGGCTTCTTGAGGGGAAAGCTGTAACTCTGTGAGATGATTTCACAGAACACAAAGAAGTTTCTCAGAAAGCTTCTTTCTCTTTGTTATCGGAGGATATTTCCTTTGGCCCTATAGTCTTCAAAGGGATCCGAAATATCTGTTCTCAGATTCCACAGAAATAAGGCTAGCAAAGAGATCCACGAAACACACATGTAACTCTTTGAGATGAATTCACAGAACACTAAGCAGTTTCTCAGAAAGCTTCTTTCCAGATTTCATCTGAGGATATTTCCTTTTTCACCATAGCCCTCTATGGGCTTCCAAATATCACTTTTCCGATTCCACAAGAACTGTCTTAGCGAAAGGCTTCTTGAGGGGAAAGCTGTAACTCTGTGAGATTATTTCACAGAACACAAAGAAGTTTCTCAGAAAGCTTCTTTCTCTTTGTTATCGGAGGATATTTCCTTTGGCCCTATAGTCTTCAAAGGGATCCGAAATATCTGTTCTCAGATTCCACAGAAATAAGGCTAGCAAAGAGATCCACGAAACACACATGTAACTCTTTGAGATGAATTCACAGAACACTAAGCAGTTTCTCAGAAAGCTTCTTTCCAGATTTCATCTGAGGATATTTCCTTTTTCACCATAGCCCTCTATGGGCTTCCAAATATCACTTTGCCAATTCCACAAGAACTGTCTTAGCGAAAGGCTTCTTGAGGGGAAAGCTGTATCTCTGTGAGATGATTTCACAGAACACAAAGAAGTTTCTCAGAAAGCATCTTTCCCTTTGTTATCGGAGGATATTTCCTGTGGCCCTATAGTCTTCAAAGGGATCCGAAATATCTGTTCTCAGATTCCACAGAAATAAGGGTAGCAAAGAGATCCACGAAATACACATGAAACTCTGTGAGATGAATTCAAAGAACACTAAGCAGTTTCTCAGAAAGCTTCTTTCCAGATTTCATCTGAGGATAATTCCTTTTTCACCATAGCCGTCGATGGGCTACCTAATATCACTTTGCCAATTCCACAAGAACTGTCTTAATGAAAGGCTTCTAGAGGGGAAAGCTGTAACTCTGTGAGATGATTTCACAGAACACAAAGAAGTTTCTCAGAAAGCTTCTTTCTCTTTGTTATCGGAGGATATTTCCTTTGGACTATAGTCTTAAAAGGGATCCGAAATATCTGTTCTCAGATTCCACAGAAATAAGGCTAGCAAAGAGATCTACGAAATAGACATGTAACTCTGTGAGATGAATTCACAGAACACTAAGCATTTTCTCAGAAAGCTGCTTTCCAGATTTCATCTGAGGATATTTCCTTTTTCACCATAGCCCTCTATGGGCTTCCAAATATCACTTTGCCGATTCCACAAGAACTGTCTTAGCGAAAGGCTTCTTGAGGGGAAAGCTGTAACTCTGTGAGATGATTTCACAGAACACAAAGAAGTTTCTCAGAAAGCTTCTTTCTCTTAGTTACGGGGGATATTTCCTTTGGCCCTATAGTCTTCAAAGGGATCCGAAATATCTGTTCTCAGGTTCCACAGAAATAAGGCTAGCAAAGAGATCCACGAAACACACATGTAACTCTTTGATATGAATTCACAGAACACTAAGCATTTTCTCAGAAAGCTTCTTTCCAGATTTCATCTAAGGATATTTCCTTTTTCACCATAGCCCTCTATGGGCTTCCAAATATCACTTTGCCGATTCCACAAGAACTGTCTTAGCGAAAGGCTTCTTGAGGGGAAAGCTGTAACTCTGTGAGAAGATTTCACAGAACACAAAGAAATTTCTCAGAAAGCTTCTTTCTCTTTGTTATCGGAGGATATTTCCTTTGGCCCTATAGTCTGCTAAGGGATCCGAAATATCTGTTCTCAGATTCCACAGAAATAAGGCTAGCAAAGAGATCCACGAAATACACATGTAACTCTGTGAGATGAATTAACAGAACACTAAGCAGTTTCTCAGAAAGCTTCTTTCCAGATTTCATCTGAGGATATTTCCTTTTTCACCATAGCCCTCTATGGGCTTCCAAATATCACTTTGCCAATTCCACAAGAACTGTCTTAGCGAAAGGCTTCTTGAGGGGAAAGCTGTAACTCTGTGAGATGATTTCACAGAACGTAAAGAAGTTTCTCAGAAAGCTTTTTTCTCTTTCTTATCGGAGGATATTTCCTTTGGACTATAGTCTTAAAAGGGATCCGAAATATCTGTTCTCAGATTCCACAGAAATAAGGCTAGCAAAGAGATCTACGAAATAGACATGTAACTCTGTGAGATGAATTCACAGAACACTAAGCAGTTTCTCAGAAAGCTTCTTTCCAGATTTCATCTGAGGATATTTCCTTTTTCACCATAGCCCTCTATGGGCTTCCAAATATCACTTTGCCAATTCCACAAGAACTGTCTTAGCGAAAGGCTTCTTGAGGGGAAAGCTATATCTCTGTGAGATGATTTCACAGAACACAAAGAAGTTTCTCAGAAAGCTTCTTTCTCTTTGTTATCGGAGGATATTTCCTGTGGCCCTATAGTCTTCAAAGGGATCCGAAATATCTGTTCTCAGATTCCACAGAAATAAGGCTAGCAAAGAGATCCACGAAACACACATGTAACTCTTTGAGATGAATTCACAGAACACTAAGCAGTTTCTCAGAAAGCTTCTTTCCAGATTTCATCTGAGGATATTTCATTTTTCACCATAGCCCTCTATGGGCTACCTAATATCACTTTGCCAATTCCACAAGAACTCTCTTAATGAACGGCTTCTTGAGGCGAAAGCTGTAACTCTGTGAGAAGATTTCACAGAACACAAAGAAGTTTCTCAGAAAGCTTCTTTCTCTTTGTTATCGGAGGATATTTCCTTTGGCCCTATAGTCTGCTAAGGGATCCGAAATATCTGTTCTCAGATTCCACAGAAATAAGGCTAGCAAAGAGATCTACGAAATAGACATGTAACTCTGTGAGATGAATTCACAGAACACTAAGCAGTTTCTCAGAAAGCTTCTTTTCAGATTTCATCTGAGGATATTTCCTTTTTCACCATAGCCCTCTATGGGCTTCCAAATATCACTTTGCCAATTCCACAAGAACTGTCTTAGCGAAAGGCTTCTTGAGGGGAAAGCTGTAACTCTGTGAGATGATTTCACAGAACACAAAGAAGTTTCTCAGAAAGCTTCTTTCTCTTTGTTATCGGAGGATATTTCCTGTGGCCCTATAGTCTTCAAAGGGATCCGAAATATCTGTTCTCAGATTCCACAGAAAGGGGCTAGCAAAGAGATCCAGGAAATACACATGTAACTCTGTGAGATGAATTCACAGAACACTAAGCAGTTTCTCAGAAAGCTGCTTTCCAGATTTCATCTGAGGATATTTCCTTTTTCACCATAGTCCTCTATGGGCTTCCAAATATCACTTTGCCGATTCCACAAGAACTGTCTTAGCGAAAGGCTTCTTGAGGGGAAAGCTGTAACTCTGTGAGATGATTTCACAGAACACAAAGAAGTTTCTCAGAAAGCTTCTTTCTCTTAGTTACGGGGGATATTTCCTTTGGCCCTATAGCCTTCAAAGGGATCCGAAATATCTGTTCTCAGATTCCACAGAAATAAGGCTAGCAAAGAGATCCACGAAACACACATGTAACTCTTTGATATGAATTCACAGAACACTAAGCAGTTTCTCAGAAAGCTTCTTTCCAGATTTCATCTGAGGATATTTCCTTTTTCACCATAGCCCTCTATGGGCTTCCAA
Source organism: Macaca nemestrina (assembly GCF_043159975.1). Taxonomy (NCBI): domain Eukaryota; kingdom Metazoa; phylum Chordata; class Mammalia; order Primates; family Cercopithecidae; genus Macaca; species Macaca nemestrina. Next base: position 57,319,883 of record NC_092140.1, read on the forward strand.
ATATCACTTTGCCGATTCCACAAGAACTGTCTTAGCGAAAGGCTTCTTGAGGGGAAAGCTGTAACTCTGTGACAAGATTTCACAGAACACAAAGAAATTTCTCAGAAAGCTTCTTTCTCTTTGTTATCGGAGGATATTTCCTTTGGCCCTATAGCCTTCAAAGGGATCCGAAATATCTGTTCTCAGATTCCACAGAAATAAGGCTAGCAAAGAGATCCACGAAATACACATGTAACTCTGTGAGATGAATTAACAGAACACTAAGCAGTTTCTCAGAAAGCTTCTTTCCAGATTTCATCTGAGGATATTTCCTTTTTCACCATAGCCCTCTATGGGCTTCCAAATATCACTTTGCCAATTCCACAAGAGCTGTCTTAGCGAAAGGCTTCTTGAGGGGAAAGCTGTAACTCTGTGAGATGATTTCACAGAACGTAAAGAAGTTTCTCAGAAAGCTTTTTTCTCTTTGTTATCGGAGGATATTTCCTTTGGCCCTATAATCTTCAAAGGAATCCGAAATATCTGTTCTCAGATTCCACAGAAATAAGGCTAGCAAAGAGATCCACGAAATACACATGTAACTCTGTGAGATGAATTAACAGAACACTAAGCAGTTTCTCAGAAAGCTTCTTTCCAGATTTCATCTGATGATATTTCCTTTTTCACCGTAGCCCTCTGTGGGCTTCCAAATATCACTTTGCCAATTCTACAAGAACTGTCTTAGCGAAAGGCTTCTTGAGGGGAAAGCTGTAACTCTGTGAGATGATTTCACAGAACAGAAAGAAGTTTCTCAGAAATCTTCTTTCTCTTTGTTATCGGAGGATATTTCCTGTGGCCCTATAGTCTTCAAAGGGATCCGAAATATGTGTTCTCAGATTCCACAGAAATAAGGCTAGCAAAGAGATCCACGAAATACACATGTAACTCTGTGGGATGAATTCACAGAACACTAAGCAGTTTCTCAGAAAGCTTCTTTCCAGATTTCATCTGAGGATATTTCCTTTTCCACCATAGCCCTCTATGGGCTTCCAAATATCACTTTGCCGATTCCACCAGAACTGTCTTAGCGAAAGGCTTCTTGAGGGGAAAGCTGTAACTCTGTGAGATGATTTCACAGAACACAAAGAAGTTTCTCAGAAAGCTTCTTTCTCTTTGTTATCGGAGGATATTTCCTTTGGACTATAGTCTTAAAAGGGATGCGAAATATCTGTTCTCAGATTCCACAGAAATAAGGCTAGCAAAGAGATCGACGAAATACACATGTAACTCTGTGAAATGAATTAACAGAACACTAAGCAGTTTCTCAGAAAGCTTCTTTCCAGATTTCATCTGAGGATATTTCGTTTTTCACCATAGCCCTCTATGGGCTTACAAATATCACTCTGCCGATTCCACAAGAACTGTCTTAGCGAAAGACTTCTTGAGGGGAAAGCTGTAACTCTGTGAGATGATTTCACAGAACACAAAGAAGTTTCTCAGAAAGCTTCTTTCTCTTTGTTATCGGAGGATATTTCCTTTGGCCCTATAGTCTTCAAAGGGATACGAAATATCTGTTCTCAGATTCCACAGAAATAAGACTAGCAAGGAGATCCACGAAACACACATGTAACTCTTTGAGATGAATTCAGAGAACATTAAGTAGTTTCTCAGAAGGCTTCTTTCCAGATTTCATCTGAGGATATTTCCTTTTTCACCATAGCCCTCTATGGGCTTCCAAATATCACTTTGCCAATTCCACAAGCACTGTCTTAGCGAAAGGCTTCTTGAGGGGAAAGCTGTAACTCTGTGAGATGATTTCACAGAACACAAAGAAGTTTCTCAGAAAGCTTCTTTCTCTTTGTTATCGGAGGATATTTCCTTTGGACTATAGTCTTAAAAGGGATCCGAAATATCTGTTCTCAGATTCCACAGAAATAAGGCTAGCAAAGAGATCTACGAAATACACATGTAACACTGTGAGATGAATTCACAGAACACTAAGCAGTTTCTCAGAAAGCTTCTTTCCAGATTTCATCTGAGGATATTTCCTTTTTCACCATAGCCCTCTATGGGCTTCCAAATATCACTTTGCCAATTCCACAAGAACTGTCTTAGCGAAAGGCTTCTTGAGGGGAAAGCTGTAACTCTGTGAGATGATTTCACAGAACACAAAGAAGTTTCTCAGAAAGCTTCTTTCTCTTTGTTATCGGAGGATATTTCCTGTGGCCCTATAGTCTTCAAAGGGATCCGAAATATCTGTTCTCAGATTCCACAGAAATAAGGCTAGCAAAGAGATCCACGAAATACACATGTAACTCTGTGAGATGAATTCACAGAACACTAAGCAGTTTCTCAGAAAGCTGCTTTCCAGATTTCATCTGAGGATATTTCCTTTTTCACCATAGCCCTCTATGGGCTTCCAAATATCACTTTGCAGATTCCACAAGAACTGTCTTAGCGAAAGGCTTCTTGAGGGGAAAGCTGTAACTCTGTGAGATGATTTCACAGAACACAAAGAAGTTTCTCAGAAAGCTTCCTTCTCTTAGTTACGGGGGATATTTACTTTGGCCCTATAGTCTTCAAAGGGATCCGAAATATCTGTTCTCAGATTCCACAGAAATAAGGCTAGCAAAGAGATCCACGAAATACACATGTAACTCTGTGAGATGAATTAACAGAACACTAAGCAGTTTCTCAGAAAGCTTCTTTCCAGATTTCATCTGAGGATATTTCCTTTTTCACCATAGCCCTCTATGGGCTTCCAAATATCACTTTGCCAATTCCACAAGAGCTGTCTTAGCGAAAGGCTTCTTGAGGGGAAAGCTGTAACTCTGTGAGATGATTTCACAGAACGTAAAGAAGTTTCTCAGAAAGCTTTTTTCTCTTTGTTATCGGAGGATATTTCCTTTGGCCCTATAATCTTCAAAGGAATCCGAAATATCTGTTCTCAGATTCCACAGAAATAAGGCTAGCAAAGAGATCCACGAAATACACATGTAACTCTGTGAGATGAATTAACAGAACACTAAGCAGTTTCTCAGAAAGCTTCTTTCCAGATTTCATCTGATGATATTTCCTTTTTCACCGTAGCCCTCTGTGGGCTTCCAAATATCACTTTGCCAATTCTACAAGAACTGTCTTAGCGAAAGGCTTCTTGAGGGGAAAGCTGTAACTCTGTGAGATGATTTCACAGAACAGAAAGAAGTTTCTCAGAAATCTTCTTTCTCTTTGTTATCGGAGGATATTTCCTGTGGCCCTATAGTCTTCAAAGGGATCCGAAATATGTGTTCTCAGATTCCACAGAAATAAGGCTAGCAAAGAGATCCACGAAATACACATGTAACTCTGTGGGATGAATTCACAGAACACTAAGCAGTTTCTCAGAAAGCTTCTTTCCAGATTTCATCTGAGGATATTTCCTTTTCCACCATAGCCCTCTATGGGCTTCCAAATATCACTTTGCCGATTCCACCAGAACTGTCTTAGCGAAAGGCTTCTTGAGGGGAAAGCTGTAACTCTGTGAGATGATTTCACAGAACACAAAGAAGTTTCTCAGAAAGCTTCTTTCTCTTTGTTATCGGAGGATATTTCCTTTGGCCCTATAGTCTTCAAAGGGATACGAAATATCTGTTCTCAGATTCCACAGAAATAAGACTAGCAAAGAGATCCACGAAACACACATGTAACTCTTTGAGATGAATTCAGAGAACATTAAGTAGTTTCTCAGAAAGCTTCTTTCCAGATTTCATCTGAGGATATTTCCTTTTTCACCATAGCCCTCTATGGGCTTCCAAATATCACTTTGCCAATTCCACAAGCACTGTCTTAGCGAAAGGCTTCTTGAGGGGAAAGCTGTAACTCTGTGAGATGATTTCACAGAACACAAAGAAGTTTCTCAGAAAGCTTCTTTCTCTTTGTTATCGGAGGATATTTCCTTTGGACTATAGTCTTAAAAGGGATCCGAAATATCTGTTCTCAGATTCCACAGAAATAAGGCTAGCAAAGAGATCTACGAAATACACATGTAACACTGTGAGATGAATTCACAGAACACTAAGCAGTTTCTCAGAAAGCTTCTTTCCAGATTTCATCTGAGGATATTTCCTTTTTCACCATAGCCCTCTATGGGCTTCCAAATATCACTTTGCCAATTCCACAAGAACTGTCTTAGCGAAAGGCTTCTTGAGGGGAAAGCTGTAACTCTGTGAGATGATTTCACAGAACACAAAGAAGTTTCTCAGAAAGCTTCTTTCTCTTTGTTATCGGAGGATATTTCCTGTGGCCCTATAGTCTTCAAAGGGATCCGAAATATCTGTTCTCAGATTCCACAGAAATAAGGCTAGCAAAGAGATCCACGAAATACACATGTAACTCTGTGAGATGAATTCAGAGAACACTAAGCAGTTTCTCAGAAAGCTGCTTTCCAGATTTCATCTGAGGATATTTCCTTTTTCACCATAGCCCTCTATGGGCTTCCAAATATCACTTTGCCGATTCCACAAGAACTGTCTTAGCGAAAGGCTTCTTGAGGGGAAAGCTGTAACTCTGTGAGATGATTTCACAGAACACAAAGAAGTTTCTCAGAAAGCTTCTTTCTCTTAGTTACGGGGGATATTTACTTTGGCCCTATAGTCTTCAAAGGGATGCGAAATATCTGTTCTCAGATTCCACAGAAATAAGGCTAGCAAAGAGATCCATGAAACACACATGTAACTCTTTGATATGAATTCACAGAACACTAAGCAGTTTCTCAGAAAGCTTCTTTCCAGATTTCATCTGAGGATATTTCCTTTTTCACCATAGCCCTCTATGGGCTTACAAATATCACTCTGCCGATTCCACAAGAACTGTCTTAGCGAAAGATTTCTTGAGGGGAAAGCTGTAACTCTGTGAGATGATTTCACAGAACACAAAGAAGTTTCTCAGAAAGCTTCTTTCTCTTTGTTATCGGAGGATATTTCCTTTGGCCCTATAGTCTGCTAAGGTATCCGAAATATCTGTTCTCAGATTCCACAGAAATAAGGCTAGCAAAGAGAACCCCGAAATACACATGAAACTCTGTGAGATGAATTAACAGAACACTAAGCAGTTTCTCAGAAAGCTTCTTTCCAGATTTCATCTGAGGATATTTCCTTTTTCAGCATAGCCCTCTAAGGGCTCCCAAATATCACTTTGCCAATTCCAAAAGAACTGTCTTAGCGAAAGGCTTCTTGAGGGGAAAGCTGTAACTCTGTGAGATGATTTCACAGAACACAAAGAAGTTTCTCAGAAAGCTTCTTTCTCTTTGTTATCGGAGGATATTTCCTTTGGACTATAGTCTTAAAAGGGATGCGAAATATCTGTTCTCAGATTCCACAGAAATAAGGCTAGCAAAGAGATCCACGAAATACACATGTAACTCGGTGAGATGAATTAACAGAACACTAAGCAGTTTCTCAGAAAGCTTCTTTCCAGATTTCATCTGAGGATATTTCCTTTTTCACCATAGCCCTCTATGGGCTTACAAATATCACTCTGCCGATTCCACAAGAACGGTCTTAGCGAAAGACTTCTTGAGGGGAAAGCTGTAACTCTGTGAGATGATTTCACAGAACACAAAGAAGTTTCTCAGAAAGCTTCGTTCTCTTTGTTATCGGAGGATATTTCCTTTGGCCCTATAGTCTTCAAAGGGATACGAAATATCTGTTCTCAGATTCCACAGAAATAAGGCTAGCAAAGAGATCCACGAAACACACATGTAACACTTTGAGATGAATTCAGAGAACACTAAGCAGTTTCTCAGAAAGCTTCTTTCCAGATTTCATCTGAGGATATTTCCTTTTTCACCATAGCCCTCTATGGGCTTCCAAATATCACTTTGCCAATTCCACAAGAACTGTCTTAGCGAAAGGCTTCTTGAGGGGAAAGCTCTAACTCTGTGAGATGATTTCACAGAACACAAAGAAGTTTCTCAGAAAGCGTCTTTCCTTTGTTATCGGAGGATATTTCCTTTGGACTATAGTCTTAAAAGGGATCCGAAATATCTGTTCTCAGATTCCACAGAAATAAGGCTAGCAAAGAGATCTACGAAATAGACATGTAACTCTGTGAGATGAATTAACAGAACACTAAGCAGTTTCTCAGAAAGCTTCTTTCCAGATTTCATCTGAGGATATTTCCTTTTTCACCATAGCCCTCTATGGGCTTCCAAATATCACTTTGCCAATTCCACAAGAACTGTCTTAGCGAACGGCTTCTTGAGGGGAAAGCTGTAACTCTGTGAGATGATTTCACAGAACACAAAGAAGTTTCTCAGAAAGCTTCTTTCTCTTTGTTATCGGAGGATATTTCCTGTGGCCCTATAGTCTTCAAAGGGATCCGAAATATCTGTTCTCAGATTCCACAGAAATAAGGCTAGCAAAGAGATCGACGAAATTCACATGTAACTCTGTGAAATGAATTAACAGAACACTAAGCAGTTTCTCAGAAAGCTTCTTTCCAGATTTCATCTGAGGATATTTCGTTTTTCACCATAGCCCTCTATGGGCTTCCAAATATCACTCTGCCGATTCCACAAGAACTGTCTTAGCGAAAGACTTCTTGAGGGGAAAGCTGTAACTCTGTGAGATGATTTCACAGAACACAAAGAAGTTTCTCAGAAAGCTTCTTTCTCTTTGTTATCGGAGGATATTTCCTTTGGCCCTATAGTCTTCAAAGGGATACGAAATATCTGTTCTCAGATTCCACAGAAATAAGACTAGCAAAGAGATCCACGAATCACACATGTAACTCTTTGAGATGAATTCAGAGAACATTAAGTAGTTTCTCAGAAAGCTTCTTTCCAGATTTCATCTGAGGATATTTCCTTTTTCACCATAGCCCTCTATGGGCTTCCAAATATCACTTTGCCAATTCCACAAGAACTGTCTTAGCGAAAGGCTTCTTGAGGGGAAAGCTGTAACTCTGTGAGATGATTTCACAGAACACAAAGAAGTTTCTCAGAAAGCTTCTTTCTCTTTGTTATCGGAGGATATTTCCTTTGGACTATAGTCTTAAAAGGGATCCGAAATATCTGTTCTCAGATTCCACAGAAATAAGGCTAGCAAAGAGATCTACGAAATAGACATGTAACTCTGTGAGATGAATTCACAGAACACTAAGCATTTTCTCAGAAAGCTGCTTTCCAGATTTCATCTGAGGATATTTCCTTTTTCACCATAGCCCTCTATGGGCTTCCAAATATCACTTTGCCGATTCCACAAGAACTGTCTTAGCGAAAGGCTTCTTGAGGGGAAAGCTGTAACTCTGTGAGATGATTTCACAGAACACAAAGAAGTTTCTCAGAAAGCTTCTTTCTCTTAGTTACGGGGGATATTTCCTTTGGCCCTATAGTCTTCAAAGGGATCCGAAATATCTGTTCTCAGGTTCCACAGAAATAAGGCTAGCAAAGAGATCCACGAAACACACATGTAACTCTTTGATATGAATTCACAGAACACTAAGCATTTTCTCAGAAAGCTTCTTTCCAGATTTCATCTAAGGATATTTCCTTTTTCACCATAGCCCTCTATGGGCTTCCAAATATCACTTTGCCGATTCCACAAGAACTGTCTTAGCGAAAGGCTTCTTGAGGGGAAAGCTGTAACTCTGTGAGAAGATTTCACAGAACACAAAGAAATTTCTCAGAAAGCTTCTTTCTCTTTGTTATCGGAGGATATTTCCTTTGGCCCTATAGTCTGCTAAGGGATCCGAAATATCTGTTCTCAGATTCCACAGAAATAAGGCTAGCAAAGAGATCCACGAAATACACATGTAACTCTGTGAGATGAATTAACAGAACACTAAGCAGTTTCTCAGAAAGCTTCTTTCCAGATTTCATCTGAGGATATTTCCTTTTTCACCATAGCCCTCTATGGGCTTCCAAATATCACTTTGCCAATTCCACAAGAACTGTCTTAGCGAAAGGCTTCTTGAGGGGAAAGCTGTAACTCTGTGAGATGATTTCACAGAACGTAAAGAAGTTTCTCAGAAAGCTTTTTTCTCTTTCTTATCGGAGGATATTTCCTTTGGCCCTATAATCTTCAAAGGGATCCGAAATATCTGTTCTCAGATTCCACAGAAATAAGGCTAGCAAAGAGATCCACGAAATACACATGTAACTCTGTGAGATGAATTAACAGAACACTAAGCAGTTTCTCAGAAAGCTTCTTTCCAGATTTCATCTGAGGATATTTCCTTTTTCACCGTAGCCCTCTATGGGCTTCCAAATATCACTTTGCCAATTCTACAAGAACTGTCTTAGCGAAAGGCTTCTTGAGGGGAAAGCTGTAACTCTGTGAGATGATTTCACAGAACAGAAAGAAGTTTCTCAGAAATCTTCTTTCTCTTTGTTATCGGAGGATATTTCCTGTGGCCCTATAGTCTTCAAAGGGATCCGAAATATCTGTTCTCAGATTCCACAGAAATAAGGCTAGCAAAGAGATCCACGAAACACACATGTAACACTTTGAGATGAATTCAGAGAACACTAAGCAGTTTCTCAGAAAGCTTCTTTCCAGATTTCATCTGAGGATATTTCCTTTTTCACCATAGCCCTCTATGGGCTTCCAAATATCACTCTGCCAATTCCACAAGAACTGTCTTAGCGAAAGGCTTCTTGAGGGGAAAGCTCTAACTCTGTGAGATGATTTCACAGAACACAAAGAAGTTTCTCAGAAAGCGTCTTTCCTTTGTTATCGGAGGATATTTCCTTTGGACTATAGTCTTAAAAGGGATCCGAAATATCTGTTCTCAGATTCCACAGAAATAAGGCTAGCAAAGAGATCTACGAAATAGACATGTAACTCTGTGAGATGAATTAACAGAACACTAAGCAGTTTCTCAGAAAGCTTCTTTCCAGATTTCATCTGAGGATATTTCCTTTTTCACCATAGCCCTCTATGGGCTTCCAAATATCACTTTGCCAATTCCACAAGAACTGTCTTAGCGAACGGCTTCTTGAGGGGAAAGCTGTAACTCTGTGAGATGATTTCACAGAACACAAAGAAGTTTCTCAGAAAGCTTCTTTCTCTTTGTTATCGGAGGATATTTCCTGTGGCCCTATAGTCTTCAAAGGGATCCGAAATATCTGTTCTCAGATTCCACAGAAATAAGGCTAGCAAAGAGATCGACGAAATACACATGTAACTCTGTGAAATGAATTAACAGAACACTAAGCAGTTTCTCAGAAAGCTTCTTTCCAGATTTCTTCTGAGGATATTTCCTTTTTCACCATAGCCCTCTATGGGCTTACAAATATCACTCTGCCGATTCCACAAGAACTGTCTTAGCGAAAGACTTCTTGAGGGGAAAGCTGTAACTCTGTGAGATGATTTCACAGAACACAAAGAAGTTTCTCAGAAAGCTTCTTTCTCTTTGTTATCGGAGGATATTTCCTTTGGCCCTATAGTCTGCTAAGGGATCCGAAATATCTGTTCTCAGATTCCACAGAAATAAGGCTAGCAAAGAGAACCCCGAAATACACATGAAACTCTGTGAGATGAATTAACAGAACACTAAGCAGTTTCTCAGAAAGCTTCTTTCCCGATTTCATCTGAGGATATTTCCTTTTTCACCATAGCCCTCTAAGGGCTCCCAAATATCACTTTGCCAATTCCAAAAGAACTGTCTTAGCGAAAGGCTTCTTGAGGGGAAAGCTGTAACTCTGTGAGATGATTTCACAGAACACAAAGAAGTTTCTCAGAAAGCTTCTTTCTCTTTGTTATCGGAGGATATTTCCTTTGGACTATAGTCTTAAAAGGGATGCGAAATATCTGTTCTCAGATTCCACAGAAATAAGGCTAGCAAAGAGATCCACGAAATACACATGTAACTCGGTGAGATGAATTAACAGAACACTAAGCAGTTTCTCAGAAAGCTTCTTTCCAGATTTCATCTGAGGATATTTCCTTTTTCACCATAGCCCTCTATGGGCTTACAAATATCACTCTGCCGATTCCACAAGAACGGTCTTAGCGAAAGACTTCTTGAGGGGAAAGCTGTAACTCTGTGAGATGATTTCACAGAACACAAAGAAGTTTCTCAGAAAGCTTCTTTCTCTTTTTTATCGGAGGATATTTCCTTTGGCCCTATAGTCTTCAAAGGGATACGAAATATCTGTTCTCAGATTCCACAGAAATAAGGCTAGCAAAGAGATCCACGAAACACACATGTAACACTTTGAGATGAATTCAGAAAACACTAAGCAGTTTCTCAGAAAGCTTCTTTCCAGATTTCATCTGAGGATATTTCCTTTTTCACCATAGCCCTCTATGGGCTTCCAAATATCACTTTGCCAATTCCACAAGAACTGTCTTAGCGAAAGGCTTCTTGAGGGGAAAGCTCTAACTCTGTGAGATGATTTCACAGAACACAAAGAAGTTTCTCAGAAAGCGTCTTTCTCTTTGTTATCGGAGGATATTTCCTTTGGACTATAGTCTTAAAAGGGATCCGAAATATCTGTTCTCAGATTCCACAGAAATAAGGCTAGCAAAGAGATCTACGAAATAGACATGTAACTCTGTGAGATGAATTAACAGAACACTAAGCAGTTTCTCAGAAAGCTTCTTTCCAGATTTCATCGGAGGATATTTCCTTTTTCACCATAGCCCACTATGGGCTTCCAAATATCACTTTGCCAATTCCACAAGAACTGTCTTAGCGAAAGGCTTCTTGAGGGGAAAGCTGTAACTCTGTGAGATGATTTCACAGAACACAAAGAAGTTTCTCAGAAAGCTTCTTTCTCTTTGTTATCGGAGGATATTTCCTGTGGCCCTATAGTCTTCAAAGGGATCCGAAATATCTGTTCTCAGATTCCACAGAAATAAGGCTAGCAAAGAGATCCACGAAATACACATGTAACTCTGTGAGATGAATTCACAGAACACTAAGCAGTTTCTCAGAAAGCTTCTTTCCAGATTTCATCTGAGGATATTTCCTTTTTCACCATAGCCCTCTATGGGCTTCCAAATATCACTTTGCCGATTCCACAAGAACTGTCTTAGCGAAAGTCTTCTTGAGGGGAAAGCTGTAATTCTGTGAGATGATTTCACAGAACACAAAGAAGTTTCTCAGAAAGCTTCTTTCTCTTTGTTACGGGGGATATTTCCTTTGGCCCTATAGTCTTCAAAGGGATCCGAAATATCTGTTCTCAGATTCCACAGAAATAAGGCTAGCAAAGAGATCCACGAAACACACATGTAACTCTTTGATATGAATTCTGAGAACACTAAGCAGTTTCTCAGAAAGCTTCTTTCCAGATTTCATCTGAGGATATTTCCTTTTTCACCGTAGCCCTCTATGGGCTACCTAATATCACTTTGCCAATTCCACAAGAACTGTCTTAATGAACGGCTTCTTGAGGCGAAAGCTGTAACTCTGTGAGAAGATTTCACAGAACACAAAGAAGTTTCTCAGAAAGCTTCTTTCTCTTTGTTATCGGAGGATATTTCCTTTGGCCCTATAATCTGCTAAGGGATCCGAAATATCTGTTCTCAGATTCCACAGAAATAAGGCTAGCAAAGAGAACCCCGAAATACACACGTAACTCTGTGAGATGAATTAACAGAACACTAAGCAGTTTCTCAGAAAGCTTCTTTCCAGATTTCATCTGAGGATATTTCCTTTTTCACCATAGCCCTCTATGGGCTTCCAAATATCACTTTGCCAATTCCACAAGAACTGTCCTAGCGAAAGGCTTCTTGAGGGGAAAGCTGTAACTCTGTGAGATGATTTCACAGAACACAAAGAAGTTTCTCAGAAAGCTTCTTTCTCTTTGTATCGGAGGATATTTCCTGTGGCCCTATAGTCTTCAAAGGGATCCGAAATATCTGTTCTCAGATTCCACAGAAATAAGGCTAGCAAAGAGATCCACGAAATACACATGTAACGTTGTGAGATGAATTCACAGAACACTAAGCAGTTTCTCAGAAAGCTGCTTTCCAGATTTCATCTGAGGATATTTCCTTTTTCACCATAGCTCTCTATGGGCTTCCAAATATCACTTTGCCGATTCCACAAGAACTGTCTTAGCGAAAGGCTTCTTAAGAGGAAAGCTGTAACTCTGTGAGAAGATTTCACAGAACACAAAGAAATTTCTCAGAAAGCTTCTTTCTCTTTGTTATCGGAGGATATTTCCTTTGGCCCTATAGTTTGCTAAGGAATCCGAAATATCTGTTCTCAGATTCCACAGAAATAAGGCTAGCAAAGAGATCCACGAAATTCACATGTAACTCAGTGAGATGAATTAACAGAACACTAAGCAGTTTCTCAGAAAGCTTCTTTCCAGATTTCATCTGAGGATATTTCCTTTTTCACCATAGCCCTCTATGGGCTTCCAAATATCACTTTGCCAATTCCACAAGAACTGTCTTAGTGAAAGGCTTCTTGAGGGGAAAGCTGTTACTCTGTGAGATGATTTCACAGAACACAAAGAAGTTTCTCAGAAATCTTCTTTCTCTTTGTTATCGGAGGATATTTTCTGTGGCCCTATAGTCTTCAAAGGGATCCGAAATATCTGTTCTCAGATTCCACAGAAATAAGGCTAGCAAAGAGATCAACGAAATACACATGTAACTCTGTGAGATGAATTTACAGAACACTAAGCAGTTTCTCAGAAAGCTTCTTTCCAGATTTCATCTGAGGATATTTCCTTTTTCACCATAGCCCTCTATGGGCTTCCAAATATCACTTTGCCGATTCCACAAGAACTGTCTTAGCGAAAGGCTTCTTGAGGGGAAAGCTGTAACTTTGTTAGATGATTTCACAGAACACAAAGAAGTTTCTCAGAAAGCTTCTTTCTCTTTGTTATCGGAGGATATTTCCTTTGGCCCTTTAGTCTTCAAAGGGATGCGAAATATCTGTTCTCAGATTCCACAGAAATAAGGCTAGCAAAGAGATCCAGGAAACACATATGTAACTCTTTGAGATGAATTCACAGAACACTAAGCAGTTTCTCAGAAAGCTTCTTTCCAGATTTCATCTGAGGATATTTCCTTTTTCACCATAGCCCTCTATGGGCTACCAAATATCACTTTGCCAATTCCACAAGAACTGTCATAGCGAAAGGCTTCTTGAGGGGAAAGCTGTAACTCTGTGAGAAGATTTCACAGAACACAAAGAAGTTTCTCAGAAAGCTTCTTTCTCTTTGTTATCGGAGGATATTTCCTTTGGCCCTATAGTCTGCTAAGGGATCCGAAATATCTGTTCTCAGATTCCACAGAAATAAGGCTAGCAAAGAGATCCACGAAACACACATGTAACTCTTTGAGATGAATTCAGAGAACACTAAGCAGTTTCTCAGAAAGCTTCTTTCCAGATTTCATCTGAGGATATTTCCTTTTTCACCATAGCCCTCTAAGGGCTTCCAAATATCACTTTGCCAATTCCACAAGAACTGTCTTAGCGAAAGGCTTCTTGAGGCGAAAGCTCTAACTCTGTGAGATGATTTCACAGAACACAAAGAAGTTTCTCAGAAAGCTTCTTTCTCTTTGTTATCGGAGGATATTTCCTTTGGACTATAATCTTAAAAGGGATCCGAAATATCTGTTCTCAGATTCCACAGAAATAAGGCTAGCAAAGAGATCTACGAAATAGACATGTAACTCTGTGAGATGAATTCACAGAACACTAAGCAGTTTCTCAGAAAGCTTCTTTCCAGATTTCATCTGAGGATATTTCCTTTTTCACCATAGCCCTCTATGGGCTTCCAAATATCACTTTGCCCATTCCACAAGAACTGTCTTAGCGAACGGCTTCTTGAGGGGAAAGCTGTAACTCTGTGAGATGATTTCACAGAACACAAAGAAGTTTCTCAGAAAGCTTCTTTCTCTTTGTTATCGGAGGATATTTCCTGTGGCCCTATAGTCTTCAAAGGGATCCGAAATATCTGTTCTCAGATTCCACAGAAATAAGGCTAGCAAAGAGATCCACGAAATACACATGTAACTCTGTGAGATGAATTCACAGAACACTAAGCAGTTTCTCAGAAAGCTTCTTTCCAGATTTCATCTGAGGATATTTCCTTTTTCACCATAGCCCTCTATGGGCTTCCAAATATCACTTTGCCGATTCCACAAGAACTGTCTTAGAAAAGGCTTCTTGAGGGGAAAGCTGTAACTCTGTGAGATGATTTCACAGAACACAAAGAAGTTTCTCAGAAAGCTTCTTTCTCTTTGTTACGGGGGATATTTCCTTTGGCCCTATAGTCTTCAAAGGGATCCGAAATATCTGTTCTCAGATTCCACAGAAATAAGGCTAGCAAAGAGATCCACGAAACACACATGTAACTCTTTGATATGAATTCTGAGAACACTAAGCAGTTTCTCAGAAAGCTTCTTTCCAGATTTCATCTGAGGATATTTCCTTTTTCACCGTAGCCCTCTATGGGCTACCTAATATCACTTTGCCAATTCCACAAGAACTGTCTTAATGAACGGCTTCTTGAGGCGAAAGCTGTAACTCTGTGAGAAGATTTCACAGAACACAAAGAAGTTTCTCAGAAAGCTTCTTTCTCTTTGTTATCGGAGGATATTTCCTTTGGCCCTATAATCTGCTAAGGGATCCGAAATATCTGTTCTCAGATTCCACAGAAATAAGGCTAGCAAAGAGATCCACGAAACACACATGTAACTCTTTGATATGAATTCACAGAACACTAAGCAGTTTCTCAGAAAGCTTCTTTCCAGATTTCATCTGAGGATATTTCCTTTTTCACCATAGCCCTCTATGGGCTACCTAATATCACTTTGCCAATTCCACAAGAACTGTCTTAATGAACGGCTTCTTGAGGCGAAAGCTGTAACTCTGTGAGAAGATTTCACAGAACTCAAAGAAGTTTCTCAGAAAGCTTCTTTCTCTTTGTTATCGGAGGATATTTCCTTTGGCCCTATAGTCTGCTAAGGGATCCGAAATATCTGTTCTCAGATTCCACAGAAATAAGGCTAGCAAAGAGAACCCCGAAATACACATGTAACTCTGTGAGATGAATTAACAGAACACTAAGCAGTTTCACAGAAAGCTTCTTTCCAGATTTCATCTGAGGATATTTCCTTTTTCACCATAGCCCTCTATGGGCTTACAAATATCACTCTGCCGATTCCACAAGAACTGTCTTAGCGAAAGACTTCTTGAGGGGAAAGCTGTAACTCTGTGAGATGATTTCACAGAACACAAAGAAGTTTCTCAGAAAGCTTCTTTCTCTTTGTTTTCGGAGGATATTTCCTTTGGCCCTATAGTCTTCAAAGGGATACGAAATATCTGTTCTCAGATTCCACAGAAATAAGGCTAGCAAAGAGATCCACGAAACACACATGTAACTCTTTGAGATGATTTCAGAGAACACTAAGTAGTTTCTCAGAAAGCTTCTTTCCAGATTTCATGTGAGGATATTTCCTTTTTCACCATAGCCCTCTATGGGCTTCCAAATATCACTTTGCCAATTCCACAAGAACTGTCTTAGCGAAAGGCTTCTTGAGGGGAAAGCTGTAACTCTGTGAGATGATTTCACAGAACACAAAGAAGTTTCTCAGAAAGTTTCTTTCTCTTTGTTATCGGAGGATATTTCCTTTGGACTATAGTCTTAAAAGGGATCTGAAATATC
This sequence comes from Macaca nemestrina, assembly GCF_043159975.1. Taxonomy (NCBI): domain Eukaryota; kingdom Metazoa; phylum Chordata; class Mammalia; order Primates; family Cercopithecidae; genus Macaca; species Macaca nemestrina. Next base: position 57,335,475 of record NC_092140.1, read on the forward strand.
TGTTCTCAGATTCCACAGAAATAAGGCTAGCAAAGAGATCTACGAAATAGACATGTAACTCTGTGAGATGAATTCACAGAACACTAAGCAGTTTCTCAGAAAGCTTCTTTCCAGATTTCATCTGAGGATATTTCCTTTTTCACCATAGCCCTCTATGGGCTTCCAAATATCACTTTGCCAATTCCACAAGAAATGTCTTAGCGAAAGGCTTCTTGAGGGGAAAGCTGTAACTCTGTTAGATGATTTCACAGAACACAAAGAAGTTTCTCAGAAAGCTTCTTTCTCTTTGTTATCGGAGGATATTTCCTTTGGCCCTTTAGTCTTCAAAGGGATGCGAAATATCTGTTCTCAGATTCCACAGAAATAAGGCTAGCAAAGAGATCCAGGAAACACATATGTAACTCTTTGAGATGAATTCACAGAACACTAAGCAGTTTCTCAGAAAGCTTCTTTCCAGATTTCATCTGAGGATATTTCCTTTTTCACCATAGCCCTCTATGGGCTACCAAATATCACTTTGCCAATTCCACAAGAACTGTCATAGCGAAAGGCTTCTTGAGGGGAAAGCTGTAACTCTGTGAGAAGATTTCACAGAACACAAAGAAGTTTCTCAGAAAGCTTCTTTCTCTTTGTTATCGGAGGATATTTCCTTTGGCCCTATAGTCTGCTAAGGGATCCGAAATATCTGTTCTCAGATTCCACAGAAATAAGGCTAGCAAAGAGATCCACGAAACACACATGTAACTCTTTGAGATGAATTCAGAGAACACTAAGCAGTTTCTCAGAAAGCTTCTTTCCAGATTTCATCTGAGGATATTTCCTTTTTCACCATAGCCCTCTAAGGGCTTCCAAATATCACTTTGCCAATTCCACAAGAACTGTCTTAGCGAAAGGCTTCTTGAGGCGAAAGCTCTAACTCTGTGAGATGATTTCACAGAACACAAAGAAGTTTCTCAGAAAGCTTCTTTCTCTTTGGTATCGGAGGATATTTCCTTTGGACTATAGTCTTAAAAGGGATCCGAAATATCTGTTCTCAGATTCCACAGAAATAAGGCTAGCAAAGAGATCTTCGAAATAGACATGTAACTCTGTGAGATGAATTCACAGAACACTAAGCAGTTTCTCAGAAAGCTTCTTTCCAGATTTCATCTGAGGATATTTCCTTTTTCACCATAGCCCTCTATGGGCTTCCAAATATCACTTTGCCCATTCCACAAGAACTGTCTTAGCGAACGGCTTCTTGAGGGGAAAGCTGTAACTCTGTGAGATGATTTCACAGAACACAAAGAAGTTTCTCAGAAAGCTTCTTTCTCTTTGTTATCGGAGGATATTTCCTGTGGCCCTATAGTCTTCAAAGGGATCCGAAATATCTGTTCTCAGATTCCACAGAAATAAGGCTAGCAAAGAGATCCACGAAATACACATGTAACTCTGTGAGATGAATTCACAGAACACTAAGCAGTTTCTCAGAAAGCTTCTTTCCAGATTTCATCTGAGGATATTTCCTTTTTCACCATAGCCCTCTATGGGCTTCCAAATATCACTTTGCCGATTCCACAAGAACTGTCTTAGAAAAGGCTTCTTGAGGGGAAAGCTGTAACTCTGTGAGATGATTTCACAGAACACAAAGAAGTTTCTCAGAAAGCTTCTTTCTCTTTGTTACGGGGGATATTTTCTTTGGCCCTATAGTCTTCAAAGGGATCCGAAATATCTGTTCTCAGATTCCACAGAAATAAGGCTAGCAAAGAGATCCACGAAACACACATGTAACTCTTTGATATGAATTCTGAGAACACTAAGCAGTTTCTCAGAAAGCTTCTTTCCAGATTTCATCTGAGGATATTTCCTTTTTCACCGTAGCCCTCTATGGGCTACCTAATATCACTTTGCCAATTCCACAAGAACTGTCTTAATGAACGGCTTCTTGAGGCGAAAGCTGTAACTCTGTGAGAAGATTTCACAGAACACAAAGAAGTTTCTCAGAAAGCTTCTTTCTCTTTGTTATCGGAGGATATTTCCTTTGGCCCTATAATTTGCTAAGGGATCCGAAATATCTGTTCTCAGATTCCACAGAAATAAGGCTAGCAAAGAGAACCCAGAAATACACACGTAACTCTGTGAGATGAATTAACAGAACACTAAGCAGTTTCTCAGAAAGCTTCTTTCCAGATTTCATCTGAGGATATTTCCTTTTTCACCATAGCCCTCTATGGGCTTCCAAATATCACTTTGCCAATTCCACAAGAACTGTCCTAGCGAAAGGCTTCTTGAGGGGAAAGCTGTAACTCTGTGAGATGATTTCACAGAACACAAAGAAGTTTCTCAGAAAGCTTCTTTCTCTTTGTATCGGAGGATATTTCCTGTGGCCCTATAGTCTTCAAAGGGATCCGAAATATCTGTTCTCAGATTCCACAGAAATAAGGCTAGCAAAGAGATCCACGAAATACACATGTAACGTTGTGAGATGAATTCACAGAACACTAAGCAGTTTCTCAGAAAGCTGCTTTCCAGATTTCATCTGAGGATATTTCCTTTTTCACCATAGCTCTCTATGGGCTTCCAAATATCACTTTGCCGATTCCACAAGAACTGTCTTAGCGAAAGGCTTCTTAAGAGGAAAGCTGTAACTCTGTGAGAAGATTTCACAGAACACAAAGAAATTTCTCAGAAAGCTTCTTTCTCTTTGTTATCGGAGGATATTTCCTTTGGCCCTGTAGTTTGCTAAGGAATCCGAAATATCTGTTCTCAGATTCCACAGAAATAAGGCTAGCAAAGAGATCCACGAAATACACATGTAACTCAGTGAGATGAATTAACAGAACACTAAGCAGTTTCTCAGAAAGCTTCTTTCCAGATTTCATCTGAGGATATTTCCTTTTTCACCATAGCCCTCTATGGGCTTCCAAATATCACTTTGCCAATTCCACAAGAACTGTCTTAGTGAAAGGCTTCTTGAGGGGAAAGCTGTTACTCTGTGAGATGATTTCACAGAACACAAAGAAGTTTCTCAGAAATCTTCTTTCTCTTTGTTATCGGAGGATATTTTCTGTGGCCCTATAGTCTTCAAAGGGATCCGAAATATCTGTTCTCAGATTCCACAGAAATAAGGCTAGCAAAGAGATCAACGAAATACACATGTAACTCTGTGAGATGAATTTACAGAACACTAAGCAGTTTCTCAGAAAGCTTCTTTCCAGATTTCATCTGAGGATATTTCCTTTTTCACCATAGCCCTCTATGGGCTTCCAAATATCACTTTGCCGATTCCACAAGAACTGTCTTAGCGAAAGGCTTCTTGAGGGGAAAGCTGTAACTCTGTGAGATGATTTCACAGAACACAAAGAAGTTTCTCAGAAAGCTTCTTTCTCTTTGTTATCGGAGGATATTTCCTTTGGCCCTTTAGTCTTCAAAGGGATGCGAAATATCTGTTCTCAGATTCCACAGAAATAAGGCTAGCAAAGAGATCCAGGAAACACATATGTAACTCTTTGAGATGAATTCACAGAACACTAAGCAGTTTCTCAGAAAGCTTCTTTCCAGATTTCATCTGAGGATATTTCCTTTTTCACCATAGCCCTCTATGGGCTACCAAATATCACTTTGCCAATTCCACAAGAACTGTCATAGCGAAAGGCTTCTTGAGGGGAAAGCTGTAACTCTGTGAGAAGATTTCACAGAACACAAAGAAGTTTCTCAGAAAGCTTCTTTCTCTTTGTTATCGGAGGATATTTCCTTTGGCCCTATAGTCTGCTAAGGGATCCGAAATATCTGTTCTCAGATTCCACAGAAATAAGGCTAGCAAAGAGATCCACGAAACACACATGTAACTCTTTGAGATGAATTCAGAGAACACTAAGCAGTTTCTCAGAAAGCTTCTTTCCAGATTTCATCTGAGGATATTTCCTTTTTCACCATAGCCCTCTAAGGGCTTCCAAATATCACTTTGCCAATTCCACAAGAACTGTCTTAGCGAAAGGCTTCTTGAGGCGAAAGCTCTAACTCTGTGAGATGATTTCACAGAACACAAAGAAGTTTCTCAGAAAGCTTCTTTCTCTTTGTTATCGGAGGATATTTCCTTTGGACTATAGTCTTAAAAGGGATCCGAAATATCTGTTCTCAGATTCCACAGAAATAAGGCTAGCAAAGAGATCTACGAAATAGACATGTAACTCTGTGAGATGAATTCACAGAACACTAAGCAGTTTCTCAGAAAGCTTCTTTCCAGATTTCATCTGAGGATATTTCCTTTTTCACCATAGCCCTCTATGGGCTTCCAAATATCACTTTGCCCATTCCACAAGAACTGTCTTAGCGAACGGCTTCTTGAGGGGAAAGCTGTAACTCTGTGAGATGATTTCACAGAACACAAAGAAGTTTCTCAGAAAGCTTCTTTCTCTTTGTTATCGGAGGATATTTCCTGTGGCCCTATAATCTTCAAAGGGATGCGAAATATCTGTTCTCAGATTCCACAGAAATAAGGCTAGCAAAGAGATCCACGAAATACACATGTAACTCTGTGAGATGAATTCACAGAACACTAAGCAGTTTCTCAGAAAGCTTCTTTCCAGATTTCATCTGAGGATATTTCCTTTTTCACCATAGCCCTCTATGGGCTTCCAAATATCACTTTGCCGATTTCACAAGAACTGTCTTAGAAAAGGCTTCTTGAGGGAAAGCTGTAACTCTGTGAGATGATTTCACAGAACACAAAGAAGTTTCTCAGAAAGCTTCTTTCTCTTTGTTACGGGGGATATTTCCTTTGGCCCTATAGTCTTCAAAGGGATCCGAAATATCTGTTCTCAGATTCCACAGAAATAAGGCTAGCAAAGAGATCCACGAAACACACATGTAACTCTTTGATATGAATTCACAGAACACTAAGCAGTTTCTCAGAAAGCTTCTTTCCAGATTTCATCTGAGGATATTTCCTTTTTCACCATAGCCCTCTATGGGCTACCTAATATCACTTTGCCAATTCCACAAGAACTGTCTTAATGAACGGCTTCTTGAGGCGAAAGCTGTAACTCTGTGAGAAGATTTCACAGAACACAAAGAAGTTTCTCAGAAAGCTTCTTTCTCTTTGTTATCGGAGGATATTTCCTTTGGCCCTATAGTCTGCTAAGGGATCCGAAATATCTGTTCTCAGATTCCACAGAAATAAGGCTAGCAAAGAGAACCCCGAAATACACATGTAACTCTGTGAGATGAATTAACAGAACACTAAGCAGTTTCACAGAAAGCTTCTTTCCAGATTTCATCTGAGGATATTTCCTTTTTCACCATAGCCCTCTATGGGCTTACAAATATCACTCTGCCGATTCCACAAGAACTGTCTTAGCGAAAGACTTCTTGAGGGGAAAGCTGTAACTCTGTGAGATGATTTCACAGAACACAAAGAAGTTTCTCAGAAAGCTTCTTTCTCTTTGTTTTCGGAGGATATTTCCTTTGGCCCTATAGTCTTCAAAGGGATACGAAATATCTGTTCTCAGATTCCACAGAAATAAGGCTAGCAAAGAGATCCACGAAACACACATGTAACTCTTTGAGATGATTTCAGAGAACACTAAGTAGTTTCTCAGAAAGCTTCTTTCCAGATTTCATGTGAGGATATTTCCTTTTTCACCATAGCCCTCTATGGGCTTCCAAATATCACTTTGCCAATTCCACAAGAACTGTCTTAGCGAAAGGCTTCTTGAGGGGAAAGCTGTAACTCTGTGAGATGATTTCACAGAACACAAAGAAGTTTCTCAGAAAGTTTCTTTCTCTTTGTTATCGGAGGATATTTCCTTTGGACTATAGTCTTAAAAGGGATCTGAAATATCTGTTCTCAGATTCCACAGAAATAAGGCTAGCAAAGAGATCTACGAAATAGACATGTAACTCTGTGAGATGAATTCACAGAACACTAAGCAGTTTCTCAGAAAGCTTCTTTCCAGATTTCATCTGAGGATATTTCCTTTTTCACCATAGCCCTCTATGGGCTTCCAAATATCACTTTGCCAATTCCACAAGAAATGTCTTAGCGAAAGGCTTCTTGAGGGGAAAGCTGTAACTCTGTGAGATGATTTCACAGAACACAAAGAAGTTTCTCAGAAAGCTTCTTTCTCTTTGTTATCGGAGGATATTTCCTGTGGCCCTATAGTCTTCAAAGGGATCCGAAATATCTGTTCTCAGATTCCACAGAAATAAGGCTAGCAAAGAGATCCACGAAATACACATGTAACTCTGTGAGATGAATTCACAGAACACTAAGCAGTTTCTCAGAAAGCTTCTTTCCAGATTTCATCTGAGGATATTTCCTTTTTCACCATAGCCCTCTATGGGCTTCCAAATATCACTTTGCCGATTCCACAAGAACTGTCTTAGCGAAAGGCTTCTTGAGGAGAAAGCTGTAACTATGTGAGATGATTTCACAGAACACAAAGAAGTTTCTCAGAAAGCTTCTTTCTCTTTGTTATCGGAGGATATTTCCTTTGGCCCTATAGTCTGCTAAGGGATCCGAAATATCTGTTCTCAGATTCCACAGAAATAAGGCTAGCAAAGAGAACCCCGAAATACACATGAAACTCTGTGAGATGAATTAACAGAACACTAAGCAGTTTCTCAGAAAGCTTCTTTCCAGATTTCATCTGAGGATATTTCCTTTTTCACCATAGCCCTCTATGGGCTTCCAAATATCACTTTGCCAATTCCACAAGAACTGTCTTAGTGAAAGGCTTCTTGAGGGGAAAGCTGTAACTCTGTGAGATGATTTCACAGAACACAAAGAAGTTTCTCAGAAAGCTTCTTTCTCTTTGTATCGGAGGATATTTCCTTTGGACTATAGTCTTAAAAGGGATGCGAAATATCTGTTCTCAGATTCCACAGAAATAAGGCTAGCAAAAAGATCCACGAAATACACATGTAACTCTGTGAGATGAAGTAACAGAACACTAAGCAGTTTCTCAGAAAGCTTCTTTCCAGATTTCATCTGAGGATATTTCCTTTTTCACCATAGCCCTCTATGGGCTTACAAATATCACTCTGCCGATTCCACAAGAACTGTCTTAGCGAAAGACTTCTTGAGGGGAAAGCTGTAACTCTGTGAGATGATTTCACAGAACACAAAGAAGTTTCTCAGAAAGCTTCTTTTTCTTTGTTATCGGAGGATATTTCCTTTGGCCCTATAGTCTGCTAAGGGATCCGAAATATCTGTTCTCAGATTCCACAGAAATAAGGCTAGCAAAGAGAACCCCGAAATACACATGTAACTCTGTGAGATGAATTAACAGAACACTAAGAAGTTTCTCAGAAAGCTTCTTTCCAGATTTCATCTGAGGATATTTCCTTTTTCACCAAAGCCCTCTATGGGCTTCCAAATATCACTTTGCCAATTCCACAAGAACTGTCTTAGCGAAAGGCTTCTTGAGGGGAAAGCTGTAACTCTGTGAGATGATTTCACAGAACACAAAGTAGTTTCTCAGAAAGCTTCTTTCTCTTTGTATCGGAGGATATTTCCTGTGGCCCTATAGTCTTCAAAGGGATCCGAAATATCTGTTCTCAGATTCCACAGAAATAAGGCTAGCAAAGAGATCCACGAAATACACATGTAACGTTGTGAGATGAATTCACAGAACACTAAGCAGTTTCTCAGAAAGCTGCTTTCCAGATTTCATCTGAGGATATTTCCTTTTTCACCATAGCCCTCTATGGGCTTCCAAATATCACTTTGGCGATTCCACAAGAACTGTCTTAGCGAAAGGCTTCTTGAGGGGAAAGCTGTAACTCTGTGAGAAGATTTCACAGAACACAAAGAAATTTCTCAGAAAGCTTCTTTCTCTTTGTTATCGGAGGATATTTCCTTTGGCCCTATAGTCTGCTAAGGAATCCGAAATATCTGTTCTCAGATTCCACAGAAATAAGGCTAGCAAAGAGATCCACGAAATACACATGTAACTCAGTGAGATGAATTAACAGAACACTAAGCAGTTTCTCAGAAAGCTTCTTTCCAGATTTCATCTGAGGATATTTCCTTTTTCACCATAGCCCTCTATGGGCTTCCAAATATCACTTTGCCAATTCCACAAGAACTGTCTTAGCGAAAGGCTTCTTGAGGGGAAAGCTGTAACTCTGTGAGATGATTTCACAGAACACAAAGAAGTTTCTCAGAAAGCTTTTTTCTCTTTGTTATCGGAGGATATTTCCTTTGGCCCTATAATCTTCAAAGGGATCCGAAATATCTGTTCTCAGATTCCACAGAAATAAGGCTAGCAAAGAGATCCACGAAATACACATGTAACTCAGTGAGATGAATTAACAGAACACTAAGCAGTTTCTCAGAAAGCTTCTTTCCAGATTTCATCTGAGGATATTTCCTTTTTCACCATAGCCCTCTATGGGCTTTCAAATATCACTTTGCCAATTCCACAAGAACTGTCTTAGTGAAAGGCTTCTTGAGGGGAAAGCTGTTACTCTGTGAGATGATTTCACAGAACACAAAGAAGTTTCTCAGAAATCTTCTTTCTCTTTGTTATCGGAGGATATTTCCTGTGGCCCTATAGTCTTCAAAGGGATGCGAAATATCTGTTCTCAGATTCCACAGAAATAAGGCTAGCAAAGAGATCCAGGAAACACATATGTAACTCTTTGAGATGAATTCACAGAACACTAAGCAGTTTCTCAGAAAGCTGCTTTCCAGATTTCATCTGAGGATATTTCCTTTTTCACCATAGCCCTCTATGGGCTTCCAAATATCACTTTGCCGATTCCACAAGAACTGTCTTAGCGAAAGACTTCTTGAGGGGAAAGCTGTAACTCTGTGAGATGATTTCACAGAACGTAAAGAAGTTTCTCAGAAAGCTTTTTTCTCTTTGTTATCGGAGGATATTTCCTTTGGCCCTATAATCTTCAAAGGGATCCGAAATATCTGTTCTCAGATTCCACAGAAATAAGGCTAGCAAAGAGATCCACGAAATACACATGTAACTCTGTGAGATGAATTAACAGAACACTAAGCAGTTTCTCAGAAAGCTTCTTTCCAGATTTCATCTGAGGATATTTCCTTTTTCACCATAGCCCTCTATGGGCTTCCAAATATCACTTTGCCAATTCCACAAGAACTGTCTTAGTGTAAGGCTTCTTGAGGGGAAAGCTGTAACTCTGTGAGACGATTTCACAGAACACAAAGAAGTTTCTCAGAAAGCTTCTTTCTCTTTGTTATCGGAGGATATTTCCTTTGGACTATAGTCTTAAAAGGGATGCGAAATATCTGTTCTCAGATTCCACAGAAATAAGGCTAGCAAAGAGATCCACGAAATACACATGTAACTCTGTGAGATGAATTAACAGAACACTAAGCAGTTTCTCAGAAAGCTTCTTTCCAGATTTCATCTGAGGATATTTCCTTTTTCACCGTAGCCCTCTATGGGCGTCCAAATATCACTTTGCCAATTCTACAAGAACTGTCTTAGCGAAAGGATTCTTGAGGGGAAAGCTGTAACTCTGTGAGATGATTTCACAGAACACAAAGAAGTTTCTCAGAAAGCTTCTTTCACTTTGTTATCGGAGGATATTTCCTGTGGCCCTATAGTCTTCAAAGGGATCCGAAATATCTGTTCTCAGATTCCACAGAAATAAGGCTAGCAAAGAGATCCACGAAATACACATGTAACTCTGTGGGATGAATTCACAGAACACTAAGCAGTTTCTCAGAAAGCTTCTTTCCAGATTTCATCTGAGGATATTTCCTTTTTCACCATAGCCCTCTATGGGCTTCCAAATATCACTTTGCCGATTCCACCAGAATTGTCTTAGCGAAAGGCTTCTTGAGGGGAAAGCTGTAACTCTGTGAGATGATTTCCCAGAACACAAAGAAGTTTCTCAGAAAGCTTCTTTCTCTTTGTTATCGGAGGATATTTCCTTTGGACTATAGTCTTAAAAGGGATGCGAAATATCTCTTCTCAGATTCCACAGAAATAAGGCTAGCAAAGAGATCGACGAAATACACATGTAACTCTGTGAGATGAATTAACAGAACACTAAGCAGTTTCTCAGAAAGCTTCTTTCCAGATTTCATCTGAGGATATTTCGTTTTTCACCATAGCCCTCTATGGGCTTACAAATATCACTCTGCCGATTCCACAAGAACTGTCTTAGCGAAAGACTTCTTGAGGGGAAAGCTGTAACTCTGTGAGATGATTTCACAGAACACAAAGAAGTTTCTCAGAAAGCTTCTTTCTCTTAGTTACGGGGGATATTTCCTTTGGCCCTATAGTCTTCAAAGGGATCCGAAATATCTGTTCTCAGGTTCCACAGAAATAAGGCTAGCAAAGAGATCCACGAAACACACATGTAACTCTTTGATATGAATTCACAGAACACTAAGCATTTTCTCAGAAAGCTTCTTTCCAGATTTCATCTAAGGATATTTCCTTTTTCACCATAGCCCTCTATGGGCTTCCAAATATCACTTTGCCGATTCCACAAGAACTGTCTTAGCGAAAGGCTTCTTGAGGGGAAAGCTGTAACTCTGTGAGAAGATTTCACAGAACACAAAGAAATTTCTCAGAAAGCTTCTTTCTCTTTGTTATCGGAGGATATTTCCTTTGGCCCTATAGTCTGCTAAGGGATCCGAAATATCTGTTCTCAGATTCCACAGAAATAAGGCTAGCAAAGAGATCCACGAAATACACATGTAACTCTGTGAGATGAATTAACAGAACACTAAGCAGTTTCTCAGAAAGCTTCTTTCCAGATTTCATCTGAGGATATTTCCTTTTTCACCATAGCCCTCTATGGGCTTCCAAATATCACTTTGCCAATTCCACAAGAACTGTCTTAGCGAAAGGCTTCTTGAGGGGAAAGCTTTAACTCTGTGAGATGATTTCACAGAACGTAAAGAAGTTTCTCAGAAAGCTTTTTTCTCTTTGTTATCGGAGGATATTTCCTTTGGCCCTATAATCTTCAAAGGGATCCGAAATATCTGTTCTCAGATTCCACAGAAATAAGGCTAGCAAAGAGATCCACGAAATACACATGTAACTCTGTGAGATGAATTAACAGAACACTAAGCAGTTTCTCAGAAAGCTTCTTTCCAGATTTCATCTGAGGATATTTCCTTTTTCACCGTAGCCCTCTATGGGCTTCCAAATATCACTTTGCCAATTCCACAAGAACTGTCTTAGCGAAAGGCTTCTTGAGGGGAAAGCTGTAACTCTGTGAGATGACTTCGCAGAACAGAAAGAAGTTTCTCAGAAATCTTCTTTCTCTTTGTTATCGGAGGATATTTCCTGTGGCCCTATAGTCTTCAAAGGGATCCGAAATATCTGTTCTCAGATTCCACAGAAATAAGGCTAGCAAAGAGATCCACGAAACACACATGTAACACTTTGAGATGAATTCAGAGAACACTAAGCAGTTTCTCAGAAAGCTTCTTTCCAGATTTCATCTGAGGATATTTCCTTTTTCACCATAGCCCTCTATGGGCTTCCAAATATCACTCTGCCAATTCCACAAGAACTGTCTTAGCGAAAGGCTTCTTGAGGGGAAAGCTCTAACTCTGTGAGATGATTTCACAGAACACAAAGAAGTTTCTCAGAAAGCGTCTTTCCTTTGTTATCGGAGGATATTTCCTTTGGACTATAGTCTTAAAAGGGATCCGAAATATCTGTTCTCAGATTCCACAGAAATAAGGCTAGCAAAGAGATCTACGAAATACACATGTAACTCTGTGAGATGAATTAACCGAACACTAAGCAGTTTCTCAGAAAGCTTCTTTCCAGATTTCATCTGAGGATATTTCCTTTTTCACCATAGCCCTCTATGGGCTTCCAAATATCACTTTGCCAATTCCACAAGAACTGTCTTAGCGAACGGCTTCTTGAGGGGAAAGCTGTAACTCTGTGAGATGATTTCACAGAACACAAAGAAGTTTCTCAGAAAGCTTCTTTCTCTTTGTTATCGGAGGATATTTCCTGTGGCCCTATAGTCTTCAAAGGGATCCGAAATATCTGTTCTCAGATTCCACAGAAATAAGGCTAGCAAAGAGATCGACGAAATACACATGTAACTCTGTGAAATGAATTAACAGAACACTAAGCAGTTTCTCAGAAAGCTTCTTTCCAGATTTCATCTGAGGATATTTCCTTTTTCACCATAGCCCTCTATGGGCTTACAAATATCACTCTGCCGATTCCACAAGAACTGTCTTAGCGAAAGACTTCTTGAGGGGAAAGCTGTAACTCTGTGAGATGATTTCACAGAACACAAAGAAGTTTCTCAGAAAGCTTCTTTCTCTTTGTTATCGGAGGATATTTCCTTTGGCCCTATAGTCTGCTAAGGGATCCGAAATATCTGTTCTCAGATTCCACAGAAATAAGGCTAGCAAAGAGAACCCCGAAATACACATGAAACTCTGTGAGATGAATTAACAGAACACTAAGCAGTTTCTCAGAAAGCTTCTTTCCCGATTTCATCTGAGGATATTTCCTTTTTCACCATAGCCCTCTAAGGGCTCCCAAATATCACTTTGCCAATTCCAAAAGAACTGTCTTAGCGAAAGGCTTCTTGAGGGGAAAGCTGTAACTCTGTGAGATGATTTCACAGAACACAAAGAAGTTTCTCAGAAAGCTTCTTTCTCTTTGTTATCGGAGGATATTTCCTTTGGACTATAGTCTTAAAAGGGATGCGAAATATCTGTTCTCAGATTCCACAGAAATAAGGCTAGCAAAGAGATCCACGAAATACACATGTAACTCGGTGAGATGAATTAACAGAACACTAAGCAGTTTCTCAGAAAGCTTCTTTCCAGATTTCATCTGAGGATATTTCCTTTTTCACCATAGCCCTCTATGGGCTTACAAATATCACTCTGCCGATTCCACAAGAACGGTCTTAGCGAAAGACTTCTTTAGGGGAAAGCTGTAACTCTGTGAGATGATTTCACAGAACACAAAGAAGTTTCTCAGAAAGCTTCTTTCTCTTTTTTATCGGAGGATATTTCCTTTGGCCCTATAGTCTTCAAAGGGATACGAAATATCTGTTCTCAGATTCCACAGAAATAAGGCTAGCAAAGAGATCCACGAAACACACATGTAACACTTTGAGATGAATTCAGAAAACACTAAGCAGTTTCTCAGAAAGCTTCTTTCCAGATTTCATCTGAGGATATTTCCTTTTTCACCATAGCCCTCTATGGGCTTCCAAATATCACTTTGCCAATTCCACAAGAACTGTCTTAGCGAAAGGCTTCTTGAGGGGAAAGCTCTAACTCTGTGAGATGATTTCACAGAACACAAAGAAGTTTCTCAGAAAGCGTCTTTCTCTTTGTTATCGGAGGATATTTCCTTTGGACTATAGTCTTAAAAGGGATCCGAAATATCTGTTCTCAGATTCCACAGAAATAAGGCTAGCAAAGAGATCTACGAAATAGACATGTAACTCTGTGAGATGAATTAACAGAACACTAAGCAGTTTCTCAGAAAGCTTCTTTCCAGATTTCATCGGAGGATATTTCCTTTTTCACCATAGCCCACTATGGGCTTCCAAATATCACTTTGCCAATTCCACAAGAACTGTCTTAGCGAACGGCTTCTTGAGGGGAAAGCTGTAACTCTGTGAGATGATTTCACAGAACACAAAGAAGTTTCTCAGAAAGCTTCTTTCTCTTTGTTATCGGAGGATATTTCCTGTGGCCCTATAGTCTTCAAAGGGATCCGAAATATCTGTTCTCAGATTCCACAGAAATAAGGCTAGCAAAGAGATCCACGAAATACACATGTAACTCTGTGAGATGAATTCACAGAACACTAAGCAGTTTCTCAGAAAGCTTCTTTCCAGATTTCATCTGAGGATATTTCCTTTTTCACCATAGCCCTCTATGGGCTTCCAAATATCACTTTGCCGATTCCACAAGAACTGTCTTAGCGAAAGTCTTCTTGAGGGGAAAGCTGTAATTCTGTGAGATGATTTCACAGAACACAAAGAAGTTTCTCAGAAAGCTTCTTTCTCTTTGTTACGGGGGATATTTCCTTTGGCCCTATAGTCTTCAAAGGGATCCGAAATATCTGTTCTCAGATTCCACAGAAATAAGGCTAGCAAAGAGATCCACGAAACACACATGTAACTCTTTGATATGAATTCTGAGAACACTAAGCAGTTTCTCAGAAAGCTTCTTTCCAGATTTCATCTGAGGATATTTCCTTTTTCACCGTAGCCCTCTATGGGCTACCTAATATCACTTTGCCAATTCCACAAGAACTGTCTTAATGAACGGCTTCTTGAGGCGAAAGCTGTAACTCTGTGAGAAGATTTCACAGAACACAAAGAAGTTTCTCAGAAAGCTTCTTTCTCTTTGTTATCGGAGGATATTTCCTTTGGCCCTATAATCTGCTAAGGGATCCGAAATATCTGTTCTCAGATTCCACAGAAATAAGGCTAGCAAAGAGAACCCCGAAATACACACGTAACTCTGTGAGATGAATTAACAGAACACTAAGCAGTTTCTCAGAAAGCTTCTTTCCAGATTTCATCTGAGGATATTTCCTTTTTCACCATAGCCCTCTATGGGCTTCCAAATATCACTTTGCCAATTCCACAAGAACTGTCCTAGCGAAAGGCTTCTTGAGGGGAAAGCTGTAACTCTGTGAGATGATTTCACAGAACACAAAGAAGTTTCTCAGAAAGCTTCTTTCTCTTTGTATCGGAGGATATTTCCTGTGGCCCTATAGTCTTCAAAGGGATCCGAAATATCTGTTCTCAGATTCCACAGAAATAAGGCTAGCAAAGAGATCCACGAAATACACATGTAACGTTGTGAGATGAATTCACAGAACACTAAGCAGTTTCTCAGAAAGCTGCTTTCCAGATTTCATCTGAGGATATTTCCTTTTTCACCATAGCTCTCTATGGGCTTCCAAATATCACTTTGCCGATTCCACAAGAACTGTCTTAGCGAAAGGCTTCTTAAGAGGAAAGCTGTAACTCTGTGAGAAGATTTCACAGAACACAAAGAAATTTCTCAGAAAGCTTCTTTCTCTTTGTTATCGGAGGATATTTCCTTTGGCCCTATAGTTTGCTAAGGAATCCGAAATATCTGTTCTCAGATTCCACAGAAATAAGGCTAGCAAAGAGATCCACGAAATACACATGTAACTCAGTGAGATGAATTAACAGAACACTAAGCAGTTTCTCAGAAAGCTTCTTTCCAGATTTCATCTGAGGATATTTCCTTTTTCACCATAGCCCTCTATGGGCTTCCAAATATCACTTTGCCAATTCCACAAGAACTGTCTTAGTGAAAGGCTTCTTGAGGGGAAAGCTGTTACTCTGTGAGATGATTTCACAGAACACAAAGAAGTTTCTCAGAAATCTTCTTTCTCTTTGTTATCGGAGGATATTTTCTGTGGCCCTATAGTCTTCAAAGGGATCCGAAATATCTGTTCTCAGATTCCACAGAAATAAGGCTAGCAAAGAGATCAACGAAATACACATGTAACTCTGTGAGATGAATTTACAGAACACTAAGCAGTTTCTCAGAAAGCTTCTTTCCAGATTTCATCTGAGGATATTTCCTTTTTCACCATAGCCCTCTATGGGCTTCCAAATATCACTTTGCCGATTCCACAAGAACTGTCTTAGCGAAAGGCTTCTTGAGGGGAAAGCTGTAACTCTGTGAGATGATTTCACAGAACACAAAGAAGTTTCTCAGAAAGCTTCTTTCTCTTTGTTATCGGAGGATATTTCCTTTGGCCCTTTAGTCTTCAAAGGGATGCGAAATATCTGTTCTCAGATTCCACAGAAATAAGGCTAGCAAAGAGATCCAGGAAACACATATGTAACTCTTTGAGATGAATTCACAGAACACTAAGCAGTTTCTCAGAAAGCTTCTTTCCAGATTTCATCTGAGGATATTTCCTTTTTCACCATAGCCCTCTATGCGCTACCAAATATCACTTTGCCAATTCCACAAGAACTGTCATAGCGAAAGGCTTCTTGAGGGGAAAGCTGTAACTCTGTGAGAAGATTTCACAGAACACAAAGAAGTTTCTCAGAAAGCTTCTTTCTCTTTGTTATCGGAGGATATTTCCTTTGGCCCTATAGTCTGCTAAGGGATCCGAAATATCTGTTCTCAGATTCCACAGAAATAAGGCTAGCAAAGAGATCCACGAAACACACATGTAACTCTTTGAGATGAATTCAGAGAACACTAAGCAGTTTCTCAGAAAGCTTCTTTCCAGATTTCATCTGAGGATATTTCCTTTTTCACCATAGCCCTCTAAGGGCTTCCAAATATCACTTTGCCAATTCCACAAGAACTGTCTTAGCGAAAGGCTTCTTGAGGCGAAAGCTCTAACTCTGTGAGATGATTTCACAGAACACAAAGAAGTTTCTCAGAAATCTTCTTTCTCTTTGTTATCGGAGGATATTTCCTTTGGACTATAATCTTAAAAGGGATCCGAAATATCTGTTCTCAGATTCCACAGAAATAAGGCTAGCAAAGAGATCTACGAAATAGACATGTAACTCTGTGAGATGAATTCACAGAACACTAAGCAGTTTCTCAGAAAGCTTCTTTCCAGATTTCATCTGAGGATATTTCCTTTTTCACCATAGCCCTCTATGGGCTTCCAAATATCACTTTGCCCATTCCACAAGAACTGTCTTAGCGAACGGCTTCTTGAGGGGAAAGCTGTAACTCTGTGAGATGATTTCACAGAACACAAAGAAGTTTCTCAGAAAGCTTCTTTCTCTTTGTTATCGGAGGATATTTCCTGTGGCCCTATATTCTTCAAAGGGATCCGAAATATCTGTTCTCAGATTCCACAGAAATAAGGCTAGCAAAGAGATCCACGAAATACACATGTAACTCTGTGAGATGAATTCACAGAACACTAAGCAGTTTCTCAGAAAGCTTCTTTCCAGATTTCATCTGAGGATATTTCCTTTTTCACCATAGCCCTCTATGGGCTTCCAAATATCACTTTGCCGATTCCACAAGAACTGTCTTAGAAAAGGCTTCTTGAGGGGAAAGCTGTAACTCTGTGAGATGATTTCACAGAACACAAAGAAGTTTCTCAGAAAGCTTCTTTCTCTTTGTTACGGGGGATATTTCCTTTGGCCCTATAGTCTTCAAAGGGATCCGAAATATCTGTTCTCAGATTCCACAGAAATAAGGCTAGCAAAGAGATCCACGAAACACACATGTAACTCTTTGATATGAATTCTGAGAACACTAAGCAGTTTCTCAGAAAGCTTCTTTCCAGATTTCATCTGAGGATATTTCCTTTTTCACCGTAGCCCTCTATGGGCTACCTAATATCACTTTGCCAATTCCACAAGAACTGTCTTAATGAACGGCTTCTTGAGGCGAAAGCTGTAACTCTGTGAGAAGATTTCACAGAACACAAAGAAGTTTCTCAGAAAGCTTCTTTCTCTTTGTTATCGGAGGATATTTCCTTTGGCCCTATAATCTGCTAAGGGATCCGAAATATCTGTTCTCAGATTCCACAGAAATAAGGCTAGCAAAGAGAACCCCGAAATACACACGTAACTCTGTGAGATGAATTAACAGAACACTAAGCAGTTTCTCAGAAAGCTTCTTTCCAGATTTCATCTGAGGATATTTCCTTTTTCACCATAGCCCTCTATGGGCTTCCAAATATCACTTTGCCAATTCCACAAGAACTGTCCTAGCGAAAGGCTTCTTGAGGGGAAAGCTGTAACTCTGTGAGATGATTTCACAGAACACAAAGAAGTTTCTCAGAAAGCTTCTTTCTCTTTGTATCGGAGGATATTTCCTGTGGCCCTATAGTCTTCAAAGGGATCCGAAATATCTGTTCTCAGATTCCACAGAAATAAGGCTAGCAAAGAGATCCACGAAATACACATGTAACGTTGTGAGATGAATTCACAGAACACTAAGCAGTTTCTCAGAAAGCTGCTTTCCAGATTTCATCTGAGGATATTTCCTTTTTCACCATAGCTCTCTATGGGCTTCCAAATATCACTTTGCCGATTCCACAAGAACTGTCTTAGCGAAAGGCTTCTTAAGAGGAAAGCTGTAACTCTGTGAGAAGATTTCACAGAACACAAAGAAATTTCTCAGAAAGCTTCTTTCTCTTTGTTATCGGAGGATATTTCCTTTGGCCCTGTAGTTTGCTAAGGAATCCGAAATATCTGTTCTCAGATTCCACAGAAATAAGGCTAGCAAAGAGATCCACGAAATACACATGTAACTCAGTGAGATGAATTAACAGAACACTAAGCAGTTTCTCAGAAAGCTTCTTTCCAGATTTCATCTGAGGATATTTCCTTTTTCACCATAGCCCTCTATGGGCTTCCAAATATCACTTTGCCAATTCCACAAGAACTGTCTTAGTGAAAGGCTTCTTGAGGGGAAAGCTGTTACTCTGTGAGATGATTTCACAGAACACAAAGAAGTTTCTCAGAAATCTTCTTTCTCTTTGTTATCGGAGGATATTTTCTGTGGCCCTATAGTCTTCAAAGGGATCCGAAATATCTGTTCTCAGATTCCACAGAAATAAGGCTAGCAAAGAGATCAACGAAATACACATGTAACTCTGTGAGATGAATTTACAGAACACTAAGCAGTTTCTCAGAAAGCTTCTTTCCAGATTTCATCTGAGGATATTTCCTTTTTCACCATAGCCCTCTATGGGCTTCCAAATATCACTTTGCCGATTCCACAAGAACTGTCTTAGCGAAAGGCTTCTTGAGGGGAAAGCTGTAACTCTGTGAGATGATTTCACAGAACACAAAGAAGTTTCTCAGAAAGCTTCTTTCTCTTTGTTATCGGAGGATATTTCCTTTGGCCCTTTAGTCTTCAAAGGGATGCGAAATATCTGTTCTCAGATTCCACAGAAATAAGGCTAGCAAAGAGATCCAGGAAACACATATGTAACTCTTTGAGATGAATTCACAGAACACTAAGCAGTTTCTCAGAAAGCTTCTTTCCAGATTTCATCTGAGGATATTTCCTTTTTCACCATAGCCCTCTATGGGCTACCAAATATCACTTTGCCAATTCCACAAGAACTGTCATAGCGAAAGGCTTCTTGAGGGGAAAGCTGTAACTCTGTGAGAAGATTTCACAGAACACAAAGAAGTTTCTCAGAAAGCTTCTTTCTCTTTGTTATCGGAGGATATTTCCTTTGGCCCTATAGTCTGCTAAGGGATCCGAAATATCTGTTCTCAGATTCCACAGAAATAAGGCTAGCAAAGAGATCCACGAAACACACATGTAACTCTTTGAGATGAATTCAGAGAACACTAAGCAGTTTCTCAGAAAGCTTCTTTCCAGATTTCATCTGAGGATATTTCCTTTTTCACCATAGCCCTCTAAGGGCTTCCAAATATCACTTTGCCAATTCCACAAGAACTGTCTTAGCGAAAGGCTTCTTGAGGCGAAAGCTCTAACTCTGTGAGATGATTTCACAGAACACAAAGAAGTTTCTCAGAAAGCTTCTTTCTCTTTGTTATCGGAGGATATTTCCTTTGGACTATAGTCTTAAAAGGGATCCGAAATATCTGTTCTCAGATTCCACAGAAATAAGGCTAGCAAAGAGATCTACGAAATAGACATGTAACTCTGTGAGATGAATTCACAGAACACTAAGCAGTTTCTCAGAAAGCTTCTTTCCAGATTTCATCTGAGGATATTTCCTTTTTCACCATAGCCCTCTATGGGCTTCCAAATATCACTTTGCCCATTCCACAAGAACTGTCTTAGCGAACGGCTTCTTGAGGGGAAAGCTGTAACTCTGTGAGATGATTTCACAGAACACAAAGAAGTTTCTCAGAAAGCTTCTTTCTCTTTGTTATCGGAGGATATTTCCTGTGGCCCTATAGTCTTCAAAGGGATGCGAAATATCTGTTCTCAGATTCCACAGAAATAAGGCTAGCAAAGAGATCCACGAAATACACATGTAACTCTGTGAGATGAATTCACAGAACACTAAGCAGTTTCTCAGAAAGCTTCTTTCCAGATTTCATCTGAGGATATTTCCTTTTTCACCATAGCCCTCTATGGGCTTCCAAATATCACTTTGCCGATTTCACAAGAACTGTCTTAGAAAAGGCTTCTTGAGGGAAAGCTGTAACTCTGTGAGATGATTTCACAGAACACAAAGAAGTTTCTCAGAAAGCTTCTTTCTCTTTGTTACGGGGGATATTTCCTTTGGCCCTATAGTCTTCAAAGGGATCCGAAATATCTGTTCTCAGATTCCACAGAAATAAGGCTAGCAAAGAGATCCACGAAACACACATGTAACTCTTTGATATGAATTCACAGAACACTAAGCAGTTTCTCAGAAAGCTTCTTTCCAGATTTCATCTGAGGATATTTCCTTTTTCACCATAGCCCTCTATGGGCTACCTAATATCACTTTGCCAATTCCACAAGAACTGTCTTAATGAACGGCTTCTTGAGGCGAAAGCTGTAACTCTGTGAGAAGATTTCACAGAACACAAAGAAGTTTCTCAGAAAGCTTCTTTCTCTTTGTTATCGGAGGATATTTCCTTTGGCCCTATAGTCTGCTAAGGGATCCGAAATATCTGTTCTCAGATTCCACAGAAATAAGGCTAGCAAAGAGAACCCCGAAATACACATGTAACTCTGTGAGATGAATTAACAGAACACTAAGCAGTTTCACAGAAAGCTTCTTTCCAGATTTCATCTGAGGATATTTGCTTTTTCACCATAGCCCTCTATGGGCTTACAAATATCACTCTGCCGATTCCACAAGAACTGTCTTAGCGAAAGACTTCTTGAGGGGAAAGCTGTAACTCTGTGAGATGATTTCACAGAACACAAAGAAGTTTCTCAGAAAGCTTCTTTCTCTTTGTTTTCGGAGGATATTTCCTTTGGCCCTATAGTCTTCAAAGGGATACGAAATATCTGTTCTCAGATTCCACAGAAATAAGGCTAGCAAAGAGATCCACGAAACACACATGTAACTCTTTGAGATGATTTCAGAGAACACTAAGTAGTTTCTCAGAAAGCTTCTTTCCAGATTTCATGTGAGGATATTTCCTTTTTCACCATAGCCCTCTATGGGCTTCCAAATATCACTTTGCCAATTCCACAAGAACTGTCTTAGCGAAAGGCTTCTTGAGGGGAAAGCTGTAACTCTGTGAGATGATTTCACAGAACACAAAGAAGTTTCTCAGAAAGCTTTTTTCTCTTTGTTATCGGAGGATATTTCCTTTGGCCCTATAATCTTCAAAGGGATCCGAAATATCTGTTCTCAGATTCCACAGAAATAAGGCTAGCAAAGAGATCCACGAAATACACATGTAACTCTGTGAGATGAATTAACAGAACACTAAGCAGTTTCTCAGAAAGCTTCTTTCCAGATTTCATCTGAGGATATTTCCTTTTTCACCGTAGCCCTCTATGGGCTTCCAAATATCACTTTGCCAATTCCACAAGAACTGTCTTAGCGAAAGGCTTCTTGAGGGGAAAGCTGTAACTCTGTGAGATGACTTCGCAGAACAGAAAGAAGTTTCTCAGAAATCTTCTTTCTCTTTGTTATCGGAGGATATTTCCTGTGGCCCTATAGTCTTCAAAGGGATCCGAAATATCTGTTCTCAGATTCCACAGAAATAAGGCTAGCAAAGAGATCCACGAAACACACATGTAACACTTTGAGATGAATTCAGAGAACACTAAGCAGTTTCTCAGAAAGCTTCTTTCCAGATTTCATCTGAGGATATTTCCTTTTTCACCATAGCCCTCTATGGGCTTCCAAATATCACTCTGCCAATTCCACAAGAACTGTCTTAGCGAAAGGCTTCTTGAGGGGAAAGCTCTAACTCTGTGAGATGATTTCACAGAACACAAAGAAGTTTCTCAGAAAGCGTCTTTCCTTTGTTATCGGAGGATATTTCCTTTGGACTATAGTCTTAAAAGGGATCCGAAATATCTGTTCTCAGATTCCACAGAAATAAGGCTAGCAAAGAGATCTACGAAATAGACATGTAACTCTGTGAGATGAATTAACCGAACACTAAGCAGTTTCTCAGAAAGCTTCTTTCCAGATTTCATCTGAGGATATTTCCTTTTTCACCATAGCCCTCTATGGGCTTCCAAATATCACTTTGCCAATTCCACAAGAACTGTCTTAGCGAACGGCTTCTTGAGGGGAAAGCTGTAACTCTGTGAGATGATTTCACAGAACACAAAGAAGTTTCTCAGAAAGCTTCTTTCTCTTTGTTATCGGAGGATATTTCCTGTGGCCCTATAGTCTTCAAAGGGATCCGAAATATCTGTTCTCAGATTCCACAGAAATAAGGCTAGCAAAGAGATCGACGAAATACACATGTAACTCTGTGAAATGAATTAACAGAACACTAAGCAGTTTCTCAGAAAGCTTCTTTCCAGATTTCATCTGAGGATATTTCCTTTTTCACCATAGCCCTCTATGGGCTTACAAATATCACTCTGCCGATTCCACAAGAACTGTCTTAGCGAAAGACTTCTTGAGGGGAAAGCTGTAACTCTGTGAGATGATTTCACAGAACACAAAGAAGTTTCTCAGAAAGCTTCTTTCTCTTTGTTATCGGAGGATATTTCCTTTGGCCCTATAGTCTGCTAAGGGATCCGAAATATCTGTTCTCAGATTCCACAGAAATAAGGCTAGCAAAGAGAACCCCGAAATACACATGAAACTCTGTGAGATGAATTAACAGAACACTAAGCAGTTTCTCAGAAAGCTTCTTTCCCGATTTCATCTGAGGATATTTCCTTTTTCACCATAGCCCTCTAAGGGCTCCCAAATATCACTTTGCCAATTCCAAAAGAACTGTCTTAGCGAAAGGCTTCTTGAGGGGAAAGCTGTAACTCTGTGAGATGATTTCACAGAACACAAAGAAGTTTCTCAGAAAGCTTCTTTCTCTTTGTTATCGGAGGATATTTCCTTTGGACTATAGTCTTAAAAGGGATGCGAAATATCTGTTCTCAGATTCCACAGAAATAAGGCTAGCAAAGAGATCCACGAAATACACATGTAACTCGGTGAGATGAATTAACAGAACACTAAGCAGTTTCTCAGAAAGCTTCTTTCCAGATTTCATCTGAGGATATTTCCTTTTTCACCATAGCCCTCTATGGGCTTACAAATATCACTCTGCCGATTCCACAAGAACGGTCTTAGCGAAAGACTTCTTGAGGGGAAAGCTGTAACTCTGTGAGATGATTTCACAGAACACAAAGAAGTTTCTCAGAAAGCTTCTTTCTCTTTTTTATCGGAGGATATTTCCTTTGGCCCTATAGTCTTCAAAGGGATACGAAATATCTGTTCTCAGATTCCACAGAAATAAGGCTAGCAAAGAGATCCACGAAACACACATGTAACACTTTGAGATGAATTCAGAAAACACTAAGCAGTTTCTCAGAAAGCTTCTTTCCAGATTTCATCTGAGGATATTTCCTTTTTCACCATAGCCCTCTATGGGCTTCCAAATATCACTTTGCCAATTCCACAAGAACTGTCTTAGCGAAAGGCTTCTTGAGGGGAAAGCTCTAACTCTGTGAGATGATTTCACAGAACACAAAGAAGTTTCTCAGAAAGCGTCTTTCTCTTTGTTATCGGAGGATATTTCCTTTGGACTATAGTCTTAAAAGGGATCCGAAATATCTGTTCTCAGATTCCACAGAAATAAGGCTAGCAAAGAGATCTACGAAATAGACATGTAACTCTGTGAGATGAATTAACAGAACACTAAGCAGTTTCTCAGAAAGCTTCTTTCCAGATTTCATCGGAGGATATTTCCTTTTTCACCATAGCCCACTATGGGCTTCCAAATATCACTTTGCCAATTCCACAAGAACTGTCTTAGCGAACGGCTTCTTGAGGGGAAAGCTGTAACTCTGTGAGATGATTTCACAGAACACAAAGAAGTTTCTCAGAAAGCTTCTTTCTCTTTGTTATCGGAGGATATTTCCTGTGGCCCTATAGTCTTCAAAGGGATCCGAAATATCTGTTCTCAGATTCCACAGAAATAAGGCTAGCAAAGAGATCCACGAAATACACATGTAACTCTGTGAGATGAATTCACAGAACACTAAGCAGTTTCTCAGAAAGCTTCTTTCCAGATTTCATCTGAGGATATTTCCTTTTTCACCATAGCCCTCTATGGGCTTCCAAATATCACTTTGCCGATTCCACAAGAACTGTCTTAGCGAAAGTCTTCTTGAGGGGAAAGCTGTAATTCTGTGAGATGATTTCACAGAACACAAAGAAGTTTCTCAGAAAGCTTCTTTCTCTTTGTTACGGGGGATATTTCCTTTGGCCCTATAGTCTTCAAAGGGATCCGAAATATCTGTTCTCAGATTCCACAGAAATAAGGCTAGCAAAGAGATCCACGAAACACACATGTAACTCTTTGATATGAATTCTGAGAACACTAAGCAGTTTCTCAGAAAGCTTCTTTCCAGATTTCATCTGAGGATATTTCCTTTTTCACCGTAGCCCTCTATGGGCTACCTAATATCACTTTGCCAATTCCACAAGAACTGTCTTAATGAACGGCTTCTTGAGGCGAAAGCTGTAACTCTGTGAGAAGATTTCACAGAACACAAAGAAGTTTCTCAGAAAGCTTCTTTCTCTTTGTTATCGGAGGATATTTCCTTTGGCCCTATAATCTGCTAAGGGATCCGAAATATCTGTTCTCAGATTCCACAGAAATAAGGCTAGCAAAGAGAACCCCGAAATACACA
This sequence comes from Macaca nemestrina, assembly GCF_043159975.1. Classification (NCBI taxonomy): domain Eukaryota; kingdom Metazoa; phylum Chordata; class Mammalia; order Primates; family Cercopithecidae; genus Macaca; species Macaca nemestrina. The sequence continues at coordinate 57,360,190 of NC_092140.1, forward strand.
CGTAACTCTGTGAGATGAATTAACAGAACACTAAGCAGTTTCTCAGAAAGCTTCTTTCCAGATTTCATCTGAGGATATTTCCTTTTTCACCATAGCCCTCTATGGGCTTCCAAATATCACTTTGCCAATTCCACAAGAACTGTCCTAGCGAAAGGCTTCTTGAGGGGAAAGCTGTAACTCTGTGAGATGATTTCACAGAACACAAAGAAGTTTCTCAGAAAGCTTCTTTCTCTTTGTATCGGAGGATATTTCCTGTGGCCCTATAGTCTTCAAAGGGATCCGAAATATCTGTTCTCAGATTCCACAGAAATAAGGCTAGCAAAGAGATCCACGAAATACACATGTAACGTTGTGAGATGAATTCACAGAACACTAAGCAGTTTCTCAGAAAGCTGCTTTCCAGATTTCATCTGAGGATATTTCCTTTTTCACCATAGCTCTCTATGGGCTTCCAAATATCACTTTGCCGATTCCACAAGAACTGTCTTAGCGAAAGGCTTCTTAAGAGGAAAGCTGTAACTCTGTGAGAAGATTTCACAGAACACAAAGAAATTTCTCAGAAAGCTTCTTTCTCTTTGTTATCGGAGGATATTTCCTTTGGCCCTATAGTTTGCTAAGGAATCCGAAATATCTGTTCTCAGATTCCACAGAAATAAGGCTAGCAAAGAGATCCACGAAATACACATGTAACTCAGTGAGATGAATTAACAGAACACTAAGCAGTTTCTCAGAAAGCTTCTTTCCAGATTTCATCTGAGGATATTTCCTTTTTCACCATAGCCCTCTATGGGCTTCCAAATATCACTTTGCCAATTCCACAAGAACTGTCTTAGTGAAAGGCTTCTTGAGGGGAAAGCTGTTACTCTGTGAGATGATTTCACAGAACACAAAGAAGTTTCTCAGAAATCTTCTTTCTCTTTGTTATCGGAGGATATTTTCTGTGGCCCTATAGTCTTCAAAGGGATCCGAAATATCTGTTCTCAGATTCCACAGAAATAAGGCTAGCAAAGAGATCAACGAAATACACATGTAACTCTGTGAGATGAATTTACAGAACACTAAGCAGTTTCTCAGAAAGCTTCTTTCCAGATTTCATCTGAGGATATTTCCTTTTTCACCATAGCCCTCTATGGGCTTCCAAATATCACTTTGCCGATTCCACAAGAACTGTCTTAGCGAAAGGCTTCTTGAGGGGAAAGCTGTAACTCTGTTAGATGATTTCACAGAACACAAAGAAGTTTCTCAGAAAGCTTCTTTCTCTTTGTTATCGGAGGATATTTCCTTTGGCCCTTTAGTCTTCAAAGGGATGCGAAATATCTGTTCTCAGATTCCACAGAAATAAGGCTAGCAAAGAGATCCAGGAAACACATATGTAACTCTTTGAGATGAATTCACAGAACACTAAGCAGTTTCTCAGAAAGCTTCTTTCCAGATTTCATCTGAGGATATTTCCTTTTTCACCATAGCCCTCTATGCGCTACCAAATATCACTTTGCCAATTCCACAAGAACTGTCATAGCGAAAGGCTTCTTGAGGGGAAAGCTGTAACTCTGTGAGAAGATTTCACAGAACACAAAGAAGTTTCTCAGAAAGCTTCTTTCTCTTTGTTATCGGAGGATATTTCCTTTGGCCCTATAGTCTGCTAAGGGATCCGAAATATCTGTTCTCAGATTCCACAGAAATAAGGCTAGCAAAGAGATCCACGAAACACACATGTAACTCTTTGAGATGAATTCAGAGAACACTAAGCAGTTTCTCAGAAAGCTTCTTTCCAGATTTCATCTGAGGATATTTCCTTTTTCACCATAGCCCTCTAAGGGCTTCCAAATATCACTTTGCCAATTCCACAAGAACTGTCTTAGCGAAAGGCTTCTTGAGGCGAAAGCTCTAACTCTGTGAGATGATTTCACAGAACACAAAGAAGTTTCTCAGAAAGCTTCTTTCTCTTTGTTATCGGAGGATATTTCCTTTGGACTATAATCTTAAAAGGGATCCGAAATATCTGTTCTCAGATTCCACAGAAATAAGGCTAGCAAAGAGATCTACGAAATAGACATGTAACTCTGTGAGATGAATTCACAGAACACTAAGCAGTTTCTCAGAAAGCTTCTTTCCAGATTTCATCTGAGGATATTTCCTTTTTCACCATAGCCCTCTATGGGCTTCCAAATATCACTTTGCCCATTCCACAAGAACTGTCTTAGCGAACGGCTTCTTGAGGGGAAAGCTGTAACTCTGTGAGATGATTTCACAGAACACAAAGAAGTTTCTCAGAAAGCTTCTTTCTCTTTGTTATCGGAGGATATTTCCTGTGGCCCTATATTCTTCAAAGGGATCCGAAATATCTGTTCTCAGATTCCACAGAAATAAGGCTAGCAAAGAGATCCACGAAATACACATGTAACTCTGTGAGATGAATTCACAGAACACTAAGCAGTTTCTCAGAAAGCTTCTTTCCAGATTTCATCTGAGGATATTTCCTTTTTCACCATAGCCCTCTATGGGCTTCCAAATATCACTTTGCCGATTCCACAAGAACTGTCTTAGAAAAGGCTTCTTGAGGGGAAAGCTGTAACTCTGTGAGATGATTTCACAGAACACAAAGAAGTTTCTCAGAAAGCTTCTTTCTCTTTGTTACGGGGGATATTTCCTTTGGCCCTATAGTCTTCAAAGGGATCCGAAATATCTGTTCTCAGATTCCACAGAAATAAGGCTAGCAAAGAGATCCACGAAACACACATGTAACTCTTTGATATGAATTCTGAGAACACTAAGCAGTTTCTCAGAAAGCTTCTTTCCAGATTTCATCTGAGGATATTTCCTTTTTCACCGTAGCCCTCTATGGGCTACCTAATATCACTTTGCCAATTCCACAAGAACTGTCTTAATGAACGGCTTCTTGAGGCGAAAGCTGTAACTCTGTGAGAAGATTTCACAGAACACAAAGAAGTTTCTCAGAAAGCTTCTTTCTCTTTGTTATCGGAGGATATTTCCTTTGGCCCTATAATCTGCTAAGGGATCCGAAATATCTGTTCTCAGATTCCACAGAAATAAGGCTAGCAAAGAGAACCCCGAAATACACACGTAACTCTGTGAGATGAATTAACAGAACACTAAGCAGTTTCTCAGAATGCTTCTTTCCAAATTTCATCTGAGGATATTTCCTTTTTCACCATAGCCCTCTATGGGCTTCCAAATATCACTTTGCCAATTCCACAAGAACTGTCCTAGCGAAAGGCTTCTTGAGGGGAAAGCTGTAACTCTGTGAGATGATTTCACAGAACACAAAGAAGTTTCTCAGAAAGCTTCTTTCTCTTTGTATCGGAGGATATTTCCTGTGGCCCTATAGTCTTCAAAGGGATCCGAAATATCTGTTCTCAGATTCCACAGAAATAAGGCTAGCAAAGAGATCCACGAAATACACATGTAACGTTGTGAGATGAATTCACAGAACACTAAGCAGTTTCTCAGAAAGCTGCTTTCCAGATTTCATCTGAGGATATTTCCTTTTTCACCATAGCTCTCTATGGGCTTCCAAATATCACTTTGCCGATTCCACAAGAACTGTCTTAGCGAAAGGCTTCTTAAGAGGAAAGCTGTAACTCTGTGAGAAGATTTCACAGAACACAAAGAAATTTCTCAGAAAGCTTCTTTCTCTTTGTTATCGGAGGATATTTCCTTTGGCCCTGTAGTTTGCTAAGGAATCCGAAATATCTGTTCTCAGATTCCACAGAAATAAGGCTAGCAAAGAGATCCACGAAATACACATGTAACTCAGTGAGATGAATTAACAGAACACTAAGCAGTTTCTCAGAAAGCTTCTTTCCAGATTTCATCTGAGGATATTTCCTTTTTCACCATAGCCCTCTATGGGCTTCCAAATATCACTTTGCCAATTCCACAAGAACTGTCTTAGTGAAAGGCTTCTTGAGGGGAAAGCTGTTACTCTGTGAGATGATTTCACAGAACACAAAGAAGTTTCTCAGAAATCTTCTTTCTCTTTGTTATCGGAGGATATTTTCTGTGGCCCTATAGTCTTCAAAGGGATCCGAAATATCTGTTCTCAGATTCCACAGAAATAAGGCTAGCAAAGAGATCAACGAAATACACATGTAACTCTGTGAGATGAATTTACAGAACACTAAGCAGTTTCTCAGAAAGCTTCTTTCCAGATTTCATCTGAGGATATTTCCTTTTTCACCATAGCCCTCTATGGGCTTCCAAATATCACTTTGCCGATTCCACAAGAACTGTCTTAGCGAAAGGCTTCTTGAGGGGAAAGCTGTAACTCTGTGAGATGATTTCACAGAACACAAAGAAGTTTCTCAGAAAGCTTCTTTCTCTTTGTTATCGGAGGATATTTCCTTTGGCCCTTTAGTCTTCAAAGGGATGCGAAATATCTGTTCTCAGATTCCACAGAAATAAGGCTAGCAAAGAGATCCAGGAAACACATATGTAACTCTTTGAGATGAATTCACAGAACACTAAGCAGTTTCTCAGAAAGCTTCTTTCCAGATTTCATCTGAGGATATTTCCTTTTTCACCATAGCCCTCTATGGGCTACCAAATATCACTTTGCCAATTCCACAAGAACTGTCATAGCGAAAGGCTTCTTGAGGGGAAAGCTGTAACTCTGTGAGAAGATTTCACAGAACACAAAGAAGTTTCTCAGAAAGCTTCTTTCTCTTTGTTATCGGAGGATATTTCCTTTGGCCCTATAGTCTGCTAAGGGATCCGAAATATCTGTTCTCAGATTCCACAGAAATAAGGCTAGCAAAGAGATCCACGAAACACACATGTAACTCTTTGAGATGAATTCAGAGAACACTAAGCAGTTTCTCAGAAAGCTTCTTTCCAGATTTCATCTGAGGATATTTCCTTTTTCACCATAGCCCTCTAAGGGCTTCCAAATATCACTTTGCCAATTCCACAAGAACTGTCTTAGCGAAAGGCTTCTTGAGGCGAAAGCTCTAACTCTGTGAGATGATTTCACAGAACACAAAGAAGTTTCTCAGAAAGCTTCTTTCTCTTTGTTATCGGAGGATATTTCCTTTGGACTATAGTCTTAAAAGGGATCCGAAATATCTGTTCTCAGATTCCACAGAAATAAGGCTAGCAAAGAGATCTACGAAATAGACATGTAACTCTGTGAGATGAATTCACAGAACACTAAGCAGTTTCTCAGAAAGCTTCTTTCCAGATTTCATCTGAGGATATTTCCTTTTTCACCATAGCCCTCTATGGGCTACCTAATATCACTTTGCCAATTCCACAAGAACTGTCTTAATGAACGGCTTCTTGAGGCGAAAGCTGTAACTCTGTGAGAAGATTTCACAGAACACAAAGAAGTTTCTCAGAAAGCTTCTTTCTCTTTGTTATCGGAGGATATTTCCTTTGGCCCTATAGTCTGCTAAGGGATCCGAAATATCTGTTCTCAGATTCCACAGAAATAAGGCTAGCAAAGAGAACCCCGAAATACACATGTAACTCTGTGAGATGAATTAACAGAACACTAAGCAGTTTCACAGAAAGCTTCTTTCCAGATTTCATCTGAGGATATTTCCTTTTTCACCATAGCCCTCTATGGGCTTACAAATATCACTCTGCCGATTCCACAAGAACTGTCTTAGCGAAAGACTTCTTGAGGGGAAAGCTGTAACTCTGTGAGATGATTTCACAGAACACAAAGAAGTTTCTCAGAAAGCTTCTTTCTCTTTGTTTTCGGAGGATATTTCCTTTGGCCCTATAGTCTTCAAAGGGATACGAAATATCTGTTCTCAGATTCCACAGAAATAAGGCTAGCAAAGAGATCCACGAAACACACATGTAACTCTTTGAGATGATTTCAGAGAACACTAAGGAGTTTCTCAGAAAGCTTCTTTCCAGATTTCATGTGAGGATATTTCCTTTTTCACCATAGCCCTCTATGGGCTTCCAAATATCACTTTGCCAATTCCACAAGAACTGTCTTAGCGAAAGGCTTCTTGAGGGGAAAGCTGTAACTCTGTGAGATGATTTCACAGAACACAAAGAAGTTTCTCAGAAAGTTTCTTTCTCTTTGTTATCGGAGGATATTTCCTTTGGACTATAGTCTTAAAAGGGATCTGAAATATCTGTTCTCAGATTCCACAGAAATAAGGCTAGCAAAGAGATCTACGAAATAGACATGTAACTCTGTGAGATGAATTCACAGAACACTAAGCAGTTTCTCAGAAAGCTTCTTTCCAGATTTCATCTGAGGATATTTCCTTTTTCACCATAGCCCTCTAGGGGCTTCCAAATATCACTTTGCCAATTCCACAAGAAATGTCTTAGCGAAAGGCTTCTTGAGGGGAAAGCTGTAACTCTGTGAGATGATTTCACAGAACACAAAGAAGTTTCTCAGAAAGCTTCTTTCTCTTTGTTATCGGAGGATATTTCCTGTGGCCCTATAGTCTTCAAAGGGATCCGAAATATCTGTTCTCAGATTCCACAGAAATAAGGCTAGCAAAGAGATCCACGAAATACACATGTAACTCTGTGAGATGAATTCACAGAACACTAAGCAGTTTCTCAGAAAGCTTCTTTCCAGATTTCATCTGAGGATATTTCCTTTTTCACCATAGCCCTCTATGGGCTTCCAAATATCACTTTGCCGATTCCACAAGAACTGTCTTAGCGAAAGGCTTCTTGAGGAGAAAGCTGTAACTATGTGAGATGATTTCACAGAACACAAAGAAGTTTCTCAGAAAGCTTCTTTCTCTTTGTTATCGGAGGATATTTCCTTTGGCCCTATAGTCTGCTAAGGGATCCGAAATATCTGTTCTCAGATTCCACAGAAATAAGGCTAGCAAAGAGAACCCCGAAATACACATGAAACTCTGTGAGATGAATTAACAGAACACTAAGCAGTTTCTCAGAAAGCTTCTTTCCAGATTTCATCTGAGGATATTTCCTTTTTCACCATAGCCCTCTATGGGCTTCCAAATATCACTTTGCCAATTCCACAAGAACTGTCTTAGTGAAAGGCTTCTTGAGGGGAAAGCTGTAACTCTGTGAGATGATTTCACAGAACACAAAGAAGTTTCTCAGAAAGCTTCTTTCTCTTTGTATCGGAGGATATTTCCTTTGGACTATAGTCTTAAAAGGGATGCGAAATATCTGTTCTCAGATTCCACAGAAATAAGGCTAGCAAAAAGATCCACGAAATACACATGTAACTCTGTGAGATGAAGTAACAGAACACTAAGCAGTTTCTCAGAAAGCTTCTTTCCAGATTTCATCTGAGGATATTTCCTTTTTCACCATAGCCCTCTATGGGCTTACAAATATCACTCTGCCGATTCCACAAGAACTGTCTTAGCGAAAGACTTCTTGAGGGGAAAGCTGTAACTCTGTGAGATGATTTCACAGAACACAAAGAAGTTTCTCAGAAAGCTTCTTTTTCTTTGTTATCGGAGGATATTTCCTTTGGCCCTATAGTCTGCTAAGGGATCCGAAATATCTGTTCTCAGATTCCACAGAAATAAGGCTAGCAAAGAGAACCCCGAAATACACATGTAACTCTGTGAGATGAATTAACAGAACACTAAGAAGTTTCTCAGAAAGCTTCTTTCCAGATTTCATCTGAGGATATTTCCTTTTTCACCAAAGCCCTCTATGGGCTTCCAAATATCACTTTGCCAATTCCACAAGAACTGTCTTAGCGAAAGGCTTCTTGAGGGGAAAGCTGTAACTCTGTGAGATGATTTCACAGAACACAAAGTAGTTTCTCAGAAAGCTTCTTTCTCTTTGTATCGGAGGATATTTCCTGTGGCCCTATAGTCTTCAAAGGGATCCGAAATATCTGTTCTCAGATTCCACAGAAATAAGGCTAGCAAAGAGATCCACGAAATACACATGTAACGTTGTGAGATGAATTCACAGAACACTAAGCAGTTTCTCAGAAAGCTGCTTTCCAGATTTCATCTGAGGATATTTCCTTTTTCACCATAGCCCTCTATGGGCTTCCAAATATCACTTTGGCGATTCCACAAGAACTGTCTTAGCGAAAGGCTTCTTGAGGGGAAAGCTGTAACTCTGTGAGAAGATTTCACAGAACACAAAGAAATTTCTCAGAAAGCTTCTTTCTCTTTGTTATCGGAGGATATTTCCTTTGGCCCTATAGTCTGCTAAGGAATCCGAAATATCTGTTCTCAGATTCCACAGAAATAAGGCTAGCAAAGAGATCCACGAAATACACATGTAACTCAGTGAGATGAATTAACAGAACACTAAGCAGTTTCTCAGAAAGCTTCTTTCCAGATTTCATCTGAGGATATTTCCTTTTTCACCATAGCCCTCTATGGGCTTCCAAATATCACTTTGCCAATTCCACAAGAACTGTCTTAGCGAAAGGCTTCTTGAGGGGAAAGCTGTAACTCTGTGAGATGATTTCACAGAACACAAAGAAGTTTCTCAGAAAGCTTTTTTCTCTTTGTTATCGGAGGATATTTCCTTTGGCCCTATAATCTTCAAAGGGATCCGAAATATCTGTTCTCAGATTCCACAGAAATAAGGCTAGCAAAGAGATCCACGAAATACACATGTAACTCAGTGAGATGAATTAACAGAACACTAAGCAGTTTCTCAGAAAGCTTCTTTCCAGATTTCATCTGAGGATATTTCCTTTTTCACCATAGCCCTCTATGGGCTTCCAAATATCACTTTGCCAATTCCACAAGAACTGTCTTAGTGAAAGGCTTCTTGAGGGGAAAGCTGTTACTCTGTGAGATGATTTCACAGAACACAAAGAAGTTTCTCAGAAATCTTCTTTCTCTTTGTTATCGGAGGATATTTCCTGTGGCCCTATAGTCTTCAAAGGGATGCGAAATATCTGTTCTCAGATTCCACAGAAATAAGGCTAGCAAAGAGATCCAGGAAACACATATGTAACTCTTTGAGATGAATTCACAGAACACTAAGCAGTTTCTCAGAAAGCTGCTTTCCAGATTTCATCTGAGGATATTTCCTTTTTCACCATAGCCCTCTATGGGCTTCCAAATATCACTTTGCCGATTCCACAAGAACTGTCTTAGCGAAAGGCTTCTTGAGGGGAAAGCTGTAACTCTGTGAGATGATTTCACAGAACGTAAAGAAGTTTCTCAGAAAGCTTTTTTCTCTTTGTTATCGGAGGATATTTCCTTTGGCCCTATAATCTTCAAAGGGATCCGAAATATCTGTTCTCAGATTCCACAGAAATAAGGCTAGCAAAGAGATCCACGAAATACACATGTAACTCTGTGAGATGAATTAACAGAACACTAAGCAGTTTCACAGAAAGCTTCTTTCCAGATTTCATCTGAGGATATTTCCTTTTTCACCATAGCCCTCTATGGGCTTCCAAATATCACTTTGCCAATTCCACAAGAACTGTCTTAGTGTAAGGCTTCTTGAGGGGAAAGCTGTAACTCTGTGAGACGATTTCACAGAACACAAAGAAGTTTCTCAGAAAGCTTCTTTCTCTTTGTTATCGGAGGATATTTCCTTTGGACTATAGTCTTAAAAGGGATGCGAAATATCTCTTCTCAGATTCCACAGAAATAAGGCTAGCAAAGAGATCGACGAAATACACATGTAACTCTGTGAGATGAATTAACAGAACACTAAGCAGTTTCTCAGAAAGCTTCTTTCCAGATTTCATCTGAGGATATTTCGTTTTTCACCATAGCCCTCTATGGGCTTACAAATATCACTCTGCCGATTCCACAAGAACTGTCTTAGCGAAAGACTTCTTGAGGGGAAAGCTGTAACTCTGTGAGATGATTTCACAGAACACAAAGAAGTTTCTCAGAAAGCTTCTTTCTCTTTGTTATCGGAGGATATTTCCTTTGGCCCTATAGTCTTCAAAGGGATACGAAATATCTGTTCTCAGATTCCACAGAAATAAGGCTAGCAAAGAGATCCACGAAACACACATGTAACTCTTTGAGATGAATTCAGAGAACATTAAGTAGTTTCTCAGAAAGCTTCTTTCCAGATTTCATCTGAGGATATTTCCTTTTTCACCATAACCCACTATGGGCTTCCAAATATCACTTTGCCAATTCCACAAGAACTGTCTTAGCGAAAGGCTTCTTGAGGGGAAAGCTGTAACTCTGTGAGATGATTTCACAGAACACAAAGAAGTTTCTCAGAAAGCTTCTTTCTCTTTGTTATCGGAGGATATTTCCTTTGGACTATAGTCTTAAAAGGGATCCGAAATATCTGTTCTCAGATTCCACAGAAATAAGGCTAGCAAAGAGATCTACGAAATAGACATGTAACTCTGTGAGATGAATTCACAGAACACTAAGCAGTTTCTCAGAAAGCTTCTTTCCAGATTTCATCTGAGGATATTTCCTTTTTCACCATAGCCCTCTATGGGCTTCCAAATATCACTTTGCCAATTCCACAAGAACTGTCTTAGCGAAAGGCTTCTTGAGGGGAAAGCTGTAACTCTGTGAGATGATTTCACAGAACACAAAGAAGTTTCTCAGAAAGCTTCTTTCTCTTTGTTATCGGAGGATATTTCCTGTGGCCTTATAGTCTTCAAAGGGATCCGAAATATCGGTTCTCAGATTCCACAGAAATAAGGCTAGCAAAGAGATCCACGAAATACACATGTAACTCTGTGAGATGAATTCACAGAACACTAAGCAGTTTCTCAGAAAGTTTCTTTCCAGATTTCATCTGAGGATATTTCCTTTTTCACCATAGCCCTCTATGGGCTTCCAAATATCACTTTGCCGATTCCACAAGAACTGTCTTAGCGAAAGGCTTCTTGAGGGGAAAGCTGTAACTCTGTTAGATGATTTCACAGAACACAAAGAAGTTTCTCAGAAAGCTTCTTTCTCTTTGTTACGGGGGATATTTCCTGTGGCCCTATAGTCTTCAAAGGGATCCGAAATATCTGTTCTCAGATTCCACAGAAATAAGGCTAGCAAAGAGATCCACGAAACACACATATAACTCTTTGATATGAATTCACAGAACACTAAGCAGTTTCTCAGAAAGCTGCTTTCCAGATTTCATCTGAGGATATTTCCTTTTTCACCATAGCTCTCTATGGGCTTCCAAACATCACTTTGCCGATTGCACAAGAACTGTCTTAGCGAAAGGCTTCTTAAGGGGAAAGCTGTAACTCTGTGAGAAGATTTCACAGAACACAAAGAAATTTCTCAGAAAGCTTCTTTCTCTTTGTTATCGGAGGATATTTCCTTTGGCCCTATAGTCTGCTAAGGAATCCGAAATATCTGTTCTCAGATTCCACAGAAATAAGGCTAGCAAAGAGATCCACGAAATACACATGTAACTCTGTGAGATGAATTCACAGAACACTAAGCAGTTTCTCAGAAAGCTTCTTTCCAGATTTCATCTGAGGATATTTCCTTTTTCACCATAGCCCTCTATGGGCTTCCAAATATCACTTTGCCAATTCCACAAGAACTGTCTTAGCGAAAGGCTTCTTGAGGGGAAAGCTGTAACTCTGTGAGATGATTTCACAGAACACAAAGAAGTTTCTCAGAAAGCTTTTTTCTCTTTGTTATCGGAGGATATTTCCTTTGGCCCTATAATCTTCAAAGGGATCCGAAATATCTGTTCTCAGATTCCACAGAAATAAGGCTAGCAAAGAGATCCACGAAATACACATGTAACTCTGTGAGATGAATTAACAGAACACTAAGCAGTTTCTCAGAAAGCTTCTTTCCAGATTTCATCGGAGGATATTTCCTTTTTCACCATAGCCCTCTAAGGGCTTTCAAATATCACTTTGCCAATTCCACAAGAACTGTCTTAGTGAAAGGCTTCTTGAGGGGAAAGCTGTTACTCTGTGAGATGATTTCACAGAACACAAAGAAGTTTCTCAGAAATATTCTTTCTCTTTTTTATCGGAGGATATTTCCTGTGGCCCTATAGTCTTCAAAGGGATCCGAAATATCTGTTCTCAGATTCCACAGAAATAAGGCTAGCAAAGAGATCAACGAAATACACATGTAACTCTGTGAGATGAATTAACAGAACACTAAGCAGTTTCTCAGAAAGCTTCTTTCCAGATTTCATCTGAGGATATTTCCTTTTTCACCATAGCCCTCTATGGGCTTCCAAATATCACTTTGCCGATTCCACAAGAACTGTCTTAGCGAAACGCTTCTTGAGGGGAAAGCTGTAACTCTGTGAGATGATTTCACAGAACACAAAGAAGTTTCTCAGAAAGCTTCTTTCTCTTTGTTACGGGGGATATTTCCTTTGGCCCTATAGTCTTCAAAGGGATCCGAAATATCTGTTCTCAGATTCCACAGAAATAAGGCTAGCAAAGAGATCCACGAAACACACATGTAATTCTTTGATATGGATTCACAGAACACTAAGCAGTTTCTCAGAAAGCTTCTTTCCAGATTTCATCTGAGGATATTTCCTTTTTCACCATAGCCCTCTATGGGCTACCTAATATCACTTTGCCAATTCCACAAGAACTGTCTTAATGAACGGCTTCTTGAGGCGAAAGCTGTAACTCTGTGAGAAGATTTCACAGAACACAAAGAAGTTTCTCAGAAAGCTTCTTTCTCTTTGTTATCGGAGGATATTTCCTTTGGCCCTATAGTCTGCTAAGTGATCCGAAATATCTGTTCTCAGATTCCACAGAAATAAGGCTAGCAAAGAGAACCCCGAAATACACATGTAACTCTGTGAGATGAATTAACAGAACACTAAGCAGTTTCTCAGAAAGCATCTTTCCAGATTTCATCTGAGGATATTTCCTTTTTCACCATAGCCCTGTATGGGCTTACAAATATCACTCTGCCGATTCCACAAGAACTGTCTTAGCGAAAGACTTCTTGAGGGGAAAGCTGTAACTCTGTGAGATGATTTCACAGAACACAAAGAAGTTTCTCAGAAAGCTTCTTTCTCTTTGTTATCGGAGGATATTTCCTTTGGCCCTATTGTCTTCAAAGGGATACGAAATATCTGTTCTCAGATTCCACAGAAATAAGGCTAGCAAAGAGATCCACGAAACACACATGTAACCCTTTGAGATGAATTCAGAGAACACTAAGTAGTTTCTCAGAAAGCTTCTTTCCAGATTTCATCTGAGGATATTTCCTTTTTCACCATAGCCCTCTATGGGCTTCCAAATATCACTTTGCCAATTCCACAAGAACTGTCTTAGCGAAAGGCTTCTTGAGGGGAAAGCTGTAACTCTGTGAGATGATTTCACAGAACACAAAGAAGTTTCTCAGAAAGCTTTTTTCTCTTTGTTATCGGAGGATATTTCCTTTGGCCCTATAATCTTCAAAGGGATCCGAAATATCTGTTCTCAGATTCCACAGAAATAAGGCTAGCAAAGAGATCCACGAAATACACATGTAACTCTGTGAGATGAATTAACAGAACACTAAGCAGTTTCTCAGAAAGCTTCTTTCCAGATTTCATCTGAGGATATTTCCTTTTTCACCATAGCCCTCTATGGGCTTTCAAATATCACTTTGCCAATTCCACAAGAACTGTCTTAGTGAAAGGCTTCTTGAGGGGAAAGCTGTTACTCTGTGAGATGATTTCACAGAACACAAAGAAGTTTCTCAGAAATATTCTTTCTCTTTGTTATCGGAGGATATTTCCTGTGGCCCTATAGTCTTCAAAGGGATCCGAAATATCTGTTCTCAGATTCCACAGAAATAAGGCTAGCAAAGAGATCAACGAAATACACATGTAACTCTGTGAGATGAATTAACAGAACACTAAGCAGTTTCTCAGAAAGCTTCTTTCCAGATTTCATCTGAGGATATTTCCTTTTTCACCATAGCCCTCTATGGGCTTCCAAATATCACTTTGCCGATTCCACAAGAACTGTCTTAGCGAAACGCTTCTTGAGGGGAAAGCTGTAACTCTGTGAGATGATTTCACAGAACACAAAGAAGTTTCTCAGAAAGCTTCTTTCTCTTTGTTATCGGAGGATATTTCCTTTGGACTATAGTCTTAAAAGGGAGGCGAAATATCTGTTCTCAGATTCCACAGAAATAAGGCTAGCAAAGAGATCCACGAAATACACATGTAACTCTGTGAGATGAATTCACAGAACACTAAGCAGTTTCTCAGAAAGCTTCTTTCCAGATTTCATCTGAGGATATTTCCTTTTTCACCATAGCCCTCTATGGGCTTCCAAATATCACTTTGCCAATTCCACAAGAACTGTCTTAGCGAAAGGCTTCTTGAGGGGAAAGCTGTAACTCTGTGAGATGATTTCACAGAACACAAAGAAGTTTCTCAGAAAGCTTTTTTCTCTTTGTTATCGGAGGATATTTCCTTTGGCCCTATAATCTTCAAAGGGATCCGAAATATCTGTTCTCAGATTCCACAGAAATAAGGCTAGCAAAGAGATCCACGAAATACACATGTAACTCTGTGAGATGAATTAACAGAACACTAAGCAGTTTCTCAGAAAGCTTCTTTCCAGATTTCATCGGAGGATATTTCCTTTTTCACCATAGCCCTCTAAGGGCTTTCAAATATCACTTTGCCAATTCCACAAGAACTGTCTTAGTGAAAGGCTTCTTGAGGGGAAAGCTGTTATTCTGTGAGATGATTTCACAGAACACAAAGAAGTTTCTCAGAAATATTCTTTCTCTTTTTTATCGGAGGATATTTCCTGTGGCCCTATAGTCTTCAAAGGGATCCGAAATATCTGTTCTCAGATTCCACAGAAATAAGGCTAGCAAAGAGATCAACGAAATACACATGTAACTCTGTGAGATGAATTAACAGAACACTAAGCAGTTTCTCAGAAAGCTTCTTTCCAGATTTCATCTGAGGATATTTCCTTTTTCACCATAGCCCTCTATGGGCTTCCAAATATCACTTTGCCGATTCCACAAGAACTGTCTTAGCGAAACGCTTCTTGAGGGGAAAGCTGTAACTCTGTGAGATGATTTCACAGAACACAAAGAAGTTTCTCAGAAAGCTTCTTTCTCTTTGTTACGGGGGATATTTCCTTTGGCCCTATAGTCTTCAAAGGGATCCGAAATATCTGTTCTCAGATTCCACAGAAATAAGGCTAGCAAAGAGATCCACGAAACACACATGTAATTCTTTGATATGGATTCACAGAACACTAAGCAGTTTCTCAGAAAGCTTCTTTCCAGATTTCATCTGAGGATATTTCCTTTTTCACCATAGCCCTCTATGGGCTACCTAATATCACTTTGCCAATTCCACAAGAACTGTCTTAATGAACGGCTTCTTGAGGCGAAAGCTGTAACTCTGTGAGAAGATTTCACAGAACACAAAGAAGTTTCTCAGAAAGCTTCTTTCTCTTTGTTATCGGAGGATATTTCCTTTGGCCCTATAGTCTGCTAAGTGATCCGAAATATCTGTTCTCAGATTCCACAGAAATAAGGCTAGCAAAGAGAACCCCGAAATACACATGTAACTCTGTGAGATGAATTAACAGAACACTAAGCAGTTTCTCAGAAAGCATCTTTCCAGATTTCATCTGAGGATATTTCCTTTTTCACCATAGCCCTGTATGGGCTTACAAATATCACTCTGCCGATTCCACAAGAACTGTCTTAGCGAAAGACTTCTTGAGGGGAAAGCTGTAACTCTGTGAGATGATTTCACAGAACACAAAGAAGTTTCTCAGAAAGCTTCTTTCTCTTTGTTATCGGAGGATATTTCCTTTGGCCCTATTGTCTTCAAAGGGATACGAAATATCTGTTCTCAGATTCCACAGAAATAAGGCTAGCAAAGAGATCCACGAAACACACATGTAACCCTTTGAGATGAATTCAGAGAACACTAAGTAGTTTCTCAGAAAGCTTCTTTCCAGATTTCATCTGAGGATATTTCCTTTTTCACCATAGCCCTCTATGGGCTTCCAAATATCACTTTGCCAATTCCACAAGAACTGTCTTAGCGAAAGGCTTCTTGAGGGGAAAGCTGTAACTCTGTGAGATGATTTCACAGAACACAAAGAAGTTTCTCAGAAAGCTTTTTTCTCTTTGTTATCGGAGGATATTTCCTTTGGACTATAGTCTTAAAAGGGATGCGAAATATCTGTTCTCAGATTCCACAGAAATAAGGCTAGCAAAGAGATCCACGAAATACACATGTAACTCGGTGAGATGAATTAACAGAACACTAAGCAGTTTCTCAGAAAGCTTCTTTCCAGATTTCATCTGAGGATATTTCCTTTTTCACCATAGCCCTCTATGGGCTTCCAAATATCACTTTGCCAATTCCACAAGAACTGTCTTAGCGAACGGCTTCTTGAGGGGAAAGCTGTAACTCTGTGAGATGATTTCACAGAACACAAAGAAGTTTCTCAGAAAGCTTCTTTCTCTTTGTTATCGGAGGATATTTCCTGTGGCCCTATAGTCTTCAAAGGGAACCGAAATATCTGTTCTCAGATTCCACAGAAATAAGGCTAGCAAAGAGATCCACGAAATACACATGTAACTCTGTGAGATGAATTCACAGAACACTAAGCAGTTTCTCAGAAAGCTTCTTTCCAGATTTCATCTGAGGATATTTCCTTTTTCACCATAGCCCTCTATGGGCTTCCAAATATCACTTTGCCGATTTCACAAGAACTGTCTTAGCGAAAGGCTTCTTGAGGGGAAAGCTGTAACTCTGTGAGATGATTTCACAGAACACAAAGAAGTTTCTCAGAAAGCTTCTTTCTCTTTGTTACGGGGGATATTTCCTTTGGCCCTATAGTCTTCAAAGGGATCCGAAATATCTGTTCTCAGATTCCACAGAAATAAGGCTAGCAAAGAGATCCACGAAACACACATGTAATTCTTTGATATGAATTCACAGAACACTAAGCAGTTTCTCAGAAAGCTTCTTTCCAGATTTCATCTGAGGATATTTCCTTTTTCACCATAGCCCTCTATGGGCTACCTAATATCACTTTGCCAATTCCACAAGAACTGTCTTAATGAACGGCTTCTTGAGGCGAAAGCTGTAACTCTGTGAGAAGATTTCACAGAACACAAAGAAGTTTCTCAGAAAGCTTCTTTCTCTTTGTTATCGGAGGATATTTCCTTTGGCCCTATAGTCTGCTAAGTGATCCGAAATATCTGTTCTCAGATTCCACAGAAATAAGGCTAGCAAAGAGAACCCCGAAATACACATGTAACTCTGTGAGATGAATTAACAGAACACTAAGCAGTTTCTCAGAAAGCAACTTTCCAGATTTCATCTGAGGATATTTCCTTTTTCACCATAGCCCTGTATGGGCTTACAAATATCACTCTGCCGATTCCACAAGAACTGTCTTAGCGAAAGACTTCTTGAGGGGAAAGCTGTAACTCTGTGAGATGATTTCACAGAACACAAAGAAGTTTCTCAGAAAGCTTCTTTCTCTTTGTTATCGGAGGATATTTCCTTTGGCCCTATAGTCTTCAAAGGGATACGAAATATCTGTTCTCAGATTCCACAGAAATAAGGCTAGCAAAGAGATCCACGAAACACACATGTAACCCTTTGAGATGAATTCAGAGAACACTAAGTAGTTTCTCAGAAAGCTTCTTTCCAGATTTCATCTGAGGATATTTCCTTTTTCACCATAGCCCTCTATGGGCTTCCAAATATCACTTTGCCAATTCCACAAGAACTGTCTTAGCGAAAGGCTTCTTGAGGGGAAAGCTGTAACTCTGTGAGATGATTTCACAGAACACAAAGAAGTTTCTCAGAAAGCTTCTTTCTCTTTGTTACGGGGGATATTTCCTGTGGCCCTATAGTCTTCAAAGGGATCCGAAATATCTGTTCTCAGATTCCACAGAAATAAGGCTAGCAAAGAGATCCACGAAACACACATATAACTCTTTGATATGAATTCACAGAACACTAAGCAGTTTCTCAGAAAGCTGCTTTCCAGATTTCATCTGAGGATATTTCCTTTTTCACCATAGCTCTCTATGGGCTTCCAAACATCACTTTGCCGATTGCACAAGAACTGTCTTAGCGAAAGGCTTCTTAAGGGGAAAGCTGTAACTCTGTGAGAAGATTTCACAGAACACAAAGAAATTTCTCAGAAAGCTTCTTTCTCTTTGTTATCGGAGGATATTTCCTTTGGCCCTATAGTCTGCTAAGGAATCCGAAATATCTGTTCTCAGATTCCACAGAAATAAGGCTAGCAAAGAGATCCACGAAATACACATGTAACTCTGTGAGATGAATTCACAGAACACTAAGCAGTTTCTCAGAAAGCTTCTTTCCAGATTTCATCTGAGGATATTTCCTTTTTCACCATAGCCCTCTATGGGCTTCCAAATATCACTTTGCCAATTCCACAAGAACTGTCTTAGCGAAAGGCTTCTTGAGGGGAAAGCTGTAACTCTGTGAGATGATTTCACAGAACACAAAGAAGTTTCTCAGAAAGCTTTTTTCTCTTTGTTATCGGAGGATATTTCCTTTGGCCCTATAATCTTCAAAGGGATCCGAAATATCTGTTCTCAGATTCCACAGAAATAAGGCTAGCAAAGAGATCCACGAAATACACATGTAACTCTGTGAGATGAATTAACAGAACACTAAGCAGTTTCTCAGAAAGCTTCTTTCCAGATTTCATCGGAGGATATTTCCTTTTTCACCATAGCCCTCTAAGGGCTTTCAAATATCACTTTGCCAATTCCACAAGAACTGTCTTAGTGAAAGGCTTCTTGAGGGGAAAGCTGTTACTCTGTGAGATGATTTCACAGAACACAAAGAAGTTTCTCAGAAATATTCTTTCTCTTTTTTATCGGAGGATATTTCCTGTGGCCCTATAGTCTTCAAAGGGATCCGAAATATCTGTTCTCAGATTCCACAGAAATAAGGCTAGCAAAGAGATCAACGAAATACACATGTAACTCTGTGAGATGAATTAACAGAACACTAAGCAGTTTCTCAGAAAGCTTCTTTCCAGATTTCATCTGAGGATATTTCCTTTTTCACCATAGCCCTCTATGGGCTTCCAAATATCACTTTGCCGATTCCACAAGAACTGTCTTAGCGAAACGCTTCTTGAGGGGAAAGCTGTAACTCTGTGAGATGATTTCACAGAACACAAAGAAGTTTCTCAGAAAGCTTCTTTCTCTTTGTTACGGGGGATATTTCCTTTGGCCCTATAGTCTTCAAAGGGATCCGAAATATCTGTTCTCAGATTCCACAGAAATAAGGCTAGCAAAGAGATCCACGAAACACACATGTAATTCTTTGATATGGATTCACAGAACACTAAGCAGTTTCTCAGAAAGCTTCTTTCCAGATTTCATCTGAGGATATTTCCTTTTTCACCATAGCCCTCTATGGGCTACCTAATATCACTTTGCCAATTCCACAAGAACTGTCTTAATGAACGGCTTCTTGAGGCGAAAGCTGTAACTCTGTGAGAAGATTTCACAGAACACAAAGAAGTTTCTCAGAAAGCTTCTTTCTCTTTGTTATCGGAGGATATTTCCTTTGGCCCTATAGTCTGCTAAGTGATCCGAAATATCTGTTCTCAGATTCCACAGAAATAAGGCTAGCAAAGAGAACCCCGAAATACACATGTAACTCTGTGAGATGAATTAACAGAACACTAAGCAGTTTCTCAGAAAGCATCTTTCCAGATTTCATCTGAGGATATTTCCTTTTTCACCATAGCCCTGTATGGGCTTACAAATATCACTCTGCCGATTCCACAAGAACTGTCTTAGCGAAAGACTTCTTGAGGGGAAAGCTGTAACTCTGTGAGATGATTTCACAGAACACAAAGAAGTTTCTCAGAAAGCTTCTTTCTCTTTGTTATCGGAGGATATTTCCTTTGGCCCTATTGTCTTCAAAGGGATACGAAATATCTGTTCTCAGATTCCACAGAAATAAGGCTAGCAAAGAGATCCACGAAACACACATGTAACCCTTTGAGATGAATTCA
The DNA here is from genome assembly GCF_043159975.1 of Macaca nemestrina. Classification (NCBI taxonomy): domain Eukaryota; kingdom Metazoa; phylum Chordata; class Mammalia; order Primates; family Cercopithecidae; genus Macaca; species Macaca nemestrina. The sequence goes on from NC_092140.1 coordinate 57,380,087, forward strand.
GAGAACACTAAGTAGTTTCTCAGAAAGCTTCTTTCCAGATTTCATCTGAGGATATTTCCTTTTTCACCATAGCCCTCTATGGGCTTCCAAATATCACTTTGCCAATTCCACAAGAACTGTCTTAGCGAAAGGCTTCTTGAGGGGAAAGCTGTAACTCTGTGAGATGATTTCACAGAACACAAAGATGTTTCTCAGAAAGCTTTTTTCTCTTTGTTATCGGAGGATATTTCCTTTGGCCCTATAATCTTCAAAGGGATCCGAAATATCTGTTCTCAGATTCCACAGAAATAAGGCTAGCAAAGAGATCCACGAAATACACATGTAACTCTGTGAGATGAATTAACAGAACACTAAGCAGTTTCTCAGAAAGCTTCTTTCCAGATTTCATCTGAGGATATTTCCTTTTTCACCATAGCCCTCTATGGGCTTCCAAATATCACGTTGCCGATTTCACAAGAACTGTCTTAGCGAAAGGCTTCTTGAGGGGAAAGCTGTAACTCTGTGAGATGATTTCACAGAACACAAAGAAGTTTCTCAGAAAGCTTCTTTCTCTTTGTTACGGGGGATATTTCCTTTGGCCCTATAGTCTTCAAAGGGATCCGAAATATCTGTTCTCAGATTCCACAGAAATAAGGCTAGCAAAGAGATCCACGAAACACACATGTAATTCTTTGATATGAATTCACAGAACACTAAGCAGTTTCTCAGAAAGCTTCTTTCCAGATTTCATCTGAGGATATTTCCTTTTTCACCATAGCCCTCTATGGGCTACCTAATATCACTTTGCCAATTCCACAAGAACTGTCTTAATGAACGGCTTCTTGAGGCGAAAGCTGTAACTCTGTGAGAAGATTTCACAGAACACAAAGAAGTTTCTCAGAAAGCTTCTTTCTCTTTGTTATCGGAGGATATTTCCTTTGGCCCTATAGTCTGCTAAGTGATCCGAAATATCTGTTCTCAGATTCCACAGAAATAAGGCTAGCAAAGAGAACCCCGAAATACACATGTAACTCTGTGAGATGAATTAACAGAACACTAAGCAGTTTCTCAGAAAGCATCTTTCCAGATTTCATCTGAGGATATTTCCTTTTTCACCATAGCCCTGTATGGGCTTACAAATATCACTCTGCCGATTCCACAAGAACTGTCTTAGCGAAAGACTTCTTGAGGGGAAAGCTGTAACTCTGTGAGATGATTTCACAGAACACAAAGAAGTTTCTCAGAAAGCTTCTTTCTCTTTGTTATCGGAGGATATTTCCTTTGGCCCTATAGTCTTCAAAGGGATACGAAATATCTGTTCTCAGATTCCACAGAAATAAGGCTAGCAAAGAGATCCACGAAACACACATGTAACCCTTTGAGATGAATTCAGAGAACACTAAGTAGTTTCTCAGAAAGCTTCTTTCCAGATTTCATCTGAGGATATTTCCTTTTTCACCATAGCCCTCTATGGGCTTCCAAATATCACTTTGCCAATTCCACAAGAACTGTCTTAGCGAAAGGCTTCTTGAGGGGAAAGCTGTAACTCTGTGAGATGATTTCACAGAACACAAAGAAGTTTCTCAGAAAGCTTCTTTCTCTTTGTTATCGGAGGATATTTCCTTTGGACTATAGTCTTAAAAGGGATCTGAAATATCTGTTCTCAGATTCCACAGAAATAAGGCTAGCAAAGAGATCTACGACATAGACATGTCACTCTGTGAGATGAATTCACAGAACACTAAGCAGTTTCTCAGAAAGCTTCTTTCCAGATTTCATCTGAGGATATTTCCTTTTTCACCATAGCCCTCTATGGGCTTCCAAATATCACTTTGCCAATTCCACAAGAACTGTCTTAGCGAAAGGCTTCTTGAGGGGAAAGCTGTAACTCTGTGAGATGATTTCACAGAACACAAAGAAGTTTCTCAGAAAGCTTCTTTCTCTTTGTTATCGGAGGATATTTCCTGTGGCCCTATAGTCTTCAAAGGGATCCGAAATATCTGTTCTCAGATTCCACAGAAATAAGGCTAGCAAAGAGATCCACGAAATACACATGTAACTCTGTGAGATGAATTAACAGAACACTAAGCAGTTTCTCAGAAAGCTTCTTTCCAGATTTCATCTGAGGATATTTCCTTTTTCACCATTGCCCTCTATGGGCTTCCAAATATCACTTTGCCGATTCCACAAGAACTGTCTTAGCGAAAGGCTTCTTGAGGGGAAAGCTGTAACTCTGTGAGATGATTTCACAGAACACAAAGAAGTTTCTCAGAAAGCTTCTTTCTCTTTGTTATCGGAGGATATTTCCTGTGGCCCTATAGTCTTCAAAGGGAACCGAAATATCTGTTCTCAGATTCCACAGAAATAAGACTAGCAAAGAGATCCACGAAATACACATGTAACTCTGTGAGATGAATTCACAGAACACTAAGCAGTTTCTCAGAAAGCTTCTTTCCAGATTTCATCTGAGGATATTTCCTTTTTCACCATAGCCCTCTATGGGCTTCCAAATATCACGTTGCCGATTTCACAAGAACTGTCTTAGCGAAAGGCTTCTTGAGGGGAAAGCTGTAACTCTGTGAGATGATTTCACAGAACACAAAGAAGTTTCTCAGAAAGCTTCTTTCTCTTTGTTACGGGGGATATTTCCTTTGGCCCTATAGTCTTCAAAGGGATCCGAAATATCTGTTCTCAGATTCCACAGAAATAAGGCTAGCAAAGAGATCCACGAAACACACATGTAATTCTTTGATATGAATTCACAGAACACTAAGCAGTTTCTCAGAAAGCTTCTTTCCAGATTTCATCTGAGGATATTTCCTTTTTCACCATAGCCCTCTATGGGCTACCTAATATCACTTTGCCAATTCCACAAGAACTGTCTTAATGAACGGCTTCTTGAGGCGAAAGCTGTAACTCTGTGAGAAGATTTCACAGAACACAAAGAAGTTTCTCAGAAAGCTTCTTTCTCTTTGTTATCGGAGGATATTTCCTTTGGCCCTATAGTCTGCTAAGTGATCCGAAATATCTGTTCTCAGATTCCACAGAAATAAGGCTAGCAAAGAGAACCCCGAAATACACATGTAACTCTGTGAGATGAATTAACAGAACACTAAGCAGTTTCTCAGAAAGCATCTTTCCAGATTTCATCTGAGGATATTTCCTTTTTCACCATAGCCCTGTATGGGCTTACAAATATCACTCTGCCGATTCCACAAGAACTGTCTTAGCGAAAGACTTCTTGAGGGGAAAGCTGTAACTCTGTGAGATGATTTCACAGAACACAAAGAAGTTTCTCAGAAAGCTTCTTTCTCTTTGTTATCGGAGGATATTTCCTTTGGCCCTATAGTCTTCAAAGGGATACGAAATATCTGTTCTCAGATTCCACAGAAGTAAGGCTAGCAAAGAGATCCACGAAACACACATGTAACCCTTTGAGATGAATTCAAAGAACACTAAGTAGTTTCTCAGAAAGCTTCTTTCCAGATTTCATCTGAGGATATTTCCTTTTTCACCATAGCCCTCTATGGGCTTCCAAATATCACTTTGCCAATTCCACAAGAACTGTCTTAGCGAAAGGCTTCTTGAGGGGAAAGCTGTAACTCTGTGAGATGATTTCACAGAACACAAAGAAGTTTCTCAGAAAGCTTCTTTCTCTTTGTTATCGGAGGATATTTCCTTTGGACTATAGTCTTAAAAGGGATCTGAAATATCTGTTCTCAGATTCCACAGAAATAAGGCTAGCAAAGAGATCTACGACATAGACATGTCACTCTGTGAGATGAATTCACAGAACACTAAGCAGTTTCTCAGAAAGCTTCTTTCCAGATTTCATCTGAGGATATTTCCTTTTTCACCATAGCCCTCTATGGGCTTCCAAATATCACTTTGCCAATTCCACAAGAACTGTCTTAGCGAAAGGCTTCTTGAGGGGAGAGCTGTAACTCTGTGAGATGATTTCACAGAACACAAAGAAGTTTCTCAGAAAGCTTCTTTCTCTTTGTTATCGGAGGATATTTCCTGTGGCCCTATAGTCTTCAAAGGGATCCGAAATATCTGTTCTCAGATTCCACAGAAATAAGGCTAGCAAAGAGATCCACGAAATACACATGTAACTCTGTGAGATGAATTAACAGAACACTAAGCAGTTTCTCAGAAAGCTTCTTTCCAGATTTCATCTGAGGATATTTCCTTTTTCACCATAGCCCTCTATGGGCTTCCAAATATCACTTTGCCGATTCCACAAGAACTGTCTTAGCGAAAGGCTTCTTGAGGGGAAAGCTGTAACTCTGTGAGATGATTTCACAGAACACAAAGAAGTTTCTCAGAAAGCTTCTTTCTCTTTTTTATCGGAGGATATTTCCTTTGGGCCTATAGTCTGCTAAGAGATCCGAAATATCTGTTCTCAGATTCCACAGAAATAAGGCTAGCAAGGAGAACCCCGAAATACACATGAAACTCTGTGAGATGAATTAACAGAACACTAAGCAGTTTCTCAGAAAGCTTCTTTCCAGATTTCATCTGAGGATATTTCCTTTTTCACCATATCCCTCTATGGGCTTCCAAATATCACTTTGCCAATTCCACAAGAACTGTCTTAGCGAAAGGCTTCTTGAGGGGAAAGCTGTAACTCTGTGAGATGATTTCACAGAACACAAAGAAGTTTCTCAGAAAGCTTCTTTCTCTTTGTATCGGAGGATATTTCCTTTGGACTATAGTCTTAAAAGGGATGCGAAATATCTGTTCTCAGATTCCACAGAAATAAGGCTAGCAAAGAGATCCACGAAATACACATGTAACTCTGTGAGATGAATTAACAGAACACTAAGCAGTTTCTCAGAAAGCTTCTTTCCAGATTTCATCTGAGGATATTTCCTTTTTCACCATAGCCCTCTATGGGCTTACAAATATCACTCTGCCGATTCCACAAGAACTGTCTTAGCGAAAGACTTCTTGAGGGGAAAGCTGTAACTCTGTGAGATGATTTCACAGACCACAAAGAAGTTTCTCAGAAAGCTTCTTTCTCTTTGTTATCGGAGGATATTTCCTTTGGCCCTATAGTCTGCTAAGGGATCCGAAATATCTGCTCTCAGATTCCACAGAAATAAGGCTAGCAAAGAGATCCACGAAATACACATGTAACGTTGTGAGATGAATTCACAGAACACTAAGCAGTTTCTCAGAAAGCTTCTTTCCAGATTTCATCTGAGGATATTTCCTTTTTCACCATAGCCCTCTATGGGCTTCCAAATATCACTTTGGCGATTCCACAAGAACTGTCTTAGCGAAAGGCTTCTTGAGGGGAAAGCTGTAACTCTGTGAGATGATTTCACAGAACACAAAGAAGTTTCTCAGAAAGCTTCTTTCTCTTTGTTATGGGGGATATTTCCTTTGGCCCTATAGTCTTCAAAGGGATCCGAAATATCTGTTCTCAGATTCCACAGAAATAAGGCTAGCAAAGAGATCCACGAAACACACATGTAACTCTTTGATATGAATTCACAGAACACTAAGCAGTTTCTCAGAAAGCTTCTTTCCAGATTTCATCTGAGGATATTTCCTTTTTCACCATAGCCCTCTATGTGCTTACAAATATCACTCTGCCGATTCCACAAGAACTGTCTTAGCGAAAGACTTCTTGAGGGGAAAGCTGTAACTCTGTGAGATGATTTCACAGAACACAAAGAAGTTTCTCAGAAAGCTTCTTTCTCTTTGTTATCGGAGGATATTTCCTTTGGCCCTATAGTCTTCAAAGGGATACGAAATATCTGTTCTCAGATTCCACAGAAATAAGGCTAGCAAAGAGATCCACGAAACACACATGTAACTCTTTGAGATGAATTCAGAGAACACTAAGTAGTTTCTCAGAAAGCTTCTTTCCAGATTTCATCTGAGGATATTTCATTTTTCACCATAGCTCTCTATGGGCTTCCAGATATCACTTTGCCAATTCCACAAGAACTGTCTTAGCGAAAGGCTTCTTGAGGGGAAAGCTGTAACTCTGTGAGATGATTTCACAGAACACAAAGAAGTTTCTCAGAAAGCTTCTTTCTCTTTGTTATCGGAGGATATTTCCTTTGGACTATAGTCTTAAAAGGGATCCGAAATATCTGTTCTCAGATTCCACAAAATTAGGCTAGCAAAGAGATCTACGAAACAGACATGTAACTCTGTGAGATGAATTCACAGAACACTAAGCAGTTTCTCAGAAAGCTTCTTTCCAGATTTCATCTGAGGATATTTCCTTTTTCACCATAGCCCTCTATGGGCTTCCAAATATCACTTTGCCAATTCCACAAGAACTGTCTTAGCGAAAGGCTTCTTGAGGGGAAAGCTGTATCTCTGTGAGATGATTTCACAGAACACAAAGAAGTTTCTCAGAAAGCTTCTTTCTCTTTGTTATCGGAGGATATTTCCTTTGGCCCTATAGCCTTCAAAGGGATCCGAAATATCTGTTCTCAGATTCCACAGAAATAAGGCTAGCAAAGAGATCCACGAAACACACATGTAACTCTTTGAGATGAATTCACAGAACACTAAGCAGTTTCTCAGAAAGCTTCTTTCCAGATTTCATCTGAGGATATTTCCTTTTTCACCATAGCCCTCTATGGGCTTCCAAATATCACGTTGCCGATTTCACAAGAACTGTCTTAGCGAAAGGCTTCTTGAGGGGAAAGCTGTAACTCTGTGAGATGATTTCACAGAACACAAAGAAGTTTCTCAGAAAGCTTCTTTCTCTTTGTTACGGGGGATATTTCCTTTGGCCCTATAGTCTTCAAAGGGATCCGAAATATCTGTTCTCAGATTCCACAGAAATAAGGCTAGCAAAGAGATCCACGAAACACACATGTAATTCTTTGATATGAATTCACAGAACACTAAGCAGTTTCTCAGAAAGCTTCTTTCCAGATTTCATCTGAGGATATTTCCTTTTTCACCATAGCCCTCTATGGGCTACCTAATATCACTTTGCCAATTCCACAAGAACTGTCTTAATGAACGGCTTCTTGAGGCGAAAGCTGTAACTCTGTGAGAAGATTTCACAGAACACAAAGAAGTTTCTCAGAAAGCTTCTTTCTCTTTGTTATCGGAGGATATTTCCTTTGGCCCTATAGTCTGCTAAGTGATCCGAAATATCTGTTCTCAGATTCCACAGAAATAAGGCTAGCAAAGAGAACCCCGAAATACACATGTAACTCTGTGAGATGAATTAACAGAACACTAAGCAGTTTCTCAGAAAGCATCTTTCCAGATTTCATCTGAGGATATTTCCTTTTTCACCATAGCCCTGTATGGGCTTACAAATATCACTCTGCCGATTCCACAAGAACTGTCTTAGCGAAAGACTTCTTGAGGGGAAAGCTGTAACTCTGTGAGATGATTTCACAGAACACAAAGAAGTTTCTCAGAAAGCTTCTTTCTCTTTGTTATCGGAGGATATTTCCTTTGGCCCTATAGTCTTCAAAGGGATACGAAATATCTGTTCTCAGATTCCACAGAAATAAGGCTAGCAAAGAGATCCACGAAACACACATGTAACCCTTTGAGATGAATTCAGAGAACACTAAGTAGTTTCTCAGAAAGCTTCTTTCCAGATTTCATCTGAGGATATTTCCTTTTTCACCATAGCCCTCTATGGGCTTCCAAATATCACTTTGCCAATTCCACAAGAACTGTCTTAGCGAAAGGCTTCTTGAGGGGAAAGCTGTAACTCTGTGAGATGATTTCACAGAACACAAAGAAGTTTCTCAGAAAGCTTCTTTCTCTTTGTTATCGGAGGATATTTCCTTTGGACTATAGTCTTAAAAGGGATCTGAAATATCTGTTCTCAGATTCCACAGAAATAAGGCTAGCAAAGAGATCTACGACATAGACATGTCACTCTGTGAGATGAATTCACAGAACACTAAGCAGTTTCTCAGAAAGCTTCTTTCCAGATTTCATCTGAGGATATTTCCTTTTTCACCATAGCCCTCTATGGGCTTCCAAATATCACTTTGCCAATTCCACAAGAACTGTCTTAGCGAAAGGCTTCTTGAGGGGAAAGCTGTAACTCTGTGAGATGATTTCACAGAACACAAAGAAGTTTCTCAGAAAGCTTCTTTCTCTTTGTTATCGGAGGATATTTCCTGTGGCCCTATAGTCTTCAAAGGGATCCGAAATATCTGTTCTCAGATTCCACAGAAATAAGGCTAGCAAAGAGATCCACGAAATACACATGTAACTCTGTGAGATGAATTAACAGAACACTAAGCAGTTTCTCAGAAAGCTTCTTTCCAGATTTCATCTGAGGATATTTCCTTTTTCACCATTGCCCTCTATGGGCTTCCAAATATCACTTTGCCGATTCCACAATTACTGTCTTAGCGAAAGGCTTCTTGAGGGGAAAGCTGTAACTCTGTGAGATGATTTCACAGAACACAAAGAAGTTTCTCAGAAAGCTTCTTTCTCTTTGTTATCGGAGGATATTTCCTGTGGCCCTATAGTCTTCAAAGGGAACCGAAATATCTGTTCTCAGATTCCACAGAAATAAGACTAGCAAAGAGATCCACGAAATACACATGTAACTCTGTGAGATGAATTCACAGAACACTAAGCAGTTTCTCAGAAAGCTTCTTTCCAGATTTCATCTGAGGATATTTCCTTTTTCACCATAGCCCTCTATGGGCTTCCAAATATCACGTTGCCGATTTCACAAGAACTGTCTTAGCGAAAGGCTTCTTGAGGGGAAAGCTGTAACTCTGTGAGATGATTTCACAGAACACAAAGAAGTTTCTCAGAAAGCTTCTTTCTCTTTGTTACGGGGGATATTTCCTTTGGCCCTATAGTCTTCAAAGGGATCCGAAATATCTGTTCTCAGATTCCACAGAAATAAGGCTAGCAAAGAGATCCACGAAACACACATGTAATTCTTTGATATGAATTCACAGAACACTAAGCAGTTTCTCAGAAAGCTTCTTTCCAGATTTCATCTGAGGATATTTCCTTTTTCACCATAGCCCTCTATGGGCTACCTAATATCACTTTGCCAATTCCACAAGAACTGTCTTAATGAACGGCTTCTTGAGGCGAAAGCTGTAACTCTGTGAGAAGATTTCACAGAACACAAAGAAGTTTCTCAGAAAGCTTCTTTCTCTTTGTTATCGGAGGATATTTCCTTTGGCCCTATAGTCTGCTAAGTGATCCGAAATATCTGTTCTCAGATTCCACAGAAATAAGGCTAGCAAAGAGAACCCCGAAATACACATGTAACTCTGTGAGATGAATTAACAGAACACTAAGCAGTTTCTCAGAAAGCATCTTTCCAGATTTCATCTGAGGATATTTCCTTTTTCACCATAGCCCTGTATGGGCTTACAAATATCACTCTGCCGATTCCACAAGAACTGTCTTAGCGAAAGACTTCTTGAGGGGAAAGCTGTAACTCTGTGAGATGATTTCACAGAACACAAAGAAGTTTCTCAGAAAGCTTCTTTCTCTTTGTTATCGGAGGATATTTCCTTTGGCCCTATAGTCTTCAAAGGGATACGAAATATCTGTTCTCAGATTCCACAGAAATAAGGCTAGCAAAGAGATCCACGAAACACACATGTAACCCTTTGAGATGAATTCAAAGAACACTAAGTAGTTTCTCAGAAAGCTTCTTTCCAGATTTCATCTGAGGATATTTCCTTTTTCACCATAGCCCTCTATGGGCTTCCAAATATCACTTTGCCAATTCCACAAGAACTGTCTTAGCGAAAGGCTTCTTGAGGGGAAAGCTGTAACTCTGTGAGATGATTTCACAGAACACAAAGAAGTTTCTCAGAAAGCTTCTTTCTCTTTGTTATCGGAGGATATTTCCTTTGGACTATAGTCTTAAAAGGGATCTGAAATATCTGTTCTCAGATTCCACAGAAATAAGGCTAGCAAAGAGATCTACGACATAGACATGTCACTCTGTGAGATGAATTCACAGAACACTAAGCAGTTTCTCAGAAAGCTTCTTTCCAGATTTCATCTGAGGATATTTCCTTTTTCACCATAGCCCTCTATGGGCTTCCAAATATCACTTTGCCAATTCCACAAGAACTGTCTTAGCGAAAGGCTTCTTGAGGGGAGAGCTGTTACTCTGTGAGATGATTTCACAGAACACAAAGAAGTTTCTCAGAAAGCTTCTTTCTCTTTGTTATCGGAGGATATTTCCTGTGGCCCTATAGTCTTCAAAGGGATCCGAAATATCTGTTCTCAGATTCCACAGAAATAAGGCTAGCAAAGAGATCCACGAAATACACATGTAACTCTGTGAGATGAATTAACAGAACACTAAGCAGTTTCTCAGAAAGCTTCTTTCCAGATTTCATCTGAGGATATTTCCTTTTTCACCATAGCCCTCTATGGGCTTCCAAATATCACTTTGCCGATTCCACAAGAACTGTCTTAGCGAAAGGCTTCTTGAGGGGAAAGCTGTAACTCTGTGAGATGATTTCACAGAACACAAAGAAGTTTCTCAGAAAGCTTCTTTCTCTTTTTTATCGGAGGATATTTCCTTTGGGCCTATAGTCTGCTAAGAGATCCGAAATATCTGTTCTCAGATTCCACAGAAATAAGGCTAGCAAGGAGAACCCCGAAATACACATGAAACTCTGTGAGATGAATTAACAGAACACTAAGCAGTTTCTCAGAAAGCTTCTTTCCAGATTTCATCTGAGGATATTTCCTTTTTCACCATATCCCTCTATGGGCTTCCAAATATCACTTTGCCAATTCCACAAGAACTGTCTTAGCGAAAGGCTTCTTGAGGGGAAAGCTGTAACTCTGTGAGATGATTTCACAGAACACAAAGAAGTTTCTCAGAAAGCTTCTTTCTCTTTGTATCGGAGGATATTTCCTTTGGACTATAGTCTTAAAAGGGATGCGAAATATCTGTTCTCAGATTCCACAGAAATAAGGCTAGCAAAGAGATCCACGAAATACACATGTAACTCTGTGAGATGAATTAACAGAACACTAAGCAGTTTCTCAGAAAGCTTCTTTCCAGATTTCATCTGAGGATATTTCCTTTTTCACCATAGCCCTCTATGGGCTTACAAATATCACTCTGCCGATTCCACAAGAACTGTCTTAGCGAAAGACTTCTTGAGGGGAAAGCTGTAACTCTGTGAGATGATTTCACAGACCACAAAGAAGTTTCTCAGAAAGCTTCTTTCTCTTTGTTATCGGAGGATATTTCCTTTGGCCCTATAGTCTGCTAAGGGATCCGAAATATCTGCTCTCAGATTCCACAGAAATAAGGCTAGCAAAGAGATCCACGAAATACACATGTAACGTTGTGAGATGAATTCACAGAACACTAAGCAGTTTCTCAGAAAGCTTCTTTCCAGATTTCATCTGAGGATATTTCCTTTTTCACCATAGCCCTCTATGGGCTTCCAAATATCACTTTGGCGATTCCACAAGAACTGTCTTAGCGAAAGGCTTCTTGAGGGGAAAGCTGTAACTCTGTGAGATGATTTCACAGAACACAAAGAAGTTTCTCAGAAAGCTTCTTTCTCTTTGTTATGGGGGATATTTCCTTTGGCCCTATAGTCTTCAAAGGGATCCGAAATATCTGTTCTCAGATTCCACAGAAATAAGGCTAGCAAAGAGATCCACGAAACACACATGTAACTCTTTGATATGAATTCACAGAACACTAAGCAGTTTCTCAGAAAGCTTCTTTCCAGATTTCATCTGAGGATATTTCCTTTTTCACCATAGCCCTCTATGTGCTTACAAATATCACTCTGCCGATTCCACAAGAACTGTCTTAGCGAAAGACTTCTTGAGGGGAAAGCTGTAACTCTGTGAGATGATTTCACAGAACACAAAGAAGTTTCTCAGAAAGCTTCTTTCTCTTTGTTATCGGAGGATATTTCCTTTGGCCCTATAGTCTTCAAAGGGATACGAAATATCTGTTCTCAGATTCCACAGAAATAAGGCTAGCAAAGAGATCCACGAAACACACATGTAACTCTTTGAGATGAATTCAGAGAACACTAAGTAGTTTCTCAGAAAGCTTCTTTCCAGATTTCATCTGAGGATATTTCATTTTTCACCATAGCTCTCTATGGGCTTCCAGATATCACTTTGCCAATTCCACAAGAACTGTCTTAGCGAAAGGCTTCTTGAGGGGAAAGCTGTAACTCTGTGAGATGATTTCACAGAACACAAAGAAGTTTCTCAGAAAGCTTCTTTCTCTTTGTTATCGGAGGATATTTCCTTTGGACTATAGTCTTAAAAGGGATCCGAAATATCTGTTCTCAGATTCCACAAAATTGGGCTAGCAAAGAGATCTACGAAACAGACATGTAACTCTGTGAGATGAATTCACAGAACACTAAGCAGTTTCTCAGAAAGCTTCTTTCCAGATTTCATCTGAGGATATTTCCTTTTTCACCATAGCCCTCTATGGGCTTCCAAATATCACTTTGCCAATTCCACAAGAACTGTCTTAGCGAAAGGCTTCTTGAGGGGAAAGCTGTATCTCTGTGAGATGATTTCACAGAACACAAAGAAGTTTCTCAGAAAGCTTCTTTCTCTTTGTTATCGGAGGATATTTCCTTTGGCCCTATAGCCTTCAAAGGGATCCGAAATATCTGTTCTCAGATTCCACAGAAATAAGGCTAGCAAAGAGATCCACGAAACACACATGTAACTCTTTGAGATGAATTCACAGAACACTAAGCAGTTTCTCAGAAAGCTTCTTTCCAGATTTCATCTGAGGATATTTCCTTTTTCACCATAGCCCTCTATGGGCTTCCAAATATCACTTTGCCGATTCCACAAGAACTGTCTTAGCGAAAGGCTTCTTGAGGGGAAAGCTGTAACTCTGTGACAAGATTTCACAGAACACAAAGAAATTTCTCAGAAAGCTTCTTTCTCTTTGTTATCGGAGGATATTTCCTTTGGCCCTATAGCCTTCAAAGGGATCCGAAATATCTGTTCTCAGATTCCACAGAAATAAGGCTAGCAAAGAGATCCACGAAATACACATGTAACTCTGTGAGATGAATTAACAGAACACTAAGCAGTTTCTCAGAAAGCTTCTTTCCAGATTTCATCTGAGGATATTTCCTTTTTCACCATAGCCCTCTATGGGCTTCCAAATATCACTTTGCCAATTCCACAAGAGCTGTCTTAGCGAAAGGCTTCTTGAGGGGAAAGCTGTAACTCTGTGAGATGATTTCACAGAACGTAAAGAAGTTTCTCAGAAAGCTTTTTTCTCTTTGTTATCGGAGGATATTTCCTTTGGCCCTATAATCTTCAAAGGAATCCGAAATATCTGTTCTCAGATTCCACAGAAATAAGGCTAGCAAAGAGATCCACGATATACACATGTAACTCTGTGAGATGAATTAACAGAACACTAAGCAGTTTCTCAGAAAGCTTCTTTCCAGATTTCATCTGATGATATTTCCTTTTTCACCGTAGCCCTCTGTGGGCTTCCAAATATCACTTTGCCAATTCTACAAGAACTGTCTTAGCGAAAGGCTTCTTGAGGGGAAAGCTGTAACTCTGTGAGATGATTTCACAGAACAGAAAGAAGTTTCTCAGAAATCTTCTTTCTCTTTGTTATCGGAGGATATTTCCTGTGGCCCTATAGTCTTCAAAGGGATCCGAAATATGTGTTCTCAGATTCCACAGAAATAAGGCTAGCAAAGAGATCCACGAAATACACATGTAACTCTGTGGGATGAATTCAAAGAACACTAAGCAGTTTCTCAGAAAGCTTCTTTCCAGATTTCATCTGAGGATATTTCCTTTTCCACCATAGCCCTCTATGGGCTTCCAAATATCACTTTGCCGATTCCACCAGAACTGTCTTAGCGAAAGGCTTCTTGAGGGGAAAGCTGTAACTCTGTGAGATGATTTCACAGAACACAAAGAAGTTTCTCAGAAAGCTTCTTTCTCTTTGTTATCGGAGGATATTTCCTTTGGACTATAGTCTTAAAAGGGATGCGAAATATCTGTTCTCAGATTCCACAGAAATAAGGCTAGCAAAGAGATCGACGAAATACACATGTAACTCTGTGAAATGAATTAACAGAACACTAAGCAGTTTCTCAGAAAGCTTCTTTCCAGATTTCATCTGAGGATATTTCGTTTTTCACCATAGCCCTCTATGGGCTTACAAATATCACTCTGCCGATTCCACAAGAACTGTCTTAGCGAAAGACTTCTTGAGGGGAAAGCTGTAACTCTGTGAGATGATTTCACAGAACACAAAGAAGTTTCTCAGAAAGCTTCTTTCTCTTTGTGATCGGAGGATATTTCCTTTGGCCCTATAGTCTTCAAAGGGATACGAAATATCTGTTCTCAGATTCCACAGAAATAAGACTAGCAAAGAGATCCACGAAACACACATGTAACTCTTTGAGATGAATTCAGAGAACATTAAGTAGTTTCTCAGAAAGCTTCTTTCCAGATTTCATCTGAGGATATTTCCTTTTTCACCATAGCCCTCTATGGGCTTCCAAATATCACTTTGTCAATTCCACAAGCACTGTCTTAGCGAAAGGCTTCTTGAGGGGAAAGCTGTAACTCTGTGAGATGATTTCACAGAACACAAAGAAGTTTCTCAGAAAGCTTCTTTCTCTTTGTTATCGGAGGATATTTCCTTTGGACTATAGTCTTAAAAGGGATCCGAAATATCTGTTCTCAGATTCCACAGAAATAAGGCTAGCAAAGAGATCTACGAAATACACATGTAACACTGTGAGATGAATTCACAGAACACTAAGCAGTTTCTCAGAAAGCTTCTTTCCAGATTTCATCTGAGGATATTTCCTTTTTCACCATAGCCCTCTATGGGCTTCCAAATATCACTTTGCCAATTCCACAAGAACTGTCTTAGCGAAAGGCTTCTTGAGGGGAAAGCTGTAACTCTGTGAGATGATTTCACAGAACACAAAGAAGTTTCTCAGAAAGCTTCTTTCTCTTTGTTATCGGAGGATATTTCCTGTGGCCCTATAGTCTTCAAAGGGATCCGAAATATCTGTTCTCAGATTCCACAGAAATAAGGCTAGCAAAGAGATCCACGAAATACACATGTAACTCTGTGAGATGAATTCACAGAACACTAAGCAGTTTCTCAGAAAGCTGCTTTCCAGATTTCATCTGAGGATATTTCCTTTTTCACCATAGCCCTCTATGGGCTTCCAAATATCACTTTGCCGATTCCACAAGAACTGTCTTAGCGAAAGGCTTCTTGAGGGGAAAGCTGTAACTCTGTGAGATGATTTCACAGAACACAAAGAAGTTTCTCAGAAAGCTTCTTTCTCTTAGTTACGGGGGATATTTACTTTGGCCCTATAGTCTTCAAAGGGATCCGAAATATCTGTTCTCAGATTCCACAGAAATAAGGCTAGCAAAGAGATCCATGAAACACACATGTAACTCTTTGATATGAATTCACAGAACACTAAGCAGTTTCTCAGAAAGCTTCTTTCCAGATTTCATCTGAGGATATTTCCTTTTTCACCATAGCCCTCTATGGGCTTACAAATATCACTCTGCCGATTCCACAAGAACTGTCTTAGCGAAAGACTTCTTGAGGGGAAAGCTGTAACTCTGTGAGATGATTTCACAGAACACAAAGAAGTTTCTCAGAAAGCTTCTTTCTCTTTGTTATCGGAGGATATTTCCTTTGGCCCTATAGTCTGCTAAGGGATCCGAAATATCTGTTCTCAGATTCCACAGAAATAAGGCTAGCAAAGAGAACCCCGAAATACACATGAAACTCTGTGAGATGAATTAACAGAACACTAAGCAGTTTCTCAGAAAGCTTCTTTCCAGATTTCATCTGAGGATATTTCCTTTTTCAGCATAGCCCTCTAAGGGCTCCCAAATATCACTTTGCCAATTCCAAAAGAACTGTCTTAGCGAAAGGCTTCTTGAGGGGAAAGCTGTAACTCTGTGAGATGATTTCACAGAACACAAAGAAGTTTCTCAGAAAGCTTCTTTCTCTTTGTTATCGGAGGATATTTCCTTTGGACTATAGTCTTAAAAGGGATGCGAAATATCTGTTCTCAGATTCCACAGAAATAAGGCTAGCAAAGAGATCCACGAAATACACATGTAACTCGGTGAGATGAATTAACAGAACACTAAGCAGTTTCTCAGAAAGCTTCTTTCCAGATTTCATCTGAGGATATTTCCTTTTTCACCATAGCCCTCTATGGGCTTCCAAATATCACTCTGCCGATTCCACAAGAACTGTCTTAGCGAAAGACTTCTTGAGGGGAAAGCTGTAACTCTGTGAGATGATTTCACAGAACACAAAGAAGTTTCTCAGAAAGCTTCTTTCTCTTTGTTATCGGAGGATATTTCCTTTGGCCCTATAGTCTTCAAAGGGATACGAAATATCTGTTCTCAGATTCCACAGAAATAAGACTAGCAAAGAGATCCACGAATCACACATGAAACTCTTTGAGATGAATTCAGAGAACATTAAGTAGTTTCTCAGAAAGCTTCTTTCCAGATTTCATCTGAGGATATTTCCTTTTTCACCATAGCCCTCTATGGGCTTCCAAATATCACTGTGCCAATTCCACAAGAACTGTCTTAGCGAAAGGCTTCTTGAGGGGAAAGCTGTAACTCTGTGAGATGATTTCACAGAACACAAAGAAGTTTCTCAGAAAGCTTCTTTCTCTTTGTTATCGGAGGATATTTCCTTTGGACTATAGTCTTAAAAGGGATCCGAAATATCTGTTCTCAGATTCCACAGAAATAAGGCTAGCAAAGAGATCTACGAAATAGACATGTAACTCTGTGAGATGAATTCACAGAACACTAAGCATTTTCTCAGAAAGCTGCTTTCCAGATTTCATCTGAGGATATTTCCTTTTTCACCATAGCCCTCTATGGGCTTCCAAATATCACTTTGCCGATTCCACAAGAACTGTCTTAGCGAAAGGCTTCTTGAGGGGAAAGCTGTAACTCTGTGAGATGATTTCACAGAACACAAAGAAGTTTCTCAGAAAGCTTCTTTCTCTTAGTTACGGGGGATATTTCCTTTGGCCCTATAGTCTTCAAAGGGATCCGAAATATCTGTTCTCAGATTCCACAGAAATAAGGCTAGCAAAGAGATCCACGAAACACACATGTAACTCTTTGATATGAATTCACAGAACACTAAGCATTTTCTCAGAAAGCTTCTTTCCGGATTTCATCTGAGGATATTTCCTTTTTCACCATAGCCCTCTATGGGCTTCCAAATATCACTTTGCCGATTCCACAAGAACTGTCTTAGCGAAAGGCTTCTTGAGGGGAAAGCTGTAACTCTGTGAGAAGATTTCACAGAACACAAAGAAATTTCTCAGAAAGCTTCTTTCTCTTTGTTATCGGAGGATATTTCCTTTGGCCCTATAGTCTGCTAAGGGATCCGAAATATCTGTTCTCAGATTCCACAGAAATAAGGCTAGCAAAGAGATCCACGAAATACACATGTAACTCTGTGAGATGAATTAACAGAACACTAAGCAGTTTCTCAGAAAGCTTCTTTCCAGATTTCATCTGAGGATATTTCCTTTTTCACCATAGCCCTCTATGGGCTTCCAAATATCACTTTGCCAATTCCACAAGAACTGTCTTAGCGAAAGGCTTCTTGAGGGGAAAGCTGTAACTCTGTGAGATGATTTCACAGAACGTAAAGAAGTTTCTCAGAAAGCTTTTTTCTCTTTGTTATCGGAGGATATTTCCTTTGGCCCTATAATCTTCAAAGGGATCCGAAATATCTGTTCTCAGATTCCACAGAAATAAGGCTAGCAAAGAGATCCACGAAATACACATGTAACTCTGTGAGATGAATTAACAGAACACTAAGCAGTTTCTCAGAAAGCTTCTTTCCAGATTTCATCTGAGGATATTTCCTTTTTCACCGTAGCCCTCTATGGGCTTCCAAATATCACTTTGCCAATTCTACAAGAACTGTCTTAGCGAAAGGCTTCTTGAGGGGAAAGCTGTAACTCTGTGAGATGATTTCACAGAACAGAAAGAAGTTTCTCAGAAATCTTCTTTCTCTTTGTTATCGGAGGATATTTCCTGTGGCCCTATAGTCTTCAAAGGGATCCGAAATATCTGTTCTCAGATTCCACAGAAATAAGGCTAGCAAAGAGATCCACGAAACACACATGTAACACTTTGAGATGAATTCAGAGAACACTAAGCAGTTTCTCAGAAAACTTCTTTCCAGATTTCATCTGAGGATATTTCCTTTTTCACCATAGCCCTCTATGGGCTTCCAAATATCACTCTGCCAATTCCACAAGAACTGTCTTAGCGAAAGGCTTCTTGAGGGGAAAGCTCTAACTCTGTGAGATGATTTCACAGAACACAAAGAAGTTTCTCAGAAAGCGTCTTTCCTTTGTTATCGGAGGATATTTCCTTTGGACTATAGTCTTAAAAGGGATCCGAAATATCTGTTCTCAGATTCCACAGAAATAAGGCTAGCAAAGAGATCTACGAAATAGACATGTAACTCTGTGAGATGAATTAACAGAACACTAAGCAGTTTCTCAGAAAGCTTCTTTCCAGATTTCATCTGAGGATATTTCCTTTTTCACCATAGCCCTCTATGGGCTTCCAAATATCACTTTGCCAATTCCACAAGAACTGTCTTAGCGAACGGCTTCTTGAGGGGAAAGCTGTACCTCTGTGAGATGATTTCACAGAACACAAAGAAGTTTCTCAGAAAGCTTCTTTCTCTTTGTTATCGGAGGATATTTCCTGTGGCCCTATAGTCTTCAAAGGGATCCGAAATATCTGTTCTCAGATTCCACAGAAATAAGGCTAGCAAAGAGATCGACGAAATACACATGTAACTCTGTGAAATGAATTAACAGAACACTAAGCAGTTTCTCAGAAAGCTTCTTTCCAGATTTCATCTGAGGATATTTCCTTTTTCACCATAGCCCTCTATGGGCTTACAAATATCACTCTGCCGATTCCACAAGAACTGTCTTAGCGAAAGACTTCTTGAGGGGAAAGCTGTAACTCTGTGAGATGATTTCACAGAACACAAAGAAGTTTCTCAGAAAGCTTCTTTCTCTTTGTTATCGGAGGATATTTCCTTTGGCCCTATAGTCTGCTAAGGGATCCGAAATATCTGTTCTCAGATTCCACAGAAATAAGGCTAGCAAAGAGAACCCCGAAATACACATGAAACTCTGTGAGATGAATTAACAGAACACTAAGCAGTTTCTCAGAAAGCTTCTTTCCCGATTTCATCTGAGGATATTTCCTTTTTCACCATAGCCCTCTAAGGGCTCCCAAATATCACTTTGCCAATTCCAAAAGAACTGTCTTAGCGAAAGGCTTCTTGAGGGGAAAGCTGTAACTCTGTGAGATGATTTCACAGAACACAAAGAAGTTTCTCAGAAAGCTTCTTTCTCTTTGTTATCGGAGGATATTTCCTTTGGACTATAGTCTTAAAAGGGATGCGAAATATCTGTTCTCAGATTCCACAGAAATAAGGCTAGCAAAGAGATCCACGAAATACACATGTAACTCGGTGAGATGAATTAACAGAACACTAAGCAGTTTCTCAGAAAGCTTCTTTCCAGATTTCATCTGAGGATATTTCCTTTTTCACCATAGCCCTCTATGGGCTTACAAATATCACTCTGCCGATTCCACAAGAACGGTCTTAGCGAAAGACTTCTTGAGGGGAAAGCTGTAACTCTGTGAGATGATTTCACAGAACACAAAGAAGTTTCTCAGAAAGCTTCTTTCTCTTTTTTATCGGAGGATATTTCCTTTGGCCCTATAGTCTTCAAAGGGATACGAAATATCTGTTCTCAGATTCCACAGAAATAAGGCTAGCAAAGAGATCCACGAAACACACATGTAACAGTTTGAGATGAATTCAGAGAACACTAAGCAGTTTCTCAGAAAGCTTCTTTCCAGATTTCATCTGAGGATATTTCCTTTTTCACCATAGCCCTCTATGGGCTTCCAAATATCACTTTGCCAATTCCACAAGAACTGTCTTAGCGAAAGGCTTCTTGAGGGGAAAGCTCTAACTCTGTGAGGTGATTTCACAGAACACAAAGAAGTTTCTCAGAAAGCGTCTTTCTCTTTGTTATCGGAGGATATTTCCTTTGGACTATAGTCTTAAAAGGGATCCGAAATATCTGTTCTCAGATTCCACAGAAATAAGGCTAGCAAAGAGATCTACGAAATAGACATGTCACTCTGTGAGATGAATTAACAGAACACTAAGCAGTTTCTCAGAAAGCTTCTTTCCAGATTTCATCGGAGGATATTTCCTTTTTCACCATAGCCCACTATGGGCTTCCAAATATCACTTTGCCAATTCCACAAGAACTGTCTTAGCGAACGGCTTCTTGAGGGGAAAGCTGTAACTCTGTGAGATGATTTCACAGAACACAAAGAAGTTTCTCAGAAAGCTTCTTTCTCTTTGTTATCGGAGGATATTTCCTGTGGCCCTATAGTCTTCAAAGGGATCCGAAATATCTGTTCTCAGATTCCACAGAAATAAGGCTAGCAAAGAGATCCACGAAATACACATGTAACTCTGTGAGATGAATTCACAGAACACTAAGCAGTTTCTCAGAAAGCTTCTTTCCAGATTTCATCTGAGGATATTTCCTTTTTCACCATAGCCCTCTATGGGCTTCCAAATATCACTTTGCCGATTCCACAAGAACTGTCTTAGCGAAAGTCTTCTTGAGGGGAAAGCTGTAATTCTGTGAGATGATTTCACAGAACACAAAGAAGTTTCTCAGAAAGCTTCTTTCTCTTTGTTACGGGGGATATTTCCTTTGGCCCTATAGTCTTCAAAGGGATCCGAAATATCTGTTCTCAGATTCCACAGAAATAAGGCTAGCAAAGAGAACCACGAAACACACATGTAACTCTTTGATATGAATTCTGAGAACACTAAGCAGTTTCTCAGAAAGCTTCTTTCCAGATTTCATCTGAGGATATTTCCTTTTTCACCGTAGCCCTCTATGGGCTACCTAATATCACTTTGCCAATTCCACAAGAACTGTCTTAATGAACGGCTTCTTGAGGCGAAAGCTGTAACTCTGTGAGAAGATTTCACAGAACACAAAGAAGTTTCTCAGAAAGCTTCTTTCTCTTTGTTATCGGAGGATATTTCCTTTGGCCCTATAATCTGCTAAGGGATCCGAAATATCTGTTCTCAGATTCCACAGAAATAAGGCTAGCAAAGAGAACCCCGAAATACACACGTAACTCTGTGAGATGAATTAACAGAACACTAAGCAGTTTCTCAGAAAGCTTCTTTCCAGATTTCATCTGAGGATATTTCCTTTTTCACCATAGCCCTCTATGGGCTTCCAAATATCACTTTGCCAATTCCACAAGAACTGTCCTAGCGAAAGGCTTCTTGAGGGGAAAGCTGTAACTCTGTGAGATGATTTCACAGAACACAAAGAAGTTTCTCAGAAAGCTTCTTTCTCTTTGTATCGGAGGATATTTCCTGTGGCCCTATAGTCTTCAAAGGGATCCGAAATATCTGTTCTCAGATTCCACAGAAATAAGGCTAGCAAAGAGATCCACGAAATACACATGTAACGTTGTGAGATGAATTCACAGAACACTAAGCAGTTTCTCAGAAAGCTGCTTTCCAGATTTCATCTGAGGATATTTCCTTTTTCACCATAGCTCTCTATGGGCTTCCAAATATCACTTTGCCGATTCCACAAGAACTGTCTTAGCGAAAGGCTTCTTAAGAGGAAAGCTGTAACTCTGTGAGAAGATTTCACAGAACACAAAGAAATTTCTCAGAAAGCTTCTTTCTCTTTGTTATCGGAGGATATTTCCTTTGGCCCTATAGTTTGCTAAGGAATCCGAAATATCTGTTCTCAGATTCCACAGAAATAAGGCTAGCAAAGAGATCCACGAAATACACATGTAACTCAGTGAGATGAATTAACAGAACACTAAGCAGTTTCTCAGAAAGCTTCTTTCCAGATTTCATCTGAGGATATTTCCTTTTTCACCATAGCCCTCTATGGGCTTCCAAATATCACTTTGCCAATTCCACAAGAACTGTCTTAGTGAAAGGCTTCTTGAGGGGAAAGCTGTTACTCTGTGAGATGATTTCACAGAACACAAAGAAGTTTCTCAGAAATCTTCTTTCTCTTTGTTATCGGAGGATATTTTCTGTGGCCCTATAGTCTTCAAAGGGATCCGAAATATCTGTTCTCAGATTCCACAGAAATAAGGCTAGCAAAGAGATCAACGAAATACACATGTAACTCTGTGAGATGAATTTACAGAACACTAAGCAGTTTCTCAGAAAGCTTCTTTCCAGATTTCATCTGAGGATATTTCCTTTTTCACCATAGCCCTCTATGGGCTTCCAAATATCACTTTGCCGATTCCACAAGAACTGTCTTAGCGAAAGGCTTCTTGAGGGGAAAGCTGTAACTCTGTGAGATGATTTCACAGAACACAAAGAAGTTTCTCAGAAAGCTTCTTTCTCTTTGTTATCGGAGGATATTTCCTTTGGCCCTATAGTCTGCTAAGGGATCCGAAATATCTGTTCTCAGATTCCACAGAAATAAGGCTAGCAAAGAGAACCCCGAAATACACATGAAACTCTGTGAGATGAATTAACAGAACACTAAGCAGTTTCTCAGAAAGCTTCTTTCCAGATTTCATCTGAGGATATTTCCTTTTTCACCATAGCCCTCTATGGGCTTACAAATATCACTCTGCCGATTCCACAAGAACGGTCTTAGCGAAAGACTTCTTGAGGGGAAAGCTGTAACTCTGTGAGATGATTTCACAGAACACAAAGAAGTTTCTCAGAAAGCTTCTTTCTCTTTTTTATCGGAGGATATTTCCTTTGGCCCTATAGTCTTCAAAGGGATACGAAATATCTGTTCTCAGATTCCACAGAAATAAGGCTAGCAAAGAGATCCACGAAACACACATGTAACAGTTTGAGATGAATTCAGAGAACACTAAGCAGTTTCTCAGAAAGCTTCTTTCCAGATTTCATCTGAGGATATTTCCTTTTTCACCATAGCCCTCTATGGGCTTCCAAATATCACTTTGCCAATTCCACAAGAACTGTCTTAGCGAAAGGCTTCTTGAGGGGAAAGCTCTAACTCTGTGAGATGATTTCACAGAACACAAAGAAGTTTCTCAGAAAGCGTCTTTCTCTTTGTTATCGGAGGATATTTCCTTTGGACTATAGTCTTAAAAGGGATCCGAAATATCTGTTCTCAGATTCCACAGAAATAAGGCTAGCAAAGAGATCTACGAAATAGACATGTAACTCTGTGAGATGAATTAACAGAACACTAAGCAGTTTCTCAGAAAGCTTCTTTCCAGATTTCATCGGAGGATATTTCCTTTTTCACCATAGCCCACTATGGGCTTCCAAATATCACTTTGCCAATTCCACAAGAACTGTCTTAGCGAACGGCTTCTTGAGGGGAAAGCTGTAACTCTGTGAGATGATTTCACAGAACACAAAGAAGTTTCTCAGAAAGCTTCTTTCTCTTTGTTATCGGAGGATATTTCCTGTGGCCCTATAGTCTTCAAAGGGATCCGAAATATCTGTTCTCAGATTCCACAGAAATAAGGCTAGCAAAGAGATCCACGAAATACACATGTAACTCTGTGAGATGAATTCACAGAACACTAAGCAGTTTCTCAGAAAGCTTCTTTCCAGATTTCATCTGAGGATATTTCCTTTTTCACCATAGCCCTCTATGGGCTTCCAAATATCACTTTGCCGATTCCACAAGAACTGTCTTAGCGAAAGTCTTCTTGAGGGGAAAGCTGTAATTCTGTGAGATGATTTCACAGAACACAAAGAAGTTTCTCAGAAAGCTTCTTTCTCTTTGTTACGGGGGATATTTCCTTTGGCCCTATAGTCTTCAAAGGGATCCGAAATATCTGTTCTCAGATTCCACAGAAATAAGGCTAGCAAAGAGAACCACGAAACACACATGTAACTCTTTGATATGAATTCTGAGAACACTAAGCAGTTTCTCAGAAAGCTTCTTTCCAGATTTCATCTGAGGATATTTCCTTTTTCACCGTAGCCCTCTATGGGCTACCTAATATCACTTTGCCAATTCCACAAGAACTGTCTTAATGAACGGCTTCTTGAGGCGAAAGCTGTAACTCTGTGAGAAGATTTCACAGAACACAAAGAAGTTTCTCAGAAAGCTTCTTTCTCTTTGTTATCGGAGGATATTTCCTTTGGCCCTATAATCTGCTAAGGGATCCGAAATATCTGTTCTCAGATTCCACAGAAATAAGGCTAGCAAAGAGAACCCCGAAATACACACGTAACTCTGTGAGATGAATTAACAGAACACTAAGCAGTTTCTCAGAAAGCTTCTTTCCAGATTTCATCTGAGGATATTTCCTTTTTCACCATAGCCCTCTATGGGCTTCCAAATATCACTTTGCCAATTCCACAAGAACTGTCCTAGCGAAAGGCTTCTTGAGGGGAAAGCTGTAACTCTGTGAGATGATTTCACAGAACACAAAGAAGTTTCTCAGAAAGCTTCTTTCTCTTTGTATCGGAGGATATTTCCTGTGGCCCTATAGTCTTCAAAGGGATCCGAAATATCTGTTCTCAGATTCCACAGAAATAAGGCTAGCAAAGAGATCCACGAAATACACATGTAACGTTGTGAGATGAATTCACAGAACACTAAGCAGTTTCTCAGAAAGCTGCTTTCCAGATTTCATCTGAGGATATTTCCTTTTTCACCATAGCTCTCTATGGGCTTCCAAATATCACTTTGCCGATTCCACAAGAACTGTCTTAGCGAAAGGCTTCTTAAGAGGAAAGCTGTAACTCTGTGAGAAGATTTCACAGAACACAAAGAAATTTCTCAGAAAGCTTCTTTCTCTTTGTTATCGGAGGATATTTCCTTTGGCCCTATAGTTTGCTAAGGAATCCGAAATATCTGTTCTCAGATTCCACAGAAATAAGGCTAGCAAAGAGATCCACGAAATACACATGTAACTCAGTGAGATGAATTAACAGAACACTAAGCAGTTTCTCAGAAAGCTTCTTTCCAGATTTCATCTGAGGATATTTCCTTTTTCACCATAGCCCTCTATGGGCTTCCAAATATCACTTTGCCAATTCCACAAGAACTGTCTTAGTGAAAGGCTTCTTGAGGGGAAAGCTGTTACTCTGTGAGATGATTTCACAGAACACAAAGAAGTTTCTCAGAAATCTTCTTTCTCTTTGTTATCGGAGGATATTTTCTGTGGCCCTATAGTCTTCAAAGGGATCCGAAATATCTGTTCTCAGATTCCACAGAAATAAGGCTAGCAAAGAGATCAACGAAATACACATGTAACTCTGTGAGATGAATTTACAGAACACTAAGCAGTTTCTCAGAAAGCTTCTTTCCAGATTTCATCTGAGGATATTTCCTTTTTCACCATAGCCCTCTATGGGCTTCCAAATATCACTTTGCCGATTCCACAAGAACTGTCTTAGCGAAAGGCTTCTTGAGGGGAAAGCTGTAACTCTGTGAGATGATTTCACAGAACACAAAGAAGTTTCTCAGAAAGCTTCTTTCTCTTTGTTATCGGAGGATATTTCCTTTGGCCCTTTAGTGTTCAAAGGGATGCGAAATATCTGTTCTCAGATTCCACAGAAATAAGGCTAGCAAAGAGATCCAGGAAACACATATGTAACTCTTTGAGATGAATTCACAGAACACTAAGCAGTTTCTCAGAAAGCTTCTTTCCAGATTTCATCTGAGGATATTTCCTTTTTCACCATAGCCCTCTATGGGCTACCAAATATCACTTTGCCAATTCCACAAGAACTGTCATAGCGAAAGGCTTCTTGAGGGGAAAGCTGTAACTCTGTGAGAAGATTTCACAGAACACAAAGAAGTTTCTCAGAAAGCTTCTTTCTCTTTGTTATCGGAGGATATTTCCTGTGGCCCTATAGTCTTCAAAGGGATCCGAAATATCTGTTCTCAGATTCCACAGAAATAAGGCTAGCAAAGAGATCCACGAAACACACATGTAACTCTTTGAGATGAATTCACAGAACACTAAGCAGTTTCTCAGAAAGCTTCTTTCCAGATTTCATCTGAGGATATTTCATTTTTCACCATAACCCTCTATGGGCTACCTAATATCACTTTGCCAATTCCACAAGAACTGTCTTAATGAACGGCTTCTTGAGGCGAAAGCTGTAACTCTGTGAGAAGATTTCACAGAACACAAAGAAGTTTCTCAGAAAGCTTCTTTCTCTTTGTTATCGGAGGATATTTCCTTTGGCCCTATAGTCTGCTAAGGGATCCGAAATATCTGTTCTCAGATTCCACAGAAATAAGGCTAGCAAAGAGATCTACGAAATAGACATGTAACTCTGTGAGATGAATTCACAGAACACTAAGCAGTTTCTCAGAAAGCTTCTTTCCAGATTTCATCTGAGGATATTTCCTTTTTCACCATAGCCCTCTATGGGCTTCCAAATATCACTTTGCCAATTCCACAAGAACTGTCTTAGCGAAAGGCTTCTTGAGGGGAAAGCTGTAACTCTGTGAGATGATTTCACAGAACACAAAGAAGTTTCTCAGAAAGCTTCTTTCTCTTTGTTATCGGAGGATATTTCCTGTGGCCCTATAGTCTTCAAAGGGATCCGAAATATCTGTTCTCAGATTCCACAGAAATAAGGCTAGCAAAGAGATCCACGAAATACACATGTAACTCTGTGAGATGAATTAACAGAACACTAAGCAGTTTCTCAGAAAGCTTCTTTCCAGATTTCATCTGATGATATTTCCTTTTTCACCGTAGCCCTCTGTGGGCTTCCAAATATCACTTTTCCAATTCTACAAGAACTGTCTTAGCGAAAGGCTTCTTGAGGGGAAAGCTGTAACTCTGTGAGATGATTTCACAGAACAGAAAGAAGTTTCTCAGAAATCTTCTTTCTCTTTGTTATCGGAGGATATTTCCTGTGGCCCTATAGTCTTCAAAGGGATCCGAAATATGTGTTCTCAGATTCCACAGAAATAAGGCTAGCAAAGAGATCAACGAAATACACATGTAACTCTGTGGGATGAATTCAAAGAACACTAAGCAGTTTCTCAGAAAGCTTCTTTCCAGATTTCATCTGAGGATATTTCCTTTTCCACCATAGCCCTCTATGGGCTTCCAAATATCACTTTGCCGATTCCACCAGAACTGTCTTAGCGAAAGGCTTCTTGAGGGGAAAGCTGTAACTCTGTGAGATGATTTCACAGAACACAAAGAAGTTTCTCAGAAAGCTTCTTTCTCTTTGTTATCGGAGGATATTTCCTTTGGACTATAGTCTTAAAAGGGATGCGAAATATCTGTTCTCAGATTCCACAGAAATAAGGCTAGCAAAGAGATCGACGAAATACACATGTAACTCTGTGAAATGAATTAACAGAACACTAAGCAGTTTCTCAGAAAGCTTCTTTCCAGATTTCATCTGAGGATATTTCGTTTTTCACCATAGCCCTCTATGGGCTTACAAATATCACTCTGCCGATTCCACAAGAACTGTCTTAGCGAAAGACTTCTTGAGGGGAAAGCTGTAACTCTGTGTGATGATTTCACAGAACACAAAGAAGTTTCTCAGAAAGCTTCTTTCTCTTTGTTATCGGAGGATATTTCCTTTGGCCCTATAGTCTTCAAAGGGATACGAAATATCTGTTCTCAGATTCCACAGAAAAAAGACTAGCAAAGAGATCCACGAAACACACATGTAACTCTTTGAGATGAATTCAGAGAACATTAAGTAGTTTCTCAGAAAGCTTCTTTCCAGATTTCATCTGAGGATATTTCCTTTTTCACCATAGCCCTCTATGGGCTTCCAAATATCACTTTGCCAATTCCACAAGCACTGTCTTAGCGAAAGGCTTCTTGAGGGGAAAGCTGTAACTCTGTGAGATGATTTCACAGAACACAAAGAAGTTTCTCAGAAAGCTTCTTTCTCTTTGTTATCGGAGGATATTTCCTTTGGACTATAGTCTTAAAAGGGATCCGAAATATCTGTTCTCAGATTCCACAGAAATAAGGCTAGCAAAGAGATCTACGAAATACACATGTAACACTGTGAGATGAATTCACAGAACACTAAGCAGTTTCTCAGAAAGCTTCTTTCCAGATTTCATCTGAGGATATTTCCTTTTTCACCATAGCCCTCTATGGGCTTCCAAATATCACTTTGCCAATTCCACAAGAACTGTCTTAGCGAAAGGCTTCTTGAGGGGAAAGCTGTAACTCTGTGAGATGATTTCACAGAACACAAAGAAGTTTCTCAGAAAGCTTCTTTCTCTTTGTTATCGGAGGATATTTCCTGTGGCCCTATAGTCTTCAAAGGGATCCGAAATATCTGTTCTCAGATTCCACAGAAATAAGGCTAGCAAAGAGATCCACGAAATACACATGTAACTCTGTGAGATGAATTCACAGAACACTAAGCAGTTTCTCAGAAAGCTGCTTTCCAGATTTCATCTGAGGATATTTCCTTTTTCACCATAGCCCTCTATGGGCTTCCAAATATCACTTTGCCGATTCCACAAGAACTGTCTTAGCGAAAGGCTTCTTGAGGGGAAAGCTGTAACTCTGTGAGATGATTTCACAGAACACAAAGAAGTTTCTCAGAAAGCTTCTTTCTCTTAGTTACGGGGGATATTTACTTTGGCCCTATAGTCTTCAAAGGGATCCGAAATATCTGTTCTCAGATTCCACAGAAATAAGGCTAGCAAAGAGATCCATGAAACACACATGTAACTCTTTGATATGAATTCACAGAACACTAAGCAGTTTCTCAGAAAGCTTCTTTCCAGATTTCATCTGAGGATATTTCCTTTTTCACCATAGCCCTCTATGGGCTTACAAATATCACTCTGCCGATTCCACAAGAACTGTCTTAGCGAAAGACTTCTTGAGGGGAAAGCTGTAACTCTGTGAGATGATTTCACAGAACACAAAGAAGTTTCTCAGAAAGCTTCTTTCTCTTTGTTATCGGAGGATATTTCCTTTGGCCCTATAGTCTGCTAAGGGATCCGAAATATCTGTTCTCAGATTCCACAGAAATAAGGCTAGCAAAGAGATCCACGAAATACACATGTAACTCGGTGAGATGAATTAACAGAACACTAAGCAGTTTCTCAGAAAGCTTCTTTCCAGATTTCATCTGAGGATATTTCCTTTTTCACCATAGCCCTCTATGGGCTTACAAATATCACTCTGCCGATTCCACAAGAACGGTCTTAGCGAAAGACTTCTTGAGGGGAAAGCTGTAACTCTGTGAGATGATTTCACAGAACACAAAGAAGTTTCTCAGAAAGCTTCTTTCTCTTTGTTATCGGAGGATATTTCCTTTGGCCCTATAGTCTTCAAAGGGATACGAAATATCTGTTCTCAGATTCCACAGAAATAAGGCTAGCAAAGAGATCCACGAAACACACATGTAACACTTTGAGATGAATTCAGAGAACACTAAGCAGTTTCTCAGAAAGCTTCTTTCCAGATTTCATCTGAGGATATTTCCTTTTTCACCATAGCCCTCTATGGGCTTCCAAATATCACTTTGCCAATTCCACAAGAACTGTCTTAGCGAAAGGCTTCTTGAGGGGAAAGCTCTAACTCTGTGAGATGATTTCACAGAACACAAAGAAGTTTCTCAGAAAGCGTCTTTCCTTTGTTATCGGAGGATATTTCCTTTGGACTATAGTCTTAAAAGGGATCCGAAATATCTGTTCTCAGATTTCACAGAAATAAGGCTAGCAAAG
Source organism: Macaca nemestrina (assembly GCF_043159975.1). Taxonomy (NCBI): domain Eukaryota; kingdom Metazoa; phylum Chordata; class Mammalia; order Primates; family Cercopithecidae; genus Macaca; species Macaca nemestrina. Next base: position 57,409,849 of record NC_092140.1, read on the forward strand.
AGATCTACGAAATAGACATGTAACTCTGTGAGATGAATTAACAGAACACTAAGCAGTTTCTCAGAAAGCTTCTTTCCAGATTTCATCTGAGGATATTTCCTTTTTCACCATAGCCCTCTATGGGCTTCCAAATATCACTTTGCCAATTCCACAAGAACTGTCTTAGCGAACGGCTTCTTGAGGGGAAAGCTGTAACTCTGTGAGATGATTTCACAGAACACAAAGAAGTTTCTCAGAAAGCTTCTTTCTCTTTGTTATCGGAGGATATTTCCTGTGGCACTATAGTCTTCAAAGGGATCCGAAATATCTGATCTCAGATTCCACAGAAATAAGGCTAGCAAAGAGATCGACGAAATACACATGTAACTCTGTGAAATGAATTAACAGAACACTAAGCAGTTTCTCAGAAAGCTTCTTTCCAGATTTCATCTGAGGATATTTCGTTTTTCACCATAGCCCTCTATGGGCTTCCAAATATCACTCTGCCGATTCCACAAGAACTGTCTTAGCGAAAGACTTCTTGAGGGGAAAGCTGTAACTCTGTGAGATGATTTCACAGAACACAAAGAAGTTTCTCAGAAAGCTTCTTTCTCTTTGTTATCGGAGGATATTTCCTTTGGCCCTATAGTCTTCAAAGGGATACGAAATATCTGTTCTCAGATTCCACAGAAATAAGACTAGCAAAGAGATCCACGAATCACACATGTAACTCTTTGAGATGAATTCAGAGAACATTAAGTAGTTTCTCAGAAAGCTTCTTTCCAGATTTCATCTGAGGATATTTCCTTTTTCACCATAGCCCTCTATGGGCTTCCAAATATCACTTTGCCAATTCCAAAAGAACTGTCTTAGCGAAAGGCTTCCTGAGGGGAAAGCTGTAACTCTGTGAGATGATTTCACAGAACACAAAGAAGTTTCTCAGAAAGCTTCTTTCTCTTTGTTATCGGAGGATATTTCCTTTGGACTATAGTCTTAAAAGGGATCCGAAATATCTGTTCTCAGATTCCACAGAAATAAGGCTAGCAAAGAGATCTACGAAATAGACATGTAACTCTGTGAGATGAATTCACAGAACACTAAGCATTTTCTCAGAAAGCTGCTTTCCAGATTTCATCTGAGGATATTTCCTTTTTCACCATAGCCCTCTATGGGCTTCCAAATATCACTTTGCCGATTCCACAAGAACTGTCTTAGGGAAAGGCTTCTTGAGGGGAAAGCTGTAACTCTGTGAGATGATTTCACAGAACACAAAGAAGTTTCTCAGAAAGCTTCTTTCTCTTAGTTACGGGGGATATTTCCTTTGGCCCTATAGTCTTCAAAGGGATCCGAAATATCTGTTCTCAGATTCCACAGAAATAAGGCTAGCAAAGAGATCCACGAAACACACATGTAACTCTTTGATATGAATTCACAGAACACTAAGCATTTTCTCAGAAAGCTTCTTTCCAGATTTCATCTGAGGATATTTCCTTTTTCACCATAGCCCTCTATGGGCTTCCAAATATCACTTTGCCGATTCCACAAGAACTGTCTTAGCGAAAGGCTTCTTGAGGGGAAAGCTGTAACTCTGTGAGAAGATTTCACAGAACACAAAGAAATTTCTCAGAAAGCTTCTTTCTCTTTGTTATCGGAGGATATTTCCTTTGGCCCTATAGTCTGCTAAGGGATCCGAAATATCTGTTCTCAGATTCCACAGAAATAAGGCTAGCAAAGAGATCCACGAAATACACATGTAACTCTGTGAGATGAATTAACAGAACACTAAGCAGTTTCTCAGAAAGCTTCTTTCCAGATTTCATCTGAGGATATTTCCTTTTTCACCATAGCCCTCTATGGGCTTCCAAATATCACTTTGCCAATTCCACAAGAACTGTCTTAGCGAAAGGCTTCTTGAGGGGAAAGCTGTAACTCTGTGAGATGATTTCACAGAACGTAAAGAAGTTTCTCAGAAAGCTTTTTTCTCTTTGTTATCGGAGGATATTTCCTTTGGCCCTATAATCTTCAAAGGGATCCGAAATATCTGTTCTCAGATTCCACAGAAATAAGGCTAGCAAAGAGATCCACGAAATACACATGTAACTCTGTGAGATGAATTAACAGAACACTAAGCAGTTTCTCAGAAAGCTTCTTTCCAGATTTCATCTGAGGATATTTCCTTTTTCACCGTAGCCCTCTATGGGCTTCCAAATATCACTTTGCCAATTCTACAAGAACTGTCTTAGCGAAAGGCTTCTTGAGGGGAAAGCTGTAACTCTGTGAGATGATTTCACAGAACAGAAAGAAGTTTCTCAGAAATCTTCTTTCTCTTTGTTATCGGAGGATATTTCCTGTGGCCCTATAGTCTTCAAAGGGATCCGAAATATCTGTTCTCAGATTCCACAGAAATAAGGCTAGCAAAGAGATCCACGAAACACACATGTAACACTTTGAGATGAATTCAGAGAACACTAAGCAGTTTCTCAGAAAGCTTCTTTCCAGATTTCATCTGAGGATATTTCCTTTTTCACCATAGCCCTCTATGGGCTTCCAAATATCACTCTGCCAATTCCACAAGAACTGTCTTAGCGAAAGGCTTCTTGAGGGGAAAGCTCTAACTCTGTGAGATGATTTCACAGAACACAAAGAAGTTTCTCAGGAAGCGTCTTTCCTTTGTTATCGGAGGATATTTCCTTTGGACTATAGTCTTAAAAGGGATCCGAAATATCTGTTCTCAGATTCCACAGAAATAAGGCTAGCAAAGAGATCTACGAAATAGACATGTAACTCTGTGAGATGAATTAACAGAACACTAAGCAGTTTCTCAGAAAGCTTCTTTCCAGATTTCATCTGAGGATATTTCCTTTTTCACCATAGCCCTCTATGGGCTTCCAAATATCACTTTGCCAATTCCACAAGAACTGTCTTAGCGAACGGCTTCTTGAGGGGAAAGCTGTAACTCTGTGAGACGATTTCACAGAACACAAAGAAGTTTCTCAGAAAGCTTCTTTCTCTTTGTTATCGGAGGATATTTCCTGTGGCCCTATAGTCTTCAAAGGGATCCGAAATATCTGTTCTCAGATTCCACAGAAATAAGGCTAGCAAAGAGATCGACGAAATACACATGTAACTCTGTGAAATGAATTAACAGAACACTAAGCAGTTTCTCAGAAAGCTTCTTTCCAGATTTCATCTGAGGATATTTCCTTTTTCACCATAGCCCTCTATGGGCTTACAAATATCACTCTGCCGATTCCACAAGAACTGTCTTAGCGAAAGACTTCTTGAGGGGAAAGCTGTAACTCTGTGAGATGATTTCACAGAACACAAAGAAGTTTCTCAGAAAGCTTCTTTCTCTTTGTTATCGGAGGATATTTCCTTTGGCCCTATAGTCTGCTAAGGGATCCGAAATATCTGTTCTCAGATTCCACAGAAATAAGGCTAGCAAAGAGAACCCCGAAATACACATGAAACTCTGTGAGATGAATTAACAGAACACTAAGCAGTTTCTCAGAAAGCTTCTTTCCCGATTTCATCTGAGGATATTTCCTATTTCACCATAGCCCTCTAAGGGCTCCCAAATATCACTTTGCCAATTCCAAAAGAACTGTCTTAGCGAAAGGCTTCTTGAGGGGAAAGCTGTAACTCTGTGAGAAGATTTCACAGAACACAAAGAAATTTCTCAGAAAGCTTCTTTCTCTTTGTTATCGGAGGATATTTCCTTTGGCCCTATAGTCTGCTAAGGGATCCGAAATATCTGTTCTCAGATTCCACCGAAATAAGGCTAGCAAAGAGATCCACGAAATACACATGTAACTCTGTGAGATGAATTAACAGAACACTAAGCAGTTTCTCAGAAAGCTTCTTTCCAGATTTCATCTGAGGATATTTCCTTTTTCACCATAGCCCTCTATGGGCTTCCAAATATCACTTTGCCAATTCCACAAGAACTGTCTTAGCGAAAGGCTTCTTGAGGGGAAAGCTGTAACTCTGTGAGATGATTTCACAGAACGTAAAGAAGTTTCTCAGAAAGCTTTTTTCTCTTTGTTATCGGAGGATATTTCCTTTGGCCCTATAATCTTCAATGGGATCCGAAATATCTGTTCTCAGATTCCACAGAAATAAGGCTAGCAAAGAGATCCACGACATACACATGTAACTCTGTGAGATGAATTCACAGAACACTAAGCAGTTTCTCAGAAAGCTTCTTTCCAGATTTCATCTGAGGATATTTCCTTTTTCACCGTAGCCCTCTATGGGCTTCCAAATATCACTTTGCCAATTCTACAAGAACTGTCTTAGCGAAAGGCTTCTTGAGGGGAAAGCTGTAACTCTGTGAGATGATTTCACAGAACAGAAAGAAGTTTCTCAGAAATCTTCTTTCTCTTTGTTATCGGAGGATATTTCCTGTGGCCCTATAGTCTTCAAAGGGATCCGAAATATCTGTTCTCAGATTCCACAGAAATAAGGCTAGCAAAGAGATCCACGAAACACACATGTAACACTTTGAGATGAATTCAGAGAACACTAAGCAGTTTCTCAGAAAGCTTCTTTCCAGATTTCATCTGAGGATATTTCCTTTTTCACCATAGCCCTCTATGGGCTTCCAAATATCACTCTGCCAATTCCACAAGAACTGTCTTAGCGAAAGGCTTCTTGAGGGGAAAGCTCTAACTCTGTGAGATGATTTCACAGAACACAAAGAAGTTTCTCAGAAAGCGTCTTTCCTTTGTTATCGGAGGATATTTCCTTTGGACTATAGTCTTAAAAGGGATCCGAAATATCTGTTCTCAGATTCCACAGAAATAAGGCTAGCAAAGAGATCTACGAAATAGACATGTAACTCTGTGAGATGAATTAACAGAACACTAAGCAGTTTCTCAGAAAGCTTCTTTCCAGATTTCATCTGAGGATATTTCCTTTTTCACCATAGCCCTCTATGGGCTTCCAAATATCACTTTGCCAATTCCACAAGAACTGTCTTAGCGAACGGCTTCTTGAGGGGAAAGCTGTAACTCTGTGAGATGATTTCACAGAACACAAAGAAGTTTCTCAGAAAGCTTCTTTCTCTTTGTTATCGGAGGATATTTCCTGTGGCCCTATAGTCTTCAAAGGGATCCGAAATATCTGTTCTCAGATTCCACAGAAATAAGGCTAGCAAAGAGATCGACGAAATACACATGTAACTCTGTGAAATGAATTAACAGAACACTAAGCAGTTTCTCAGAAAGCTTCTTTCCAGATTTCATCTGAGGATATTTCCTTTTTCACCATAGCCCTCTATGGGCTTACAAATATCACTCTGCCGATTCCACAAGAACTGTCTTAGCGAAAGACTTCTTGAGGGGAAAGCTGTAACTCTGTGAGATGATTTCACAGAACACAAAGAAGTTTCTCAGAAAGCTTCTTTCTCTTTGTTATCGGAGGATATTTCCTTTGGCCCTATAGTCTGCTAAGGGATCCGAAATATCTGTTCTCAGATTCCACAGAAATAAGGCTAGCAAAGAGAACCCCGAAATACACATGAAACTCTGTGAGATGAATTAACAGAACACTAAGCAGTTTCTCAGAAAGCTTCTTTCCAGATTTCATCTGAGGATATTTCCTTTTTCACCATAGCCCTCTATGGGCTTCCAAATATCACTCTGCCGATTCCACAAGAACGGTCTTAGCGAAAGACTTCTTGAGGGGAAAGCTGTAACTCTGTGAGATGATTTCACAGAACACAAAGAAGTTTCTCAGAAAGCTTCTTTCTCTTTTTTATCGGAGGATATTTCCTTTGGCCCTATAGTCTTCAAAGGGATACGAAATATCTGTTCTCAGATTCCACAGAAATAAGGCTAGCAAAGAGATCCACGAAACACACATGTAACACTTTGAGATGAATTCAGAGAACACTAAGCAGTTTCTCAGAAAGCTTCTTTCCAGATTTCATCTGAGGATATTTCCTTTTTCACCATAGCCCTCTATGGGCTTCCAAATATCACTTTGCCAATTCCACAAGAACTGTCTTAGCGAAAGGCTTCTTGAGGGGAAAGCTCTAACTCTGTGAGATGATTTCACAGAACACAAAGAAGTTTCTCAGAAAGCGTCTTTCTCTTTGTTATCGGAGGATATTTCCTTTGGACTATAGTCTTAAAAGGGATCCGAAATATCTGTTCTCAGATTCCACAGAAATATGGCTAGCAAAGAGATCTACGAAATAGACATGTAACTCTGTGAGATGAATTAACAGAACACTAAGCAGTTTCTCAGAAAGCTTCTTTCCAGATTTCATCGGAGGATATTTCCTTTTTCACCATAGCCCACTATGGGCTTCCAAATATCACTTTGCCAATTCCACAAGAACTGTCTTAGCGAACGGCTTCTTGAGGGGAAAGCTGTAACTCTGTGAGATGATTTCACAGAACACAAAGAAGTTTCTCAGAAAGCTTCTTTCTCTTTGTTATCGGAGGATATTTCCTGTGGCCCTATATTCTTCAAAGGGATCCGAAATATCTGTTCTCAGATTCCACAGAAATAAGGCTAGCAAAGAGATCCACGAAATACACATGTAACTCTGTGAGATGAATTCACAGAACACTAAGCAGTTTCTCAGAAAGCTTCTTTCCAGATTTCATCTGAGGATATTTCCTTTTTCACCATAGCCCTCTATGGGCTTCCAAATATCACTTTGCCGATTCCACAAGAACTGTCTTAGCGAAAGTCTTCTTGAGGGGAAAGCTGTAATTCTGTGAGATGATTTCACAGAACACAAAGAAGTTTCTCAGAAAGCTTCTTTCTCTTTGTTACGGGGGATATTTCCTTTGGCCCTATAGTCTTCAAAGGGATCCGAAATATCTGTTCTCAGATTCCACAGAAATAAGGCTAGCAAAGAGATCCACGAAACACACATGTAACTCTTTGATATGAATTCTGAGAACACTAAGCAGTTTCTCAGAAAGCTTCTTTCCAGATTTCATCTGAGGATATTTCCTTTTTCACCGTAGCCCTCTATGGGCTACCTAATATCACTTTGCCAATTCCACAAGAACTGTCTTAATGAACGGCTTCTTGAGGCGAAAGCTGTAACTCTGTGAGAAGATTTCACAGAACACAAAGAAGTTTCTCAGAAAGCTTCTTTCTCTTTGTTATCGGAGGATATTTCCTTTGGCCCTATAATCTGCTAAGGGATCCGAAATATCTGTTCTCAGATTCCACAGAAATAAGGCTAGCAAAGAGAACCCCGAAATACACACGTAACTCTGTGAGATGAATTAACAGAACACTAAGCAGTTTCTCAGAAAGCTTCTTTCCAGATTTCATCTGAGGATATTTCCTTTTTCACCATAGCCCTCTATGGGCTTCCAAATATCACTTTGCCAATTCCACAAGAACTGTCCTAGCGAAAGGCTTCTTGAGGGGAAAGCTGTAACTCTGTGAGATGATTTCACAGAACACAAAGAAGTTTCTCAGAAAGCTTCTTTCTCTTTGTATCGGAGGATATTTCCTGTGGCCCTATAGTCTTCAAAGGGATCCGAAATATCTGTTCTCAGATTCCACAGAAATAAGGCTAGCAAAGAGATCCACGAAATACACATGTAACGTTGTGAGATGAATTCACAGAACACTAAGCAGTTTCTCAGAAAGCTGCTTTCCAGATTTCATCTGAGGATATTTCCTTTTTCACCATAGCTCTCTATGGGCTTCCAAATATCACTTTGCCGATTCCACAAGAACTGTCTTAGCGAAAGGCTTCTTAAGAGGAAAGCTGTAACTCTGTGAGAAGATTTCACAGAACACAAAGAAATTTCTCAGAAAGCTTCTTTCTCTTTGTTATCGGAGGATATTTCCTTTGGCCCTATAGTTTGCTAAGGAATCCGAAATATCTGTTCTCAGATTCCACAGAAATAAGGCTAGCAAAGAGATCCACGAAATACACATGTAACTCAGTGAGATGAATTAACAGAACACTAAGCAGTTTCTCAGAAAGCTTCTTTCCAGATTTCATCTGAGGATATTTCCTTTTTCACCATAGCCCTCTATGGGCTTCCAAATATCACTTTGCCAATTCCACAAGAACTGTCTTAGTGAAAGGCTTCTTGAGGGGAAAGCTGTTACTCTGTGAGATGATTTCACAGAACACAAAGAAGTTTCTCAGAAATCTTCTTTCTCTTTGTTATCGGAGGATATTTCCTTTGGCCCTATAGTCTGCTAAGGGATCCGAAATATCTGTTCTCAGATTCCACAGAAATAAGGCTAGCAAAGAGATCCACGAAACACACATGTAACTCTTTGAGATGAATTCAGAGAACACTAAGCAGTTTCTCAGAAAGCTTCTTTCCAGATTTCATCTGAAGATATTTCCTTTTTCACCATAGCCCTCTAAGGGCTTCCAAATATCACTTTGCCAATTCCACAAGAACTGTCTTAGCGAAAGGCTTCTTGAGGCGAAAGCTCTAACTCTGTGAGATGATTTCACAGAACACAAAGAAGTTTCTCAGAAAGCTTCTTTCTCTTTGTTATCGGAGGATATTTCCTGTGGCCCTATAGTCTTCAAAGGGATCCGAAATATCTGTTCTCAGATTCCACAGAAATAAGGCTAGCAAAGAGATCCACGAAATACACATGTAACTCTGTGAGATGAATTCACAGAACACTAAGCAGTTTCTCAGAAAGCTTCTTTCCAGATTTCATCTGAGGATATTTCCTTTTTCACCATAGCCCTCTATGGGCTTCCAAATATCACTTTGCCGATTCCACAAGAACTGTCTTAGAAAAGGCTTCTTGAGGGGAAAGCTGTAACTCTGTGAGATGATTTCACAGAACACAAAGAAGTTTCTCAGAAAGCTTCTTTCTCTTTGTTACGGGGGATATTTCCTTTGGCCCTATAGTCTTCAAAGGGATCCGAAATATCTGTTCTCAGATTCCACAGAAATAAGGCTAGCAAAGAGATCCACGAAACACACATGTAACTCTTTGATATGAATTCACAGAACACTAAGCAGTTTCTCAGAAAGCTTCTTTCCAGATTTCATCTGAGGATATTTCCTTTTTCACCATAGCCCTCTATGGGCTACCTAATATCACTTTGCCAATTCCACAAGAACTGTCTTAATGAACGGCTTCTTGAGGCGAAAGCTGTAACTCTGTGAGAAGATTTCACAGAACACAAAGAAGTTTCTCAGAAAGCTTCTTTCTCTTTGTTATCGGAGGATATTTCCTTTGGCCCTATAGTCTGCTAAGGGATCCGAAATATCTGTTCTCAGATTCCACAGAAATAAGGCTAGCAAAGAGAACCCCGAAATACACATGTAACTCTGTGAGATGAATTAACAGAACACTAAGCAGTTTCACAGAAAGCTTCTTTCCAGATTTCATCTGAGGATATTTCCTTTTTCACCATAGCCCTCTATGGGCTTACAAATATCACTCTGCCGATTCCACAAGAACTGTCTTAGCGAAAGACTTCTTGAGGGGAAAGCTGTAACTCTGTGAGATGATTTCACAGAACACAAAGAAGTTTCTCAGAAAGCTTCTTTCTCTTTGTTATCGGAGGATATTTCCTGTGGCCCTATAGTCTTCAAAGGGATCCGAAATATCTGTTCTCAGATTCCACAGAAATAAGGCTAGCAAAGAGATCCACGAAATACACATGTAACTCTGTGAGATGAATTCACAGAACACTAAGCAGTTTCTCAGAAAGCTTCTTTCCAGATTTCATCTGAGGATATTTCCTTTTTCACCATAGCCCTCTATGGGCTTCCAAATATCACTTTGCCGATTCCACAAGAACTGTCTTAGCGAAAGTCTTCTTGAGGGGAAAGCTGTAATTCTGTGAGATGATTTCACAGAACACAAAGAAGTTTCTCAGAAAGCTTCTTTCTCTTTGTTACGGGGGATATTTCCTTTGGCCCTATAGTCTTCAAAGGGATCCGAAATATCTGTTCTCAGATTCCACAGAAATAAGGCTAGCAAAGAGATCCACGAAACACACATGTAACTCTTTGATATGAATTCTGAGAACACTAAGCAGTTTCTCAGAAAGCTTCTTTCCAGATTTCATCTGAGGATATTTCCTTTTTCACCGTAGCCCTCTATGGGCTACCTAATATCACTTTGCCAATTCCACAAGAACTGTCTTAATGAACGGCTTCTTGAGGCGAAAGCTGTAACTCTGTGAGAAGATTTCACAGAACACAAAGAAGTTTCTCAGAAAGCTTCTTTCTCTTTGTTATCGGAGGATATTTCCTTTGGCCCTATAATCTGCTAAGGGATCCGAAATATCTGTTCTCAGATTCCACAGAAATAAGGCTAGCAAAGAGAACCCCGAAATACACACGTAACTCTGTGAGATGAATTAACAGAACACTAAGCAGTTTCTCAGAAAGCTTCTTTCCAGATTTCATCTGAGGATATTTCCTTTTTCACCATAGCCCTCTATGGGCTTCCAAATATCACTTTGCCAATTCCACAAGAACTGTCCTAGCGAAAGGCTTCTTGAGGGGAAAGCTGTAACTCTGTGAGATGATTTCACAGAACACAAAGAAGTTTCTCAGAAAGCTTCTTTCTCTTTGTATCGGAGGATATTTCCTGTGGCCCTATAGTCTTCAAAGGGATCCGAAATATCTGTTCTCAGATTCCACAGAAATAAGGCTAGCAAAGAGATCCACGAAATACACATGTAACGTTGTGAGATGAATTCACAGAACACTAAGCAGTTTCTCAGAAAGCTGCTTTCCAGATTTCATCTGAGGATATTTACTTTTTCACCATAGCTCTCTATGGGCTTCCAAATATCACTTTGCCGATTCCACAAGAACTGTCTTAGCGAAAGGCTTCTTAAGAGGAAAGCTGTAACTCTGTGAGAAGATTTCACAGAACACAAAGAAATTTCTCAGAAAGCTTCTTTCTCTTTGTTATCGGAGGATATTTCCTTTGGCCCTATAGTTTGCTAAGGAATCCGAAATATCTGTTCTCAGATTCCACAGAAATAAGTCTAGCAAAGAGATCCACGAAATACACATGTAACTCAGTGAGATGAATTAACAGAACACTAAGCAGTTTCTCAGAAAGCTTCTTTCCAGATTTCATCTGAGGATATTTCCTTTTTCACCATAGCCCTCTATGGGCTTCCAAATATCACTTTGCCAATTCCACAAGAACTGTCTTAGTGAAAGGCTTCTTGAGGGGAAAGCTGTTACTCTGTGAGATGATTTCACAGAACACAAAGAAGTTTCTCAGAAATCTTCTTTCTCTTTGTTATCGGAGGATATTTTCTGTGGCCCTATAGTCTTCAAAGGGATCCGAAATATCTGTTCTCAGATTCCACAGAAATAAGGCTAGCAAAGAGATCAACGAAATACACATGTAACTCTGTGAGATGAATTTACAGAACACTAAGCAGTTTCTCAGAAAGCTTCTTTCCAGATTTCATCTGAGGATATTTCCTTTTTCACCATAGCCCTCTATGGGCTTCCAAATATCACTTTGCCGATTCCACAAGAACTGTCTTAGCGAAAGGCTTCTTGAGGGGAAAGCTGTAACTCTGTGAGATGATTTCACAGAACACAAAGAAGTTTCTCAGAAAGCTTCTTTCTCTTTGTTATCGGAGGATATTTCCTTTGGCCCTTTAGTCTTCAAAGGGATGCGAAATATCTGTTCTCAGATTCCACAGAAATAAGGCTAGCAAAGAGATCCAGGAAACACATATGTAACTCTTTGAGATGAATTCACAGAACACTAAGCAGTTTCTCAGAAAGCTTCTTTCCAGATTTCATCTGAGGATATTTCCTTTTTCACCATAGCCCTCTTTGGGCTACCAAATATCACTTTGCCAATTCCACAAGAACTGTCATAGCGAAAGGCTTCTTGAGGGGAAAGCTGTAACTCTGTGAGAAGATTTCACAGAACACAAAGAAGTTTCTCAGAAAGCTTCTTTCTCTTTGTTATCGGAGGATATTTCCTTTGGCCCTATAGTCTGCTAAGGGATCCGAAATATCTGTTCTCAGATTCCACAGAAATAAGGCTAGCAAAGAGATCCACGAAACACACATGTAACTCTTTGAGATGAATTCAGAGAACACTAAGCAGTTTCTCAGAAAGCTTCTTTCCAGATTTCATCTGAGGATATTTCCTTTTTCACCATAGCCCTCTAAGGGCTTCCAAATATCACTTTGCCAATTCCACAAGAACTGTCTTAGCGAAAGGCTTCTTGAGGCGAAAGCTCTAACTCTGTGAGATGATTTCACAGAACACAAAGAAGTTTCTCAGAAAGCTTCTTTCTCTTTGTTATCGGAGGATATTTCCTTTGGACTATAGTCTTAAAAGGGATCCGAAATATCTGTTCTCAGATTCCACAGAAATAAGGCTAGCAAAGAGATCTACGAAATAGACATGTAACTCTGTGAGATGAATTCACAGAACACTAAGCAGTTTCTCAGAAAGCTTCTTTCCAGATTTCATCTGAGGATATTTCCTTTTTCACCATAGCCCTCTATGGGCTTCCAAATATCACTTTGCCCATTCCACAAGAACTGTCTTAGCGAACGGCTTCTTGAGGGGAAAGCTGTAACTCTGTGAGATGATTTCACAGAACACAAAGAAGTTTCTCAGAAAGCTTCTTTCTCTTTGTTATCGGAGGATATTTCCTGTGGCCCTATAGTCTTCAAAGGGATCCGAAATATCTGTTCTCAGATTCCACAGAAATAAGGCTAGCAAAGAGATCCACGAAATACACATGTAACTCTGTGAGATGAATTCACAGAACACTAAGCAGTTTCTCAGAAAGCTTCTTTCCAGATTTCATCTGAGGATATTTCCTTTTTCACCATAGCCCTCTATGGGCTTCCAAATATCACTTTGCCGATTCCACAAGAACTGTCTTCGAAAAGGCTTCTTGAGGGGAAAGCTGTAACTCTGTGAGATGATTTCACAGAACACAAAGAAGTTTCTCAGAAAGCTTCTTTCTCTTTGTTACGGGGGATATTTCCTTTGGCCCTATAGTCTTCAAAGGGATCCGAAATATCTGTTCTCAGATTCCACAGAAATAAGGCTAGCAAAGAGATCCACGAAACACACATGTAACTCTTTGATATGAATTCACAGAACACTAAGCAGTTTCTCAGAAAGCTTCTTTCCAGATTTCATCTGAGGATATTTCCTTTTTCACCATAGCCCTCTATGGGCTACCTAATATCACTTTGCCAATTCCACAAGAACTGTCTTAATGAACGGCTTCTTGAGGCGAAAGCTGTAACTCTGTGAGAAGATTTCACAGAACACAAAGAAGTTTCTCAGAAAGCTTCTTTCTCTTTGTTATCGGAGGATATTTCCTTTGGCCCTATAGTCTGCTAAGGGTTCCGAAATATCTGTTCTCAGATTCCACAGAAATAAGGCTAGCAAAGAGAACCCCGAAATACACATGTAACTCTGTGAGATGAATTAACAGAACACTAAGCAGTTTCACAGAAAGCTTCTTTCCAGATTTCATCTGAGGATATTTCCTTTTTCACCATAGCCCTCTATGGGCTTACAAATATCACTCTGCCGATTCCACAAGAACTGTCTTAGCGAAAGACTTCTTGAGGGGAAAGCTGTAACTCTGTGAGATGATTTCACAGAACACAAAGAAGTTTCTCAGAAAGCTTCTTTCTCTTTGTTTTCGGAGGATATTTCCTTTGGCCCTATAGTCTTCAAAGGGATACGAAATATCTGTTCTCAGATTCCACAGAAATAAGGCTAGCAAAGAGATCCACGAAACACACATGTAACTCTTTGAGATGATTTCAGAGAACACTAAGTAGTTTCTCAGAAAGCTTCTTTCCAGATTTCATGTGAGGATATTTCCTTTTTCACCATAGCCCTCTATGGGCTTCCAAATATCACTTTGCCGATTCCACAAGAACTGTCTTAGCGAAAGGCTTCTTGAGGAGAAAGCTGTAACTATGTGAGATGATTTCACAGAACACAAAGAAGTTTCTCAGAAAGCTTCTTTCTCTTTGTTATCGGAGGATATTTCCTTTGGCCCTATAGTCTGCTAAGGGATCCGAAATATCTGTTCTCAGATTCCACAGAAATAAGGCTAGCAAAGAGAACCCCGAAATACACATGAAACTCTGTGAGATGAATTAACAGAACACTAAGCAGTTTCTCAGAAAGCTTCTTTCCAGATTTCATCTGAGGATATTTCCTTTTTCACCATAGCCCTCTATGGGCTTCCAAATATCACTTTGCCAATTCCACAAGAACTGTCTTAGCGAAAGGCTTCTTGAGGGGAAAGCTGTAACTCTGTGAGATGATTTCACAGAACACAAAGAAGTTTCTCAGAAAGCTTCTTTCTCTTTGTATCGGAGGATATTTCCTTTGGACTATAGTCTTAAAAGGGATGCGAAATATCTGTTCTCAGATTCCACAGAAATAAGGCTAGCAAAAAGATCCACGAAATACACATGTAACTCTGTGAGATGAAGTAACAGAACACTAAGCAGTTTCTCAGAAAGCTTCTTTCCAGATTTCATCTGAGGATATTTCCTTTTTCACCATAGCCCTCTATGGGCTTACAAATATCACTCTGCCGATTCCACAAGAACTGTCTTAGCGAAAGACTTCTTGAGGGGAAAGCTGTAACTCTGTGAGATGATTTCACAGAACACAAAGAAGTTTCTCAGAAAGCTTCTTTTTCTTTGTTATCGGAGGATATTTCCTTTGGCCATATAGTCTGCTAAGGGATCCGAAATATCTGTTCTCAGATTCCACAGAAATAAGGCTAGCAAAGAGAACCCCGAAATACACATGTAACTCTGTGAGATGAATTAACAGAACACTAAGAAGTTTCTCAGAAAGCTTCTTTCCAGATTTCATCTGAGGATATTTCCTTTTTCACCAAAGCCCTCTATGGGCTTCCAAATATCACTTTGCCAATTCCACAAGAACTGTCTTAGCGAAAGGCTTCTTGAGGGGAAAGCTGTAACTCTGTGAGATGATTTCACAGAACACAAAGTAGTTTCTCAGAAAGCTTCTTTCTCTTTGTATCGGAGGATATTTCCTGTGGCCCTATAGTCTTCAAAGGGATCCGAAATATCTGTTCTCAGATTCCACAGAAATAAGGCTAGCAAAGAGATCCACGAAATACACATGTAACGTTGTGAGATGAATTCACAGAACACTAATCAGTTTCTCAGAAAGCTGCTTTCCAGATTTCATCTGAGGATATTTCCTTTTTCACCATAGCCCTCTATGGGCTTCCAAATATCACTTTGGCGATTCCACAAGAACTGTCTTAGCGAAAGGCTTCTTGAGGGGAAAGCTGTAACTCTGTGAGAAGATTTCACAGAACACAAAGAAATTTCTCAGAAAGCTTCTTTCTCTTTGTTATCGGAGGATATTTCCTTTGGCCCTATAGTCTGCTAAGGAATCCGAAATATCTGTTCTCAGATTCCACAGAAATAAGGCTAGCAAAGAGATCCACGAAATACACATGTAACTCAGTGAGATGAATTAACAGAACACTAAGCAGTTTCTCAGAAAGCTTCTTTCCAGATTTCATCTGAGGATATTTCCTTTTTCACCATAGCCCTCTATGGGCTTCCAAATATCACTTTGCCAATTCCACAAGAACTGTCTTAGCGAAAGGCTTCTTGAGGGGAAAGCTGTAACTCTGTGAGATGATTTCACAGAACACAAAGAAGTTTCTCAGAAAGCTTTTTTCTCTTTGTTATCGGAGGATATTTCCTTTGGCCCTATAATCTTCAAAGGGATCCGAAATATCTGTTCTCAGATTCCACAGAAATAAGGCTAGCAAAGAGATCCACGAAATACACATGTAACTCTGTGAGATGAATTAACAGAACACTAAGCAGTTTCTCAGAAAGCTTCTTTCCAGATTTCATCTGAGGATATTTCCTTTTTCACCATAGCCCTCTATGGGCTTTCAAATATCACTTTGCCAATTCCACAAGAACTGTCTTAGTGAAAGGCTTCTTGAGGGGAAAGCTGTTACTCTGTGAGATGATTTCACAGAACACAAAGAAGTTTCTCAGAAAGCTTCTTTCTCTTTGTTATCGGAGGATATTTCCTGTGGCCCTATAGTCTTCAAAGGGATGCGAAATATCTGTTCTCAGATTCCACAGAAATAAGGCTAGCAAAGAGATCCAGGAAACACATATGTAACTCTTTGAGATGAATTCACAGAACACTAAGCAGTTTCTCAGAAAGCTGCTTTCCAGATTTCATCTGAGGATATTTCCTTTTTCACCATAGCCCTCTATGGGCTTCCAAATATCACTTTGCCGATTCCACAAGAAATGTCTTAGCGAAAGGCTTCTTGAGGGGAAAGCTGTAACTCTGTGAGATGATTTCACAGAACGTAAAGAAGTTTCTCAGAAAGCTTTTTTCTCTTTGTTATCGGAGGATATTTCCTTTGGCCCTATAATCTTCAAAGGGATCCGAAATATCTGTTCTCAGATTCCACAGAAATAAGGCTAGCAAAGAGATCCACGAAATACACATGTAACTCTGTGAGATGAATTCACAGAACACTAAGCAGTTTCTCAGAAAGCTTCTTTCCAGATTTCATCTGAGGATATTTCCTTTTTCACCATAGCCCTCTATGGGCTTCCAAATATCACTTTGCCAATTCCACAAGAACTGTCTTAGCGAAAGGCTTCTTGAGGGGAAAGCTGTAACTCTGTGAGATGATTTCACAGAACACAAAGAAGTTTCTCAGAAAGCTTCTTTCTCTTTGTTATCGGAGGATATTTCCTGTGGCCTTATAGTCTTCAAAGGGATCCGAAATATCGGTTCTCAGATTCCACAGAAATAAGGCTAGCAAAGAGATCCACGAAATACACATGTAACTCTGTGAGATGAATTCACAGAACACTAAGCAGTTTCTCAGAAAGTTTCTTTCCAGATTTCATCTGAGGATATTTCCTTTTTCACCATAGCCCTCTATGGGCTTCCAAATATCACTTTGCCGATTCCACAAGAACTGTCTTAGCGAAAGGCTTCTTGAGGGGAAAGCTGTAACTCTGTTAGATGATTTCACAGAACACAAAGAAGTTTCTCAGAAAGCTTCTTTCTCTTTGTTACGGGGGATATTTCCTTTGGCCCTATAGTCTTCAAAGGGATCCGAAATATCTGTTCTCAGATTCCACAGAAATAAGGCTAGCAAAGAGATCCACGAAACACACATGTAACTCTTTGATATGAATTCACAGAACACTAAGCAGTTTCTCAGAAAGCTGCTTTCCAGATTTCATCTGAGGATATTTCCTTTTTCACCATAGCTCTCTATGGGCTTCCAAACATCACTTTGCCGATTGCACAAGAACTGTCTTAGCGAAAGGCTTCTTAAGGGGAAAGCTGTAACTCTGTGAGAAGATTTCACAGAACACAAAGAAATTTCTCAGATAGCTTCTTTCTCTTTGTTATCGGAGGATATTTCCTTTGGCCCTATAGTCTGCTAAGGAATCAGAAATATCTGTTCTCAGATTCCACAGAAATAAGGCTAGCAAAGAGATCCACGAAATACACATGTAACTCTGTGAGATGAATTCACAGAACACTAAGCAGTTTCTCAGAAAGCTTCTTTCCAGATTTCATCTGAGGATATTTCCTTTTTCACCATAGCCCTCTATGGGCTTTCAAATATCACTTTGCCAATTCCACAAGAACTGTCTTAGTGAAAGGCTTCTTGAGGGAAAAGCTGTTACTCTGTGAGATGATTTCACAGAACACAAAGAAGTTTCTCAGAAATATTCTTTCTCTTTGTTATCGGAGGATATTTCCTGTGGCCCTATAGTCTTCAAAGGGATCCGAAATATCTGTTCTCAGATTCCACAGAAATAAGGCTAGCAAAGAGATCAACGAAATACACATGTAACTCTGTGAGATGAATTAACAGAACACTAAGCAGTTTCTCAGAAAGCTTCTTTCCAGATTTCATCTGAGGATATTTCCTTTTTCACCATAGCCCTCTATGGGCTTCCAAATATCACTTTGCCGATTCCACAAGAACTGTCTTAGCGAAACGCTTCTTGAGGGGAAAGCTGTAACTCTGTGAGATGATTTCACAGAACACAAAGAAGTTTCTCAGAAAGCTTCTTTCTCTTTGTTATCGGAGGATATTTCCTTTGGACTATAGTCTTAAAAGGGAGGCGAAATATCTGTTCTCAGATTCCACAGAAATAAGGCTAGCAAAGAGATCTACGAAATAGACATGTAACTCTGTGAGATGAATTAACAGAACACTAAGCAGTTTCTCAGAAAGCTTCTTTCCAGATTTCATCTGAGGATATTTCCTTTTTCACCATAGCCCTCTATGGGCTTCCAAATATCACTTTGCCAATTCCACAAGAACTGTCTTAGCGAACGGCTTCTTGAGGGGAAAGCTGTAACTCTGTGAGATGATTTCACAGAACACAAAGAAGTTTCTCAGAAAGCTTCTTTCTCTTTGTTATCGGAGGATATTTCCTGTGGCCCTATAGTCTTCAAAGGGAACCGAAATATCTGTTCTCAGATTCCACAGAAATAAGGCTAGCAAAGAGATCCACGAAATACACATGTAACTCTGTGAGATGAATTCACAGAACACTAAGCAGTTTCTCAGAAAGCTTCTTTCCAGATTTCATCTGAGGATATTTCCTTTTTCACCATAGCCCTCTATGGGCTTCCAAATATCACGTTGCCGATTTCACAAGAACTGTCTTAGCGAAAGGCTTCTTGAGGGGAAAGCTGTAACTCTGTGAGATGATTTCACAGAACACAAAGAAGTTTCTCAGAAAGCTTCTTTCTCTTTATTACGGGGGATATTTCCTTTGGCCCTATAGTCTTCAAAGGGATCCGAAATATCTGTTCTCAGATTCCACAGAAATAAGGCTAGCAAAGAGATCCACGAAACACACATGTAATTCTTTGATATGAATTCACAGAACACTAAGCAGTTTCTCAGAAAGCTTCTTTCCAGATTTCATCTGAGGATATTTCCTTTTTCACCATAGCCCTCTATGGGCTACCTAATATCACTTTGCCAATTCCACAAGAACTGTCTTAATGAACGGCTTATTGAGGCGAAAGCTGTAACTCTGTGAGAAGATTTCACAGAACACAAAGAAGTTTCTCAGAAAGCTTCTTTCTCTTTGTTATCGGAGGATATTTCCTTTGGCCCTATAGTCTGCTAAGTGATCCGAAATATCTGTTCTCAGATTCCACAGAAATAAGGCTAGCAAAGAGAACCCCGAAATACACATGTAACTCTGTGAGATGAATTAACAGAACACTAAGCAGTTTCTCAGAAAGCATCTTTCCAGATTTCATCTGAGGATATTTCCTTTTTCACCATAGCCCTGTATGGGCTTACAAATATCACTCTGCCGATTCCACAAGAACTGTCTTAGCGAAAGACTTCTTGAGGGGAAAGCTGTAACTCTGTGAGATGATTTCACAGAACACAAAGAAGTTTCTCAGAAAGCTTCTTTCTCTCTGTTATCGGAGGATATTTCCTTTGGCCCTATAGTCTTCAAAGGGATACGAAATATCTGTTCTCAGATTCCACAGAAATAAGGCTAGCAAAGAGATCCACGAAACACACATGTAACCCTTTGAGATGAATTCAGAGAACACTAAGTAGTTTCTCAGAAAGCTTCTTTCCAGATTTCATCTGAGGATATTTCCTTTTTCACCATAGCCCTCTATGGGCTTCCAAATATCACTTTGCCAATTCCACAAGAACTGTCTTAGCGAAAGGCTTCTTGAGGGGAAAGCTGTAACTCTGTGAGATGATTTCACAGAACACAAAGAAGTTTCTCAGAAAGCTTTTTTCTCTTTGTTATCGGAGGATATTTCCTTTGGCCCTATAATCTTGAAAGGGATCCGAAATATCTGTTCTCAGATTCCACAGAAATAAGGCTAGCAAAGAGATCCACGAAATACACATGTAACTCTGTGAGATGAATTAACAGAACACTAAGCAGTTTCTCAGAAAGCTTCTTTCCAGATTTCATCTGAGGATATTTCCTTTTTCACCATAGCCCTCTATGGGCTTTCAAATATCACTTTGCCAATTCCACAAGAACTGTCTTAGTGAAAGGCTTCTTGAGGGGAAAGCTGTTACTCTGTGAGATGATTTCACAGAACACAAAGAAGTTTCTCAGAAATATTCTTTCTCTTTGTTATCGGAGGATATTTCCTGTGGCCCTATAGTCTTCAAAGGGATCCGAAATATCTGTTCTCAGATTCCACAGAAATAAGGCTAGCAAAGAGATCAACGAAATACACATGTAACTCTGTGAGATGAATTAACAGAACACTAAGCAGTTTCTCAGAAAGCTTCTTTCCAGATTTCATCTGAGGATATTTCCTTTTTCACCATAGCCCTCTATGGGCTTCCAAATATCACTTTGCCGATTCCACAAGAACTGTCTTAGCGAAACGCTTCTTGAGGGGAAAGCTGTAACTCTGTGAGATGATTTCACAGAACACAAAGAAGTTTCTCAGAAAGCTTCTTTCTCTTTGTTATCGGAGGATATTTCCTTTGGACTATAGTCTTAAAAGGGAGGCGAAATATCTGTTCTCAGATTCCACAGAAATAAGGCTAGCAAAGAGATCTACGAAATAGACATGTAAATCTGTGAGATGAATTAACAGAACACTAAGCAGTTTCTCAGAAAGCTTCTTTCCAGATTTCATCTGAGGATATTTCCTTTTTCACCATAGCCCTCTATGGGCTTCCAAATATCACTTTGCCAATTCCACAAGAACTGTCTTAGCGAACGGCTTCTTGAGGGGAAAGCTGTAACTCTGTGAGATGATTTCACAGAACACAAAGAAGTTTCTCAGAAAGCTTCTTTCTCTTTGTTATCGGAGGATATTTCCTGTGGCCCTATAGTCTTCAAAGGGAACCGAAATATCTGTTCTCAGATTCCACAGAAATAAGGCTAGCAAAGAGATCCACGAAATACACATGTAACTCTGTGAGATGAATTCACAGAACACTAAGCAGTTTCTCAGAAAGCTTCTTTCCAGATTTCATCTGAGGATATTTCCTTTTTCACCATAGCCCTCTATGGGCTTCCAAATATCACGTTGCCGATTTCACAAGAACTGTCTTAGCGAAAGGCTTCTTGAGGGGAAAGCTGTAACTCTGTGAGATGATTTCACAGAACACAAAGAAGTTTCTCAGAAAGCTTCTTTCTCTTTGTTACGGGGGATATTTCCTTTGGCCCTATAGTCTTCAAAGGGATCCGAAATATCTGTTCTCAGATTCCACAGAAATAAGGCTAGCAAAGAGATCCACGAAACACACATGTAATTCTTTGATATGAATTCACAGAACACTAAGCAGTTTCTCAGAAAGCTTCTTTCCAGATTTCATCTGAGGATATTTCCTTTTTCACCATAGCCCTCTATGGGCTACCTAATATCACTTTGCCAATTCCACAAGAACTGTCTTAATGAACGGCTTCTTGAGGCGAAAGCTGTAACTCTGTGAGAAGATTTCACAGAACACAAAGAAGTTTCTCAGAAAGCTTCTTTCTCTTTGTTATCGGAGGATATTTCCTTTGGCCCTATAGTCTGCTAAGTGATCCGAAATATCTGTTCTCAGATTCCACAGAAATAAGGCTAGCAAAGAGAACCCCGAAATACACATGTAACTCTGTGAGATGAATTAACAGAACACTAAGCAGTTTCTCAGAAAGCATCTTTCCAGATTTCATCTGAGGATATTTCCTTTTTCACCATAGCCCTGTATGGGCTTACAAATATCACTCTGCCGATTCCACAAGAACTGTCTTAGCGAAAGACTTCTTGAGGGGAAAGCTGTAACTCTGTGAGATGATTTCACAGAACACAAAGAAGTTTCTCAGAAAGCTTCTTTCTCTTTGTTATCGGAGGATATTTCCTTTGGCCCTATAGTCTTCAAAGGGATACGAAATATCTGTTCTCAGATTCCACAGAAATAAGGCTAGCAAAGAGATCCACGAAACACACATGTAACCCTTTGAGATGAATTCAGAGAACACTAAGTAGTTTCTCAGAAAGCTTCTTTCCAGATTTCATCTGAGGATATTTCCTTTTTCACCATAGCCCTCTATGGGCTTCCAAATATCACTTTGCCAATTCCACAAGAACTGTCTTAGCGAAAGGCTTCTTGAGGGGAAAGCTGTAACTCTGTGAGATGATTTCACAGAACACAAAGAAGTTTCTCAGAAAGCTTTTTTCTCTTTGTTATCGGAGGATATTTCCTTTGGCCCTATAATCTTCAAAGGGATCCGAAATATCTGTTCTCAGATTCCACAGAAATAAGGCTAGCAAAGAGATCCACGAAATACACATGTAACTCTGTGAGATGAATTAACAGAACACTAAGCAGTTTCTCAGAAAGCTTCTTTCCAGATTTCATCTGAGGATATTTCCTTTTTCACCATAGCCCTCTATGGGCTTTCAAATATCACTTTGCCAATTCCACAAGAACTGTCTTAGTGAAAGGCTTCTTGAGGGGAAAGCTGTTACTCTGTGAGATGATTTCACAGAACACAAAGAAGTTTCTCAGAAATATTCTTTCTCTTTGTTATCGGAGGATATTTCCTGTGGCCCTATAGTCTTCAAAGGGATCCGAAATATCTGTTCTCAGATTCCACAGAAATAAGGCTAGCAAAGAGATCAACGAAATACACATGTAACTCTGTGAGATGAATTAACAGAACACTAAGCAGTTTCTCAGAAAGCTTCTTTCCAGATTTCATCTGAGGATATTTCCTTTTTCACCATAGCCCTCTATGGGCTTCCAAATATCACTTTGCCGATTCCACAAGAACTGTCTTAGCGAAACGCTTCTTGAGGGGAAAGCTGTAACTCTGTGAGATGATTTCACAGAACACAAAGAAGTTTCTCAGAAAGCTTCTTTCTCTTTGTTATCGGAGGATATTTCCTGTGGCCCTATAGTCTTCAAAGGGAACCGAAATATCTGTTCTCAGATTCCACAGAAATAAGGCTAGCAAAGAGATCCACGAAATACACATGTAACTCTGTGAGATGAATTCACAGAACACTAAGCAGTTTCTCAGAAAGCTTCTTTCCAGATTTCATCTGAGGATATTTCCTTTTTCACCATAGCCCTCTATGGGCTTCCAAATATCACGTTGCCGATTTCACAAGAACTGTCTTAGCGAAAGGCTTCTTGAGGGGAAAGCTGTAACTCTGTGAGATGATTTCACAGAACACAAAGAAGTTTCGCAGAAAGCTTCTTTCTCTTTGTTACGTGGGATATTTCCTTTGGCCCTATAGTCTTCAAAGGGATCCGAAATATCTGTTCTCAGATTCCACAGAAATAAGGCTAGCAAAGAGATCCACGAAACACACATGTAATTCTTTGATATGAATTCACAGAACACTAAGCAGTTTCTCAGAAAGCTTCTTTCCAGATTTCATCTGAGGATATTTCCTTTTTCACCATAGCCCTCTATGGGCTACCTAATATCACTTTGCCAATTCCACAAGAACTGTCTTAATGAACGGCTTCTTGAGGCGAAAGCTGTAACTCTGTGAGAAGATTTCACAGAACACAAAGAAGTTTCTCAGAAAGCTTCTTTCTCTTTGTTATCGGAGGATATTTCCTTTGGCCCTATAGTCTGCTAAGTGATCCGAAATATCTGTTCTCAGATTCCACAGAAATAAGGGTAGCAAAGAGAACCCCGAAATACACATGTAACTCTGTGAGATGAATTAACAGAACACTAAGCAGTTTCTCAGAAAGCATCTTTCCAGATTTCATCTGAGGATATTTCCTTTTTCACCATAGCCCTGTATGGGCTTACAAATATCACTCTGCCGATTCCACAAGAACTGTCTTAGCGAAAGACTTCTTGAGGGGAAAGCTGTAACTCTGTGAGATGATTTCACAGAACACAAAGAAGTTTCTCAGAAAGCTTCTTTCTCTTTGTTATCGGAGGATATTTCCTTTGGCCCTATAGTCTTCAAAGGGATACGAAATATCTGTTCTCAGATTCCACAGAAATAAGGCTAGCAAAGAGATCCACGAAACACACATGTAACCCTTTGAGATGAATTCAGAGAACACTAAGTAGTTTCTCAGAAAGCTTCTTTCCAGATTTCATCTGAGGATATTTCCTTTTTCACCATAGCCCTCTATGGGCTTCCAAATATCACTTTGCCAATTCCACAAGAACTGTCTTAGCGAAAGGCTTCTTGAGGGGAAAGCTGTAACTCTGTGAGATGATTTCACAGAACACAAAGAAGTTTCTCAGAAAGCTTCTTTCTCTTTGTTATCGGAGGATATTTCCTTTGGACTATAGTCTTAAAAGGGATCTGAAATATCTGTTCTCAGATTCCACAGAAATAAGGCTAGCAAAGAGATCTACGACATAGACATGTCACTCTGTGAGATGAATTCACAGAACACTAAGCAGTTTCTCAGAAAGCTTCTTTCCAGATTTCATCTGAGGATATTTCCTTTTTCACCATAGCCCTCTATGGGCTTCCAAATATCACTTTGCCAATTCCACAAGAACTGTCTTAGCGAAAGGCTTCTTGAGGGGAAAGCTGTAACTCTGTGAGATGATTTCACAGAACACAAAGAAGTTTCTCAGAAAGCTTCTTTCTCTTTGTTATCGGAGGATATTTCCTGTGGCCCTATAGTCTTCAAAGGGATCCGAAATATCTGTTCTCAGATTCCACAGAAATAAGGCTAGCAAAGAGATCCACGAAATACACATGTAACTCTGTGAGATGAATTAACAGAACACTAAGCAGTTTCTCAGAAAGCTTCTTTCCAGATTTCATCTGAGGATATTTCCTTTTTCACCATAGCCCTCTATGGGCTTCCAAATATCACTTTGCCGATTCCACAAGAACTGTCTTAGCGAAAGGCTTCTTGAGGGGAAAGCTGTAACTCTGTGAGATGATTTCACAGAACACAAAGAAGTTTCTCAGAAAGCTTCTTTCTCTTTGTTATCGGAGGATATTTCCTGTGGCCCTATTGTCTTCAAAGGGAACCGAAATATCTGTTCTCAGATTCCACAGAAATAAGGCTAGCAAAGAGATCCACGAAATACACATGTAACTCTGTGAGATGAATTCACAGAACACTAAGCAGTTTCTCAGAAAGCTTCTTTCCAGATTTCATCTGAGGATATTTCCTTTTTCACCATAGCCCTCTATGGGCTTCCAAATATCACGTTGCCGATTTCACAAGAACTGTCTTAGCGAAAGGCTTCTTGAGGGGAAAGCTGTAACTCTGTGAGATGATTTCACAGAACACAAAGAAGTTTCTCAGAAAGCTTCTTTCTCTTTGTTACGGGGGATATTTCCTTTGGCCCTATAGTCTTCAAAGGGATCCGAAATATCTGTTCTCAGATTCCACAGAAATAAGGCTAGCAAAGAGATCCACGAAACACACATGTAATTCTTTGATATGAATTCACAGAACACTAAGCAGTTTCTCAGAAAGCTTCTTTCCAGATTTCATCTGAGGATATTTCCTTTTTCACCATAGCCCTCTATGGGCTACCAAATATCACTTTGCCAATTCCACAAGAACTGTCTTAATGAACGGCTTCTTGAGGCGAAAGCTGTAACTCTGTGAGAAGATTTCACAGAACACAAAGAAGTTTCTCAGAAAGCTTCTTTCTCTTTGTTATCGGAGGATATTTCCTTTGGCCCTATAGTCTGCTAAGTGATCCGAAATATCTGTTCTCAGATTCCACAGAAATAAGGCTAGCAAAGAGAACCCCGAAATACACATGTAACTCTGTGAGATGAATTAACAGAACACTAAGCAGTTTCTCAGAAAGCATCTTGCCAGATTTCATCTGAGGATATTTCCTTTTTCACCATAGCCCTGTATGGGCTTACAAATATCACTCTGCCGATTCCACAAGAACTGTCTTAGCGAAAGACTTCTTGAGGGGAAAGCTGTAACTCTGTGAGATGATTTCACAGAACACAAAGAAGTTTCTCAGAAAGCTTCTTTCTCTTTGTTATCGGAGGATATTTCCTTTGGCCCTATAGTCTTCAAAGGGATACGAAATATCTGTTCCCAGATTCCACAGAAATAAGGCTAGCAAAGAGATCCACGAAACACACATGTAACCCTTTGAGATGAATTCAGAGAACACTAAGTAGTTTCTCAGAAAGCTTCTTTCCAGATTTCATCTGAGGATATTTCCTTTTTCACCATAGCCCTCTATGGGCTTCCAAATATCACTTTGCCAATTCCACAAGAACTGTCTTAGCGAAAGGCTTCTTGAGGGGAAAGCTGTAACTCTGTGAGATGATTTCACAGAACACAAAGAAGTTTCTCAGAAAGCTTCTTTCTCTTTGTTATCGGAGGATATTTCCTGTGGCCCTATAGTCTTCAAAGGGATCCGAAATATCTGTTCTCAGATTCCACAGAAATAAGGCTAGCAAGGAGAACCCCGAAATACACATGAAACTCTGTGAGATGAATTAACAGAACACTAAGCAGTTTCTCAGAAAGCTTCTTTCCAGATTTCATCTGAGGATATTTCCTTTTTCACCATATCCCTCTATGGGCTTCCAAATATCACTTTGCCAATTCCACAAGAACTGTCTTAGCGAAAGGCTTCTTGAGGGGAAAGCTGTAACTCTGTGAGATGATTTCACAGAACACAAAGAAGTTTCTCAGAAAGCTTCTTTCTCTTTGTATCGG
This sequence comes from Macaca nemestrina, assembly GCF_043159975.1. Lineage (NCBI taxonomy): Eukaryota > Metazoa > Chordata > Mammalia > Primates > Cercopithecidae > Macaca > Macaca nemestrina. The sequence goes on from NC_092140.1 coordinate 57,436,493, forward strand.
AGGATATTTCCTTTGGACTATAGTCTTAAAAGGGATGCGAAATATCTGTTCTCAGATTCCACAGAAATAAGGCTAGCAAAGAGATCCACGAAATACACATGTAACTCTGTGAGATGAATTAACAGAACACTAAGCAGTTTCTCAGAAAGCTTCTTTCCAGATTTCATCTGAGGATATTTCCTTTTTCACCATAGCCCTCTATGGGCTTACAAATATCACTCTGCCGATTCCACAAGAACTGTCTTAGCGAAAGACTTCTTGAGGGGAAAGCTGTAACTCTGTGAGATGATTTCACAGACCACAAAGAAGTTTCTCAGAAAGCTTCTTTCTCTTTGTTATCGGAGGATATTTCCTTTGGCCCTATAGTCTGCTAAGGGATCCGAAATATCTGTTCTCAGATTCCACAGAAATAAGGCTAGCAAAGAGATCCACGAAATACACATGTAACGTTGTGAGATGAATTCACAGAACACTAAGCAGTTTCTCAGAAAGCTGCTTTCCAGATTTCATCTGAGAATATTTCCTTTTTCACCATAGCCCTCTATGGGCTTCCAAATATCACTTTGGCGATTCCACAAGAACTGTCTTAGCGAAAGGCTTCTTGAGGGGAAAGCTGTAACTCTGTGAGAAGATTTCACAGAACACAAAGAAATTTCTCAGAAAGCTTCTTTCTCTTTGTTATCGGAGGATATTTCCTTTGGCCCTATAGTCTGCTAAGGAATCCGAAATATCTGTTCCCAGATTCCACAGAAATAAGGCTAGCAAAGAGATCCACGAAATACACATGTAACTCAGTGAGATGAATTAACAGAACACTAAGCAGTTTCTCAGAAAGCTTCTTTCCAGATTTCATCTGAGGATATTTCCTTTTTCACCATAGCCCTCTATGGGCTTCCAAATATCACTTTGCCAATTCCACAAGAACTGTCTTAGCGAAAGGCTTCTTGGGGGGAAAGCTGTAACTCTGTGAGATGATTTCACAGAACACAAAGAAGTTTCTCAGAAAGCTTCTTTCTCTTTGTTATCGGAGGATATTTCCTTTGGCCCTATAGTCTTCAAAGGGATGCGAAATATCTGTTCTCAGATTCCACAGAAATAAGGCTAGCAAAGAGATCCAGGAAACACATATGTAACTCTTTGAGATGAATTCACAGAACACTAAGCAGTTTCTCAGAAAGCTGCTTTCCAGATTTCATCTGAGGATATTTCCTTTTTCACCATAGCCCTCTATGGGCTTCCAAATATCACTTTTCCGATTCCACAAGAACTGTCTTAGCGAAAGGCTTCTTGAGGGGAAAGCTGTAACTCTGTGAGATGATTTCACAGAACGTAAAGAAGTTTCTCAGAAAGCTTTTTTCTCTTTGTTATCGGAGGATATTTCCTTTGGCCCTATAATCTTCAAAGGGATCCGAAATATCTGTTCTCAGATTCCACAGAAATAAGGCTAGCAAAGAGATCCACGAAATACACATGTAACTCTGTGAGATGAATTAACAGAACACTAAGCAGTTTCTCAGAAAGCTTCTTTCCAGATTTCATCTGAGGATATTTCCTTCTTCACCATAGCCCTCTAAGGGCTTTCAAATATCACTTTGCGAATTCCACAAGAACTGTCTTAGTGAAAGGATTCTTGAGGGGAAAGCTGTAACTCTGTGAGACGATTTCACAGAACACAAAGAATTTTCTCAGAAAGCTTCTTTCTCTTTGTTATCGGAGGATATTTCCTTTGGACTATAGTCTTAAAAGGGATGCGAAATATCTGTTCTCAGATTCCACAGAAATAAGGCTAGCAAAGAGATCCAGGAAACACATATGTAACTCTTTGAGATGAATTCACAGAACACTAAGCAGTTTCTCAGAAAGCTGCTTCCCAGATTTCATCTGAGGATATTTCCTTTTTCACCATAGCCCTCTATGGGCTTCCAAATATCACTTTGCCGATTCCACAAGAACTGTCTTAGCGAAAGGCTTCTTGAGGGGAAAGCTGTAACTCTGTGAGATGATTTCACAGAACATAAAGAAGTTTCTCAGAAAGCTTTTTTCTCTTTGTTATCGGAGGATATTTCCTTTGGCCCTATAATCTTCAAAGGGATCCGAAATATCTGTTCTCAGATTCCACAGAAATAAGGCTAGCAAAGAGATCCACGAAATACACATGTAACTCTGTGAGATGAATTAACAGAACACTAAGCAGTTTCTCAGAAAGCTTCTTTCCAGATTTCATCTGAGGATATTTCCTTTTTCACCATAGCCCTCTATGGGCTTTCAAATATCACTTTGCCAATTCCACAAGAACTGTCTTAGTGAAAGGCTTCTTGAGGGGAAAGCTGTAACTCTGTGAGACGATTTCACAGAACACAAAGAAGTTTCTCAGAAAGCTTCTTTCTCTTTGTTATCGGAGGATATTTCCTTTGGACTATAGTCTTCAAAGGGATCCGAAATATCTGTTCTCAGATTCCACAGAAATAAGGCTAGCAAAGAGATCCACGAAATACACATGTAACTCTGTGGGATGAATTCAGAGAACATTAAGTAATTTCTCAGAAAGCTTCTTTCCAGATTTCATCTGAGGATATTTCCTTTTTCACCATAGCCCTCTATGGGCTTCCAAATATCACTTTGCCAATTCCACAAGAACTGTCTTAGCGAAAGGCTTCTTGAGGGGAAAGCTGTAACTCTGTGAGATGATTTCACAGAACACAAAGAAGTTTCTCAGAAAGCTTCTTTCTCTTTGTTATCGGAGGATATTTCCTTTGGACTATAGTCTTAAAAGGGATCCGAAATATCTGTTCTCAGATTCCACAGAAATAAGGCTAGCAAAGAGATCTACGAAATAGACATGTAACTCTGTGAGATGATATCACAGAACACTAAGCAGTTTCTCAGAAAGCTTCTTTCCAGATTTCATCTGAGGATATTTCCTTTTTCACCATAGCCCTCTATGGGCTTCCAAATATCACTTTGCCAATTCCACAAGAACTGTCTTAGCGAAAGGCTTCTTGAGGGGAAAGCTGTAACTCTGTGAGATGATTTCACAGAACACAAAGAAGTTTCTCAGAAAGCTTCTTTCTCTTTGTTATCGGAGGATATTTCCTTTGGACTATAGTCTTAAAAGGGATCCGAAATATCTGTTCTCAGATTCCACAGAAATAAGGCTAGCAAACAGATCTACGAAATAGACATGTAACTCTGTGAGATGAATTCACAGAACACTAAGCAGTTTCTCAGAAAGCTGCTTTCCAGATTTCATCTGAGGATATTTCCTTTTTCACCATAGCCCTCTATGGGCTTCCAAATATCACTTTGCCGATTCCACAAGAACTGTCTTAGCGAAAGGCTTCTTGAGGGGAAAGCTGTAACTCTGTGAGATGATTTCACAGAACACAAAGAAGTTTCTCAGAAAGCTTCTTTCTCTTTTTTATCGGAGGATATTTCCTTTGGCCCTATAGTCTGCTAAGGGATCCGAAATATCTGTTCTCAGATTCCACAGAAATAAGGCTAGCAAAGAGAACCCCGAAATACACATGAAACTCTGTGAGATGAATTAACAGAACACTAAGCAGTTTCTCAGAAAGCTTCTTTCCAGATTTCATCTGAGGATATTTTCTTTTTCACCATAGCCCTCTATGGGCTTCCAAATATTACTTTGCCAATTCCACAAGAACTGTCTTAGCGAAAGGCTTCTTGAGGGGAAAGCTGTAACTCTGTGAGATGATTTCACAGAACACAAAGAAGTTTCTCAGAAAGCTTCTTTCTCTTTGAATCGGAGGATATTTCCTTTGGACTATAGTCTTAAAAGGGATGCGAAATATCTGTTCTCAGATTCCACAGAAATAAGGCTAGCAAAGAGATCCACGAAATACACATATAACTCTGTGAGATGAATTAACAGAACACTAAGCAGTTTCTCAGAAAGCTTCTTTCCAGATTTCATCTGAGGATATTTCCTTTTTCACCATAGCCCTCTATGGGCTTACAAATATCACTCTGCCGATTCCACAAGAACTGTCTTAGCGAAAGACTTCTTGAGGGGAAAGCTGTAACTCTGTGAGATGATTTCACAGAACACAAAGAAGTTTCTCAGAAAGCTTCTTTCTCTTTGTTATCGGAGGATATTTCCTTTGGCCCTATAGTCTGCTAAGGGATCCGAAATATCTGTTCTCAGATTCCACAGAAATAAGGCTAGCAAAGAGAACCCCGAAATACACATGTAACTCTGTGAGATGAATTAACAGAACACTAAGCAGTTTCTCAGAAAGCTTCTTTCCAGATTTCATCTGAGGATATTTCCTTTTTCACCAAAGCCCTCTATAGGCTTCCAAATATCACTTTGCCAATTCCACAAGAACTGTCTTAGCGAAAGGCTTCTTGAGGGGGAAGCTGTAACTCTGTGAGATGATTTCACAGAACACAAAGAAGTTTCTCAGAAAGCTTCTTTCTCTTTGTATCGGAGGATATTTCCTGTGGCCCTATAGTCTTCAAAGGGATCCGAAATATCTGTTCTCAGATTCCACAGAAATAAGGCTAGCAAAGAGATCCACGAAATACACATGTAACGTTGTGAGATGATTTCACAGAACACTAAGCAGTTTCTCAGAAAGCTTCTTTCCAGATTTCATCTGAGGATATTTCCTTTTTCACCATAGCCCTCTATGGGCTTCCAAATATCACTTTGGCGATTCCACAAGAACTGTCTTAGCGAAAGGCTTCTTGAGGGGAAAGCTGTAACTCTGTGAGAAGATTTCACAGAACACAAAGAAATTTCTCAGAAAGCTTCTTTCTCTTTGTTATCGGAGGATATTTCCTTTGGCCCTATAGTCTGCTAAGGAATCCGAAATATCTGTTCTCAGATTCCACAGAAATAAGGCTAGCAAAGAGATCCACGAAATACACATGTAACTCAGTGAGATGAATTAACAGAACACTAAGCAGTTTCTCAGAAAGCTTCTTTCCAGATTTCATCTGAGGATATTTCCTTTTTCACCATAGCCCTCTATGGGCTTCCAAATATCACTTTGCCAATTCCACAAGAACTGTCTTAGTGAAAGGCTTCTTGGGGGGAAAGCTGTAACTCTGTGAGATGATTTCACAGAACACAAAGAAGTTTCTCAGAAAGCTTTTTTCTATTTGTTATCGGAGGATATTTCCTTTGGCCCTATAATCTTCAAAGGGTTCCGAAATATCTGTTCTCAGATTCCACAGAAATAAGGCTAGCAAAGAGATCCACGAAATACACATGTAACTCTGTGAGATGAATTAACAGAACACTAAGCAGTTTCTCAGAAAGCTTCTTTCCAGATTTCATCTGAGGATATTTCCTTTTTCACCATAGCCCTCTATGGGCTTTCAAATATCAGTTTGCCAATTCCACAAGAACTGTCTTAGTGAAAGGCTTCTTGAGGGGAAAGCTGTTACTCTGTGAGATGATTTCACAGAACACAAAGAAGTTTCTCAGAAATCTTCTTTCTCTTTGTTATCGGAGGATATTTCCTGTGGCCCTATAGTCTTCAAAGGGATCTGAAATATCTGTTCTCAGATTCCACAGAAATAAGGCTAGCAAAGAGATCAAAGAAATACACATGTAACTCTGTGAGATGAATTAACAGAACACTAAGCAGTTTCTCAGAAAGCTTCTTTCCAGATTTCATCTGAGGATATTTCCTTTTTCACCATAGCCCTCTATGGGCTTCCAAATATCACTTTGCCGATTCCACAAGAACTGTCTTAGCGAAAGGCTTCTTGAGGGGAAAGCTGTAACTCTGTGAGATGATTTCACAGAACACAAAGAAGTTTCTCAGAAAGCTTCTTTCTCTTTGTTATCGGAGGATATTTCCTTTGGCCCTATAGTCTTCAAAGGGATGCGAAATATCTGTTCTCAGATTCCACAGAAATAAGGCTAGCAAAGAGATCCAGGAAACACATATGTAACTCTTTGAGATGAATTCACAGAACACTAAGCAGTTTCTCAGAAAGCTGCTTTCCAGATTTCATCTGAGGATATTTCCTTTTTCACCATAGCCGTCTATGGGCTTCCAAATATCACTTTGCCGATTCCACAAGAACTGTCTTAGCGAAAGGCTTCTTGAGGGGAAAGCTGTAATTCTGTGAGTTGATTTCACAGAACACAAAGAAGTTTCTCAGAAAGCTTCTTTCTCTTTGTTACGGGGGATATTTCCTTTGGCCCTATAGTCTTCAAAGGGATCCGAAATATCTTTTCTCAGATTCCACAGAAATAAGGCTAGCAAAGAGATCCACGAAACACACATGTAACTCTTTGATATGAATTCACAGAACACTAAGCAGTTTCTCAGAAAGCTTCTTTCCAGATTTCATCTGAGGATATTTCCTTTTTCACCATAGCCCTCTATGGGCTACCTAATATCACTTGGCCAATTCCACAAGAACTGTCTTAATGAACGGCTTCTTGAGGCGAACGCTGTAACTCTGTGAGAAGATTTCACAGAACACAAAGAAGTTTCTCAGAAAGCTTCTTTCTCTTTGTTATCGGAGGATATTTCCTTTGGCCCTATAGTCTGCTAAGGGATCCGAAATATCTGTTCTCAGATTCCACAGAAATAAGGCTAGCAAAGAGAACCCCGAAATACACATGTAACTCTGTGAGATGAATTAACAGAACACTAAGCAGTTTCTCAGAAAGCTTCTTTCCAGATTTCATCTGAGGATATTTCCTTTTTCACCATAGCCCTCTATGCGCTTCCAAATATCACTTTGCCAATTCCACAAGAACTGTCTTAGCGAAAGGCTTCTTGAGGGGAAAGCTGTAACTCTGTGAGATAATTTCACAGAACACAAAGAAGTTTCTCAGAAAGCTTCTTTCTCTTTGTATCGGAGGATATTTCCTGTGGCCCTATAGTCTTCAAAGGGATCCGAAATATCTGTTCTCAGATTCCACAGAAATAAGGCTAGCAAAGAGATCCACGAAATACACATGTAATGTTGTGAGATGAATTCACAGAACACTAAGCAGTTTCTCAGAAAGCTTCTTTCCAGATTTCATCTGAGGATATTTCCTTTTTCACCATAGCTCTCTATGGGCTTCCAAATATCACTTTGCCGATTCCACAAGAACTGTCTTAGCGAAAGGCTTCTTGAGGGGAAAGCTGTAACTCTGTGAGAAGATTTCACAGAACACAAAGAAATTTCTCAGAAAGCTTCTTTCTCTTTGTTATCGGAGGATATTTCCTTTGGCCCTATAGTCTGCTAAGGAATCCGAAATATCTGTTCTCAGATTCCACAGAAATAAGGATAGCAAAGAGATCCACGAAATACACATGTAACTCTGTGAGATGAATTCACAGAACACTAAGCAGTTTCTCAGAAAGCTTCTTTCCAGATTTCATTTGAGGATATTTCCTTTTTCACCATAGCCCTCTATGGGCTTCCAAATATCACTTTGCCGATTCCACCAGAACTGTCTTAGCGAAAGGCTTCTTGAGGGGAAAGCTGTAACTCTGTGAGATGATTTCACAGAACACAAAGAAGTTTCTCAGAAAGCTTCTTTCTCTTTGTTATCGGAGGATATTTCCTTTGGACTATAGTCTTAAAAGGGATGCGAAATATCTGTTCTCAGATTCCACAGAAATAAGGCTAGCAAAGAGATCCACGAAATACACATGTAACTCTGTGAGATGAATTAACAGAACACTAAGCAGTTTCTCAGAAAGCTTCTTTCCAGATTTCATCTGAGGATATTTCCTTTTTCACCATAGTCCTCTATGGGCTTACAAATATCACTCTGCCGATTCCACAAGAACTGTCTTAGCGAAAGACTTCTTGAGGGGAAAGCTATAACTCTGTGAGATGATTTCACAGAACACAAAGAAGTTTCTCAGAAAGCTTCTTTCTCTTTGTTATCGGAGGATATTTCCTTTGGCCCTATAGTCTTTAAAGGGATACGAAATATCTGTTCTCAGATTCCACAGAAATAAGGCTAGCAAAGAGATCCACGAAACACACATGTAACACTTTGAGATGAATTCAGAGAACACTAAGCAGTTTCTCAGAAAGCTTCTTTCCAGATTTCATCTGAGGATATTTCCTTTTTCACCATAGCCCTTTATGGGCTTCCAAATATCACTTTGCCAATTCCACAAGAACTGTCTTAGCGAAAGGCTTCTTGAGGGGAAAGCTCTAACTCTGTGAGATGATTTCACAGAACACAAAGAAGTTTCTCAGAAAGCGTCTTTCTCTTTGTTATCGGAGGATATTTCCTTTGGACTATAGTCTTAAAAGGGATCCGAAATATCTGTTCTCAGATTCCACAGAAATAAGGCTAGCAAAGAGATCTACGAAATAGACATGTAACTCTGTGAGATGAATTAACAAAACACTAAGCAGTTTCTCAGAAAGCTTCTTTCCAGATTTCATCTGAGGATATTTCCTTTTTCACCATAGCCCTCTATGGGCTTCCAAATATCACTTTGCCAATTCCACAAGAACTGTCTTAGCGAACGGCTTCTTGAGGGGAAAGCTGTAACTCTGTGAGATGATTTCACAGAACACAAAGAAGTTTCTCAGAAAGCTTCTTTCTCTTTGTTATCGGAGGATATTTCCTGTGGCCCTATAGTCTTCAAAGGGATCCGAAATATCTGTTCTCAGATTCCACAGAAATAAGGCTAGCAAAGAGATCCAAGAAATACACATGTAACTCTGTGAGATGAATTCACAGAACACTAAGCAGTTTCTCAGAAAGCTTCTTTCCAGATTTCATCTGAGGATATTTCCTTTTTCACCATAGCCGTCTATGGGCTTCCAAATATCACTTTGCCGATTCCACAAGAACCGTCTTAGTGAAACGCTTCTTGAGGGGAAAGCTGTAATTCTGTGAGATGATTTCACAGAACACAAAGAAGTTTCTCGGAAAGCTTCTTTCTCTTTGTTACGGGGGATATTTCCTTTGGCCCTATAGTCTTCAAAGGGATCCGAAATATCTGTTCTCAGATTCCACAGAAATAAGGCTAGCAAAGAGATCCACGAAACACACATGTAACTCTTTGATATGAATTCACAGAACACTAAGCAGTTTCTCAGAAAGCTTCTTTCCAGATTTCATCTGAGGATATTTCCTTTTTCACCATAGCCCTCTATGGGCTACCTAATATCACTTGGCCAATTCCACAAGAACTGTCTTAATGAACGGCTTCTTGAGGCGAACGCTGTAACTCTGTGAGAAGATTTCACAGAACACAAAGAAGTTTCTCAGAAAGCTTCTTTCTCTTTGTTATCGGAGGATATTTCCTTTGGCCCTATAGTCTGCTAAGGGATCCGAAATATCTGTTCTCAGATTCCACAGAAATAAGGCTAGCAAAGAGAACCCCGAAATACACATGTAACTCTGTGAGATGAATTAACAGAACACTAAGCAGTTTCTCAGAAAGCTTCTTTCCAGATTTCATCTGAGGATATTTCCTTTTTCACCATAGCCCTCTATGCGCTTCCAAATATCACTTTGCCAATTCCACAAGAACTGTCTTAGCGAAAGGCTTCTTGAGGGGAAAGCTGTAACTCTGTGAGATAATTTCACAGAACACAAAGAAGTTTCTCAGAAAGCTTCTTTCTCTTTGTATCGGAGGATATTTCCTGTGGCCCTATAGTCTTCAAAGGGATCCGAAATATCTGTTCTCAGATTCCACAGAAATAAGGCTAGCAAAGAGATCCACGAAATACACATGTAATGTTGTGAGATGAATTCACAGAACACTAAGCAGTTTCTCAGAAAGCTTCTTTCCAGATTTCATCTGAGGATATTTCCTTTTTCACCATAGCTCTCTATGGGCTTCCAAATATCACTTTGCCGATTCCACAAGAACTGTCTTAGCGAAAGGCTTCTTGAGGGGAAAGCTGTAACTCTGTGAGAAGATTTCACAGAACACAAAGAAATTTCTCAGAAAGCTTCTTTCTCTTTGTTATCGGAGGATATTTCCTTTGGCCCTATAGTCTGCTAAGGAATCCGAAATATCTGTTCTCAGATTCCACAGAAATAAGGCTAGCAAAGAGATCCACGAAATACACATGTAACTCTGTGAGATGAATTCACAGAACACTAAGCAGTTTCTCAGAAAGCTTCTTTCCAGATTTCATCTGAGGATATTTCCTTTTTCACCATAGCCCTCTATGGGCTTCCAAATATCACTTTGCCGATTCCACCAGAACTGTCTTAGCGAAAGGCTTCTTGAGGGGAAAGCTGTAACTCTGTGAGATGATTTCACAGAACACAAAGAAGTTTCTCAGAAAGCTTCTTTCTCTTTGTTATCGGAGGATATTTCCTTTGGACTATAGTCTTAAAAGGGATGCGAAATATCTGTTCTCAGATTCCACAGAAATAAGGCTAGCAAAGAGATCCACGAAATACACATGTAACTCTGTGAGATGAATTAACAGAACACTAAGCAGTTTCTCAGAAAGCTTCTTTCCAGATTTCATCTGAGGATATTTCCTTTTTCACCATAGTCCTCTATGGGCTTACAAATATCACTCTGCCGATTCCACAAGAACTGTCTTAGCGAAAGACTTCTTGAGGGGAAAGCTATAACTCTGTGAGATGATTTCACAGAACACAAAGAAGTTTCTCAGAAAGCTTCTTTCTCTTTGTTATCGGAGGATATTTCCTTTGGCCCTATAGTCTTTAAAGGGATACGAAATATCTGTTCTCAGATTCCACAGAAATAAGGCTAGCAAAGAGATCCACGAAACACACATGTAACACTTTGAGATGAATTCAGAGAACACTAAGCAGTTTCTCAGAAAGCTTCTTTCCAGATTTCATCTGAGGATATTTCCTTTTTCACCATAGCCCTTTATGGGCTTCCAAATATCACTTTGCCAATTCCACAAGAACTGTCTTAGCGAAAGGCTTCTTGAGGGGAAAGCTCTAACTCTGTGAGATGATTTCACAGAACACAAAGAAGTTTCTCAGAAAGCGTCTTTCTCTTTGTTATCGGAGGATATTTCCTTTGGACTATAGTCTTAAAAGGGATCCGAAATATCTGTTCTCAGATTCCACAGAAATAAGGCTAGCAAAGAGATCTACGAAATAGACATGTAACTCTGTGAGATGAATTAACAAAACACTAAGCAGTTTCTCAGAAAGCTTCTTTCCAGATTTCATCTGAGGATATTTCCTTTTTCACCATAGCCGTCTATGGGCTTCCAAATATCACTTTGCCGATTCCACAAGAACCGTCTTAGTGAAACGCTTCTTGAGGGGAAAGCTGTAATTCTGTGAGATGATTTCACAGAACACAAAGAAGTTTCTCGGAAAGCTTCTTTCTCTTTGTTACGGGGGATATTTCCTTTGGCCCTATAGTCTTCAAAGGGATCCGAAATATCTGTTCTCAGATTCCACAGAAATAAGGCTAGCAAAGAGATCCACGAAACACACATGTAACTCTTTGATATGAATTCACAGAACACTAAGCAGTTTCTCAGAAAGCTTCTTTCCAGATTTCATCTGAGGATATTTCCTTTTTTACCATAGCCCTCTATGGGCTACCTAATATCACTTTGCCAATTCCACAAGAACTGTCTTAATGAACGGCTTCTTGAGGCGAAAGCTGTAACTCTGTGAGAAGATTTCACAGAACACAAAGAAGTTTCTCAGAAAGCTTCTTTCTCTTTGTTATCGGAGGATATTTCCTTTGGCCCTATAGTCTGCTAAGGGATCCGAAATATCTGTTCTCAGATTCCACAGAAATAAGGCTAGCAAAGAGAACCCCGAAATACACATGTAACTCTGTGAGATGAATTAACAGAACACTAAGCAGTTTCTCAGAAAGCTTCTTTCCAGATTTCATCTGAGGATATTTCCTTTTTCACCATAGCCCTCTATGGGCTTCCAAATATCACTTTGCCAATTCCACAAGAACTGTCTTAGCGAAAGGCTTCTTGAGGGGAAAGCTGTAACTCTGTGAGATGATTTCACAGAACACAAAGAAGTTTCTCAGAAAGCTTCTTTCTCTTTGTATCGGAGGATATTTCCTGTGGCCCTATAGTCTTCAAAGGGATCCGAAATATCTGTTCTCAGATTCCACAGAAATAAGGCTAGCAAAGAGATCCACGAAATACACATGTAACTCTGTGAGATGAATTCACAGAACACTAAGCAGTTTCTCAGAAAGCTTCTTTCCAGATTTCATCTGAGGATATTTCCTTTTTCACCATAGCCCTCTATGGGCTTTCAAATATCACTTTGCCAATTCCACAAGAACTGTCTTAGTGAAAGGCTTCTTGAGGGGAAAGCTGTTACTCTGTGAGATGATTTCACAGAACACAAAGAAGTTTCTCAGAAATCTTCTTTCTCTTTGTTATCGGAGGATATTTCCTGTGGCCCTATAGTCTTCAAAGGGATCCGAAATATCTGTTCTCAGATTCCACAGAAATAAGGCTAGCAAAGAGATCCACGAAATACACATGTAACGTTGTGAGATGAATTCACAGAACACTAAGCAGTTTCTCAGAAAGCTTCTTTCCAGATTTCATCTGAGGATATTTCCTTTTTCACCATAGCTCTCTATGGGCTTCCAAATATCACTTTGCCGATTCCACAAGAACTGTCTTAGCGAAAGGTTTCTTGAGGGGAAAGCTGTAACTCTGTGAGAAGATTTCACAGAACACAAAGAAATTTCTCAGAAAGCTTCTTTCTCTTTGTTATCGGAGGATATTTCCTTTGGCCCTATAGTCTGCTAAGGAATCCGAAATATCTGTTCTCAGATTCCACAGAAATAAGGCTAGCAAAGAGATCCACGAAATACACATGTAACACAGTGAGATGAATTAACAGAACACTAAGCAGTTTCTCAGAAAGCTTCTTTCCAGATTTCATCTGAGGATATTTCCTTTTTCACCATAGCCCTCTATGGGCTTCCAAATATCACTTTGCCAATTCCACAAGAACTGTCTTAGCGAAAGGCTTCTTGAGGGGAAAGCTGTAACTCTGTGAGATGATTTCACAGAACACAAAGAAGTTTCTCAGAAAGCTTTTTTCTCTTTGTTATCGGAGGATATTTCCTTTGGCCCTATAATCTTCAAAGGGATCCGAAATATCTGTTCTCAGATTCCACAGAAATAAGGCTAGCAAAGAGATCCACGAAATACACATGTAACTCTGTGAGATGAATTCACAGAACACTAAGCAGTTTCTCAGAAAGCTTCTTTCCAGATTTCATCTGAGGATATTTCCTTTTTCACCATAGCCCTCTATGGGCTTCCAAATATCACTTTGCCAATTCCACAAGAACTGTCTTAGCGAAAGGCTTCTTGAGGGGAAAGCTGTAACTCTGTGAGATGATTTCACAGAACACAAAGAAGTTTCTCAGAAAGCTTCTTTCTCTTTGTTATCGGAGGATATTTTCTTTGGCCCTATAGTCTTCAAAGGGATGCGAAATATCTGTTCTCAGATTCCACAGAAATAAGGCTAGCAAAGAGATCCAGGAAACACATATGTAACTCTTTGAGATGAATTCACAGAACACTAAGCAGTTTCTCAGAAAGCTTCTTTCCAGATTTCATCTGAGGATATTTCCTTTTTCACCATAGCCCTCTATGGGCTACCTAATATCACTTTGCCAATTCCACAAGAACTGTCATAGCGAAAGGCTTCTTGAGGGGAAAGCTGTAACTCTGTGAGAAGATTTCACAGAACACAAAGAAGTTTCTCAGAAAGCTTCTTTCTCTTTGTTATCGGAGGATATTTCCTTTGGCCCTATAGTCTGCTAAGGGATCCGAAATATCTGTTCTCAGATTCCACAGAAATAAGGCTAGCAAAGAGATCCACGAAACACACATGTAACTCTTTGAGATGAATTCAGAGAACACTAAGCAGTTTCTCAGAAAGCTTCTTTCCAGATTTCATCTGAGGATATTTCCTTTTTCACCATAGCCCTCTATGGGCTTCCAAATATCACTTTGCCAATTCCACAAGAACTGTCTTAGCGAAAGGCTTCTTGAGGGGAAAGCTGTAACTCTGTGAGATGATTTCACAGAACACAAAGAAATTTCTCAGAAAGCTTCTTTCTCTTTGTTATCGGAGGATATTTCCTTTGGACTATAGTCTTAAAAGGGATCCGAAATATCTGTTCTCAGATTCCACAGAAATAAGGCTAGCAAAGAGATCTACGAAATAGACATGTAACTCTGTGAGATGAATTAACAGAACACTAAGCAGTTTCTCAGAAAGCTTCTTTCCAGATTTCATCTGAGGATATTTCCTTTTTCACCATAGCCCTCTATGGGCTTCCAAATATCACTTTGCCAATTCCACAAGAACTGTCTTAGCGAACGGCTTCTTGAGGGGAAAGCTGTAACTCTGTGAGATGATTTCACAGAACACAAAGAAGTTTCTCAGAAAGCTTCTTTCTCTTTGTTATCAGAGGATATTTCCTGTGGCCCTATAGTCTTCAAAGGGATCCGAAATATCTGTTCTCAAATTCCACAGAAATAAGGCTAGCAAAGAGATCCACGAAATACACATGTAACGTTGTGAGATGAATTCACAGAACACTAAGCAGTTTCTCAGAAAGCTTCTTTCCAGATTTCATCTGAGGATATTTCCTTTTTCACCATAGCCCTCTATGGGCTACCTAATATCACTTTGCCAATTCCACAAGAACTGTCTTAATGAACGGCTTCTTGAGGCGAAAGCTGTAACTCTGTGAGAAGATTTCACAGAACACAAAGAAGTTTCTCAGAAAGCTTCTTTCTCTTTGTTATCGGAGGATATTTCCTTTGGCCCTATAGTCTGCTAAGGGATCCGAAATATCTGTTCTCAGATTCCACAGAAATAAGGCTAGCAAAGAGAACCCCGAAATACACATGTAACTCTGTGAGATGAATTAACAGAACACTAAGCAGTTTCTCAGAAAGCTTCTTTCCAGATTTCATCTGAGGATATTTCCTTTTTCACCATAGCCCTCTATGGGCTTCCAAATATCACTTTGCCAATTCCACAAGAACTGTCTTAGCGAAAGGCTTCTTGAGGGGAAAGCTGTAACTCTGTGAGATGATTTCAAAGAACACAAAGAAGTTTCTCAGAAAGCTTCTTTCTCTTTGTATCGGAGGATATTTCCTGTGGCCCTATAGTCTTCAAAGGGATCCGAAATATCTGTTCTCAGATTCCACAGAAATAAGGCTAGCAAAGAGATGCACGAAATACACATGTAACGTTGTGAGATGAATTCACAGAACACTAAGCAATTTCTCAGAAAGCTTCTTTCCAGATTTCATCTGAGGATATTTCCTTTTTCACCATAGCTCTCTATGGGCTTCCAAATATCACTTTGCAGATTCCACAAGAACTGTCTTAGCGAAAGGCTTCTTGAGGGGAAAGCTGTAACTCTGTGAGAAGATTTCACAGAACACAAAGAAATTTCTCAGAAAGCTTCTTTCTCTTTGTTATCGGAGGATATTTCCTTTGGCCCTATAGTCTGCTAAGGAATCCGAAATATCTGTTCTCAGATTCCACAGAAATAAGGCTAGCAAAGAGATCCACGAAATACACATGTAACTCTGTGAGATGAATTAACAGAACACTAAGCAGTTTCTCAGAAAGCTTCTTTCCAGATTTCATCTGAGGATATTTCCTTTTTCACCATAGCCCTCTATGGGCTTCCAAATATCACTTTGCCAATTCCACAAGAACTGTCTTAGCGAAAGGCTTCTTGAGGGGAAAGCTGTAACTCTGTGAGATGATTTCACAGAACACAAAGAAGTTTCTCAGAAAGCTTTTTTCTCTTTGTTATCGGAGGATATTTCCTTTGGCCCTATAATCTTCAAAGGGATCCGAAATATCTGTTCTCAGATTCCACAGAAATAAGGCTAGCAAAGAGATCCACGAAATACACATGTAACTCTGTGAGATGAATTAACAGAACACTAAGCAGTTTCTCAGAAAGCTTCTTTCCAGATTTCATCTGAGGATATTTCCTTTTTCACCATAGCCCTCTATGGGCTTTCAAATATCAGTTTGCCAATTCCACAAGAACTGTCTTAGTGAAAGGCTTCTTGAGGGGAAAGCTGTTACTCTGTGAGATGATTTCACAGAACACAAAGAAGTTTCTCAGAAATCTTCTTTCTCTTTGTTATCGGAGGATATTTCCTGTGGCCCTATAGTCTTCAAAGGGATCCGAAATATCTGTTCTCAGATTCCACAGAAATAAGGCTAGCAAAGAGATCAAAGAAATACACATGTAACTCTGTGAGATGAATTCACAGAACACTAAGCAGTTTCTCAGAAAGCTTCTTTCCAGATTTCATCTGAGGATATTTCCTTTTTCACCATAGCCCTCTATGGGCTTCCAAATATCACTTTGCCAATTCCACAAGAACTGTCT
Organism: Macaca nemestrina; assembly: GCF_043159975.1. Classification (NCBI taxonomy): domain Eukaryota; kingdom Metazoa; phylum Chordata; class Mammalia; order Primates; family Cercopithecidae; genus Macaca; species Macaca nemestrina. The sequence goes on from NC_092140.1 coordinate 57,452,839, forward strand.
TAGCGAACGGCTTCTTGAGGGGAAAGATGTAACTCTGTGAGATGATTTCACAGAACACAAAGAAGTTTCTCAGAAAGCTTCTTTCTCTTTGTTATCGGAGGATATTTCCTGTGGCCCTATAGTCTTCAAAGGGATCCGAAATATCTGTTCTCAAATTCCACAGAAATAAGGCTAGCAAAGAGATCCACGAAATACACATGTAACTCTGTGAGATGAATTCACAGAACACTAAGCAGTTTCTCAGAAAGCTTCTTTCCAGATTTCATCTGAGGATATTTCCTTTTTCACCATAGCCCTCTATGGGCTACCTAATATCACTTTGCCAATTCCACAAGAACTGTCTTAATGAACGGCTTCTTGAGGCGAAAGCTGTAACTCTGTGAGAAGATTTCACAGAACACAAAGAAGTTTCTCAGAAAGCTTCTTTCTCTTTGTTATCGGAGGATATTTCCTTTGGCCCTATGGTCTGCTAAGGGATCCGAAATATCTGTTCTCAGATTCCACAGAAATAAGGCTAGCAAAGAGAACCCCGAAATACACATGTAACTCTGTGAGATGAATTAACAGAACACTAAGCAGTTTCTCAGAAAGCTTCTTTCCAGATTTCATCTGAGGATATTTCCTTTTTCACCATAGCCCTCTATGGGCTTCCAAATATCACTTTGCCAATTCCACAAGAACTGTCTTAGCGAAAGGCTTCTTGAGGGGAAAGCTGTAACTCTGTGAGATGATTTCACAGAACACAAAGAAGTTTCTCAGAAAGCTTCTTTCTCTTTGTATCGGAGGATATTTCCTGTGGCCCTATAGTCTTCAAAGGGATCCGAAATATCTGTTCTCAGATTCCACAGAAATAAGGCTAGCAAAGAGATCCACGAAATACACATGTAACGTTGTGAGATGAATTCACAGAACACTAAGCAGTTTCTCAGAAAGCTTCTTTCCAGATTTCATCTGAGGATATTTCCTTTTTCACCATAGCTCTCTATGGGCTTCCAAATATCACTTTGCCGATTCCACAAGAACTGTCTTAGCGAAAGGTTTCTTGAGGGGAAAGCTGTAACTCTGTGAGAAGATTTCACAGAACACAAAGAAATTTCTCAGAAAGCTTCTTTCTCTTTGTTATCGGAGGATATTTCCTTTGGCCCTATAGTCTGATAAGGAATCCGAAATATCTGTTCTCAGATTCCACAGAAATAAGGCTAGCAAAGAGATCCACGAAATACACATGTAACACAGTGAGATGAATTAACAGAACACTAAGCAGTTTCTCAGAAAGCTTCTTTCCAGATTTCATCTGAGGATATTTCCTTTTTCACCATAGCCCTCTATGGGCTTCCAAATATCACTTTGCCAATTCCACAAGAACTGTCTTAGCGAAAGGCTTCTTGAGGGGAAAGCTGTAACTCTGTGAGATGATTTCACAGAACACAAAGAAGTTTCTCAGAAAGCTTTTTTCTCTTTGTTATCGGAGGATATTTCCTTTGGCCCTATAATCTTCAAAGGGATCCGAAATATCTGTTCTCAGATTCCACAGAAATAAGGCTAGCAAAGAGATCCACGAAATACACATGTAACTCTGTGAGATGAATTCACAGAACACTAAGCAGTTTCTCAGAAAGCTTCTTTCCAGATTTCATCTGAGGATATTTCCTTTTTCACCATAGCCCTCTATGGGCTTTCAAATATCACTTTGCCAATTCCACAAGAACTGTCTTAGTGAAAGGCTTCTTGAGGGGAAAGCTGTTACTCTGTGAGATGATTTCACAGAACACAAAGAAGTTTCTCAGAAATCTTCTTTCTCTTTGTTATCGGAGGATATTTCCTGTGGCCCTATAGTCTTCAAAGGGATCCGAAATATCTGTTCTCAGATTCCACAGAAATAAGGCTAGCAAAGAGATCAAAGAAATACACATGTAACTCTGTGAGATGAATTCACAGAACACTAAGCAGTTTCTCAGAAAGCTTCTTTCCAGATTTCATCTGAGGTTATTTCCTTTTTCACCATAGCCCTCTATGGGCTTCCAAATATCACTTTGCCGATTCCACAAGAACTGTCTTAGCGAAAGGCTTCTTGAGGGGAAAGCTGTAACTCTGTGAGATGATTTCACAGAACACAAAGAAGTTTCTCAGAAAGCTTCTTTCTCTTTGTTATCGGAGGATATTTTCTTTGGCCCTATAGTCTTCAAAGGGATGCGAAATATCTGTTCTCAGATTCCACAGAAATAAGGCTAGCAAAGAGATCCAGGAAACACATATGTAACTCTTTGAGATGAATTCACAGAACACTAAGCAGTTTCTCAGAAAGCTTCTTTCCAGATTTCATCTGAGGATATTTCCTTTTTCACCATAGCCCTCTATGGGCTACCTAATATCACTTTGCCAATTCCACAAGAACTGTCATAGCGAAAGGCTTCTTGAGGGGAAAGCTGTAACTCTGTGAGAAGATTTCACAGAACACAAAGAAGTTTCTCAGAAAGCTTCTTTCTCTTTGTTATCGGAGGATATTTCCTTTGGCCCTATAGTCTGCTAAGGGATCCGAAATATCTGTTCTCAGATTCCACAGAAATAAGGCTAGCAAAGAGATCCACGAAACACACATGTAACTCTTTGAGATGAATTCAGAGAACACTAAGCAGTTTCTCAGAAAGCTTCTTTCCAGATTTCATCTGAGGATATTTCCTTTTTCACCATAGCCCTCTATGGGCTTCCAAATATCACTTTGCCAATTCCACAAGAACTGTCTTAGCGAAAGGCTTCTTGAGGGGAAAGCTGTAACTCTGTGAGATGATTTCACAGAACACAAAGAAATTTCTCAGAAAGCTTCTTTCTCTTTGTTATCGGAGGATATTTCCTTTGGACTATAGTCTTAAAAGGGATCCGAAATATCTGTTCTCAGATTCCACAGAAATAAGGCTAGCAAAGAGATCTACGAAATAGACATGTAACTCTGTGAGATGAATTAACAGAACACTAAGCAGTTTCTCAGAAAGCTTCTTTCCAGATTTCATCTGAGGATATTTCCTTTTTCACCATAGCCCTCTATGGGCTTCCAAATATCACTTTGCCAATTCCACAAGAACTGTCTTAGCGAACGGCTTCTTGAGGGGAAAGCTGTAACTCTGTGAGATGATTTCACAGAACACAAAGAAGTTTCTCAGAAAGCTTCTTTCTCTTTGTTATCAGAGGATATTTCCTGTGGCCCTATAGTCTTCAAAGGGATCCGAAATATCTGTTCTCAAATTCCACAGAAATAAGGCTAGCAAAGAGATCCACGAAATACACATGTAACGTTGTGAGATGAATTCACAGAACACTAAGCAGTTTCTCAGAAAGCTTCTTTCCAGATTTCATCTGAGGATATTTCCTTTTTCACCATAGCCCTCTATGGGCTACCTAATATCACTTTGCCAATTCCACAAGAACTGTCTTAATGAACGGCTTCTTGAGGCGAAAGCTGTAACTCTGTGAGAAGATTTCACAGAACACAAAGAAGTTTCTCAGAAAGCTTCTTTCTCTTTGTTATCGGAGGATATTTCCTTTGGCCCTATAGTCTGCTAAGGGATCCGAAATATCTGTTCTCAGATTCCACAGAAATAAGGCTAGCAAAGAGAACCCCGAAATACACATGTAACTCTGTGAGATGAATTAACAGAACACTAAGCAGTTTCTCAGAAAGCTTCTTTCCAGATTTCATCTGAGGATATTTCCTTTTTCACCATAGCCCTCTATGGGCTTCCAAATATCACTTTGCCAATTCCACAAGAACTGTCTTAGCGAAAGGCTTCTTGAGGGGAAAGCTGTAACTCTGTGAGATGATTTCAAAGAACACAAAGAAGTTTCTCAGAAAGCTTCTTTCTCTTTGTATCGGAGGATATTTCCTGTGGCCCTATAGTCTTCAAAGGGATCCGAAATATCTGTTCTCAGATTCCACAGAAATAAGGCTAGCAAAGAGATACACGAAATACACATGTAACGTTGTGAGATGAATTCACAGAACACTAAGCAATTTCTCAGAAAGCTTCTTTCCAGATTTCATCTGAGGATATTTCCTTTTTCACCATAGCTCTCTATGGGCTTCCAAATATCACTTTGCCGATTCCACAAGAACTGTCTTAGCGAAAGGCTTCTTGAGGGGAAAGCTGTAACTCTGTGAGAAGATTTCACAGAACACAAAGAAATTTCTCAGAAAGCTTCTTTCTCTTTGTTATCGGAGGATATTTCCTTTGGCCCTATAGTCTGCTAAGGAATCCGAAATATCTGTTCTCAGATTCCACAGAAATAAGGCTAGCAAAGAGATCCACGAAATACACATGTAACTCTGTGAGATGAATTAACAGAACACTAAGCAGTTTCTCAGAAAGCTTCTTTCCAGATTTCATCTGAGGATATTTCCTTTTTCACCATAGCCCTCTATGGGCTTCCAAATATCACTTTGCCAATTCCACAAGAACTGTCTTAGCGAAAGGCTTCTTGAGGGGAAAGCTGTAACTCTGTGAGATGATTTCACAGAACACAAAGAAGTTTCTCAGAAAGCTTTTTTCTCTTTGTTATCGGAGGATATTTCCTTTGGCCCTATAATCTTCAAAGGGATCCGAAATATCTGTTCTCAGATTCCACAGAAATAAGGCTAGCAAAGAGATCCACGAAATACACATGTAACTCTGTGAGATGAATTAACAGAACACTAAGCAGTTTCTCAGAAAGCTTCTTTCCAGATTTCATCTGAGGATATTTCCTTTTTCACCATAGCCCTCTATGGGCTTTCAAATATCAGTTTGCCAATTCCACAAGAACTGTCTTAGTGAAAGGCTTCTTGAGGGGAAAGCTGTTACTCTGTGAGATGATTTCACAGAACACAAAGAAGTTTCTCAGAAATCTTCTTTCTCTTTGTTATCGGAGGATATTTCCTGTGGCCCTATAGTCTTCAAAGGGATCCGAAATATCTGTTCTCAGATTCCACAGAAATAAGGCTAGCAAAGAGATCAAAGAAATACACATGTAACTCTGTGAGATGAATTCACAGAACACTAAGCAGTTTCTCAGAAAGCTTCTTTCCAGATTTCATCTGAGGATATTTCCTTTTTCACCATAGCCCTCTATGGGCTTCCAAATATCACTTTGCCAATTCCACAAGAACTGTCTTAGCGAACGGCTTCTTGAGGGGAAAGCTGTAACTCTGTGAGATGATTTCACAGAACACAAAGAAGTTTCTCAGAAAGCTTCTTTCTCTTTGTTATCGGAGGATATTTCCTGTGGCCCTATATTCTTCAAAGGGATCCGAAATATCTGTTCGCAAATTCCACAGAAATAAGGCTAGCAAAGAGATCCACGAAATACACATGTAACTCTGTGAGATGAATTCACAGAACACTAAGCAGTTTCTCAGAAAGCTTCTTTCCAGATTTCATCTGAGGATATTTCCTTTTTCACCATAGCCCTCTATGGGCTACCTAATATCACTTTGCCAATTCCACAAGAACTGTCTTAATGAACGGCTTCTTGAGGCGAAAGCTGTAACTCTGTGAGAAGATTTCACAGAACACAAAGAAGTTTCTCAGAAAGCTTCTTTCTCTTTGTTATCGGAGGATATTTCCTTTGGCCCTATGGTCTGCTAAGGGATCCGAAATATCTGTTCTCAGATTCCACAGAAATAAGGCTAGCAAAGAGAACCCCGAAATACACATGTAACTCTGTGAGATGAATTAACAGAACACTAAGCAGTTTCTCAGAAAGCTTCTTTCCAGATTTCATCTGAGGATATTTCCTTTTTCACCATAGCCCTCTATGGGCTTCCAAATATCACTTTGCCAATTCCACAAGAACTGTCTTAGCGAAAGGCTTCTTGAGGGGAAAGCTGTAACTCTGTGAGATGATTTCACAGAACACAAAGAAGTTTCTCAGAAAGCTTCTTTCTCTTTGTATCGGAGGATATTTCCTGTGGCCCTATAGTCTTCAAAGGGATCCGAAATATCTGTTCTCAGATTCCACAGAAATAAGGCTAGCAAAGAGATCCACGAAATACACATGTAACGTTGTGAGATGAATTCACAGAACACTAAGCAGTTTCTCAGAAAGCTTCTTTCCAGGTTTCATCTGAGGATATTTCCTTTTTCACCATAGCTCTCTATGGGCTTCCAAATATCACTTTGCCGATTCCACAAGAACTGTCTTAGAGAAAGGCTTCTTGAGGGGAAAGCTGTAACTCTGTGAGAAGATTTCACAGAACACAAAGAAATTTCTCAGAAAGCTTCTTTCTCTTTGTTATCGGAGGATATTTCCTTTGGCCCTATAGTCTGCTAAGGAAACCGAAATATCTGTTCTCAGATTCCACAGAAATAAGGCTAGCAAAGAGATCCACGAAATACACATGTAACTCTGTGAGATGAATTAACAGAACACTAAGCAGTTTCTCAGAAAGCTTCTTTCCAGATTTCATCTGAGGATATTTCCTTTTTCACCATAGCCCTCTATGGGCTTCCAAATATCACTTTGCCAATTCCACAAGAACTGTCTTAGCGAAAGGCTTCTTGAGGGGAAAGCTGTAACTCTGTGAGATGATTTCACAGAACACAAAGAAGTTTCTCAGAAAGCTTCTTTCTCTTTGTTATCGGAGGATATTTCCTTTGGCCCTATAATCTTCAAAGGGATCCGAAATATCTGTTCTCAGATTCCACAGAAATAAGGCTAACAAAGAGATCCACGAAATACACATGTAACTCTGTGAGATGAATTAACAGAACACTAAGCAGTTTCTCAGAAAGCTTCTTTCCAGATTTCATCTGAGGATATTTCCTTTTTCACCATAGCCCTCTATGGGCTTTCAAATATCAGTTTGCCAATTCCACAAGAACTGTCTTAGTGAAAGGCTTCTTGAGGGGAAAGCTGTTACTCTGTGAGATGATTTCACAGAACACAAAGAAGTTTCTCAGAAATCTTCTTTCTCTTTGTTATCGGAGGATATTTCCTGTAGCCCTATAGTCTTCAAAGAGATCCGAAATATCTGTTCTCAGATTCCACAGAAATAAGGCTAGCAAAGAGATCAAAGAAATAAACATGTAACTCTGTGAGATGAATTCACAGAACACTAAGCAGTTTCTCAGAAAGCTTCTTTCCAGATTTCATCTGAGGATATTTCCTTTTTCACCATAGCCCTCTATGGGCTTCCAAATATCACTTTGCCGATTCCACAAGAACTGTCTTAGCGAAACGCTTCTTGAGGGGAAAGCTGTAACTCTGTGAGATGATTTCACAGAACACAAAGAAGTTTCTCAGAAAGCTTCTTTCTCTTTGTTATCGGAGGATATTTCCTTTGGCCCTATAGTCTTCAAAGGGATGCGAAATATCTGTTCTCAGATTCCACAGAAATAAGGCTAGCAAAGAGATCCAGGAAACACATATGTAACTCTTTGAGATGAATTCACAGAACACTAAGCAGTTTCTCAGAAAGCTTCTTTCCAGATTTCATCTGAGGATATTTCCTTTTTCACCATAGCCCTCTATGGGCTACCTAATATCACTTTGCCAATTCCACAAGAACTGTCATAGCGAAAGGCTTCTTGAGGGGAAAGCTGTAACTCTGTGAGAAGATTTCACAGAACACAAAGAAGTTTCTCAGAAAGCTTCTTTCTCTTTGTTATCGGAGGATATTTCCTTTGGCCCTATAGTCTGCTAAGGGATCCGAAATATCTGTTTTCAGATTCCACAGAAATAAGGCTTGCAAAGAGATACACGAAATACACATGTAACTGTGTGAGATGAATTCACAGAACACTAAGCAGTTTCTCAGAAAGCTTCCTTCCAGATTTCATGTGAGGATATTTCCTTTTTCACCATAGCCCTCTATGGGCTTCCAAATATCACTTTGCCAATTCCACAAGAACTGTCTTAGCGAAAGGCTTCTTGAGGGGAAAGCTGTAACTCTGTGAGATGATTTTACAGAACACAAAGAAGTTTCTCAGAAAGCTTCTTTCTCTTTGTTATCGGAGGATATTTCCTTTGGCCCTATAGTCTTCAAAGGGATCCGAAATATCTGTTCTCAGATTCCACAGAAATAAGGCTAGCAAAGGGATCCACGAAATACACATGTAACTCTGTGAGATGAATTCACAGAACACTAAGCAGTTTCTCAGAAAGCTTCTTTCCAGATTTCATCTGAGGATATTTCCTTTTTCACCATAGCCCTCTATGGGCTTTCAAATATCACTTTGCCAATTCCACAAGAACTGTCTTAGTGAAAGGCTTCTTGAGGGGAAAGCTGTTACTCTGTGAGATGATTTCACAGAACACAAAGAAGTTTCTCAGAAATCTTCTTTCTCTTTGTTATCGGAGGATATTTCCTGTGGCCCTATAGTCTGCTAAGGGATCCGAAATATCTGTTCTCAGATTCCACAGAAATAAGGCTAGCAAAGAGATCCACGAAACACACATGTAACTCTTTGAGATGAATTCAGAGAACACTAAGCAGTTTCTCAGAAAGCTTCTTTCCAGATTTCATCTGAGGATATTTCCTTTTTCACCATAGCCCTCTATGGGCTTCCAAATATCACTTTGCCAATTCCACAAGAACTGTCTTAGCGAACGGCTTCTTGAGGGGAAAGCTGTAACTCTGTGAGATGATTTCACAGAACACAAAGAAGTTTCTCAGAAAGCTTCTTTCTCTTTGTTATCGGAGGATATTTCCTGTGGCCCTATAGTCTTCAAAGGGATCCGAAATATCTGTTCTCAAATTCCACAGAAATAAGGCTAGCAAAGAGATCCACGAAATACACATGTAACTCTGTGAGATGAATTCACAGAACACTAAGCAGTTTCTCAGAAAGCTTCTTTCCAGATTTCATCTGAGGATATTTCCTTTTTCACCATAGCCCTCTATGGGCTACCTAATATCACTTTGCCAATTCCACAAGAACTGTCTTAATGAACGGCTTCTTGAGGCGAAAGCTGTAACTCTGTGAGAAGATTTCACAGAACACAAAGAAGTTTCTCAGAAAGCTTCTTTCTCTTTGTTATCGGAGGATATTTCCTTTGGCCCTATAGTCTGCTAAGGGATCCGAAATATCTGTTCTCAGATTCCACAGAAATAAGGCTAGCAAAGAGAACCCCGAAATACACATGTAACTCTGTGAGATGAATTAACAGAACACTAAGCAGTTTCTCAGAAAGCTTCTTTCCAGATTTCATCTGAGGATATTTCCTTTTTCACCATAGCCCTCTATGGGCTTCCAAATATCACTTTGCCAATTCCACAAGAACTGTCTTAGCGAAAGGCTTCTTGAGGGGAAAGCTGTAACTCTGTGAGATGATTTCACAGAACACAAAGAAGTTTCTCAGAAAGCTTCTTTCTCTTTGTTATCGGAGGATATTTCCTGTGGCCCTATAGTCTGCTAAGGGATCCGAAATATCTGTTTTCAGATTCCACAGAAATAAGGCTTGCAAAGAGATACACGAAATACACATGTAACTGTGTGAGATGAATTCACAGAACACTAAGCAGTTTCTCAGAAAGCTTCCTTCCAGATTTCATGTGAGGATATTTCCTTTTTCACCATAGCCCTCTATGGGCTTCCAAATATCACTTTGCCAATTCCACAAGAACTGTCTTAGCGAAAGGCTTCTTGAGGGGAAAGCTGTAACTCTGTGAGATGATTTCACAGAACACAAAGAAGTTTCTCAGAAAGCTTCTTTCTCTTTGTTATCGGAGGATATTTCCTTTGGCCCTATAGTCTTCAAAGGGATCCGAAATATCTGTTCTCAGATTCCACAGAAATAAGGCTAGCAAAGGGATCCACGAAATACACATGTAACTCTGTGAGATGAATTCACAGAACACTAAGCAGTTTCTCAGAAAGCTTCTTTCCAGATTTCATCTGAGGATATTTCCTTTTTCACCATAGCCCTCTATGGGCTTCCAAATATCACTTTGCCAATTCCACAAGAACTGTCTTAGTGAAAGGCTTCTTGAGGGGAAAGCTGTTACTCTGTGAGATGATTTCACAGAACACAAAGAAGTTTCTCAGAAATCTTCTTTCTCTTTGTTATCGGAGGATATTTCCTGTGGCCCTATAGTCTGCTAAGGGATCCGAAATATCTGTTCTCAGATTCCACAGAAATAAGGCTAGCAAAGAGATCCACGAAACACACATGTAACTCTTTGAGATGAATTCAGAGAACACTAAGCAGTTTCTCAGAAAGCTTCTTTCCAGATTTCATCTGAGGATATTTCCTTTTTCACCATAGCCCTCTATGGGCTTCCAAATATCACTTTGCCAATTCCACAAGAACTGTCTTAGCGAACGGCTTCTTGAGGGGAAAGCTGTAACTCTGTGAGATGATTTCACAGAACACAAAGAAGTTTCTCAGAAAGCTTCTTTCTCTTTGTTATCGGAGGATATTTCCTGTGGCCCTATAGTCTTCAAAGGGATCCTAAATATCTGTTCTCAAATTCCACAGAAATAAGGCTAGCAAAGAGATCCACGAAATACACATGTAACTCTGTGAGATGAATTCACAGAACACTAAGCAGTTTCTCAGAAAGCTTCTTTCCAGATTTCATCTGAGGATATTTCCTTTTTCACCATAGCCCTCTACGGGCTACCTAATATCACTTTGCCAATTCCACAAGAACTGTCTTAATGAACGGCTTCTTGAGGCGAAAGCTGTAACTCTGTGAGAAGATTTCACAGAACACAAAGAAGTTTCTCAGAAAGCTTCTTTCTCTTTGTTATCGGAGGATATTTCCTTTGGCCCTATAGTCTGCTAAGGGATCCGAAATATCTGTTCTCAGATTCCACAGAAATAAGGCTAGCAAAGAGAACCCCGAAATACACATGTAACTCTGTGAGATGAATTAACAGAACACTAAGCAGTTTCTCAGAAAGCTTCTTTCCAGATTTCATCTGAGGATATTTCCTTTTTCACCATAGCCCTCTATGGGCTTCCAAATATCACTTTGCCAATTCCACAAGAACTGTCTTAGCGAAAGGCTTCTTGAGGGGAAAGCTGTAACTCTGTGAGATGATTTCACAGAACACAAAGAAGTTTCTCAGAAAGCTTCTTTCTCTTTGTTATCGGAGGATATTTCCTTTGGACTATAGTCTTAAAAGGGATCCGAAATATCTGTTCTCAGATTCCACAGAAATAAGGCTAGCAAAGAGATCTACGAAATAGACATGTAACTCTGTGAGATGAATTCACAGAACACTAAGCAGTTTCTCAGAAAGCTTCTTTCCAGATTTCATCTGAGGATATTTCCTTTTTCACCATAGCCCTCTATGGGCTTCCAAATATCACTTTGCCAATTCCACAAGAACTGTCTTAGCGAACGGCTTCTTGAGGGGAAAGCTGTAACTCTGTGAGATGATTTCACAGAACACAAAGAAGTTTCTCAGAAAGCTTCTTTCTCTTTGTTATCGGAGGATATTTCCTGTGGCCCTATAGTCTTCAAAGGGATCCGAAATATCTGTTCTCAGATTCCACAGAAATAAGGCTAGCAAAGAGATCCACGAAATACACATGTAACGTTGTGAGATGAATTCACAGAACACTAAGCAGTTTCTCAGAAAGCTTCTTTCCAGATTTCATCTGAGGATATTTCCTTTTTCACCATAGCTCTCTATGTGCTTCCAAATATCACTTTGCCGATTCCACAAGAACTGTCTTAGCGAAAGGCTTCTTGAGGGGAAAGCTGTAACTCTGTGAGAAGATTTCACAGAACACAAAGAAATTTCTCAGAAAGCTTCTTTCTCTTTGTTATCGGAGGATATTTCCTTTGGCCGTATAGTCTGCTAAGGAATCCGAAATATCTGTTCTCAGATTCCACAGAAATAAGGCTAGCAAAGAGATCCACGAAATACACATGTAACTCTGTGAGATGAATTAACAGAACACTAAGCAGTTTCTCAGAAAGCTTCTTTCCAGATTTCATCTGAGGATATTTCCTTTTTCACCATAGCCCTCTATGGGCTTCCAAATATCACTTTGCCAATTCCACAAGAACTGTCTTAGCGAAAGGCTTCTTGAGGGGAAAGCTGTAACTCTGTGAGATGATTTCACAGAACACAAAGAAGTTTCTCAGAAAGCTTTTTTCTCTTTGTTATCGGAGGATATTTCCTTTGGCCCTATAATCTTCAAAGGGATCCGAAATATCTGTTCTCAGATTCCACAGAAATAAGGCTAGCAAAGAGATCCACGAAATACACATGTAACTCTGTGAGATGAATTAACAGAACACTAAGCAGTTTCTCAGAAAGCTTCTTTCCAGATTTCATCTGAGGATATTTCCTTTTTCACCATAGCCCTCTATGGGCTTTCAAATATCAGTTTGCCAATTCCACAAGAACTGTCTTAGTGAAAGGCTTCTTGAGGGGAAAGCTGTTACTCTGTGAGATGATTTCACAGAACACAAAGAAGTTTTCCAGAAAGCTTGTTTCTCTTTGATATCGGAGGATATTTCCTGTGGCCCTATAGTCTTCAAAGGGATCCGAAATATCTGTTCTCAGATTCCACAGAAATAAGGCTAGCAAAGAGATCCACGAAACACACATGTAACTCTTTGAGATGAATTCAGAGAACACTAAGCAGTTTCTCAGAAAGCTTCTTTCCAGATTTCATCTGAGGATATTTCCTTTTTCACCATAGCCCTCTATGGGCTTCCAAATATCACTTTGCCAATTCCACAAGAACTGTCTTAGCGAACGGCTTCTTGAGGGGAAAGCTGTAACTCTGTGAGATGATTTCACAGAACACAAAGAAGTTTCTCAGAAAGCTTCTTTCTCTTTGTTATCGGAGGATATTTCCTGTGGCCCTATAGTCTTCAAAGGAATCCTAAATATCTGTTCTCAAATTCCACAGAAATAAGGCTAGCAAAGAGATCCACGAAATACACATGTAACTCTGTGAGATGAATTCACAGAACACTAAGCAGTTTCTCAGAAAGCTTCTTTCCAGATTTCATCTGAGGATATTTCCTTTTTCACCATAGCCCTCTACGGGCTACCTAATATCACTTTGCCAATTCCACAAGAACTGTCTTAATGAACGGCTTCTTGAGGCGAAAGCTGTAACTCTGTGAGAAGATTTCACAGAACACAAAGAAGTTTCTCAGAAAGCTTCTTTCTCTTTGTTATCGGAGGATATTTCCTTTGGCCCTATAGTCTGCTAAGGGATCCGAAATATCTGTTCTCAGATTCCACAGAAATAAGGCTAGCAAAGAGAACCCCGAAATACACATGTAACTCTGTGAGATGAATTAACAGAACACTAAGCAGTTTCTCAGAAAGCTTCTTTCCAGATTTCATCTGAGGATATTTCCTTTTTCACCATAGCCCTCTATGGGCTTCCAAATATCACTTTGCCAATTCCACAAGAACTGTCTTAGCGAAAGGCTTCTTGAGGGGAAAGCTGTAACTCTGTGAGATGATTTCACAGAACACAAAGAAGTTTCTCAGAAAGCTTCTTTCTCTTTGTTATCGGAGGATATTTCCTTTGGACTATAGTCTTAAAAGGGATCCGAAATATCTGTTCTCAGATTCCACAGAAATAAGGCTAGCAAAGAGATCTACGAAATAGACATGTAACTCTGTGAGATGAATTCACAGAACACTAAGCAGTTTCTCAGAAAGCTTCTTTCCAGATTTCATCTGAGGATATTTCCTTTTTCACCATAGCCCTCTATGGGCTTCCAAATATCACTTTGCCAATTCCACAAGAACTGTCTTAGCGAACGGCTTCTTGAGGGGAAAGCTGTAACTCTGTGAGATGATTTCACAGAACACAAAGAAGTTTCTCAGAAAGCTTCTTTCTCTTTGTTATCGGAGGATATTTCCTGTGGCCCTATAGTCTTCAAAGGGATCCGAAATATCTGTTCTCAGATTCCACAGAAATAAGGCTAGCAAAGAGATCCACGAAATACACATGTAACGTTGTGAGATGAATTCACAGAACACTAAGCAGTTTCTCAGAAAGCTTCTTTCCAGATTTCATCTGAGGATATTTCCTTTTTCACCATAGCTCTCTATGTGCTTCCAAATATCACTTTGCCGATTCCACAAGAACTGTCTTAGCGAAAGGCTTCTTGAGGGGAAAGCTGTAACTCTGTGAGAAGATTTCACAGAACACAAAGAAATTTCTCAGAAAGCTTCTTTCTCTTTGTTATCGGAGGATATTTCCTTTGGCCCTATAGTCTGCTAAGGAATCCGAAATATCTGTTCTCAGATTCCACAGAAATAAGGCTAGCAAAGAGATCCACGAAATACACATGTAACTCTGTGAGATGAATTAACAGAACACTAAGCAGTTTCTCAGAAAGCTTCTTTCCAGATTTCATCTGAGGATATTTCCTTTTTCACCATAGCCCTCTATGGGCTTCCAAATATCACTTTGCCAATTCCACAAGAACTGTCTTAGCGAAAGGCTTCTTGAGGGGAAAGCTGTAACTCTGTGAGATGATTTCACAGAACACAAAGAAGTTTCTCAGAAAGCTTTTTTCTCTTTGTTATCGGAGGATATTTCCTTTGGCCCTATAATCTTCAAAGGGATCCGAAATATCTGTTCTCAGATTCCACAGAAATAAGGCTAGCAAAGAGATCCACGAAATACACATGTAACTCGGTGAGATGAATTAACAGAACACTAAGCAGTTTCTCAGAAAGCTTCTTTCCAGATTTCATCTGAGGATATTTCCTTTTTCACCATAGCCCTCTATGGGCTTTCAAATATCAGTTTGCCAATTCCACAAGAACTGTCTTAGTGAAAGGCTTCTTGAGGGGAAAGCTGTTACTCTGTGAGATGATTTCACAGAACACAAAGAAGTTTCTCAGAAATCTTCTTTCTCTTTGTTATCGGAGGATATTTCCTGTGGCCCTATAGTCTTCAAAGGGATCCGAAATATCTGTTCTCAGATTCCACAGAAATAAGGCTAGCAAAGAGGTCAAAGAAATACACATGTAACTCTGTGAGATGAATTCACAGAACACTAAGCAGTTTCTCAGAAAGCTTCTTTCCAGACTCCATCTGAGGATATTTCCTTTTTCACCATAGCCCTCTATGGGCTTCCAAATATCACTTTGCCAATTCCACAAGAACTGTCTTAGCGAACGGCTTCTTGAGGGGAAAGCTGTAACTCTGTGAGATGATTTCACAGAACACAAAGAAGTTTCTCAAAAAGCTTCTTTCTCTTTGTTATCGGAGGATATTTCCTGTGGCCCTATAGTCTTCAAAGGGATCCGAAATATCTGTTCTCAAATTCCACAGAAATAAGGCTAGCAAAGAGATCCACGAAATACACATGTAACTCTGTGAGATGAATTCACAGAACACTAAGCAGTTTCTCAGAAAGCTTCTTTCCAGATTTCATCTGAGGATATTTCCTTTTTCTCCATAGCCCTCTATGGGCTACCTAATATCACTTTGCCAATTCCACAAGAACTGTCTTAATGAACGGCTTCTTGAGGCGAAAGCTGTAACTCTGTGAGAAGATTTCACAGAACACAAAGAAGTTTCTCAGAAAGCTTCTTTCTCTTTGTTATCGGAGGATATTTCCTTTGGCCCTATAGTCTGCTAAGGGATCCGAAATATCTGTTCTCAGATTCCACAGAAATAAGGCTAGCAAAGAGAACCCCGAAATACACATGTAACTCTGTGAGATGAATTAACAGAACACTAAGCAGTTTCTCAGAAAGCTTCTTTCCAGATTTCATCTGAGGATATTTCCTTTTTCACCATAGCCCTCTATGAGCTTCCAAATATCACTTTTCCAATTCCACAAGAACTGTCTTAGCGAAAGGCTTCTTGAGGGGAAAGCTGTAACTCTGTGAGATGATTTCACAGAACACAAAGAAGTTTCTCAGAAAGCTTCTTTCTCTTTGTATCGGAGGATATTTCCTGTGGCCCTATAGTCTTCAAAGGGATCCGAAATATCTGTTCTCAGATTCCACAGAAATAAGGCTAGCAAAGAGATCCACGAAATACACATGTAACGTTGTGAGATGAATTCACAGAACACTAAGCAGTTTCTCAGAGCGCTTCTTTCCAGATTTCATCTGAGGATATTTCCTTTTTCACCATAGCCCTCTATGGGCTTCCAAATATCACTTTGCCAATTCCACAAGAACTGTCTTAGCGAAAGGCTTCTTGAGGGGAAAGCTGTAACTCTGTGAGATGATTTCACAGAACACAAAGAAGTTTCTCAGAAAGCTTTTTTCTCTTTGTTATCGGAGGATATTTCCTTTGGCCCTATAATCTTCAAAGGGATCCGAAATATCTGTTCTCAGATTCCACAGAAATAAGGCTAGCAAAGAGATCCACGAAATACACATGTAACTCTGTGAGATGAATTAACAGAACACTAAGCAGTTTCTCAGAAAGCTTCTTTCCAGATTTCATCTGAGGATATTTCCTTTTTCACCATAGCCCTCTATGGGCTTTCAAATATCACTTTGCCAATTCCACAAGAACTGTCTTAGTGAAAGGCTTCTTGAGGGGAAAGCTGTTACTCTGTGAGATGATTTCACAGAACACAAAGAAGTTTCTCAGAAATCTTCTTTCTCTTTGTTATCGGAGGATATTTCCTGTGGCCCTATAGTCTTCAAAGGGATCCGAAATATCTGTTCTCAGATTCCACAGAAATAAGGCTAGCAAAGAGATCAAAGAAATAAACATGTAACTCTGTGAGATGAATTCACAGAACACTAAGCAGTTTCTCAGAAAGCTTCTTTCCAGATTTCATCTGAGGATATTTCCTTTTTCACCATAGCCCTCTATGGGCTTCCAAATATCACTTTGCCGATTCCACAAGAACTGTCTTAGCGAAACGCTTCTTGAGGGGAAAGCTGTAACTCTGTGAGATGATTTCACAGAACACAAAGAAGTTTCTCAGAAAGCTTCTTTCTCTTTGTTATCGGAGGATATTTCCTTTGGCCCTATAGTCTTCAAAGGGATGCGAAATATCTGTTCTCAGATTCCACAGAAATAAGGCTAGCAAAGAGATCCAGGAAACACATATGTAACTCTTTGAGATGAATTCACAGAACACTAAGCAGTTTCTCAGAAAGCTTCTTTCCAGATTTCATCTGAGGATATTTCCTTTTTCACCATAGTCCTCTATGGGCTACCTAATATCACTTTGCCAATTCCACAAGAACTGTCATAGCGAAAAGCTTCTTGAGGGGAAAGCTGTAACTATGTGAGAAGATTTCACAGAACACAAAGAAGTTTCTCAGAAAGCTTCTTTCTCTTTGTTATCGGAGGATATTTCCTTTGGCCCTATAGTCTGCTAAGGGATCCGAAATATCTGTTTTCAGATTCCACAGAAATAAGGCTTGCAAAGAGATACACGAAATACACATGTAACTGTGTGAGATGAATTACCAGAACACTAAGCAGTTTCTCAGAAAGCTTCCTTCCAGATTTCATGTGAGGATATTTCCTTTTTCACCATAGCCCTCTATGGGCTTCCAAATATCACTTTGCCAATTCCACAAGAACTGTCTTAGCGAAAGGCTTCTTGAGGGGAAAGCTGTAACTCTGTGAGATGATTTCACAGAACACAAAGAAGTTTCTCAGAAAGCTTCTTTCTCTTTGTTATCGGAGGATATTTCCTTTGGCCCTATAGTCTTAAAAGGGATGCGAAATATCTGTTCTCAGATTCCACAGAAATAAGGCTAGCAAAGAGATCCACGAAATACACATGTAACTCTGTGAGATGAATTAACAGAACACTAAGCAGTTTCTCAGAAAGCTTCTTTCCAGAATTCATCTGACGATGTTTCCTTTTTCAACATAGCCCTTTTGGGCTTCCAAATATCACTTTTCCAATTCCACAAGAACTGTCTTAGCGAAAGGCTTCGTGAGGGGAAAGCTGTAACTCTGTGAGAAGATTTCAAAGAACACAAAGAAGTTTCTCAGAAAGCTTCTTTCTCTTTGTTATCGGAGGATATTTCCTGTGGCCCTATAGTCTTCAAAGGGATCCGAAATATCTGTTCTCTGATTCCACAGAAATAAGGCTAGCAAAGAGATCCACGAAATACACATGTAACTCTGTGAGATGAATTCACAGAACACTAAGCAGTTTCTCAGAAAGCTGCTTTCCAGATTTCATCTGAGGATATTTCCTTTTTCACCATAGCCCTCTATGGGCTTCCAAATATCACTTTTCCAATTCCACAAGAACTGTCTTAGCGAAAGGCTTCTTGAGGGGAAAGCAGTAACTCTGTGAGATGATTTCACAGAACACAAAGAAGTTTCTCAGAAAGCTTCTTTCTCTTTGTTATCGGAGGATATTTCCTGTGGCCCTATAGTCTTCAAAGGAATCCGAAATCTCTGTTCTCAGATTCCACAGAAATAAGGCTAGCAAAGAGATCCACGAAATACTCATGTAACTATGTGAGATGAATTCACAGAACACTAAGCAGTTTCTCAGAAAGCTTCTTTCCAGATTTCATCTGAGGATATTTCCTTTTTCACGATAGCCCTCTAGGGGCTACCTAATATTACTTTGCCAATTCCACAAGAACTGTCTTAATGAAAGGCTTCTTGAGGGGAAAGCTGTAACTCTGTGAGAAGATTTCAAAGAACACAAAGAAGTTTCTCAGAAAGCTTCTTTCTCTTTGTTATCGGAGGATATTTCCTTTGGCCCTATAGTCTTCAAAGGGATCCGAAATATCTGTTCTCAGATTCCACAGAAATAAGGCTAGCAAAGAGATCCACGAAATACACATGTAACTCTGTGAGATGAATTCACAGAACACTAAGCAGTTTCTCAGAAAGCTTCTTTCCAGATTTCATCTGAGGATATTTCCTTTTTCACCATAGCCCTCTATGGGCTTCCAAATATCACTTTGCCAATTCCAAAAGAACTGTCTTAGCGAAAGGCTTCTTGAGGGGAAAGCAGTAACTCTGTGAGATGATTTCACAGAACACAAAGAAGTTTCTCAGAAAGCTTCTTTCTCTTTGTTATCGGAGGATATTTCCTTTGGACTATAGTCTTAAAAAGGATGCGAAATATCTGTTCTCAGATTCCACAGAAATAAGGCTAGCAAAGAGATCCACGAAATACACATGTAACTCTGTGAGATGAATTAACAGAACACTAAGCAGTTTCTCAGAAAGCTTCTTTCCAGATTTCATCTGAGGATATTTCCTTTTTCACCATAGCCCTCTATGGGCTTCCAAATATCACTTTGCCAATTCCACAAGAACTGTCTTAGCGAAAGGCTTCTTGAGGGGAAAGCTGTAACTCTGTGAGATGATTTCACAGAACACAAAGAAGTTTCTCAGAAAGCTTCTTCCTCTTTGTTATCGGAGGATATTTCCTGTGGCCCTTTAGTCTTCAAAGGGATCCGAAATACCTGTTCTCAGATTCCACAGAAATAAGGCTAGCAAAGAGATCCATGAAATACACATGTAACTCTGTGAGATGAATTCAAAGAACACTAATCAGTTTCTCAGAAAGCTTCTTTCCAGATTTCATCTGAGGATATTTCCTTTTTCACCATAGCCCTCTATGGGCTTCCAAATATCACTTTGCCGATTCCACAAGAACTGTCTTAGCGAAAGGCTTCTTGAGGGGAAAGCTGTAACTCTGTGAGATGATTTCACAGAACACAAAGAAGTTTCTCAGAAAGCTTCTTTCTCTTTGTTATCGGAGGATATTTCCTTTGGACTATAGTCTTAAAAGGGATGCGAAATATCTGTTCTCAAATTCCACAGAAATAAGGCTAGCAAAGAGATCCACGAAATTCACATGTAACTCTGTGAGATGAATTAACAGAACACTAAGCAGTTTCTCAGAAAGCTTCTTTCCAGATTTCATCTGAGGATATTTCCTTTTTCACCATAGCCCTCTATGGGCTTCCAAATGTCACTTTGCCAATTCCACAAGAACTGTCTTAGCGAAAGGCTTCTTGAGGGGAAAGCTGTAACTCTGTGAGATGATTTCACAGAACACAAAGAAGTTTCTCAGAAAGCTTCTTTCTCTTTGTTATTGGAGGATATTTCCTGTGGCCCTACAGTCTTCAAAGGGATCCGAAATATCTGTTCTCAGATTCCACAGAAATAAGGCTAGCAAAGAGATCCACGAAATACACATGTAACGTTGTGAGATGAATTCACAGAACACTAAGCAGTTTCTCAGAAAGCTGCTTTCCAGATTTCATCTGAGGATATTTCCTTTTTCACCATAGCCCTCTATGGGCTTCCAAATATCACTTTGCCGATTCCACAAGAACTGTCTTAGCGAAAGGCTTCTTGAGGGGAAAGCTGTAACTCTGTGAGATGATTTCACAGAACACAAAGAAGTTTCTCAGAAAGCTTCTTTCTCTTTGTTATCGGAGGATATTTCCTTTGGCCCTATAGTCTTCAAAGGGATGCGAAATATCTGTTCTCAGATTCCAAAGAAATAAGGCTAGCAAAGAGATCCAGGAAACACATATGTAACTCTTTGAGATGAATTCACAGAACACTAAGCAGTTTCTCAGAAAGCTTCTTTCCAGATTTCATCTGAGGATATTTCCTTTTTCACCATAGCCCTCTATGGGCTACCTAATATCACTTTGCCAATTCCACAAGAACTGTCATAGCGAAAGGCTTCTTGAGGGGAAAGCTGTAACTCTGTGAGAAGATTTCACAGAACACAAAGAAGTTTCTCAGAAAGCTTCTTTCTCTTTGTTATCGGAGCATATTTCCTTTGGCCCTATAGTCTGCTAAGGGATCCGAAATATCTGTTCTCAGATTCCACAGAAATAAGGCTAGCAAAAAGATCCACGAAATACACATGTAACTCTGTGAGATGAATTCACAGTACACTAAGCAGTTTCTCAGAATGCTTCTTTCCAGATTTCATCTGAGGATATTTCCTTTTCACCATAGCCCTCTATGGGCTTCCAAATATCACTTTGCCAATTCCACAAGAACTGTCTTAGCGAAAGGCTTCTTGAGGGGAAAGCAGTAACTCTGTGAGATGATTTCACAGAACACAAAGAAGTTTCTCAGAAAGCTTCTTTCTCTTTGTTATCGGAGGATATTTCCTTTGGACTATAGTCTTAAAAAGGATGCGAAATATCTGTTCTCAGATTCCACAGAAAAAAGGTTAGCAAAGAGATCCACGAAATACCCATGTAACTCTGTGAGATGAATTCACAGTACACTAAGCAGTTTCTCAGAAAGCTTCTTTCCAGATTTCATCTGAGGATATTTCCTTTTTCACCATAGCCCTCTATGGGCTTCCAAATATCACTTTGCCAATTCCACAATAACTGTCTTAGCGAAAGGCTTCTTGAGGGGAAAGCTGTAACTCTGTGAGATGATTTAACAGAACACAAAGAAGGTTCTCAGAAAGCTTCTTCCTCTTTGTTATCGGAGGATATTTCCTGTGGCCCTATAGTCTTCAAAGGGATCCGAAATACCTGTTCTCAGATTCCACAGAAATAAGGCTAGCAAAGATTCCATGAAATACACATGTAACTCTGTGAGATGAATTCACAGAACACTAATCAGTTTCTCAGAAAGCTTTTTTCCAGATTTCATCTGAGGATATTTCCTTTTTCACCATAGCCCTCTATGGGCTTCCAAATATCACTTTGCCGATTCCACAAGAACTGTCTTAGCGAAAGGCTTCTTGAGGGGAAAGCTGTAACTCTGTGAGATGATTTCACAGAACACAAAGAAGTTTCTCAGAAAGCTTCTTTCTCTTTGTTATCGGAGGATATTTCCTTTGGACTATAGTCTTAAAAGGGATGCGAAATATCTGTTCTCAAATTCCACAGAAATAAGGCTAGCAAAGAGATCCACGAAATTCACATGTAACTCTGTGAGATGAATTAACAGAACACTAAGCAGTTTCTCAGAAAGCTTCTTTCCAGATTTCATCTGAGGATAATTCCTTTTTCACCATAGCCCTCTATGGGCTTCCAAATGTCACTTTGCCAATTCCACAAGAACTGTCTTAGCGAAAGGCTTCTTGAGGGGAAAGCTGTAACTCTGTGAGATGATTTCACAGAACACAAAGAAGTTTCTCAGAAAGCTTCTTTCTCTTTGTTATCGGAGGATATTTCCTTTGGCCCTATAGTCTTCAAAGGGTTCCGAAATATCTGTTCTCAGATTCCACAGAAATAAGGCTAGCAAAGAGATCCACGAAATACACATGTAACGTTGTGAGATGAATTCACAGAACACTAAGCAGTTTCTCAGAAAGCTGCTTTCCAGATTTCATGTGAGGATATTTCCTTTTTCACCATAGCCCTCTATGGGCTTCCAAATATCATTTTGCCGATTCCACAAGAACTGTCTTAGCGAAAGGCTTCTTGAGGGGAAAGCTGTAACTCTGTTAGAAGACTTCACAGAACACAAAGAAATTTCTCAGAAAGCTTCTTTCTCTTTGTTATCGGAGGATATTTCCTTTGGCCCTATAGTCTGCTAAGGGATCCGAAATATCTGTTCTCAGATTCCACAAAAATAAGGCTAGCGAAGAGATCCACGAAATACACATGTAACTCTGTGAGATGAATTAACAGAACACTAAACAGTTTCTCAGAAAACTTCTTTCCAGATTTCATCTGAGGATATTTCCTTTTATACCATAGCCCTCTATGGGCTTCCAAATATCATTTTGCCAATTCCACAGAACTGTCTTAGCGAAAGGCTTCTTGAGGGGAAAGCTGTAACTCTGTGAGATGATTTCACAGAACTCAAAGAAGTTTCTCAGAAAGCTTCTTTCTCTTTGTTATCGGAGGATATTTCCTTTGGACTATAGTCTTAAAAGGGATGCGAAATATCTGTTCTCAGATTCCACAGAAATAAGGCTAGCAAAGAGATCCACGAAATACACATGTAACTCTGTGAGATGAATTCACAGTACACTAAGCAGTTTCTCAGAAAGCTTCTTTCCAGATTTCATCTGAGGATATTTCCTTTTTCACCATAGCCCTCTATGGGCTTCCAAATATCACTTTGCCAATTCCACAATAACTGTCTTAGCGAAAGGCTTCTTGAGGGGAAAGCTGTAACTCTGTGAGATGATTTAACAGAACACAAAGAAGGTTCTCAGAAAGCTTCTTCCTCTTTGTTATCGGAGGATATTTCCTGTGGCCCTATAGTCTTCAAAGGGATCCGAAATACCTGTTCTCAGATTCCACAGAAATAAGGCTAGCAAAGATTCCATGAAATACACATGTAACTCTGTGAGATGAATTCACAGAACACTAATCAGTTTCTCAGAAAGCTTTTTTCCAGATTTCATCTGAGGATATTTCCTTTTTCACCATAGCCCTCTATGGGCTTCCAAATATCACTTTGCCGATTCCACAAGAACTGTCTTAGCGAAAGGCTTCTTGAGGGGAAAGCTGTAACTCTGTGAGATGATTTCACAGAACACAAAGAAGTTTCTCAGAAAGCTTCTTTCTCTTTGTTATCGGAGGATATTTCCTTTGGACTATAGTCTTAAAAGGGATGCGAAATATCTGTTCTCAAATTCCACAGAAATAAGGCTAGCAAAGAGATCCACGAAATTCACATGTAACTCTGTGAGATGAATTAACAGAACACTAAGCAGTTTCTCAGAAAGCTTCTTTCCAGATTTCATCTGAGGATAATTCCTTTTTCACCATAGCCCTCTATGGGCTTCCAAATGTCACTTTGCCAATTCCACAAGAACTGTCTTAGCGAAAGGCTTCTTGAGGGGAAAGCTGTAACTCTGTGAGATGATTTCACAGAACACAAAGAAGTTTCTCAGAAAGCTTCTTTCTCTTTGTTATCGGAGGATATTTCCTTTGGCCCTATAGTCTTCAAAGGGTTCCGAAATATCTGTTCTCAGATTCCACAGAAATAAGGCTAGCAAAGAGATCCACGAAATACACATGTAACGTTGTGAGATGAATTCACAGAACACTAAGCAGTTTCTCAGAAAGCTGCTTTCCAGATTTCATGTGAGGATATTTCCTTTTTCACCATAGCCCTCTATGGGCTTCCAAATATCATTTTGCCGATTCCACAAGAACTGTCTTAGCGAAAGGCTTCTTGAGGGGAAAGCTGTAACTCTGTTAGAAGACTTCACAGAACACAAAGAAATTTCTCAGAAAGCTTCTTTCTCTTTGTTATCGGAGGATATTTCCTTTGGCCCTATAGTCTGCTAAGGGATCCGAAATATCTGTTCTCAGATTCCACAAAAATAAGGCTAGCGAAGAGATCCACGAAATACACATGTAACTCTGTGAGATGAATTAACAGAACACTAAACAGTTTCTCAGAAAGCTTCTTTCCAGATTTCATCTGAGGATATTTCCTTTTATACCATAGCCCTCTATGGGCTTCCAAATATCATTTTGCCAATTCCACAGAACTGTCTTAGCGAAAGGCTTCTTGAGGGGAAAGCTGTAACTCTGTGAGATGATTTCACAGAACTCAAAGAAGTTTCTCAGAAAGCTTCTTTCTCTTTGTTATCGGAGGATATTTCCTTTGGACTATAGTCTTAAAAGGGATGCGAAATATCTGTTCTCAGATTCCACAGAAATAAGGCTAGCAAAGAGATCCACGAAATACACATGTAACTCTGTGAGATGAATTAACAGAACACTAAGCAGTTTCTCAGAAAGCTTCTTTCCAGATTTCATCTGAGGATGTTTCCTTTTTCACCATAGCCCTCTATGGGCTTCCAAATATCACTTTTCCAATTCCACAAGAACTGTCTTAGCGAAAGGCTTCTTGAGGGGAAAGCTGTAACTGTGTGAGATGATTTCACAGAACACAAAGAAGTTTCTCAGAAAGCTTCTTTCTCTTTGTTATCGGATGATATTTCCTGTGGCCCTATAGTCTTCAAAGGAATCCGAAATCTCTGTTCTCAGATTCCACAGAAATAAGGCTAGCAAAGAGATCCACGAAATACACATGTAACGTTGTGAGATGAATTCACAGAACACTAAGCAGTTTCTCAGAAAGCTGCTTTCCAGATTTCATGTGAGGATATTTCCTTTTTCACCATAGCCCTCTCTAGGCTTCCAAATATCATTTTGCCGATTCCACAAGAACTGTCTTAGCGAAAGGCTTCTTGAGGGGAAAGCTGTAACTCTGTTAGAAGACTTCACAGAACACAAAGAAATTTCTCAGAAAGCTTCTTTCTCTTTGTTATCGGAGGATATTTCCTTTGGCCCTATAGTCTGCTAAGGGATCCGAAATATCTGTTCTCAGATTCCACAAAAATAAGGCTAGCGAAGAGATCCACGAAATACACATGTAACTCTGTGAGATGAATTAACAGAACACTAAGCAGTTTCTCAGAAAGCTTCTTTCCAGATTTCATCTGAGGATATTTCCTTTTATACCATAGCCCTCTATGGGCTTCCAAATATCATTTTGCCAATTCCACAAGAAGTGTCTTAGCTAAAGGCTTCTTGAGGGGAAAGCTGTAACTCTGTGAGATGATTTCACAGAACTCAAAGAAGTTTCTCAGAAAGCTTCTTTCTCTTTGTTATCGGAGGATATTTCCTTTGGACTATAGTCTTAAAAGGGATGCGAAATATCTGTTCTCAGATTCCACAGAAATAAGGCTAGCAAAGAGATCCACGAAATACACATGTAACTCTGTGAGATGAATTAACAGAACACTAAGCAGTTTCTCAGAAAGCTTCTTTCCAGATTTCATCTGAGGATGTTTCCTTTTTCACCATAGCCCTCTATGGGCTTCCAAATATCACTTTTCCAATTCCACAAGAACTGTCTTAGCGAAAGGCTTCTTGAGGGGAAAGCTGTAACTGTGTGAGAAGATTTCACAGAACACAAAGAAGTTTCTCAGAAAGCTTCTTTCTCTTTGTTATCGGAGGATATTTCCTGTGGCCCTATAGTCTTCAAAGGAATCCGAAATCTCTGTTCTCAGATTCCACAGAAAGAAGGCTAGCAAAGAGATCCACGAAATACACATGTAACTATGTGAGATGAATTCACAGAACACTAAGCAGGTTCTCAGAAAGCTTCTTTCCATATTTCATCTAAGTATATTTCCTTTTTCACCATAGCCCTCTAGGGGCTACCTAATATTACTTTGCCAATTCCACAAGAACTGTCTTAATGAAAGGCTTCTTGAGGGGAAAGCTGTAACTCTGTGAGAAGATTTCAAAGAACACAAAGAAGTTTCTCAGAAAGCTTCTTTCTCTTTGTTATCGGTGGATATTTCCTTTGGCCCTATAGTCTTCAAAGGGATCCGAAATATCTGTTCTCAGATTCCACAGAAATAAGGCTAGCAAAGAGATCCACGAAATACACATGTAACTCTGTGAGATGAATTAACAGAACAGTAAGCAGTTTCTCAGAAAGCTTCTTTCCAGATTTCATCTGAGGATATTTCCTTTTTCACCATAGCCCTCTATGGGCTTCCAAATATCACTTTGCCAATTCCACAAGAACTGTCTTAGCGAAAGGCTTATTGAGGGGAAAGCAGTAACTCTGTGAGATGATTTCACAGAACACAAAGAAGTTTCTCAGAAAGCTTCTTTCTCTTTGTTATCGGAGGATATTTCCTTTGGACTATAGTCTTAAAAAGGATGCGAAATATCTGTTCTCAGATTCCACAGAAAGAAGGCTAGCAAAGAGATCCACGAAATACACATGTAACTCTGTGAGATGAATTAACAGAACACTAAGCAGTTTCTCAGAAAGCTTCTTTCCAGATTTCATCTGAGGATATTTCCTTTTTCACCATAGCCCTCTATGGGCTTCCAAATATCACTTTGCCAATTCCACAAGAACTGTCTTAATGAAAGGCTTCTTGAGGGGAAAGCTGTAAATCTGTGAGAAGATTTCAAAGAACACAAAGAAGTTTCTCAGAAAGCTTCTTTCTCTTTGTTATCGGAGGATATTTCCTGTGGCCCTATAGTCTTCAAAGGGAGCCGAAATATCTGTTCTCAGATACCACAGAAATAAGGCTAGCAAAGAGATCCACGAAATACACATGTAACGTTGTGAGATGAATTCACAGAACACTAAGCAGTTTCTCAGAAAGCTTCTTTCCAGATTTCATCTGAGGATATTTCCTTTTTCACCATAGCCCTCTATGGGCTTCCAAATATCACTTTGCCAATTCCACAAGAACTGTCTTAGCGAAAGGCTTCTTGAGGGGAAAGCTGTAACTCTGTGAGATGATTTCACAGAACACAAAGAAGTTTCTCAGAAAGCTTTTTTCTCTTTGTTATCGGAGGATATTTCCTGTGGCCCTATAGTCTTCAAAGGGATCCGAAATACCTGTTCTCAGATTCCACAGAAATAAGGCTAGCAAAGAGATCCACGAAATACACATGTAACTCTGTGAGATGAATTAACAGAACACTAAGCAGTTTCTCAGAAAGCTTCTTTCCAGATTTCATCTGAGGATGTTTCCTTTTTCACCATAGCCCTCTATGGGCTTCCAAATATCAGTTTTCCAATTCCACAAGAACTGTCTTAGCGAAAGGCTTCGTGAGGGGAAATCTGTAACTCTGTGAGATGATTTCACAGAACACAAAGAAGTTTCTCAGAAAGCTTCTTTCTCTTTGTTATCGGAGGATATTTCCTTTGGCCCTATAGTCTTCAAAGGGATCCGAAATATCTGTTCTCAGATTCCACAGAAATAAGGCTAGCAAAGAGATCCACGAAATACACATGTAACGTTGTGAGATGAATTCACAGAACACTAAGCAGTTTCTCAGAAAGCTGCTTTCCAGATTTCATCTCAGGATATTTCCTTTTTCACCATAGCCCTCTATGGGCTTCCAAATATCATTTTGCCGATTCCACAAGAACTGTCTTAGCGAAAGGCTTCTTGAGGGGAAAGCTGTAACTCTGTTAGAAGATTTCACAGAACACAAAGAAATTTCTCAGAAAGCTTCTTTCTCTTTGTTATCGGAGGATATTTCCTTTGGCCCTATAGTCTGCTAAGGGATCCGAAATATCTGTTCTCAGAATCCACAGAAATAAGGCTAGCAAAGAGATCCACGAAATACACATGTAACTCTGTGAGATGAATTAACAGAACACTAAGCAGTTTCTCAGAAAGCTTCTTTCCAGATTTCATCTGAGGATGTTTCCTTTTTCACCATAGCCGTCTATGGGCTTCCAAATATCACTTTTCCAATTCCACAAGAACTGTCTTAGCGAAAGGCTTCTTGAGGGGAAAGCTGTAACTGTGTGAGATGATTTCACAGAACACAAAGAAGTTTCTCAGAAAGCTTCTTTCTCTTTGTTATCGGAGGATATTTCCTGTGGCCCTATAGTCTTCAAAGGAATCCGAAATCTCTGTTCTCAGATTCCACAGAAATAAGGCTAGCAAAGAGACCACGAAATACACATGTAACTATGTGAGATGAATTCACAGAACACTAAGCAGGTTCTCAGAAAGCTTCTTTCCAGATTTCATCTGAGTATATTTCCTTTTTCACCATAGCCCTCTAGGGGCTACCTAATATTACTTTGCCAATTCCACAAGAACTGTCTTAATGAAAGGCTTCTTGAGGGGAAAGCTGTAACTCTGTGAGAAGATTTCAAAGAACACAAAGAAGTTTCTCAGAAAGCTTCTTTCTCTTTGTTATCGGTGGATATTTCCTTTGGCCGTATAGTCTTCAAAGGGATCCGAAATATCTGTTCTCAGAATCCACAGAAATAAGGCTAGCAAAGAGATCCACGAAATACACATGTAACTCTGTGAGATGAATTAACAGAACACTAAGCAGTTTCTCAGAAAGCTTCTTTCCAGATTTCATCTGAGGATATTTCCTTTTTCACCATAGCCCTCTATGGGCTTCCAAATATCACTTTGCCAATTCCACAAGAACTGTCTTAGCGAAAGGCTTCTTGAGGGGAAAGCTGTAACTCTGTGAGATGATTTCACAGAACACAAAGAAGTTTCTCAGAAAGCTTTTTTCTCTTTGTTATCGGAGGATATTTCCTGTGGCCCTATAGTCTTCAAAGGGATCCGAAATACCTGTTCTCAGATTCCACAGAAATAAGGCTAGCAAAGAGATCCACGAAATACACATGTAACTCTGTGAGATGAATTAACAGAACACTAAGCAGTTTCTCAGAAAGCTTCTTTCCAGATTTCATCTGAGGATGTTTCCTTTTTCACCATAGCCCTCTATGGGCTTCCAAATATCAGTTTTCCAATTCCACAAGAACTGTCTTAGCGAAAGGCTTCGTGAGGGGAAAGCTGTAGCTCTGTGACATGATTTCACAGAACACAAAGAAGTTTCTCAGAAAGCTTCTTTCTCTTTGTTATCGGAGGATATTTCCTGTGGCCCTATAGTCTTCAAAGGATTCCGAAATCTCTGTTCTCAGATTCCTCAGAAATAAGGCTAGCAAAGAGATCCACGAAATACACATGTAACTCTGTGTGATGAATTCACAGAACACTAAGCAGTTTCTCAGAATGCTTCTTTCCAGATTTCATCTGAGTATATTTCCTTTTTCACCATAGCCCTCTAGGGGCTACCTAATATTACTTTGCCAATTTCACAAGAACTGTCTTAATGAAAGGCTTCTTGAGGGGAAAGCTGTAACTCTGTGAGAAGATTTCAAAGAACACAAAGAAGTTTCTCAGAAAGCTTCTTTCTCTTTGTTATCGGTGGATATTTCCTTTGGCCCTATAGTCTTCAAAGGGATCCGAATTATCTGTTCTCAGATTCCACAGAAATAAGGCTAGCAAAGAGATCCACGAAATACACATGTAACTCTGTGAGATGAATTAACAGAACACTAAGCAGTTTCTCAGAAAGCTTCTTTCCAGATTTCATCTGAGGATATTTCCTTTTTCACCATAGCCCTCTATGGGCTTCCAAATATCACTTTGCCAATTCCACAAGAACTGTCTTAGCGAAAGGCTTCTTGAGGGGAAAGCAGTAACTCTGTGAGATGATTTCACAGAACACAAAGAAGTTTCTCAGAAAGCTTCTTTCTCTTTGTTATCGGAGGATATTTCCTTTGGACTATAGTCTTAAAAAGGATGCGAAATATCTGTTCTCAGATTCCACAGAAATAAGGCTAGCAAAGAGATCCACGAAATACACATGTAACTCTGTGAGATGAATTAACAGAACACTAAGCAGTTTCTCAGAAAGCTTCTTTCCAGATTTCATCTGAGGATATTTCCTTTTTCACCATAGCCCTCTATGGGCTTCCAAATATCACTTTGCCAATTCCACAAGAATTGTCTTAATGAAAGGCTTCTTGAGGGGAAAGCTGTAACTCTGTGAGAAGATTTCAAAGAACACAAAGAAGTTTCTCAGAAAGCTTCTTTCTCTTTGTTATCGGAGGATATTTCCTGTGGCCCTATAGTCTTCAAAGGGATCCGAAATATCTGTTCTCAGAATCCACAGAAATAAGGCTAGCAAAGAGATCCACGAAATACACATGTAACGTTGTGAGATGAATTCACAGAACACTAAGCAGTTTCTCAGAAAGCTGCTTTCCAGATTTCATCTGAGGATATTTCCTTTTTCACCATAGCCCTCTATGGGCTTCCAAATATCACTTTGCCGATTCCACAAGAACTGTCTTAGCGAAAGGCTTCTTGAGGGGAATGCTGTAACTCTGTGAGAATATTTCACAGAACACAAAGAAATTTCTCAGAAAGCTTCTTTCTCTTTGTTATCGGAGGATATTTCCTTTGGCCCTATAGTCTTCAAAGGGATCCGAAATATCTGTTCTCAGATTCCACAGAAATAAGGCTACCAAAGAGATCCACGAAATACACATGTAACTCTGTGAGATGAATTCACAGAACACTAAGCAGTTTCTCAGAAAGCTTCTTTCCAGATTTCATCTGAGGATATTTCCTTTTTCACCATAGCCCTCTATGGGCTTCCAAATATCACTTTGCCAATTCCACAAGAACTGTCTTAGCGAAAGGCTTCTTGAGGGGAAAGCTGTAACTCTGTGAGATGATTTCACAGAACACAAAGAAGTTTCTCAGAAAGCTTTTTTCTCTTTGTTATCGGAGGATATTTCCTGTGGCCCTATAGTCTTCAAAGGGATCCGAAATACCTGTTCTCAGATTCCACAGAAATAAGGCTAGCAAAGAGATCCACGAAATACACATGTAACTCTGTGAGATGAATTAACAGAACACTAAGCAGTTTCTCAGAAAGCTTCTTTCCAGATTTCATCTGAGGATGTTTCCTTTTTCACCATAGCCCTCTATGGGCTTCCAAATATCAGTTTTCCAATTCCACAAGAACTGTCTTAGCGAAAGGCTTCGTGAGGGGAAAGCTGTAACTCTGTGAGATGATTTCACAGAACACAAAGAAGTTTCTCAGAAAGCTTCTTTCTCTTTGTTATCGGAGGATATTTCCTGTGGCCCTATAGTCTTCAAAGGAATCCGAAATCTCTGTTCTCAGATTCCACAGAAATAAGGCTAGCAAAGAGATCCACGAAATACACATGTAACTCTGTGTGATGAATTCACAGAACACTAAGCAGTTTCTCAGAATGCTTCTTTCCAGATTTCATCTGAGGATATATCCTTTTTCACCATAGCCCTCTATGGGCTTCCAAATATCACTTTGCCAATTCCACAAGAACTGTCTTAGCGAAAGGCTTCTTGAGGGGAAAGCTGTAACTCTGTGAGATGATTTCACAGAACACAAAGAAGTTTCTCAGAAAGCTTCTTTCTCTTTGTATCGGAGGATATTTCCTGTGGCCCTATAGTCTTCAAAGGGATCCGAAATATCTGTTCTCAGATTCCACAGAAATAAGGCTAGCAAAGAGATCCACGAAATACACATGTAACGTTGTGAGATGAATTCACAGAACACTAAGCAGTTTCTCAGAAAGCTTCTTTCCAGATTTCATCTGAGGATACTTCCTTTTTCACCATAGCTCTCTATGGGCTTCCAAATATCACTTTGCCGATTCCACAAGAACTGTCTTAGCGAAAGGCTTCTTGAGGGGAAAGCTGTAACTCTGTGAGAAGATTTCACAGAACACAAAGAAATTTCTCAGAAAGCTTCTTTCTCTTTGTTATCGGAGGATATTTCCTTTGGCCCTATAGTCTGCTAAGGAATCCGAAATATCTATTCTCAGATTCCACAGAAATAAGGCTAGCAAAGAGATCCACGAAATACACATCTAACTCAGTGAGATGAATTAACAGAACACTAAGCAGTTTCTCAGAAAGCTTCTTTCCAGATTTCATCTGAGGATATTTCCTTTTTCACCATAGCCCTCTATGGGCTTTCAAATATCACTTTGCCAATTCCACAAGAACTGTCTTAGTGAAAGGCTTCTTGAGGGGAAAGCTGTTACTTTGTGAGATGATTTCACAGAACACAAAGAAGTTTCTCAGAAATCTTCTTTCTCTTTGTTATCGGAGGATATTTCCTTTGGACTATAGTCTTAAAAGGGATGCGAAATATCTGTTCACAAATTCCACAGAAATAAGGCTAGCAAAGAGATCCACGAAATTCACATGTA
The DNA here is from genome assembly GCF_043159975.1 of Macaca nemestrina. NCBI lineage: Eukaryota > Metazoa > Chordata > Mammalia > Primates > Cercopithecidae > Macaca > Macaca nemestrina. Next base: position 57,485,257 of record NC_092140.1, read on the forward strand.
ACTCTGTGAGATGAATTAACAGAACACTAAGCAGTTTCTCAGAAAGCTTCTTTCCAGATTTCATCTGAGGATATTTCCTTTTTCACCATAGCCCTCTATGGGCTTCCAAATGTCACTTTGCCAATTCCACAAGAACTGTCTTAGCGAAAGGCTTCTTGAGGGGAAAGCTGTAACTCTGTGAGATGATTTCACAGAACACAAAGAAGTTTCTCAGAAAGCTTCTTTCTCTTTGTTATCGGAGGATATTTCCTTTGGCCCTATAGTCTTCAAAGGGATCCGAAATATCTGTTCTCAGATTCCACAGAAATAAGGCTAGCAAAGAGATCCACGAAATACACATGTAACGTTGTGAGATGAATTCACAGAACACTAAGCAGTTTCTCAGAAAGCTTCTTTCCAGATTTCATCTGAGGATATTTCCTTTTTCACCATAGCCCTCTATGGGCTTCCAAATATCATTTTGCCGATTCCACAAGAACTGTCTTAGCGAAAGGCTTCTTGAGGGGAAAGCTGTAACTCTGTGAGAAGATTTCACAGAACACAAAGAAATTTCTCAGAAAGCTTCTTTCTCTTTGTTATCGGAGGATATTTCCTTTGGCCCTATAGTCTGCTAAGGGATCCGAAATATCTGTTCTCAGATTCCACAGAAATAAGGCTAGCAAAGAGATCCACGAAATACACATGTAACTATGTGAGATGAATTAACAGAACACTAAGCAGTTTCTCAGAAAGCTTCTTTCCAGATTTCATCTGAGGATATTTCCTTTTATACCATAGCCCTCTATGGGCTTCCAAATATCATTTTGCCAACTCCACAGGAACTGTCTTAGCGAAAGGCTTCTTGAGGGGAAAGCTGTAACTCTGTGAGATGATTTCACAGAACTCAAAGAAGTTTCTCAGAAAGCTTCTTTCTCTTTGTTATCGGAGGATATTTCCTTTGGACTATAGTCTTAAAAGGGATGCGAAATATCTGTTCTCAGATTCCACAGAAATAAGGCTAGCAAAGAGATCCACGAAATACACATGTAACTCTGTGAGATGAATTAACAGAACACTAAGCAGTTTCTCAGAAAGCTTCTTTCCAGATTTCATCTGAGGATGTTTCCTTTTTCACCATAGCCCTCTATGGGCTTCCAAATATCACTTTTCCAATTCCACAAGAACTGTCTTAGCGAAAGGCTTCCTGAGGGGAAAGCTGTAACTCTGTGAGATGATTTCACAGAACACAAAGAAGTTTCTCAGAAAGCTTCTTTCTCTTTGTTATCGGAGGATATTTCCTGTGGCCCTATAGTCTTCTAAGGAATCCGAAATCTCTGTTCTCAGATTCCACAGAAATAAGGCTAGCAAAGAGATCCACGAAATACACATGTAACTATGTGAGATGAATTCACAGAACACTAAGCAGTTTCTCAGAAAGCTTCTTTCCAGATTTCATCTGAGGATATTTCCTTTTTCACCATAGCCCTCTAGGGGCTACCTAATATTACTTTGCCAATTCCACAAGAACTGTCTTAATGAAAGGCTTCTTGAGGGGAAAGCTGTAACTCTGTGAGAAGATTTCAAAGAACACAAAGAAGTTTCTCAGAAAGCTTCTTTCTCTTTGTTATCGGAGGATATTTCCTTTGGCCCTATAGTCTTCAAAGGGATCCGAAATATCTGTTCTCAGATTCCACAGAAATAAGGCTAGCAAAGAGATCCACGAAATACACATGTAACTCTGTGAGATGAATTCACAGAACACTAAGCAGTTTCTCAGAAAGCTTCTTTCCATATTTCATCTGAGGATATTTCCTTTTTCACCATAGCCCTCTATGGGCTTCCAAATATCACTTTGCCAATTCCACAAGAACTGTCTTAGCGAAAGGCTTCTTGAGGGGAAAGCTGTAACTCTGTGAGATGATTTCACAGAACACAAAGAAGTTTCTCAGAAAGCTTCTTTCTCTTTGTTATCGGAGGATATTTCCTGTGGCCCTATAGTCTTCAAAGGAATCTGAAATCTCTGTTCTCAGATTCCACAGAAATAAGGCTAGCAAAGAGATCCACGAAATACACATGTAACTATGTGAGATGAATTCACAGAACACTAAGCAGTTTCTCAGAAAGCTTCTTTCCAGATTTCATCTGAGGATATTTCCTTTTTCACCATAGCCCTCTAGGGTCTACCTAATATTACTTTGCCAATTCCACAAGAACTGTCTTAATGAAAGGCTTCTTGAGGGGAAAGCTGTAACTCTGTGAGAAGATTTCAAAGAACACAAAGAAGTTTCTCAGAAAGTTTCTTTCTCTTTGTTATCGGAGGATATTTCCTTTGGCCCTATAGTCTTCAAAGGGATCCGAAATATCTGTTCTCAGATTCCACATAAATAAGGCTAGAAAAGAGATCCACGAAATACACATGTAACTCTGTGAGATGAATTCACAGAACACTAAGCAGTTTCTCAGAAAGCTTCTTTCCAGATTTCATCTGAGGATATTTCCTTTTCCACCATAGCCCTCTATGGGCTTCCAAATATCACTTTGCCAATTCCACAAGAACTGTCTTAGCGAAAGGCTTCTTGAGGGGAAAGGAGTAACTCTGTGAGATGATTTCACAGAACACAAAGAAGTTTCTCAGAAAGCTTCTTTCTCTTTGTTATCGGAGGATATTTCCTTTGGACTATAGTCTTAAAAAGGATGCGAAATATCTGTTCTCAGATTCCACAGAAATAAGGCTAGCAAAGAGATCCACGAAATACACATGTAACGTTGTGAGATGAATTCACAGAACACTAAGCAGTTTATAAGAAAGCTTCTTTCCAGATTTCATCTGAGGATATTTCCTTTTTCACCATAGACCTCTATGGGCTTCCAAATATCACTTTGCAAATTCCACAAGAACTGTCTTAGCGAAAGGCTTCTTGAGGGGAAAGCTGTAACACTGTGAGATGATTTAACAGAACACAAAGAAGTTTCTCAGAAAGCTTCTTCCTCTTTGTTATCGGAGGATATTTCCTGTGGCCCTATAGTCTTCAAAGGGATCCGAAATACCTGTTCTCAGATTCCACAGAAATGAGGCTAGCAAAGAGATCCATGAAATAAACATGTAACTCTGTGAGATGAATTCACAGAACACTAATCAGTTTCTCAGAAAGCTTCTTTCCAGATTTCATTTGAGGATATTTCCTTTTTCACCATAGCCCTCTATGGGCTTCCAAATATCACTTTGCCGATTCCACAAGAACTGTCTTAGCGAAAGGCTTCTTGAGGGGAAAGCTGTAACTCTGTGAGATGATTTCACAGAACACAAAGAAGTTTATCAGAAAGCTTCTTTCTCTTTGTTATCGGAGGATATTTCCTTTGGACTATAGTCTTAAAAGGGATGCGAAATATCTGTTCTCAAATTCCACAGAAATAAGGCTAGCAAAGAGATCCACGAAATTCACATGTAACTCTGTGAGATGAATTAACAGAACACTAAGCAGTTTCTCAGAAAGCTGCTTTCCAGATTTCATCTGAGGATATTTCCTTTTTCACCTAAGCCCTCTATGGGCTACCTAATATCACTTTGCCAATTCCACAAGAACTGTCATAGCGAAAGGCTTCTTGAGGGGAAAGCTGTAACTCTGTGAGAAGATTTCACAGAACACAAAGAAGTTTCTCAGAAAGCTTCTTTCTCTTTGTTATCGGAGGATATTTCCTTTGGCCCTATAGTCTGCTAAGGGATCCGAAATATCTCTTCTCAGATTCCACAGAAATAAGGCTAGCAAAGAGATACACGAAATACACATGTAACTCTGTGAGATGAATTCACAGAACACTAAGCAGTTTCTCAGAAAGCTTCCTTCCAGATTTCATCTGAGGATATTTCCTTTTTCACCATAGCCCTCTATGGGCTTCCAAATATCACTTTGCCAATTCCACAAGAACTGTCCTAGCGAAAGGCTTCTTGAGGGGAAAGCTGTAACTCTGTGAGATGATTTCACAGAACACAAAGAAGTTTCTCAGAAAGCTTCTTTCTCTTTGTTATCGGAGGATATTTCCTTTGGCCCTATAGTCTTCAAAGGGATCCGAAATATCTGTTCTCAGATTCCACAGAAATAAGGCTAGCAAAGAGATCCACGAAATACACATGTAACTCTGTGAGATGAATTCACAGAACACTAAGCAGTTTCTCAGAAAGTTTCTTTCCAGATTTCATCTGAGGATATTTCCTTTTATACCATAGCCCTCTATGGGCTTCCAAATATCATTTTGCCAATTCCACAAGAACTGTCTTAGCGAAAGGCTTCTTGAGGGGAAAGCTGTAACTCTGTGAGATGATTTCACAGAACACAATGAAGTTTCTCAGTAAGCTTCTTTCTCTTTGTTATCGGAGGATATTTCCTTTGGACTATAGTCTTAAAAGGGATGCGAAATATCTGTTCTCAGATTCCATAGAAATAAGGCTAGCAAAGAGATCCACGAAATACACATGTAACTCTGTGAGATGAATTAACAGAACACTAAGCAGTTTCTCAGAAAGCTTCTTTCCAGATTTCATCTGAGGATGTTTCCTTTTTCACCATAGCCCTCTATGGGCTTCCAAATATCACTTTTCCAATTCCACAAGAAGTGTCTTAGCGAAAGGCTTCGTGAGGGTAAAGCTGTAACTCTGTGGATGATTTCACAGAACACAAAGAAGTTTCTCAGAAAGCTTCTTTCTCTTTGTTATCGGAGGATATTTCCTGTGGCCCTATAGTCTTAAAAAGGATGCGAAATATCTGTTCTCAGATTCCACAGAAATAAGGCTAGCAAAGAGATCCACGAAATACACATGTAACTCTGTGAGATGAATTCACAGAACACTAAGCAGTTTCTCAGAATGCTTCTTTCCAGATTTCATCTGAGTATATTTCCTTTTTCACCATAGCCCTCTAGGGGCTACCTAATATTACTTTGCCAATTTCGCAAGAACTGTCTTAATGAAAGGCTTCTTGAGGGGAAAGCTGTAACTCTGTGAGAAGATTTCAAAGAACACAAAGAAGTTTCTCAGAAAGCTTCTTTCTCTTTGTTATCGGAGGATATTTCCTTTGGACCTATAGTCTTCAAAGGGATCCGAAATATCTGTTCTCAGATTCCACAGAAATAAGGCTAGCAAAGAGATCCACGAAATACACATGTAACTCTGTGAGATGAATTCACAGAACACTAAGCAGTTTCTCAGAAAGCTTCTTTCCAGATTTCATCTGAGGATAGTTCCTTTTTCACCATAGCACTCTATGGGCTTCCAAATATCACTTTGCAAATTCCACAAGAACTGTCTTAGCGAAAGGCTTCTTGAGGGGAAAGCAGTAACTCTGTGAGATGATTTCACAGAACACAAAGAAGTTTTTCAGAAAGCTTCTTTCTCTTTGTTATCGGAGGATATTTCCTTTGGACTATAGTCTTAAAAAGGATGCGAAATATCTGTTTTCAGATTCCACAGAAATAAGGCTAGCAAAGAGATCCACGAAATACACATGTAGCTCTGTGAGATGAATTCACAGAACACTAAGCAGTTTCTCAGAAAGCTTCTTTCCAGATTTCATCTGATGATATTTCCTTTTTCACCATAGCCCTCTATGGGCTTCCAAATATCACTTTGCCAATTCCACAAGAACTGTCTTAGCGAAAGGCTTCTTGAGGGGAAAGCTGTAACTCTGTGAGATGATTTAACAGAACACAAAGAAGTTTCTCAGAAAGCTTCTTCCTCTTTGTTATCGGAGGATATTTCCTGTGGCCCTATAGTCTTCAAAGGGATCCGAAATACCTGTTCTCAGATTCCACAGAAATAAGGCTAGCAAAGAAATCCATGAAATACACATGTAACTCTGTGAGACGAATTCAGAGAACACTAATCAGTTTCTCAGAAAGCTTCTTTCCAGATTTCATCTGAGGATATTTCCTTTTTCACCATAGCCCTCTATGGGCTTCCAAATATCACTTTGCCGATTCCACAAGAACTGTCTTAGCGAAAGGCTTCTTGAGGGGAAAGCTGTAACTCTGTGACATGATTTCACAGAACACAAAGAAGTTTCTCAGAAACCTTCTTTCTCTTTGTTATCGGAGGATATTTCCTTTGGACTATAGTCTTAATAGGGATGCGAAATATCTGTTCACAAATTCCACAGAAATAAGGCTAGCAAAGAGATCCACGAAATTCACATGTAACTCTGTGAGATGAATTAACAGAACACTAAGCAGTTTCTCAGAAAGCTTCTTTCCAGATTTCATTTGAGGATGTTTCCTTTTTCAACATAGCCCTTTTGGGCTTCCAAATATCACTTTTCCAATTCCACAAGAACTGTCTTAGCGAAAGCATTCTTGAGGGGAAAGCAGTAACTCTGTGAGATGATTTCACAGAACACAAAGAAGTTTCTCAGAAAGCTTCTTTCTCTTTGTTATCGGAGGATATTTCCTGTGGCCCTATAGTCTTCAAAGGAATCCGAAATCTCTGTTCTCAGATTCCACAGAAATAAGGCTAGCAAAGAGATCCACGAAATACACATGTAACTATGTGAGATGAATTCACAGAACACTAAGCAGTTTCTCAGAAAGCTTCTTTCCAGATTTCATCTGAGGATATTTCCTTTTTCACCATAGCCCTCTAGGGGCTACCTAATATTACTTTGCCAATTCCACAAGAACTGTCTTAATGAAAGGCTTCTTGAGGGGAAAGCTGTAACTCTGTGAGGAGATTTCAAAGAACACAAAGAAGTTTCTCAGAAAGCTTCTTTCTCTTTGTTATCGGAGGATATTTCCTTTGGCCCTATAGTCTTCAAAGGGATCCGAAATATCTGTTCTCAGATTCCACAGAAATAAGGCTAGCAAAGAGATCCACGAAATACACATGTAACTCTGTGAGATGAATTCACAGAACACTAAGCAGTTTCTCAGAAAGCTTCTTTCCAGATTTCATCTGAGGATATTTCCTTTTTCACCATAGCCCTCTATGGGCTCCCAAATATCACTTTGCCAATTCCACAAGAACTGTCTTAGCGAAAGGCTTCTTGAGAGGAAAGCAGTAACTCTGTGAGATGATTTCACAGAACACAAAGAAGTTTCTCAGAAAGCTTCTTTCTCTTTGTTATCGGAGGATATTTCCTTTGGACTATAGTCTTAAAAGGGATGCGAAATATCTGTTCTCAGATTCCACAGAAATAAGGCTAGCAAAGAGATCCACGAAATACACATGTAACTCTGTGAGATGAATTAACAGAACACTAAGCAGTTTCTCAGAAAGCTTCTTTCCAGATTTCATCTGAGGATGTTTCCTTTTTCACCATAGCCCTCTATGGGCTTCCAAATATCACTTTTCCAATTCCACAAGAACTGTCTTAGCGAAAGGCTTCCTGAGGGGAAAGCTGTAACTCTGTGAGATGATTTCACAGAACACAAAGAAGTTTCTCAGAAAGCTTCTTTCTCTTTGTTATCGGAGGATATTTCCTGTGGCCCTATAGTCTTCTAAGGAATCCGAAATCTCTGTTCTCAGATTCCACAGAAATAAGGCTAGCAAAGAGATCCACGAAATACACATGTAACTATGTGAGATGAATTCACAGAACACTAAGCAGTTTCTCAGAAAGCTTCTTTCCAGATTTCATCTGAGGATATTTCCTTTTTCACCATAGCCCTCTAGGGGCTACCTAATATTACTTTGCCAATTCCACAAGAACTGTCTTAATGAAAGGCTTCTTGAGGGGAAAGCTGTAACTCTGTGAGAAGATTTCAAAGAACACAAAGAAGTTTCTCAGAAAGCTTCTTTCTCTTTGTTATCGGAGGATATTTCCTTTGGCCCTATAGTCTTCAAAGGGATCCGAAATATCTGTTCTCAGATTCCACAGAAATAAGGCTAGCAAAGAGATCCACGAAATACACATGTAACTCTGTGAGATGAATTCACAGAACACTAAGCAGTTTCTCAGAAATCTTCTTTCCATATTTCATCTGAGGATATTTCCTTTTTCACCATAGCCCTCTATGGGCTTCCAAATATCACTTTGCCAATTCCACAAGAACTGTCTTAGCGAAAGGCTTCTTGAGGGGAAAGCTGTAACTCTGTGAGATGATTTCACAGAACACAAAGAAGTTTCTCAGAAAGCTTCTTTCTCTTTGTTATCGGAGGATATTTCCTGTGGCCCTATAGTCTTCAAAGGAATCTGAAATCTCTGTTCTCAGATTCCACAGAAATAAGGCTAGCAAAGAGATCCACGAAATACACATGTAACTATGTGAGATGAATTCACAGAACACTAAGCAGTTTCTCAGAAAGCTTCTTTCCAGATTTCATCTGAGGATATTTCCTTTTTCACCATAGCCCTCTAGGGTCTACCTAATATTACTTTGCCAATTCCACAAGAACTGTCTTAATGAAAGGCTTCTTGAGGGGAAAGCTGTAACTCTGTGAGAAGATTTCAAAGAACACAAAGAAGTTTCTCAGAAAGTTTCTTTCTCTTTGTTATCGGAGGATATTTCCTTTGGCCCTATAGTCTTCAAAGGGATCCGAAATACCTGTTCTCAGATTCCACAGAAATGAGGCTAGCAAAGAGATCCATGAAATACACATGTAACTCTGTGAGATGAATTCACAGAACACTAATCAGTTTCTCAGAAAGCTTCTTTCCAGATTTCATTTGAGGATATTTCCTTTTTCAACATAGCGCTCTATGGGCTTCCAAATATCACTTTGCCGATTCCACAAGAACTGTCTTAGCGAAAGGCTTCTTGAGGGGAAAGCTGTAACTCTGTGAGATGATTTCACAGAACACAAAGAAGTTTATCAGAAAGCTTCTTTCTCTTTGTTATCGGAGGATATTTCCTTTGGACTATAGTCTTAAAAGGGATGCGAAATATCTGTTCTCAAATTCCACAGAAATAAGGCTAGCAAAGAGATCCACGAAATTCACATGTAACTCTGTGAGATGAATTAACAGAACACTAAGCAGTTTCTCAGAAAGCTTCTTTCCAGATTTCATCTGAGGATATTTCCTTTTTCACCATAGCCCTCTATGGGCTTCCAAATGTCACTTTGCCAATTCCACAAGAACTGTCTTAGCGAAAGGCTTCTTGAGGGGAAAGCTGTAACTCTGTGAGATGATTTCACAGAACACAAAGAAGTTTCTCAGAAAGCTTCTTTCTCTTTGTTATCGGAGGATATTTCCTGTGGCCCTATAGTCTTCAAAGGGATCCGAAATATCTGTTCTCAGATTCCATAGAAATACGGCTAGCAAAGAGATCCACGAAATACACATGTAACGTTGTGAGATGAATTCACAGAACACTAAGCAGTTTCTCAGAAAGCTGCTTTCCAGATTTCATCTGAGGATATTTCCTTTTTCACCATAGCCCTCTATGGGCTTCCAAATATCACTTTGCCGATTCCACAAGAACTGTCTTAGCGAAAGGCTTCATGAGGGGAAAGCTGTAACTCTGTGAGATGATTTCACAGAACACAAAGAAGTTTCTCAGAAAGCTTCTTTCTCTTTGTTATCGGAGGATATTTCCTTTGGCCCTATAGTCTTCAAAGGGATGCGAAATATCTGTTCTCAGATTCCACAGAAATAAGGCTAGCAAAGAGATCCAGGAAACACATATGTAACTCTTTGAGATGAATTCACAGAAAACTAAGCAGTTTCTCAGAAAGCTGCTTTCCAGATTTCATCTGAGGATATTTCCTTTTTCACCTTAGCCCTCTATGGGCTACCTAATATCACTTTGCCAATTCCACAAGAACTGTCATAGCGAAAGGCTTCTTGAGGGGAAAGCTGTAACTCTGTGAGAAGATTTCACAGAACACAAAGAAGTTTCTCAGAAAGCTTCTTTCTCTTTGTTATCGGAGGATATTTCCTTTGGCCCTATAGTCTGCTAAGGGATCCGAAATATCTCTTCTCAGATTCCACAGAAATAAGGCTAGCAAAGAGATACACGAAATACACATGAAACTCTGTGAGATGAATTCACAGAACACTAAGCAGTTTCTCAGAAAGCTTCCTTCCAGATTTCATCTGAGGATATTTCCTTTTTCACCATAGCCCTCTATGGGCTTCCAAATATCACTTTGCCAATTCCACAAGAACTGTCCTAGCGAAAGGCTTCTTGAGGGGAAAGCTGTAACTCTGTGAGATGATTTCACAGAACACAAAGAAGTTTCTCAGAAAGCTTCTTTCTCTTTGTTATCGGAGGATATTTCCTTTGGCCCTATAGTCTTCAAAGGGATCCGAAATATCTGTTCTCAGATTCCACAGAAATAAGGCTAGCAAAGAGATCCACGAAATACACATGTAACTCTGTGAGATGAATTCACAGAACACTAAGCAGTTTCTCAGAAAGTTTCTTTCCAGATTTCATCTGAGGATATTTCCTTTTATACCATAGCCCTCTATGGGCTTCCAAATATCATTTTGCCAATTCCACAAGAACTGTCTTAGCGAAACGCTTCTTGAGGGGAAAGCTGTAACTCTGTGAGATGATTTCACAGAACACAATGAAGTTTCTCAGTAAGCTTCTTTCTCTTTGTTATCGGAGGATATTTCCTTTGGACTATAGTCTTAAAAGGGATGCGAAATATCTGTTCTCAGATTCCATAGAAATAAGGCTAGCAAAGAGATCCACGAAATACACATGTAACTCTGTGAGATGAATTAACAGAACACTAAGCAGTTTCTCAGAAAGCTTCTTTCCAGATTTCATCTGAGGATGTTTCCTTTTTCACCATAGCCCTCTATGGGCTTCCAAATATCACTTTTCCAATTCCACAAGAAGTGTCTTAGCGAAAGGCTTCGTGAGGGTAAAGCTGTAACTCTGTGAGATGATTTCACAGAACACAAAGAAGTTTCTCAGAAAGCTTCTTTCTCTTTGTTATCGGAGGATATTTCCTGTGGCCCTATAGTCTTAAAAAGGATGCGAAATATCTGTTCTCAGATTCCACAGAAATAAGGCTAGCAAAGAGATCCACGAAATACACATGTAACTCTGTGAGATGAATTCACAGAACACTAAGCAGTTTCTCAGAATGCTTCTTTCCAGATTTCATCTGAGTATATTTCCTTTTTCACCATAGCCCTCTAGGGGCTACCTAATATTACTTTGCCAATTCCGCAAGAACTGTCTTAATGAAAGGCTTCTTGAGGGGAAAGCTGTAACTCTGTGAGAAGATTTCAAAGAACACAAAGAAGTTTCTCAGAAAGCTTCTTTCTCTTTGTTATCGGAGGATATTTCCTTTGGACCTATAGTCTTCAAAGGGATCCCAAATATCTGTTCTCAGATTCCACAGAAATAAGGCTAGCAAAGAGATCCACGAAATACACATGTAACTCTGTGAGATGAATTCACAGAACACTAAGCAGTTTCTCAGAAAGCTTCTTTCCAGATTTCATCTGAGGATAGTTCCTTTTTCACCATAGCACTCTATGGGCTTCCAAATATCACTTTGCAAATTCCACAAGAACTGTCTTAGCGAAAGGCTTCTTGAGGGGAAAGCAGTAACTCTGTGAGATGATTTCACAGAACACAAAGAAGTTTTTCAGAAAGCTTCTTTCTCTTTGTTATCGGAGGATATTTCCTTTGGACTATAGTCTTAAAAAGGATGCGAAATATCTGTTCTCAGATTCCACAGAAATAAGGCTAGCAAAGAGATCCACGAAATACACATGTAGCTCTGTGAGATGAATTCACAGAACACTAAGCAGTTTCTCAGAAAGCTTCTTTCCAGATTTCATCTGAGGATATTTCCTTTTTCACCATAGCCCTCTATGGGCTTCCAAATATCACTTTGCCAATTCCACAAGAACTGTCTTAGCGAAAGGCTTCTTGAGGGGAAAGCTGTAACTCTGTGAGATGATTTAACAGAACACAAAGAAGTTTCTCAGAAAGCTTCTTTCTCTTTGTTATCGGAGGATATTTCCTGTGGCCCTATAGTCTTCAAAGGGATCCGAAATACCTGTTCTCAGATTCCACAGAAATAAGGCTAGCAAAGAAATCCATGAAATACACATGTAACTCTGTGAGACGAATTCAGAGAACACTAATCAGTTTCTCAGAAAGCTTCTTTCCAGATTTCATCTGAGGATATTTCCTTTTTCACCATAGCCCTCTATGGGCTTCCAAATATCACTTTGCCGATTCCACAAGAACTGTCTTAGCGAAAGGCTTCTTGAGGGGAAAGCTGTAACTCTGTGACATGATTTCACAGAACACAAAGAAGTTTCTCAGAAACCTTCTTTCTCTTTGTTATCGGAGGATATTTCCTTTGGACTATAGTCTTAAAAGGGATGCGAAATATCTGTTCTCAAATTCCACAGAAATAAGGCTAGCAAAGAGATCCACGAAATTCACATGTAACTCTGTGAGATGAATTCACAGAACACTAAGCAGTTTCTCAGAAAGCTTCTATCCAGATTTCATCTGAGGATATTTCCTTTTTCACCATAGCCCTCTATGGGCTTCCAAATGTCACTTTGCCAATTCCACAAGAACTGTCTTAGCGAAAGGCTTCTTGAGGGGAAAGCTGTAACTCTGTGAGATGATTTCACAGAACACAAAGAAGTTTCTCAGAAAGGTTCTTTCTCTTTGTTATCGGAGGATATTTCCTGTGGCCCTATAGTCTTCAAAGGGATCCGAAATATCTGTTCTCAGATTCCACAGAAATAAGGCTAGCAAAGAGATCCACGAAATACACATGTAACGTTGTGAGATGAATTAACAGAACACTAAGTAGTTTCTCAGAAAGCTGCTTTCCAGATTTCATCTGAGGATATTTCCTTTTTCACCATAGCCCTCTATGGGCTTCCAAATATCACTTTGCCGATTCCATAAGAACTGTCTTAGCGAAAGGCTTCTTGAGGGGAAAGCTGTAACTCTGTGAGATGATTTCACAGAACACAAAGAAGTTTCTCAGAAAGCTTCTTTCTCTTTGTTATCGGAGGATATTTCCTTTGGCCCTATAGTCTTCAAAGGGATGCGAAATATCTGTTCTCAGATTCCACAGAAATAAGGCTAGCAAAGAGATCCAGGAAACACATATGTAACTCTTAGAGATGAATTCACAGAACACTAAGCAGTTTCTCAGAAAGCTTCTTTCCAGATTTCATCTGAGGATATTTCCTTTTTCACCATAGCCCTCTATGGGCTACCTAATATCACCTTGCCAATTCCACAAGAACTGTCATAGCTAAAGGCTTCTTGAGGGGAAAGCTGTAACTCTGTGAGAAGATTTCACAAAACACAAAGAAGTTTCTCAGAAAGCTTCTTTCTCTTTCTTATCGGAGCATATTTCCTTTGGCCCTATAGTCTGCTAAGGGATCCGAAATATCTGTTCTCAGATTCCACAGAAATAAGGCTAGCAAAGAGATACACGAAATACACATGTAACTCTGTGAGATGAATTCACAAAACACTAAGCAGTTTCTCAGAAAGCTTCCTTCCAGATTTCATCTGAGGATATTTCCTTTTTCACCATAGCCCTCTATGGGCTTCCAAATATCACTTTGCCAATTCCACAAGAACTGTCTTAGCGAAAGGCTTCTTGAGGGGAAAGCTGTAACTCTGTGAGATGATTTCACAGAACACAAAGAAGTTTCTCAGAAAGCTTCTTTCTCTTTGTTATCGGAGGATATTTCCTTTGGCCCTATAGTCTTCAAAGGGATCCGAAATATCTGTTCTCAGATTCCACAGAAATAAGCCTAGCAAAGAGATCCACGAAATACACATGTAACTCTGTGAGATGAATTCACAGAACACTAAGCAGTTTGTCAGAAAGTTTCTTTCCAGATTTCATCTGAGGATATTTCCTTTTATACCATAGCCCTCTATGGGCTTCCAAATATCATTTTGCCAATTCCACAAGAACTGTCTTAGCGAAAGGCTTCTTGAGGGGAAAGCTGTAACTCTGTGAGATGATTTCACAGAACACAATGAAGTTTCTCAGAAAGCTTCTTTCTCTTTGTTATCGGAGGATATTTCCTTTGGACTATAGTCTTAAAAGGGATGCGAAATATCTGTTCTCAGATTCCACAGAAATAAGGCCAACAAAGAGATCCACGAAATACACATGTAACTCTGTGAGATGAATTAACAGAACACTAAGCAGTTTCTCAGAAAGCTTCTTTCCAGATTTCATCTGAGGATGTTTCCTTTTTCAACATAGCCCTTTTGGGCTTCCAAATATCACTTTTCCAATTCCACAAGAACTGTCTTAGCGAAAGGCTTCTTGAGTGGAAAGCTGTAACTCTGTGAGATGATTTCACTGAACACAAAGAAGTTTCTCAGAAAGCTTCTTTCTCTTTGTTATCGGAGGATATTTCCTGTGGCCCTATAGTCTTCAAAGGAATCCGAAATCTCTGTTCTCAGATTCCACAGAAATAAGGCTAGCAAAGAGATCCACGAAATACACATGTAACTATGTGAGATGAATTCACAGAACACTAAGCAGTTTCTCAGAAAGCTTCTTTCCAGATTTCATCTGAGGATATTTCCTTTTTCACCATAGCCCTCTAGGGGCTACCTAATATTACTTTGCCAATTCCACAAGAACTGTCTTAATGAAAGGCTTCTTGAGGGGAAAGCTGTAACTCTGTGAGAAGATTTCAAAGAACACAAAGAAGTTTCTGAGAAAGCTTCTTTCTCTTTTTTATCGGAGGATATTTCCTTTGGCCCTATAGTCTTCAAAGGGATCCGAAATATCTGTTCTCAGATTCCACAGAAATAAGGCTAGCAAAGAGATCCACGAAATACACATGTAACTCTGTGAGATGAATTAACAGAACACTAAGCAGTTTCTCAGAAAGCTTCTTTCCAGATTTCATCTGAGGATATTTCCTTTTTCACCATAGCCCTCTATGGGCTTCCAAATATCACTTTTCCAATTCCACAAGAACTGTCTTAGCGAAAGGCTTCTTGAGGGGAAAGCAGTAACTCTGTGAGATGATTTCACAGAACACAAAGAAGTTTCTCAGAAAGCTTCTTTCTCTTTGTTATCGGAGGATATTTCCTGTGGCCCTATAGTCTTCAAAGGAATCCGAAATCTCTGTTCTCAGATTCCACAGAAATAAGGCTAGCAAAGAGATCCACGAAATACACATGTAACTATGTGAGATGAATTCACAGAACACTAAGCAGTTTCTCAGAAAGCTTCTTTCCAGATTTCATCAGAGGATATTTCCTTTTTCACCATAGCCCTCTAGGGGCTACCTAATATTACTTTGCCAATTCCACAAGAACTGTCTTAATGAAAGGCTTCCTGAGGGGAAAGCTGTAACTCTGTGAGAAGATTTCAAAGAACACAAAGAAGTTTCTCAGAAAGCTTCTTTCTCTTTGTTATCGGAGGATATTTCCTTTGGCCCTATAGTCTTCAAAGGGATCCGAAATATCTGTTCTCAGATTCCACAGAAATAAGGCTAGCAAAGAGATCCACGATATACACATGTAACTCTGTGAGATGAATTCACAGAACACTAAGCAGTTTCTCAGAAAGCTTCTTTCCAGATTTCATCTGAGGATATTTCCTTTTTCACCATAGCCCTCTATGGGCTTCCAAATATCACTTTGCCAATTCCACAAGAACTGTCTTAGCGAAAGGCTTCTTGAGGGGAAAGCAGTAACTCTGTGAGATGATTTCACAGAACACAAAGAAGTTTCTCAGAAAGCTTCTTTCTCTTTGTTATCGGAGGATATTTCCTTTGGACTATAGTCTTAAAAAGGATGCGAAATATCTGTTCTCAAATTCCACAGAAATAAGGCTAGCAAAGAGATCCACGAAATACACATGTAACTCTGTGAGATGAATTCACAGAACACTAAGCAGTTTATCAGAAAGCTTCTTTCCAGATTTCATCTGAGGATATTTCCTTTTTCACCATAGCCCTCTATGGGCTTCCGAATATCACTTTGCCAATTCCACAAGAACTGTCTTAGCGAAAGGCTTCATGAGGGGAAAGCTGTAACTCTGTGAGATGATTTAACAGAACACAAAGAAGTTTCTCAGAAAGCTTCTTCCTCTTTGTTATCGGAGGATATTTCCTGTGGCCCTTTAGTCTTCAAAGGGATCCGAAATACCTGTTCTCAGATTCCACAGAAATAAGGCTAGCAAAGAGATCCATGAAATACACATGTAACTCTGTGAGATGAATTCAAAGAAAACTAATCAGTTTCTCAGAAAGCTTCTTTCCAGATTTCATCTGAGGATATTTCCTTTTTCACCATAGCCCTCTATGGGCTTCCAAATATCACTTTGCCGATTCCACAAGAACTGTCTTAGCGAAAGGCTTCTTGAGGGGAAAGCTGTAACTCTGTGAGATGATTTCACAGAACACAAAGAAGTTTCTCAGAAAGCTTCTTTCTCTTTGTTATCGGAGGATATTTCCTTTGGACTATAGTCTTAAAAGGGATGCGAAA
The DNA here is from genome assembly GCF_043159975.1 of Macaca nemestrina. Classification (NCBI taxonomy): domain Eukaryota; kingdom Metazoa; phylum Chordata; class Mammalia; order Primates; family Cercopithecidae; genus Macaca; species Macaca nemestrina. Next base: position 57,501,643 of record NC_092140.1, read on the forward strand.
TATCTGTTCTCAAATTCCACAGAAATAAGGCTAGCAAAGAGATCCACGAAATTCACATGTAACTCTCTGAGATGAATTAACAGAACACTAAGCAGTTTCTCAGAAAGCTTCTTTCCAGATTTCATCTGAGGATATTTCCTTTTTCACCATAGCCCTCTATGGGCTTCCAAATGTCACTTTGCCAATTCCACAAGAACTGTCTTAGCGAAAGGCTTCTTGAGGGGAAAGCTGTAACTCTGTGAGATGATTTCACAGAACACAAAGAAGTTTCTCAGAAAGCTTCTTTCTCTTTGTTATCGGAGGATATTTCCTGTGGCCCTATAGTCTTCAAAGGAATCCGAAATCTCTGTTCTCAGATTCCACAGAAATAAGGCTAGCAAAGAGATCCACGAAATACACATGTAACTATGTGAGATGAATTAACAGAACACTAAGCAGTTTCTCAGAAAGCTTCTTTCCAGATTTCATCTGAGGATATTTCCTTTTTCACCATAGCCCTCTAGGGGCTACCTAATATTACTTTGCCAATTCCACAAGAACTGTCTTAATGAAAGGCTTCTTGAGGGGAAAGCTGTAACTCTGTGAGAAGATTTCAAAGAACACAAAGAAGTTTCTCAGAAAGCTTCTTTCTCTTTGTTATCGGAGGATATTTCCTTTGGCCCTATAGTCTTCAAAGGGATCCGAAATATCTGTTCTCAGATTCCACAGAAATAAGGCTAGCAAAGAGATCCACGAAATACACATGTAACTCTGTGAGATGAATTCACAGAACACTAAGCAGTTTCTCAGAAAGCTGCTTTCCAGATTTCATCTGAGGATATTTCCTTTTTCACCATAGCCCTCTATGGGCTTCCAAATATCACTTTGCCGATTCCACAAGAACTGTCTTAGCGAAAGGCTTCTTGAGGGGAAAGCTGTAACTCTGTGAGATGATTTCACAGAACACAAAGAAGTTTCTCAGAAAGCTTCTTTCTCTTTGTTATCGGAGGATATTTCCTTTGGCCCTATAGTCTTCAAAGGGATGCGAAATATCTGTTCTCAGATTCCACGGAAATAAGGCTAGCAAAGAGATCCAGGAAACACATATGTAACTCTTTGAGATGAATTCACAGAACACTAAGCAGTTTCTCAGAAAGCTTCTTTCCAGATTTCATCTGAGGATATTTCCTTTTTCACCACAGCCCTCTATGGGCTACCTAATATCACTTTGCCAATTCCACAAGAACTGTCATAGCGAAAGGCTTCTTGAGGGGAAAGCTGTAACTCTGTGAGTAGATTTCACAGAACACAAAGAAGTTTCTCAGAAAGCTTCTTTCTCTTTGTTATCGGAGCATATTTCCTTTGGTCCTATAGTCTGCTAAGGGATCCGAAATATCTGTTCTCAGATTCCACAGAAAGAAGGCGCAAGTAGATCCACGAAATACACATGTAACTCTGTGAGATGAATTCACAGAACACTAAGCAGTTTCTCAGAAAGCTTCTTTCCAGATTTCATCTGAGGATATTGCCTTTTTCACCATAGCCCTCTATGGGCTTCCAAATATCACTTTGCCGATTCCACAAGAACTGTCTTAGCGAAAGGCTTCTTGAGGGGAAAGCTGTAACTCTGTGAGATGATTTCACAGAACACAAAGAAGTTTCTCAGAAAGCTTCTTTCTCTTTGTTATCGGAGGATATTTCCTGTGGCCCTATAGTCTTCAAAGGGATCCGAAATATCTGTTCTCAGATTCCACAGAAATAAGGCTAGCAAAGAGATCCACGAAATACACATGTAACGTTGTGAGATGAATTCACAGAACACTAAGCAGTTTCTCAGAAAGCTGCTTTCCAGATTTCATCTGAGGATATTTCCTTTTTCACCATAGCCCTCTATGGGCTTCCAAATATCACTTTGCCGATTCCACAAGAACTGTCTTAGCGAAAGGCTTCTTGAGGGGAAAGCTGTAACTCTGTGAGAAGATTTCACAGAACACAAAGAAATTTCTCAGAAAGCTTCTTTCTCTTTGTTATCGGAGGATATTTCCTTTGGCCCTATAGTCTGCTAAGGGATCCGAAATATCTGTTCTCAGATTCCACAGAAATAAGGCTAGCATAGAGATCCACGAAATACACATGTAACTATGTGAGATGAATTAACAGAACACTAAGCAGTTTCTCAGAAAGCTTCTTTCCAGATTTCATCTGAGGATATTTCCTTTTTCACCATAGCCCTCTATGGGCTTCCAAATATCACTTTGCCAATTCCACAAGAACTGTCTTAGCGAAAGGCTTCTTGAGGGGAAAGCTGTAACTCTGTGAGATGATTTCACAGAACACAAAGAAGTTTCTCAGAAAGCTTTTTTCTCTTTGTTATCGGAGGATATTTCCTGTGGCCCTATAGTCTTCAAAGGGATCCGAAATACCTGTTCTCAGATTCCACAGAAATAAGGCTAGCAAAGAGATCCACGAAATACACATGTAACACTGTGAGATGAATTAACAGAACACTAATCAGTTTCTCAGAAAGCTTCTTTCCAGATTTCATCTGAGGATATTTCCTTTTTCACCATAGCCCTCTATGGGCTTCCAAATATCACTTTGCCGATTCCAAAAGAACTGTCTTAGCGAAAGGCTTCTTGAGGGGAAAGCTGTAACTCTGTGAGATGATTTCACAGAACACAAAGAAGTTTCTCAGAAAGCTTCTTTCTCTTTGTTATCGGAGGATATTTCCTGTGGCCCTATAGTCTTCAAAGAGATCCGAAATATCTGTTATCAGATTCCACAGAAATAAGGCTAGCAAAGAGATCCACGAAACACACATGTAACTCTGTGAGATGAATTAACAGAACACTAAGCAGTTTCCCAGAAAGCTTCTTTCCAGATTTCATCTGAGGATGTTTCCTTTTTCACCATAGCCCTCTATGGGCTTCCAAATATCACTTTTCCAATTCCACAAGAACTGTCTTAGCGAAAGTTTTCTTGAGGGGAAAGCTGTAACTCTGTGAGATGATTTCACAGAACACAAAGAAGTTTCTCCGAAAGCTTCTTTCTCTTTGTTATCGGAGGATATTTCCTATGGCCCTATAGTCTTCAAAGGGATCCGAAATATCTGTTCTCAGATTCCACAGAAATAAGGCTAGCAAAGAGATCCACGAAATACACATGTAACGTTGTGAGATGAATTCACAGAACACTAAGCAGTTTCTCAGAAAGCTGCTTTCCAGATTTCATCTGAGGATATTTCCTTTTTCACCATAGCCCTCTATGGGCTTCCAAATATCACTTTGCCGATTCGACAAGAACTGTCTTAGCGAAAGGCTTCTTGAGGGGAAAGCTGTAACTCTGTGAGAAGATTTCACAGAACACAAAGAAGTTTCTCAGAAAGCTTCTTTCTCTTTGTTATCGGAGGATATTTCCTTTGGCCCTATAGTCTTCAAAGGGATCCGAAATATCTGTTCTCAGATTCCACAGAAATAAGGCTAGCAAAGAGATCCACGAAATACACATGTAACTCTGTGAGATGAATTCATAGAACACTAAGCAGTTTCTCAGAAAGCTTCTTTCCAGATTTCATCTGAGGATATTTCCTTTTATACCATAGCCCTCTATGGGCTTCCAAATATCACTTTGCCGATTCCACAAGAACTGTCTTAGCGAAAGGCTTCTTGAAGGGAAAGCTGAAACACTGTGAGACGATTTCACAGAACTCAAAGAAGTTTCTCAGAAAGCTTCTTTCTCTTTGTTATCGGAGGATATTTCCTTTGGACTATAGTCTTAAAAGGGATGCGAAATATCTGTTCTCAGATTCCACAGAAATAAGGCTAGCAAAGAGATCCACGAAATACACATGTAACTCTGTGAGATGAATTAACAGAACACTAAGCAGTTTCTCAGAAAGCTTCTATCCAGATTTCATCTGAGGATATTTCCTTTTTCACCATAGGCCTCTATTGGCTTCCAGATATCACTTTGCCAATTCTACAAGAACTGTCTTAGCGAAAGGCTTCTTGAGGGGAAAGCTGTAACTCTGTGAGATGATTTCACAGAACACAAAGAAGTTTCTCAGAAAGCTTCTTTCTCTTTGTTATCGGAGGATATTTCCTGTGGCCCTATAGTCTTCAAAGGGATCCGAAATATCTGTTCTCAGATTCCACAGAAATAAGGCTAGCAAAGAGATACACGAAATACACATGTAACTCTGTGAGATGAATTCACAGAACACTAAGCAGTTTCTCAGAAAGCTTCTTTCCAGATTTCATCTGAGGATATTTCCTTTTTCACCATAGCCCTCTATGGGCTTCCAAATATCACTTTGCCGATTCCACAAGAACTGTCTTAGCGAAAGGCTTCTTGAGGGGAAAGCTGTAACTCTGTGAGATCATTTCACAGAACACAAAGAAGTTTCTCAGAAAGCTTCTTTCGGTTTGTTATCGGAGGATATTTCCTTTGGCCCTATAGTCTTCAAAGGGATCCGAAATATCTGTTCTCAGATTCCACAGAAATAAGGCTAGCAAAGAGATCCACGACACACACATGTAACTCTTTGAGATGAATTCACAGAACACTAAGCAGTTTCTCAGAAAGCTTCTTTCCAGATTTCATCTGAGGATATTTCCTTTTTCACCATAGCCCTCTATGGGCTTCCAAATATCACTTTGCCAATTCCACAAGAACTGTCTTAGCGAAAGGCTTCTTGAGGGAAAGCAGTAACTCTGTGAGATGATTTCACAGAACACAAAGAAGTTTCTCAGAAAGCTTCTTTCTCTTTGTTATCGGAGGATATTTCCTTTGGACTATAGTCTTAAAAAGGATGCGAAATATCTGTTCTCAGATTCCACAGAAATAAGGCTAGCAAAGAGATCCACGAAATACACATGTAACTCTGTGAGATGAATTCACAGAACACTAAGCAGTTTCTCGGAAAGCTTCTTTCCAGATTTCATCTGAGGATATTTCCTTTTTCACCATAGCCCTCTATGGGCTTCCAAATATCACTTGGCCAATTCCACAAGAACTGTCTTAGCGAAAGGCTTCTTGAGGGGAAAGCTGTAACTCTGTGAGATGATTTCACAGAACACAAAGAAGTTTCTCAAAAAGCTTCTTCCTCTTTGTTATCGGAGGATATTTCCTGTGGCCCTATAGTCTTCAAAGGGATCCGAAATACCTGTTTTCAGATTCCACAGAAATAAGGCTAGCAAGGAGATCCATGAAATACACATGTAACTCTGTGTGATGAATTCACAGAACACTAATCAGTTTCTCAGAAAGCTTCTTTCCAGATTTCATCTGAGGATATTTCCTTTTTCACCATAGCCCTCTATGGGCTTCCAAATATCACTTTGCCGATTCCACAAGAACTGTCTTAGCGAAAGGCTTCTTGAGGGGAAAGCTGTAACTCTGTGAGATGATTTCACAGAACACAAAGAAGTTTCTCAGAAAGCTTCTTCCTCTGTGTTATCGGAGGATATTTCCTGTGGCCCTATAGTCTTCAAAGGGATCCGAAATACCTGTTCTCAGATTCCACAGAAATAAGGCTAGCAAAGAGATCCACGAAATACACATGTAACTCTGTGAGATGAATTCACAGAACACTAAGCAGTTTCTCAGAAAGCTTCTTTCCAGATTTCATCTGAGGATATTTCCTTTTTCACCATAGCCCTCTATGGGCTTCCAAATATCACTTTGCCGATTCCACAAGAACTGTCTTAGCGAAAGGCTTCTTGAGGGGAAAGCTGTAACTCTGTCAGATGATTTCACAGAACACAAAGAAGTTTCTCAGAAAGCTTCTTTCTCTTTGTTATCGGAGGATATTTCCTTTGGCCCTATAGTCTTCAAAGGGATCCGAAATATCTGTTTTCAGATTCCACAGAAATAAGGCTAGCAAAGAGATCCACGAAACACACATGTAACTCTTTGAGATGAATTCACAGAACACTAAGCAGTTTCTCAGAAAGCTTCTTTCCAGATTTCATCTGAGGATATTTCCTTTTTCACCATAGCCCTCTATGGGCTACTTAATATCACTTTGCCAAATCCACAAGAACTGTCTTAATGAAAGGCTTCTTGAGGGGAAAGCTGTACCTCTGTGAGATGATTTCACAGAACACAAAGAAGTTTCTCAGAAAGCTTCTTTCTCTTTGTTATCGGAGGATATTTCCTTTGTCCCTATAGTCTGCTAAGGGATCCGAAATATCTGTTCTCAGATTCCACACAAATAAGGCTAGCAAAGAGATACACGAAATACACATGTAACTCTGTGAGATGAATTCACAGAACACTAAGCAGTTTCTCAGAAAGCTTCTTTCCAGATTTCATCTGAGGATATTTCCTTTTTCACCATAGCCCTCTATGGGCTTCCAAATATCACTTTGCCGATTCCACAAGAACTGTCTTAGCGAAAGGCTTCTTGAGGGGAAAGCTGTAACTCTGTGAGATCATTTCACAGAACACAAAGAAGTTTCTCAGAAAGCTTCTTTCGGTTTGTTATCGGAGGATATTTCCTTTGGCCCTATAGTCTTCAAAGGGATCCGAAATATCTGTTCTCAGATTCCACAGAAATAAGGCTAGCAAAGAGATCCACGACACACACATGTAACTCTTTGAGATGAATTAACAGAACACTAAGCAGTTTCTCAGAAAGCTTCTTTCCAGATTTCATCTGAGGATATTTCCTTTTTCACCATAGCCCTCTATGGGCTTCCAAATATCACTTTGCCAATTCCACAAGAACTGTCTTAGCGAAAGGCTTCTTGAGGGAAAGCAGTAACTCTGTGAGATGATTTCACAGAACACAAAGAAGTTTCTCAGAAAGCTTCTTTCTCTTTGTTATCGGAGGATATTTCCTTTGGACTATAGTCTTAAAAAGGATGCGAAATATCTGTTCTCAGATTCCACAGAAATAAGGCTAGCAAAGAGATCCACGAAATACACATGTAACTCTGTGAGATGAATTCACAGAACACTAAGCAGTTTCTCGGAAAGCTTCTTTCCAGATTTCATCTGAGGATATTTCCTTTTTCACCATAGCCCTCTATGGGCTTCCAAATATCACTTGGCCAATTCCACAAGAACTGTCTTAGCGAAAGGCTTCTTGAGGGGAAAGCTGTAACTCTGTGAGATGATTTAACAGAACACAAAGAAGTTTCTCAGAAAGCTTCTTCCTCTTTGTTATCGGAGGATATTTCCTGTGGCCCTATAGTCTTCAAAGGGATCCGAAATACCTGTTTTCAGATTCCACAGAAATAAGGCTAGCAAGGAGATCCATGAAATACACATGTAACTCTGTGAGATGAATTCACAGAACACTAATCAGTTTCTCAGAAAGCTTCTTTCCAGATTTCATCTGAGGATATTTCCTTTTTCACCATAGCCCTCTATGGGCTTCCAAATATCACTTTGCCGATTCCACAAGAACTGTCTTAGCGAAAGGCTTCTTGAGGGGAAAGCTGTAACTCTGTGAGATGATTTAACAGAACACAAAGAAGTTTCTCAGAAAGCTTCTTCCTCTTTGTTATCGGAGGATATTTCCTGTGGCCCTATAGTCTTCAAAGGGATCCGAAATACCTGTTCTCAGATTCCACAGAAATAAGGCTAGCAAAGAGATCCACGAAATACACATGTAACTCTGTGAGATGAATTCACAGAACACTAAGCAGTTTCTCAGAAAGCTTCTTTCCAGATTTCATCTGAGGATATTTCCTTTTTCACCATAGCCCTCTATGGGCTTCCAAATATCACTTTGCCGATTACACAAGAACTGTCTTAGCGAAAGGCTTCTTGAGGGGAAAGCTGTAACTCTGTCAGATGATTTCACAGAACACAAAGAAGTTTCTCAGAAAGCTTCTTTCTCTTTGTTATCGGAGGATATTTCCTTTGGCCCTATAGTCTTCAAAGGGATCCGAAATATCTGTTTTCAGATTCCACAGAAATAAGGCTAGCAAAGAGATCCACGAAACACACATGTAACTCTTTGAGATGAATTCACAGAACACTAAGCAGTTTCTCAGAAAGCTTCTTTCCAGATTTCATCTGAGGATATTTCCTTTTTCACCATAGCCCTCTATGGGCTACTTAATATCACTTTGCCAAATCCACAAGAACTGTCTTAATGAAAGGCTTCTTGAGGGGAAAGCTGTACCTCTGTGAGATGATTTCACAGAACACAAAGAAGTTTCTCAGAAAGCTTCTTTCTCTTTGTTATCGGAGGATATTTCCTTTGTCCCTATAGTCTGCTAAGGGATCCGAAATATCTGTTCTCAGATTCCACACAAATAAGGCTAGCAAAGAGATACACGAAATACACATGTAACTCTGTGAGATGAATTCACAGAACACTAAGCAGTTTCTCAGAAAGCTTCTTTCCAGATTTCATCTGAGGATATTTCCTTTTTCACCATAGCCCTCTATGGGCTTCCAAATATCACTTGGCCAATTCCACAAGAACTGTCTTAGCGAAAGGCTTTTTGAGAGGAAAGCTGTAACTCTGTGAGATGATTTCACAGAACAAAAGAAGTTTCTCAGAAAGCTTCTTTCTCTTTGTTATCGGAGGATATTTCCTTTGGCCCTATAGTCTTCAAAGGGATCCGACATATCTGTTCTCAGATTCCACAGAAATAAGGCTAGCAAAGAGATCCACGAAATACACATGTAACTCTTTGAGATGAATTCATAGAACACTAAGCAATTTCTCAGAAATCTTCTTTCCAGATTTCATCTGAGGATATTTCCTTTTATACCATAGCCCTCTATGGGCTTCCAAATATCACTTTGCCGATTACACAAGAACTGTCTTAGCGAAAGGCTTCTTGAGGGGAAAGCTGTAACTCTGTGAGATGATTTCACAGAACACAAAGAAGTTTCTCAGAAAGCTTCTTTCTCATTGTTATCGGAGGATATTTCCTGTGGCCCTATAGTCTTAAAAGGGATCCGAATTATCTATTCTCAGATTCCACAGAAATAAGGCTAGCAACGAGATCCACGAAATACACATGTAACTCTGTGAGATGAATTCACAGAACACTAAGCAGTTTCTCAGAAAGCTTCTTTCCAGATTTCATCTGAGGATATTTCCTTTTTCACCATAGCCCTCTATGGGCTTCCAAATATCACTTTGCCAATTCCACAAGAACTGTCTTAGCGAAAGACTTCTTGAGGGGAAAGCTGTAACTCTGTGAGATGATTTCAGAGAACACAAAGAAGTTTCTCAGAAAGCTTCTTTCTCTTTGTTATCGGAGGATATTTCCTGTGGCCCTATAGTCTTCAAAGGGATCCGAAATATCTGTTCTCAGATTCCACAGAAATAAGGCTAGCAAAGAGATCCACGAAACACACATGTAACTCTTTGAGATGAATTCACAGAACACTAAGCAGTTTCTCAGAAAGCTTCTTTCCAGATTTCATCTGAGGATATTTCCTTTTCACCATTGCCCTCTAAGGGCTACCAAATATTACTTTGCCAATTCCACAAGAACTGTCTTAATGAAAGGCTTCTTGAGGGGAAAGCTGTAACTCTGCTAGAAGATTTCAAAGAACACAAAGAAGTTTCTCAGAAAGCTTCTTTCTCTTTGTTATCGGAGGATATTTCCTGTGGCCCTATAGTCTTCAAAGGGATCCGAAATATCTGTTCTCAGATTCTAGAGAAATAAGGCTAGCAAAGAGATCCACGAAATGCACATGTAACTCTGTGAGATGAATTCACAGAACACTAAGCAGTTTCTCAGAAAGCTTCTTTCCAGATTTCATCTGAGGATATATCCGTTTTCACCATAGCCCTCTATGGGCTTCCAAATATCACTTTGCCAATTCCACAAGAACTGTCTTAGCGAAAGGCTTCTTGAGGGGAAAGCTGTAACTCGGTCAGATGATTTCACAGAACACAAAGAAGTTTCTCAGAAAGCTTCTTTCTCTTTGTTATCGGAGGATATTTCCGGTGGCCCTATAGTCTTCAAAGGGATCCGAAATACCTTTTCTCAGATTCCACAGAAATAATGCTAGCAAAGAGATCCACGAAATACACATGTAACTCTGTGAGATGAATTCACAGAACACTAAGCAGTTTCTCAGAAAGCTTCTTTCCAGATTTCATCTGAGGATATTTCCTTTTTCACCATAGCCCTCTATGGGCTACTTAATATCACTTTGCCAATTCCACAAGAACTGTCTTAATGAAAGTCTTCCTGAGGGGAAAGCTGTAACTCTGTGAGAAGATTTCACAGAAAACAAAGAAGTTTCTCAGAAAGCTTCTTTCTCTTTGTTATAGGAGGATATTTCCTTTGGCCCTATAGTCTGCTAAGGGATCCGAAATATCTGTTCTCAGATTCCACAGAAATGAGGCTAGCAAAGAGATCCACGAAATACACATGTAATTCTGTGAGATGAATTAACAGAACACTAAGCAGTTTCTCAGAAAGCTTCTTTCCAGATTTCATCTGAGGATATTTCCCTTTTCACCATAGCCCTCTATGGGCTTTCAAATATCACTTTGCCAATTCCACAAGAACTGTCTTAGCGAAAGGCTTCTTGAGGGGAAAGCTGTAACTCTGTGAGATGATTTCACAGAACACAAAGAAGTTTCACAGAAAGCTTCTTTCTCTTTGTTATCGGAGGATATTTCCTTTGGTCCTATAGTCCTCAAAGGGACCCGAAATATCTGTTCTCAGATTCCACAGAAATAAGGCTAGCAAAGAGATCCACGAAATACACATGTAACTCTGTGAGATGAATTAACAGAACACTAAGCAGTTTCTCAGAAAGCTTCTTTCCAGATTTCATCTGAGGATATTTCCTTTTTCACCATAGCCCTCTATGGGCTTCCAAATATCACTTTGCCAATTCCACAAGAACTGTCTTAGCGAAAGGCTTCTTGAGGGGAAAGCTGTATCTCTGTGAGATGATTTCACAGAACACAAAGAAGTTTCTCAGAAAGATTCTTTCTCTTTGTTATCGGAGGATATTTCCTGTGGCCCTATAGTCTTCAAAGGGATCCGAAATATCTGTTCGCAGATTCCACAGAAATAAGGCTAGCAAAGAGATCCACGAAATACATATGTAACTCTGTGAGATGAATTCACAGAACACTAAGCAGTTTCTCAGAAAGCTTCTTTCCAGATTTCATCTGAGGATATTTCCTTTTTCACCATAGCCCTCTATGGGCTTCCAAATATCACTTTGCCGATTCCACAAGAAATGTCTTAGCGAAAGGCTTCTTGAGGGGAAAGCTGTAACTCTGTGAGATGATTTCACAGAACACAAAGAAGTTTCTCAGAAAGCTTCTTTCTCTTTGTTATCGGAGGATATTTCCTTTGGCCCTATAGTCTTCAAAGGGATCCGAAATATCTGTTTTCAGATTCCACAGAAATAAGGCTAGCAAAGAGATCCACGAAACACACATGTAACTCTTTGAGATGAATTCACAGAACACTAAGCAGTTTCTCAGAAAGCTTCTTTCCAGATTTCATCTGAGGATATTTCCTTTTTCTCCATAGCCCTCTATGGGCTACTAAATATCACTTTGCCATATCCACAAGAACTGTCTTAATGAAAGGCTTCTTGAGGGGAAAGCTGTACCTCTGTGAGATGATTTCACAGAACACAAAGAAGTTTCTCAGAAAGCTTCTTTCTCTTTGTTATCGGAGGATATTTCCTTTGTCCCTATAGTCTGCTAAGGGATCCGAAATATCTGTTCTCAGATTCCACAGAAATAAGGCTAGCAAGGAGATACACGAAATACACATGTAACTCTGTGAGATGAATTAACAGAACACTAAGCAGTTTCTCAGAAAGCTTCTTTCCAGATTTCATCTGAGGATATTTCCTTTTTCACCATAGCCCTCTATGGGCTTCCAAATATCACTTGGCCAATTCCACAAGAACTGTCTTAGCGAAAGGCTTTTTGAGAGGAAAGCTGTAACTCTGTGAGATGATTTCACAGAACAAAAGAAGTTTCTCAGAAAGCTTCTTTCTCTTTGTTATCGGAGGATATTTCCTTTGGCCCTATTGTCTTCAAAGGGATCCGAAATATCTGTTCTCAGATTCCACAGAAATAAGGCTAGCAAAGAGATCCACGAAATACACATGTAACTCTTTGAGATGAATTCATAGAACACTAAGCAATTTCTCAGAAATATTCTTTCCAGATTTCATCTGAGGATATTTCCTTTTATACCATAACCCTCTATGGGCTTCCAAATATCACTTTGCCGATTCCACAAGAACTGTCTTAGCGAAAGGCTTCTTGAGGGGAAAGCTGTAACTCTGTGAGATGATTTCACAGAACTCAAAGAAGTTTCTCAGAAAGCTTCTTTCTCATTGTTATCGGAGGATATTTCCTGTGGCCCTATAGTCTTAAAAGGGATCCGAATTATCTGTTCTCAGATTCCACAGAAATAAGGCTAGCAACGAGATCCACGAAATACACATGTAACTCTGTGAGATGAATTCACAGAACACTAAGCAGTTTCTCAGAAAGCTTCTTTCCAGATTTCATCTGAGGATATTTCCTTTTTCACCATAGCCCTCTATGGGCTTCCAAATATCACTTTGTCAATTCCACAAGAACTGTCGTAGCGAAAGACTTCTTGAGGGGAAAGCTGTAACTCTGTGAGATGATTTCAGAGAACACAAAGAAGTTTCTCAGAAAGCTTCTTTCTCTTTGTTATCGGAGGATATTTCCTGTGGCCCTATAGTCTTCAAAGGGATCCGAAATATCTGTTCTCAGATTCCACAGAAATAAGGCTAGCAAAGAGATCCACGAAACACACATGTAACTCTTTGAGATGAATTCACAGAACACTAAGCAGTTTCTCAGAAAGCTTCTTTCCAGATTTCATCTGAGGATATTTCCTTTTCACCATTGCCCTCTAAGGGCTACCTAATATTACTTTGCCAATTCCACAAGAACTGTCTTAATGAAAGGCTTCTTGAGGGGAAAGCTGTAACTCTGCTAGAAGATTTCAAAGAACACAAAGAAGTTTCTCAGAAAGCTTCTTTCTCTTTGTTATCGGAGGATATTTCCTGTGGCCCTATAGTCTTCAAAGGGATCCGAAATATCTGTTCTCAGATTCTAGAGAAATAAGGCTAGCAAAGAGATCCACGAAATGCACATGTAACTCTGTGAGATGAATTCACAGAACACTAAGCAGTTTCTCAGAAAGCTTCTTTCCAGATTTCATCTGAGGATATATCCGTTTTCACCATAGCCCTCTATGGGCTTCCAAATATCACTTTGCCAATTCCACAAGAACTGTCTTAGCGAAAGGCTTCTTGAGGGGAAAGCTGTAACTCTGTCAGATGATTTCACAGAACACAAAGAAGTTTCTCAGAAAGCTTCTTTCTCTTTGTTATCGGAGGATATTTCCGGTGGCCCTATAGTCTTCAAAGGGATCCGAAATACCTGTTCTCAGATTCCACAGAAATAATGCTAGCAAAGAGATCCACGAAATACACATGTAACTCTGTGAGATGAATTCACAGAACACTAAGCAGTTTCTCAGAAAGCTTCTTTCCAGATTTCATCTGAGGATATTTCCTTTTTCACCATAGCCCTCTATGGGCTACTTAATATCACTTTGCCAATTCCACAAGAACTGTCTTAATGAAAGTCTTCCTGAGGGGAAAGCTGTAACTCTGTGAGAAGATTTCACAGAAAACAAAGAAGTTTCTCAGAAAGCTTCTTTCTCTTTGTTGTAGGAGGATATTTCCTTTGGCCCTATAGTCTGCTAAGGGATCCGAAATATCTGTTCTCAGATTCCACAGAAATGAGGCTAGCAAAGAGATCCACGAAATACACATGTAATTCTGTGAGATGAATTAACAGAACACTAAGCAGTTTCTCAGAAAGCTTCTTTCCAGATTTCATCTGAGGATATTTCCTTTTTCACCATAGCCCTCTATGGGCTTCCAAATATCACTTTGCCAATTCCACAAGAACTGTCTTAGCGAAAGGCTTCTTGAGGGGAAAGCTGTAACTCTGTGAGATGATTTCACAGAACACAAAGAAGTTTCTCAGAAAGCTTTTTTCTCTTTGTTATCGGAGGATATTTCCTGTGGCCCTATAGTCTTCAAAGGGATCCGAAATACCTGTTCTCAGATTCCACAGAAATAAGGCTAGCAAAGAGATCCACGAAATACACATGTAACTCTGTGAGATGAATTAACAGAACACTAAGCAGTTTCTCAGAAAGCTTCTTTCCAGATTTCATCTGAGGATGTTTCCTTTTTCACCATAGCCCTCTATGGGCTTCCAAATATCAGTTTTCCAATTCCACAAGAACTGTCTTGGCGAAAGGCTTCGTGAGGGGAAAGCTGTAGCTCTGTGAGATGATTTCACAGAACACAAAGAAGTTTCTCAGAAAGCTTCTTTCTCTTTGTTATCGGAGGATATTTCCTGTGGCCCTATAGTCTTCAAAGGAATCCGAAATCTCTGTTCTCAGATTCCACACAAATAAGGCTAGCAAAGAGATCCACGAAATACACATGTAACTCCGTGTGATGAATTCACAGAACACTAAGCAGTTTCTCAGAAAGCTTCTTTCCAGATTTCATCTGAGGATATTTCCTTTTTCACCATAGCCCTCTAGGGGCTACCTAATATTACTTTGCCACTTCCACAAGAACTGTCTTAATGAAAGGCTTCTTGAGGGGAAAGCTGTAACTCTGTGAGAAGATTTCAAAGAACACAAAGAAGTTTCTCAGAAAGCTTCTTTCTCTTTGTTATCGGTGGATATTTCCTTTGGCCCTATAGTCTTCAAAGGGATCCGAAATATCTGTTCTCAGATTCCACAGAAATAAGGCTAGCAAAGAGATCCACGAAATACACATGTAACTCTGTGAGATGAATTAACAGAACACTAAGCAGTTTCTCAGAAAGCTTCTTTCCAGATTTCATCTGAGGATATTTCCTTTTTCACCATAGCCCTCTATGGGCTTCCAAATATCACTTTGCCAATTCCACAAGAACTGTCTTAGCGAAAGGCTTCTTGAGGGGAAAGCAGTAACTCTGTGAGATGATTTCACAGAACACAAAGAAGTTTCTCAGAAAGCTTCTTTCTCTTTGTTATCGGAGGATATTTCCTTTGGACTATAGTCTTAGAAAGGATGCGAAATATCTGTTCTCAGATTCCACAGAAATAAGGCTAGCAAAGAGATCCACGAAATACACATGTAACTCTGTGAGATGAATTAACAGAACACTAAGCAGTTTCTCAGAAAGCTTCTTTCCAGATTTCATCTGAGGATATTTCCTTTTTCATCATAGCCCTCTATGGGCTTCCAAATATCACTTTGCCAATTCCACAAGAACTGTCTTAATGAAAGGCTTCTTGAGGGGAAAGCTGTAACTCTGTGAGAAGATTTCAAAGAACACAAAGAAGTTTCTCAGAAAGCTTCTTTCTCTTTGTTATCGGAGGATATTTCCTGTGGCCCTATAGTCTTCAAAGGGATCCGAAATATCTGTTCTCCGATTCCACAGAAATAAGGCTAGCAAAGAGATCCACGAAATACACATGTAACGTTGTGAGATGAATTCACAGAACACTAAGCAGTTTCTCAGAAAGCTGCTTTCCAGATTTCATCTGAGGATATTTCCTTTTTCACCATAGCCCTCTATGGGCTTCCAAATATCACTTTGCCGATTACAGAAGAACTGTCTTAGCGAAAGGCTTCTTGAGGGGAAAGCTGTAACTCTGTGAGAAGATTTCACAGAACACAAAGAAGTTTCTCAGAAAGCTTCTTTCTCTTTGTTATCGGAGCATATTTCCTTTGGCCCTATAGTCTGCTAAGGGATCCGAAATATCTGTTCTCAGATTCCACAGAAATAAGGCTGGCAAAGAGATACACGAAATACACATGTAACTCTGTGAGATGAATTCACAGAACACTAAGCAGTTTCTAAGAAAGCTTCCTTCCAGATTTCATCTGAGGATATTTCCTTTTTCACCATAGCCCTCTATGGGCTTCCAAATATCACTTTGCCAATTCCACAAGAACTGTCTTAGCGAAAGGCTTCTTGAGGGGAAAGCTGTAACTCTGTGAGATGATTTCACAGAACACAAAGAAGTTTCTCAGAAAGCTTCTTTCTCTTTGTTATCGGAGAATATTTCCTTTCGCCCTATAGTCTTCAAAGGGATCCGAAATATCTGTTCTCAGATTCCACAGAAATAAGCCTAGCAAAGAGATACACGAAATACACATGTAACTCTGTGAGATGAATTCACAGAACACTAAGCAGTTTCTCAGAAAGTTTCTTTCCAGATTTCATCTGAGGATTTTTCCTTTTATACCATAGCCCTCTATGGGCTTCCAAATATCATTTTGACAATTCCACAAGAACTGTCTTAGCGAAAGGCTTCTTGAGGGGAAAGCTGTAACTCTGTGAGATGATTTCACAGAACACAATGAAGTTTCTCAGTAAGCTTCTTTCTCTTTGTTATCGGAGGATATTTCCTTTGGACTATAGTCTTAAAAGGGATGCGAAATATCTGTTCTCAGATTCCACAGAAATAAGGCTAGCAAAGAGATCCACGAAATACACATGTAACTATGTGAGATGAATTCACAGAACACTAAGCAGTTTCTCAGAAAGCTTCTTTCCAGATTTCATCTGAGGATATTTCCTTTTTCACCATAGCCCTCTAGGGGCTACCTAATATTACTTTGCCAATTCCACAAGAACTGTCTTAATGAAAGGCTTCTTGAGGGGAAAGCTGTAACTCTGTGAGAAGATTTCAAAGAACACAAAGAAGTTTCTCAGAAAGCTTCTTTCTCTTTGTTATCGGAGGATATTTCCTTTGGCCCTATAGTCTTCAAAGGGATCCGAAATATCTGTTCTCAGATTCCACAGAAATAAGGCTAGCAAAGAGATCCACGAAATACACATGTAACTCTGTGAGATGAATTCACAGAACACTAAGCAGTTTCTCAGAAAGCTTCTTTCCAGATTTCATCTGAGGATGTTTCCTTTTTCACCATAGCCCTCTATGGGCTTCCAAATATCAGTTTTCCAATTCCACAAGAACTGTCTTTGCGAAAGGCTTCGTGAGGGGAAAGCTGTAGCTCTGTGAGATGATTTCACAGAACACAAAGAAGTTTCTCAGAAAGCTTCTTTCTCTTTGTTATCGGAGGATATTTCCTGTGGCCCTATAGTCTTCAAAGGAATCCGAAATCTCTGTTCTCAGATTCCACAGAAATAAGGCTAGCAAAGAGATCCACGAAATACACATGTAACTCCGTGTGATGAATTCACAGAACACTAAGCAGTTTCTCAGAATGCTTCTTTCCAGATTTCATCTGAGTATATTTCCTTTTTCACCATAGCCCTCTAGGGGCTACCTAATATTACTTTGCCAATTCCACAAGAACTGTCTTAATGAAAGGCTTCTTGAGGGGAAAGCTGTAACTCTGTGAGAAGATTTCAAAGAACACAAAGAAGTTTCTCAGAAAGCTTCTTTCTCTTTGTTATCGGTGGATATTTCCTTTGGCCCTATAGTCTTCAAAGGGATCCGAAATATCTGTTCTCAGATTCCACAGAAATAAGGCTAGCAAAGAGATCCACGAAATACACATGTAACTCTGTGAGATGAATTAACAGAACACTAAGCAGTTTCTCAGAAAGCTTCTTTCCAGATTTCATCTGAGGATATTTCCTTTTTCACCATAGCCCTCTATGGGCTTCCAAATATCACTTTGCCAATTCCACAAGAACTGTCTTAGCGAAAGGCTTCTTGAGGGGAAAGCAGTAACTCTGTGAGATGATTTCACAGAACACAAAGAAGTTTCTCAGAAAGCTTCTTTCTCTTTGTTATCGGAGGATATTTCCTTTGGACTATAGTCTTAAAAAGGATGCGAAATATCTGTTCTCAGATTCCACAGAAATAAGGCTAGCAAAGAGATCCACGAAATACACATGTAACTCTGTGAGATGAATTAACAGAACACTAAGCAGTTTCTCAGAAAGCTTCTTTCCAGATTTCATCTGAGGATATTTCCTTTTTCACCATAGCCCTCTATGGGCTTCCAAATATCACTTTGCCAATTCCACAAGAACTGTCTTAATGAAAGGCTTCTTGAGGGGAAAGCTGTAACTCTGTGAGAAGATTTCAAAGAACACAAAGAAGTTTCTGAGAAAGCTTCTTTCTCTTTGTTATCGGAGGATATTTCCTGTGGCCCTATAGTCTTCAAAGGGATCCGAAATATCTGTTCTCAGATTCCACAGAAATAAGGCTAGCAAAGAGATCCACGAAATTACACATGTAACGTTGTGAGATGAATTCACAGAACACTAAGCAGTTTCTCAGAAAGCTGCTTTCCAGATTTCATCTGAGGATATTTCCTTTTTCACCATAGCCCTCTATGGGCTTCCAAATATCACTTTGCCGATTACAGAAGAACTGTCTTAGCGAAAGGCTTCTTGAGGGGAAAGCTGTAACTCTGTGAGAAGATTTCACAGAACACAAAGAAGTTTCTCAGAAAGCTTCTTTTTCTTTGTTACCGGAGCATATTTCCTTTGGCCCAATAGTCTGCTAAGGGATCCGAAATATCTGTTCTCAGATTCCACAGAAATAAGGCTGGCAAAGAGATACACGAAATACACATGTAACTCTGTGAGATGAATTCACAGAACACTAAGCAGTTTCTAAGAAAGCTTCCTTCCAGATTTCATCTGAGGATATTTCCTTTTTCACCATAGCCCTCTATGGGCTTCCAAATATC
This sequence comes from Macaca nemestrina, assembly GCF_043159975.1. Taxonomy (NCBI): domain Eukaryota; kingdom Metazoa; phylum Chordata; class Mammalia; order Primates; family Cercopithecidae; genus Macaca; species Macaca nemestrina. The sequence goes on from NC_092140.1 coordinate 57,520,327, forward strand.
ACTTTGCCAATTCCACAAGAACTGTCTTAGCGAAAGGCTTCTTGAGGGGAAAGCTGTAACTCTGTGAGATGATTTCACAGAACACAAAGAAGTTTCTCAGAAAGCTTCTTTCTCTTTGTTATCGGAGAATATTTCCTTTGGCCCTATAGTCTTCAAAGGGATCCGAAATATCTGTTCTCAGATTCCACAGAAATAAGCCTAGCAAAGAGATACACGAAATACACATGTAACTCTGTGAGATGAATTCACAGAACACTAAGCAGTTTCTCAGAAAGTTTCTTTCCAGATTTCATCTGAGGATATTTCCTTTTATACCATAGCCCTCTATGGGCTTCCAAATATCATTTTGCCAATTCCACAAGAACTGTCTTAGCGAAAGGCTTCTTGAGGGGAAAGCTGTAACTCTGTGAGATGATTTCACAGAACACAATGAAGTTTCTCAGTAAGCTTATTTCTCTTTGTTATCGGAGGATATTTCCTTTGGACTATAGTCTTAAAAGGGATGCGAAATATCTGTTCTCAGATTCCACAGAAATAAGGCTAGCAAAGAGATCCACGAAATACACATGTAACTATGTGAGATGAATTCACAGAACACTAAGCAGTTTCTCAGAAAGCTTCTTTCCAGATTTCATCTGAGGATATTTCCTTTTTCACCATAGCCCTCTAGGGGCTACCTAATATTACTTTGCCAATTCCACAAGAACTGTCTTAATGAAAGGCTTCTTGAGGGGAAAGCTGTAACTCTGTGAGAAGATTTCAAAGAACACAAAGAAGTTTCTCAGAAAGCTTCTTTCTCTTTGTTATCGGAGGATATTTCCTTTGGCCCTATAGTCTTCAAAGGGATCCGAAATATCTGTTCTCAGATTCCACAGAAATAAGGCTAGCAAAGAGATCCACGAAATACACATGTAACTCTGTGAGATGAATTCACAGAACACTAAGCAGTTTCTCAGAAAGCTTCTTTCCAGATTTCATCTGAGGATATTTCCTTTTTCACCATAGCCCTCTATGGGCTTCCAAATATCACTTTGCCAATTCCACAAGAACTGTCTTAGCGAAAGGCTTCTTGAGGGGAAAGCAGTAACTCTGTGAGATGATTTCACAGAACACAAAGAAGTTTCTCAGAAAGCTTCTTTCTCTTTGTTTTCGGAGGATATTTCCTTTGGACTATAGTCTTAAAAAGGATGCGAAATATCTGTTCTCAGATTCCACAGAAATAAGGCTAGCAAAGAGATCCACGAAATACACATGTAACTCTGTGAGATGAATTAACAGAACACTAAGCAGTTTCTCAGAAAGCTTCTTTCCAGATTTCATCTGAGGATATTTCCTTTTTCACCATAGCCCTCTATGGGCTTCCAAATATCACTTTGCCAATTCCACAAGAACTGTCTTAGCGAAAGGCTTCTTGAGGGGAAAGCTGTAACTCTGTGAGATGATTTAACAGAACACAAAGAAGTTTCTCAGAAAGCTTCTTCCTCTTTGTTATCGGAGGATATTTCCTGTGGCCCTTTAGTCTTCAAAGGGATCCGAAATACCTGTTCTCAGATTCCACAGAAATAAGGCTAGCAAAGAGATCCATGAAATACACATGTAACTCTGTGAGATGAATTCAAAGAACACTAATCAGTTTCTCAGAAAGCTTCTTTCCAGATTTCATCTGAGGATATTTCCTTTTTCACCATAGCCCTCTATGGGCTTCCAAATATCACTTTGCCGATTCCACAAGAACTGTCTTAGCGAAAGGCTTCTTGAGGGGAAAGCTGTAACTCTGTGAGATGATTTCACAGAACACAAAGAAGTTTCTCAGAAAGCTTCTTTCTCTTTGTTATCGGAGGATATTTCCTTTGGACTATAGTCTTAAAAGGGATGCGAAATATCTGTTCTCAAATTCCACAGAAATAAGGCTAGCAAAGAGATCCACGAAATTCACATGTAACTCTGTGAGATGAATTAACAGAACACTAAGCAGTTTCTCAGAAAGCTTCTTTCCAGATTTCATCTGAGGATATTTCCTTTTTCACCATAGCCCTCTATGGGCTTCCAAATGTCACTTTGCCAATTCCACAAGAACTGTCTTAGCGAAAGGCTTCTTGAGGGGAAAGCTGTAACTCTGTGAGATGATTTCACAGAACACAAAGAAGTTTCTCAGAAAGCTTCTTTCTCTTTGTTATTGGAGGATATTTCCTGTGGCCCTACAGTCTTCAAAGGGATCCGAAATATCTGTTCTCAGATTCCACAGAAATAAGGCTAGCAAAGAGATCCACGAAATACACATGTAACGTTGTGAGATGAATTCACAGAACACTAAGCAGTTTCTCAGAAAGCTGCTTTCCAGATTTCATCTGAGGATATTTCCTTTTTCACCATAGCCCTCTATGGGCTTCCAAATATCACTTTGCCGATTCCACAAGAACTGTCTTAGCGAAAGGCTTCTTGAGGGGAAAGCTGTAACTCTGTGAGATGATTTCACAGAACACAAAGAAGTTTCTCAGAAAGCTTCTTTCTCTTTGTTATCGGAGGATATTTCCTTTGGCCCTATAGTCTTCAAAGGGATGCGAAATATCTGTTCTCAGATTCCACAGAAATAAGGCTAGCAAAGAGATCCACGAAATACACATGTAACGTTGTGAGATGAATTCACAGAACACTAAGCAGTTTCTCAGAAAGCTGCTTTCCAGATTTCATCTGAGGATATTTCCTTTTTCACCATAGCCCTCTATGGGCTTCCAAATATCACTTTGCCGATTCCAGAAGAACTGTCTTAGCGAAAGGCTTCTTGAGGGGAAAGCTGTAACTCTGTGAGAAGATTTCACAGAACACAAAGAAGTTTCTCAGAAAGCTTCTTTCTCTTTGTTATCGGAGCATATTTCCTTTGGCCCTATAGTCTGCTAAGGGATCCGAAATATCTGTTCTCAGATTCCACAGAAATAAGGCTAGCAAAGAGATACACGAAATACACATGTAACTCTGTGAGATGAATTCACAGAACACTAAGCAGTTTCTAAGAAAGCTTCCTTCCAGATTTCATCTGAGGATATTTCCTTTTTCACCATAGCCCTCTATGGGCTTCCAAATATCACTTTGCCAATTCCACAAGAACTGTCTTAGCGAAAGGCTTCTTGAGGGGAAAGCTGTAACTCTGTGAGATGATTTCACAGAACACAAAGAAGTTTCTCAGAAAGCTTCTTTCTCTTTGTTATCGGAGAATATTTCCTTTGGCCCTATAGTCTTCAAAGGGATCCGAAATATCTGTTCTCAGATTCCACAGAAATAAGCCTAGCAAAGAGATCCACGAAATACACATGTAACTCTGTGAGATGAATTCACAGAACACTAAGCAGTCTCTCAGAAAGTTTCTTTCCAGATTTCATCTGAGGATATTTCCTTTTATACCATAGCCCTCTATGGGCTTCCAAATATCATTTTGCCAATTCCACAAGAACTGTCTTAGCGAAAGGCTTCTTGAGGGGAAAGCTGTAACTCTGTGAGATGATTTCACAGAACACAATGAAGTTTCTCAGTAAGCTTCTTTCTCTTTGATATCGGAGGATATTTCCTTTGGACTATAGTCTTAAAAGGGATGCGAAATATCTGTTCTCAGATTCCACAAAAATAAGGCTAGCAAAGAGATCCACGAAATACACATGTAACTCTGTGAGATGAATTAACAGAACACTAAGCAGTTTCTCAGAAAGCTTCTTTCCAGAATTCATCTGAGGATGTTTCCTTTTTCAACATAGCCCTTTTGGGCTTCCAAATATCACTTTTCCAATTCCACAAGAACTGTCTTAGCGAAAGGCTTCGTGAGGGGAAAGCTGTAACTCTGTGAGAAGATTTCAAAGAACACAAAGAAGTTTCTCAGAAAGCTTCTTTCTCTTTGTTATCGGTTGGTATTTCCTGTGGCCCTATAGTCTTCAAAGGGATCCGAAATATCTGTTCTCAGATTCCACAGAAATAAGGCTAGCAAAGAGATCCACGAAATACACATGTAACTCTGTGAGATGAATTCACAGAACACTAAGCAGTTTCTCAGAAAGCTTCTTTCCAGATTTCATCTGAGGATATTTCCTTTTTCACCATAGCCCTCTATGGGCTTCCAAATATCACTTTTCCAATTCCACAAGAACTGTCTTAGCGAAAGGCTTCTTGAGGGGAAAGCAGTAACTCTGTGAGATGATTTCACAGAACACAAAGAAGTTTCTCAGAAAGCTTCTTTCTCTTTGTTATCGGAGGATATTTCCTGTGGCCCTATAGTCTTCAAAGGAATCCGAAATCTCTGTTCTCAGATTCCACAGAAATAAGGCTAGCAAAGAGATCCACGAAATACACATCTAACTCTGTGAGATGAATTCACAGAACACTAAGCAGTTTCTCAGAAAGCTTCTTTCCAGATTTCATCTGAGGATATTTCCTTTTTCACCATAGCCCTCTAGGGGCTACCTAATATTACTTTGCCAATTCCACAAGAACTGTCTTAATGAAAGGCTTCTTGAGGGGAAAGCTGTAACTCTGTGAGAAGATTTCAAAGAACGCAAAGAAGTTTCTCAGAAAGCTTCTTTCTCTTTGTTATCGGAGGATATTTCCTTTGGCCCTATAGTCTTCAAAGGGATCCGAAATATCTGTTCTCAGATTCCACAGAAATAAGGCTAGCAAAGAGATCCACGAAATACACATGTAACTCTGTGAGATGAATTCACAGAACACTAAGCAGTTTCTCAGAAATCTTCTTTCCAGATTTCATCTGAGGATATTTCCTTTTTCACCATAGCCCTCTATGGGCTTCCAAATATCACTTTGCCAATTCCACAAGAACTGTCTTAGCGAAAGGCTTCTTGAGGGGAAAGCAGTAACTCTGTGAGATGATTTCACAGAACACAAAGAAGTTTCTCAGAAAGCTTCTTTCTCTTTGTTATCGGAGGATATTTCCTTTGGACTATAGTCTTAAAAAGGATGCGAAATATCTGTTCTCAGATTCCACAGAAATAAGGCTAGCAAAGAGATCCACGAAATACACATGTAACTCTGTGAGATGAATTAACAGAACACTAAGCAGTTTCTCAGAAAGCTTCTTTCCAGATTTCATCTGAGGATATTTCCTTTTTCACCATAGCCCTCTATGGGCTTCCAAATATCACTTTGCCAATTCCACAAGAACTGTCTTAGCGAAAGGCTTCTTGAGGGGAAAGCTGTAACTCTGTGAGATGATTTAACAGAACACAAAGAAGTTTCTCAGAAAGCTTCTTCCTCTTTGTTATCGGAGGATATTTCCTGTGGCCCTTTAGTCTTCAAAGGGATCCGAAATACCTGTTCTCAGATTCCACAGAAATAAGGCTAGCAAAGAGATCCATGAAATACACATGTAACTCTGTGAGATGAATTCAAAGAACACTAATCAGTTTCTCAGAAAGCTTCTTTCCAGATTTCATCTGAGGATATTTCCTTTTTCACCATAGCCCTCTATGGGCTTCCAAATATCACTTTGCCGATTCCACAAGAACTGTCTTAGCGAAAGGCTTCTTGAGGGGAAAGCTGTAACTCTGTGAGATGATTTCACAGAACACAAAGAAGTTTCTCAGAAAGCTTCTTTCTCTTTGTTATCGGAGGATATTTCCTTTGGACTATAGTCTTAAAAGGGATGCGAAATATCTGTTCTCAAATTCCACAGAAATAAGGCTTGCAAAGAGATCCACGAAATTCACATGTAACTCTGTGAGATGAATTAACAGAACACTAAGCAGTTTCTCAGAAAGCTTCTTTCCAGATTTCATCTGAGGATATTTCCTTTTTCACCATAGCCCTCTATGGGCTTCCAAATGTCACTTTGCCAATTCCACAAGAACTGTCTTAGCGAAAGGCTTCTTGAGGGGAAAGCTGTAACTCTGTGAGATGATTTCACAGAACACAAAGAAGTTTCTCAGAAAGCTTCTTTCTCTTTGTTATTGGAGGATATTTCCTGTGGCCCTACAGTCTTCAAAGGGATCCGAAATATCTGTTCTCAGATTCCACAGAAATAAGGCTAGCAAAGAGATCCACGAAATACACATGTAACGTTGTGAGATGAATTCACAGAACACTAAGCAGTTTCTCAGAAAGCTGCTTTCCAGATTTCATCTGAGGATATTTCCTTTTTCACCATAGCCCTCTATGGGCTTCCAAATATCACTTTGCCGATTCCACAAGAACTGTCTTAGCGAAAGGCTTCTTGAGGGGAAAGCTGTAACTCTGTGAGATGATTTCACAGAACACAAAGAAGTTTCTCAGAAAGCTTCTTTCTCTTTGTTATCGGAGGATATTTCCTTTGGCCCTATAGTCTTCAAAGGGATGCGAAATATCTGTTCTCAGATTCCACAGAAATAAGGCTAGCAAAGAGATCCAGGAAACACATATGTAACTCTTTGAGATGAATTCACAGAACACTAAGCAGTTTCTCAGAAAGCTTCTTTCCAGATTTCATCTGAGGATATTTCCTTTTTCACCATAGCCCTCTATGGGCTACCTAATATCACTTTGTCAATTCCACAAGAACTGTCATAGCGAAAGGCTTCTTGAGGGGAAAGCTGTAACTCTGTGAGAAGATTTCACAGAACACAAAGAAGTTTCTCAGAAAGCTTCTTTCTCTTTGTTATCGGAGCATATTTCCTTTGGCCCTATAGTCTGATAAGGGATCCGAAATATCTGTTCTCAGATTCCACAGAAATAAGGCTAGCAAAGAGATACACGAAATACACATGTAACTCTGTGAGATGAATTCACAGAACACTAAGCAGTTTCTCAGAAAGCTTCCTTCCAGATTTCATCTGAGGATATTTCCTTTTTGACCATAGCCCTCTATGGGCTTCCAAATATCACTTTGCCAATTCCACAAGAACTGTCTTAGCGAAAGGCTTCTTGAGGTGAAAGCTGTAACTCTGTGAGATGATTTCACAGAACACAATGAAGTTTCTCAGTAAGCTTCTTTCTCTTTGTTATCGGAGGATATTTCCTTTGGACTATAGTCTTAAAAGGGATGCGAAATATCTGTTCTCAGATTCCACAGAAATAAGGCTAGCAAAGAGATCCACGAAATACACATGTAACTCTGTGAGATGAATTCACAGAACACTAAGCAGTTTCTCAGAAAGCTGCTTTCCAGATTTCATCTGAAGATGTTTCCTTTTTCACCATAGCCCTCTATGGGCTTCCAAATATCACTTTTCCAATTCCACAAGAACTGTCTTAGCGAAAGGCTTCGTGAGGGGAAAGCTATAACTCTGTGAGATGATTTCACAGAACACAAAGAAGTTTCTCAGAAAGTTTCTTTCTCTTTGTTATCGGAGGATATTTCCTGTGGCCCTATAGTCTTCAAAGGAATCCGAAATCTCTGTTCTCAGATTCCACAGAAATAAGGCTAGCATAAAGATCCACTAAATACACATGTAACTCTGTGAGATGAATTCACAGTACACTAAGCAGTTTCTCAGAATGCTTCTTTCCAGATTTCATCTGAGGATATTTCCTTTTCACCATAGCCCTCTATGGGCTTCCAAATATCACTTTGCCAATTCCACAAGAACTGTCTTAGCGAAAGGCTTCTTGAGGGGAAAGCAGTAACTCTGTGAGATGATTTCACAGAACACAAAGAAGTTTCTCAGAAAGCTTCTTTCTCTTTGTTATCGGAGGATATTTCCTTTGGACTATAGTCTTAAAAAGGATGCGAAATATCTGTTCTCAGATTCCACAGAAAAAAGGCTAGCAAAGAGATCCACGAAATACCCATGTAACTCTGTGAGATGAATTCACAGTACACTAAGCAGTTTCTCAGAAAGCTTCTTTCCAGATTTCATCTGAGGATATTTCCTTTTTCACCATAGCCCTCAATGGGCTTCCAAATATCACTTTGCCAATTCCACAATAACTGTCTTAGCGAAAGGCTTCCTGAGGGGAAAGCTGTAACTCTGTGAGATGATTTAACAGAACACAAAGAAGGTTCTCAGAAAGCTTCTTCCTCTTTGTTATCGGAGGATATTTCCTGTGGCCCTATAGTCTTCAAAGGGATCCGAAATACCTGTTCTCAGATTCCACAGAAATAAGGCTAGCAAAGATTCCATGAAATACACATGTAACTCTGTGAGATGAATTCACAGAACACTAATCAGTTTCTCAGAAAGCTTTTTTCCAGATTTCATCTGAGGATATTTCCTTTTTCACCATAGCCCTCTATGGGCTTCCAAATATCACTTTGCCGATTCCACAAGAACTGTCTTAGCGAAAGGCTTCTTGAGGGGAAAGCTGTAACTCTGTGAGATGATTTCACAGAACACAAAGAAGTTTCTCAGAAAGCTTCTTTCTCTTTGTTATCGGAGGATATTTCCTTTGGACTATAGTCTTAAAAGGGATGCGAAATATCTGTTCTCAAATTCCACAGAAATAAGGCTAGCAAAGAGATCCACGAAATTCACATGTAACTCTGTGAGATGAATTAACAGAACACTAAGCAGTTTCTCAGAAAGCTTCTTTCCAGATTTCATCTGAGGATAATTCCTTTTTCACCATAGCCCTCTATGGGCTTCCAAATGTCACTTTGCCAATTCCACAAGAACTGTCTTAGCGAAAGGCTTCTTGAGGGGAAAGCTGTAACTCTGTGAGATGATTTCACAGAACACAAAGAAGTTTCTCAGAAAGCTTCTTTCTCTTTGTTATCGGAGGATATTTCCTTTGGCCCTATAGTCTTCAAAGGGTTCCGAAATATCTGTTCTCAGATTCCACAGAAATAAGGCTAGCAAAGAGATCCACGAAATACACATGTAACGTTGTGAGATGAATTCACAGAACACTAAGCAGTTTCTCAGAAAGCTGCTTTCCAGATTTCATGTGAGGATATTTCCTTTTTCACCATAGCCCTCTATGGGCTTCCAAATATCATTTTGCCGATTCCCCAAGAACTGTCTTAGCGAAAGGCTTCTTGAGGGGAAAGCTGTAACTCTGTTAGAAGACTTCACAGAACACAAAGAAATTTCTCAGAAAGCTTCTTTCTCTTTGTTATCGGAGGATATTTCCTTTGGCCCTATAGTCTGCTAAGGGATCCGAAATATCTGTTCTCAGATTCCACAAAAATAAGGCTAGCGAAGAGATCCACGAAATACACATGTAACTCTGTGAGATGAATTAACAGAACACTAAGCAGTTTCTCAGAAAGCTTCTTTCCAGATTTCATCTGAGGATATTTCCTTTTATACCATAGCCCTCTATGGGCTTCCAAATATCATTTTGCCAATTCCACAAGAACTGTCTTAGCGAAAGGCTTCTTGAGGGGAAAGCTGTAACTCTGTGAGATGATTTCACAGAACTCAAAGAAGTTTCTCAGAAAGCTTCTTTCTCTTTGTTATCGGAGGATATTTCCTTTGGACTATAGTCTTAAAAGGGATGCGAAATATCTGTTCTCAGATTCCACAGAAATAAGGCTAGCAAAGAGATCCACGAAATACACATGTAACTCTGTGAGATGAATTAACAGAACACTAAGCAGTTTCTCAGAAAGCTTCTTTCCAGATTTCATCTGAGGATGTTTCCTTTTTCACCATAGCCCTCTATGGGCTTCCAAATATCACTTTTCCAATTCCACAAGAACTGTCTTAGGGAAAGGCTTCTTGAGGGGAAAGCTGTAACTGTGTGAGATGATTTCACAGAACACAAAGAAGTTTCTCAGAAAGCTTCTTTCTCTTTGTTATCGGAGGATATTTCCTGTGGCCCTATAGTCTTCAAAGGAATCCGAAATCTCTGTTCTCAGATTCCACAGAAATAAGGCTAGCAAAGAGATCCACGAAATACACATGTAACGTTGTGAGATGAATTCACAGAACACTAAGCAGTTTCTCAGAAAGCTGCTTTCCAGATTTCATCTGAGGATATTTCCTTTTTCACCATAGCCCTCTATGGGCTTCCAAATATCATTTTGCCGATTCCACAAGAACTGTCTTAGCGAAAGGCTTCTTGAGGGGAAAGCTGTAACTCTGTTAGAAGACTTCACAGAACACAAAGAAATTTCTCAGAAAGCTTCTTTCTCTTTGTTATCGAAGGATATTTCCTTTGGCCCTATAGTCTGCTAAGGGATCCGAAATATCTGTTCTCAGATTCCACAAAAATAAGGCTAGCGAAGAGATCCACGAAATACACATGTAACTCTGTGAGATGAATTAACAGAACACTAAGCAGTTTCTCAGAAAGCTTCTTTCCAGATTTCATCTGAGGATATTTCCTTTTATACCATAGCCCTCTATGGGCTTCCAAATATCATTTTGCCAATTCCACAAGAACTGTCTTAGCGAAAGGCTTCTTGAGGGGAAAGCTGTAACTCTGTGAGATGATTTCACAGAACTCAAAGAAGTTTCTCAGAAAGCTTCTTTCTCTTTGTTATCGGAGGATATTTCCTTTGGACTATAGTCTTAAAAGGGATGCGAAATATCTGTTCTCAGATTCCACAGAAATAAGGCTAGCAAAGAGATCCACGAAATACACATGTAACTCTGTGAGATGAATTAACAGAACACTAAGCAGTTTCTCAGAAAGCTTCTTTCCAGATTTCATCTGAGGATGTTTCCTTTTTCACCATAGCCCTCTATGGGCTTCCAAATATCACTTTTCCAATTCCACAAGAACTGTCTTAGCGAAAGGCTTCTTGAGGGGAAAGCTGTAACTGTGTGAGATGATTTCACAGAACACAAAGAAGTTTCTCAGAAAGCTTCTTTCTCTTTGTTATCGGAGGATATTTCCTGTGGCCCTATAGTCTTCAAAGGAATCCGAAATCTCTGTTCTCAGATTCCACAGAAATAAGGCTAGCAAAGAGATCCACGAAATACACATGTAACTATGTGAGATGAATTCACAGAACACTTAGCAGGTTCTCAGAAAGCTTCTTTCCATATTTCATCTGAGTATATTTCCTTTTTCACCATAGCCCTCTAGGGGCTACCTAATATTACTTTGCCAATTCCACAAGAACTGTCTTAATGAAAGGCTTCAGAGGGGAAAGCTGTAACTCTGTGAGAAGATTTCAAAGAACACAAAGAAGTTTCTCAGAAAGCTTCTTTCTCTTTGTTATCGGTGGATATTTCCTTTGGCCCTATAGTCTTCAAAGGGATCCGAAATATCTGTTCTCAGATTCCACAGAAATAAGGCTAGCAAAGAGATCCACGAAATACACATGTAACTCTGTGAGATGAATTAACAGAACACTAAGCAGTTTCTCAGAAAGCTTCTTTCCAGATTTCATCTGAGGATATTTCCTTTTTCACCATAGCCCTCTATGGGCTTCCAAATATCACTTTGCCAATTCCACAAGAACTGTCTTAGCGAAAGGCTTCTTGAGGGGAAAGCACTAACTCTGTGAGATGATTTCACAGAACTCAAAGAAGTTTCTCAGAAAGCTTCTTTCTCTTTGTTATCGGAGGATATTTCCTTTGGACTATAGTCTTAAAAGGGATGCGAAATATCTGTTCTCAGATTCCACAGAAAGAAGGCTAGCAAAGAGATCCACGAAATACACATGTAACTCTGTGAGATGAATTAACAGAACACGAAGCAGTTTCTCAGAAAGCTTCTTTCCAGATTTCATCTGAGGATATTTCCTTTTTCACCATAGCCCTCTATGGGCTTCCAAATATCACTTTGCCAATTCCACAAGAACTGTCTTAATGAAAGGCTTCTTGAGGGGAAAGCTGTAACTCTGTGAGAAGATTTCAAAGAACACAAAGAAGTTTCTCAGAAAGCTTCTTTCTCTTTGTTATCGGAGGATATTTCCTGTGGCCCTATAGTCTTCAAAGGGATCCGAAATATCTGTTCTCAGATTCCACAGAAATAAGGCTAGCAAAGAGATCCACGAAATACACATGTAACTCTGTGACATGAATTCACAGAACACTAAGCAGTTTCTCAAAGCTTCTTTCCAGATTTCATCTGAGGATATTTCCTTTTTCACCATAGCCCTCTATGGGCTTCCAAATATCACTTTGCCAATTCCACAAGAACTGTCTTAGCGAAAGGCTTCTTGAGGGGAAAGCTGTAACTCTGTGAGATGATTTCCCAGAACACAAAGAAGTTTCTCAGAAAGCTTTTTTCTCTTTGTTATCGGAGGATATTTCCTGTGGCCCTATAGTCTTCAAAGGGATCCGAAATACCTGTTCTCAGATTCCACAGAAATAAGGCTAGCAAAGAGATCCACGAAATACACATGTAACTCTGTGAGATGAATTAACAGAACACTAAGCAGTTTCTCAGAAAGCTTCTTTCCAGATTTCATCTGAGGATGTTTCCTTTTTCACCATAGCCCTCTATGGGCTTCCAAATATCAGTTTTCCAATTCCACAAGAACTGTCTTAGCGAAAGGCTTCGTGAGGGGAAATCTGTAACTCTGTGAGTTGATTTCACAGAACACAAAGAAGTTTCTCAGAAAGCTTCTTTCTCTTTGTTATCGGAGGATATTTCCTTTGGCCCTATAGTCTTCAAAGGGATCCGAAATATCTGTTCTCAGATTCCACAGAAATAAGGCTAGCAAAGAGATCCACGAAATACACATGTAACGTTGTGAGATGAATTCACAGAACACTAAGCAGTTTCTCAGAAAGCTGCTTTCCAGATTTCATCTGAGGATATTTCCTTTTTCACCATAGCCGTCTATGGGCTTCCAAATATCATTTTGCCGATTCCACAAGAACTGTCTTAGCGAAAGTCTTCTTGAGGGGAAAGCTGTAACTCTGTTAGAAGATTTCACAGAACACAAAGAAATTTCTCAGAAAGCTTCTTTCTCTTTGTTATCGGAGGATATTTCCTTTGGCCCTATAGTCTGTTAAGGGATCCGAAATATCTGTTCTCAGATTCCACAAAAATAAGGCTAGCAAAGAGATCCACGAAATACACATGTAACTCTGTGAGATGAATTAACAGAACACTAAGCAGTTTCTCAGCAAGCTTCTTTCCAGATTTCATCTGAGGATATTTCCTTTTATACCATAGCCCTCTATGGGCTTCCAAATATCATTTTGCCAATTCCACAAGAACTGTCTTAGCGAAAGGCTTCTTGAGGGGAAAGCTGTAACTCTGTGAGATGATTTCACAGAACTCAAAGAAGTTTCTCAGAAAGCTTCTTTCTCTTTGTTATCGGAGGATATTTCCTTTGGACTATAGTCTTAAAAGGGATGCGAAATATCTGTTCTCAGATTCCACAGAAATAAGGCTAGCAAAGAGATCCACGAAATACACATGTAACTCTGTGAGATGAATTAACAGAACACTAAGCAGTTTCTCAGAAAGCTTCTTTCCAGATTTCATCTGAGGATGTTTCCTTTTTCACCATAGCCGTCTATGGGCTTCCAAATATCACTTTTCCAATTCCACAAGAACTGTCTTAGCGAAAGGCTTCTTGAGGGGAAAGCTGTAACTGTGTGAGATGATTTCACAGAACACAAAGAAGTTTCTCAGAAAGCTTCGTTCTCTTTGTTATCGGAGGATATTTCCTGTTGCCCTATAGTCTTCAAAGGAATCCGAAATCTCTGGTCTCAGAATCCACAGAAATAAGGCTAGCAAAGAGATCCACGAAATACACATGTAACTATGTGAGATGAATTCACAGAACACTAAGCAGGTTCTCAAAAAGCTTCTTTCCAGATTTGATCTGAGGATATTTCCTTTTTCACCATAGCCCTCTAGGGGCTACCTAATATTACTTTGCCAATTCCACAAGAACTGTCTTAATGAAAGGCTTCTTGAGGGGAAAGCTGTAACTCTGTGAGAAGATTTCAAAGAACACAAAGAAGTTTCTCAGAAAGCTTCTTTCTCTTTGTTATCGGTGGATATTTCCTTTGGCCGTATAGTCTTCAAAGGGATCCGAAATGTCTGTTCTCAGAATCCACAGAAATAAGGCTAGCAAAGAGATCCACGAAATACACATGTAACTCTGTGAGATGAATTAACAGAACACTAAGCAGTTTCTCAGAAAGCTTCTTTCCAGATTTCATCTGAGGATATTTCCTTTTTCACCATAGCCCTCTATGGGCTTCCAAATATCACTTTGCCAATTCCACAAGAACTGTCTTAGCGAAAGGCTTCTTGAGGGGAAAGCTGTAACTCTGTGAGATGATTTCACAGAACACAAAGCAGTTTCTCAGAAAGCTTTTTTCTCTTTGTTATCGGAGGATATTTCCTGTGGCCCTATAGTCTTCAAAGGGATCCGAAATACCTGTTCTCAGATTCCACAGAAATAAGGCTAGCAAAGAGATCCACGAAATACACATGTAACTCTGTGAGATGAATTAACAGAACACTAAGCAGTTTCTCAGAAAGCTTCTTTCCAGATTTCATCTGAGGATGTTTCCTTTTTCACCATAGCCCTCTATGGGCTTCCAAATATCAGTTTTCCAATTCCACAAGAACTGTCTTAGCGAAAGGCTTCGTGAGGGGAAAGCTGTAGCTCTGTGACATGATTTCACAGAACACAAAGAAGTTTCTCAGAAAGCTTCTTTCTCCTTGTTATCGGAGGATATTTCCTGTGGCCCTATAGTCTTCAAAGGATTCCGAAATCTCTGTTCTCAGATTCCTCAGAAATAAGGCTAGCAAAGAGATCCACGAAATACACATGTAACTCTGTGTGATGAATTCACAGAACACTAAGCAGTTTCTCAGAATGCTTCTTTCCAGATTTCATCTGAGTATATTTCCTTTTTCACCATAGCCCTCTAGGGGCTACCAAATATTACTTTGCCAATTCCACAAGAACTGTCTTAATGAAAGGCTTCTTGAGGGGAAAGCTGTAACTCTGTGAGAAGATTTCAAAGAACACAAAGAAGTTTCTCAGAAAGCTTCTTTCTCTTTGTTATCGGTGGATATTTCCTTTGGCCCTATAGTCTTCAAAGGGATCCGAAATATCTGTTCTCAGATTCCACAGAAATAAGGCTAGCAAAGAGATCCACGAAATACACATGTAACTCTGTGAGATGAATTAACAGAACACTAAGCAGTTTCTCAGAAAGCTTCTTTCCAGATTTCATCTGAGGATATTTCCTTTTTCACCATAGCCCTCTATGGGCTTCCAAATATCACTTTGCCAATTCCACAAGAACTGTCTTAGCGAAAGGCTTCTTGAGGGGAAAGCAGTAACTCTGTGAGATGATTTCACAGAACACAAAGAAGTTTCTCAGAAAGCTTCTTTCTCTTTGTTATCGGAGGATATTTCCTTTGGACTATAGTCTTAAAAAGGATGCGAAATATCTGTTCTCAGATTCCACAGAAATAAGGCTAGCAAAGAGATCCACGAAATACACATGTAACTCTGTGAGATGAATTAACAGAACACTAAGCAGTTTCTCAGAAAGCTTCTTTCCAGATTTCATCTGAGGATATTTCCTTTTTCACCATAGCCCTCTATGGGCTTCCAAATATCACTTTGCCAATTCCACAAGAACTGTCTTAATGAAAGGCTTCTTGAGGGGAAAGCTGTAACTCTGTGAGAAGAATTCAAAGAACACAAAGAAGTTTCTCAGAAAGCTTCATTCTCTTTGTTATCGGAGGATATTTCCTGTGGCCCTATAGTCTTCAAAGGGATCCGAAATATCTGTTCTCAGATTCCACAGAAATAAGGCTAGCAAAGAGATCCACGAAATACACATGTAACGTTGTGAGATGAATTCACAGAACACTAAGCAGTTTCTCAGAAAGCTGCTTTCCAGATTTCATCTGAGGATATTTCCTTTTTCACCATAGCCCTCTAGGGGCTACCTAATATTACTTTGCCAATTCCACAAGAACTGTCTTAATGAAAGGCTTCTTGAGGGGAAAGCTGTAACTCTGTGAGAAGATTTCAAAGAACACAAAGAAGTTTCTCAGAAAGCTTCTTTCTCTTTGTTATCGGTGGATATTTCCTTTGGCCGTATAGTCTTCAAAGGGATCCGAAATATCTGTTCTCAGAATCCACAGAAATAAGGCTAGCAAAGAGATCCACGAAATACACATGTAACTCTGTGAGATGAATTAACAGAACACTAAGCAGTTTCTCAGAAAGCTTCTTTCCAGATTTCATCTGAGGATATTTCCTTTTTCACCATAGCCCTCTATGGGCTTCCAAATATCACTTTGCCAATTCCACAAGAACTGTCTTAGCGAAAGGCTTCTTGAGGGGAAAGCTGTAACTCTGTGAGATGATTTCACAGAACACAAAGCAGTTTCTCAGAAAGCTTTTTTCTCTTTGTTATCGGAGGATATTTCCTGTGGCCCTATAGTCTTCAAAGGGATCCGAAATACCTGTTCTCAGATTCCACAGAAATAAGGCTAGCAAAGAGATCCACGAAATACACATGTAACTCTGTGAGATGAATTAACAGAACACTAAGCAGTTTCTCAGAAAGCTTCTTTCCAGATTTCATCTGAGGATATTTCCTTTTTCACCATAGCCCTCTATGGGCTTCCAAATATCACTTTGCCAATTCCACAAGAACTGTCTTAGCGAAAGGCTTCTTGAGGGGAAAGCAGTAACTCTGTGAGATGATTTCACAGAACACAAAGAAGTTTCTCAGAAAGCTTCTTTCTCTTTGTTATCGGAGGATATTTCCTTCGGACTATAGTCTTAAAAAGGATGCGAAATATCTGTTCTCAGATTCCACAGAAATAAGGCTAGCAAAGAGATCCACGAAATACACATGTAACTCTGTGAGATGAATTAACAGAACACTAAGCAGTTTCTCAGAAAGCTTCTTTCCAGATTTCATCTGAGGATATTTCCTTTTTCACCATAGCCCTCTATGGGCTTCCAAATATCACTTTGCCAATTCCACAAGAACTGTCTTAATGAAAGGCTTCTTGAGGGGAAAGCTGTAACTCTGTGAGAAGATTTCAAAGAACACAAAGAAGTTTCTCAGAAAGCTTCTTTCTCTTTGTTATCGGAGGATATTTCCTGTGGCCCTATAGTCTTCAAAGGGATCCGAAATATCTGTTCTCAGATTCCACAGAAATAAGGCTAGCAAAGAGATCCACGAAATACACATGTAACGTTGTGAGATGAATTCACAGAACACTAAGCAGTTTCTCAGAAAGCTGCTTTCCAGATTTCATCTGAGGATATTTCCTTTTTCACCATAGCCCTCTATGGGCTTCCAAATATCACTTTGCCGATTCCACAAGAACTGTCTTAGCGAAAGGCTTCTTGAGGGGAAAGCTGTAACTCTGTGAGAAGATTTCACAGAACACAAAGAAATTTCTCAGAAAGCTTCTTTCTCTTTGTTATCGGAGGATATTTCCTTTGGCCCTATAGTCTGCTAAGGGATCCGAAATATCTGTTCTCAGATTCCACAGAAATAAGGCTACCAAAGAGATCCACGAAATACACATGTAACTCTGTGAGATGAATTAACAGAACACTAAGCAGTTTCTCAGAAAGCTTCTTTCCAGATTTCATCTGAGGATATTTCCTTTTTCACCATAGCCCTCTATGGGCTTCCAAATATCACTTTGCCAATTCCACAAGAACTGTCTTAGCGAAAGGCTTCTTGAGGGGAAAGCTGTAACTCTGTGAGATGATTTCACAGAACACAAAGAAGTTTCTCAGAAAGCTTTTTTCTCTTTGTTATCGGAGGATATTTCCTGTGGCCCTATAGTCTTCAAAGGGATCCGAAATACCTGTTCTCAGATTCCACAGAAATAAGGCTAGCAAAGAGATCCACGAAATACACATGTAACTCTGTGAGATGAATTAACAGAACACTAAGCAGTTTCTCAGAAAGCTTCTTTCCAGATTTCATCTGAGGATGTTTCCTTTTTCACCATAGCCCTCTATGGGCTTCCAAATATCAGTTTTCCAATTCCACAAGAACTGTCTTAGCGAAAGGCTTCGTGAGGGGAAAGCTGTAACTCTGTGAGATGATTTCACAGAACACAAAGAAGTTTCTCAGAAAGCTTCTTTCTCTTTGTTATCGGAGGATATTTCCTGTGGCCCTATAGTCTTCAAAGGAATCCGAAATCTCTGTTCTCAGATTCCACAGAAATAAGGCTAGCAAAGAGATCCACGAAATACACATGTAACTCTGTGTGATGAATTCACAGAACACTAAGCAGTTTCTCAGAATGCTTCTTTCCAGATTTCATCTGAGGATATTTCCTTTTTCACCATAGCCCTCTATGGGCTTCCAAATATCACTTTGCCAATTCCACAAGAACTGTCTTAGCGAAAGGCTTCTTGAGGGGAAAGGTGTAACTCTGTGAGATGATTTCACAGAACACAAAGAAGTTTCTCAGAAAGCTTCTTTCTCTTTGTTATCGGAGGATATTTCCTTTGGACTATAGTCTTAAAAAGGATGCGAAATATCTGTTCTCAGATTCCACAGAAATAAGGCTAGCAAAGAGATCCACGAAATACACATGTAACTCTGTGAGATGAATTCACAGAACACTAAGCAGTTTCTCAGAAAGCTTCTTTCCAGATTTCATCTGAGGATATTTCCTTTTTCACCATAGCCCTCTATGGGCTTCCAAATATCACTTTGCCAATTCCACAATAACTGTCTTAACGAAAGGCTTCTTGAGGGGAAAGCTGTAACTCTGTGAGATGATTTAACAGAACACAAAGAAGGTTCTCAGAAAGCTTCTTCCTCTTTTTTATCGGAGGATATTTCCTGTGGCCCTATACTCTTCAAAGGGATCCGAAATACCTGTTCTCAGATTCCACAGAAATAAGGCTAGCAAAGAGATCCATGAAATACACATGTAACTCTGTGAGATGAATTCACAGAACACTAATCAGTTTCTCAGAAAGCTTTTTTCCAGATTTCATCTGAGAATATTTCCTTTTTCACCATAGCCCTCTATGGGCTTCCAAATATCACTTTGCCGATTCCACAAGAATTGTCTTAGCGAAAGGCTTCTTGAGTGGAAAGCTGTAACTCTGTGAGATGATTTCACAGAACACAAAGAAGTTTCTCAGAAAGCTTCTTTCTCTTTGTTATCGGAGGATATTTCCTTTGGCCCTATAGTCTTCAAAGGGATCCGAAATATCTGTTCTCAGATTCCACAGAAATAAGGCTAGCAAAGAGATCCACGAAATACACATGTAACGTTGTGAGATGAATTCACAGAACACTAAGCAGTTTCTCAGAAAGCTGCTTTCCAGATTTCATCTGAGGATATTTCCTTTTTCACCATAGCCCTCTATGGGCTTCCAAATATCACTTTGCCAATTCCACAAGAACTGTCTTAGCGAAAGGCTTCTTGAGGGAAAAGCTCTAACTCTGTGAGATGATTTCACAGAACACAAAGAAGTTTCTCAGAAAGCGTCTTTCTCTTTGTTATCAGAGGATATTTCCTTTGGACTATAGTCTTAAAAGGGATCCGAAATATCTGTTCTCAGATTCCACAGAAATAAGGCTAGCAAAGAGATCTACGAAATAGACATGTAACTCTGTGAAATGAATTAACAGAACACTAAGCAGTTTCTCAGAAAGCTTCTTTCCAGATTTCATCTGAGGATATTTCCTTTTTCACCATAGCCCTCTATGGGCTTCCAAATATCACTTTGCCAATTCCACAAGAACTGTCTTAGCGAACGGCTTCTTGAGGGGAAAGCTGTAACTCTGTGAGATGATTTCACAGAACACAAAGAAGTTTCTCAGAAAGCTTCTTTCTCTTTGTTATCGGAGGATATTTCCTGTGGCCCTATAGTCTTCAAAGGGATCCGAAATATCTGTTCTCAGATTCCACAGAAATAAGGCTAGCAAAGAGATCCACGAAATACACATGTAACTCTGTGAGTTGAATTCACAGAACACTAAGCAGTTTCTCAGAAAGCTTCTTTCCAGATTTCATCTGAGGATATTTCCTTTTTCACCATAGCCGTCTATGGGCTTCCAAATATCACTTTGCCGATCCAAAAGAACTGTCTTAGCGAAAGGCTTTTTGAGGGGAAAGCTGTAATTCTGTGAGATGATTTCACAGAACACAAAGAAGTTTCTCAGAAAGCTTCTTTCTCTTTGTTACGGGGGATATTTCCTTTGGCCCTATAGTCTTCAAAGGGATCCGAAATATCTGTTCTCAGATTCCACAGAAATAAGGCTAGCAAAGAGATCCACGAAACACACATGTAACTCTTTGATATGAATTCACAGAACACTAAGCAGTTTCTCAGAAAGCTTCTTTCCAGATTTCATCTGAGGATATTTCCTTTTTCACCATAGCCCTCTATGGGCTACCTAATATCACTTTGCCAATTCCACAAGAACTGTCTTAATGAACGGCTTCTCGAGGCGAAAGCTGTAACTCTGTGAGAAGATTTCACAGAACACAAAGAAGTTTCTCAGAAAGCTTCTTTCTCTTTGTTATCGGAGGATATTTCCTTTGGCCCTATAATCTGCTAAGGGATCCGAAATATCTGTTCTCAGATTCCACAGAAATAAGGCTAGCAAAGAGAACCCCGAAATACACATGTAACTCTGTGAGATGAATTAACAGAACACTAAGCAGTTTCTCAGAAAGCTTCTTTCCAGATTTCATCTGAGGATATTTCCTTTTTCACCATAGCCCTCTATGGGCTTCCAAATATCACTTTGCCAATTCCACAAGAACTGTCTTAGCGAAAGGCTTCTTGAGGGGAAAGCTGTAACTCTGTGAGATGATTTCACAGAACACAAAGAAGTTTCTCAGAAAGCTTCTTTCTCTTTGTATCGGAGGATATTTCCTGTGGCCCTATAGTCTTCAAAGGGATCCGAAATATCTGTTCTCAGATTCCACAGAAATAAGGCTAGCAAAGAGATCCACGAAATACACATGTAACGTTGTGAGATGAATTCACAGAACACTAAGCAGTTTCTCAGAAAGCTTCTTTCCAGATTTCATCTGAGGATATTTCCTTTTTCACCATAGCTCTCTATGGGCTTCCAAATATCACTTTGCCGATTCCACAAGAACTGTCTTAGCGAAAGGCTTCTTGAGGGGAAAGCTGTAACTCTGTGAGAAGATTTCACAGAACACAAAGAAATTTCTCAGAAAGCTTCTTTCTCTTTGTTATCGGAGGATATTTCCTTTGGCCCTATAGTCTGCTAAGGAATCCGAAATATCTATTCTCAGATTCCACAGAAATAAGGCTAGCAAAGAGATCCACGAAATACACATCTAACTCAGTGAGATGAATTAACAGAACACTAAGCAGTTTCTCAGAAAGCTTCTTTCCAGATTTCATCTGAGGATATTTCCTTTTTCACCATAGCCCTCTATGGGCTTTCAAATATCACTTTGCCAATTCCACAAAAACTGTCTTAGTGAAAGGCTTCTTGAGGGGAAAGCTGTTACTTTGTGAGATGATTTCACAGAACACAAAGAAGTTTCTCAGAAATCTTCTTTCTCTTTGTTATCGGAGGATATTTCCTGTGGCCCTATAGTCTTCAAAGGGATCCGAAATATCTGTTCTCAGATTCCACAGAAATAAGGCTAGCAAAGAGATCAACGAAATACACATGTAACTCTGTGAGATGAATTTACAGAACACTAAGCAGTTTCTCAGAAAGCTTCTTTCCAGATTTCATCTGAGGATATTTCCTTTTTCACCATAGCCCTCTATGGGCTTCCAAATATCACTTTGCCGATTCCACAAGAACTGTCTTAGCGAAAGGCTTCATGAGGGGAAAGCTGTAACTCTGTGAGATGATTTCACAGAACACAAAGAAGTTTCTCAGAAAGCTTCTTTCTCTTTGTTATCGGAGGATATTTCCTTTGGCCCTATAGTCTTCAAAGGGATGCGAAATATCTGTTCTCAGATTCCACAGAAATAAGGCTAGCAAAGAGATCCAGGAAACACATATGTAACTCTTTGAGATGAATTCACAGAACACTAAGCAGTTTCTCAGAAAGATTCTTTCCAGATTTCATCTGAGGATATTTCCTTTTTCACCATAGCCCTCTATGGGCTTCCAAATGTCACTTTGCCAATTCCACAAGAACTGTCTTAGCGAAAGGCTTCTTGAGGGGAAAGCTGTAACTCTGTGAGATGATTTCACAGAACACAAAGAAGTTTCTCAGAAAGCTTCTTTCTCTTTGTTATCGGAGGATATTTCCTGTGGCCCTATAGTCTTCAAAGGGATCCGAAATATCTGTTCTCAGATTCCACAGAAATAAGGCTAGCAAAGAGATCCACGAAATACACATGTAACGTTGTGAGATGAATTCACAGAACACTAAGCAGTTTCTCAGAAAGCTGCTTTCCAGATTTCATGTGAGGATATTTCCTTTTTCACCATAGCCCTCTATGGGCTTCCAAATATCATTTTGCCGATTCCACAAGAAGTGTCTTAGCGAAAGGCTTCTTGAGGGGAAAGCTGTAACTCTGTGAGATGATTTCACAGAACACAAAGAAATTTCTCAGAAAGCTTCTTTCTCTTTGTTATCGGAGGATATTTCCTTTGGCCCTATAGTCTTCAAAGGGATCCGAAATATCTGTTCTCAGATTCCACAGAAAAAAGGCTAGCAAAGAGATCCATGAAATACACATGTAACTCTGTGAGACGAATTCAGAGAACACTAATCAGTTTCTCAGAAAGCTTCTTTCCAGATTTCATCTGAGGATATTTCCTTTTTCACCATAGCCCTCTATGGGCTTCCAATTATCACTTTGCCGATTCCACAAGAACTGTCTTAGCGAAAGGCTTCATGAGGGGAAAGCTGTAACTCTGTGAGATGATTTCACAGAACACAAAGAAGTTTCTCAGAAAGCTTCTTTCTCTTTGTTATCGGAGGATATTTCCTTTGGACTATAGTCTTAAAAGGGATGCGAAATATCTGTTCACAAATTCCACAGAAATAAGGCTAGCAAAGAGATCCACGAAATTCACATGTAACTCTGTGAGATGAATTAACAGAACACTAAGCAGTTTCTCAGAAAGCTTCTTTCCAGATTTCATCTGAGGATATTTCCTTTTTCACCATAGCCCTCTATGGGCTTCCAAATGTCACTTTGCCAATTCCACAAGAACTGTCTTAGCGAAAGGCTTCTTTAGGGGAAAGCTGTAACTCTGTGAGATGATTTCACAGAACACAAAGAAGTTTCTCAGAAAGCTTCTTTCTCTTTGTTATCGGAGGATATTTCCTGTGGCCCTATAGTCTTCAAAGGGATCCGAAATATCTGTTCTCAGATTCCACAGAAATAAGGCTAGCAAAGAGATCCACGAAATACACATGTAACGTTGTGAGATGAATTCACAGAACACTAAGCAGTTTCTCAGAAAGCTGCTTTCCAGATTTCATGTGAGGATATTTCCTTTTTCACCATAGCCCTCTATGGGCTTCCAAATATCATTTTGCCGATTCCACAAGAACTGTCTTAGCGAAAGGCTTCTTGAGGGGAAAGCTGTAACTCTGTGAGAAGATTTCACAGAACACAAAGAAATTTCTCAGAAAGCTTCTTTCTCTTTGTTATCGGAGGATATTTCCTTTGGCCCTATAGTCTGCTAAGGGATCCGAAATATCTGTTCTCAGATTCCACAGAAATAAGGCTAGCAAAGAGATCCACGAAATACACATGTAACTCTGTGAGATGAATTCACAGAACACTAAGCAGTTTCTCAGAAAGCTTCTTTCCAGATTTCATCTGAGGATATTTCCTTTTATACCATAGCCCTCTATGGGCTTCCAAATATCATTTTGCCAACTCCACAGGAACTGTCTTAGCGAAAGGCTTCTTGAGGGGAAAGCTGTAACTCTGAGAGAAGATTTCAAAGAACACAAAGAAGTTTCTCAGAAAGCTTCTTTCTCTTTGTTATCGGAGGATATTTCCTTTGGCCCTATAGTCTTCAAAGGGATCCGAAATATCTGTTCTCAGATTCCACAGAAATAAGGCTAGAAAAGAGATCCACGAAATACACATGTAACTCTGTGAGATGAATTCACAGAACACTAAGCAGTTTCTCAGAAAGCTTCTTTCCAGATTTCATCTGAGGATATTTCCTTTTCCACCATAGCCCTCTATGGGCTTCCAAATATCACTTTGCCAATTCCACAAAAACTGTCTTAGCGAAAGGCTTCTTGATGGGAAAGGAGTAACTCTGTGAGATGATTTCACAGAACACAAAGAAGTTTCTCAGAAAGCTTCTTTCTCTTTGTTATCGAAGGATATTTCCTTTGGACTATAGTCTTAAAAAGGATGCGAAATATCTGTTCTCAGATTCCACAGAAATAAGGCTAGCAAAGAGATCCACGAAATACACATGTAACTCTGTGAGATGAATTCACAGAACACTAAGCAGTTTATCAGAAAGCTTCTTTCCAGATTTCATCTGAGGATATTTCCTTTTTCACCATAGACCTCTATGGGCTTCCAAATATCACTTTGCAAATTCCACAAGAACTGTCTTAGCGAAAGGCTTCTTGAGGGGAAAGCTGTAACACTGTGAGATGATTTAACAGAACACAAAGAAGTTTCTCAGAAAGCTTCTTCCTCTTTGTTATCGGAGGATATTTCCTGTGGCCCTATAGTCTTCAAAGGGATCCGAAATACCTGTTCTCAGATTCCACAGAAATGAGGCTAGCAAAGAGATCCATGAAATACACATGTAACTCTGTGAGATGAATTCACAGAACACTAATCAGTTTCTCAGAAAGCTTCTTTCCAGATTTCATTTGAGGATATTTCCTTTTTCAACATAGCCCTCTATGGGCTTCCAAATATCACTTTGCCGATTCCACAAGAACTGTCTTAGCGAAAGGCTTCTTGAGGGGAAAGCTGTAACTCTGTGAGATGATTTCACAGAACACAAAGAAGTTTATCAGAAAGCTTCTTTCTCTTTGTTATCGGAGGATATTTCCTTTGGACTATAGTCTTAAAAGGGATGCGAAATATCTGTTCTCAAATTCCACAGAAATAAGGCTAGCAAAGAGATCCACGAAATTCACATGTAACTCTGTGAGATGAATTAACAGAACACTAAGCAGTTTCTCAGAAAGCTTCTTTCCAGATTTCATCTGAGGATATTTCCTTTTTCACCATAGCCCTCTATGGGCTTCCAAATGTCACTTTGCCAATTCCACAAGAACTGTCTTAGCGAAAGGCTTCTTGAGGGGAAAGCTGTAACTCTGTGAGATGATTTCACAGAACACAAAGAAGTTTCTCAGAAAGCTTCTTTCTCTTTGTTATCGGAGGATATTTCCTGTGGCCCTATAGTCTTCAAAGGGATCCGAAATATCTGTTCTCAGATTCCACAGAAATACGGCTAGCAAAGAGATCCACGAAATACACATGTAACGTTGTGAGATGAATTCACAGAACACTAAGCAGTTTCTCAGAAAGCTGCTTTCCAGATTTCATCTGAGGATATTTCCTTTTTCACCATAGCCCTCTATCGGCTTCCAAATATCACTTTGCCGATTCCACAAGAACTGTCTTAGCGAAAGGCTTCTTGAGGGGAAAGCTGTAACTCTGTGAGATGATTTCACAGAACACAAAGAAGTTTCTCAGAAAGCTTCTTTCTCTTTGTTATCGGAGGATATTTCCTTTGGCCCTATAGTCTTCAAAGGGATGCGAAATATCTGTTCTCAGATTCCACAGAAATAAGGCTAGCAAAGAGATCCAGGAAACACATATGTAACTCTTTGAGATGAATTCACAGAAAACTAAGCAGTTTCTCAGAAAGCTGCTTTCCAGATTTCATCTGAGGATATTTCCTTTTTCACCTTAGCCCTCTATGGGCTACCTAATATCACTTTGCCAATTCCACAAGAACTGTCATAGCGAAAGGCTTCTTGAGGGGAAGGCTATAACTCTGTGAGAAGATTTCACAGAACACAAAGAAGTTTCTCAGAAAGCTTCTTTCTCTTTGTTATCGGAGGATATTTCCTTTGGCCCTATAGTCTGCTAAGGGATCCGAAATATCTCTTCTCAGATTCCACAGAAATAAGGCTAGCAAAGAGATACACGAAATACACATGTAACTCTGTGAGATGAATTCACAGAACACTAAGCAGTTTCTCAGAAAGCTTCCTTCCAGATTTCATCTGAGGATATTTCCTTTTTCACCATAGCCCTCTATGGGCTTCCAAATATCACTTTGCCAATTCCACAAGAACTGTCCTAGCGAAAGGCTTCTTGAGGGGAAAGCTGTAACTCTGTGAGATGATTTCACAGAACACAAAGAAGTTTCTCAGAAAGCTTCTTTCTCTTTGTTATCGGAGGATATTTCCTTTGGCCCTATAGTCTTCAAAGGGATCCGAAATATCTGTTCTCAGATTCCACAGAAATAAGGCTAGCAAAGAGATCCACGAAATACACATGTAACTCTGTGAGATGAATTCACAGAACACTAAGCAGTTTCTCAGAAAGTTTCTTTCCAGATTTCATCTGAGGATATTTCCTTTTATACCATAGCCCTCTATGGGCTTCCAAATATCATTTTGCCAATTCCACAAGAACTGTCTTAGCGAAAGGCTTCTTGAGGGGAAAGCTGTAACTCTGTGAGATGATTTCACAGAACACAATGAAGTTTCTCAGTAAGCTTCTTTCTCTTTGTTATCGGAGGATATTTCCTTTGGACTATAGTCTTAAAAGGGATGCGAAATATCTGTTCTCAGATTCCATAGAAATAAGGCTAGCAAAGAGATCCACGAAATACACATGTAACTCTGTGAGATGAATTAACAGAACACTAAGCAGTTTCTCAGAAAGCTTCTTTCCAGATTTCATCTGAGGATGTTTCCTTTTTCACCATAGCCCTCTATGGGCTTCCAAATATCACTTTTCCAATTCCACAAGAAGTGTCTTAGCGAAAGGCTTCGTGAGGGTAAAGCTGTAACTCTGTGAGATGATTTCACAGAACACAAAGAAGTGTCTCAGAAAGCTTCTTTCTCTTTGTTATCGGAGGATATTTCCTGTGGCCCTATAGTCTTAAAAAGGATGCGAAATATCTGTTCTCAGATTCCACAGAAATAAGGCTAGCAAAGAGATCCACGAAATACACATGTAGCTCTGTGAGATGAATTAACAGAAAACTAAGCAGTTTCTCAGAAAGCTTCTTTCCAGGTTTCATCTGAGGATATTTCCTTTTTCACCATAGCCCTCTATGGGCTTCCAAATATCACTTTGCCAATTCCACAAGAACTGTCTTAGCGAAAGGCTTCTTGAGGGGAAAGCTGTAACTCTGTGAGATGATTTAACAGAACACAAAGAAGTTTCTCAGAAAGCTTCTTCCTCTTTGTTATCGGAGGATATTTCCTGTGGCCCTATAGTCTTCAAAGGGATCCGAAATACCTGTTCTCAGATTCCACAGAAATAAGGCTAGCAAAGAAATCCATGAAATACACATGTAACTCTGTGAGACGAATTCAGAGAACACTAATCAGTTTCTCAGAAAGCTTCTTTCCAGATTTCATCTGAGGATATTTCCTTTTTCACCATAGCAGTCTATGGGCTTCCAAATATCACTTTGCCGATTCCACAAGAACTGTCTTAGCGAAAGGCTTCTTGAGGGGAAAGCTGTAACTCTGTGAGATGATATCACAGAACACAAAGAAGTTTCTCAGAAAGCTTCTTTCTCTTTGTTATCGGAGGATATTTCCTTTGGACTATAGTCTTAAAAGGGATGCGAAATATCTGTTCTCAAATTCCACAGAAATAAGGCTAGCAAAGAGATCCACGAAATTCATATGTAACTCTGTGTGATGAATTAACAGAACACTAAGCAGTTTCTCAGAAAGCTTCTTTCCAGATTTCATCTGAGGATAATTCCTTTTTCACCATAGCCCTCTATGGGCTTCCAAATGTCACTTTGCCAATTCCACAAGAACTGTCTTAGCGAAAGGCTTCTTGAGGGGAAAGCTGTAACTCTGTGAGATGATTTCACAGAACACAAAGAAGTTTCTCAGAAAGCTTCTTTCTCTTTGTTATCGGAGGATATTTCCTTTGGCCCTATAGTCTTCAAAGGGATCCGAAATATCTGTTCTCAGATTCCACAGAAATAAGGCTAGCAAAGAGATCCACGAAATACACATGTAACGTTGTGAGATGAATTCACAGAACACTAAGCAGTTTCTCAGAAAGCTGCTTTCCAGATTTCATCTGAGGATATTTCCTTTTTCACCATAGCCCTCTATGGGCTTCCAAATATCATTTTGCCGATTCCACAAGAACTGTCTTAGCGAAAGGCTTCTTGAGGGGAAAGCTGTAACTCTGTGAGAAGATTTCACAGAACACAAAGAAATTTCTCAGAAAGCTTCTTTCTCTTTGTTATCCGAGGATATTTCCTTTGGAACTATAGTCTGCTAAGGGATCCGAAATATCTGTTCTCAGATTCCACAGAAATAAGGTTAGCAAAGAGATCCACGAAAAACACATATAACTCTGTGAGATGAATTAACAGAACACTAAGCAGTTTCTCAGAAAGCTTCTTTCCAGATTTCATCTGAGGATATTTCCTTTTATACCATAGCCCTCTATGGGCTTCCAAATATCATTTTGCCAATTCCACAAGAACTGTCTTAGCGAAAGGCTTCTTGAGGGGAAAGCTGTAACTCTGTGAGATGATTTCACAGAACTCAAAGAAGTTTCTCAGAAAGCTTCTTTCTCTTTGTTATCGGAGGATATTTCCTTTGGACTATAGTCTTAAAAGGGATGCGAAATATCTGTTCTCAGATTCCACAGAAATAAGGCTAGCAAAGTGATCTACGAAATACATATGTAACTCTGTGAGATGAATTAACAGAACACTAACCAGTTTCTCAGAAAGCTTCTTTCCAGATTTCATCTGAGGATGTTTCCTTTTTCACCATAGCCCTCTATGGGCTTCCAAATATCACTTTTCCAATTCCACAAGAACTGTCTTAGCGAAAGGCTTCTTGAGGGGAAAGCTGTAACTGTGTGAGATGATTTCACAGAACACAAAGAAGTTTCTCAGAAAGCTTCTTTCTCTTTGTTATCGGAGGATATTTCCTGTGGCCCTATAGTCTTCAAAGGAATCCGAAATCTCTGTTCTCAGATTCCACAGAAATAAGGCTAGCAAAGAGATCCACGAAATACACATGTAACTATGTGAGATGAATTCACAGAACACTAAGCAGGTTCTCAGAAAGCTTCTTTCCAGATTTCATCTCAGTATATTTCCTTTTTCACCATAGCCCTCTAGGGGCTACCTAATATTACTTTGCCAATTCCACAAGAACTGTCTTAATGAAAGGCTTCTTGAGGGGAAAGCTGTAACTCTGTGAGAAGATTGCAAAGAACACAAAGAAGTTTCTCAGAAAGCTTCTTTCTCTTTGTTATCGGAGGATATTTCCTTTGGCCCTATAGTCTTCAAAGGGATCCGAAATATCTGTTCTCAGATTCCACAGAAATAAGGCTAGCAAAGAGATCCACGAAATACACATGTAACTCGGTGAGATGAATTAACAGAACACTAAGCAGTTTCTCAGAAAGCTTCTTTCCAGATTTCATCTGAGGATACTTCCTTTTTCACCATAGCCCTCTATGGGCTTCCAAATATCACTTTGCCAATTCCACAAGAACTGTCTTAGCGAAAGGCTTCTTGAGGGGAAAGCAGTAACTCTGTGAGATGATTTCACAGAACACAAAGAAGTTTCTCAGAAAGCTTCTTTCTCTTTGTTATCGGAGGATATTTCCTTTGGACTATAGTCTTAAAAAGGATGCGAAATATCTGTTCTCAGATTCCACAGAAATAAGGCTAGCAAAGAGATCCACGAAATACACATGTAACTCTGTGAGATGAATTCACAGAACACTAAGCAGTTTCTCAGAAAGCTTCTTTCCAGATTTCATCTGAGGATATTTCCTTTTTCACCATAGCCCTCTATGGGCTTCCAAATATCACTTTGCCAATTCCACAAGAACTGTCTTAGCGAAAGGCTTCTTGAGGGGAAAGCTGTAACTCTGTGAGATGATTTAACAGAACACAAAGAAGTTTCTCAGAAAGCTTCTTCCTCTTTGTTATCGGAGGATATTTCCTGTGGCCCTATAGTCTTCAAAGGGATCCGAAATACCTGTTCTCAGATTCCACAGAAATAAGGCTAGCAAAGAGATCCACGAAATACACATGTAACTCTGTGAGATGAATTCACAGAACACTAATCAGTTTCTCAGAAAGCTTCTTTCCAGATTTCATCTGAGAATATTACCTTTTTCACCATAGCCCTCTATGGGCTTCCAAATATCACTTTGCCGATTCCACAAGAACTGTCTTAGCGAAAGGCTTCTTGAGGGGAAAGCTGTAACTCTGTGAGATGATTTCACAGAACACAAAGAAGTTTCTCAGAAAGCTTCTTTCTCTTTGTTATCGGAGGATATTTCCTTTGGACTATAGTCTTAAAAGGGATGCGAAATATCTGTTCTCAAATTAAACAGAAATAAGGCTAGCAAAGAGATCCACGAAATTCACATGTAACTCTGTGAGATGAATTAACAGAACACTAAGCAGTTTCTCAGAAAGCTGCTTTCCAGATTTCATCTGAGGATATTTCCTTTTTCACCATAGCCCTCTATGGGCTTCCAAATATCACTTTGCCAATTCCACAAGAACTGTCTTAGCGAAAGGCTTCTTGAGGGGAAAGCTGTAACTCTGTGAGATGATTTCACAGAACACAAAGAAGTTTCTCAGAAAGCTTCTTTCTCTTTGTTATCAGAGGATATTTCCCTTGGACTATAGTCTTAAAAGGGATGCGAAATATCTGTTCTCAAATTCCACAGAAATAAGGCTAGCAAAGAGATCCACGAAATTCACATGTAACTCTGTGAGATGAATTAACAGAACACTAAGCAGTTTCTCAGAAAGCTTCTTTCCAGATTTCATCTGAGGATAATTCCTTTTTCACCATAGCCCTCTATGGGCTTCCAAATGTCACTTTGCCAATTCCACAAGAACTGTCTTAGCGAAAGGCTTCTTGAGGGGAAAGCTGTAACTCTGTGAGATGATTTCACAGAACACAAAGAAGTTTCTCAGAAAGCTTCTTTCTCTTTGTTATCGGAGGATATTTCCTTTGGCCCTATAGTCTTCAAAGGGATCCGAAATATCTGTTCTCAGATTCCACAGAAATCAGGCTAGCAAAGAGATCCACGAAATACACATGTAACTCTGTGAGATGAATTAACAGAACACTAAGCAGTTTCTCAGAAAGCTTCATTCCAGATTTCATCTGAGGATATTTCCTTTTATACCATAGCCCTCTATGGGCTTCCAAATATCATTTTGCCAATTCCACAAGAATTGTCTTAGCGAAAGGCTTCTTGAGGGGAAAGCTGTAACACTGTGAGATGATTTCACAGAACTCAAAGAAGTTTCTCAGAAAGCTTCTTTCTCTTTGTTATCGGAGGATATTTCCTTTGGACTATAGTCTTAAAAGGGATGCGAAATATCTGTTCTCAGATTCCACAGAAATAAGGCTAGCAAAGAGATCTACGAAATACACATGTAACTCTGTGAGATGAATTAACAGAACACTAACCAGTTTCTCAGAAAGCTTCTTTCCAGATTTCATCTGAGGATGTTTCCTTTTTCACCATAGCCCTCTATGGGCTTCCAAATATCACTTTTCCAATTCCACAAGAACTGTCTTAGCGAAAGGCTTCTTGAGGGGAAAGCTGTAACTGTGTGAGATGATTTCACAGAACACAAAGAAGTTTCTCAGAAAGCTTCTTTCTCTTTGTTTTCGGAGGATATTTCCTGTGGCCCTATAGTCTTCAAAGGAATCCGAAATCTCTGTTCTCAGATTCCACAGAAATAAGGCTAGCAAAGAGATCCACGAAATACACATGTAACTATGTGAGATGAATTCACAGAACACTAAGCAGGTTCTCAGAAAGCTTCTTTCCAGATTTCATCTCAGTATATTTCCTTTTTCACCATAGCCCTCTAGGGGCTACCTAATATTACTTTGCCAATTCCACAAGAACTGTCTTAATGAAAGGCTTCTTGAGGGGAAAGCTGTAACTCTGTGAGAAGATTTCAAAGAACACAAAGAAGTTTCTCAGAAAGCATCTTTCTCTTTGTTATCGGAGGATATTTCCTTTGGCCCTATAGTCTTCAAAGGGATCCGAAATATCTGTTCTCAGATTCCACAGAAATAAGGCTAGCAAAGAGATCCACGAAATACACATGTAACTCGGTGAGATGAATTAACAGAACACTAAGCAGTTTCTCAGAAAGCTTCTTTCCAGATTTCATCTGAGGATATTTCCTTTTTCACCATAGCCCTCTATGGGCTTCCAAATATCACTTTGCCAATTCCACAAGAACTGTCTTAGCGAAAGGCTTCTTGAGGGGAAAGCAGTAACTCTGTGAGATGATTTCACAGAACACAAAGAAGTTTCTCAGAAAGCTTCTTTCTCTTTGTTATCGGAGGATATTTCCTTTGGACTATAGTCTTAAAAAGGATGCGAAATATCTGTTCTCAGATTCCACAGAAATAAGGCTAGCAAAGAGATCCACGAAATACACATGTAACTCTGTGAGATGAATTCACAGAACACTAAGCAGTTTCTCAGAAAGCTTCTTTCCAGATTTCATCTGAGGATATTTCCTTTTTCACCATAGCCCTCTATGGGCTTCCAAATATCACTTTGCCAATTCCACAAGAACTGTCTTAGCGAAAGGCTTCTTGAGGGGAAAGCTGTAACTCTGTGAGATGATTTAACAGAACACAAAGAAGTTTCTCAGAAAGCTTCTTCCTCTTTGTTATCGGAGGATATTTCCTGTGGCCCTATAGTCTTCAAAGGGATCCGAAATACCTGTTCTCAGATTCCACAGAAATAAGGCTAGCAAAGAGATCCATGAAATACACATGTAACTCTGTGAGATGAAATCACAGAACACTAATCAGTTTCTCAGAAAGCTTCTTTCCAGATTTCATCTGAGGATATTTCCTTTTTCACCATAGCCCTCTATGGGCTTCCAAATATCACTTTGCCAATTCCACAAGAACTGTCTTAGCGAAAGGCTTCTTGAGGGGAAAGCTGTAACTCTTTGAGATGATTTCACAGAACACAAAGAAGTTTCTCAGAAAGCTTCTTTCTCTTTGTTATCGCAGGATATTTCCTTTGGACTATAGTCTTAAAAGGGATGCGAAATATCAGTTCTCAAATTCCACAGAAATATGGCTAGCAAAGAGATCCACGAAATTCACATGTAACTCTGTGTGATGAATTAACAGAACACTAAGCAGTTTCTCATTAAGCTTCTTTCCAGATTTCATCTGAGGATAATTCCTTTTTCACCGTAGCCCTCTATGGGCTTCCAAATGTCACTTTGCCAATTCCACAAGAACTGTCTTAGCGAAAGGCTTCTTGAGGGGAAAGCTGTAACTCTGTGAGATGATTTCACAGAACACAAAGAAGTTTCTCAGAAAGCTTCTTTCTCTTTGTTATCGGAGGATATTTCCTTTGGCCCTATAGTCTTCCAAAGGATCCGAAATATCTGTTCTCAGATTCCACAGAAATAAGGCTAGCAAAGAGATCCACGAAATACACATGTAACGTTGTGAGATGAATTCACAGAACACTAAGCAGTTTCTCAGAAAGCTGCTTTCCAGATTTCATCTGAGGATATTTCCTTTTTCACCATAGCCCTCTATGGGCTTCCAAATATCATTTTGCCAATTCCACAAGAATTGTCTTAGCGAAAGGCTTCTTGAGGGGAAAGCTGTAACACTGTGAGATGATTTCACAGAACTCAAAGAAGTTTCTCAGAAAGCTTCTTTCTCTTTGTTATCGGAGGATATTTCCTTTGGACTATAGTCTTAAAAGGGATGCGAAATATCTGTTCTCAGATTCCACAGAAATAAGGCTAGCAAAGAGATCTACGAAATACACATGTAACTCTGTGAGATGAATTAACAGAACACTAACCAGTTTCTCAGAAAGCTTCTTTCCAGATTTCATCTGAGGATGTTTCCTTTTTCACCATAGCCCTCTATGGGCTTCCAAATATCACTTTTCCAATTCCACAAGAACTGTCTTAGCGAAAGGCTTCTTGAGGGGAAAGCTGTAACTGTGTGAGATGATTTCACAGAACACAAAGAAGTTTCTCAGAAAGCTTCTTTCTCTTTGTTTTCGGAGGATATTTCCTGTGGCCCTATAGTCTTCAAAGGAATCCGAAATCTCTGTTCTCAGATTCCACAGAAATAAGGCTAGCAAAGAGATCCACGAAATACACATGTAACTATGTGAGATGAATTCACAGAACACTAAGCAGGTTCTCAGAAAGCTTCTTTCCAGATTTCATCTCAGTATATTTCCTTTTTCACCATAGCCCTCTAGGGGCTACCTAATATTACTTTGCCAATTCCACAAGAACTGTCTTAATGAAAGGCTTCTTGAGGGGAAAGCTGTAACTCTGTGAGAAGATTTCCAAGAACACAAAGAAGTTTCTCAGAAAGTATCTTTCTCTTTGTTATCGGAGGATATTTCCTTTGGCCCTATAGTCTTCAAAGGGATCCGAAATATCTGTTCTCAGATTCCACAGAAATAAGGCTAGCAAAGAGATCCACGAAATACACATGTAACTCGGTGAGATGAATTAACAGAACACTAAGCAGTTTCTCAGAAAGCTTCTTTCCAGATTTCATCTGAGGATATTTCCTTTTTCACCATAGCCCTCTATGGGCTTCCAAATATCACTTTGCCCATTCCACAAGAACTGTCTTAGCGAAAGGCTTCTTGAGGGGAAAGCAGTAACTCTGTGAGATGATTTCACAGAACACAAAGAAGTTTCTCAGAAAGCTTCTTTCTCTTTGTTATCGGAGGATATTTCCTTTGGACTATAGTCTTAAAAAGGATGCGAAATATCTGTTCTCAGATTCCACAGAAATAAGGCTAGCAAAGAGATCCACGAAATACACATGTAACTCTGTGAGATGAATTCACAGAACACTAAGCAGTTTCTCAGAAAGCTTCTTTCCAGATTTCATCTGAGGATATTTCCTTTTTCACCATAGCCCTCTATGGGCTTCCAAATATCACTTTGCCAATTCCACAAGAACTGTCTTAGCGAAAGGCTTCTTGAGGGGAAAGCTGTAACTCTGTGAGATGATTTAACAGAACACAAAGAAGTTTCTCAGAAAGCTTCTTCCTCTTTGTTATCGGAGGATATTTCCTGTGGCCCTATAGTCTTCAAAGGGATCCGAAATACCTGTTCTCAGATTCCACAGAAATAAGGCTAGCAAAGAGATCCATGAAATACACATGTAACTCTGTGAGATGAAATCACAGAACACTAATCAGTTTCTCAGAAAGCTTCTTTCCAGATTTCATCTGAGGATATTTCCTTTTTCACCATAGCCCTCTATGGGCTTCCAAATATCACTTTGCCAATTCCACAAGAACTGTCTTAGCGAAAGGCTTCTTGAGGGGAAAGCTGTAACTCTTTGAGATGATTTCACAGAACACAAAGAAGTTTCTCAGAAAGCTTCTTTCTCTTTGTTATCGCAGGATATTTCCTTTGGACTATAGTCTTAAAAGGGATGCGAAATATCAGTTCTCAAATTCCACAGAAATATGGCTAGCAAAGAGATCCACGAAATTCACATGTAACTCTGTGTGATGAATTAACAGAACACTAAGCAGTTTCTCAGAAAGCTTCTTTCCAGATTTCATCTGAGGATAATTCCTTTTTCACCATAGCCCTCTGTGGGCTTCCAAATGTCACTTTGCCAATTCCACAAGAACTGTCTTAGCGAAAGGCTTCTTGAGGGGAAAGCTGTAACTCTGTGAGATGATTTCACAGAACACAAAGAAGTTTCTCAGAAAGCTTCTTTCTCTTTGTTATCGGAGGATATTTCCTTTGGCCCTATAGTCTTCAAAGGGATCCGAAATATCTGTTCTCAGATTCCACAGAAATAAGGCTAGCAAAGAGATCCACGAAATACACATGTAACGTTGTGAGATGAATTCACAGAACACTAAGCAGCTTCTCAGAAAGCTGCTTTCCAGATTTCATCTGAGGATATTTCCTTTTTCACCATAGCCCTCTATGGGCTTCCAAATATCATTTTGCCGATTCCACAAGAACTGTCTTAGCGAAAGGCTTCTTGAGGGGAAAGCTGTAACTCTGTGAGAAGATTTCACAGAACACAAAGAAATTTCTCAGAAAGCTTCTTTCTCTTTGTTATCCGAGGATATTTCCTTTGGCCCTATAGTCTGCTAAGGGATCCGAAATATCTGTTCTCAGATTCCACAGAAATAAGGTTAGCAAAGAGATCCACGAAATACACATGTAACTCTGTGAGATGAATTAACAGAACACTAAGCAGTTTCTCAGAAAGCTTCTTTCCAGATTTCATCTGAGGATATTTCCTTTTATACCATAGCCCTCTATGGGCTTCCAAATATCATTTTACCAATTCCACAAGAACTGTCTTAGCGAAAGGCTTCTTGAGGGGAAAGCTGTAACTCTGTGAGATGATTTCACAGAACTCAAAGAAGTTTCTCAGAAAGCTTCTTTCTCTTTGTTATCGGAGGATATTTCCTTTGGACTATAGTCTTAAAAGGGATGCGAAATATCTGTTCTCAGATTCCACAGAAATAAGGCTAGCAAAGAGATCTACGAAATACACATGTAACTCTGTGAGATGAATTAACAGAACACTAAGCAGTTTCTCAGAAAGCTTCTTTCCAGATTTCATCTGAGGATGTTTCCTTTTTCACCATAGCCCTCTATGGGCTTCCAAATATCACTTTTCCAATTCCACAAGAACTGTCTTAGCGAAAGGCTTCTTGAGGGGAAAGCTGTAACTGTGTGAGATGATTTCACAGAACACAAAGAAGTTTCTCAGAAAGCTTCTTTCTCTTTGTTATCGGAGGATATTTCCTGTGGCCCTATAGTCTTCAAAGGAATCCGAAATCTCTGTTCTCAGATTCCACAGAAATAAGGCTAGCAAAGAGATTCTCGCAATACACATGTAACTATGTGAGATGAATTCACAGAACACTAAGCAGGTTCTCAGAAAGCTTCTTTCCAGATTTCATCTCAGTATATTTCCTTTTTCACCATAGCCCTCTAGGGGCTACCTAATATTACTTTGCCAATTCCACAAGAACTGTCTTAATGAAAGGCTTCTTGAGGGGAAAGCTGTAACTCTGTGAGAAGATTTCAAAGAACACAAAGAAGTTTCTCAGAAAGCTTCTTTCTCTTTGTTATCGGAGGATATTTCCTTTGGCCCTATAGTCTTCAAAGGGATCCGAAATATCTGTTCTCAGATTCCACAGAAATAAGGCTAGCAAAGAGATCCACGAAATACACATGTAACTCGGTGAGATGAATTAACAGAACACTAAGCAGTTTCTCAGAAAGCTGCTTTCCAGATTTCATCTGAGGATATTTCCTTTTTCACCATAGCCCTCTATGGGCTTCCAAATATCACTTTGCCAATTCCACAAGAACTGTCTTAGCGAAAGGCTTCTTGAGGGGAAAGCAGTAACTCTGTGAGATGATTTCACAGAACACAAAGAAGTTTCTCAGAAAGCTTCTTTCTCTTTGTTATCGGAGGATATTTCCTTTGGACTATAGTCTTAAAAAGGATGCGAAATATCTGTTCTCAGATTCCACAGAAATAAGGCTAGCAAAGAGATCCACGAAATACACATGTAACTCTGTGAGATGAATTCACAGAACACTAAGCAGTTTCTCAGAAAGCTTCTTTCCAGATTTCATCTGAGGATATTTCCTTTTTCACCATAGCCCTCTATGGGCTTCCAAATATCACTTTGCCAATTCCACAAGAACTGTCTTAGCGAAAGGCTTCTTGAGGGGAAAGCTGTAACTCTGTGAGATGATTTAACAGAACACAAAGAAGTTTCTCAGAAAGCTTCTTCCTCTTTGTTATCGGAGGATATTTCCTGTGGCCCTATAGTCTTCAAAGGGATCCGAAATACCTGTTCTCAGATTCCACAGAAATAAGGCTAGCAAAGAGATCCATGAAATACACATGTAACTCTGTGAGAGGAAATCACAGAACACTAATCAGTTTCTCAGAAAGCTTCTTTCCAGATTTCATCTGAGGATATTTCCTTTTTCACCATAGCCCTCTATGGGCTTCCAAATATCACTTTGCCGATTCCACAAGAACTGTCTTAGCGAAAGGCTTCTTGAGGGGAAAGCTGTAACTCTGTGAGATGATTTCACAGAACACAAAGAAGTTTCTCAGAAAGCTTCTTTCTCTTTGTTATCGGAGGATATTTCCTTTGGATTATAGTCTTAAAAGGGATGCGAAATATCTGTTCTCAAATTCCACAGAAATAAGGCTAGCAAAGAGATCCACGAAATTCACATGTAACTCTGTGAGATGAATTAACAGAACACTAAGCAGTTTCTCAGAAAGCTTCTTTCCAGATTTCATCTGAGGATATTTCCTTTTTCACCATAGCCCTCTATGGGCTTCCAAATATCACTTTGCCGATTCCACAAGAACTGTCTTAGCGAAAGGCTTCTTGAGGGGAAAGCTGTAACTCTGTGAGATGATTTCACAGAACACAAAGAAGTTTCTCAGAAAGCTTCTTTCTCTTTGTTATCAGAGGATATTTCCTTTGGACTATAGTCTTAAAAGGGATGCGAAATATCTGTTCTCAAATTCCACAGAAATAAGGCTAGCAAAGAGATCCACGAAATTCACATGTAACTCTGTGAGATGAATTAACAGAACACTAAGCAGTTTCTCAGAAAGCTTCTTTCCAGATTTCATCTGAGGATAATTCCTTTTTCACCATAGCCCTCTATGGGCTTCCAAATGTCACTTTGCCAATTCCACAAGAACTGTCTTAGCGAAAGGCTTCTTGAGGGGAAAGCTGTAACTCTGTGAGATGATTTCACAGAACACAAAGAAGTTTCTCAGAAAGCTTCTTTCTCTTTGTTATCGGAGGATATTTCCTTTGGCCCTATAGTCTTCAAAGGGATCCGAAATATCTGTTCTCAGATTCCACAGAAATAAGGCTAGCAAAGAGATCCACGAAACACACATGTAACTCTGTGAGATGAATTCACAGAACACTAAGCAGTTTCTCAGAAAGCTGCTTTCCAGATTTCATCTGAAGATATTTCCTTTTTCACCATAGCCCTCTATGGGCTTCCAAATATCATTTTGCCGATTCCACAAGAACTGTCTTAGCGAAAGGCTTCTTGAGGGGAAAGCTGTAACTCTGTGAGAAGATTTCACAGAACACAAAGAAATTTCTCAGAAAGCTTCTTTTTCTTTGTTATCGGAGGATATTTCCTTTGGCCCTATAGTCTGCTAAGGGATCCGAAATATCTGTTCTCAGATTCCACAGAAATAAGGCTAGCAAAGAGATCCACGAAATACACATGTAACTCTGTGAGATGAATTAACAGAACACTAAGCAGTTTCTCAGAAAGCTTCTTTCCAGATTTCATCTGAGGATATTTCCTTTTATACCATAGCCCTCTATGGGCTTCCAAATATCATTTTGCCAATTCCACAAGAATTGTCTTAGCGAAAGGCTTCTTGAGGGGAAAGCTGTAACACTGTGAGATGATTTCACAGAACTCAAAGAAGTTTCTCAGAAAGCTTCTTTCTCTTTGTTATCGGAGGATATTTCCTTTGGACTATAGTCTTAAAAGGGATGCGAAATATCTGTTCTCAGATTCCACAGAAATAAGGCTAGCAAAGAGATCTACGAAATACACATGTAACTCTGTGAGATGAATTAACAGAACACTAACCAGTTTCTCAGAAAGCTTCTTTCCAGATTTCATCTGAGGATGTTTCCTTTTTCACCATAGCCCTCTATGGGCTTCCAAATATCACTTTTCCAATTCCACAAGAACTGTCTTAGCGAAAGGCTTCTTGAGGGGAAAGCTGTAACTGTGTGAGATGATTTCACAGAACACAAAGAAGTTTCTCAGAAAGCTTCTTTCTCTTTGTTTTCGGAGGATATTTCCTGTGGCCCTATAGTCTTCAAAGGAATCCGAAATCTCTGTTCTCAGATTCCACAGAAATAAGGCTAGCAAAGAGATCCACGAAATACACATGTAACTATGTGAGATGAATTCACAGAACACTAAGCAGGTTCTCAGAAAGCTTCTTTCCAGATTTCATCTCAGTATATTTCCTTTTTCACCATAGCCCTCTAGGGGCTACCTAATATTACTTTGCCAATTCCACAAGAACTGTCTTAATGAAAGGCTTCTTGAGGGGAAAGCTGTAACTCTGTGAGAAGATTTCAAAGAACACAAAGAAGTTTCTCAGAAAGCATCTTTCTCTTTGTTATCGGAGGATATTTCCTTTGGCCCTATAGTCTTCAAAGGGATCCGAAATATCTGTTCTCAGATTCCACAGAAATAAGGCTAGCAAAGAGATCCACGAAATACACATGTAACTCGGTGAGATGAATTAACAGAACACTAAGCAGTTTCTCAGAAAGCTTCTTTCCAGATTTCATCTGAGGATATTTCCTTTTTCACCATAGCCCTCTATGGGCTTCCAAATATCACTTTGCCAATTCCACAAGAACTGTCTTAGCGAAAGGCTTCTTGAGGGGAAAGCAGTAACTCTGTGAGATGATTTCACAGAACACAAAGAAGTTTCTCAGAAAGCTTCTTTCTCTTTGTTATCGGAGGATATTTCCTTTGGACTATAGTCTTAAAAAGGATGCGAAATATCTGTTCTCAGATTCCACAGAAATAAGGCTAGCAAAGAGATCCACGAAATACACATGTAACTCTGTGAGATGAATTCACAGAACACTAAGCAGTTTCTCAGAAAGCTTCTTTCCAGATTTCATCTGAGGATATTTCCTTTTTCAC
Organism: Macaca nemestrina; assembly: GCF_043159975.1. Lineage (NCBI taxonomy): Eukaryota > Metazoa > Chordata > Mammalia > Primates > Cercopithecidae > Macaca > Macaca nemestrina. Next base: position 57,561,069 of record NC_092140.1, read on the forward strand.
CATAGCCCTCTATGGGCTTCCAAATATCACTTTGCCAATTCCACAAGAACTGTCTTAGCGAAAGGCTTCTTGAGGGGAAAGCTGTAACTCTGTGAGATGATTTAACAGAACACAAAGAAGTTTCTCAGAAAGCTTCTTCCTCTTTGTTATCGGAGGATATTTCCTGTGGCCCTATAGTCTTCAAAGGGATCCGAAATACCTGTTCTCAGATTCCACAGAAATAAGGCTAGCAAAGAGATCCATGAAATACACATGTAACTCTGTGAGAGGAAATCACAGAACACTAATCAGTTTCTCAGAAAGCTTCTTTCCAGATTTCATCTGAGGATATTTCCTTTTTCACCATAGCCCTCTATGGGCTTCCAAATATCACTTTGCCGATTCCACAAGAACTGTCTTAGCGAAAGGCTTCTTGAGGGGAAAGCTGTAACTCTGTGAGATGATTTCACAGAACACAAAGAAGTTTCTCAGAAAGCTTCTTTCTCTTTGTTATCGGAGGATATTTCCTGTGGCCCTATAGTCTTCAAAGGGATCCGAAATATCTGTTCTCAGATTCCACAGAAATAAGGCTAGCAAAGAGATCCACGAAATACACATGTAACGTTGTGAGATGAATTCACAGAACACTAAGCAGTTTCTCAGAAAGCTGCTTTCCAGATTTCATCTGAGGATATTTCCTTTTTCACCATAGCCCTCTATGGGCTTCCAAATATCACTTTGCCGATTCCACAAGAACTGTCTTAGCGAAAGGCTTCTTGAGGCGAAAGCTGTAACTCTGTGAGAAGATTTCACAGAACACAAAGAAATTTCTCAGAAAGCTTCTTTCTCTTTGTTATCGGAGGATATTTCCTTTGGCCCTATAGTCTTCAAAGGGTTCCGAAATATCTGTTCTCAGATTCCACAGAAATAAGGCTAGCATAGAGATCCACGAAATACACATGTAACTATGTGAGATGAATTAACAGAACACTAAGCAGTTTCTCAGAAAGCTTCTTTCCAGATTTCATCTGAGGATATTTCCTTTTTCACCATAGCCCTCTATGGGCTTCCAAATATCACTTTGCCAATTCCACAAGAACTGTCTTAGCGAAAGGCTTCTTGAGGGGAAAGCTGTAACTCTGTGAGATGATTTCCCAGAACACAAAGAAGTTTCTCAGAAAGCTTTTTTCTCTTTGTTATCGGAGGATATTTCCTGTGGCCCTATAGTCTTCAAAGGGATCCGAAATACCTGTTCTCAGATTCCACAGAAATAAGGCTAGCAAAGAGATCCACGAAATACACATGTAACTCTGTGAGATGAATTAACAGAACACTAAGCAGTTTCCCAGAAAGCTTCTTTCCAGATTTCATCTGAGGATGTTTCCTTTTTCACCATAGCCCTCTATGGGCTTCCAAATATCACTTTTCCAATTCCACAAGAACTGTCTTAGCGAAAGGTTTCTTGAGGGGAAAGCTGTAACTCTGTGAGATGGTTTCACAGAACACAAAGAAGTTTCTCAGAAAGCTTCTTTCTCTTTGTTATCGGAGGATATTTCCTGTGGCCCTATATTCTTCAAAGGGATCCGAAATATCTGTTCTCAGATTCCACAGAAATAAGGCTAGCAAAGAGATCCACGAAATACACATGTAACGTTGTGAGATGAATTCACAGAACACTAAGCAGTTTCTCAGAAAGCTGCTTTCCAGATTTCATCTGAGGATATTTCCTTTTTCACCATAGCCCTCTATGGGCTTCCAAATATCACTTTGCCGATTCCACAAGAACTGTCTTAGCGAAAGGCTTCTTGAGGGGAAAGCTGTAACTCTGTGAGAAGATTTCACAGAACACAAAGAAGTTTCTCAGAAAGCTTCTTTCTCTTTGTTATCGGAGGATATTTCCTTTGGCCCTATAGTCTTCAAAGGGATCCGAAATATCTGTTCTCAGATTCCACAGAAATAAGGCTAGCAAAGAGATCCACGAAATACACATGTAACTCTGTGAGATGAATTCACAGAACACTAAGCAGTTTCTCAGAAAGCTTCTTTCCAGATTTCATCTGAGGATATTTCCTTTTATACCATAGCCCTCTATGGGCTTCCAAATATCATTTTGCCAATTCCACAAGAACTGTCTTAGCGAAAGGCTTCTTGAGGGGAAAGCTGTAACTCTGTGAGATGATTTCACAGAACTCAAAGAAGTTTCTCAGAAAGCTTCTTTCTCTTTGTTATCGGAGGATATTTCCTTTGGACTATAGTCTTAAAAGGGATGCGAAATATCTGTTCTCAGATTCCACAGAAATAAGGCTCGCAAAGTGATCCACGAAATACACATGTAACTCTGTGAGATGAATTAACAGAACACTAAGCAGTTTCCCAGAAAGCTTCTTTCCAGATTTCATCTGACGATGTTTCCTTTTTCACCATAGCCCTCTATGGGCTTCCAAATATCACTTTTCCAATTCCACAAGAACTGTCTTAACGAAAGGCTTCTTGAGGGGAAAGCTGTAACTCTGTGAGATGATTTCACAGAACACAAAGAAGTTTCTCAGAAAGCTTCTTTCTCTTTGTTATCGGAGGATATTTCCTGTGGCCCTATAGTCTTCAAAGGAATCCGAAATCTCTGTTCTCAGATTCCACAGAAATAAGGCTAGCAAAGAGATCCACGAAATACACATGTAACTATGTGAGATGAATTCACAGAACACTAAGCAGTTTCTCAGAAAGTTTCTTTCCAGATTTCATCTGAGGATATTTCCTTTTTCACCATAGCCCTCTAGGGGCTACCTAATATTACTTTGCCAATTCCACAAGAACTGTCTTAATGAAAGGCTTCTTGAGGGGAAAGCTGTAACTCTGTGAGAAGATTTCAAAGAACACAAAGAAGTTTCTCAGAAAGCTTCTTTCTCTTTGTTATCGGAGGATATTTCCTTTGGCCCTATAGTCTTCAAAGGGATCCGAAATATCTGTTCTCAGATTCCACAGAAATAAGGCTAGCAAAGAGATCCACGAAATACACATGTAACTCTGTGAGATGAATTCACAGAACACTAAGAAGTTTCTCAGAAAGCTGCTTTCCGGATTTCATCTGAGGATATTTCCTTTTTCACCATAGCCCTCTATGGGCTTCCAAATATCACTTTGCCGATTCCACAAGAACTGTCTTAGCGAAAGGCTTCTTGAGGGGAAAGCTGTAACTATGTGAGAAGATTTCACAGAACACAAGGAAATTTCTCAGAAAGCTTCTTTCTCTTTGTTATCGAAGGATATTTCCTTTGGCCCTATAGTCTGCTAAGGGATCCGAAATATCTGTTCTCAGATTCCACAGAAATAAGGCTAGCAAAGGGATCCACGAAATACACATGTAACTCTGTGAGATGAATTAGCAGAACACTAAGCAGTTTCTCAGAAAGCTTCTTTCCAGATTTCATCTGAGGATATTTCCTTTTTCACCATAGCCCTCTATGGGCTTTCAAATATCACTTTGCCAATTCCACAAGAACTGTCTTAGCGAAAGGCTTCTTGAGGGGAAGCTGTAACTCTGTGAGTTGATTTCACAGAACACAAAGAAGTTTCTCAGAAATCTTCTTTCTCTTTGTTATCGGAGGATATTTCCTTTGGCCCTATAGTCTTCAAAGGGATCCGAAATATCTGTTCTCAGATTCCACAGAAATAAGGCGAGCAAAGAGATCCACGAAATACACATGTAACTCTGTGAGATGAATTCACAGAACACTAAGCAGTTTCTCAGAAAGCTTCTTTCCAGATTTCATCTGAGGATATTTCCTTTTTCACCATAGCCCTCTATGGGCTTCCAAATATCACTTTGCCGATTCCACAAGAACTGTCTTAGCGAAAGGCTTCTTGAGGGGAAAGCTGTAACTCTGTGAGATGATTTCACAGAACACAAAGAAGTTTCTCAGAAAGCTTCTTTCTCTTTGTTATCGGAGGATATTTCCTTTGGCCCTATAGTCTTAAAAGGGATGCGAAATATCTGTTCTCAGATTCCACAGAAATAAGGCTAGCAAAGAGAACCAGGAAACACATATGTAACTCTTTGAGATGAATTCACAGACACTAAGGAGTTTCTCAGAAAGCTTCTTTCCAGATTTCATCTGAGGATATTTCCTTTTTCACCATAGCCCTCTATGGGCTACCTAATATCACTTTGCCAATTCCACAAGAACTGTCTTAGCGAAAGGCTTCTTGAGGGGAAAGCTGTAACTCTGTGAGAAGATTTCACAGAACACAAAGAAGTTTCTCAGAAAGCTTCTTTCTCTTTGTTATCGGAGGATATTTCCTTTGGCCCTATAGTCTGCTAAGGGATCCGAAATATCTGTTCTCAGATTCCACAGAAATAAGGCTAGCAAAGAGATACACGAAATACACATGTAACTCTGTGAGATGAATTAACAGAACACTAAGCAGTTTCTCAGAAAGCTTCTATCCAGATTTCATCTGAGGATATTTCCTTTTTCACCATAGGCCTCTATTGGCTTCCAGATATCACTTTGCCAATTCTACAAGAACTGTCTTAGCGAAAGGCTTCTTGAGGGGAAAGCTGTAACTCTGTGAGATGATTTCACAGAACACAAAGAAGTTTCTCAGAAAGCTTCTTTCTCTTTGTTATCGGAGGATATTTCCTGTGGCCCTATAGTCTTCAAAGGGATCCGAAATATCTGTTCTCAGATTCCACAGAAATAAGGCTAGCAAAGAGATCCACGAAATACACATGTAACTCTGTGAGATGAATTCACAGAACACTAAGCAGTTTCTCAGAAAGCTTCTTTCCAGATTTCATCTGAGGATATTTCCTTTTTCACCATAGCCCTCTATGGGCTTCCAAATATCACTTTGCCGATTCCACAAGAACTGTCTTAGCGAAAGGCTTCTTGAGGGGAAAGCTGTAACTCTGTGAGATGATTTCACAGAACACAAAGAAGTTTCTCAGAAAGCTTCTTTCTCTTTGTTATCGGAGGATATTTCCTGTGGCCCTATAGTCTTCAAAGGGATCCGAAATATCTGTTCTCAGATTCCACAGAAATAAGGCTAGCAAAGAGATCCACGAAATACACATGTAACGTTGTGAGATGAATTCACAGAACACTAAGCAGTTTCTCAGAAAGCTGCTTTCCAGATTTCATCTGAGGATATTTCCTTTTTCACCATAACCCTCTATGGGCTTCCAAATATCACTTTGCCGATTCCACAAGAACTGTCTTAGCGAAAGGCTTCTTGAGGAGAAAGCTGTAACTCTGTGAGAAGATTTCACAGAACACAAAGAAATTTCTCAGAAAGCTTCTTTCTCTTTGTTATCGGAGGATATTTCCTTTGGCCCTATAGTCTTCAAAGGGTTCCGAAATATCTGTTCTCAGATTCCACAGAAATAAGGCTAGCAAAGAGATCCACGAAATACACATGTAACTCGGTGAGATGAATTAACAGAACACTAAGCAATTTCTCAGAAATCTTCTTTCCAGATTTCATCTGAGGATATTTCCTTTTATACCATAGCCCTCTATGGGCTTCCAAATATCACTTTGCCGATTCCACAAGAACTGTCTTAGCGAAAGGCTTCTTGAGGGGAAAGCTGTAACTCTGTGAGATGATTTCACAGAACACAAAGAAGTTTCTCAGAAAGCTTCTTTCTCATTGTTATCGGAGGATATTTCCTGTGGCCCTATAGTCTTAAAAGGGATCCGAATTATCTGTTCTCAGATTCCACAGAAATAAGGCTAGCAACGAGATCCACGAAATACACATGTAACTCTGTGAGATGAATTCACAGAACACTAAGCAGTTTCTCAGAAAGCTTCTTTCCAGATTTCATCTGAGGATATTTCCTTTTTCACCATAGCCCTCTATGGGCTTCCAAATATCACTTTGTCAATTCCACAAGAACTGTCTTAGCGAAAGACTTCTTGAGGGGAAAGCTGTAACTCTGTGAGATGATTTCAGAGAACACAAAGAAGTTTCTCAGAAAGCTTCTTTCTCTTTGTTATCGGAGGATATTTCCTGTGGCCCTATAGTCTTCAAAGGGATCCGAAATATCTGTTCTCAGATTCCACAGAAATAAGGCTAGCAAAGAGATCCACGAAATACACATGTAACGTTGTGAGATGAATTCACAGAACACTAAGCAGTTTCTCAGAAAGCTGCTTTCCAGATTTCATCTGAGGATATTTCCTTTTTCACCATAGCCCTCTATGGGCTTCCAAATATCACTTTGCCAATTCCACAAGAACTGTCTTAGCGAAAGGCTTCTTGAGGGAAAGCAGTAACTCTGTGAGATGATTTCACAGAACACAAAGAAGTTTCTCAGAAAGCTTCTTTCTCTTTGTTATCGGAGGATATTTCCTTTGGACTATAGTCTTAAAAAGGATGCGAAATATCTGTTCTCAGATTCCACAGAAATAAGGCTAGCAAAGAGATCCACGAAATACACATGTAACTCTGTGAGATGAATTCACAGAACACTAAGCAGTTTCTCGGAAAGCTTCTTTCCAGATTTCATCTGAGGATATTTCCTTTTTCACCATAGCCCTCTATGGGCTTCCAAATATCCCTTGGCCAATTCCACAAGAACTGTCTTAGCGAAAGGCTTCTTGAGGGGAAAGCTGTAACTCTGTGAGATGATTTAACAGAACACAAAGAAGTTTCTCAGAAAGCTTCTTCCTCTTTGTTATCGGAGGATATTTCCTGTGGCCCTATAGTCTTCAAAGGGATCCGAAATACCTGTTCTCAGATTCCACAGAAATAAGGCTAGCAAAGAGATCCATGAAATACACATGTAACTCTGTGAGATGAATTCACAGAACACTAATCAGTTTCTCAGAAAGCTTCTTTTCAGATTTCATCTGAGGATATTTCCTTTTTCACCATAGCCCTCTATGGGCTTCCAAATATCACTTTGCCGATTCCACAAGAACTGTCTTAGCGAAAGGCTTCTTGAGGGGAAAGCTGTAACTCTGTGAGATGATTTCACAGAACACAAAGAAGTTTCTCAGAAAGCTTCTTCCTCTGTGTTATCGGAGGATATTTCCTGTGGCCCTATAGTCTTCAAAGGGATCCGAAATACCTGTTCTCAGATTCCACAGAAATAAGGCTAGAAAAGAGATCCACGAAATACACATGTAACTCTGTGAGATGAATTCACAGAACACTAAGCAGTTTCTCAGAAAGCTTCTTTCCAGATTTCATCTGAGGATATTTCCTTTTTCACCATAGCCCTCTATGGGCTTCCAAATATCACTTTGCCGATTCCACAAGAAATGTCTTAGCGAAAGGCTTCTTGAGGGGAAAGCTGTAACTCTGTGAGATGATTTCACAGAACACAAAGAAGTTTCTCAGAAAGCTTCTTTCTCTTTGTTATCGGAGGATATTTCCTTTGGCCCTATAGTCTTCAAGGGGATCCGAAATATCTGTTTTCAGATTCCACAGAAATAAGGCTAGCAAAGAGATCCACGAAACACACATGTAACTCTTTGAGATGAATTCACAGAACACTAAGCAGTTTCTCAGAAAGCTTCTTTCCAGATTTCATCTGAGGATATTTCCTTTTTCACCATAGCCCTCTATGGGCTACTTAATATCACTTTGCCATATCCACAAGAACTGTCTTAATGAAAGGCTTCTTGAGGGGAAAGCTGTACCTCTGTGAGATGATTTCACAGAACACAAAGAAGTTTCTCAGAAAGCTTCTTTCTCTTTGTTATCGGAGGATATTTCCTTTGTCCCTATAGTCTGCTAAGGGATCCGAAATATCTGTTCTCAGATTCCACAGAAATAAGGCTAGCAAGGAGATACACGAAATACACATGTAACTCTGTGAGATGAATTAACAGAACACTAAGCAGTTTCTCAGAAAGCTTCTTTCCAGATTTCATCTGAGGATATTTCCTTTTTCACCATAGCCCTCTATGGGCTTCCAAATATCACTTGGCCAATTCCACAAGAACTGTCTTAGCGAAAGGCTTTTTGAGAGGAAAGCTGTAACTCTGTGAGATGATTTCACAGAACAAAAGAAGTTTCTCAGAAAGCTTCTTTCTCTTTGTTATCGGAGGATATTTCCTTTGGCCCTATAGTCTTCAAAGGGATCCGAAATATCTGTTCTCAGATTCCACAGAAATAAGGCTAGCAAAGAGATCCACGAAATACACATGTAACTCTTTGAGATGAATTCATAGAACACTAAGCAATTTCTCAGAAATCTTCTTTCCAGATTTCATCTGAGGATATTTCCTTTTATACCATAGCCCTCTATGGGCTTCCAAATATCACTTTGCCGATTCCACAAGAACTGTCTTAGCGAAAGGCTTCTTGAGGGGAAAGCTGTAACTCTGTGAGATGATTTCACAGAACACAAAGAAGTTTCTCAGAAAGCTTCTTTCTCATTGTTATCGGAGGATATTTCCTGTGGCCCTATAGTCTTAAAAGGGATCCGAATTATCTGTTCTCAGATTCCACAGAAATAAGGCTAGCAACGAGATCCACGAAATACACATGTAACTCTGTGAGATGAATTCACAGAACACTAAGCAGTTTCTCAGAAAGCTTCTTTCCAGATTTCATCTGAGGATATTTCCTTTTTCACCATAGCCCTCTATGGGCTTCCAAATATCACTTTGTCAATTCCACAAGAACTGTCTTAGCGAAAGACTTCTTGAGGGGAAAGCTGTAACTCTGTGAGATGATTTCAGAGAACACAAAGAAGTTTCTCAGAAAGCTTCTTTCTCTTTGTTATCGGAGGATATTTCCTGTGGCCCTATAGTCTTCAAAGGGATCCGAAATATCTGTTCTCAGATTCCACAGAAATAAGGCTAGCAAAGAGATCCACGAAATACACATGTAACGTTGTGAGATGAATTCACAGAACACTAAGCAGTTTCTCAGAAAGCTGCTTTCCAGATTTCATCTGAGGATATTTCCTTTTTCACCATAGCCCTCTATGGGCTTCCAAATATCACTTTGCCAATTCCACAAGAACTGTCTTAGCGAAAGGCTTCTTGAGGGAAAGCAGTAACTCTGTGAGATGATTTCACAGAACACAAAGAAGTTTCTCAGAAAGCTTCTTTCTCTTTGTTATCGGAGGATATTTCCTTTGGACTATAGTCTTAAAAAGGATCCGAAATAAATGTTCTCAGATTCCACAGAAATAAGGCTAGCAAAGAGATCCACGAAATACACATGTAACTCTGTGAGATGAATTCACAGAACACTAAGCAGTTTCTCGGAGAGCTTCTTTCCAGATTTCATCTGAGGATATTTCCTTTTTCACCATAGCCCTCTATGGGCTTCCAAATATCCCTTGGCCAATTCCACAAGAACTGTCTTAGCGAAAGGCTTCTTGAGGGGAAAGCTGTAACTCTGTGAGATGATTTAACAGAACACAAAGAAGTTTCTCAGAAAGCTTCTTCCTCTTTGTTATCGGAGGATATTTCCTGTGGCCCTATAGTCTTCAAAGGGATCCGAAATACCTGTTCTCAGATTCCACAGAAATAAGGCTAGCAAAGAGATCCATGAAATACACATGTAACTCTGTGAGATGAATTCACAGAACACTAATCAGTTTCTCAGAAAGCTTCTTTTCAGATTTCATCTGAGGATATTTCCTTTTTCACCATAGCCCTCTATGGGCTTCCAAATATCACTTTGCCGATTCCACAAGAACTGTCTTAGCGAAAGGCTTCTTGAGGGGAAAGCTGTAACTCTGTGAGATGATTTCACAGAACACAAAGAAGTTTCTCAGAAAGCTTCTTCCTCTGTGTTATCGGAGGATATTTCCTGTGGCCCTATAGTCTTCAAAGGGATCCGAAATACCTGTTCTCAGATTCCACAGAAATAAGGCTAGAAAAGAGATCCACGAAATACACATGTAACTCTGTGAGATGAATTCACAGAACACTAAGCAGTTTCTCAGAAAGCTTCTTTCCAGATTTCATCTGAGGATATTTCCTTTTTCACCATAGCCCTCTATGGGCTTCCAAATATCACTTTGCCGATTCCACAAGAAATGTCTTAGCGAAAGGCTTCTTGAGGGGAAAGCTGTAACTCTGTGAGATGATTTCACAGAACACAAAGAAGTTTCTCAGAAAGCTTCTTTCTCTTTGTTATCGGAGGATATTTCCTTTGGCCCTATAGTCTTCAAGGGGATCCGAAATATCTGTTTTCAGATTCCACAGAAATAAGGCTAGCAAAGAGATCCACGAAACACACATGTAACTCTTTGAGATGAATTCACAGAACACTAAGCAGTTTCTCAGAAAGCTTCTTTCCAGATTTCATCTGAGGATATTTCCTTTTTCACCATAGCCCTCTATGGGCTACTTAATATCACTTTGCCATATCCACAAGAACTGTCTTAATGAAAGGCTTCTTGAGGGGAAAGCTGTACCTCTGTGAGATGATTTCACAGAACACAAAGAAGTTTCTCAGAAAGCTTCTTTCTCTTTGTTATCGGAGGATATTTCCTTTGTCCCTATAGTCTGCTAAGGGATCCGAAATATCTGTTCTCAGATTCCACAGAAATAAGGCTAGCAAGGGGATACACGAAATACACATGTAACTCTGTGAGATGAATTAACAGAACACTAAGCAGTTTCTCAGAAAGCTTCTTTCCAGATTTCATCTGAGGATATTTCCTTTTTCACCATAGCCCTCTATGGGCTTCCAAATATCACTTGGCCAATTCCACAAGAACTGTCTTAGCGAAAGGCTTTTTGAGAGGAAAGCTGTAACTCTGTGAGATGATTTCACAGAACAAAAGAAGTTTCTCAGAAAGCTTCTTTCTCTTTGTTATCGGAGGATATTTCCTTTGGCCCTATAGTCTTCAAAGGGATCCGAAATATCTGTTCTCAGATTCCACAGAAATAAGGCTAGCAAAGAGATCCACGAAATACACATGTAACTCTTTGAGATGAATTCATAGAACACTAAGCAATTTCTCAGAAATCTTCTTTCCAGATTTCATCTGAGGATATTTCCTTTTATACCATAGCCCTCTAAGGGCTTCCAAATATCACTTTGCCGATTCCACAAGAACTGTCTTAGCGAAAGGCTTCTTGAGGGGAAAGCTGTAACTCTGTGAGATGATTTCACAGAACACAAAGAAGTTTCTCAGAAAGCTTCTTTCTCATTGTTATCGGAGGATATTTCCTGTGGCCCTATAGTCTTAAAAGGGATCCGAATTATCTGTTCTCAGATTCCACAGAAATAAGGCTAGCAACGAGATCCACGAAATACACATGTAACTCTGTGAGATGAATTCACAGAACACTAAGCAGTTTCTCAGAAAGCTTCTTTCCAGATTTCATCTGAGGATATTTCCTTTTTCACCATAGCCCTCTATGGGCTTCCAAATATCACTTTGTCAATTCCACAAGAACTGTCTTAGCGAAAGACTTCTTGAGGGGAAAGCTGTAACTCTGTGAGATGATTTCAGAGAACACAAAGAAGTTTCTCAGAAAGCTTCTTTCTCTTTGTTATCGGAGGATATTTCCTGTGGCCCTATAGTCTTCAAAGGGATCCGAAATATCTGTTCTCAGATTCCACAGAAATAAGGCTAGCAAAGAGATCCACGAAATACACATGTAACGTTGTGAGATGAATTCACAGAACACTAAGCAGTTTCTCAGAAAGCTGCTTTCCAGATTTCATCTGAGGATATTTCCTTTTTCACCATAGCCCTCTATGGGCTTCCAAATATCACTTTGCCAATTCCACAAGAACTGTCTTAGCGAAAGGCTTCTTGAGGGAAAGCAGTAACTCTGTGAGATGATTTCACAGAACACAAAGAAGTTTCTCAGAAAGCTTCTTTCTCTTTGTTATCGGAGGATATTTCCTTTGGACTATAGTCTTAAAAAGGATGCGAAATATCTGTTCTCAGATTCCACAGAAATAAGGCTAGCAAAGAGATCCACGAAATACACATGTAACTCTGTGAGATGAATTCACAGAACACTAAGCAGTTTCTCGGAAAGCTTCTTTCCAGATTTCATCTGAGGATATTTCCTTTTTCACCATAGCCCTCTATGGGCTTCCAAATATCCCTTGGCCAATTCCACAAGAACTGTCTTAGCGAAAGGCTTCTTGAGGGGAAAGCTGTAACTCTGTGAGATGATTTAACAGAACACAAAGAAGTTTCTCAGAAAGCTTCTTCCTCTTTGTTATCGGAGGATATTTCCTGTGGCCCTATAGTCTTCAAAGGGATCCGAAATACCTGTTCTCAGATTCCACAGAAATAAGGCTAGCAAAGAGATCCATGAAATACACATGTAACTCTGTGAGATGAATTCACAGAACACTAATCAGTTTCTCAGAAAGCTTCTTTTCAGATTTCATCTGAGGATATTTCCTTTTTCACCATAGCCCTCTATGGGCTTCCAAATATCACTTTGCCGATTCCACAAGAAATGTCTTAGCGAAAGGCTTCTTGAGGGGAAAGCTGTAACTCTGTGAGATGATTTCACAGAACACAAAGAAGTTTCTCAGAAAGCTTCTTTCTCTTTGTTATCGGAGGATATTTCCTTTGGCCCTATAGTCTTCAAGGGGATCCGAAATATCTGTTTTCAGATTCCACAGAAATAAGGCTAGCAAAGAGATCCACGAAACACACATGTAACTCTTTGAGATGAATTCACAGAACACTAAGCAGTTTCTCAGAAAGCTTCTTTCCAGATTTCATCTGAGGATATTTCCTTTTTCACCATAGCCCTCTATGGGCTACTTAATATCACTTTGCCATATCCACAAGAACTGTCTTAATGAAAGGCTTCTTGAGGGGAAAGCTGTACCTCTGTGAGATGATTTCACAGAACACAAAGAAGTTTCTCAGAAAGCTTCTTTCTCTTTGTTATCGGAGGATATTTCCTTTGTCCCTATAGTCTGCTAAGGGATCCGAAATATCTGTTCTCAGATTCCACAGAAATAAGGCTAGCAAGGAGATACACGAAATACACATGTAACTCTGTGAGATGAATTAACAGAACACTAAGCAGTTTCTCAGAAAGCTTCTTTCCAGATTTCATCTGAGGATATTTCCTTTTTCACCATAGCCCTCTATGGGCTTCCAAATATCACTTGGCCAATTCCACAAGAACTGTCTTAGCGAAAGGCTTTTTGAGAGGAAAGCTGTAACTCTGTGAGATGATTTCACAGAACAAAAGAAGTTTCTCAGAAAGCTTCTTTCTCTTTGTTATCGGAGGATATTTCCTTTGGCCCTATAGTCTTCAAAGGGATCCGAAATATCTGTTCTCAGATTCCACAGAAATAAGGCTAGCAAAGAGATCCACGAAATACACATGTAACTCTTTGAGATGAATTCATAGAACACTAAGCAATTTCTCAGAAATCTTCTTTCCAGATTTCATCTGAGGATATTTCCTTTTATACCATAGCCCTCTATGGGCTTCCAAATATCACTTTGCCGATTCCACAAGAACTGTCTTAGCGAAAGGCTTCTTGAGGGGAAAGCTGTAACTCTGTGAGATGATTTCACAGAACACAAAGAAGTTTCTCAGAAAGCTTCTTTCTCATTGTTATCGGAGGATATTTCCTGTGGCCCTATAGTCTTAAAAGGGATCCGAATTATCTGTTCTCAGATTCCACAGAAATAAGGCTAGCAACGAGATCCACGAAATACACATGTAACTCTGTGAGATGAATTCACAGAACACTAAGCAGTTTCTCAGAAAGCTTCTTTCCAGATTTCATCTGAGGATATTTCCTTTTTCACCATAGCCCTCTATGGGCTTCCAAATATCACTTTGTCAATTCCACAAGAACTGTCTTAGCGAAAGACTTCTTGAGGGGAAAGCTGTAACTCTGTGAGATGATTTCAGAGAACACAAAGAAGTTTCTCAGAAAGCTTCTTTCTCTTTGTTATCGGAGGATATTTCCTGTGGCCCTATAGTCTTCAAAGGGATCCGAAATATCTGTTCTCAGATTCCACAGAAATAAGGCTAGCAAAGAGATCCACGAAATACACATGTAACGTTGTGAGATGAATTCACAGAACACTAAGCAGTTTCTCAGAAAGCTGCTTTCCAGATTTCATCTGAGGATATTTCCTTTTTCACCATAGCCCTCTATGGGCTTCCAAATATCACTTTGCCAATTCCACAAGAACTGTCTTAGCGAAAGGCTTCTTGAGGGAAAGCAGTAACTCTGTGAGATGATTTCACAGAACACAAAGAAGTTTCTCAGAAAGCTTCTTTCTCTTTGTTATCGGAGGATATTTCCTTTGGACTATAGTCTTAAAAAGGATGCGAAATATCTGTTCTCAGATTCCACAGAAATAAGGCTAGCAAAGAGATCCACGAAATACACATGTAACTCTGTGAGATGAATTCACAGAACACTAAGCAGTTTCTCGGAAAGCTTCTTTCCAGATTTCATCTGAGGATATTTCCTTTTTCACCATAGCCCTCTATGGGCTTCCAAATATCCCTTGGCCAATTCCACAAGAACTGTCTTAGCGAAAGGCTTCTTGAGGGGAAAGCTGTAACTCTGTGAGATGATTTAACAGAACACAAAGAAGTTTCTCAGAAAGCTTCTTCCTCTTTGTTATCGGAGGATATTTCCTGTGGCCCTATAGTCTTCAAAGGGATCCGAAATACCTGTTCTCAGATTCCACAGAAATAAGGCTAGCAAAGAGATCCATGAAATACACATGTAACTCTGTGAGATGAATTCACAGAACACTAATCAGTTTCTCAGAAAGCTTCTTTTCAGATTTCATCTGAGGATATTTCCTTTTTCACCATAGCCCTCTATGGGCTTCCAAATATCACTTTGCCGATTCCACAAGAACTGTCTTAGCGAAAGGCTTCTTGAGGGGAAAGCTGTAACTCTGTGAGATGATTTCACAGAACACAAAGAAGTTTCTCAGAAAGCTTCTTCCTCTGTGTTATCGGAGGATATTTCCTGTGGCCCTATAGTCTTCAAAGGGATCCGAAATACCTGTTCTCAGATTCCACAGAAATAAGGCTAGAAAAGAGATCCACGAAATACACATGTAACTCTGTGAGATGAATTCACAGAACACTAAGCAGTTTCTCAGAAAGCTTCTTTCCAGATTTCATCTGAGGATATTTCCTTTTTCACCATAGCCCTCTATGGGCTTCCAAATATCACTTTGCCGATTCCACAAGAAATGTCTTAGCGAAAGGCTTCTTGAGGGGAAAGCTGTAACTCTGTGAGATGATTTCACAGAACACAAAGAAGTTTCTCAGAAAGCTTCTTTCTCTTTGTTATCGGAGGATATTTCCTTTGGCCCTATAGTCTTCAAGGGGATCCGAAATATCTGTTTTCAGATTCCACAGAAATAAGGCTAGCAAAGAGATCCACGAAACACACATGTAACTCTTTGAGATGAATTCACAGAACACTAAGCAGTTTCTCAGAAAGCTTCTTTCCAGATTTCATCTGAGGATATTTCCTTTTTCACCATAGCCCTCTATGGGCTACTTAATATCACTTTGCCATATCCACAAGAACTGTCTTAATGAAAGGCTTCTTGAGGGGAAAGCTGTACCTCTGTGAGATGATTTCACAGAACACAAAGAAGTTTCTCAGAAAGCTTCTTTCTCTTTGTTATCGGAGGATATTTCCTTTGTCCCTATAGTCTGCTAAGGGATCCGAAATATCTGTTCTCAGATTCCACAGAAATAAGGCTAGCAAGGAGATACACGAAATACACATGTAACTCTGTGAGATGAATTAACAGAACACTAAGCAGTTTCTCAGAAAGCTTCTTTCCAGATTTCATCTGAGGATATTTCCTTTTTCACCATAGCCCTCTATGGGCTTCCAAATATCACTTGGCCAATTCCACAAGAACTGTCTTAGCGAAAGGCTTTTTGAGAGGAAAGCTGTAACTCTGTGAGATGATTTCACAGAACAAAAGAAGTTTCTCAGAAAGCTTCTTTCTCTTTGTTATCGGAGGATATTTCCTTTGGCCCTATAGTCTTCAAAGGGATCCGAAATATCTGTTCTCAGATTCCACAGAAATAAGGCTAGCAAAGAGATCCACGAAATACACATGTAACTCTTTGAGATGAATTCATAGAACACTAAGCAATTTCTCAGAAATCTTCTTTCCAGATTTCATCTGAGGATATTTCCTTTTATACCATAGCCCTCTATGGGCTTCCAAATATCACTTTGCCGATTCCACAAGAACTGTCTTAGCGAAAGGCTTCTTGAGGGGAAAGCTGTAACTCTGTGAGATGATTTCACAGAACACAAAGAAGTTTCTCAGAAAGCTTCTTTCTCATTGTTATCGGAGGATATTTCCTGTGGCCCTATAGTCTTAAAAGGGATCCGAATTATCTGTTCTCAGATTCCACAGAAATAAGGCTAGCAACGAGATCCACGAAATACACATGTAACTCTGTGAGATGAATTCACAGAACACTAAGCAGTTTCTCAGAAAGCTTCTTTCCAGATTTCATCTGAGGATATTTCCTTTTTCACCATAGCCCTCTATGGGCTTCCAAATATCACTTTGTCAATTCCACAAGAACTGTCTTAGCGAAAGACTTCTTGAGGGGAAAGCTGTAACTCTGTGAGATGATTTCAGAGAACACAAAGAAGTTTCTCAGAAAGCTTCTTTCTCTTTGTTATCGGAGGATATTTCCTGTGGCCCTATAGTCTTCAAAGGGATCCGAAATATCTGTTCTCAGATTCCACAGAAATAAGGCTAGCAAAGAGATCCACGAAATACACATGTAACGTTGTGAGATGAATTCACAGAACACTAAGCAGTTTCTCAGAAAGCTGCTTTCCAGATTTCATCTGAGGATATTTCCCTTTTCACCATAGCCCTCTATGGGCTTCCAAATATCACTTTGCCAATTCCACAAGAACTGTCTTAGCGAAAGGCTTCTTGAGGGAAAGCAGTAACTCTGTGAGATGATTTCACAGAACACAAAGAAGTTTCTCAGAAAGCTTCTTTCTCTTTGTTATCGGAGGATATTTCCTTTGGACTATAGTCTTAAAAAGGATGCGAAATATCTGTTCTCAGATTCCACAGAAA
This sequence comes from Macaca nemestrina, assembly GCF_043159975.1. Classification (NCBI taxonomy): domain Eukaryota; kingdom Metazoa; phylum Chordata; class Mammalia; order Primates; family Cercopithecidae; genus Macaca; species Macaca nemestrina. The sequence continues at coordinate 57,578,080 of NC_092140.1, forward strand.
TAAGGCTAGCAAAGAGATCCACGAAATACACATGTAACTCTGTGAGATGAATTCACAGAACACTAAGCAGTTTCTCGGAAAGCTTCTTTCCAGATTTCATCTGAGGATATTTCCTTTTTCACCATAGCCCTCTATGGGCTTCCAAATATCCCTTGGCCAATTCCACAAGAACTGTCTTAGCGAAAGGCTTCTTGAGGGGAAAGCTGTAACTCTGTGAGATGATTTAACAGAACACAAAGAAGTTTCTCAGAAAGCTTCTTCCTCTTTGTTATCGGAGGATATTTCCTGTGGCCCTATAGTCTTCAAAGGGATCCGAAATACCTGTTCTCAGATTCCACAGAAATAAGGCTAGCAAAGAGATCCATGAAATACACATGTAACTCTGTGAGATGAATTCACAGAACACTAATCAGTTTCTCAGAAAGCTTCTTTTCAGATTTCATCTGAGGATATTTCCTTTTTCACCATAGCCCTCTATGGGCTTCCAAATATCACTTTGCCGATTCCACAAGAACTGTCTTAGCGAAAGGCTTCTTGAGGGGAAAGCTGTAACTCTGTGAGATGATTTCACAGAACACAAAGAAGTTTCTCAGAAAGCTTCTTCCTCTGTGTTATCGGAGGATATTTCCTGTGGCCCTATAGTCTTCAAAGGGATCCGAAATACCTGTTCTCAGATTCCACAGAAATAAGGCTAGAAAAGAGATCCACGAAATACACATGTAACTCTGTGAGATGAATTCACAGAACACTAAGCAGTTTCTCAGAAAGCTTCTTTCCAGATTTCATCTGAGGATATTTCCTTTTTCACCATAGCCCTCTATGGGCTTCCAAATATCACTTTGCCGATTCTACAAGAAATGTCTTAGCGAAAGGCTTCTTGAGGGGAAAGCTGTAACTCTGTGAGATGATTTCACAGAACACAAAGAAGTTTCTCAGAAAGCTTCTTTCTCTTTGTTATCGGAGGATATTTCCTTTGGCCCTATAGTCTTCAAGGGGATCCGAAATATCTGTTTTCAGATTCCACAGAAATAAGGCTAGCAAAGAGATCCACGAAACACACATGTAACTCTTTGAGATGAATTCACAGAACACTAAGCAGTTTCTCAGAAAGCTTCTTTCCAGATTTCATCTGAGGATATTTCCTTTTTCACCATAGCCCTCTATGGGCTACTTAATATCACTTTGCCATATCCACAAGAACTGTCTTAATGAAAGGCTTCTTGAGGGGAAAGCTGTACCTCTGTGAGATGATTTCACAGAACACAAAGAAGTTTCTCAGAAAGCTTCTTTCTCTTTGTTATCGGAGGATATTTCCTTTGTCCCTATAGTCTGCTAAGGGATCCGAAATATCTGTTCTCAGATTCCACAGAAATAAGGCTAGCAAGGAGATACACGAAATACACATGTAACTCTGTGAGATGAATTAACAGAACACTAAGCAGTTTCTCAGAAAGCTTCTTTCCAGATTTCATCTGAGGATATTTCCTTTTTCACCATAGCCCTCTATGGGCTTCCAAATATCACTTGGCCAATTCCACAAGAACTGTCTTAGCGAAAGGCTTTTTGAGAGGAAAGCTGTAACTCTGTGAGATGATTTCACAGAACAAAAGAAGTTTCTCAGAAAGCTTCTTTCTCTTTGTTATCGGAGGATATTTCCTTTGGCCCTATAGTCTTCAAAGGGATCCGAAATATCTGTTCTCAGATTCCACAGAAATAAGGCTAGCAAAGAGATCCACGAAATACACATGTAACTCTTTGAGATGAATTCATAGAACACTAAGCAATTTCTCAGAAATCTTCTTTCCAGATTTCATCTGAGGATATTTCCTTTTATACCATAGCCCTCTATGGGCTTCCAAATATCACTTTGCCGATTCCACAAGAACTGTCTTAGCGAAAGGCTTCTTGAGGGGAAAGCTGTAACTCTGTGAGATGATTTCACAGAACACAAAGAAGTTTCTCAGAAAGCTTCTTTCTCATTGTTATCGGAGGATATTTCCTGTGGCCCTATAGTCTTAAAAGGGATCCGAATTATCTGTTCTCAGATTCCACAGAAATAAGGCTAGCAACGAGATCCACGAAATACACATGTAACTCTGTGAGATGAATTCACAGAACACTAAGCAGTTTCTCAGAAAGCTTCTTTCCAGATTTCATCTGAGGATATTTCCTTTTTCACCATAGCCCTCTATGGGCTTCCAAATATCACTTTGTCAATTCCACAAGAACTGTCTTAGCGAAAGACTTCTTGAGGGGAAAGCTGTAACTCTGTGAGATGATTTCAGAGAACACAAAGAAGTTTCTCAGAAAGCTTCTTTCTCTTTGTTATCGGAGGATATTTCCTGTGGCCCTATAGTCTTCAAAGGGATCCGAAATATCTGTTCTCAGATTCCACAGAAATAAGGCTAGCAAAGAGATCCACGAAATACACATGTAACGTTGTGAGATGAATTCACAGAACACTAAGCAGTTTCTCAGAAAGCTGCTTTCCAGATTTCATCTGAGGATATTTCCTTTTTCACCATAGCCCTCTATGGGCTTCCAAATATCACTTTGCCAATTCCACAAGAACTGTCTTAGCGAAAGGCTTCTTGAGGGAAAGCAGTAACTCTGTGAGATGATTTCACAGAACACAAAGAAGTTTCTCAGAAAGCTTCTTTCTCTTTGTTATCGGAGGATATTTCCTTTGGACTATAGTCTTAAAAAGGATGCGAAATATCTGTTCTCAGATTCCACAGAAATAAGGCTAGCAAAGAGATCCACGAAATACACATGTAACTCTGTGAGATGAATTCACAGAACACTAAGCAGTTTCTCGGAAAGCTTCTTTCCAGATTTCATCTGAGGATATTTCCTTTTTCACCATAGCCCTCTATGGGCTTCCAAATATCCCTTGGCCAATTCCACAAGAACTGTCTTAGCGAAAGGCTTCTTGAGGGGAAAGCTGTAACTCTGTGAGATGATTTAACAGAACACAAAGAAGTTTCTCAGAAAGCTTCTTCCTCTTTGTTATCGGAGGATATTTCCTGTGGCCCTATAGTCTTCAAAGGGATCCGAAATACCTGTTCTCAGATTCCACAGAAATAAGGCTAGCAAAGAGATCCATGAAATACACATGTAACTCTGTGAGATGAATTCACAGAACACTAATCAGTTTCTCAGAAAGCTTCTTTTCAGATTTCATCTGAGGATATTTCCTTTTTCACCATAGCCCTCTATGGGCTTCCAAATATCACTTTGCCGATTCCACAAGAACTGTCTTAGCGAAAGGCTTCTTGAGGGGAAAGCTGTAACTCTGTGAGATGATTTCACAGAACACAAAGAAGTTTCTCAGAAAGCTTCTTCCTCTGTGTTATCGGAGGATATTTCCTGTGGCCCTATAGTCTTCAAAGGGATCCGAAATACCTGTTCTCAGATTCCACAGAAATAAGGCTAGAAAAGAGATCCACGAAATACACATGTAACTCTGTGAGATGAATTCACAGAACACTAAGCAGTTTCTCAGAAAGCTTCTTTCCAGATTTCATCTGAGGATATTTCCTTTTTCACCATAGCCCTCTATGGGCTTCCAAATATCACTTTGCCGATTCCACAAGAAATGTCTTAGCGAAAGGCTTCTTGAGGGGAAAGCTGTAACTCTGTGAGATGATTTCACAGAACACAAAGAAGTTTCTCAGAAAGCTTCTTTCTCTTTGTTATCGGAGGATATTTCCTTTGGCCCTATAGTCTTCAAGGGGATCCGAAATATCTGTTTTCAGATTCCACAGAAATAAGGCTAGCAAAGAGATCCACGAAACACACATGTAACTCTTTGAGATGAATTCACAGAACACTAAGCAGTTTCTCAGAAAGCTTCTTTCCAGATTTCATCTGAGGATATTTCCTTTTTCACCATAGCCCTCTATGGGCTACTTAATATCACTTTGCCATATCCACAAGAACTGTCTTAATGAAAGGCTTCTTGAGGGGAAAGCTGTACCTCTGTGAGATGATTTCACAGAACACAAAGAAGTTTCTCAGAAAGCTTCTTTCTCTTTGTTATCGGAGGATATTTCCTTTGTCCCTATAGTCTGCTAAGGGATCCGAAATATCTGTTCTCAGATTCCACAGAAATAAGGCTAGCAAGGAGATACACGAAATACACATGTAACTCTGTGAGATGAATTAACAGAACACTAAGCAGTTTCTCAGAAAGCTTCTTTCCAGATTTCATCTGAGGATATTTCCTTTTTCACCATAGCCCTCTATGAGCTTCCAAATATCACTTGGCCAATTCCACAAGAACTGTCTTAGCGAAAGGCTTTTTGAGAGGAAAGCTGTAACTCTGTGAGATGATTTCACAGAACAAAAGAAGTTTCTCAGAAAGCTTCTTTCTCTTTGTTATCGGAGGATATTTCCTTTGGCCCTATAGTCTTCAAAGGGATCCGAAATATCTGTTCACAGATTCCACAGAAATAAGGCTAGCAAAGAGATCCACGAAATACACATGTAACTCTTTGAGATGAATTCATAGAACACTAAGCAATTTCTCAGAAATCTTCTTTCCAGATTTCATCTGAGGATATTTCCTTTTATACCATAGCCCTCTATGGGCTTCCAAATATCACTTTGCCGATTCCACAAGAACTGTCTTAGCGAAAGGCTTCTTGAGGGGAAAGCTGTAACTCTGTGAGATGATTTCACAGAACACAAAGAAGTTTCTCAGAAAGCTTCTTTCTCATTGTTATCGGAGGATATTTCCTGTGGCCCTATAGTCTTCAAAGGGATCCGAAATACCTGTTCTCAGATTCCACAGAAATAAGGCTAGCAAAGAGATCCATGAAATACACATGTAACTCTGTGAGATGAATTCACAGAACACTAATCAGTTTCTCAGAAAGCTTCTTTTCAGATTTCATCTGAGGATATTTCCTTTTTCACCATAGCCCTCTATGGGCTTCCAAATATCACTTTGCCGATTCCACAAGAACTGTCTTAGCGAAAGGCTTCTTGAGGGGAAAGCTGTAACTCTGTGAGATGATTTCACAGAACACAAAGAAGTTTCTCAGAAAGCTTCTTCCTCTGTGTTATCGGAGGATATTTCCTGTGGCCCTATAGTCTTCAAAGGGATCCGAAATACCTGTTCTCAGATTCCACAGAAATAAGGCTAGAAAAGAGATCCACGAAATACACATGTAACTCTGTGAGATGAATTCACAGAACACTAAGCAGTTTCTCAGAAAGCTTCTTTCCAGATTTCATCTGAGGATATTTCCTTTTTCACCATAGCCCTCTATGGGCTTCCAAATATCACTTTGCCGATTCCACAAGAAATGTCTTAGCGAAAGGCTTCTTGAGGGGAAAGCTGTAACTCTGTGAGATGATTTCACAGAACACAAAGAAGTTTCTCAGAAAGCTTCTTTCTCTTTGTTATCGGAGGATATTTCCTTTGGCCCTATAGTCTTCAAGGGGATCCGAAATATCTGTTTTCAGATTCCACAGAAATAAGGCTAGCAAAGAGATCCACGAAACACACATGTAACTCTTTGAGATGAATTCACAGAACACTAAGCAGTTTCTCAGAAAGCTTCTTTCCAGATTTCATCTGAGGATATTTCCTTTTTCACCATAGCCCTCTATGGGCTACTTAATATCACTTTGCCATATCCACAAGAACTGTCTTAATGAAAGGCTTCTTGAGGGGAAAGCTGTACCTCTGTGAGATGATTTCACAGAACACAAAGAAGTTTCTCAGAAAGCTTCTTTCTCTTTGTTATCGGAGGATATTTCCTTTGTCCCTATAGTCTGCTAAGGGATCCGAAATATCTGTTCTCAGATTCCACAGAAATAAGGCTAGCAAGGAGATACACGAAATACACATGTAACTCTGTGAGATGAATTAACAGAACACTAAGCAGTTTCTCAGAAAGCTTCTTTCCAGATTTCATCTGAGGATATTTCCTTTTTCACCATAGCCCTCTATGGGCTTCCAAATATCACTTGGCCAATTCCACAAGAACTGTCTTAGCGAAAGGCTTTTTGAGAGGAAAGCTGTAACTCTGTGAGATGATTTCACAGAACAAAAGAAGTTTCTCAGAAAGCTTCTTTCTCTTTGTTATCGGAGGATATTTCCTTTGGCCCTATAGTCTTCAAAGGGATCCGAAATATCTGTTCTCAGATTCCACAGAAATAAGGCTAGCAAAGAGATCCACGAAATACACATGTAACTCTTTGAGATGAATTCATAGAACACTAAGCAATTTCTCAGAAATCTTCTTTCCAGATTTCATCTGAGGATATTTCCTTTTATACCATAGCCCTCTATGGGCTTCCAAATATCACTTTGCCGATTCCACAAGAACTGTCTTAGCGAAAGGCTTCTTGAGGGGAAAGCTGTAACTCTGTGAGATGATTTCACAGAACACAAAGAAGTTTCTCAGAAAGCTTCTTTCTCATTGTTATCGGAGGATATTTCCTGTGGCCCTATAGTCTTAAAAGGGATCCGAATTATCTGTTCTCAGATTCCACAGAAATAAGGCTAGCAACGAGATCCACGAAATACACATGTAACTCTGTGAGATGAATTCACAGAACACTAAGCAGTTTCTCAGAAAGCTTCTTTCCAGATTTCATCTGAGGATATTTCCTTTTTCACCATAGCCCTCTATGGGCTTCCAAATATCACTTTGTCAATTCCACAAGAACTGTCTTAGCGAAAGACTTCTTGAGGGGAAAGCTGTAACTCTGTGAGATGATTTCACAGAACACAAAGAAGTTTCTCAGAAAGCTTCTTTCTCTTTGTTATCGGAGGATATTTCCTGTGGCCCTATAGTCTTCAAAGGGATCCGAAATATCTGTTCTCAGATTCCACAGAAATAAGGCTAGCAAAGAGATCCACGAAATACACATGTAACGTTGTGAGATGAATTCACAGAACACTAAGCAGTTTCTCAGAAAGCTGCTTTCCAGATTTCATCTGAGGATATTTCCTTTTTCACCATAGCCCTCTATGGGCTTCCAAATATCACTTTGCCAATTCCACAAGAACTGTCTTAGCGAAAGGCTTCTTGAGGGAAAGCAGTAACTCTGTGAGATGATTTCACAGAACACAAAGAAGTTTCTCAGAAAGCTTCTTTCTCTTTGTTATCGGAGGATATTTCCTTTGGACTATAGTCTTAAAAAGGATGCGAAATATCTGTTCTCAGATTCCACAGAAATAAGGCTAGCAAAGAGATCCACGAAATACACATGTAACTCTGTGAGATGAATTCACAGAACACTAAGCAGTTTCTCGGAAAGCTTCTTTCCAGATTTCATCTGAGGATATTTCCTTTTTCACCATAGCCCTCTATGGGCTTCCAAATATCCCTTGGCCAATTCCACAAGAACTGTCTTAGCGAAAGGCTTCTTGAGGGGAAAGCTGTAACTCTGTGAGATGATTTAACAGAACACAAAGAAGTTTCTCAGAAAGCTTCTTCCTCTTTGTTATCGGAGGATATTTCCTGTGGCCCTATAGTCTTCAAAGGGATCCGAAATACCTGTTCTCAGATTCCACAGAAATAAGGCTAGCAAAGAGATCCATGAAATACACATGTAACTCTGTGAGATGAATTCACAGAACACTAATCAGTTTCTCAGAAAGCTTCTTTCCAGATTTCATCTGAGGATATTTCCTTTTTCACCATAGCCCTCTATGGGCTTCCAAATATCACTTTGCCGATTCCACAAGAACTGTCTTAGCGAAAGGCTTCTTGAGGGGAAAGCTGTAACTCTGTGAGATGATTTCACAGAACACAAAGAAGTTTCTCAGAAAGCTTCTTCCTCTGTGTTATCGGAGGATATTTCCTGTGGCCCTATAGTCTTCAAAGGGATCCGAAATACCTGTTCTCAGATTCCACAGAAATAAGGCTAGAAAAGAGATCCACGAAATACACATGTAACTCTGTGAGATGAATTCACAGAACACTAAGCAGTTTCTCAGAAAGCTTCTTTCCAGATTTCATCTGAGGATATTTCCTTTTTCACCATAGCCCTCTATGGGCTTCCAAATATCACTTTGCCGATTCCACAAGAAATGTCTTAGCGAAAGGCTTCTTGAGGGGAAAGCTGTAACTCTGTGAGATGATTTCACAGAACACAAAGAAGTTTCTCAGAAAGCTTCTTTCTCTTTGTTATCGGAGGATATTTCCTTTGGCCCTATAGTCTTCAAGGGGATCCGAAATATCTGTTTTCAGATTCCACAGAAATAAGGCTAGCAAAGAGATCCACGAAACACACATGTAACTCTTTGAGATGAATTCACAGAACACTAAGCAGTTTCTCAGAAAGCTTCTTTCCAGATTTCATCTGAGGATATTTCCTTTTTCACCATAGCCCTCTATGGGCTACTTAATATCACTTTGCCATATCCACAAGAACTGTCTTAATGAAAGGCTTCTTGAGGGGAAAGCTGTACCTCTGTGAGATGATTTCACAGAACACAAAGAAGTTTCTCAGAAAGCTTCTTTCTCTTTGTTATCGGAGGATATTTCCTTTGTCCCTATAGTCTGCTAAGGGATCCGAAATATCTGTTCTCAGATTCCACAGAAATAAGGCTAGCAAGGAGATACACGAAATACACATGTAACTCTGTGAGATGAATTAACAGAACACTAAGCAGTTTCTCAGAAAGCTTCTTTCCAGATTTCATCTGAGGATATTTCCTTTTTCACCATAGCCCTCTATGGGCTTCCAAATATCACTTGGCCAATTCCACAAGAACTGTCTTAGCGAAAGGCTTTTTGAGAGGAAAGCTGTAACTCTGTGAGATGATTTCACAGAACAAAAGAAGTTTCTCAGAAAGCTTCTTTCTCTTTGTTATCGGAGGATATTTCCTTTGGCCCTATAGTCTTCAAAGGGATCCGAAATATCTGTTCTCAGATTCCACAGAAATAAGGCTAGCAAAGAGATCCACGAAATACACATGTAACTCTTTGAGATGAATTCATAGAACACTAAGCAATTTCTCAGAAATCTTCTTTCCAGATTTCATCTGAGGATATTTCCTTTTATACCATAGCCCTCTATGGGCTTCCAAATATCACTTTGCCGATTCCACAAGAACTGTCTTAGCGAAAGGCTTCTTGAGGGGAAAGCTGTAACTCTGTGAGATGATTTCACAGAACACAAAGAAGTTTCTCAGAAAGCTTCTTTCTCATTGTTATCGGAGGATATTTCCTGTGGCCCTATAGTCTTAAAAGGGATCCGAATTATCTGTTCTCAGATTCCACAGAAATAAGGCTAGCAACGAGATCCACGAAATACACATGTAACTCTGTGAGATGAATTCACAGAACACTAAGCAGTTTCTCAGAAAGCTTCTTTCCAGATTTCATCTGAGGATATTTCCTTTTTCACCATAGCCCTCTATGGGCTTCCAAATATCACTTTGTCAATTCCACAAGAACTGTCTTAGCGAAAGACTTCTTGAGGGGAAAGCTGTAACTCTGTGAGATGATTTCAGAGAACACAAAGAAGTTTCTCAGAAAGCTTCTTTCTCTTTGTTATCGGAGGATATTTCCTGTGGCCCTATAGTCTTCAAAGGGATCCGAAATATCTGTTCTCAGATTCCACAGAAATAAGGCTAGCAAAGAGATCCACGAAATACACATGTAACGTTGTGAGATGAATTCACAGAACACTAAGCAGTTTCTCAGAAAGCTGCTTTCCAGATTTCATCTGAGGATATTTCCTTTTTCACCATAGCCCTCTATGGGCTTCCAAATATCACTTTGCCAATTCCACAAGAACTGTCTTAGCGAAAGGCTTCTTGAGGGAAAGCAGTAACTCTGTGAGATGATTTCACAGAACACAAAGAAGTTTCTCAGAAAGCTTCTTTCTCTTTGTTATCGGAGGATATTTCCTTTGGACTATAGTCTTAAAAAGGATGCGAAATATCTGTTCTCAGATTCCACAGAAATAAGGCTAGCAAAGAGATCCACGAAATACACATGTAACTCTGTGAGATGAATTCACAGAACACTAAGCAGTTTCTCGGAAAGCTTCTTTCCAGATTTCATCTGAGGATATTTCCTTTTTCACCATAGCCCTCTATGGGCTTCCAAATATCCCTTGGCCAATTCCACAAGAACTGTCTTAGCGAAAGGCTTCTTGAGGGGAAAGCTGTAACTCTGTGAGATGATTTAACAGAACACAAAGAAGTTTCTCAGAAAGCTTCTTCCTCTTTGTTATCGGAGGATATTTCCTGTGGCCCTATAGTCTTCAAAGGGATCCGAAATACCTGTTCTCAGATTCCACAGAAATAAGGCTAGCAAAGAGATCCATGAAATACACATGTAACTCTGTGAGATGAATTCACAGAACACTAATCAGTTTCTCAGAAAGCTTCTTTTCAGATTTCATCTGAGGATATTTCCTTTTTCACCATAGCCCTCTATGGGCTTCCAAATATCACTTTGCCGATTCCACAAGAACTGTCTTAGCGAAAGGCTTCTTGAGGGGAAAGCTGTAACTCTGTGAGATGATTTCACAGAACACAAAGAAGTTTCTCAGAAAGCTTCTTCCTCTGTGTTATCGGAGGATATTTCCTGTGGCCCTATAGTCTTCAAAGGGATCCGAAATACCTGTTCTCAGATTCCACAGAAATAAGGCTAGAAAAGAGATCCACGAAATACACATGTAACTCTGTGAGATGAATTCACAGAACACTAAGCAGTTTCTCAGAAAGCTTCTTTCCAGATTTCATCTGAGGATATTTCCTTTTTCACCATAGCCCTCTATGGGCTTCCAAATATCACTTTGCCGATTCCACAAGAAATGTCTTAGCGAAAGGCTTCTTGAGGGGAAAGCTGTAACTCTGTGAGATGATTTCACAGAACACAAAGAAGTTTCTCAGAAAGCTTCTTTCTCTTTGTTATCGGAGGATATTTCCTTTGGCCCTATAGTCTTCAAGGGGATCCGAAATATCTGTTTTCAGATTCCACAGAAATAAGGCTAGCAAAGAGATCCACGAAACACACATGTAACTCTTTGAGATGAATTCACAGAACACTAAGCAGTTTCTCAGAAAGCTTCTTTCCAGATTTCATCTGAGGATATTTCCTTTTTCACCATAGCCCTCTATGGGCTACTTAATATCACTTTGCCATATCCACAAGAACTGTCTTAATGAAAGGCTTCTTGAGGGGAAAGCTGTACCTCTGTGAGATGATTTCACAGAACACAAAGAAGTTTCTCAGAAAGCTTCTTTCTCTTTGTTATCGGAGGATATTTCCTTTGTCCCTATAGTCTGCTAAGGGATCCGAAATATCTGTTCTCAGATTCCACAGAAATAAGGCTAGCAAGGAGATACACGAAATACACATGTAACTCTGTGAGATGAATTAACAGAACACTAAGCAGTTTCTCAGAAAGCTTCTTTCCAGATTTCATCTGAGGATATTTCCTTTTTCACCATAGCCCTCTATGGGCTTCCAAATATCACTTGGCCAATTCCACAAGAACTGTCTTAGCGAAAGGCTTTTTGAGAGGAAAGCTGTAACTCTGTGAGATGATTTCACAGAACAAAAGAAGTTTCTCAGAAAGCTTCTTTCTCTTTGTTATCGGAGGATATTTCCTTTGGCCCTATAGTCTTCAAAGGGATCCGAAATATCTGTTCTCAGATTCCACAGAAATAAGGCTAGCAAAGAGATCCACGAAATACACATGTAACTCTTTGAGATGAATTCATAGAACACTAAGCAATTTCTCAGAAATCTTCTTTCCAGATTTCATCTGAGGATATTTCCTTTTATACCATAGCCCTCTATGGGCTTCCAAATATCACTTTGCCGATTCCACAAGAACTGTCTTAGCGAAAGGCTTCTTGAGGGGAAAGCTGTAACTCTGTGAGATGATTTCACAGAACACAAAGAAGTTTCTCAGAAAGCTTCTTTCTCATTGTTATCGGAGGATATTTCCTGTGGCCCTATAGTCTTAAAAGGGATCCGAATTATCTGTTCTCAGATTCCACAGAAATAAGGCTAGCAACGAGATCCACGAAATACACATGTAACTCTGTGAGATGAATTCACAGAACACTAAGCAGTTTCTCAGAAAGCTTCTTTCCAGATTTCATCTGAGGATATTTCCTTTTTCACCATAGCCCTCTATGGGCTTCCAAATATCACTTTGTCAATTCCACAAGAACTGTCTTAGCGAAAGACTTCTTGAGGGGAAAGCTGTAACTCTGTGAGATGATTTCAGAGAACACAAAGAAGTTTCTCAGAAAGCTTCTTTCTCTTTGTTATCGGAGGATATTTCCTGTGGCCCTATAGTCTTCAAAGGGATCCGAAATATCTGTTCTCAGATTCCACAGAAATAAGGCTAGCAAAGAGATCCACGAAATACACATGTAACGTTGTGAGATGAATTCACAGAACACTAAGCAGTTTCTCAGAAAGCTGCTTTCCAGATTTCATCTGAGGATATTTCCTTTTTCACCATAGCCCTCTATGGGCTTCCAAATATCACTTTGCCAATTCCACAAGAACTGTCTTAGCGAAAGGCTTCTTGAGGGAAAGCAGTAACTCTGTGAGATGATTTCACAGAACACAAAGAAGTTTCTCAGAAAGCTTCTTTCTCTTTGTTATCGGAGGATATTTCCTTTGGACTATAGTCTTAAAAAGGATGCGAAATATCTGTTCTCAGATTCCACAGAAATAAGGCTAGCAAAGAGATCCACGAAATACACATGTAACTCTGTGAGATGAATTCACAGAACACTAAGCAGTTTCTCGGAAAGCTTCTTTCCAGATTTCATCTGAGGATATTTCCTTTTTCACCATAGCCCTCTATGGGCTTCCAAATATCCCTTGGCCAATTCCACAAGAACTGTCTTAGCGAAAGGCTTCTTGAGGGGAAAGCTGTAACTCTGTGAGATGATTTAACAGAACACAAAGAAGTTTCTCAGAAAGCTTCTTCCTCTTTGTTATCGGAGGATATTTCCTGTGGCCCTATAGTCTTCAAAGGGATCCGAAATACCTGTTCTCAGATTCCACAGAAATAAGGCTAGCAAAGAGATCCATGAAATACACATGTAACTCTGTGAGATGAATTCACAGAACACTAATCAGTTTCTCAGAAAGCTTCTTTTCAGATTTCATCTGAGGATATTTCCTTTTTCACCATAGCCCTCTATGGGCTTCCAAATATCACTTTGCCGATTCCACAAGAACTGTCTTAGCGAAAGGCTTCTTGAGGGGAAAGCTGTAACTCTGTGAGATGATTTCACAGAACACAAAGAAGTTTCTCAGAAAGCTTCTTCCTCTGTGTTATCGGAGGATATTTCCTGTGGCCCTATAGTCTTCAAAGGGATCCGAAATACCTGTTCTCAGATTCCACAGAAATAAGGCTAGAAAAGAGATCCACGAAATACACATGTAACTCTGTGAGATGAATTCACAGAACACTAAGCAGTTTCTCAGAAAGCTTCTTTCCAGATTTCATCTGAGGATATTTCCTTTTTCACCATAGCCCTCTATGGGCTTCCAAATATCACTTTGCCGATTCCACAAGAAATGTCTTAGCGAAAGGCTTCTTGAGGGGAAAGCTGTAACTCTGTGAGATGATTTCACAGAACACAAAGAAGTTTCTCAGAAAGCTTCTTTCTCTTTGTTATCGGAGGATATTTCCTTTGGCCCTATAGTCTTCAAGGGGATCCGAAATATCTGTTTTCAGATTCCACAGAAATAAGGCTAGCAAAGAGATCCACGAAACACACATGTAACTCTTTGAGATGAATTCACAGAACACTAAGCAGTTTCTCAGAAAGCTTCTTTCCAGATTTCATCTGAGGATATTTCCTTTTTCACCATAGCCCTCTATGGGCTACTTAATATCACTTTGCCATATCCACAAGAACTGTCTTAATGAAAGGCTTCTTGAGGGGAAAGCTGTACCTCTGTGAGATGATTTCACAGAACACAAAGAAGTTTCTCAGAAAGCTTCTTTCTCTTTGTTATCGGAGGATATTTCCTTTGTCCCTATAGTCTGCTAAGGGATCCGAAATATCTGTTCTCAGATTCCACAGAAATAAGGCTAGCAAGGAGATACACGAAGTACACATGTAACTCTGTGAGATGAATTAACAGAACACTAAGCAGTTTCTCAGAAAGCTTCTTTCCAGATTTCATCTGAGGATATTTCCTTTTTCACCATAGCCCTCTACGGGCTTCCAAATATCACTTGGCCAATTCCACAAGAACTGTCTTAGCGAAAGGCTTTTTGAGAGGAAAGCTGTAACTCTGTGAGATGATTTCACAGAACAAAAGAAGTTTCTCAGAAAGCTTCTTTCTCTTTGTTATCGGAGGATATTTCCTTTGGCCCTATAGTCTTCAAAGGGATCCGAAATATCTGTTCTCAGATTCCACAGAAATAAGGCTAGCAAAGAGATCCACGAAATACACATGTAACTCTTTGAGATGAATTCATAGAACACTAAGCAATTTCTCAGAAATCTTCTTTCCAGATTTCATCTGAGGATATTTCCTTTTATACCATAGCCCTCTATGGGCTTCCAAATATCACTTTGCCGATTCCACAAGAACTGTCTTAGCGAAAGGCTTCTTGAGGGGAAAGCTGTAACTCTGTGAGATGATTTCACAGAACACAAAGAAGTTTCTCAGAAAGCTTCTTTCTCATTGTTATCGGAGGATATTTCCTGTGGC